>NW_024870772.1:44625000-46075000 GCF_019054845.1 Dipodomys spectabilis | reverse complement strand
AAAGGCTCTGCTCAACTTAGCAGCATCACTACCTGGCATGGAGAAGAACACAGTCCCAGAACACTGACACAGTAAATGATCGACTACAACACTACGTCTGGGGTGACCTCTCATGTACAAAAATGTGTGCACAAACACTACCATACCAGCTATGTCCGAGAGCACTCACACACCCAGAAAGCATGCATGGAGGCCTCTGCCTCCACCAACAACTGTGTGTCAGGCTGGCCCAGGCCCCGGCCCAGGGTCTCTCCTGCCTGACAGCTCCCTCTTTCTTCCACACCGCACCCTATCTAACTCTTCCTCATCTCAATCCATCCTCTGCCACGTTATTCCAGTTTTCAGTATCCATCACAGGTATTATTGACTGTCACAATATGTCTCACTCAAAATCATCCATCATCCTTGGGCATGGAGTTCTTGAGCTTCCCATTCATCCTTCATCTGTTCTTCTGCTTCTTTCTTCTTGGTCTCTGGCATTCTCCCTCCTCTTGCCCACATTCGAGTTCCCCCACGTCTACCTGGACTCCCTTCCTACCAGACCCTCCTTCCCTTTCTCCCCTGGCATGCATGCCTGATCTGTCCAGCACCTCTCGGTCTTCAAACATGCCAACACACCTTCAGGGTGAAGCAGTGGCAGCACAGAGGAGGCCTTGCCCTGGCTGTGCCTTCTTCTTCCTCTCTCCAAGGCTCTCTGTCTGTCCTCGCAGACAAACATCAAACCACAGCGTACACTGCCTCTCCTCTGCCTCTCCTCCCACTCCCTTCCGAGTTCCTGTCTGTGTTCTTCCTCACTCACCACTACTAATCAGCAAAGGCACTGAACGCTTTCCCTAAGAGCCCAAGGCAAAGACGGTGCAGACTCCCTGACTGCACTTGACCTCCAGCACCATTCCCCTCTCCCGTCCTTGAACCCACAGGGTTCTCCTGGGCTGCTGCTCCTCCTGCATCCTCAGAAAGGAGCTGGCACTGCCACTGCTCTGAGCTCCTGGCACTTGCTCCGTGCTACCCTTTGTTCCTCTTGACACCTAATTCCTCACCCCTGCCACTTGGCAAATCCTCTCGCCTCATTTAAGTTGCTAGTCAGCTATTGCCTTCTCTATAAAGCTGGGCGACTAGGGAACAGTATCCACCTCCTAGTACATCCACTGGTTGCTCATTCTACACCTGCCCCAAAATGACAAAGTCCCTGACCACAGCATGGATCTGTCTCCACTCAGTCCACACCCATGTCCTGCAACAAAAGTTTTGTTTTTTTTAAAAGGTTTGATATGTGCAATAAATATGTGGGCAAGTATGTGTTCTCAAACCCTAATAAATATGTAGTCCTCACAGATGAGCTCCTAGTGATATGAAGGCCAGTGGCTCGGTCCAGATACCTGCACTGCCCGGTAGCTATGTTGAAAGGCTGCTGAGGGTGGTAACAGGAGGGAAACGGGTGAAATCGAAGCAAGGCTGACACGACCCAGAAGCATCGTGCTCAGAACCTATTTGTATAAAACTATTTAATAATAAATTTTTATTTGATAATATTTAAAACATTCAATAATATTTAATCATAATTTTAAAAATTGTACCGAGTCATTTTCCTTTCTTCCAGACCACAGCCTTAGTTCCATCAAGTATAGAATATATTTTAATTACTAAAGTGCTTGCAAAATTATATTTGGGCTCTTTATATTTTTTTGTCTGTAGCGAAGGATTTCTACTTATCCCAAAGGATGTAACTAAAAAGATTATAGACATACTAGTAAGGTAATCATACTATTCATGAAGGTAAGCATAGATAATAAATATCAGAATACTCCTAATTGACCAGGCACAGGTACTGAGCAATTGGAGTAGCACCCAGCTTGGGTGGCTACTGGTCCACCCAGAACTAGTAATGCAGGTCCCAGCCCTCAACATGGGACACCAGCAACAACTCAGGTCATACCCTATACCACTGATTAGACTACACAGCTGATACCAGACTGTTCTTGTATACTCTATTTACCAAAAAAAAAAAGAATTTCAGAGAAGACTGAGCACCTTCAAAATTGCTTTAGTCAATGAAGACTAGGAAGGATCAGGACCAATACTGGATTCTCAAAACATTATTTTAGTAATGGGTTTGGTTCTAAAGATATAGACAACTATTAAAAGCATGCGTGTAACATCCAGATTGTGAGAATCCCTAAAAATAAGTTTTGTCTTTTAAGTAAAAATGACTAAAGGAAATGTTTCTGCATAAAGATGCGTAAAGATAGATTCCTTTGGGGATAAATCCTTTAGTATGGTCTAAGCTGACTTTCCTGAACAAAACCAAGAAGATTTCCAGTGAACTTAACAGGCCTGCAAGGAGAGTCAAACTTTTTAAAACCCTTAGCACAACAAGCTGTCTCTAACCCACTGATCCAGTTCCAACCATTCACGTAGTGATTGGGTAATTAAAATTCCACAAACAAGCGTATTCCATCACAAGAACCAAAACCCAATTTCTTCTTGAGGTATGCCACAAATCAGCTATGTATTCTACTTTAAGATACATATAAAAAGCTGGGCACTGGTAGCTCACACATAATCCTAGCTACTCAGCAGGTTGAGATCTGATGGTCGCAGTTCAAAACCAGCCCAGGCAGGAAAGACCGTGAGACTCTTATCTCCAAAAAGGCACCAGAAAACCAGAAGTGGCACTGTGGCTCAAAGGGGTAGAGTGCTAGCCTTGAGCTGAAGAGCTCAGGGACAGCAAACAAGGCCCCAACTTCAAGCCCCATGACCAACAAAAAAAGGAAAGAAAGATACATACAAAGGAGAAAACAGGAGCGGGAAAAAAATTAAATGATATCATGAAAACCAAGAAAAAAAAAAACAAGGAAAAAGGAAGAGAAAAATAATGAATAAAAAAACCAAAATCATGGGGAATTATTTTCATACCCAATAATCTATGTCAGTTCAACAAACACAGGATGGTTGAACCCACGTATCCATTTAAGCCTCATGGACACATGTCAGTAGAAAATAAATCAATGCTTAGAGGGTTTGGAGCTGGCTAGCAAGCCCCAGCCTGAATGCAAAACCTGGTACTTCCAAAACCAACAAGAACAAAGAAGAATAAAAATGAATTTTGACCAGGCACTGGAGGCTCACACCTGTAATCTTAGTGGCTCAAGAGGCTGAGATCTGAGGATTGTGGTTCAAAGCCAGCTCAGGTAGGAAAGTTTACCATTCCCACCACATGGTACTCACCACGTGTGCAGTGGAGGTGCTCCTCATTACCGCATGTACACCATTCCCACTATGTGTGCTTGGTGGAGGTGGTTCTCACCACCATGTTTGCACTGTTTCCACCACGTGTGCTCGATGGAGGCGTGCACCATTCCCACTGACTGTGCTCGGTGGAGGTGTGCACTGTTCCCACCCCATGTGCTCTAAGACCCTGTCCTAAGTAACCCACTCCGTTTGTCCATGCTAGCAGATGCAACCATAGGGATAGTGGTGGGTAAAACTGAAACCCACCCAGAGCACAAGCTCTGTTAGGGTCAGACTTGAATCTTCTGCCTCATCTACAGGATCTCCAAAACTTTCCTGTGGCCGTTGCCCTGAGTACTGTCAATGAAATCTGAGTACACACGCTTGTTCTGCACAGATGGAACTTGAATTTCAAATGTCTGACTTAAAGGGAACTCAATCCAAAAAGTTTTTCTGTTCAAAATTTCCATATTTTGCTTAGCCATTAATTGTAAAAATGAAAATGCTGTGTACAATTTTTTAAAAGGCCTACAACGGAAGCCACTGCATGACAAATGGAACAATGAATGAATGACGGAAATACTGAAGGTGCCCTAAAATTGAATAAATCTACTTCATAACAAAAAACACAGACACCCAAAATCGACTTCATAACAAAACACACAAAGACACTCTCTCCATACAGCCAGAAGTCTGTATTTTCACTATTGTGTTTCTTATTATAACTTTCTAAATACTCCAACAGATAGGTTCTGCAGTTTACTCTTGTAATTCTAGATTGTCCCTACTGATTTCTTTACCTGACATTATTACACAAATAATCTCAAACACAGTCTTAATAATATACCAATATCAACTGGATTTATTTCAAATAGCAATAAATGTAAGATCAGCAATCTAAACTTTGCTTTTCAAAAAGTACAGATTCACATGTGATCACGTACAAATGAGAACGCTTTTACTCTCTAATTGTGAATAGTCTCATTTTTTCCTGATTAAAGTGAATAAAACATGTCATAATACAGTGTACTCATTGATAGTTCATATTCTTACTTCAGTGTACCTTAACACATATTTAAGCAGGCTCAAGACATTTAATAACAACAAACTACGTTAATATCCTACAGGGTAAGATATATATAAAGAATATTAACGATGTTTCTGTGTCAGTAGAAGCAAATCCTGTGATTACTTTTCAATAACCATGCTATTTCTTTACTAAGATAGTCATTAAGTTAGTGCTAAGTTTTCACCATTTTAAGCACTGCTACAAATACACTATGTGCTCTCAATAATGTAGATTCTTAGAGCAACAAAATATGCTTTCCTGCGTTAGTGCACTCTATTTCTAAATCCACACAGTGGAAAGTTCTCGTGTGAGAACCGCCCCCACCCCAAGAAAAAAAAAGGGCAGGAAATGGCTTTCTTTTCCTGCAAATACAACTTAAGTCCTATCTTTCTATTATATATAAAATCTTTCCAGCTCTTATAAACAATAGTGGCAGCTAATCAATGAAAATATTTATAACTTCAGTTTTCAGCTCCTGTTACCTCCCCAAACAAAATTTTTACTTTGCAATTACTTTCCAAAAAACCAAAGCTGAAAGTTTGAGTAAGTATTTGGGATTTCAGAGTATCAGAAAGCATAATATATACATTGCTTGTGTCTTTTATTAATGAAAACAGTATGTGTGGTTAAAAGTGTATAACAGAAGAAGGAGAAGGAGAAGGAGAAGGAGGAGGAGAAGGAGGAGGAGAAGAAGGAGGAGAAGAAGGAGAAGGAGAAGGAGAAGAAGAAGGAGAAGAAGGAGAAGAAGGAGAAGAAGGAGAAGGAGAAGAAGGAGAAGGAGAAGGAGAAGAAGAAGGAGAAGAAGGTGAAGGAGAAGGAGAAGGAGATTATATTAGGAAGATGTACTATCTTATTATTAGAGAATGGTTTTTATACATTATTTCTACAAATATCACCAAGTATCTTCACACCTCCCTTCTTTAGATCTAACAGACTAAAGGAAATGGTTTCTGTTATTATCAAACCCACTAAAGCACAACAGAACTCTAGAAAAGTCATCTATAGTTTCCAGAGGCTAGGGTCTGCTCGCAGTGGTTTTTGACTGAAGGGAGAGTCTTCCTCAGTGAAAATATCCAAGACAGGTTCTGCACACTCATGGATGATTTCTGCCCAGTACCTGGGCCCTGTTAGAAAAGCAGACCTTTCTCTCCTTACTGTACCCCCTGCACACTTCAATAACAGATGGGGACGTGTCTGAAAGAGGTGGTGATGTACTCATAACCTGACACTGTAAGTAAAGCCGTGCTCAAGATGAAATATAAGATCTTATTCTTAAGGATTTTAGTTTCCTGAAGAATGTAAGGGCTGGATAAGTTAATCGGCCAGCCTGATCTGTGGTATCCACTATTTGATATTTGATACTCTGTTCCTAATTATTTCCCATGCACATCAGGTTTGCGCATTCTATGACACAGGATGGAGCAGAGGGCAGAGAAGTATCTCTATTAGCATCCTTTGCTCTTCAAGAGCAAGGACAAATCAGAATGCAGCAGCAGCTGATCAACTCAATATGACCAACAGCACTTGCCACTGTGGGTTCTGAAGATCCAGACACATGTGTGGACTCCCAGAATGAACCGCTGAGGTGGGCTGTATAAACTCCAGGTACCCACCCCATATCTTACTAAGAATCTATCAGAATGAGCCACTGAGGCAGGCTATTAAAGTGTCGATTCCAGGCTCCCATCCCAGATCTACAAAGGCCTAGCACAGCCATCATCAATAAAGTTTGCTCGCCTGCTACCAGGTCAAAACTGTGCATGGAAACTTAAACTTTCAGAAGACAGAAGAGAACTTGAAGTTTCAGGAGTCAGGAGAAGCTCACCTGCCTGTCTGGACCTCAGCAAAAGCCAGTGGCAGCAGCTTTCCTGTCCCTCTGTAAGGAACAACCACTCTGAAACCTGCAAACACCAGGCTCAGCAACCTATCTTCTTGCCTGGTGTCCAGTTTGACCTTCCCCGCGAGTCAGAGCTACTCTTCCAATGCCAAAACAACCTTCTGAGACTCACAAGCATCCAAGGCTGCAGATATTTTCAGCTGTTTCAGCCCTGGCAGCCCAGCCTTCCGCATGACCCCGAGTCTTAGAACGGAGCCTCCTGTGCAGGCCTCACCTATCAAATGCTGTATTCTGCTGCCACTCAAAGTTGAGTTTTCTTTTTGTGTGTTATTTTGTGATGCTATTTCCCATGCTCAATTGTAAAGAATTAGTAACTGTACCTACACGGTATTTGCCTTCACATGAAAAGGAAATAGTTCACATGTGCATGCACATGGCAAAGGTTTTGTTTGTTTCATTGAAATGGGGTCTTGCTATGTAGCTCAAGCTGGTCTCGGCCCCTCAATCCTCCTGCAGCAGTCTCCAAGAGGCTGGGTTTGCAGGTACATACCACCACATCTAGTATGAAAGTATGTGAGGATTTCCAGTGCTGGGAATCAGACCCAGGCCCTGGTGCCTTTCACATGCTAGGCAAGTGTTCTACCTCTGAACCACATCTGAATCCTGGTAGAGTCCTTCAAGCAAATCTTAACTGACTTCTAGAAATACTGTATTTTGAAATTACCAAAAGTACCATTTAAATACAATGGTAGACAGATCTAATAAAATGCCATATTTCTGCAATGGCCAATTGACAATTTGAAAAATGACTAGTTTCCAGCTTTATTCACTCTCTGCTTATGCCTATTACATAGCCAATGGTTACAACAAAAAAAGAACCCAAACTAATATTTAAGTAAACACTGCAAAATCTGAATGTTTCATATATTTTATTTTCCATGGACGTATTAAACATAAATACAGTGCTAAACTTTCTTGCCAAAACATTAGTACAACTAACTTATCTCTCTGAATGTACCTAACTTTGGAAAACTTTTGGTACATTGATGAAAAATACTTTTTCAATCTTTAGGGCAGAGTTACTATCAGACAACTGTTACTGGGTGAATGGATTCCTTTCTGAATACCAGTGGGAAAGAAGGGAGATGAAGTCATTAAAACACTGGTAAGTTGCTGCCAGGCTTGTCCTCGAGCAGAGTAGAGAAGACACCTTTTGTTTCAGTTCATTTCTGTGTATTAGAATAGTTTGGTTGGCGGGGTACCCGCACCATGTTTTACTTCCCCATGCAGATACTCACAAAACAATACGAACTAATTCAGCTGGAGAATGACCCTTTAGTTTCATGGTTTGTTCTGTTCCATGACTTGGCTACAATGTAGGCACTGTTTCATTATCCTTTACAGAACATAAAAGGACACATGGACATAATAGAAAACGTGCGGTGCAGCACACACACAGATGGAAGTGCTGTAATGTGGGGAGGGGGATTTAATCAGCAATTTCCATGTCAATGTAGACACTATTCAATTTTTGGAGGCATGTTTTCTTATTTTAATGATAGCCACAGGTTTCTACTTGTTAACATGAAAGGAATGAACTGAATGGCCTTCATAGCATCAATAATGCTGTTGAACAGATTATAAGAGAGCTTGCTCCTCTCTTTTTGGGCTTGAGGCACTTGAGAACCTGTGTCCCTCAGTGAGCCACCCCACACAGTGACTGGCAGTGCTATCTCTCAGAGGGCATCAGTAACTTCAGAGGTGTCGTGGATCTGCGGGTCTTGGTGGGAGCTGAGCATGAGCCAGGCCACGCCATACCCACCACTGGCAACAGGGCATCCCCTGTAACCTCCCTTCCAAAACCAGGGAAACGTCAACGTGCATCCGGCCATCTCTGCTACTCTGTGACCACAGTACTTCACATCCCGTCTCTCCATCGTTCATTCTGAGGAGACCTCCATCCCAACTGCTATCAGTGTGTCCTCTGTAACCCACCAACGGCTGCACGGCAGCAGCAACAAAGATCCACACACCCACATCTGAGCGGGGCCCTGCCCCAAAACTCCTGGACCTCCACCTTCTCACCTGTGTGGCAGAGAAATGCACGCCGACATCCAGAGACACGGTCGGAGAAGTGCAGGCAAGTGACTACCAAGTAGGTAGTTATTTAAGTTATTTCAAGTGTTAATCACCAGATCTCTTGAAATTGACCCTCTTCAGTATTTCTCTTAGAAATGGGATGTTTTCTATAAACCACAAAGTTCAGAAAACCAAGAACGATTTCTGTTCAAAATTTCAGCCAAAATCTCCCAGTGTGAACACTTTAAACAAATACTTATGGTTTAAACTGAATAATGCCGAACAATAAAATAGATTTTATAACAGAATATAGAATAAATCCTGCAACCAGGGAATGAACACTTCACAGCTGAGCACACGTGCCTGCACACTTCTACCTCTAGAATACTCAGAAACTAGCCTCCAAAATACAGTTCATTTCAAGTACACAAGGAAGACCTGGAGGAAAGGAACATTGTATGCAAATCCAAAACCCCCGCTCATTAAAGCTGCCACGACTCACTTCTCTCTTATGGATTTTCCTTTCCTGTGTATATTAAAGCAGGGCTCTGAAACTTGATTGTCAATATGGTGTGTTCTAATCCACTTGTAAATCAGAGAGTTAATATGAAGAAGTTACAGTTCAATCAGCCATCCCAACATTTCTCCAAAAGTCAGCAATCAGAAATTAATTAATCTCCTGTTTAGTCCCAGAGCACGATGGATGGGTTATGCTTGTCAAGTTCTTTAGAAAATCCTTTCATTTTATAAATTTGAAGTTGATTGGGTCTGTTCTCTAATATACACAAAATGATGATAGAGTTAATGTTTCTACCACATGGCTTTAGACACATTCCACACTGCCCACAAACAGCCTTTTCTTGGCTGCTTTGCACTCACTGGCTGCCCTGCCTTTTTGGCGAATATTTCCTGCACACAGGAAACATTTTATCTCTTTATCCTCCAAAGGTCTCAGCTTGAGAACTGTACTCAATAAATATTTGCTATCAAAAGAAGGACATTTTCCTCTGAAGCCAGGAGCAAGACACAGACTCTTCCATTTTTCCATCTCTGAACAATCTGTTGTTTTTCCTGGTGTACCTTCTACCCTGCTCTATGAAAGAGGGATTCCTTAGCCAAAGTGACCTCTCTCCCCAGAACAAGTTTTCAGTAAGAGCTGCTATGCCTGCAGACAGCACAGCTGAGGTGTGAATGCCATGATGCAAATGCAAACTTATACCCCTTCCTGGAGAACTTCGCATGGAACCACGTACTTGCCCGGAAAATACAGCGGCTCTCTGTGTTCATAGGATCTGCATCTGAAAATCCAACCAACCACAAACTGAAAATATCTGGGGAAAGTATTCCATGCGTGATGCACAGGAACAGACTGTTCTTTGAACAATGTAACAACTATTTACGTAGAATGTACATCATGTAAGTGTTGTAATTATCCTGAAATGATTTAACATGGACAGAGAATCCTGTGCACTTGCAAGTTTATGAAGAGACCTGAGCAGATGAGGAGAGAGACCTACCTACACCTTGTCCTTGAACTCCACAAAGCTGACTCTGATCTACCCACTGCCCCAGGGAGCAAAACCTGCAAGGCCTCAGCACAGTGCAAAGCCTTACTGCTCTCTGCTGACAACAGAAGGAAGGACTGGTTTGTATTACTTTTAACAAATCCAAGAAACCAGGAGTACAAGCACTGGTCAAACTACATACCATTTGTGATTGGATATCAAGGGCAAATGAGAAAACTTTGTGCAACACACTTTTAAGTTTGATTTCTACCTTCTTGACTTATGCAAGTTGTTCTGTGTCACATTCGGGTCCCGTTCATCTCCAGCAGAATCACAGGGGAGGAGGGGTGGCAGGAGGTACCGATTTTAAAGTGAGAGCACACTTTCGCTGGCTTCTGATTGGCTATGTGAATGTGGGTGAGATGGCCAACCTTCCTGAACTCCAGTGTCCTCACCATGTCAACACAATGGTTTTCATTAGTCTGTCCCTATTTATCACCTTGACAAGGCTGTTTGTCCTCACCAAGACTTCTTCTGAAAAGAAGGTAAGGCAGCAAAAGCTCACACAGGGATGTCCAAATATGGTGCCTCCTTCCCTGTCCATCACTTCCCTGAACAAAAGTGTTCATAAGAATCCAGGCCACATTCAGTCCACCATCTGCTCTGCCACTCAGGGCCACAAAGCCTTCCTTCCTTCCTCCTCCTCACAAAGCCTTCCTTCCTTCCTTCCTCCTCCTCACGAAGCCTTCCTTCCTTCCTCCTCCTCCACCTCCTCTTCTAAGTCCTCTTCCACCTCTGGTGCCCTGCGACAGCACTCTGCCATGTTCATGTGCTATGTCTTTCCCCCAGCTCAGTCGAACGTCCAAGGAAGCAGAGAACGACCTCATTCCTCTCTGGACCCTCCTCCCCTGCAGGCTTGCAGTCTTTCCACTCTAATAGGTGCCCAAAATACATAGTTAACTGCTTGTGTAGCAGAACACAAAGTCTGGGTTGAGTCTTCCATGATGTTATTGTTAAAATGATACAGTAATCTCTGTGCTGAGCAAATCTAACCCTTACTGGCAAGCAGACATCATAGTCTTTGAAACTAAGTGCTCCCCATACAAAATCAGTTGTAAAACCTCCCCTTTAAAGCTTCATTTCTCTGAGACAGCGGTTTACCTGAATGTTCAGCAAATGTGGATTCCAGAAACCCTTACTCAGACCTCCATCTGAGCATGTATTTTTCAAAATTTACATCATTGTTCTATAGTTTTCAACTTACTAGTTTTTGTAAAAGTCAAACAAAGCCTTGCCAAGACTACACCTGGACCAGAGACTTTCTTGTGTTTTCGGTAGCTCACATTCACTCTTAAGCCTTCAAGACAAGATATTCAAGATTGACGGCCTGGGTGCCACAAAGCCCTCAGTGCTGTTTCCCTGGATGGCAGAGTATGGAAATTCAAATAACTTGGAGTCAATTTGTCCAGTTAAAATTTGTCCCATGATGGAGTTAACAGAGATGTCTGACAAATTTCAACACTGGCCAATGTTAGTTGCCTAAAATAAATTTTTTTCTAATAATCCAAGACAGATTTCCATTAAATAGCACAAAGCAAAGCCAGCAAAGAAAAATAAATCTAATAGAAAAGGCATCTATTAAATGTTGCTTTTGCTTCATACAACACATATGCACAAAAACAAAATGGTGTAATATTCTTCTCTAGCTTTCCACAAGTATGCTAGACAAAAATCTATAGAAAGTACAACTTCCACGTCACTGTGAGAAATATAAAGAATATAATTTGTAAGTGGAAAATATGTATGAATAGTATCTCCTTAAAAACTGTCTTGATTTCATGGAAATTTCACTATATTAAATACAACATAATCTATCACTGTACCAGAATTTTTTGTTTAAATCCTATAAACACATTTATTTGTTAAAAATAAAACTATACAAGAAAGTTAGGTAAGACTAAACCATGCCACAAACTCCCAAATAACACTCATCTACATCAGACGACCAGGGTCTCAGGCAAGGAAGGAATCCGTTCTCCCATGTACAATCACCGGCTTGTCTATGAGTGGCTGAACACACTTCCAGGAGAGAGAACAAGGGATACAGGATTCCTTCCCTAAAGTGACGAAGTCTGAGAAGTGCACATCAACAACTCAGGCACACTTTTGTCTGCCATGGGGGACAGGTTCCCAGACATGCTACACGGTCTTCCACAGGATCACACACATGCTGCACAGACTTCCATATGTGCACACACATACCGCACAGACTTCCACAGGATCACACACATCCCGCACGGATTTCCACAGGATCACACACATCCTGCACGATTTCCACAGGTATACACACATCCCACACAGACTTCCACAGGATCACACATATCCCACATGGACTTCCACAGGAATACACACATTTTGCATGGCCTTCCATACAAACCAGCTATACCTTGCTAACCCAGATGCTGTCCAGTGAATAACAGCCTCCTTGGTGAATCTCAGAATTTCCCCCAAAAGTAACATCAGGCTAAGTTACCAATTGGGGATCTGTAATGTAGTGAATTGTATCACATCATACACTATATTGGCACAGCAATAAAATGTTTTAAAAAGTTAACATGTGTCTTCTAATTGAATTAAAGTCTCTGATAATCACACTGTTTCATGTTTTTCTCTTCCTACCATTTTAATATTTCAGCTGGATGTGTGGCTCAAGTGAGAGTGCCTGCCTAATAGACAAGAAGCCCTGAGTGCAAACCCAGTACTTAAAAAAAAAAAATTAAGAGTAATGTAATTCTCTAGCAGACCTTAAAGTATCAACAGGATGATCAGAGACAATAACTTTACATAAGGTATTTTTAATTGGGAATTTAAAAAAATTCTTAGAGCACATTGCCTCCTCTGGACGATGGTCCGCAGTCCTGAGCACCTCTGCTGGCACCCCGCCAGGCCTCCTCCGGACCCCTGCATCAGCATCCTCAGGCTTCTCCTGTTGAAGGTCAGGGCGCCGGATGGCACTGTGCTCCTTCCCAGCCTCCACTGCCTCTGCTTCTCACACATCAACGGGAGGATCATCTTCCCAGGCTCCGATTCCTCCTTTCCTCCTGTGTTGTTGTACCCTGCCACACTTCATAGCCAGAGTGGCATCACCCAGCCCATGGCCCCACAACCAGCCAACAAGACACAACAATCACTGTCCTCAGCAGCAAAGCTTCCCAGCCCTGGAAATTCTGAGAAAGCCAGACTCCTC
This sequence comes from Dipodomys spectabilis, assembly GCF_019054845.1. Lineage (NCBI taxonomy): Eukaryota > Metazoa > Chordata > Mammalia > Rodentia > Heteromyidae > Dipodomys > Dipodomys spectabilis. The sequence continues at coordinate 46,062,032 of NW_024870772.1, read as the reverse complement.
AGTGATTTCCTATCAACACCCAACCATTTCCTAATCTTATTTTCTTTTAACTCCTTGTAGAATTCTAAACCTGGAATACCATGGTTCAATTCCTTGTGGTACTACTTACTAGTAACCTTGTGCAATAACTTGATTTACCTGTGCCTCAGTTTCCCCGCTGTGTGAAGCCTGACTCTTCCAAGGAATAGCTGCAGTGAGTCACAAACTCTAGCCTGATACATAAAAAGTGCTGACAAATATTATCAAATAGGATTACTATTGTAGTTCCTATTCTTTATTCGTTATATGCCATTGGAAATAAGACAAAAATCTGAATTAGAAACCTAGACCTTAGATAAAAGGAAATATCAAGCCTCCTAAACCATCACAGGACCAAAAAAGTATCAATTTGACCTTTAAGGCAAAGGTCAGGAGGCTGACATAATAACTATAGAAAAATATTAAATGAAATGTTATAAAGAACAAGTGGCATTTTCTTCTAATTTAATAATTATTATTTACAAGTTTATATTTCACAGGTGTAAAAGAGTGTTTATTTTAATCCCTAAAATTTATAGCTCCTGACAAGAAATAAGCAAAAATACAATAGTTACATTATAATAGAAATTACAAATAATGATAGAATTGACATCAGCTATTATATTTAAAAGACTCTGCTTTTCAAAATGCATCTGCCCCAAGGAGACCCTGTGATAAATACTGAGCTCAAAACATACTTAGGGCTTGGGAAGGTGGCTCAGTGGTAGAGTGCTTGCCTAGCATGCATGAAGACCTGGGTTCTATTCCTCAGCACCACATACACAGAAAACACTGGAAGTGAAAGTGGTGCTGTGGCTCAGGTGGTAGAGTGCTAGTCTTGAGCAAGAAGCAGCTCAGGGATGGTGCTCAGTGCTCAGGCCCTGAGTTTAAGCCCCAGGACTGGCAAAAATAATAATAATAACATACTTAGATACAGTGTCTATAGGCCCAGGTGTAACTTCCTGCAATCCGAGTTGCATATACCAACATCAGTGGAACTTGGGCAGGGAAAAACTCCTCAGGCAGGAATCCTAAGTCCTGCTCACAGCTCAGAGCTTTTCCCACCAACTTTCCCCCACGGCTTTCCTGCTGCATCCACTGTCACCCCACTGGGACCTTCCTGCTTTGTCTCTGCAAGGAGAGTGTACGCCACCTGTGCACAGCCAGCACCAAGTGTCACTGAGACGGATACAGGATGGGATGAACCACCTCCGTATCCTCGTCACTAGAATCACCAGCTCCACGCCAAACTTTAGTATTAGGGGCATGAGACTTCCACTGTAGCCTAACCATAACCGTCAGCTGACTTTCAATCAAGCTTTCCATTGGGCAAATTCTCCACTTCAGTTGCCCACTTTGGTTTACTGATAGATTTGTGACCTTCAATATGGTACTCACTAATGCCAGTGATGAAATCTATCAATATTCTAATGTTGGTCATTAGGCAAAAGATATCTAAGAAAACCTGGGTGTGGAGGCACACACTTGTAATCCGAACACTCTCAGGAAGGAGGCTTTCACATTTAAGGCCAGCCAGGGATACACAGCAAGGCCTTGTCTCAAAACAAACACACAAGCGAATACTAGCTGAGTGCCAGTGGCTCATGCTTGTAATCCCAGCTCCTCAGAAGGCTGAGACTAATTAACCAGCAAAAAGCTGGAAGTGGAGCTGGGGCTCAAGTGATAGAGCACCAGCCATAAACAGAAAAGCTGTGAGAAAGCCCAAGGCCCTGAATCCAAACCTCTGAATCCAAGCCTCAATACCAGCACAAAAATTAAAGACTAAACAAATAAACTAGAATACATAAACATCGTGTTTTTGTTAAATATAAATATGGCATTATCAACCAATGAATGTAATAATGTAATGAAAACTGTTTTCACTTAATAATATTTAGAACTGTTCCCTTTATATCATGGATGGGGTTCAGGGCTACACTGATACACCTCTCCTTTCCTTCTGGAAACCTCTATTCCACCTTACCTAGCCATTACTTAAGAAACGCCAGGCACTGGTGGCTCAGCCTATAATCCTAGCTGCTCAGGAGGCTGAGACCCGAGGATTGTGGCTTGAAGCCAACCAGGGCAGGAAAGTCCATGATACTCTTATCTCTAATAAACTACTCAGAAAAGCTGGAAGAGGTGCTGTGGCTCAAGTGGTAGAGTGCTAACCTGAGCAAAAGCATCTTAGGGACAGTGCCCAGGCCCTGAATTCAAGCCCTAAGATAGGCAAAAGAGGAAGGGAGAGAGGGAGAGAGGGAGAGAGGAAGAGAGGGAGAGAGGGAAAGAGGGAAAGAGGGAGAGAGGGAGAGAGAGAGAGAGGGTAGGGGAAGGAAAGAAGAAAGAAAAAGAAAGGAAGGGAGGGAGGGAGGGAGGGAGGGAGGGAGGGAGGGAGGAAGGAAAGAAAGAAAGAAAGAAAGAAAGAAAGAAAGAAAGAAAGAAAGAAAGAAAGAAAGAAAGAAAGAAAGAAAGAAAGAAAGAAAAGAAAGGCCACTTTCTATTTTACAGTTCTTTTCAAAACTTTTATTTCCACTTCCCTGGATGCTGATTAAATCAGGAAGATTCCATGTGCCTAACTCGGTATTTGTCATAGTACATATTTACAACTTTACAAGGTGAAGTAGAAGCTTAAACCAGCCCTGTAACTTTACTTCACAGGATTAACTCCATCCCCTAATCCCAGACTCTGTGGCTCTTTAAAACAGTTCATTTTAGTTACTAGCCTACAAACCTGAAAAAAAATAAAAAATAGACAGTTGAGATCCTTTCTCAAGCTGCTATAATCTTTACATAGGCATTCACTCATACACAGCCACACAGCAGTGTGGTACTCTGGACATTCATCTCCCAGCCTTCACCCCCTGCCTATCTACAAAATACTTTCTGTCCCTTCCAATACTGGCCAAGCAGATAACAGTGTTTCTCTGGGAGCAGATACACTTCTCTATAACACAGTTTTAGACACAGTATTTTCACTGTTTGAAGTAGCTGATCTCGGTGGTGAGGTAATTCTCAGTCTATCCAGTATGGCTTCATCTAACGTTGAGATAATATATCCCATACTGTTTTTTCAAAGGGGAACCCCAGAAACTTCAGCGTAAGATGTTAAAAGCAGTGGATAGTGCTGTGGCTGTGCCTGAAACACTATCTTTCAAGGAGTCCTTATTTTCAGGAATTCCATGCAGACCTTTGACAAGATTCTCTCCAAGAAGAGATTAATTGGATTTGTTGCTTTATGTACTACTACTCTTCAAATGGTGTTTTTTCCAAACATAGAGTTGTGCTTATACAAATATACATTTCCATAATATGAAAACACTGGAAAAACCGATTTGCCTACCTCAAATTTTAAAATGAAGACATATCCACAGACATCTCCTGCCCTGTGTCAGTGGCTCTTGTAACACCCTCTGTTCTCAGTCAATAACTCTCTAACCTTGGTGAATGTGCTACACAACCCAGCAGGAACATGGGAGATGACCATTCTTCCCTGCCCTCTTCCCCCACACACCAGCTCACACGAAGGGAACACTGGCCCACAGCGCCCAGGATGGAGAAGCTAGGCCACCAAGCCCTGGCCGCCCTGCCAAGGGAGGCCCACCCCTGCAACCCTCCTATCCTTCGTGAAAACCACAGTAGGCATACTTTATATGGTTAGAAAAGCGACCACAGCTCCTTGGCTTCACTCACTGGGCAAGGCAGAATGCGCCGCAGTTATGAAAATATCCGACAAGAATGTTTCCAGGATCTCCGCCATTGTGCTTTGTGTGCTGGTCAGATGCTTTCTCAGGAATGTGTTCAAATTTCTCACATCCCATAACATCACCAGAGAAAAGTCTGTCTTTTTAACTTCCCGGCCAGTCAGATAATGCCCTGTTCCGCAGTGTAATCTTTCATGGCTGTGAATCTTTCATGAACATTGGGCCGGGAGCCTGACATTTTTGGTGCTTCTATTGTCTAAAAAAGGGAACTCGGGCTGGGAAGGTGGCTCAGTGGTAGAAAGCTTGCCTTGCATGCATGAAGTCCTGGGTTCAATTCCTCAGCACTATATAAGCAGAAAAAGCCAGAAATGGCACTGTGGCTCACGTAGTAGAGTACTAGCCTTGAGCTGAAGAGCTGAGGGAGAGTGCCCAGGCCCAGAGTTCAGGCCCCATGACAGACAAAGAAAAAAAGAAAAGAAAAAAGAAAGAGAGAGAGAGAGAGAGAGAGAGAGAGAGAGAGAGAGAAGAGAGAGAGAGAAAGAAAGAAAGAAAGAAAGAAAGAAAGAAAGAAAGAAAGAAAGAAAGAAAGAAAGAAAGAAAGAAAGAAAGAAAGAAAGAAAGGGGAACTCCTAGCAAGGGAAAATGTATATTAAGCATTTGAAGATAATGGCCATGTACTGAAAACTCCACTGAGTTTTAGTGAGGACTGAAGTAAGAACAATGTCTCTAACGTGTCCCCAGCAGCAACCCCCCCTCACTATGCTGGGCCCTGAGAGGGGTGAAGACTCGCTCTCACGATCATAAGCCTCGCTCTGTTTTCATTACCTCACCATCAAATCTCTAAATGGTAGTTCTAAAGAAATAAAAATATTTTTCTTCAAACTGCAGTTACAATGAATGAAAAGGATGAGGTAGTTCGATGTACAATAAACATGTTTATCTTGTACAAGCAAGCCATTATTAGTGCACTTGAACCAGCAAACTCTAGCTTTATAGTTCTTCCAGAAGAGTATTTCCTTCTTTCCAACTCCACACTGTCCAGTATAAATATGATTATGCCTCAGATGCTACAGCAAGTATTCTAGCCATCATTCTACCAGAACCAACATCCAGAACATCACCCCTAGAATACAATGAACATAGAAATATTCTCAAAGACCCCAAGGGTGACCAGGGGCGTCCCAGATGCGGGCAGGATGCGCCCTTGCTGGCTCCATGGAGGGCATGGAGGATGGTGTGGACCCGAAGGGCTCCCCTGCCAGCCTTGGGGTTTTCCACAGAGGTGGCCCTGCCACCTGCCTCCTCTGCTCTCCTCTGGGAACCCCTGCGCTCCCAATCTTCAACGCCCTATGCAAACCCCCTGAACTGTCTTCTGCTTAGGCATAGATGGCTGCTTTGTGTCCACGAACAGATGCATCAACAGGGGCAGATCTTTATTTTGCTTACAAGGAGGAAAGGAATTCTTATCTATAATTAAGTATCCTCCCCTCCTTCCCCCCTCTCCTCCTCCCCTCCCCTTCTTCCTCCTCACTAGAATGTTCTCATTTCTCTCCCCCAGGAGGAACTCAGTCTCTCCTGCTCTGGGAGAACTCAGGCTCCTCTTGAGGGCGTCCTGTGCGGGGTGGGGCGTTGGGCTGGAGCGGCAGAGGGGAGGCCCGGCGCTGGGCTGGGGGAAGGCCAAGCCCATGTCCCCCAGACCAGTCCCCCGGCCCCTACTCCCCCCACGCCCCATCCCAGCCCCACCTGGCCCCAGCCTCTGGAGCGCCGTCCAGGTTGACCGCGGACCGCACAAGGTAATTGCGCGGATGGACAGAGGGGTTCCAGCGCAGGCCCGGCCTGTCCCCAGGGGCGCGCGGCGGGGAGAGCGGATCTCCGCCAGGGGCAGCGGGACTAGGAAAACAATCACGACCAGGACAGCCCGACTATACAGTGACAGTGCACACACACACGTGCGCGCGCACACGTACACACGAGCATACACACGCATGCAAAGCCTGCGCAAAGTGCAGGGGCCGTGCGGCCTCGCCGTGGCCGAGAGACAGCCGGGCTGTGAGGACGGACCCGGCCGCCCAGGGCCAGCGTCGACCCGTGCAGGACCGCCAGGACCCGAGGCCCCGAGGGGCGGGCCGGCCCTGAGCCCGGCTCCAAGCTGCCGGGTGACCCGTGACGCCCCGACTCCGGGGCGCGGGGCAGGAGCGGTGCGGGGAGCAGGGCCGGGCGCCCTAGGCTCACGCTGCCCGTGGAGGCCCCATGAGCCCGGCTGGACTCTGCCCGCACGGCCCGCACCCCCAGGCGCAGCCCCTGGCTCTGTCCCTCCCGATGTGGGGAGCCGGGTCCCCGCACCCTCACGCAACACCCCCGCCTCTGGCCCGCAAAAAAGGCCGGGTAAAGAGGAGCGGCGCGGCACAGCTCTGCCCAGCTTCGGTCCAAAACCCAACCCGGCCAGAGCGCGGTCCGCCCTGCCCGTCCCCATAGAGGCGCCGGCTCCACACAGCGCGGGTCTTACTTCCCTCTGTTCGCGAGGACGCGGGGGGGGGGGGCGGGAGGGGAGGAAAAGAAGGAGGGATGGGGTGGAGGAGGAGGGGAGAAGAAGGAGAGGAGGAGGGACTGAGGGGGAGGAGGAGGGGCTGCGAGGCGGCGGGCGCGGGCCCGCAGTCCCCCGCGCAGGGCGTCTTCCGCCCAGGAACCCGCAGGCGTGGGTCTGAGATCCGGGCGGGCGCCCGCCCCCGCCACGGGCCCGGGCCGGGGCGGGCGAGCCGCGCGCGCGCTCGGCCGGAGGAGGCGGGCGCAGCCCGGGAGTAGGAGCGGCGGGGGGCGCGGGGCCGCGGCCACGCAACCGCACCCGCCTTCCCCTCCCAGCCCCGGGACGGCCGGGCCGCGCGCGGGAGGCGCCGATAGGGTCCACGGGGCTCGGGACGCCGCGCGCACGACGGAGCCGGTGGGGCGGGGCCCGCCTCGCGGCCTCCCGGGCCTCTGTCCCTTCTGCCGCCAGAACAATGAGTCGCGGGCGCGGACTCACCCCGCGCGCGTCCCTCGGAGGCGGCCGGCCACCGGCCGGGGTCACGGAGCGCCGCGGCGGCCATGGGTGCGAGGGGCCTGAGGCGGAGGACGGAGCGCGGCACGTCGCGGGGCGGCGCCGCCCGAGCCGCTGCAGTGGAGGCCGCCGGCCGCCGCGCGCCTCTTATCGCCGGCCCGGGTTTCCGCCGCGGCGGCGCGGCCCCTCCCCCAGGAAGCCGCGCGGGCCCGAGCGGGCGCGGCGGCCGGCAGCCCGTGTGCTCCACCCGCGTGCTCCCCGCAGCCCCGCGCGCCCCGCGCCGCCGCCAGCCGCGCGCCCCGCGCTGCCGCCCGCGCCCGCCGCCGGGCCTCGGCCGTGAGTGCGGATGGCGGGGCAGCGCGGCCGTGGGTCTCCCGTGCGCCGCCCGGGGCCTCGCGCGTCTGCCCAGCCGCGCCTGCGGGGGGCGGCGCGTGTCCCTCGGGCCCACGACGGGGGAGGGCGCAGTCGGTGTCCCCCCACCCCGGTGCCCACCGCCCGGGACCGGCGCTTCAGGAGAGCTCCGGAGCCCCCGCGCCCCCCACCGGGCCCCCCCCCCCCCCCCGCCTTAGGGACCTGCGGGCCCCGATGCGCGGGTGGTTCGCCCGCAGCGCGGCCCAGGGGCTCCGGACCACGGAGCTGTTCACGGCTTGCGCGGCAGGCCGGGTTCTAAAGTAAAGCAGTTCCTGAGACCCAACCTGCGAAGCACGGGACGTGCAGAGTCTGGGACCGAACTGGCGAAGCACCGGACCCGCGGGGTCCAGGACCCAACTGGCGAAAGACAGGACGCGCGGAGTTACCACGCTGGAGGCCCAAGAGCAGCGTTGGCTTTGAACCTAAGGGCGGCCACCGGCTCAGAGGGCCGTTTCCAGGCCTCAGACCCGACCCCCGGGCCCAGGGTGGGGGAATCTGGATCCAGAAGCACCCTGGATGGTGCTGCCTGCCTGGTCCTCCCCAGTCAACCCCGCCCGTCCACACCCATCACACACCGGGACTGGACCCCGCCTGTCCACATCCACCACACACTCAGGACTGGACTCCACCTGTCCACATCCACCAAACACTTGGCTCTTGCTGGTGCTGTTCCCTCCCAGGGCCACGTGCGGTTTCCCAGGGTTCCCATTAAAAGTACCTAAGTACTGGCACAGACAGCCACGCAGGACAGGGCCACTTCCTGAGGACGGGGACTTCTGTCTGTTCACCAGCTGGGAGACTTCCCCCCTTCTCACCCAGCGTTGGTGTTGCATTGCCACCATGCCGGAAGTCAGAGAAAGGGGAGGGGGGCAGATATCTGAGAGAGGGAAGATTGTCTGTGAGGCGGGAGAAGTCTCGGGCCTGCGGAGGGAGGGGGGTCCTGAGGATGCCCCCTAGGGGTCTGAACAGCCCATGGAGGCCAAGAGGGATTTGAGTCTTGGGAGCAGGGTGCCCGCAGGGCTGCACATCTGGGAGAAGGGAAGGGAGGGTAGGAAGGGAGTGGCTGGAGAGGAGGCCAAACCAAAGTAGCGCTTTCCTATCCCAGTGTCTCCTCCTGACTCTGGAAAGGATAAACTGCAAGAGCTTCAACCTCAGGATGAAACCAAGCCCTGCCCCTGGCACGGCCGGGAGGTGAAGGGGCCGGTGGTGCCCCCTCCCTGGCGGGACATGGGTGTTGGTGAGTGGGTGTGTCACACTGGAAAGTGACTCAGAGGGGCATGAGGAAGGGCAGGGCCTGGCAGACACCGAGTCCCTGAGCAGCCTTTTGGTTCTCCAGCTCACTTCCCATCCACCCAGCAAGACCTGATTTCCCACCACAGGGCCGGGGCTCTGTCTTGGGTGCCTTGGCGCTGGCTAGCAGGTGGCTTGGTGTCCAGGCTGGCCGCCAGGCACTGCCTCTCCTCACAATCCCCAGTGAACTGCCTGGGGCCCATCTTTGAATAGACTTCCTTCCAAGTTAGTTTCTCTGCATGTGACTTAGAAAACGTACAACAGAGTGAAAACAAACAGGACGTTGAGCCTGTATATGGAACAGAAGGGAAACCTTGTCTACTAAAGAGAAATCACAGCAGATGAAGTCTGTGCTGCACTCAACAGAACACACAAATGCACGTTCAAATACAGAAAGATGCTTAAGTATTAAAAGAACAAACATTCTAGCAAATAACTGCAAAGAAGCAATGGTACCTTCTACAGTAAAGAGTAGCAGCATGGCTAAAACAATTCCTAAACTATGGTCAACCCAGAACTTTAAAATGAACCAAAATAAATTGAGGATAAATCATTGATAAAACCCAATTTATTATCGTTGGAAATACTATAGCACGAATACTAACACTTAAAAGTGCCATGTACTGTCACAAATACAGGTCATCCGTTAAAAATATTAAGTCAGATTGCCAGCTTCCCACTACCACATTTAAAATTGTGGAAATTACAAAAAAATCACTATATTCATAGTATGTATTGGTTCCCCATTTAGAATACCATTGCATCCTCACAGCTAGGACACACTCTAGAGCTATGGTCCACAAGCACAAAACGAGTGTTCTTTGTGGGTGGAAAGGGAAATAAGAGGAAACAATCCCAGATGAAATAAAACTAAATTTTCAGATAAAGGGAAGAGAGTTCTCCACAGGCTCCTGAAATAATTCCGTCCATTCAAGTCTTAATTGTACCAATGAATCCCAATAGAAATACAGTTAAAGAGTATTTTTTTAGAGATAGTATCAGCTCTGTTTACCAATAATACAGGTAAGAAAAGAGTAGCATTGATCTTCTTCAGTCCAGAGGAAGTCTTTAAGGAGCGTGTGTGTGTATGTGTGTGTGTGTGTGTGACTTGTACCTTTTCTCCCCTACAAACCACACTCAGAGTTCAGCAAGCTCTTGCTGCCTTCCAGAGATAGCTTGGCTTCTCTGCCTCCTCCTTCAAAACCAACTAAGTGAAAATGTCTCAGGATATTAGATACCTCACCTCTGATGGAAATAAGAAAATATCTGGAGTCACTGATTAGGAATGCTATTTTTATTAGACTAGGATTAAAAGCCCAACTGTGAGATTGTGTGGGAGCCAGGACCCGGGCTCAGGCCCCTTGATTCCTATCATACTTAAATATAAGTGGCTCACCGATGGGGCTTCTAGAAGGCAATGGAACATTGCAGACATTCCTGTGTGAAGAATCCCTTCCATGTATCTACACTGTATTTTACACAAGGATGGGGGAAGGAGGTGATTCTCTTGTATTGCCTGCATTTAAACTTGTTCAGCTACTGTTGGTAGAATTGTGTACACATAGCTTATCTTTGAGGATTGCCAGAAGCTGTGCAAGGCCCATGATTTAAATACAAAGAGCATGTATTACATGCCCAGTGCGTTGCATGTAATGTGTACAATGGGAGCTCAGCATCTGCACCACTGCTGAGGAAATCGTGCAGGGCCAGGGTGCATGGAGCTCAGCACAGAACTGTAGGTGCTGATTTGTCTTTCCCAAACACTGCCCAGCTTTCCTGAGGCCCAGCCTCTTTCTCTCAGAATTAGGCACATTCACTTTCACCTTGCTTTGGGGGCATTCTGCTTTTGGGGGGCAGATTTCCTTCGGTCAAAGACAGGAAACATGGAGCAGGCCTGCAGTGACTTAAACACACTGAAGACAACACAGGAGAGCATCTCCATCGCAGCTGGGCTTTGTGACTGCATGCACAGGAGTTTACAGGCTTGAGTTTTGAAATTCCTTCTTACAAAATGATTAATTTGTAACCTGTGGTCAAAGCCATAGACACTAAGTCTGTGAATAAAGCCAGCTTCCACATACTATATCATTGTATATAAACATGTAAATGTGAAATTTTGTATAAAAATCCAAACTTTATCTTTGCAATGTTTATAAAAATTTAAAATGGTTAAATTGCTAGTCTCAGTATGTATTTCTTAAGCTACTTTACCTAAGCTTCACTAGTTGAGTATCTGCCGATTGTTGAGCACACACATTTCCATGTTGAAAGTTTGCAAACACTGGGAGTAGCAACGATCAGTAACTTGGAGAGCATCTGGCGCTTTTCCTCATCACATCAGAGCAGAGCACTGTGTGAGAGGCTTGGCATGAGGCAGATAGGGCTGCCATCCACGTCTTCTGCTCTTCATGCCATGTTTTTTCATTGTCTTTTGAATACAGTGAGACTAGAAGAAACTGATACAAGCCTAATGGTGCCCTAAGTTTAGTGTCAGGGGGAGCTGTTTAGACTCCTACGAACACGGTTCTTTCTTTCTTTTTCCTCCTTCCCAACTTCCCCTTCTTCCTTTCTTCTTCCCACAAGAAAAAACACTTTTCTGGTCCAGTGATTATTAAAACTGAATGTAGACTAATCAGCTCCCTCAAGTTTTATATTCTCCTTGGGGAAGTCAAGCAATCAAGTCAATAGCAAATTAAAAGGGAAGATGCGCACTAGATTCCAGATGGAGGTGAGCACTTTGAAGTGAAGAAACAGGTTGAGCAGGTCAGAAGCTGAGTGTTAAGCAGAATGGGCAATGATGGACCATGAGGAATTCCTGGGGAAGGGATCACGGGAGCTGCAGCCCAGAGCCCGGGGCCAAGCTCACCGTAAGTGGCCGTGAGTCAGCCACAGGTGAGTGAGCCGAGACAGATACACTGCCAACCCCACACAAGGCCACGGTCACGGCACTGGCCTTCAGCAGGAAGCACTGAAGCTTAGCCGCAAGACAAATGAAGAGGAGAGCTCCTATGAACAGGACTGGACTCCTTCTTACCTCTGTGCAGAGGCTGCTCTGTAATCTCAGAACAAATACCACAGGGGCCCACACAGAGAGTAAGGGCAGACTGATAGACTGGCCAAGTCCAGGGGAAAGGGAGGCCCATGGCTGGAGGCCCACGGCTGGAAGGGACTTGCTGCACACACTTAGTCTTCCTACACAGGACAGTCTGTCCAGCAATTGCTCTGTGTGTTTCTGGCATCTTGGTTCAGGCTCAACAGAAAATCCAAAATTGCTCCCGAAAATGAGGTGCTTTCGTAGCAGCAGTGATTTTTATAATCATCTGAGTACAAGAGATAGCATAATAATTCATTTTATTCTAGACTTTTCCAGTGCCTCTTAAAAAATAATTGTCATAGTCACACATGCAACTTGACTTCTGTTCTTTCAAATTAATCCGTTAGCACATTATGTGGAACAGATGGCATCCTCCATGCCACTCACTAAAATCTGCATTCTCCACCAGAGGTGACAGAGGTAGAGCTGACCCTTGATCAAAGTCTCACTGTGAACAAAGTCCACCCTCCTGCCCCACTGGGTCCCTGAATTCATCTAATCTGTCTAGGTATTATTTCTAAAATGTAAACATGTCTTCTGTGAACTTCTAGCACTGCAGCAGACCTTTAGCTCACCCTTAACCTCAGACTGTCATTAGGGAAAAGCAACCATCTAACAGATCTTTTAGTAAATGAAACATATACAAAAATAAATATGGAACATTATAGGCAGGGTCAAAGTAGACATAATCTCTATTTTTGCATATAATATATAATTACATGTAATGTTGTGAAATACTTTCCATGCTATAAAATTGTATGTTGTAGCTTGGTCTAGAATTCCTTTATAATCTTTCAAAAACAGCTACTAGCCGGGCACTGGTGTCTCACACCTGTAATCCCAGCTACTTAGGAGGCTGAGATCCGAGGATTACAGTTCGAACTAACTTGGGTAGGAAAATCCATGAGACTCTTATCTCCAATTAACCACCAGAAAATCATTGAGCTGTGGCTCAAATGGTAGAGTGCTACCCTTGAGCTAAAGAGCTCAGAGACAGCGCTCAAGCCCTGAGTTCAAGCTCAGGACTGACAAAAAAAAAAGATCTTTTACTAGAAATTTTATAATGCAACTGCTTCATGAACTAAAATCCAAATATCTCTAAATATTAATGTTATTCCTGGTAGAAATTCCTTATTGATGCTCCTAAAGGAAACTATTTTTTTTTAAAAAATACAGATATTATTTGGGTGCCATGGTTCAAGTGTGTAATTCCAGCTAATCAGAAGGTGGAGATGGAGATGATGGAGATTTAGTACCAACATAGAGAAAAGTTAACCAGACCACAACTCACCAAGAAAAGCTAGGAGCAACTGCACATAGAGCACACTATCGATGTGTGGCCGTGGCACTCACTATTGCCCCAGCCACACAAAAGAAATTAGCAGGAAGATGACAACCCATTCCACTCGGGCAAAAAATGTAGGAACTTAAAAAAAAAAACTCAGCTATAGTAAAAAGGGATGTGTGGCTCGAGTGGCAGAATACTGAGCTTGAGTTCTCACCTCCAGCTTCACAACAGAAAGGAAAAAGAAATAGAAGCACCCTTCTTCATCCCCTCAAAACTTGCTGTCTCACTCTACACTTCGTTCTTTTCTCTGGGCTTTTGTAAAACCCCACTCCCTTTCTTTCTATTCTGTTCTATGTGTTCTCTCTCCTATCTTTTATTTCATCCTTTTATTCTTTCTTACTTCTGAATTTCCTGAAATGCCTTTGATCCATGCCTCAAGAAATATCCTAGGGAGGCTTTTAAAGAGACACCTTCACATATGCATTTTTTTTCCTCCTCCCTCTTTGCCTTGTTTGTCAGTTAGGAAACAAGTGGTACAATTGTAGAATAATTTAATAACTAACATCAGCATGCTGGCTATGGCTTCTTGATGCATGTAACCAGTATTTATGCTCAGACCTGGGCTTGGCACTGAGCTGCAGACATCTTCCTCAGGGTGTCCCCATCTGAGCTGGAGTTGGAACAGAACATGGCAAAGGGAAGAGTTCAGCTAAGAGTTCAAAAGGCCTGTGGGCTCACGGAGGGCTAGCAGAGGGTCAGGCCGGCAGGGCTGGGGGGGCCGGCTTCTCTTGGAGCTCCTGCCGCTGGTGGGCACAGAATTACTTGATGTGTGTTAATAGGGACTTGTGACAGAAAGAAAACCAGGGACAGGTCCAGAAGGGTGCTTAGATTGATGCCCCGGTGCCCAGCGCCGGGGGAGGAAGAGGCTCAGTAGACATTTCACCAGGCTGTGAGTCAAGGTCAGCAGACTGAGTGTACAAGTCTACTTCCTGAGCCCTGGGTGCAATTTGGGGCTTCCTGGACCCCCTCAGTAGATCTTCGGGGGCACTGCATCTTTTCTCTTGGCCTCTCAAGACCCTCACCCACAATTCAATTCTCAACTAGGTGATAGGAGATGATCTGATTAAAGTCATTCACACTGAGGAGAGAATGGGCTTAAGCACTCAAAACTGTTTGCTTTGACAAAGGGGAGCTTGTTAATGCTAATGAGCTGCTAATTGACAGAGCTAGGATTACTCCACCTCACCCTCCTGACACCTAACTTTCCCCCTACTTTCAGCCTCCCTTCCCAAGTGAGGAAAATATTAGAGACTCTCACACATTAGAGAAAGCATTAGAGACTCTTTCACACAGCTTCAAAAGCTCAAGAAGGAAAAAGAAGGCTAAAGCTCAACTTTGATAACACTTCAGAGACAGATTAAGTCAGTCTGGAGAGTGACCTCATTCCCGGGGTCCTTCAGCCTTTTGTGTTATTCTAATGTGTAGCTAATATCGCTTGCATTGCTGAGCTGAAGTTTGGAAAAATTACTCAGAACTAGGCAATCCCTGACCTGCTCCGCTTCTGCCTTTGGCACACATAGTTTATGTGGCTCAATAGAAGTAGTGAGAACAATATTTGTGAGAAACTCTCTCAAATGCAGTTTGGTTTGGCAAATGGGTGCTTGTGGCCTTCTAGAAATGAGAGAGCTAGGTTGTGGAGAGCTAAGTGGGTGGAGCAGAAATGTATTTTGAAGCCTCTGGTTGCTTCTTGGCAACCCAGATGTTTGACTTTATACTAGGTAAGCATTAGTGGCCCGTGAGCTAAAAAACAAATGAGACAAACAGTCTAGATTACATGTGATAACACCACTCAGTCTAAAGTGCTTAGGTGGCTGTGGGCTGAAGGCATGAGCCTTATCTCTTGCTGGGGGATCTGTGAATTGGTTCCGTCTCTGAGAATGAATCAGAGCCTCTGAGAACGCAGCCGGTCCCAGACCGCTTTCTGCCCATGTCTCCAAATGAAAGGTGGCACACAAGCTCTTGCAAGGTTTACAGTGTGTAATATTCCATTCAGCAGAGTAATATGGTTTCATAATAAACAGAAATAAATGAACAGGTTCCACCTCATTTCAGTTTCAATTGACATTTATGTTGCAGTCCCAATATAGAGTCTCTGAATTTGCCCCCCAGGACAGGACCCTCCCTGGGTTACACCACGGACCTGACCAGCCCACTCCTATCCGCCCCAGGGTAAGTAACTGCTAACGAGTCTGGCTCCATCTGGCCCTCCCAGGACTAATCATGTTCCCAGGCCCTGTGCCCCTTTCTTTGCCTGGTTCAAGCTTTTCAGAACAGAGGCGGCAGCGTGCACGTGCCAGGGCTCCTGCAGTCGGAGCCTGACCATGGGGCCTTTCCTCCTCATGCTGCAAGTTCTCTGGCCTCACCTAGCCCCGGCTGGGGTCCGAGGGTGTATGCTAAGCAAGAGCAGAGCAGAGCCTCTTGCCGTATGCAGTCCAGCAAGCACGGGGAAGTTCTAAATATAGAACAACAACCAGTGAAAGTGGTGAGAGCAAACCCAACAGCTTCATGATTAGCATAGTTTCTTCCTCATCTTCCTTTTGCTCACTGAGTCCAAGTGCCATGTGAGAATCAGAACTTAGGCTATACATCTACCTGAATGGCTCTCCATCTGCAAGAACAATTGTATTACTAGTGTGGGAGGCGGTGATTCGGAGGGCAGTTCGAGAAAGCTGAGACTCACCATGGCCACGGTCCTGTCCTTTGCCAGGGCTTCTTTCCCTTTTGTGTTTAACTTTTTAAGGCCATTGCATCTGTACACAAAGCCAGTTTCTCTTGGATATTTTCAAGGAATATAATGTGCAAGCTTTTGAGTTAATACTTGTCATGGGCCTTGAACTTGGGGCCTGGGCGCTGTACCTGAGCCTTTGTCCCCAAGACTACTACCTGAGCCACAGCTCCACTTCTGACATTTTGGTGGTTAATTGGAAATAAGAGTCTTACAGTCTTTCCTGCCCGGGCTGGCTTCAAACCATGATCCTCAGATCTCAGCCTCCTGAGTAGCATGGATTATAGTTGTCACTAGCACCTAGCTGTCTCATCCTTTGATTTGTCACAGTGAAAGCCACTTTACAAGTTGTTTTTCTGGTAGGTAAAATTTTCATTAACTTTTTTCTATTCCTAGGTGTAAAAATGTATGCTTGTTTGAAATAATGTATCAAGTGCCTATAGTAGGAGTTTATTGGTTCTTTTCAGGGCAGTGCTGTGGGTGCTGGTGTCCTCATCCCAGACTGGCAGGAGAGCCCGGGCCGTGGCTCCCACCCCTGGCCCGCACCACATAGCCACACAGCCTCCTCCTGCAGCATCAGCCACCTGAGCTCTGGAAAACACTCCCCTGCTTGTCTCAGGCTCTGCCACTCAGTGAGGAAAACATTAGTGGCACAAAAAAGTTGGCGCCCTTGCCACTCTCCTCACTGAGTTGAACCTCTCTGAAAGACTGTTTCTGTCCGAGCCAGGACACAGCCTCCCCCCCCCTTCCCCAGGGAGGCCCTCAATGTCTGTGTTCCTTACCAGACCTCTTCCAGGTCTAGTGGTCTACACCATCAGTTGCTAAACGACAAGCACCGCAGGCGGGCCAAGGAAGACATGGCTTTGCTGGGTTAGTCCCGATTTACTATCCAGCTCAGGGAAGGAATCTGAACACACCAGGGAGCAGGGGTAGTGTTAGGTGTTTTTCTCCCCAGGAAGGAAGAAGCTGATGGAAGCAAGACTGTTTAGGTTGTGGTAAATGGCCAGGTAACTGAAAGGAGAACCCTGTACACTGTGGGCTCCTGACCATGGGTTCAGGGGTGCCATGCGCAATACGTGACCATAGGCATGCAGGTTCCACACATAACACTTGACCATGGGCAGGCGGTGCCACGCACAACATGTGACCGTGGCACATGGGTGCCACACGCAACACGTGAACATGGGCATGTGGGTGCCACATGCAACATGTGATCATGGCACGTGGATTCCATGCGAAACTCATGACCATAGGCAGGCAGTGGCCACATACAACACATGAGCATGGGCATGCAGGTGCCACACACAACATATGACCACAGGCATGCAGGTGCCACATGCAACATGCAACCAAGGGGACATGGGGCTACACGTAGCACATGACCACAGCACACAAGTGCCACATGCTGCATGTGACCATGGCCCGTGTGACCAGAAGTGGCTAGCGGGTGGCGTGGGGTCAGCTATT
The DNA here is from genome assembly GCF_019054845.1 of Dipodomys spectabilis. NCBI lineage: Eukaryota > Metazoa > Chordata > Mammalia > Rodentia > Heteromyidae > Dipodomys > Dipodomys spectabilis. The sequence continues at coordinate 46,044,944 of NW_024870772.1, read as the reverse complement.
GGGCAGGATCCTTGTGCCCCTCACCCTCCATCAGGTGCCACTGCTTCTGTAGGAAGGCCGACCCCAGCCTCCCCAGCGGCCCAGGGCCTGAAAACGCACCAGCGGCCCAGGGCCTGAAAATGCACCAGTTCCTAGCAACAGTCTGGTCAGAAAAGAGTGGAGTATTATTTAAAGAGACATTGCTCTGCCCAGAACCTTGGATCTAGTTCTGAGGTTCAGGACAATGTCTATAAGTCTCAGTTTCCTGAGAACTTCACAGAATTAAGACAATAAGACTTGAATTACCCAAACACAGATCAAGCGTCTAATTAATTTTTAGCTATTACTATTATTATTCAAAATGGAAACTAATTCTGAATTTTAAAATAAGCCTGTTTCAAATGTCATATATCCCTTTTAAACTTCAGGTCTATTTTAAATTTAAGTATTCAAATGCAATGCTAAAAATAGGTGATTTTTTTTGTTTTATAAGATAACACAGATAGAAGAAACAGAGCTAACCTTGCAGTTTTTAAACCATATGGATTACATAGAATTTAAAAGAATCTCACAAGCCGGGCGCCAGTGGCTCACCCCGGTAATCCTAGTGACTCAGAAGGCTGAGATCTGAGGATCCTGGTTCAAAGCCACCCCAGACAGGAAAGTCTGTGCGATCTTATCTCCAATTAACCCTGGAAAACCGGAAGTGATGCTGTGACTCAAAGTGGTAGAGTGCTAGACTTGAGCAAAAGAACTCACGGATAGCACCCAGGCCCTGAGTTCAAGCCCCACGACCAATAAAATAAATTAATTAAAATAAAAAGTAAAAAGGATCCCACAATGTTCTCAGAAAGGAAAACAGGCACTTTTTTTTACAGCCTCTTAGCAAGCCAGAGTGACAGCGATCTTTGCCCAAATTTGCACACCAATTTTAAGAGGAAAAACATGAGAAAACAAATCAAAGCAGTCAAGCAAAAGGTACCTACCACTTCAATGCGGGCGGGTGTGGGGAGAGCAGGGCAGAGGGAAACACTTCCTCTGGGGTGGTATGCCAACAACAGAGTTGTCAGGACAGGGTGTGAGACTTAGCTACCTTCTTGCTACTTTTGGGGGACCTAAGTCAGATCTCTGGGGCAGAGCATAGTGTACTGGTGCTGTGAGTGCCACAGAGTAACACAGGTGTCACTGGCAAGAAGAGGACCACACGTATGAAAGACCCCTAGTTGCAAGGGCACGAAGCAAAGCCGAGCCGGGGAAGGGGCCTCCCCAGGGCAGGAGGCCAGGGGCTGGTGAAGCGGAAGTCAGCCTCCCTCCACACACTGGTCCTGTGCTCGTAAACAAAACCTGTGCCACGTTTCCCCACGTTTATCTTTTAACAGGATGTGTGACGTTGTAGAATGCACCCCACGTTACATGACCTCGTGAAGTACCGCCTGTAGGTGCTGCGCGTTAACTCTTGCAGTTACCATTTTGTGGTAAGCCTGCCCTCATAGCAAGGAGAAGCTGTCTCCCTCCTGTCAGAACGGCAAGCATCAAAAACACAAAGGATAACAGTGGGCAAGGACTCAGAGGAAAGGAAGAGAATACAGAGGAAGCCACCATGAACGTAAACACTGTGGGATTTCTTCAAAAAGCTAAAAATGGAGTTTCTGCATGACCCAGCCATTCCTTTGCCAAGAATATCGGATATTGAAATAATGAAATCGTCCATGGACAAGATGTCTGCACTTCTGCTCACTGCTGCATTACCCGGGATGCACGCCCAAAAGAAAGCATGGTCCTGAGTGTGGTACAGGACCTGAAGGCGCATCTGGCTGCGTAGGCCTCACGATTTTCCCAGGAAGGCCTGTGGTGGGCAGATCTCCTTTTGGTGCTGGAGTGAGTACTGATGCGGATATCCGTACTTCCACCCCCACATACAGGACATGGCACCACGCGGCGGCCACTTTCTGCAGTGACGGGATGGCACTGGGCTCCTCACAGTGACCACAGGCTCCGGGCAGCCGTCCTGTGATTCCAGCAGCACTTCTGGGGCTAACGGTGCTCAGCTCTCAGCCCGCAGCCCCCAGGAGCTGTCCATATGTCCTGAGGATGCCGGGACTGTGCCCCTCACACACCAAGACCAGCCAGGCCACTGCCCATTGCCTGCATTGACCCCTACCAGAAACAAAGGAATCTACTCTTCAGGTCACTAGCTAGTGGTGAGGAAAAAGACATTTGTTCTTCTATTCCCCAACTCACAAATGCTGAGTCTGTTTGCTCAATGTAAAACATACTCTTTTCAGTCAGCTATTCCAGACTCCGTCCTGTCCCTGAGTTCTCCCTCGACACCTTGGGCCCCACCGAGGCCTGTCTAACCAATCTGGATTTAAATGATAACCGTGTGGGCTGCTCCCACCTCAGGGTAATTTTATAAATCAGAGAAAATCTGTATGACTGTGGGCAATGGTGAAGTCAGTTTCTTCATTGCTGACAGTGACAGGGCATCATCGGCCAGGCCTGACAGCCCCCAAGGTTGTGTTTGGAAGGATAGTATGTGGAAGCTGGAAGGAGCTTCCCCCTTCCCCTCCCTCCCCACCCCCCCCCGCCCCCCGTCTCCTCGCAGACACCCACCAGGACCCGCAGCCACTGTTCACGCACCTGTTTTCAAGTGGTTGGGATCCATTATTCCCCAGCAATTTTCCTGAACTTTTTAAGTAGACACATTTAATAGGTGAGCTGTTTCACTTTTATCAAGTCTGACCTATAATCACACTGAAAAGGCGAGAAAACCTAGTTGACCTCTAATGGTCCACCTGCCTGACCCAAAACTCTTATCCGACAACAATTCACCTCCCAAGGCAGCTTTGACTGCATGGTAGCTCTCGCCTCTGTCCCAGCTGGGTTTGCCTTGTCGGCCCCTCCAGGTCATGCCCCAGCTTCTTGCCACACTGGCAAGAGAGACAAGTGGACAGCTCCACTGAGTGGTCTCCAGTCTGTGACCTGGATCTTCCTTTCCCAGATTCTGAGCCATCCCCATGTCTAGACTCTGCTCTGGTCTGAGATGTGCTCAGCTCCTTCCCTGGCCCCCCCCCCCAACCTTCCCCTGTCTTCCCTCCCCTTCCCCTACCCCCCTGCCACTGGCCAACCTTCCCGAATCTCAAGTCTCATCCTCCACCCTCACCCACATTTCCCAGGACTTAGCAGCAGCAGCCTCGGGAGGTCACCTGGCTGGAATGCTTGTCCTCTGGTTCTCTACCTTTGCCTATGTCATGGCTGCCTTCTGAAAGTCCTTGTAAGATTTGCTTCCTGATCCCCCAGACACAATGCCCGTCCAGGGAAAGCTGGTCTGCTTCCTCACTGCCTCAGTGCCTGGTGCTAAGTGTTCAGTCCCTGAGCACACGAATGAATGGACTTCAGGATGACACAGAAGCTTCTCCCACGAACCCCGATCTTCACAGAACCCACTTGCTAATGAAGACCACCAAGTCAAGTAGAGTAGAAAACAGCTCCATGGCCAACATATGTCATATTAAAATTGCTTTTCTTCACCACCTGGAATGTGCCAGCAGCTGACCCTGGCCACCGCCTGTCCCAGGAGTGGCCCTGGCTCGACCCCCAGCCCTCCTGTTCGCACTTGTCCGAATCTCTCCCCTGACTCATGAAGTTTGTCAGGCTACAGCTGCAAGCCCACCTCTTCCAGTACTTCTTCCACTAGACCAGTGCGTCCAGCACTGTGAAGGCGGAGGCTGGCCAGAGAGGCTGGTACAGGAAGGCCTGCAGGAGGACAGCCTCCCAAGCACTGGAGGACAAAAAGGCCTCTCACATCAGAGATGGGGGCACATGGATTTGGTGATGTGAAGCTGCAGGAAGCACCAGGACAAAGCAGCAGGACAAGCAAGTCAGAGCCGGGTGTTGGCCCCTAGAAGCTGGTGGGCTGTGGCGGGCTAGTCAGTCTTCAGCTCTGCGGGGACAGCCAGCACAGGAACTACATTGTGTTTTCACTTCCTCTGACTCAAAGGGAGCAGAGACTTCACCACCCCACAGCCACGTGGCAGCTGGGCTGAGTGTCCTCGCCGGGATCTCCTCCAGACCCTCCCGCACATCGCGATTCTTATTCTGCCATTTTATTTGCATCTGAAACTTGGAATAGCTTCGCCCTAACCAGCACTTACTCACTGAGTGCGCCGGGTTGAGTGCTCCGTGCACTGGATGCTGAGGGGGATGGAACAGCACGGATGAGGCTCTGCCATTCTGGGACTCCCAGTCTAGCTGGTAGAACACGTACGTGAATGAAGAAACACAGATCACGATTTTAGGTTATGTTACACATAAATACTACAATGAGGTAAAATGACCACAGGGTGAGGAGTGATACGATTGGAGAGCCAGCTGGACAGGGAGCCAGGCCTGCAGCCTGGCGTTGACAGACACCTCCAGAAAGGAAGGACCCTATTCTTGCAATGTGGGAAGAGCATGCCATGAAAAGAAAGGAGCGAGCATGTGCAAAGGCCCTGGGTCAGAATGAGCTTGGGAGAGTCTGTGAACAACATGAGGAGCAGAGCTGGATTGGGCTGGGAGGGAGCCCAAGGGAAGACCACCCTGCTGCCACGTGGCAGAGGGATTTCCCTCAAGTCAAACAGAAAGCAGTGAAGACTCCAGCAGGGAGTCAAATAAACTGCAGAAAAGAGGTGTCATGCTTTCTTTTGTTGTTTTGACAAGAACAACAAGGGTGCCAAGATGATGGTGTGCAGGACCCTGCTCAGGATGTGACCGTGGTGCCCACACTGCCCTGGCCTGTGTGCGTTTGGGATGCAGAGCACAGAGTACGTCACCCTGCTGAAAGAAGGTGACAGGCTAAGACTGGGAGGAAATGCCTGGGTGGTGCAGCTGGGTGCGGCCTCAAGGCTGCTGACAGGGCAGAAGAGGCAGGAAGTGAGGTTGCACATGGGGTGGGTGCATTACATTTTCGAGCTCACTTTGTATCTGAGTCCATCAGTCCGTGGGTCAGTGTGTGGTGTGAGTGCTGAAGCCGTAGAAAGCGCCGAGGGGCAGGGGGGTTGTTATGTAAGGTCCTGGGCCAGACCACTGAGAAGACGGTTCAAATCCCCTGTCAGCAGGGCTGGCATGGAACCTGAACACGAGCCTTTGGTGCCTGACCCCTTTCTCTTCCCATGGCAAACACTAGCACGCATCTATAGCTATGGCCACTGGAAAGGACGTGGGAAGATTTGGGTCAGGGCCTCCCATCACAACAACCAGGATGAGAGGAAAGGGCGCAGAAAGAAGTGAGACAAGATGAAACCCTGCACACAACCCCAGTGGACTCGTTCCTCCTCCAGGCCCATATCCTATCTTACGCTTCCCCCAACAATGCCACCACAAATGTCACAATGTCACCAATCCCTGGGAGAACTCCATTAATTAAGGCTGAGTTCCCCGTCTAATCATCTCTGGGAACCATCGCAGACAAAACCAGTGTGCTTGGCAGATCTCTGCAGCCCTTCTTAACTCAGGCTGACGAACAAGATTAACCATGACCAGCCATGAAATGGAATAGTCTGTACAGACTGGGAAACAGTATCAGCCTTTTATGTACAGTTCTAGAACATCCCTGCACCCACATCTTCCCACGTCCTTTCCAGTAGCTGTAACTGGGGAAGCTGTGTTTGCTCTCAGGAGGAAGGGAAAGGCTGGCCAAATGTGGAAAGGCGACGCCAGAGCAAAGACGGCTCAAGGATGCCACTCGTGTGCAGGGGGGCAGCTGGGGACAGTGGAGGAAAGGTCCACTCTGTCCCAAAAGAAGGGCACTCATTACCTGGCTTATGGCATCGTAACCCCTTTGTGCAACACTTTAATAACACGACGAAACTGTGTTCTAATGGAGAGTAACGTCCGAATAGCAGAGGCTATACTAGATGACACCATCATAAATGTGAAACCCAAAGGAAGCCTTCAAATGGAGAATTGTCATCGTACTTGGAGCCCCTATCTGCTTTCTACCACTACGATATTATTTAAGGCTTACAGTACTATTTCCACTCAAATTTAGGTTTAAAAATATAAAAATCATTAAAAGTAACAGAAAATAAGTGAAAAGCTAACATGTATTTTGGAGACGTGTACACAAGGATGAAAAACAAAAGCCACAGAGCTACCCAATGTTGCTGCATATAAAATACTAGAAAACATTAATGCTAGTGTACAAGTGTCAGAAATACTATGACCCTTAAATGACAAACCACATGAAGATGAACAATCAGCAAACAAAACTTTGAAATTTTCTATAGTACAGACTCACACATTGGATTGTATTCCATCAACTTTTTAAGTGAAAACACCAACTAGTACATGGGAATAATACGAATTCTGTCTTCCAGAGCACTTTTGCTGCCATGATAATATTCTTACTTATTTGGCACACATTTTTAATATAATAAATACCAACATTCTACATGTGGCACTTATTTTTAAGCCACATTCATTTAAAAAAGTGAGGAAAAGGGCACATATATTGGAGGACAAAAATTTCCTTTTAAAGAGCTGAAAAACCCAAGTTATCTACATTTAGAGGACTTCTTGTTTTGAGTTCAGAATGTGGCACCCAAATCAGAGGCCTTTTTTTTTTTTTTTCCAGGCAACTCACTTTCTTCATTTTCTTGAAAATTCTGGGAACAAAGATGGAAGGTGGAAAAACAGAAGAGCCAAGACCCCTGCCTCACAAAAACCAAAAACAAACAAAATCAGAAAACCCAAATGTTCCAGTGTTCTTTTAAAAGTCCAGTCATGTATGTGAAAAGCAAAACAAAACAGTATTGTTCCCAGATGAAACCATTTGGAAAATGATATATTCAGCCAGGGGGCACAACAGGCTAGAGATTTGGACTAGCAAGCCAGGCTCTGCGGCCGGATGCAGGGAGTCCGCCTGGTGAGCGGAAGAGCCACCTGCCCAACCCAAGGCCAGCAGCACCAGCGCTGGAGTTTACAGCCCGTGGCTCCCCAGCCGGGCCTCCCAGACCCCAGCTGCCCAGTCAGAAGGCAGGAACTAGTTTCTATACAGTAGGTCTATACAGCAATGTAGTTTGAAGTTTTATTGTATACAATAACCGTTTCTACCGCAGGTAAATGTATCACATGATATAATCTAATGAAACACACATACACGTAGTTCAAAAATCAAAATCACTTTCCCTGAAATAATTTAAAATATAATCCCTGATTTCTTTTAAGCAGTTTGGGGTGAGGACAGGCTGTTGGTGCTTTTGTAGGATGGCAGTTTTGAGATGGAAAAGGCAAAGCTGACAAGGAAAAGAAAGTCCTTTCCACAAGCCTCCCAGGAGGTCAGCCAGGAAGCACCCCTTGGCTTGCTCTTCTTTTGTGAATATCATTGGAGGAAGAATGAATTCTGAATTCACTTTCCATAACCCAGAACCTGGATACATATTCAGACTTCAGTAATTCTCAACAGCACCACATCCACCTCGCCAACAAGCCAGCAGCTTCCTCTGCCCTGCTGGGTGCCCCATCTTTGGGAAAGTTTGGGGCACAGTTTCCTTAGGCTACAGAGGCCCTCGGCCCTCTGCCGCCATTTTGTCTACTATAATACTCCGTACCACACTTGATGGTGCTATGATACCAAATTCCTTACACTTAAAATTTTGACATTTCAAAATACATTGTTAAAAAATAAAGCAGAGAACACTTGAAAGTAGTACTGTTAAATTAGCATAACCAAGTTTTATTGTAAGTACCATCTTTGCTATGCATAAAGATGAAATTTCATAATTTTAATATATTTCTCACATTATCAACTTAATATTCAAATCATAATTTTGTTAAAAATTTCAAGCTTGTACCAACAGTCCATTTCTAATGCTACAGCCTCAATTTATGATACTGAAAATCTGCTTTCCTTATTCTTATAATCACAAGTAATTATCTTCTCACAAAATTGTGAAATAGCATAGATCACAAGAAGCATTTTAACAAATAAGAAGTTTCCAGTAATGTGGTAGGACAGTATGCCACTGCACTGTGTGTGTATAAAAACTAATCCATTTGTTGATCAGCTAATGAGGGCTTTTGTGACCAAAAGCCATGAGCATATTTAAAATTTTAAAAAGCAAGCCAAATCAAGTGAGCATCCAAATATGCGGCTGGAATATTTAGTTCAACAAGTCTCCCCCAGCCATGTGGAATCTGTGTGCTCTCTACTGCGTTGAAGCCACAGTGCTCAAGGCACAGTTAGTACGTAGGGCAACCATGCACACACACACACACACACACACACACATACACACACACACACACACACACACACACACACACACACACACACACAGAGTTCTTTAAACTGCTGTTTTCTTATTAAAGCAGAAGCACATGCTGTGAAATGTTCTTGCCAAGGTATAAACTAACAGGTTTTAAAATTTAAAAATGGTTATACTTTGAGTACAATATTCTTAAATCTAATTAATAATATGTGTAGGCATTATTCTGAATTGGCACAAAGTGAAGAGCGTTTTTTGGTATCTAGATTAGTTTACCATTTTACTAATGAGATCAGTTTTAGCCTAGTTTCATTTCCCATTTTCATTTCAAACTATATTTTGACTAGTTCTTATTGCATTAAGTACTGTAAGTACAAAGTCAACCTACTAGCAAAATAACTATTTTCTAAAGTTACTTATTTAGATTCTAAAATCATGCTAACTAAACTACAACTCACTTTTTAAAAATTTAAATGTCATAATGTGGTGATATAACAAATAATACCAAAATGGTACATTTTAAGTAATATTTTACAGAGTCAATAAATGAGAGAATTATTGTTCTACAAACTGCTCAGGTAATAGGCCGAATGAATGTGAGAAAATTTACAAATGTTTGGAGCAAACTGGAAGTAGATGAGAGAGAAAGCTCTGTGAATCTAAAAGTTTCTTCAGCACTAGGTGGTGTGCAAAATTTTACATACATAAGAGTGTTTTATTTTGCAGGTAAAATCATTTGTAGATCACTGAGAACATCAAATGCCAATTTTTAACGACCTTGCATGTGAAGTTCAAAATTGCAATTTTATTAAACTTTGTTGCACATCAAGTTTTATTCCTTGTTTAAGAGTTGTATCAGGTTTTTATAGTATACTTTGTTAGAGCAATGACAGCTAAATTGTTAGTATAAGTAGCAATCCAAAAAATAAAAGTTAGCCAAGGACACTTTTGACCTACCTGTGTGTGAGTCGACTGCTGGGGAGAGATGCGAGCAGCTCCTCCGGGCCGTGTGCTACTCCCTCTGCTCTGCCTTGCACTCACATTCATCTAATTTGTATTTATTTTTTCCTCTGAGAAAGGATGGTCCACCAAAAGAGGAAGTATGAAACACTCATGCATTAAGTTCTGCAGAGAACTGAAGACTATGCGCAAAGCTCACGCTTGGAGTCATGCATGCAGGGTAAAATGTGTGCACTGATGAATGTAGAACTCACACACATATTGATGTGTTAAGACAATGTGTGGCAAGTTCAGTTATTAGAGTCAAATAGTGCTCATTTACTTACATAGGGAAACGTAGCCTATCTGCTAAGTACAGAAAACCAGGAAACACTGCTGCATGCAGAACCAATATACAGGAGTAGAAACTCTGCTAATCTGACTCCAGGCATCTTGGGGAAAGGGGGTAGGGGACATATCTTGAGCAAATGGATGCATTCCTGGAATTGGGGTAATGTTTTTTTTTCCTTCTGCAAGTCTTTCTTTCTCATGCCTGGTAGGTGTAGATAACATACTCAAAACTGAAACTGTTACTTATCCGAATCTCTCACAACTTCAGCCAAGAGCGTTAAAAAAAAAACAAAAAAAAACAAAACAGGTGCAGATCTGGCAATGCACTGAAAGGACAGTGGGCAGATGGCTGCAAAGGGGCACAGGACAGTCAATCTGAATGGCTGCAAAGGAACACTTGATCCAAATGGCTGCCCTCTGGTCGCACACCCTGCTTTTTACTTAACTGTGCATCCAAATGGGGCAATCAGTGAGGAATTGATTAGAGATCTATATTCTATTTCACTTATACTCTGATTTAAAGTGAACTGACAGGAAGAAAAAGCATCAAACTAAGGAAAGCAGCCCCCAAAGAAAAACCACAGCAAAAATAACACAACAAAATTACCAAAACATTATCAATGACAAATTTGATTTCCACTCTGTGAGCACGTGCGTGTGTGGGTGTGTGCACACGCGTGTGCACGTGCCTGTGTGTTGCATGCCAATACCAGGATTGAGCTCAGAGCTTCTTGCCCATAGCTGCCACTCAAATCCTTGAACCATGCCTCCCCGTCCGGCTTCATTGCTGCTTACTTGGGATCTGTTCTTCCTGGTTGCTTCAACACCAGTGACCCTCAGACTAGTTTCCTGAGTGGCTGGGACATTTGGCTTGAAGTCTTTAGGGAGACACTGGAAGGCAGGCGCTTGCAAGCATCACTGGCATGGGTGGCTCGGGTTCTGTGTGTGGACGATTCTGCGTGGTATGTGGGGCCTGGGGTGTGGGGTGTGGGCCTGGGGTCTGGGGTCTGGGTCTGGGTCTGGGGTCTGGGATCTGGGTCTGGGGTCTGGGTCTGGGTCTGAGGTCTAGGGTCTGGGATCTGGGTCTGGGTCTGGGGTCTGAGGTCTGGGTCTGGGGTCTGGGTCTGGGTCTGGGGTCTAGGGTCTGGGATCTGGGATCTGGGTCTGGGTCTGGGTCTGGGCCTGGGTCTGGGATCTGGGTCTGGGATCTGGGGTCTGGGTCTGGGCCTGGGCCTGGGTCTGGGGCCTGGGGTCTGGGTCTGGGCCTAGCCCTGGATCTGGGGTCTGAGCCTGGGGTCTGGGTCTGGGATCTGGGTCTGGGGTCTGGGCCTGGGTCTGGGGTCTGAGTCTGGGGTCTGGGATCTGGGTCTGGGGTCTGGGTCTGGTTATGGGGTCTAGGGTCTGGGATCTGGGTCTGGGTCTGGGTCTGGGGTTTAGGGTCTGGGATCTGGTTCTGGGGTCTGGGTCTGGGTCTGGGGTCTGAGGTCTGGGGTCTGGGTCTGGGGTCTGGGGTCTGGGTCTGGGTCTGGGGTCTGAGGTCTGGGGTTTGGGTCTGGGGTTTAGAGTCTGGGATCTGGGTCTGGGGTCTGGGTCTGGGGTCTGAGGTCTGGGATCTGGGTCTGCGTTGGGTCTGGGGTCTGGGGTCTGGGGTCTAGGGTCTGGGGCGCGGGCCTGGGCTCACTTCCAAAGCTGTGCTCCTCCCAGCCTTCTTTCTCTCTGGGTAAAGCAGAAGGGAGTGCCCTTTCCCAGCACTCCATCTTCTTCCACCAGGAGCAGGTTTCAGACGTGGGCAGACCCAGGAAACGGTCCTCGGAGGGGTCACGCGTCCTGGGGGCTCCTGAAGAGCCGCACAAGGTGCTTCACGAGGTGCTTGGTTGCTGTCAGACGTCCAGGGCTTTGTCCTGCCACAAAGCCGACCGCCAATAGTTGCACAGCACTTAAAGACGCCAACTGAAACCCTTCACATCTCAAATGACTGAAGAGCCTCAAAAACGTCACAGCCCAAGTCCTTGGAACATCTAAGGAAAGCGACCCTCATTTTGCATTTCAAGCTAGACGGGCGGTTTGCAGTTTCATGGATGTTAGGACATAATAGATTTTTTTTTTTCTGAAAAACAAAAAAACTAAATACAGTACCCATTTTATTGGTGCACATTATTGCATTCAATATTAATGTTCACCCTTTAAGATTTGTGTATTTATGCATGTACCAATCCATCAATTCATTAACCATGGGATTAAGCAATATTATCTAAGAACTCTATAGAAGTGCCTTTCCAATCATTACAAGCTAAAAGGTGCATAATGCAAACTGATTTTGAATTCAGCAGCAAACATTTTATTTGTGGACTAGGTTGCAGGTCAGCCAAAGAGCCCTTGACAGTGGAAGGTCCTGGGTTCAATCCCAGAGATGTAGATAAAATCCTAATTTACAACAGCCTTGTTTTCATTTGAATGTAGCAGATATTCTTACAGAACTTTTGTGAAAAACTATGACTTACAAATTTGGAACCACTGATTTAAATGTTTCAGCAACAAGCCAAACATATGAAGTTATGTTGATTGCACTATGTTCAAAGCAATTTCAACTACTATTAGCTGCTGTTATTCACACGCTAAAGATTTGCCCCAGGCTGGGAAGGTGGCTCAGTGGTAGAGCACTTGCCTTGCATGCATGAGGTCTTGGGTTTAATTCCTCAGCACCACATAACCAGAAAAACCAGAAGTGGCGCTGTGGCTCAAGTGGTAGGGTGCTAACTTGGAGCTGAAGAGATGAGGGACAGCACCCAGGCCCAGAGTTCGGGCCCCACAAATGACCAAAAAAAAAAAAAAAAAAAAGATTTGCCCCAAACCAGAATGAGCCACAGCTTCCCAACAGCAGGCTTGAAAATCAGTAATTATGTGATGTCAATAATTAAGACTCAGTGGCTCCCCTGAAACAGTTGAGTTACATGCATCAATATTTCATTCCTACAGAAGCCTGGGAAACTTCTAAAAAGAGAAGGATCTGGAAAAGTTCTTGCAAGGAGGATCTGTAATACTCAGGAAATCAGTTGAGCTAGAGATAGTTTCAGGGAGGAGTGTAAAAAGAAATACCCAGGGAAATTTTTACTGGGGAAAATCAAGAGATCAGAGTTCACAAAGGAATTTGTGTCAGAAGCAACAGAACAAATACTTAGAATCTGACCAGTTTCTTGTCAGTTTGGAAAACAAATTCCAAATCAAGTTCAGAAGACCGCATTGCAAGCACTTTTATACTGCCATTTGAAAAATGAAAATGAAAAATAACTTCAGTCTTACCATTCTGTTGAAAACTACTCCTTGAAGTACACACGAGGACCTGGGGCAGTGGTGAGCTATTGGAACAGGCTTGGAAGGAAGAGCTCCTTTGGAGGACTAAGTACCATGCAATGTGGATTACACAGAAACATGGACAAAAACTGAGAATGACTCATTTAAATTACTTAAAATGGCAGTGACTCAAAGGGAGAAGTTAATGCTGACTTGACTTAACATGTTCTAAGGACTTGGTCTTTAGTCATTTGCTTATGACTTTAATGGATTAATTTCAGAAATGCAGACTCCAAGTTTTATTGGGATATGAGCTGAGAGCTTAGTTGTTTGAATCTGCCCCCCTGGTGGTCAGTTGGCTTCTCTGACAGGCTCCTGAAGCCATATATATATATATATATATATTATTGTGAAAATACTGTACAGAAGGGTTACAATTACATGGGCAAGATAATGAGTACATTTCTTATCAAACATTGTAGCCTCCTCCTTTGTTTCCCCTTCCCATCCCTTCCCATCCTCCCCCGCCCCCCCCCCACCATCTTGAAGCCGTATTTAACACAGACCATGGTGGCCGTGTTTAAGGACTTTATATATCAGAAATAGAAAACAGTGATCATCTTTCCACCTATCATCTAAATGCTTACTTTCCTATGCTTTTCTCTTATTTAAATCTTACATATAAGCATATGTATTATAGTTTTCTTAGTTTTCTCAAGTTTCCAAATGATCACAAACTTGACTGCATAAAACAACATGAATTTATTATCCCTGGTTTCTATGGATTGGACACAGTACATGGCGCAGGGAGGTTCCCAGGCAGGTGTCAAACTGCTGGAATCAAGGTGTTACTTGGGGTGCTGTCCCCTCTGGGCTCACCCAGGCTGTAGACAGTTTTCTGGGTTTGAGGAGTGATTTTCCTGCTTGCTTTTAACAGGTTCCTGAGGTTTCCTTCTCACAACCCTGTGCGTCCAGTCCTGAATGAGATTCTGTGCTGAGTCTCTGGGACTCTTGTTGTTGACTTCTAGACCTGGATTTAGGCTGTGTGTTCAAGTCATATCCTCCCCATGTCAAGGTCAGTAGGCTTAGGTCATAAAACTTTTGCAAAACTTCGTTAAGCAGTTTGTTGGGTAGTGTTTGGGTGAATAACAGAAAATGTGTGTTCATAGCACCCAGAAATTGAGAGGGACTGCCTTAACATTCCACTCACCACACACCCGAGGTTAGTGACACACACTGCATATGTGAGCACAGGGTAGGTCATGCCTGGAACTTATGTTTGCCAACAACACAAAAAATAGAACGAAGCAAGGTATTTGATGTTAAGAGTTAATAGTGAGGGTTGGGATGGTGGCTCAGTGGTAGAGTGCTTGCCTTGCATGCATGAGGCCCTGGGTTCAATTACTCAGCACCACATAAGCAGAAAAAAACAGAAGTGGCACTGTGGCTCAAGTGGTAGAGCACTAGCCTTGAGCTGAAGAGCTGAAAGACAGTGCCCAGGCCCCGAGTTCAGGCCCCACGACTGACCAAAAAAAAAAAAAAATAATAAGAGTTAATAGTGAAAGATGGATGCTTGAGGCCTCTTGCTGTTGCTTTTCTTCCATGTTTCAAGTATGGACACAAAGGCAGACAAGGGGCTCACTCTGACTCCAGTCCCTGAGTCCTAACCTAGTTCTACTCCATGCTGGAGTGATGGGGTCTAACAATGAAATCTTTTGTTTCTCGGTTCCCCATCCAACCATTCCTTGGAGCTTCCCAGGGGTCTTGGGGAGCCCCACACCAGGTGCCAGGGTGCAGGACGGGAGTGTTGCACGTGACTAGAGCCTGGGCATGGTGTGGGGCAGAGCTCTCTGTTTGAGGAGAGTGCTGTGAGGAGGAACACTGACGATGGTGGGGCAGAAAGGAAACAAGGAGGCCTGAGCCCAGCAGCTCTCTTCCAGGGAGAGGAATGTTACCCGAAACAACCCTGGCATGGCAGAGCTAGAACCCACATCAGAACTATGCAGACCAACTTGGACAGCTCCTAGAGTACAAAATACTCCCAGAAATATCACAGAAAACAGCACAGAAATGCACCTGTAATCGTGACAACTTCAAGTCGCTGTTTTCCTGGAGCGACATCATGCTGGTCATGATTCTGCATTCATGCCAGCACCTGTTGCTTGCACTTAGCTAGCTTGTTCATGCCTGGAGTTCTACCATTTGAGCCATGCCTCCAGCCCAAACAGAATCTCGGACTTTCTGCCTGGATGGCTTTGAACTTTGACCCTCTGATCACAGTCAACTGACTAAGGTGTAACTTTCTGTGACTTCTAATTGATGCATTAAGAGTTACAGGGCATCTTCTCCTCTGGAGATGTCTTCCACAACATTTTGGAGGAACATTGTGGTAAGCAGATAATTAAACAGAACACACACACACACACACACACACACACACACACACACACACACACATTGATGTCCATGTGCTAAGGAAGAGAGAACCCAACAATTTTTTCAAAATGTTAAAATTAGTGAAGAATACTTATGTGTTTGTTAGTATTGCAACCCAGGTTGAGGCTTAAAATTCTCAAATGAGGAAAATAAATCTCATAACTAGCTTGACTGTACATCTGTAGAATGGGGTTTGGAATAAACTGCTTCTGAGTTCTTCTTTTAAATTTAATTTTATCGTCAAGGTGATGTATGGAAGGGTTACTGTTACCTACGTAATGCCTCTAAGGCCTTGGCTATTTAGTTAATATCTAAACTGAGAGGAGATGCGTGGTTGCAGGTGGTTCCACGAGGAGCTTGTACACTCCAGGGGTCATGGAGGTGACCTCATGACCCAGGCAGCTGAGGTAAACCATGTTATAACACCACAATTACCACTGGGCAATACAATTTAGAAGTAGAAATTTCAATTGAAAATTCCAAAAATGTCAAAAAAGAGCCTGGACAAAATGTATGGAATTTTAATGAAGCATGGGCATCCTACAGTGTGCATAAAATATTATCTGAGAGGGCTGGGAAAGTGGCTCAGTAGTACAGTGCTTGCCTTGTATGCATGAGGCCCTGGGTTCGATTCCTCAGCACCACATAAGCAGAAAAAAAAGCTGGAAGTGGCTCTGTGGCTCAAGTGGTAGAGCACTAGCCTTGAGCTGAAGAGCTGAGGGACAGCGCCCAGGCCCAGAGTTCAGGCCCCACGACCAGCAAAAAAAAAAATCTGACAAAGATGATATGGAACAAATTTTTAAGCTAAACAGAAAAGAGTGCACCCAGGTATGTGTTTGAAAAGATTTACAGCCTGTACTGTATTAAGAAGTTATTTACTGAATAAATATATATATTGTTTTGGGTCCGGTCATGGGGCCTGAACTCTGGGCCTGGGCGCTGTCCCTCAGCTCTTCAGCTCAAAGCTAGCACTCTACCACTTGAGCCAAAGCGCCACTTCCGGCTTTTTTCTTTTTGCTTATGTGGTGCTGAGGAATCGAACCCAGGGCCTCATGCATGCAAGGCAAGCGCTCTACCACTGAGCCACCTTCCCAGCCCCTGAATAAATAAGTTTTAATACTCCTTCTTCTTGATTTTTGATATGACACACCTTGGTAAATTTTGTACGGAGTGCCAATATTTTAATAAATTGTCTAGCATATACTTTTTTAAAAAGCCAAAAGAAAGTAAACAGAAAAAGATACCTTAGAATAAAAATTGTTTTTGCTTCCTCCTTAAACTCCTGCTTTGGGATGCATTGCAAAGCAAGACTATGGCAGTCTGTGAACTGAGCACCAGCAGGCTATGGGGCTGTCTGCGCTTTGTCAGCGGAGACTTAGTCCTGTCCCCCAGAACGGCACCTGTTCCCCCCAGAGAGCAAAGGGCTTGCATTGTCCGCACACTAGCGGGGATAGCCCTGAGGTTGTTCACAGAACAGTGAAGGCTGGGCCTGTGGACTGAGCAAACACACACCTCTCTCCTCAGTGTGGATGGACCTCCTCCCTGCGGACTAGGGCCTGGTAACAGAAGCAGGAAGGCCAGGTCCTCCCCCTCCCTGGGCATCTGTCTCCATGCCTGTGACTATGCTTTCCTCCAGCCTACAGACAGCACCTCCAGGGCTACTCAGGCCCCTTATCCATAGAAATCCCCTCTCTGAGTCTTTTGACAAATGCAACATGTAGACTTATGGGTACATCAGTTTTCACTTTCATCACTCTGGCACATTTCAAAGGCACCTTTTCTGGACGCACGAATGCATTCAGTTAAGAAAACAGAACCTGATCCTCGCCTCCTAGCGGATGTTAGGAAGGTGATGGCTCTTGAGGCCTTATCTAATTTTCATTCTCATATCAGTTAGCATAACATCATTTACAACTACCCATTCCATAGGTACTGGCTGAATGAGTGATTGGGTGAGAAAGGTCCTATTCAGTAGATTTGCCAGCTTAGCCTTGTGTTTCTTTTCATTTCTTTTTCTGTATCCTTAACTATTACTTATTAACTTGTTACTTTTCCTAGAGTACTAGGATGTATTTAACATTATCTAAACCAGGAAGAGATGGTCATTCTATTCTGTCTTCTCCTATGCCAGGTTCACATCTTTGTCCAATTTACATGCATGTGTTTTAGTTTAGCTTCGTCAAGAGGAAACAATAAATTCTTGAACTATACTACAAAGGAGAAGAAATGCATCTGAAGCAACATGCTATCAGCTCTAATAGTTATGCTTGAAGGGCATCTTGATACAAGAAGTCCCAGGCCTACTCCTAAGGAGACGGAAACTTGGCACCTTCCCACAGGCTGCTGCTCATTCAGCGCTCCAACACACAGACCTTGTGTGGGAACACAGACATTCCTGCTGTACTCTTCTCATGAGCTCTTCCTGGTAATCAAGGGCAAATATCACTGCTCATGTTGCTGAATGCTTGAGTCAAGTGCTCTTCTAGGACCTGAGATGCCAGGGCTCATAGCTCACGCTCTGCTCGCTCCTTAGCTTGAGAGAACCCCACTCATGCCAGTCTTCAGGGAGAATGGCCCCTCTTCTCTAATTGATTCTGAGCCTGGGTTCTGTCCTAAAACCAGTTACTTCATATCTGGTATTTAAAAATTCAAAATGTGTCCCTAGGCCATGGAGCTAAACTTTAACCTTGGTTGTTCTTAAGCTTGGCACATTTTTATTATACTATCCTCATGTTTTTAATCTTAAGAGTTTCGGTGAAGTAATTACATTTGTGTGCAGTGTGCTTGGGCAATATCCACATACAGTACATATACAAATGACATTATATCTATATGTATAGAGTACGTATTTAGGAGCGATGTTACACGTATGTAAGAATGTGTATACACGTAGTGATGTCTCACACACAGATGTATAGATTGGTGATGTCACATACAGGCATGTATGTATATGGCTGCATGAGTGATAATACACACACAGGTAGTATATATGGATATATGGGTGATGCTACAGCCACACACACATCTGAATGTGTACACATACATGAGTGACACATTTACATGTAATGTACATAGTATAAATTAATGTTAACAATGGTGTTTTATAAAGGTTCATATGTGTATATATAATTGATGTTATACAGACAGATATAGCATATAGGAGTGGTGTTACACACATGTGTGTATGCGTGTATATATAATTGATATTATATAGTCAGATGTAGTGCACAGGAATGGTATTACACACATATGTGTGCATGTGTGGATATATAATTGATGTATATAGACAGATGTATTTAGGAGTGGTGTTACACCCTTGTACATAGACATGTGTATGTATGTGTGTGCATGAGTGCTGGTCCATGAGTCTGTGTATACATATGCATGAGCACTGTTACATGCATTGTGCATGTGTATATGTGAGTCATGTTACATATGCACATATAGGAACATAATAGTGATGTTACACATACATCTGGGTGCATGTATGTGTGCCTAGGTATATATGAGTGATGTCACATACACATAAATATGTATGTACATATGTTTTCCCCAACTTCTTGCTGGTCCTGTCCTGGACAATCCCTTGTTCTCACTCATGTCCTTGTTACTTAAGATCTATAGTCCACAAATGAGCAAGAACACATGATATTTGGCTCTTAGAACTTGGCTTAATTCACTTTATCTCTGGTTACCATCCTCTTTCTGCAATAACATAATTTCAGTTTTGATAGCTGAGTAATATTCCATAGTTCCCTTATCCATGTATTGGTGGCTCAGCATCTCCATTGATTTCAATTTGCAAGTAGAGCTGCAGTGCATGCAGGGATGTGGGTGCCCTTCCTGTATGTCGATTTGTACCACAATTTGCATGGATGCAGGAGCCCTTCCTGTGTGTTGATTTGTCCATGATTTCCACAGACGCAGGTGCCCTTCCTGTATATTGATTTGCATCACACTTTGCATGGATGCTCAGAAGTGGTAGGCAGGGTTGGTCCCTCTTTAGCTTTGCGAGGAATCCCCGTGCTGATTTCCACAGTGGCTGTACAAGTGTGCATTCTCACTAACTCTCCACATTTCCTCTGCATTCTTGGCAGCATCTGCTGCTTCTTTTCTTGATGGCTGGGGCTATGGGCTGTGGAAAGTCCTCTGAAAAGCATTTAGCTGGTCTTACTTTCCTTGGCCCATCCTCTGTCTTTCTTGCCTAAAATTTGGATGTAATGGGTGGAGAGTCCTGTCGTGCATGGATGGAGAATTCTGTCCCGTGGTGGATGGAGAGTCCTGTCCTGTGTGGATGGAGAGGTCTGTCCTGAGTGGATGGAGAGGTCTGTCCTGAGTGGATGGAGAGTTGTGTCATTTGATTACAAACATGAAGGGAAAGACTCAGGTCCTAACATTTTAAACTCATGAATCAGCAGCAGTAACTTATTCCAAATTTCTTGTTACAATTTAGAAAAAAAAAATCCTTCCTCCTAAGTCTTGTTGCAAACGACATCTGCAATTGACATGGGCAAGGACACAGATAGCTACGATGCAGACACAGAACAGCAGGGCGTGATGGAAGAGCAGACACTGCATCAGGCGGCACAAGGGGCAGCAGTGGCATGGTCAGGCTGGCACCGCAGCACGCGGCCTGCCGTCTGCACAAACAGCTGCAGACAGAGCAGATAGACTTTTCTAAAACTCAAGTCCACAGGCACGAGGTCACACGCTACCAGAATTCAGTGAAAGCTGAGCGTGGTTTTCTCAGATCGTCCTGAGGAATGGCAAGGCAGACAGAGGACAGATGAGCCACTGGCATCTGTGGTCCTCCCGATGCTCCTCCTCAGATCCATCATGGCTGAGTGGTCAAAGGAAGCATCATCCCTCCCTGGGATGGTGCAGTGCAAAATGAGCTGATTAAGCCCTCAAAATGAGCTGATTAAGCCCTCAAAATGAGCTGATTAAGCCCTCTAAATTAGGACTCCAAATGCTCAGCTGGCTGCAGGAGCTGAGTCGTAGATCTCCTCACACATTAATTTTT
Organism: Dipodomys spectabilis; assembly: GCF_019054845.1. Classification (NCBI taxonomy): domain Eukaryota; kingdom Metazoa; phylum Chordata; class Mammalia; order Rodentia; family Heteromyidae; genus Dipodomys; species Dipodomys spectabilis. Next base: position 46,024,676 of record NW_024870772.1, on the reverse strand, counting down.
AATTAAAGTAGATTAGGGAGAGGGAGAGTTAATTTGTTCGGGCTGAGGCGGGGCCGGCTCCCTCTCCGGCTCGGAGTCACCGGCGTCACAGGCATCCTTCCCAGGTGTCACCTGCTCTGGCACGTTCGTGCAGGAACACAAAGGCAGAGGAAAGTGGGGAGACGCATGGAACTGATGGCTGGACAGGAGTGGTGGTGGTGGGGGGCTGTCATCTGCTGGAAGTGAGCACTTGCTATCTTCGGAGAAAACAGAACAGGGAAGACTTTAGTCAGGTTCGAAGTCAGACATGCGAAAGCCAAGATGGGTCTGCCTGAAGAGTGGTCAGCTCCACAAGAGAATGAAGGGAAAATCAAAGCACCCAGACCCTCTTCCCTTCCTCTGTTTAGGAGAAAATGCTCAACATGGTAAGTACCATCTAACGGGACTCTACCAGCAGGTTGCATCTCTGGTTTTTCTCCCCTCCATACCTCTTTCCTATCTCCTGCCTTCTGTGGTCTCTATTTCCTTTGGATCCCTGCGAGCTTGGCTTCATTTAGTGTTAACAATAGACAGCTCAGTCTTTGGAACAAATAGAGGTTTAACCGCTTGTTCCTAGGGGTTCAAGGAAACTTGAGTTCAGTGGAACTCCCCATTTTCCTAAATTATAAGCTTACTAATCCCTGCTGGGTCAGGCACTGGTAGTCCACATCTGTAGTCCTAGCTATTCAAAGGCTGAGGCCTCAGGATCACAGTTCAAAGACAGGCAGGATGAGTCCCTAAGACTCTTATTGCCTATTAATTCCCAAAAGCCAGACATGGAGCTGTGGCTCAAGTGGTAGAAGACTAGCCTTGAACAGGGACAATGCATAGGCCCAAACCCCAGGACCAACACATGCACACACACACACACACACACACACACACACACACACACACACACACAATCTGCTGAGTGGCAATGACTCACAACTATAATCTTAGCTACTCAGGAGGCTGAGATCAGAGGACTGAAGTTCAAAAGCAGCCAAGGGAAACAAATCTATAACACTTTTATCTCCAAGTAACCAGCAAAAAGACAGAAATGGCTCAAGTGGTAAAGCACTGGATATGAATGGAAAAAGCTAAGTGAGAGCAAAACACTAGTTCAAACCCTAGTACACTGGTGTTAGAAAAGCCTCAGGAGATTGGGGGCTGCAGAGAAATGGACACCAAGTAAATAGAGAACTTACTTGGGAAGATAGACAGGAAGCCAGGTTTTATTACTAACTAGCTGCTGCCCTTTGTTCTAATTGGTAAGAATTTAGGCTCACCCTCATGTGAGTGGCTGGTTTGAAAGGGGAAAGAAGTTTATTGGAGCAATAAGCCAAAACCAGGACACCCGGCCAAAGCAGGAGCCTGTCAGACATTCTTACTCAGTTGGAGCTCTACCACTTGACCCATGCCTTCAGCCACTAGAAAAACAATTCTTATAACAGGATATGGCTTAATTAAAGTAGATTCTTGTAAGATGGCTGATGCCCTTAAAATTGTGGTGTGTATGTCAAGCTGCTACTTTGACAGAAGGGAGTCTAACACCAACCCAGCAAATGAAACAAACAACACAAGAAAGTCACTGTAATTCTGTATACGACTTCAGCCTGCCTTGGAAGGAGCTGGGGAGGGGAATGGTGTGTGACAATTAAAGACAATTAAAGATGATAATGCTCTTGTATAGACTCATACACACCTGGAGCTAGGAAAGCTGTTGCACGGAAACCCTCATGGAACGTGAAACATTAATGTTTTTTGGAGCAATCTGTTAATATGTGGGGAAATACCTCGGTGTGCAGTGGAATTGGTAGACAGAGTTGTCTATCAGGGCCCAGCCATGTCTTGCTCTTCTGATTCTAAAGCAACATATTTCCCCAACTGCTGGGAGTAAACCCGTCTATTTTCTGAGCTACTCTGCAAACATACAGCTCTGAATTTGGAGACAAGGGTCAACCAGAGTATGTGTTTGAGGGTAGTAAAGAAGAGGAATTGGTAAATCTAGGTAAGTCAGAAAATGAGTTATTTAGATGTCATACAAAAACACTTCTCTACCTGGAAGCTATTTGGGATCTCAATCTTCAAACACTGATATTGTTCTCAGAGAGAACAATGTTCTCCAAAAGAAAATAAAAAGCTACATGAACATCTGAATTTAAATGTTAGGATACATTTGTTGTTCAGACAGAATAAGAATGTAATTTCAGAAAATAATGATGTCTGTAAAGGTTAATTTTATTTTTATTTAAAACTCAGAAATAAATTGTTTTATGTTGCTGCTATATTCTCGTGGCTATAACACAGACTGAAAATTATAATTAGAAAGAAATGAAAATTAATTTTATATAGCACTCAGTCACACTGAAACCCCACAACGGTGCATATAGATTTCTTCTTTGGAAGGTGAACGGAATGCCCCATCAACAAAATTATCTTGCCCATGTAATTGTAACCCCTCTCTACAGTATTTTCACAATAAGAAAAATGCTTCAAAGCTAGAGTTGATTATCAGTATTTGTACCACGTTTCCCATGGTTTCACAAGTCCATGTGAGCATGGAACTCCAAGGGCTGGCCTCTATTTGTACAGACACACACATAGCAAAGGGTTAAGCATTCCAGACCGAGACAAGGAGTTACTTTTCAGAAGACCAAGAGGTCAGCACAGGGTTCCAGTCTTGCATAGATGTGCATCTGCTAACTTTCTTGCGTTCAAATTTACTTTGAAGATTTCAGAATTTATAGTTTCATTGTCCAATTAATTAACAGTACTGTATCTGAAGATGGTTACTGAAAAAAAATCCCCAATTCTTTCAAATAAGAGAAAAAAGACTATCACACATCAAGCTAAAGCAAAATTTTAAGTTGCTCTGTGTTGCTGTATTCAGCTGTATATTTTATAAAATTATTTTTAGGTCTAAGGAAGGAATTACTTGCTGTCTGCTACTTTAAACTATTTTTGGTTAAACAATAGTTTTGACTCTAACAAAGCATAGTTTAATGGCGTGGTAACAACATTTTTAACATAACTTGCAGTCTTCTGGGATGATGTTTCACAACTCTGTCAGCTAAATCTGTGAGCTAGAGCTGGCAAATATGGCTTCTATTACTATTCTATTTTAGCTTTTCAGTTACTGCCAGCAAACAAAACTGTACTGCTTCCCTTTTATGGCGTTCTGCAGTGCTGGTGCCTCAAGCCCGGGAATGGACCCGGGATTTTGAATGACAGATATTTGCAGGTTGCATACACACATGTTTTGCTTCTTTGCCACAGATTTGGCTGAAAATAGTAAAGAGTTATTCTTTCTTCTCATTTATTCATGTTTATATCTAAATGAGGAGACATCTTAAAAACCTTCAGTAAAGTTTGAAGAGACCAGAAAATACAGACTGATATGAAAGTGAAAGACTAAGCAATCAAGGATTTTTGCTTGTTTAAAACAGAGAAGCCAAAATATGAAAATAATCCACTTGGCCAACATGCAAGGTGTTTAGGGGTCTCATGAGGTGCGAGGTAAGCACCAACATTCAAATAAAGCAAACTGTGGTAAACACATTGTAGAGGGATGTCTTTTACTAAGAGGACATTGTAGCTCACCATCAAACCCACATTCTAAGATGTCTCTGCTGGTGCTCATATCAGGAAGAGAGAAGCAGACATTCTGGCTCACGCTTATTTCTACACATGTGTTGAGAAAGTCTGTATGCTCTTTAACATGGGATTGAGGAACACAGGCTGTGTTGCAGGCAGTGTGTGTGGGGGTGTTACCTGGGTACCCTTCCTGCGGCTCCCCCCCCACCCCGCCATGTGCTCCACGCTGAGATGAGGTAGCTGACAGGCACGCATGCACAACACACTGACAGGGCACGTATGCACACACACTGACAGGGCATGCATGCACACAGGCACAGGGCTCTGAGATGAAGTGGCTGAGAGAGCATGTGTGCACACATTCACTGACAGGCATGCACTGACAGGGCATGCGTGCACACACACTGACAGGGCAAGTATGCACACACACTGACAGGCATGAATGCACATGCACTGACAGGGCCTGCATGCGCGTGCGCGCACACACACACACACACACACACATACACACACAAGGCGGCTGACTGACAGGGCATGCGTGCACATGCACAGGGCTCCAGACAGTGCTCACTTTTTTTTTTCACGTGTTTGAGCATATCTACTGTTTAGATGAATTTCCAGAGTGGAAAAGCTGACTTGGAGAGCAGAGGTATAGAGGGGTCCTCCTGGTGAGAATTTGCATTGAATTCACCTTCATAGACAGCCTCATCGCTACAAAGTGCTTTCTGAATGGATGCTGGTGATGCATCTTCATTTACCCACCAAAATATTTATTACCAAGTATTTTAAATTATTCAAATTCTGGATGATGCATCTCTCCCTGTGTAATCGTCTGCTACTTTTATTTATTTAATAATTTATTTTTATTAGCAATAATTGGTGTTATGAGAGGATGTTATTATGGTATTTTCATGCATGCATACAATGTCCCCTGGTCAAATTGACCCTCTTTGTCATTCTCCCTCATATCTCTCCTTTCTTCCTCAATCAATGTCAGTGGGTTCCAGACCTCTACCTTATGAGATAAAGGAATATTTTCATTCTTAAAAAATTATTGTAAAGATACTGTACAGAGGGGTTACAGTTACATGAGTAAGGCAATAAGTACATTTCCTATCGAGCATTGTTGCCACCTCCTTTGTTTTTCCTCTACTATCCCTTCCCTTCCACCTCCACAGTTCCTTCCCACCCCCCAACCAAAGCTGCAAATTTCGTTTAAAAAACATTGAGATTCCACCTCACTCCAGTTAGAATGGCTATAATCAAGAAATCTAATAACAACAGATGCTGGAGGGGATGTGGCCAAAAGGGAAACCTACTGCACTGTTGGTAGGCGTGTAAACTTGTTCAACCACTTTGGAAAGCAGTATGGAGGTTCCTTAAAAGACTCCACATAGAGCTCCTCTGTGACCCAGCAATTCCACTTTGGGGCATTTACCCAAATGATCACAAACAAGGCCATACTAAAACTACTGGCACAACTATATTTATCACTGCATTATTTACCATAGCTAAAATATTTTCACTCGTAAGCTTTACTTCTGAAAATGTTCTCTTATCAAAACTAATAGTGTTCCAATAACAGGAATGTGTTTACTTATAAAGAAGGACTTCAAAATCCATGTTTTGTGTCTATATGCATTTTATATGATGGTTAACTAACTTTATACAATTAATTAAAAGTTTTAATATATAAATATATATTAGTGTGTATGAAAAATCAGTAAAGGTCTTTTGTCTTATTCTACAAACAAAGCATCTCATGTGGCTTCATGTTTTCATTATAGAACTCATACAAAATTATCTTTTAGAAGAAACAGGGTTTTAAGGTTAACATGGACTTAAGATCTGTCTTTTCCAACTTTACTTTGCAGATTAGAAAAGAGGCTCAGGGAAAGAAAACACAGCTTGCATTAATAGAGCAGCTGTGAAAACAGAGTTGATGGAGAAGCTGGAGCACCATTTGAGTCCAGTGAGCACCTAACCCCTTCCCCCATTGCTCCTCTCCATGCCTGGACAGCACAGATGTGTTCTGTGGTGTCTCTCCCTGAGGAGCTCGCCAAACCAGCCACCAAGCCAGGCAAACCATGACCTAACGCTGCACCATGACTAAAAACTATGTCTTAATGGTTTCTAGGTGGCAGTGGAAAAAATGGAATATGCTACAATTTCAACTAAAGCAAACTTTTGGACACAACCACAGTCCTGTGTGCACACACACATGCCCATGTGAGCACAGACACGCTTGTGCACACACATACACATACCCATGCATGCACAGACATGCCCACACACGCAGACATGTACACATGCACACATATATGTGCTGTGAACATGCATGTGCCCACACATGCACACATGTGCCCATGTGAACACAGACATGCCCATGCATGCACACCTGTGCACACACAGATGTGCCTGTGAACACACATACATGCCCACAGAGGTGCCTGTGCATGCACACATACAATATTGTGTGGATTATTTTCCTGACTTGCATAAGTTTAGAGTTTTTTTTCTCCTTTCATAATACATGTATTTAGCAGTATTTCAGACAGATAGCATGCTTAATTTTACAAAAAGGTGAGGGAAATGCTAATTTCAAACAAACTCAAATGAGAAGACCAAGTGGAGTTTCCGGCCACAGCAGCCGTGCTCAAGGGAACACCATGAGAGGAGCTGCTCCTCCCCTTAGAAGTTTTTTAGAAAAGTTATGAAACAGAAGAGACCAGCAGAACAGGAAACAGAAACACAGGGCTTGAGAGACTGTGGAGAAATAAGAGGTGATAGGAACATTCATGGTGCCTCTGATAACAGCCTCCACTGATCACCACCACAGCTCCTCTTCTTTCCACCAGAAACCAGATCACCACCACAGCTCCTCTGTGACCCACCACACACCAGATCACCACCACAGCTCCTCTCCTCCCATCCATATACCAGATCACTACCACAGCTCCTCTCCTCTCCACCACACACCAGATCACCACCACAGCTCCTCTGTGACCTACCACACACCAGATCACCACCACAGCTCCTCTGTGACCTACCACACACCAGATCACCACCACAGCTCCTCTGTGACCTACCACACACCAGATCACCACCACAGCTCCTTTCCTCCCATCCATATACCAGATCACCACCACAGCTCCTCTCTTCCCCTCCAGATACCAGATCACCACCACAGCTCCTCACCTCCCCACCACACACCAGATCACCACAACAGCCCCTTTCTTCCCCACCAGATACCAGATCACCACCACAGCTCCTCTCCTCCCATCCATATACCAGATCACCACCACAGCTCCTCTCTTCCCCTCCAGATACCAGATCACTACCACAGCTCCTCTCTTCCCCACCACACACCAGATCACCACCACAGCTCCTCTCCCCCCCCTCTACATACCAGATCACTACCACAGCTCCTCTCCTCCCCCCAGAGAACAGAGCAACCAGGAGCAGGTGTGTCCTGCCGGTGGGACAGGCTTCCTTATCTACCTCAGGAACAGAACCATAATCTGCATGGCTCATGAAAGGAGTACTTTGTCTATATAAGAAGGTCATCTATTCATTATGCCGGTAGAAGATGGAGCAGGAACGTCCATTTGGGGGCATGCTCTCTTATGATTTCATCAGCTGTCTCAGCACCGTTCTTGAAACCTGATAATGCACATGAAAATCATGAATGAAAAATACTAGCGTTCTTTGACTCTATTAGCAATTTGATTTGGAAACAAAAAGCTCAAAATGGGTGAAGGATCAGCCGTAAGTTTTGTGATTCACCTTTGCAGAGCAGCAGGAGTTTAAAGATTAGAGAACCCTGCACAACATCCCCAGGAGGGATGCCATCCAAGTCCTGGTCTCAGAGAGAGCCACCAACTCATCAAGGCGCAATCATTAATCCCAGCCATGATCCTGAGTCGGGGAGCAGCGGGGCGGCTGGTGAGATCACTGGCTCCTCACCAAGGCACACGTGGCCCGCACCACTGCTACCCTGCCTTCCTCCAGCGGAAGCCATGGTTTCACCTCGGCCTTCGTTTCAGGTCCCCCAGATGCCGGCTGGAGGCGTGGACCGGGGGTTACTAGGATTTCCTGCATCATGCACCTGACATGTGCGGGAGGCCTTTATTTTTGTACTTTTTGTTAAGGCCGCAGTCTTGTTTTGATGAGGGGAGGCTGTGTTTCCCTTTAAATCACATCCATCTTAGAACACCCTTAGGTCTATTGATGAGTAACATGAACTCTAGTATACAGTGAAGTTTTTATAATCCATTTTAAACAGTAACTGTAAGAAAAGCAGAAAATGTGATATACAACATGGTGTTAGTTAACATGACTGAAGACGAAACCACATGTGGTTAGTGGAGAATGAACTTAGGAACGTTTCTCAACTTAGTTCCTGTTTTAGTCAAGTGTACTGGACTTAATAGTTTCTCTGTTAATTCAAAAACAGATTGGTAAAAGAGGAAGTATTGCTTTTAAAGAAGTTTCCCAAGACTGAGAAATTAAATGATTAAATTTAATAACGGAGCCATGTTGCAAGTGTACTTTGTGTCTTCATCTTTGTTACCAGGTAGCCTCCCAAACCTTCTTCCTGTATTCGAACTTAATTTGTTTAATCAGCAGATTACCACTTCTGTCCAACTTTTATTTCATTGTAGTTATCAGATACAGAAAGCAGCTCAGACGACTATGACGGCAGCATTCTCCCATCCATTCTCTAGCAGATGATCCATCTTTAGCAGTTGGGATTCTGACTTTTTTCCATTCTAAGGTTTAGTCAGTCTTTTAATTTTATGGGTCAGCTTCTTATTCTTAACATGCACCTTTGTCCAGATTTTTAATTTAATAGATATCTATTAGTAGATATCTATTTAACAGTTCTTAAGTGTACCACCTAGACCATAGCACTTTGTTATGAAGTAAGGGATCCAAGGAGATAAATGAAGAATTCTCCACTGGATAAAAATAAAGTCACCATGCGGGGCCTGTAATCCCAGTTACTCAGGAAGCTGAGATGTGAGGATTCTAGTTCAAAGCCAGCCCTGGCAGGAAACTCTATGAGACTCTTCTCTTCAATAAACTACTCAAAAAAGCCCAAAGTAGCATTGTGGCTCAATCAGTAGAGTGCTAGCTTTGAGCACAGAGAGGGACAGCACTCAGGCCCAGAGTTCATGTTCCAAGACCCAGAAAAAAAAAAACCAAACTCACCACTAAGTACCAAACTAATCTGTCATGATGAACACCTGGGCAACAGAGGCTGGAGATGATAGAAAATACTAAATCTGAGGCTCTCTGAATTAGTAACTATGAGACTTGGGATACAGCAGGCCATAAAGTCAAGGGGGTGGGGGGTCAGCTTTGCTGGGGACTGGAGATTCCAGGTGCAGTGGATTCCTGCCGGGAGAGGCGGGATGCATGGGGTGGGGGCCACTCCTAGGTGGAACACCTTCCCAGCCGCTGCTCCCTCCTCTCACCACAGTATGTTATACAATGACTTGCAATCCTCCTGCCTTGGCCCCCAGTGCTGGGATTGCAGGTGTGCACCGGCAGGTTCCTCTGAATCTTTCCTGAAGGAGAACTTGTATTCCTTCTTGGTTGTCCATCACACCACATCACATGCATTGTGGGATGTATTAATTCTGAACATGGCTGAACTTCCTTGCTAGGCTGAAGACATCTGAGGGCAGGAACTATTTCCTATTTATTCTAATCCTCTCCATTACCTCACAAAATGTACAATCAGTAGTGAACACGAGGCTGGCTTTCTGAATGTAGGGCACGCATGATCAATTACAAGGGGCTTGCACTTGGGGGGGGCTCTGCCCTCTTGAATTTCTGAACATTTTCTGAATAAGGATCCTGCATTTTCATGTCAGTAATATGGACCAAATACCAACATACCTGGTGAGTGCATGCTTCCAAAGCCAAAGGGACTGAAATACAATAGTTTTGAAGGTCACATCATTAGTTCTGAAGGTCACATTTCCTCTGAAGATCACATTAGTTCTGAATGCCACATCATTAGCTGTGAAGGTCACAACATTAATTTTGAAGGTCATACCATTAGTTCTAAAGGTCACATTTGTTCTGAAGGTCACATAATTATTTCTGAAGGTCACATTAGTTCTGAAGTTCACATCGTTAATTCTGAAGGTCACATTTTTCCCTCTGGGGACCTTTCTTATTCCAGGCACAAGTACACGTAAGTCTTAATTGTGAAGTCATGATAATTAAGTAATAAGAAAGAGTTCTTCTTCAAGGGAAGTCCTAAGCCAGGAATGCTGGTGCATGGTTTCCATCCCAGCACTTGAGAGGCCAAGGCAGGAGGATTGTGAGTTCAAGGCCAACCTGGGCTTCACAGCCAGCATCTTTTGTCTTAGTTTTTAATTGTATTATTTCTTAAATATTGAGTTCTATATTGAGTTGATGTGTGACTTCCTCAAATAATCTTGGAATAATCTCAGCTAAAGCACATATTTTTCATGAATCTGTACCCCCAACATTGAACCACAGCCAGTCTGAGCTCTGCCAGTGTTTACTAAACCACTCATCTCTTTGTATTTTTGAATTCTCTGTTGCCTGCTTCATGTAACAAAGCAATCACAAACTGTCAAGGTGGAGAAGTACCTCTCACTCCAGATCCTGCACGGAGATCTATGGAAATTTCCAGAGAAGGCAGAAACCTGGACTCTGTGCATCACAACGTGGCTGGCAGGGCTGGATGAACTGCGTGGACCTGCAGGGCTCTGGAAAGAGCCGTGCTGCACAGCATGCGTAAGAACCTGGATGAAAAGGAGGTTCAATGACTGCGTGGCTTGGAATTCCTTGGAGAACGCAGAAAGGCTTCCACTAGCCCGATTCCTGGGTGATCGTGAGCCAAGCCACAGGCTGAGTTGCCTCGGTTTGTTTGGCCCTTGATAGCGTAAGCAACCTCAGGCTACAGCAATCTTCACAGTTTCTTGCAGCTCTGAGTCTAAACTACACAAAAGGTGTTGGCAGAGTAACCATAAAATTGAACAACACATTTGGTGATTCATTGCTGAGTCAGAGCACAGACTCAAGTCCCTTCCATGACAGAAGCCTCCTGCCTGGGCTCCATGGGCAGCCCCAGACACACACTGAAATGGAGCCTGGATTGTTCCCTGTGAAACAAATGTGACAGAAATCTCATCTCATGAATAATGGTTCGGCACCTCATCTTTCAGAGGAGCTACAAACAGACTGTAAAGCTAATGGATTAAATGATTGCCTTGAGAGAAACTGTAATTTAAACATATGTATCTAGGCATGCCCGATAAATTAACATTAAGCCTACTTAATAATTATTTAGAAATCTGGACTTATTCACTCACAAAGAGAGTTAATTCACTCTGTACTGCTGAGAGACAGTACACTCCATTTCTGAGTCAAGAATCATCCCTCAATTATTTTTTCTGAACTCTTCAGGGAGAAATTCTCCTTGTGCATTTTATGTTTCATGCAACACTTTTTTTCTTACATCAAGTTTGATTCATTCTCTGTAACTACAAGCTCGCTCATTGTAGATCTCTTTATCCACAGCTCTGGGCAGATACTAAATGCTTCCTAAGCGAGTGCTGACACATGTTGAATCACCGCTCTCTGCCTCTTCTTCGTTCTGACACTTAGGTAGATGTCCAGCCTGTGAAAGGCAATCTGAAGTGAAGAAATGACACCAGGTTCAGAAGTCTGAGGCAGACAGCAAGGCAGAGAATGTTCAGTTCCAGCCGCAAGATCAGGAGAGAGAGGCTGAGCGCAGCGTGTACAGGGCCTGCTTTGTACAGAATGATGGGCCTGCCTGGCCGAGTTGCCCTCCAGCTTCTGCTCCTCCTCTCACCTCGAGGAAAGCACCACCTTTGACACTTCTGCCCCAAGCCCAGGCTTTCACGTGGGCAGGGGCAGCACAATTAGAGCCTCAACTATTTCCTCATCTTATCACAGAAACATATGACTTATAGGAGACTGTTTATACTTAGATTTTAAATTTATAAAACTCTGCAGGTCACAGTACCAACACACTCATTTACAGGGAAATAAGTATTTCACAAGTGTAAATAAAAGACAATTTGTAAAGAATCTTTTTATAAATATAATCAATCTAGATTGATTCTGGTTCTCTCTTACTTAGAATGAGTTCTGGTTTTTGAAACAAAGAATATGGGTGTGTATACATGCATGCATGACTGAGTATAGAATACACCTAAAGGAGCTAGATCAACTGCAGTAAAAAAAAAAAAAAACCTTTAATTTGTGAATCTGATTATGCAGATAATCTAGATGCAAATTAGAGGCCAATTTCAAGTATAGACTGGAAGAATTATTTTCACAATTATGATAATGTATATCTCTTCTTCTCTTCAAACCACCTGTTACATTTTCTCAAGCAATTCATTCAGCTTTCCTTTGTAGTTGAAACAGCTTTCTCTCAATATAATTTCCAATGACAATATGAAATTTATCATTAGTTAATGATAGCTTTTAAGTAATGACTATTTTCCACTGAGATTCTTTCAAATTTATCTTTATACTTCTGATTATTCTTTTGCTTTTGTCTTTGTTCACCAACATGTTTTGTTTTTATTTGTTATGAACATTTTCACTGCTCTTTACATGCAAAGAACTGTGATTTTGTTGAATCATTTAAGTATCATTTACTTTAAGGGAAGCTGCTCTTTTTCACCACAAAGAGTAATTATTGTCTTAAGACAACTACTCATCTTTGGAGCAAGAGATAGGAATGACGGCACGGTATAATTCTGGTGGTGAGACACAGAGGTAAGTTTTCTGAGAAGTACCTATGAAAATTGTTATTATATGAAGAGACACAACTGAGAAGACAGCACTTTGTGGTCTGGGAGGCAGCATTGGGAGGGTGAACAGCCAAGGTGCAATTAGGCGCAAGGGGTAGTGTGCAGGCAGAGCAAGGAACAAGGCAGAAGAGCTTCTAGATCAATACCTTGGACACAGGGGTAGGGGGGCGGTGATGAGCTGTCGTATGCCTTAAACTCCTTCGAGCAGCTCACAGCGACCTGCTCTACAGAGTGGAACTGGAGGTTCACACCGAGGTGCCACTCTCTCTTTTGTTGCTTTGTGAACGCGTAGACTGCCAATTAAACACGATAACTTTGAAAAGACAAAATTAGGCTTAGATGGAATTCTAATAGACATTCCAAATGACTATATTTTCAGAAATTGTTTATCTTTAGCATTGTGAAAACTCTTTCTTCCTCTCCCCTTGCTCTGTTTTTGCCTGATTGACTAAGGTAAATGTCAAAGGTATGACCTATTGTCCTACTAAGTCAGAAAAACAATCATGGTGTTGTTGCTGAAGTCAGAAAAACAATCATGGTGTTATTGCTGAATAATTAATCATAAAGACCTCACAATGGTGAGCACTGAAGTAGCCTTGTACTTTGAGAGAATGTAGCTCATAGTCATCTGTCCACAGTCTGGATGAAAATACACGAGAATCAATAGAAACTACTGGCATACTGAAGACAAAAGTCATATGACCAAAATTAGGACCATTGTAACTTGTCAATGTACTTATTATTGTTTTATTGCTCTTTGATATCCTGACAAGTATTCCTAACTCAGTGGCTTTCCTATTTCACATCATAGTTTGCTGGTATCACAAGTGGCATTTTTGTGGCTTTGTAATAACTGGGTTAAATCTTCCTCATAGTCTGATTTTCTCACAGGCTGTTTTCTTGGAATCTACTAGACCACCATGATAGAACATAGACATCATCACCACAGGTCCCGTCCACAATGATGGAATGTAGACATCATCTCCACCATAGGTCCCATCCACCATGATGGAACATAGACATCATCTCCACCACAGGTCCCATCCACCATGATGGAACATAGACATCATCTCCACCACAGGTCCTGTCCACCATGATGGAATGTAGACATAATCTCCATCACAGGTCCCATCCACCATGATGGAACATAGACATCATATCCACATGTCCCATCCACCATGATGGAATGTAGACATCATTTTTACCACAGGTCCCAACTACTATGATGGAATGTAGATGTAATCTCCACCTCAGGTCCCATCTACCATGATGGAATGTAGACATCATCTCCACCACAGGTCCCATCCACCATGATGGAATGTAGATATCATCTCCACAGGTCCTGTCCACCATGGTGGAATGCAGACGTCATCTCCACAGGTCCCATCCACCATGATGGAATGTAGACATCATCTCCGCCACAGGTCCCATCCACCATGATGGAACATAGACATCATCTCCACAGGTCCCATCCACCATGATGGAATGTAGACATCATCTCCATCACAGGTCCCATCCACCATGATGGAATGCAGACATCATCTCCACAGGTCCTGTCCACCATGGTGGAATGCAGACGTCATCTCCACCACAGGTCCCATCCACCATGATGGAATGTAGACATCATCTCCACCACAGGTCCCATACACCATGATGGAACATAGACATCATCTCCACAGGTCCTGTCCACCATGGTGGAATGCAGACGTCATCTCCACAGGTCCCATCCACCATGATGGAATGTAGATATCATCTCCACCACAGGTCCCGTCCACTGTGATGGAACGCAGACATCATCTCTGATACGGTCATCAGTGACCTACGCTTACAGCCTAAGGCCTGCTGTACCTCAAGTTTCGCAGGCTGGTAAAATTCTCAGAGCAGAAGGTCATGTGCCCTGCACCTCTAGAAACCTCTTCTCCATCAGTAGCCTGTGGTCTGAGAGGAAGAGTGTGTTCCAGCATCACAGAAAAGGAGGGCAGCGGTTGCAAGGAGGAGAACATGTGCTCTCTCTGCCCAGTGAAATTCAGCAATATGCAGTTTCCCTAACAACTTTGACTGGAAACTTCCTTCAAGGAACTTCTGTCACCATTTTTGGGAAATTATTCTTTAGTGTATGCAAATCTTTTCAATACAGATTAATTCATGGGATCTTCATAACAATTCTACTAGAAATGTCAGGGACATATAAGTGATTTGCTTTTGTGAGCCTGATGGAGATGAGTTGCGAGAAGGGACCTGTAAAAAATCACCGAGACCAGTGGAATAAAAATTTCTTCTCAAGGAAGTGTTGTGCAACGGCTAGGTCTGTCATTTTGTCTCTTTATCTGATTAAGAAAGCGCCTCGTGGAAGGCTCTGCACACAGCACCATCCACTGCCAAATAATGGCTTGATCGTCCAGTAGCTCTTCTCTCATACAAGGCAGGGAGAGCACCGATCCTTCCCCTTGGGAAAGTTGACTTCTCTGTGTTTCCTCATTTGTAAAATCATGTCCATAGCAAGGCAGAGCTCACAGAGCTGTGGTTGTTGTGATTACTCATCGCAATTACATCATAATTAATATCTGGCTGTGCTCTCAGGGACAGTGCTAAGAAAGGGGTGTTAGTAGAGCCAGAGATTTCACAAGTTTGGTATTAGTTAAATATGCAACATTTAATCATTTCTCTCCTAATAAAGCATTTACATGCAAAATCCTGCCTAAAAATGATTTTTCTTCTCATCTGTATCATCTGTATCATATGATATAGAATTGGATTTGGGGGTGAAAAAGAGTGAGTGGCAGAAATGGAACTGAATTAACTGTAACCAAGAACAGATGTAACCAACGTGTCCCACGGGCTCAGGCGCCAGCAGGGGCGTGTCAGCCTGGACAGGAGAAACAGATGTCGTTAATAGCTTTGGAATTTGTATACATTCCTAGCCATGGCAAACAGAGTTACTGGACACTGATCATTGCAGCAACTTCTTTTTTTTTTTTTTTTTTTTAAATTTTATTTTATTTTATTTGAGAACATACTGTACAGAGGGGTTACAATTACATGGGCAGGATAATGCATACATTTCTTACCAAGCATTGCAGCCTCCTCCTTTGTTTAGCCTTCACCTCCCTTCCCAGCCTCCCCCCTCCCTCCCAACCAATCATACCCCCCTCCCCCTCCCCCACCAACATTGTAAAGCTGGTTTTGACATGACATTTTGTACTTCTCATTGTTGCAACAGGTCCACCTGAATCCTTAAACGACTTGTTTGTCCCCATCTCCTCCACATGTTATACTGACATCAAATATAGTGAAAGCGGGGGTTACACTGTGGGGGAGGGACATACAAAGCAACAAAGAAATAATCTTATAAATGCGTTAGAAACACATGCATGAAAGAAACAAAAACATTAAAATACATATTTGAGGGTTCGTTTTCCTAACATCACATTATCTGACTTTTTCCGCTTGACTTATACCTATACTAGATATTGCAAATAAGGGAAACCATGGGACCTATGTTTCTTTGGGCCTGGCTTACTTCACTTAATATAATTTTTTCCAAGCCTTTCCATTTCCTAACAAATGGGGCAATGTCATTCTTTCTGATGGAGGCATAGAATTCCATTGTGTATATATACCACATCTTCTTGATCCATTCATCTACTGAGGGGCATCTGGGTTGGTTCCATGTCTTAGCTATGGTAAATAATGCTGCAATAAACATAGTTGTGCTGGTAGCTTTAGTGTGGCCTTGTTTGTGATCATTTGGGTAAATGCCCAAAAGTGGGATTGCTGGGTCGTTGGGGAGCTCTATGTGGAGTCTTTTGAGGAACCTCCATACTGCTTTCCAAAGTGGTTGAACAAGTTTACATTCCCACCAACAATGAAGTAAGGTTCCTTTCTGTCCACATCCCCTCCAGCATCTGTTGTTGTTAGAGTTCTTGATTTTTGCTGTTCTAACTGGAGTGAGGTGATATCTCAATGTTGTTTTGATTTGCATTTCTTTTATGGCTAGGGATGTTGAACATTTCTTCGTGTGTCTAATTGGCCATCCTTCTTTCTTCTTCAGAGAAGCTTCTCTTTAAGTCTTTCGCCCACTTACTTATTGGGCAGTTGTTTCTTTGAGGATTTGTTGTTGGGTGGTTTAATTTTTTGAGTTCCAAGTATATTTTAGATATGAGACCCTTGTCCGTTGTATGGCTAGTAAAGATCTTCTCCCAGTCCGTGGGCTTTCTATTGATCTTGCTAGCTATGTCATTTGCCCTGCAGAAGCTCTGCAACCTTATACAATCCCATTTGTCCAGCCTTTCTTTGATTTGTTGTGTTTCCAGGTCTCTATTCAGAAAATTTCAGCCTGAGCCAAGGAGACCCAGGGTTTCTCCTATTCCGTCCTGTAATGTTTTCAGAGTGTCTGCTTTGAGTTCAAGGTCTTTGATCCATTTGGAGTTGATTCTGGTGCAAGGTGATATATAAGGATCTAGCTTTAGTTTTCTACATGTAGTTAACCAGTTTTGCCAGCACCATTTACTGAAGAGGCTGTCTGTCTTCCATTCTATTGTTTTAGCTCCCTTATCGAAGATTAGATGGCTATAGGTCTGTAGGTTCATTTCTGGGTTTTCAATTCTATTCCATTGGTCCTGAGGTCTGTTCTTATGCCAATACCAAGCTGTTTTGATTACTATGGCTTTATAGTAGAGTTTGAAATTTGGTATTGATATTCCTCCAGCAGTGTTCTTTCCGTTGAGGAGCGTTTTTGCTATTCGGGGTCTTTTATTGTTCCATATGAATTTTTGGATTGCCTCTTCTATTTCCTTGAAGAATGAGGGTGGAATTTTGATAGGTATTGCGTTGAATTTGTAGATAGCCTTGGGAAGTATTGCCATTTTCACGATGTTAATCTTTCCAATCCAGGAGCATGGGAGGTTTTGCCATTTTTTAAGTTCTGTGTTGATTTCCTTTTTCAAGATTTTAAAGTTTTCATCATAGAGGTCCTTCACTTCTTTAGTTAAGTTAATTCCTAGGTATTTTATTTTTTGTGGGGCTATTACAAATGGAGTTGCTTTCCTAATTTCAGCCACACTTTTCTCATTGTTGGCATACAGAAAAGCCATTGATTTTTGGGGGTTAATTTTATAACCTGCTACTTTGCCAAAGTTTTGAATCAGCTTGAGTAATTTGGGAGTGGAGTCTATGGGATTCTTTAAATACAAGATCATGTCATCTGCAAAGAGGGAGAGTTTTATTTCTTCTTTCCCTATTTGGATCCCCTTTATGTCTGCATCTTGTCTTATTGCTGTAGCTAGGCATTCTAATACTAGATTGAAGAGAAGTGGAGAGAGTGGGCATCCTTGTCTTGTTCCTGAGTTAAGAGGAAATGGCTTTAGTTTTTCACCATTGAGTATAATGCTGGCTGTAGGTTTGTCATATACAGCCTTTATTGTATTGAGGAATGTTCCATGGATTCCTAATTTTTCCAAAACCTTCATCATAAAGGGGTGTTGGATCTTGTCGAATGCTTTTTCTGCATCTATTGAGATAACCATGTGGTTCTTATTCTTGCTCCTGTTGATGTGATGAATAATATTAATTGATTTGCGTATATTGAACCAGCTTTGCATCCCTGAAATGAATCCTGTTTGATCGTGGTGTATGATTTTTTGGATGAATTGTTGAAGTCGATTGGCCAAAATTTTGTTGAGAAGTTTCGCATCAATGTTCATCAAAGAAATGGGTCTATAGTTCTCTTTCTTTGATGAGTCCCTGCCTGGTTTTGGGATGAGGGTTATGATGGCTTCATAGAATGTGTTCGGTAGTGAGCTTTCTCTTTCAATTTCATTGAAGAGTTGGAGGAGAATTGGTGTGAGCTCTGCTTTGAAGGCCTTGTAAAATTCCGCTGTAAAACCATCTGGTCTTGGACTTTTCTTAGCTGGGAGGTCTCTTATTGCTGTTTCTATTTCAATGCTTGATATGGGCCTGTTAAGATAGTTTAACTCATCTTGGTTTAGTTTTGGCATGTCAATATTTGCTAGGAAGAGGTCCATTTCTGTCAAGTTCTCAAACTTATTAGCATAAAGTTTTGAGAAGTATTCCCTTATAATGTTCTGAATCTTGGTTGTTTCCGTGGTGATGTTTCCATTCTCATCTCTGAGTTTATTAATTTGGGTGTGTTCTCTTCTTTTTCTGATAAGATTTGCTAAGGGTCTGTCAATTTTGTTAAGTTTTTCGAAGAACCAACTCTTTGTTTTGTTGATTCTTTCTATAGTTTTTTTGGATTCTAATTCATTTAATTCTGATTTAATTTTGATTATTTCTTTCCGTCTACTGGATTGGGGTTTATCTTGCTGCTCTTTTTCAAGGAGGTTTAGATGTGTCATTAAATTGTTAGTTTCAGATCTCTCCAATTTGTTGATGTAGGAGCTCAGAGCTATAAACTTGCCTCTGAGTACTGCCTTTGCTGTGTCCCAGAGGAGCTGGTATTTTGTGTGTTCATTTTTGTTGAATAGCATGAACATTTTAATTTCCTTTCTAATCTCTTCCATGACCCACTCATGATTCAGCAGTGTGTTGTTCAGCCTCCATGTGATACCGGACTTTCTTTGGTGGCTTTTGATGTTGAGTTCTAACTTTATTCCCTTGTGGTCAGAGAGAATGCAAGGTATAACTTCAATGTTTCTGAATTTAGACAAGTTTGCTTTGTGGCCTAAAATGTGGTCTATTTTAGAAGACGTTCCATGTGCTGCTGAGAAAAACGTGTATTCTGATGCTGCTGGCTGAAATGTTCGGTAAATGTCTGTTAAGTCTAGTTGATCTATGCAGCTGTTTAGATCTGCGGTTTCTCTGTTGAGTTTTTGCCGAGTTGATCTATCTAGTGGGGAGAGTGGTGTGTTAAAATCCCCAACAATTAATGTCTTTGGATCTATATGATATTTGAGGGAAAGTAGTGTTTCTTTGATAAATTTGGGTGCTCCATTGTTTGGCGAATAGATATTTAGAATTGTAATATCCTCCTGAAGGAGAGATCCTTTAATTAGTATGTAGCGACCTTCTTTATCTCTTTTCATGAATTTTAATTTGAAGTCTATTTTATCTGATATTAGGATTGCAACTCCCGCCTGTTTATGCGGTCCGTTTGCTTGGTAGATTTTGTTCCAGCCTTTAACATTGAAAATGTGTTTGTTTTTATGGGCAAGATGTGACTCCTGCAGGCAGCAGATAGAAGGGTCTTGTTTTTTAATCCAACTAGACAGTCTATGTCGCTTAATTGGAGAGTTCAGTCCGTTAACATTAAGAGATAGGACTGAGAGGTATTTGGGAGTTCCTGCCATGTTATCTACCTTCTTGGGGGCTGCGAAAACTGGGTTCTTCCTATGGTTCTTGGATTCTCAGTTTGGGTGCAGTTTCTTGGCCTTTATTGCGGTCTTGTTGGATTTCTATGTGTAGGACATCTTTAAGTATCTTTTGTAGGGCTGGTTTGGTGGAGATGTATTGTTTCAATTTTTCTTTGCTATGGAAGGTTTTTATTTGGCCTTCAGTTATGAAGGAGAGTTTAGCTGGGTACAGTATTCTTGGTTGATAGTTGTTTGTTTTTAGGGCATGGCATACATCATTCCAGGCTCTTCTTGCTTTGATTGTCTCTGCTGAGAAATCTGAGGTGATTCTAATTGGTTTCCCTTTATAAGTGATTACCCTTTTCTCCCTGACAGCTTTAAGGATCTTTTCCTTGTTCTGAGTTGATCCTGTGTGGATTATAATGTGACGGTGGGATGTCCTATTCTGGTCTGGTCTATTTGGGGTTCTAAAGGCTTCTTGTATCTGGACAGGCCTATCTTTTTGCATGTTTGGGAAGTTCTCTGCTAGGATCCTGTTAAACAGATTTCCTAGACCATTAACTTCTGTTTCTAGGTGTTCCTCTACACCCATTATCCTTAGATTAGGCCTTCTGATGGTGTCTTCCAGGTGTTGGATAGATCTATCATATTTCTTGGACTTGTCTTGTATGGTTGTATGTTCTTTCTCTATAATATCTAGGCTGTCTTCAATCCCTGAGATTCGATCTTCTGCATGGTCTAACCTGCTGTCAAGACTCTCTACTTTGTTTTTTATCTCTTTTCCTTCTAGTTGGTCAGCTTTGATGGCTTCAAGTTCTTTGTTGAAGCTCTGTTTTACGTCTTGTATGAATTTCTTTACTTCCTTAATTTGGTGTTCAGTGTTTGTCCTCAAATCACTTAGTTGATTGGTTATGGTTTCTTTGGGCTCCCATTCCTTCTGTTGGGTTCCATTCAGCATTCCCTTTGTGGTCTCCCTGACTTCCTTCAGCTCTTTGTTAATGGATTCCATGAATGCCTTTAGTGATCTTTGTGTGTTCTCTACCTGGTCTCTCAATTCCTGTATTACTCTTTGATTAGCTTCCTCCCGTTCGTGGGATTCCTGCAGATCTCTTTGAGTGTTCTCAGCCTGCTCACGCCATTCCTCCCTTTCTCTTTGAGTATTCTCAAGTTGTTCACGCAAATCCTGTATCAGTTTTTGAGTAGCTTCCTCACGCTTATGATAGTCCTGTATAAACTTCTGGGATGCCTCCTCTCTCTCCCTATCACGCTCATACAGAGTCCTTTGTACGTTGTCAAACTTTTCATTTATCATGTTTGCCACCAGTGTTTGTAGAGCTGTTTGGGAACTCTCCTCTGGATTATTCATTATCTGTTCTAACCCCTGATTATCAAGATTGGGAATTGAGATACCCGAATTTGCCATTTTTCTTGTGTTTTTCCGGCTTACTCTGCCCATTTGAGATGAAGATAGCACCAGTTTTGTGCTAGAACACTTTCTTAAGGCAACCATCAACCAAAGTTTGCATTTGTACAGTCAATAGTCTACAGATACAATCTAGTTCAACAGATACATCTATTGACATCAAACAACTATATGTTAAAGGACTTCGAACCGCAGAGAAGAATTTGGAAAGCCAGAAATTATTAGGGTTAGGAAGAGATGTGGGTAAAAAATAGGAATAGATTGGTGTGGGGAGGCACAGGGAGAGTTAACTATGTCCTAATCACAATGCAGGAAATAGGTTGGGTAGGATGTAAGTAGAGAGAGAGAGAAAAAGAAGAAAGGGAAAGGGGAATGAAAAGAGATCAGAAAAAAAATAGAAACGTAAAAATTAATGTTATTTTAGAGATTAAAAGACCATCTATATATAGAGGAATATGAATATGTTGAGAGAAAGGGAGGGACATAGAGGAGATGAGAAAAACTTTAAAAAAATGCTTAAAATATTGTATAGGTATAAAGTACTGCTATTAGTGAATTTAAGTCTCAGAGGTTTTGAATTGAGTAATAAGTTTGTGGATTAAGTGTGTACACAATGGGGGATAGGGTCTACTGGTTAACTACGGGTTTATCTGAGGATGTGCAGGACGAGAGTTAAGTCACATAAAGATAAACAAAGAGGAAAAGATGGAAAGGATAGGAAAGTGAGAAGAAAAGATCAGAAGTTCAGTAGAGCTAGAAAAAAAAACAAAAAGATAATTAAGAATGAAAGAAAAAGAGAAAGAAGACAAGAAAAGAAAAGAAAACACACATTCACGTATTCCTAAAATAAAAATTATAAGAGGAGAAGAAAAAAAAAAAAAGTTAATGGAAAACAATTATTTTTTCAGAAGAGGCAAAAATTAAAGATTAATAAAAGTTTTAGAGAAGCAAAAAAAATTTTTTATATATATATAAGGTAACAAAAAATGAAAAAAAACAAAACAAGAAAAAGAAAAAAAGAAAAGAAGAAGAAGAAAAAAAAAGTTCTTTGATTTTTTTTTTTTTTTTTTTTTGGGAGGGGTGGGAAGAGTCCTGTATCTCCCTTTTGTCTGTAACCAGAGTCTGGTTGGAGTCTCTGGTCAGCTTGAGGTCCTGTGGCTTGATTGGTTTCTTAAGTCAGTTTGTTGGAACAGGCAGAAAAATGCTCTGCTTTACCCAAGATTTTGAGATCCCCCTCCCAGGTTAGTTTACTGGGAGGGTGATCTGCTTTGAGAATCACAAAAGAGGGGGATGCAGTGATGAGGCTAGGTTCTGGGTAGAGTTGAGGCCTTTCAAGGAACAGTAGCTTTTCCCTGGGGCTATTTTGTGAAAAAAAACTCACAGCACCCAGCCTGGAGCCATTCTCAGGGTTTCTGTTTTTCAATTGATTGTGGTGGCTGCTAGAGGGAGGGGCAGCCTCTGGCTCTGGCCACCCAGCGAGGAGAGCCACTCCAATGGCTGGTGCCTGAGCTGGGCGACCCCTCCCTGGATGGAACTGAGTCTGTGAGGTCACCTCGCCGCCAAGTTCCTGTGACCTGCCAAATGACTAGCTCTATTCCAAGGCCTGAGCTGGAGCTAGCCGCTCCTCCGAGCTTTGTAGGTATCCAAGATGGAGATCACCGGTGCTGGGGGGGGAGGGGTGGCCTTCCCTCCTCTGCTCCCAGAGGAGTGAGGAAGTGGGGCTTCTACTCACGTGGAGTCATGGATCTTGGGTCGTCTCTGGTCTGCAAAGTGCAGGATGAAGTTGTCCGCTCCTTGTCGGTTCTTGCTGGTGTTGAGTAGAATCCGCTCGTCCGCTGCGTCTGGCTCCTTCGTCCCGGACTGCGTCTCAGGTATGCCTCCGCGGCGGTGGTCGCCGCTGTGACCCTGCCGCCGCAGCGGCAGCTGCTCAGATGTGTCTGCTTGGCTTCCCCTCTCTTGACTAACTCTCTGTCCTGTGATGGCACACTTGGTGTGATTCTCTGGCTTGGGACTGTTCACTGGAACTCTGAAACTGTTTTCTATGCAAGAGCTTGTTCAGATTCCAGCTTCTCCTCCGCCATCTTCCCGGAACTCTCTGCAGCAACTTCTTAATCACACGTCAGTGTTATTTCAAAGACAGCTCTTGGTGATTTGCTAAGTGAGAACCAAGTTCAATGCTGAGCAAAATCAGGTATAGAGCACAGATTTGTTCTGCAGTGCTGCACCAGAGCAAGACCACATTCTCCTCTACCAGTGAGGGCATATAGAGCAGAGCAGGCCTGTGCCTCCTCCGTCAGTCTGTGTGCACAGGGCAGAGTGGGCCCAGGCCTCCTCCATCAGCCTGTGTTCACAGGGCAGAGTGGGCCCAGTCTGCCTCTGTCAGTCTGTGTGCACAGGGCAGAGCGGGCCTGGTCCCCTCCATCAGTCTGTGTTCACAGAGCAGAGCGGGCCCGGTTCACCTCCGTCAGTCTGTGTACACAGGGCAGAGCAGGCCTGGGCCTCCTCCATCAGTCTGTGTGCACAGGGCAGAGTGGTCCCAGGCCTCCTCCATCAGTCTGTGTTCACAGGGTCTGCCTCCGTCAGTCTGTGTGCACATAGGGCAGAGCAGGCCCAGGCCTCTTCCATCAGTCTGCATGCACAGGGTAGAGCGGGCCCGGGTCTCCTCCATCAGTCTGTGTATGCAGTTCCGTTGTCAAGTCTCACAAGATGCTCAAATGTTGCACACAGTAACTCATTCCACTCACAATGCAGGAGATACCATTTTTTATGACTTGGAATCTGTTGCTGAAAATAGATATTGTGGCTTAACGAAATAGTTACACATTACTTAAGCTAATTATTATGGGAATGAAATGAAGGTCTGAATGTTATGACTGGAACTACACTCAAGACTCTAAAGCGTTCATTTGTGTGTGTGTGGTGGATAGGGGTCCTGGGGCTTGAACTCAGGCCCTGAGCTCAAGGGTAGTTCTCTACCACCCAGGCCACAGCTCCACTTCTGGATTTTATTTATATTTTTGATAATTGGAGATATGAATCTCATGAACTTTCTTGTCCAGGCTGCCTTTGAACCACCATCTTCAGATCTCAGCCTCCTGAGTAGCTAGTATTACAGGTGTGAGCTACTGACATCTGGCTCTAAAGGTTTTTATCCAAGCAGATAACAAAACAAAGTTCACTCTGGAGTAGAACACACACACACACACACACACACACACACACACACACACACACACAGGCCCCAAACAACTGCATAATTAGATGACTATATACCTCAAAACCTAATTATTACTACCTAGATCATGCAATATCCATAATTCATATAAATAAACATCCAGACCTATTACTGTATCTAAAGTTGCATACCAAGATCCCAAATGTCACCATGTTTTGAATAAACACTACAAGCACACTCAGCCCTTGATTGTGACTTCTTTACTGACTGGCAGCAGTAGAAAGTGCCTTGGCGTCCCCATGCTCAACTATGACCATTCTGGATATATTTATGTGAGAATAGCAGAGCTTTCATCTCTACAAGAACTCTGAGCTTGGTGGCAGATGCAAACGCATGGGCCAGGGCCTCACGAGGAACGATGGGAGGGATGGTTTGCGACTTTAGTTTGAAGTTCCCTGCTTCAAGTATGACATTTCTTTGAATTCCTCTTAAGGCATAAGTTTGTATGCATTTAATAATAACATTTAGTCAGCCTCTGAAAAGTCAAGTCACTAAGACTTAACTAAAACACAACAGAAAGTAGACCTTTTATAGAGTGTGCCTTGTAATATTGATTTTTCCCAAGATTCTCGAGTGGGAGCCAGTGATTGGATATTTTTCTTTTTTCTCTAATAGATAGGTGGTGATTCTAATACCATGAGAGTTAAAAGAAGGTCTTACTATGACTCCCAACAGGCAGCTATATCTTCTATACACCAAGGAGTAGGAGAATAACAAAATACTAAATTTAATTTTCAATTGAGACCAATTAAATAATTCATATCACTGTCTTGGGAAGTCAATTATCTGTTTTTCTGGGGAGGGGAAGAAGTGATTGCTTATTAGTTGGGTTTTTTCTCTTGCTTCTCTTGCTATGTGGTGGCCAGTGTGTGGAGGGAGATGGAGATTGAGGTGGAGATGGAGATGGAGATGATGGAGAAGCCCTGCTCTTACACACAGCTTCAGGGTCCCTTCCCCAGCGGGATCACAGCCAGGCTCTGGGGCGGCCTTCCTCTTGCCTGGCCACTGCTTGGTCATCTCTGATCTGTGTCTGTGAGGGGTGGCACCCCCAGCCTCTGGCAATATGGCCAGTAGTCCGTCCCTGGCCTCCGCACCTGTCTGCAGTACTGCAAACCTCACCCAGATACATGCTCACCTGAGATCCACCTGGTAAGTCACACCACAGCTGTGAAACCACCATGTTCCTGCCTCCAAACTCTAGGCAGAAAACTCACGCTGTGGTTTGTTTATGCTACCTAGAGAGTGTGGAGCATGAGATCTCCATCTCAGGCTTCCTTCTACCTGACAGGGTCCTGGTTGAAA
Organism: Dipodomys spectabilis; assembly: GCF_019054845.1. NCBI lineage: Eukaryota > Metazoa > Chordata > Mammalia > Rodentia > Heteromyidae > Dipodomys > Dipodomys spectabilis. The sequence goes on along the minus strand of NW_024870772.1, from coordinate 45,998,975 downwards.
ATGGATAACTAAGGCTCCAGATTTAGAAACGTTCTGATCATCCCTGTCTGCAGTTGATCAACAATTCTGTTCCCTCTGTCTTTCTACCTCCTCCTCTCTCCACAGCCTCTTGGGAGCTTTTCCCTCTCTCTCCTACTTTCTTTTATAATCCTGACCTCCTCATAAACCTAAAGGACACAGAGAAATTTCCTCTACCCTGGGAGAAAATTCTGATATCAACCTTTGGGATTGGCTTATTGAAATGTAAAAGAGTGAGGACAAAAGATAAAAAGGAGTTCAGGAGATCATTTTTCAAGACAATATCCTGGCTTGTGAGGCAGTTTTCTGACTGTGGGAACCTAGTTGTGTATCTGAAGCAGAATATCTGTCCTTTTTTCATCCCCACTGTCATAAATGCTTTCCTTTCATAATAAATTCCAATCTCCCTTCACCACATGGTTACTTTGGCTTTATTAGTGCCAAGCTTATGTGCTCGTTTGTTTAGAACAGGCAAAGTGAAAAATCACATTACTGTCTCCACAAGGTCAGGCCCTACTCCCCTAAATCCCCCCTTCCAGCTCTGGCCAGAGAAAGGTAGCTGGAGTGACCAGGGATGGCATTGAGGGACAGGGACTCTTCTTGTCCAGTTTTCCTCCTCGGACCCCTAGGAAGGAGCATGATGTGTAGGCAAGGACGCGGGCAGCTCTCCGCATTTGTGGGTCACAGAGGCGTGGCCAGGCATGCAGGGTTTCTGTGATCTCTTATGGCCTTTTAAACCTTCCATAGGGTCTGGAAGGTGAGAGCACAGCTGATCTGTGAGCTAATACGCAGGTCTTTATGTTTGGGACAATAAGAGCGGAGAGAAAATCGAACCAAGAGCACGAAGATACAGCTTGTTTTATTGCAGCCAAAGAGGCCCAAGCGCTGCCCAGCTGCACACGCTGGCCCTGGAAGTCGGACGCAGAAGGAAGGAAGGCCTGGTCACCAGAGCCCGAGGTCAGCAAAGAGCTCCCAGAAGACAGGCCGCTCCGTTCCCGGAAGGCGACTCCCACTCATGGGAGGACATACTTCTTCCTTAAATAGCACTTTTTCCCCAGAGATGCCTGTCAACTCAGGTGACTGTTTAGCAACAGCCATATTACACAAGGGCCTAAGGGACCCTGAGCATTTCCTTGTCGTGCTACTTGGGAAGGTGCTACTTGTCAGAGAAACGTGAAATCTAGCAAGCTCCTTTGCCTCCACCTTTCAGTAATAGTGGCATGCCACAAGCCAACTTTGGGCTTTGGAATTTGAAGCCATACACCAAAGAGAGTGGGCCACAACAGGGCAGGAAGCCAGGCTCTCTGTAAGTGCACAGCACAGCCATAACTTGTGGAGCCTGTGTCTGGACTTCTGCCCCGAAGGAATCAGACCTCGGAATTTCCTATCACCGCAGACAACCCTCTGCCATTGTCACCATAATTTTAACTGATGCCATTAGCTGCTTCTGGTTTTCCTGAATCTCTTTGGTGAAATTCCCCTTGGATTTATGCTAAAGTGAGTCTCAGAAGATGCAAACCAATGCATTACAAAGTTTCCAAACCTTGCCTGAGCAAAGCTCGTGACTGAAAACCAAAGTGAACTGTTCGGTAGCTGCAAAGTCCGTATCCAAAGGGCAGGGGAAGATGTGTGTTTGGGGAGGTGTGTGTGCCCCGATGAGTGTACTAACAGATGTTCTGCCCCCTGGCTGCAGTGCTGGTCTGCTGCCTGTGGCCTGTGCTAAGGTCTGAGGCAGGCAGGCTCAGCAGGAGGGCTAGACATCACAGTTCATCTCTCTGTCATCTCCGCTGCCCGGCTGTGTTGGAACACATCGAATCGCGCTGGGGGAGGGGCCCGGGGCAGGTCATTGTCCCTGATGGACTCCAGGGCACCCCTCACACCGCAGGGTTCGGAGTCAGATATCTGCCCGGGGCACAGAGCTTGAGACACCATTGAAAATCTCTGCATTGGAAATCTAGAGCTCTACACCTGAATGCTGTTTTAGCAGGATATGAAACATTTCCCTGTTCCAAAACACATTTTCTTCCTATTACAAAAGTAAAAAAATGCACATAATTTATTCTGAATACCACATGCCATAGTTTTGCACACAGCACCTCTGGTTGTTTGGGAGGGCCAGTGAAGCAGGCATCCTTGGGAGCAGAGCAGTGTGGATGGTGGCTCTCTATGGCCACACATGCTTTTTTCCTGAGCCTAGTACTCATTTCACTGTTAGCCATTGCATTTTAAAGAGCCTTTCAAGATTAAATAACATGTACCAAGTTCTCTGGGATTCCCAAGGTGCCAAGGAGCCTCTGTTATTCTATTTTTTTTATGCTGTCAGCTAAGCTTAATGGATACAGATGAAATTATAAACAAACACATACATTCACCCCTCACCCCTTGCACACCTAGAAATCATGTCATCTATAAAAAATACCTCCCCCATTTTCAAGCAGAATAAAGAATCATAATGTTTGTTTTTATTTTTAAATGTTTCTGGTACTGTAAAAACTGTGCAGAGCATTTCATATCTGCCTCAGGAGAAGCCACGCGGTGACTTTCTTTAAAGGTAACTTTACCTTCCCCATATCACATGAGTCCCTGTGTGTGGGAAATCAAAACTCCAGCTCTAAAGTCTGCTACATACCAATAGAGGTTGAGAGACATTCTCTCCAGTGTCTCACTGTTTCTCAGGAGAAGAAATCAATGGGAACAGACACTGTAAATTCCAAGTAGGAAGCACCTGATGGTAGAAGGATTGTTTACATCAAATGTTACTCATGATATGTGTTTTCTACAGATGACCTGTATAGAACTTTCTGGGTAAGCTTGCCAGAGCCCAGAGCCAGGTTATTAAGCCTTTCCCGCAGCTTTTCCATATCAGTCTACAGCTTCTCATGTACACATGTTTCTATACTTGGAGGGATGCGAACATGCTCTAAGTCCATGTGTTTGACAGAACCCTTGCACGCACACACACACAGACACACACAGACACACACACACACCACACTGGGCATGAGTAACTCCACAAGCCAGAGGAAGGAGATACAGACATCAGAATGCTCTTACAAAGCACATTTCCAGGAGAGAATGGTAAGGAAATGGGAGTAGATGCAGAAACTGAAGAGCTATACCTTCATGCACAGAAGGTATCAGACATTACTGTTTGCATTGCTGCAGAGTTCATTCAGCATCCTTTTCCAATTACAAAATTCCATAGAATGTAAGATGCAAACTGATTTAATAACAACTTTTTAGAAAAGAAATCAAAACAAATCAACACCTATATTAGAAATGTTCCCATTAAACATAGGATGTATTGCGACAGTAAACATTTTAAAAATGGAAAAATTATAGAATGGAAAACGCATCTTTTCCTCCCTCTCCTCATCCACCCTGTGTCACACACACACACACATACACGTATGCATACACACCACACACACATCCATACCACACACACAAAGAAAATCTACAACACACACAAAACATACAGCAAACACTACACACACGCACACACACATACACATATGCATATCCATCACACACACACAAACAAATCTATAGCACACAGAAAACAGTGTACACACAGCTTTCCTGCTCTAAGATGATTTTCTATTTGCATGCTCTTAAGTGGGTATAAGTTTTTATAAAACTAGACTATTACTTTACACAAATTTTCTATTCGTTCAATCACAACAAATATACTAAAGATGGCCCTAGAATTCCGCATAATAAATTTTTGGATTTAATTTCTTCCTCTGTGGTGCTTTTGCATCTAAGAATTCTTTGTATGTTTCAGTTATAATTTTACCAGATACATAGTTCATAACCATTGTCTCCAAATTTGTGATTTATATTTTCTTTTAGGAAAAACTGTCCTCATACCCTTCTTCTGTTCCAGGATCCGTCCATGGTACCGAATTAAATTTAAAAGTCATTCTTGTTGGGGTCCTTTGATGCTAACAGTCCCTAGATCTTCCCCATTTGGAAGACGCTGGCAGTGTGGCCCCACCTTGGCCGGTGGTGGGTACTTGGTGACTGCCTCCCAATTATTATTATTATTTTTTGGTCGGTCGTGGGGCTTGAACTCTGGGCCTGGGCACGCTGTTCCTCAGCTCTTCAGCTCAAGGCGAGCACTCTACCACTTGAGCTACAGCGCCACTTTCGGTTTTCTGGTGGTTTATTGGAGATAGGAGTCTCACAGTCTTTCCTGCCCGGGCTGGCTTTGAACCGTGATCCTCAGATCTCAGCCTCCTGAGTAGCTAGGATTACAGGCGTGAGCCACCAGCGCCTGGCTCCCAATTATTTTTTGTTTGTTTGTTTTTGTTTGTTTGTTTTTTGGTCCAGTTGTAGGGCCTGAACTCTGGGCCTGGGAACTGTCCCTCAACTCTTCAGCTCGAGGTTAGCACTCTACCACTTGAGCCACAGCACCACTCCCGGCTTTTTTCTTTTTGCTTATGGGGTGCTGAGGAATCGAACCCAGGGCCTCATGCATGCAAGGCAAGCGCTCTACCACTGAGCCACCTTCCCAGCCCCCCAATTATTTTTGTCCCTATTATTTTGGTTGTTTTCAGTAGAAAGCTGACTAGGGCAAGGTGCCAGTCTCTTAATGTAGTTTTAAACATATACACTACTATTATGATTTACCGTTCTTGACAGTGCTGATCACTGCACATTTTTCTGCTATAAAGCTACTCATTTCTACACCCTTCTACAAGGAAGCCCAAGGAGTTACGTTCCTCCTCTCTGGGAAGTATTGGGAATTCTCCATTCTCCGAGGAATCCCTCCCCCTCTCTGGAGATGTTGGGACCCAATCCCGATCTCTAGGTCAGCGGGTTTCCTCAGCAGGCCCAGCAGAGACTCCAGCACACACTCGGATCCACACCTAGACCCGTTTGTACATGTTTCTAAAAGTAAACACCGGCAGTAGGGAAGGTGGCTCAGTGGTAGCATGCTTACCTTGCATACATGAGGCCCTGGGTTCGATTCCTCAGCACCACATAAGCAGAAAAAGCTGGAAGTGGCACTATGGCTCAAGTGGTAGAGCGCTAGCAGTGAGCTGAAGAGCTGAGGGACAGCGCCCAGGCCTAAGAGTTCAGGCTCTAGACCGGCAAAATAATAATAATAATAATAATAATTTTTAAAAAGTAAACACCAGCAACCTGAATGCAAGGCTGACCTGATGTGTCCAGCGGAACACACCAGGCCCCGGCCCTGTGGCCTGGTCATTCACCTCAGCACCTGACTCTCTCCCTTCAGTCGCCTGATGCTTCAACTCCAGAATATGCGTCTGGCATTTTCAGGTTTTCCAGTCTGTGTCTCTGTGAGAAATGACTTTATCAATGACCTCAGCACAATGGTTACTTGTCCTTTCTTTTCCTCTAGCCTCAGATTCCACTTGCTTCTCCCCAACCATCCTCGATGAGGCCTCAGCTATCAACAGTGCATTGGGGGTTTTCAGTCCCGGAATTCCCTGAACCTTATGACTTTTTTTTCTTTCTTTTTTTCTTTTTCTTTTTCTCAATTCTTTTTTTTTTTTTTTTATTGTGAAAATGCCATACAGAAGGGTTACAATAACATGGGCAAGGTAATGAGTACATTTCTTATCAAGCATTGTTGCTTCCTCCTTTGTTTCCCCTTCTCATCCCTTCCCATCCTTCCCCCCACCCACGACTTTTAAGATCCTGTATGTATTTCTTTCTGTCTTTCTAAATTTTATTTTATTGTAAAGATGCTGTACAAGGGATTTCAGTGACATGAGTATGGGAATGAGTACATTTCTTGTCCAGCATTGTTGCCCCCTCTTTTGTTTTTCTACCATCCCTTCCCTCCCACATGAGTATGTGTTTCAATGTATCCATTTACACTCTAAATCCTGTCCATTTTGACCAGTGAGGAACACCTTGTTTTCCACACTACTGAGCCACATAAAATAGTTGCACTGAAAATCCAACTAGTCACTCCCAACCTCCACTCTGTTTTTTAACTGGATTCTTTTCTTTTTGTTGAGTTTTATTGTATGTCTGAATATATATTCTTTACCAGATGTATGTTCTGCAAATATCTTAGTTGTGGCTTGATTTTTTTCATCTTTTCCCAGTATATTTGCAAGAAAATTTTTTGATATTTCTGTAATAGGTTTTGTTGTCTTGCTAAATTATATATAATGCGTGTTTTCACCTTTTCATATTGAACAATTTTAATGACTTCAAATAAGTCCCCATTCTGTTCTCACTTATCTTTGTCAATTACAGTCCACTTCTGCCTGTGTAAATTTGCCTATTTTGGACATTTCATGAAAGGGAAACCATCGGGTATTTGTCTTCTGTGTTTTGCTCAGCATCCATTTTCTAATCCGGCGTTGTTGTGTGGATCAGCACTAATTCCCTTGGTGGACCAGTGATATTGCCATGCCCGGGAGACTGTCCACTCATCTGAAGACAGATGTTGGCATGTTCCCCATCCCAGCTGCATGGTGATTCGCTTTCCTTTTTTTTTTTTTTGGTCGGTTGTGGAGCTTGCTCTGGGCCTGGGTACTTTCCCTGTGCTCTTCAGTTCAAGGTGAGCCCTTTACCACTTGAGCCACAGCACTACTTCTGGTTTTCTAGTGGTTTATTGGAGATAAGAATCTCACGGAGTTTCCTGTAGGGCTGGCTTTGAACCGAGATCCACAGATCTCAGCTTCTTGAGTAGCTAGGATTACCGGTGTGAGCCACCGGCACCCTGCTTGGGTTCCCTTTTTTAAAGAGTCTTTTGGTTATTTTCTTAGGAGTACAACTGCTAAGTCCAACAGCCATCCTGTGCTTCACTTTCTGAGGGTCTAGCAGTTTTTCACAGTAGCGGCTCTGTTCACAGTACATTCCTATGGGCAATAAACAAGGTTTCTAATTTCTCCAAGTCCTCGACACACTCAGACAGTGGTCTTTCCACATACTAACCATGCTAGCAGCTCTGGACAGCCTCTACTGGTGGCTCTGACTGGCTTCCCCCAAAGACTGCTGATGTTAGTTAAGCATCTTTCTATACATTTCTTGGCCATTTATACATTTGTCTATCTTTGAGACATGCCTATTTTTGTATTTTACCCTTAATATTTTTGCATATTAAGGTTCAGTTGTAGGAATTCCTAATATCTTTTGGATATTAATTTTGCATCAGACACCAAGTACAAATTTTTCACATTTTGTTAGTTTTCTTTTCTTTTTTTTTTTTTTTTTTTTTTTTTTTTTTTTGTCTTTTCTTTTTTGGTACTGGGGATCGAACCCAGGACGTTGCACTTGCTAGGCAAGCGCTTTGCCATTGAGCTACATCCCAGCCTTCTGGTTTTTTCTGAGTAGTTTATTAGAGACAGGAATCTCACAGACTTTCCTGCCTGGGCTGGCTTCAAACCATGATCCTCAGCTCTCAGCCTCCTGAGTAGCTAGGACTATAGGCTTGAGCTACCAGCCCCTGTGATTATTATTATTATTATTATTTTTTGTTGGTCGTGGGGCTTGAACCCTGGGCCTGGGCGCTGTCCCTCAGCTCTTCAGCTCAAGGCGAGCGCTCTACCACTTGAGCTACAGCGCCACTTCCTGTTAGTTTTCTTTTCAATATTGATATGATTTTGATGATCCAGATGTTTAAATTTTGCCAAGTAAAATTCATTTTTCTTTATTCTGTGTGTCATATTTAAGACTTCATTGCCAACCCATCGTTATTTTTACTAAATCACTGCCAAGAGGCGAATGAGCCTTTGTAAGTCACAAAGCCCTCCATCTTCAACTTAATGTTCTAGTTGAATTGCTTTTGAGAGGAAATTAATAAACGACATGCCCACTGTGAGAATTTTATGTTTCCTCCATTGTGGCTGATATTCATCTCATAAATATTCTACTAATCTAATGAGTCAAAAAGATATGACATTATTTAAATTATCTCAATTTTTAAAAAAGACATTAAGTAGCTTTTCATTAACTTATTGGCTAGATTCCTATGCTAGTTTGTTAAAAGGGATTTTTAGTAAAAGGATTTTAAGGTTTTGGTTGTTTTTTTTTTTTTTTTTTTTGCTTATGTGGTGCTGAGGAATCGCACCCAGGGCCTCAGGCATGCAAGGCAAGCACTCTACCACTGAGCCACCTTCCCAGCCCCAAGTTTTGGTTTTTTTAAAGCTGGTCCTGGGGATTAAATTTTGGGCCTGGAGCTGTCCCTGAGCTTCTTTTGCTCAAAGCTAGTGCTCTACCACTTGAGCCATGGCACCATTTCTGCCACTGCCGCCTCCTCCTCCTCCTCCTCCTCGTCCTATCCTCCTCCTCCTTTTCCTCCTCCTCCTCCTCCTCTTCCTCCTCCTCCTCCTCCTCTTCCTCTTCCTCCTCCTCCTTCTCCTCCTCCTCTTCTTCTTCCATCCTCTTCTTTCTTCCTCTTTGAAACTTACTGGAGATAAAGGTCTCATGGCCTTTCCTTTCCGGGCTGGCTTTGAACCACAATCCTCAGATCTCAGGCTCTTGAGTAGTTAGTATTATAGGCATGAGCCACCAGCTCCCAGTTTAAGGGTTTATAAAAAGGGTTTTATTTTTAAGGTTTGCTGTGTATCCTGGGTATTTTTATTAAATTTGTTTATATATTTCTCAATTGATAGTTTATGTTAATTTTAAGGAATATTTCTTCAAGGGAAATACATAATTACTTTGTAATGAGTTAATAGTTATAATGAATTCAAGCATTTATTTTCCTTAGGAATGTCTTTCTCAGATATGGTCACACGTATATTTATATATAAATGTATGATTATATTCATATATACTGACAACCACATGTACATAAATATACATATATGTTACTTTTGAAATTGCTAATGTTTGATTTTTAAATTGTTTTAGTCTTTAGGTCTTTTAGTTCTTTTATCTAAGGTAACATAGGAGCCTAACATTATTTTTTAAAAATTTCTCATGATTTCCCCAGTATCACTGTTGAAATATCAACTCCACAGTTTACACACACACACACACACGCACACACACACACACGCACACACACACACACACACACACTGCTTTTGCGAATCACAGAACTTCTTCGTGGTCTTTTGTAACAAGTGTTTATAATCTTATTAGATTTCTGATTTGTTATACTTGCTTCTATGTGAAGCTGAAATATTATGTCTGGTAGTTACATTATTCAAACTTTCACTTTCTGGTGAAATTATGTTTGCCAATACATTTACTATTCTGGTGGTGTCATATACAGGGTGAAAACTGTATTTTGTGGGTGACTTTAGAGTCCTCCTTTGGTTTTCAGTTCACTGTGGTGCCCACCCTCAGTAGGTAAGATCTCCACTGCAAAGGACTGCATCACAGATATTTCTCATCTCTGTTGTATGAGCGTGCGATCAGAAGGATTATGCTTGTGCAATACAACCCTTCTTTTCGAAGGGTCGTAATGCTGGGGTGCCACAGCCTTGAAGGAGCATTCAGTCCCAGGAAAATCCAGTACTCAGGTAGAAGAGCCACACGCTCCGGACAGCTCAGCCAGGCAGCATCTTGCTACAGAACTGAGGGAGAAGGACATTTTCTATGACTCCTTGAGTTTGGCAAACCCACTCACACTTTAATGCCACATATACAAAGACACTTTTCAAGCTTTCCTAGAAATTTAGGCTGAGACTTTTGGAGTTGTGACATAGAGATTAAAAAAAAGAAAAACAGAAAATGTCAACAATTACCAAATGTGGATGTCCTCCTAATGAAACACTCAACAGAACCTGGGGAAATTGATTTAGATATCCCTGCTGTCTTGATTACTGAAATCTAATTTAGCTGTGTTAAGGGTAGTGACAGGGCCTCATAGAGTGGGAATAGATCATGATTTGTCTGCAGCTTGGATATTGGTATATACGATACTCTTTGTGTGGGATATTCTTGTATGTATCTCGATAACCTCAGAGATTCTGATATATCCTGCATACGCTCCAAGTTACACATCTCTTTTTCATTTCTTACATACTCTGAATTCTTCTTCATTTGAAAAAGTACCTGAATGAAAATCATAATGCACAACAAACATAAAAATTAAAAAGTATTACTAGAATGATGAGCTAATGCTTTTTTAAAAAGATGAATTGTGAACTATAAGTGTTGAAATATAATTTAGATGGCTTTAATTATGTGAATTTCTGAACAACTTTTTGCAAAGGACACATATCTACATTAGGAGTTATAATGCATTGTCATTTTAGGAGTAGCTGCCATCTCACAAGAAATTATTTTAGGTAAGCCACATCCTGTTATAAAAAAATATTTTTCTAGGGCCTGGAAGCATGGATCAAGTGGTAGAGCACCAACTGAGTAAGAAGTGTTTGATGGGTTTCTGCTTTGGCCAGGTACCTCCTTTTGGTTGATTGCTCCAGTAAACTTTCAACCCCTTTCAAAGCAGCCAATCACAGATGAGGGTGGAGCGAAGCTCTGACAAATCAGAACAAAGGGCAGTAACTTCTAAGGGAGAAAACCTGGCTGACTGCCCACCCAGTGTGCTTGTTTATCTGGCTTCCTGTCAGTCTCATGTTGTTCTTCAGAAGTTGCCTTGCCAAGTTTGTTTCAGTCTGGTGCTCTTACTCCTTTTCAACACCCCAGTGTCTTGAGACACTTCCAGCAGAAGGCAAATACAAGTCTAGGAGCCTCGAGCATTTGTGATTTCACATATCCAGATTACAGGCAATGGATGGAGGCTGGAGGCAGAAGATTAAGATTTGAGTCCTCTCTCTGTTACTAGCTAGCTTGTCAGCAAATGTCTGTAGTTGTTTGGACTTCAGTTTTCTAATAAAACATGTTTTTTAAAATTACATTGTTGATAGATTCCAATTTGTTTGTGAGCCAATTCTAAAGCTCTATGTAATAGTGAGCTGCTATGTGTTAGTCTCAATGAATTAACCATATGTCATATACCAGAGGTCATATATATAAAAATACTGTATAATCTTCAAGGAAAATAGTCTTAAGGAAGTATATAGATATTTTCAACATGAATTCATTTTGTGGAGATCCTATAAAAATTCTTCTAGGCTTATAGCACTCATGATATGTATAATTTCTCAGAAAATAAAATTTGGTCATTTCAGAAAAACAAACAAACGAACTACTGAACTGAGTATATGCTGTTGGCATATACTCTTTACTAAGTTAAATAGTGTAAAAATCTCAATACAATTTGAAGCTGCTTCAGAAAGTTAAATGGAATTGTTTTGTAGGTCATTCAGTTGACCTCCTAATAAGGGCATAAACCTCAGAGGCTTGAGCTCTGGACATGATTTCTCAAAACTGAAGCAAACTCTTGTCTACAGCTTTCTAGAATAATCCGACTCTGGCAGGGCTCCCAAAGCCTGTGCTCCAAAACAAAGAAAACAAGCTCTTGCTGATGTTACATAGAGCACAGGAAAACATGCTACATGCACGGATAGTTACATGTATGTACCCAACCACTCACAGACACCACAGAGAGTAGACAACATGCACACACATTTAACTGCCCACAGAAATCTTTTTTTTTTTTTTTGTCGGTCTTGGGACTTGAATGCTGGACCTGGGAGCTGTCCCTCAGTTCTTCAACTCTAGGCTAGCTCTCCCACTTGAGCCACAGCACCACTTCCGGTTTTCTGGTGGTATATTGGAGATAAGAGTCTCATGGACTTTCCTGTCCAGGCTGGCTTTTGAACTGTGATCCTCAGATCTCAGGCTCCTGAGTAGCTTGGATTATAGGTGTAAGCCACCTGTGCCCAGCCAGAAATCTTAATGTTAAAATGATGCGATGAATCCAGAACATACAAAAATGTCCCATTGACTCAAAATGAGGAATAATCACAGAAATTAAGGCTGGGAAAAGTACAAAATTTGACATATTCATAAAGCATTCACTTAGGATCAGAGGAACAGAGAACTTACACAGTTAGTGCATGTTTAATGAGGTTTTAAGAAAGTACTCTGTTTAAAAACCAACATCGTGTTTTAGTTACATTTGCAGAAGGACACTCCACTGTTTTCTTTTTTAATCTGACTAGAATTCTAATTTTTGCTATGTCAAAGCACCACTTAAGCATTTTTTAAATGCTCTTGTGAAGAGCTTCTTTATTCAGCTTTCTGTGTAGACCTCACCAAACCAAAGTACACATCATTTTGGGAAGAAATGCTAAATTCCAGTACCAGTCTGTTACTTAAAACATGACATTTTCCAAATATTGTTAACTTATTTATTTGAATCTTAAGTACTTGTGTGTATCAATATGGAATTGCATGGATGTGCAGCTGTTGAAACTGAAAATATATTGCAATATGTTGCAATGAAAAGAGAATAAGACAGGAGATTTTTTTAATTTTTCAAATAAATAAGAACTTTATAGTGGTCATGTTTGTGTCTCTTAAACTTTTTCTCAAAATTGATTCCCTATCTCTTTTTAAAAGTAGTTCATCTGTTGAAGAGTTTGTTTACAATTTCATTCTAGCAGAAAATTAATTTACAGATATGTAATTACTATATGTCAATAGCCATACTCATTTAAGAGAAGAAAAAAATGGGTGAAACTAACTTCTCAGAACATTTTTATTGAAACTTGATATACTGATTTCCAAGCAGAAAATAGAAGAAACTGGAACAAGAGACAGTTGTTGGTATACATCTATCAACTTCTTCTAAAGGAATGAAAGATGGGGGACTGGATCTGTGGATCAAGTGGTGGTGTTTCAGCCTTGAGCAGCAAAAGCTAAGCAAGAATGTGAAGCCTGGAGTTCAAGCCCAGTTTCTCTCTCTCTCTCTCTCTCTCTCTCTCTCTCTCTCTCTCTCTCTCACCCTCTATCCCTCCCCCCCCCGTCACACACCACACACATACACACACAAGCAAGATCACTCAGGACAGACTAAATTTTATTTTATATATTGTAACATATTAAGTTCATTGGAAATGTATACTTGAGAGAATGAGTGTAAATGTAATTTTAGTAAAGTTTAATTATTTATTACAGTAATCCATGTTATATATATATATAATTTTACATGTGGATGTAAAATTAAAATGTACACACACATATCTGAAATAAAGCCACATGACAATACCAATTCTTTTTTTTTTTAATTTAATTTTATTTTATTTGAGAACATACTGTACAGAGGGGTTACAATTACATGGGCAGGAAAATGCATACATTTCTTACCAAGCATTGCAGCCTCCTCCTTTCTTTACCCTTCACCTCCCTTCCCAGCCTCCCCCCTCCCCCCCACCCAATCATACCCCCCCTCCCCCCCCACTCCGACATTGTAAAGCTGGTTTTGACATGACATTTTGTACTTCTCATTGTTGCAACAGGTCCACCTGAATCCTTAAACAACTTGTTTGTCCCCGTCTCCTCCACATGTTATACTGACATCAAATATAGTGAAAGCGGGGGTTACACTGTGGGGGAGGGACATACAAAGCAACAAAGAAATAATCTTATAAATGCGTTAGAAACACATGCATGAAAGAAACAAAAACATTAAAATACATATTTGAGGGTTCGTTTTCCTAACATCACATTATCTAACTTTTTCCGCTTGACTCATATCTATACTAGATATTGCAAATAAGGGAAACCATGGGACCTATGTTTCTTTGGGCCTGGCTTATTTCACTTAATATAATTTTTTCCAAGCCTTTCCATTTCCTAACAAATGGGGAAATGTCATTCTTTCTGATGGAGGCATAGAATTCCATTGTGTATATATACCACATTTTCTTGATCCATTCATCTACTGAGGGGCATCTGCGTTGGTTCCATATCTTAGCTATGGTAAATAATGCTGCAATAAACATAGTTGTGCTGGTAGCTTTAGTGTGGTCTTTTTTGTAAACATTAGGGTAAATGCCCAAAAGTGGGATTGCTGGGTCATAGGGGAGTTCTATATGAAGTTTTTTGAGGAACCTCCATACTGCTTTCCAAAGTGGTTGAACAAGTTTACATTCCCACCAACAATGAAATAAGGTTCCTTTCTGTCCACATCCCCTCCAGCATCTGTTGTTGTTAGAGTTCTTGATTTTTGCTGTTCTAACTGGAGTGAGGTGATATCTCAATGTTGTTTTGATTTGTATTTCTTTTATGGCTAGGGATGTTGAACATTTCTTCATGTGTCTATTGGCCATCCTTCTTTCTTCTTCAGAGAAGCTTCTCTTTAAGTCTTTCGCCCACTTAATTATTGGGCAGTTGTTTCTTTGAGGATTTGTTGTTGGGTGGTTTAATTTTTTGAGTTCCAAGTATATTTTAGATATGAGACCCTTGTCCGTTGTATGGCTAGTAAAGATCTTCTCCCAATCCGTGGGCTTTCTATTGATCTTGCTAGCTATGTCATTTGCCCTGCAGAAGCTCTGCAACCTTATACAATCCCATTTGTCCAACCTTTCTTTGATTTGTTGTGTTTCCGGGTATCTATTCAGAAAATTTCGGCCTGAGCCAAGGAGACCCAGGGTTTCTCCTATTCCATCCTGTAATGTTTTCAGAGTGTCTGCTTTGAGTTCAAGGTCTTTGATCCATTTGGAGTTGATTCTGGTGCAGGATGATATATAAGGACCTAGCTTTAGTTTTCTACATGTAGTTAACCAGTTTTGCCAGCACCCTATACTGAAGAGGCTGTCTGTCTTCCATTCTATTATTTTAGCTCCCTTATCGAAGATTAGATGGCTATAGGGCTGTAGGTTCATTTCTGGGTTTTCAATTCTATTCCATTGGTCCTGAGGTCTGTTCTTATGCCAATACCAAGCTGTTTTGATTACTATGGCTTTATAGTAGAGTTTGAAATTTGGTATTGATAGTCCTCCAGCAGTGCTCTTTCAGTTGAGGAGCGTTTTTGCTATTCGGGGTCTTTTATTATTCCATATGAATTTTTGGATTGCCTCTTCTATTTCCTTGAAGAATGAGGGTGAAATTTTGATAGGTATCGCGTTGAATTTGTACATAGCCTTGGGAAGTATTGCCATTTTCACGATGTTAATCTTTCCAATCCAGGAGCATGGGAGGTTTTGCCATTTTTTAAGTTCTGTGTTGATTTCCTTTTTCAAGATTTTAAAGTTTTCATCATAGAGGTCCTTCACTTCTTTAATTAAGTTAATTCCTAGGTATTTTATTTTTTGTGGGGCTATTACAAATGGAGTTGCTTTCCTAATTTCACCCACACTTTTCTCATTGTTGGCATACAGAAAAGCCTTTGATTTTTGGGGGTTAATTTTATAACCTGCTACTTTGCCAAAGTTTTGAATCAGCTTGAGTAATTTGGGAGTGGAGTCTATGGGATTCTTTAAATATAAGATCATGTCATCTGCAAAGAGGGAGAGTTTTATTTCTTCTTTCCCTATTTGGATCCCCTTTATGTCTGCATCTTGTCTTATTGCTGTAGCTAAGCATTCTAATACTAGATTGAAGAGAAGTGGAGAGAGTGGGCATCCTTGTCTTGTTCCTGAGTTGAGGGGAAATGGCTTTAGTTTTTCACCATTGAGTATAATGCTGGCTGTAGGTTTGTCATATATAGCCTTTATTGTATTGAGGAATATTCCATGGATTCCTAATTTTTCCAAAACCTTCATCATAAAGGGGTGTTGGATCTTGTCGAATGCTTTTTCTGCATCTATTGAGATAACCATGTGGTTCTTATTCTTGCTCCTGTTGATGTGATGAATAATATTAATTGATTTGCGTATATTGAACCAGCTTTGCATCCCTGAAATGAATCCTGTTTGATCGTGGTGTATGATTTTTTGGATGAATTGTTGAAGTCGGTTGGCCAAAATTTTGTTGAGAAGTTTTGCATCAATGTTCATCAAAGAAATGGGTCTATAGTTCTCTTTCTTTGATGAGTCCCTGCCTGGTTTTGGGATGAGGGTTATGATGGCTTCATAGAATGTGTTCGGTAGTGAGCTTTCTCTTTCAATTTCATTGAAGAGTTGGAGGAGAATTGGTGTGAGCTCTGCTTTGAAGGCCTTGTAAAATTCCGCTGTAAAACCATCTGGTCCTGGACTTTTCTTAGCTGGGAGGTCTCTTATTGCTGTTTCGATTTCAATGCTTAATATGGGCCTGTTAAGATAGTTTACCTCATCTTGGTTTAGTTTTGGCATGTCAATATTTGCTAGGAAGAGGTCCATTTCTGTCAAGTTCTCAAACTTATTAGCATAAAGTTTTCAGAAGTATTCCCTTATAATGTTCTGAATCTTGGTTGTTTCCGTGGTGATGTTTCCATTCTCATCTCTGAGTTTATTAATTTGGGTGTGTTCTCTTCTTTTTCTGATAAGATTTGCTAAGGGTCTGTCAATTTTGTTAAGTTTTTCGAAGAACCAACTCTTTGTTTTGTTGATTCTTTCTATAGTTTTTTTGGATTCTAATTCATTTAATTCTGATTTAATTTTGATTATTTCTTTCCATCTACTGGATTGGGGTTCATCTTGCTGCTCTTTTTCAAGGAGGTTTAGATGTGTAATTAAATTGTTAGTTTCAGATCTCTCCAATTTGTTGATGTAGGAGCTCAGAGCTATAAACTTGCCTCTGAGTACTGCCTTTGCTGTGTCCCAGAGGAGCTGATATTTTGTGTGTTCATTTTTGTTGAATAGCATGAACATTTTAATTTCCTTTCTAATCTCTTCCATGACCCACTCATGATTCAGCAGTGTGTTGTTCAGCCTCCATGTGATACCAGACTTTCTTTGGTGGCTTTTGGTGTTGAGTTCTAATTTTTTTCCCTTGTGGTCAGAGAGAATGCAAGGTATAACTTCAATGTTTCTGAATTTAGACAAGTTTGCTTTGTGGCCTAAAATGTGGTCTATTTTAGAAAACGTTCCATGTGCTGCTGAGAAAAACGTGTATTCTGATGCTGCTGGGTGAAATGTTCGGTAAATGTCTGTTAAGTCTAGTTGATCTATGCAGCTGTTTAGATCTGCGGTTTCTCTGTTGAGTTTTTGCCGAGTTGATCTATCTAGTGGGGAGAGTGGTGTGTTAAAATCCCCAACAATTAATGTCTTTGGATCTATATGGGATTTGAGGGAAAGTAGCGTTTCTTTGATAAATTTGGTTGCTCCATTGTTTGGCGAATAGATATTTAGAATTGTAATATCCTCCTGAAGGAGAGATCCTTTAATTAGTATGTAGCGACCTTCTTTATCTCTTCTCACGAATTTTAATTTGAAGTCTATTTTATCTGATATTAGGATTGCTACTCCCGCCTGTTTATGGGGGCCGTTTGCTTGGTAGATTTTGTTCCAGCCTTTAACATTGAAAATGTGTTTGTTTTTACGGGCAAGATGTGACTCCTGCAGGCAGCAGATAGAAGGGTCTTGTTTTTTAATCCAACTGGACAGTCTATGTCGCTTAATTGGAGAGTTCAGTCCGTTAACATTAAGAGATAGGACTGAGAGGTATTTGGGAGTTCCTGCCATGTTATCTACCTTCTTGGGGGCTGCAAAAACTGGGTTCTTCCTATGGTTCTTGGATTCTCAGTTTGGGTGCAGTTTCTTGGCCTTTATTGTGGTCTTGTTGGTTTTCTATGTGTAGGACATCTTTAAGAATCTTTTGTAGGGCTGGTTTGGTGGAGATGTATTGTTTCAATTTTTCTTTGCTATGGAAAGTTTTTATTTGGCCTTCAGTTATGAAGGAGAGTTTAGCTGGGTACAGTATTCTTGGTTGATAGTTGTTTGTTTTTAGGGCATGGCATACATCATTCCAGGCTCTTCTTGCTTTGATTGTCTCTGCTGAGAAATCTGAGGTGATTCTAATTGGTTTCCCTTTATAGGTGATTACCCTTTTCTCCTTGACAGCTTTAAGGATCTTTTCCTTGGTCTGAGTTGATCCTGTGTAGATTATAATGTGACGGTGGGATGTCCTATTCTGGTCTGGTCTATTTGGGGTTCTAAAGGCTTCTTGTATCTGGACAGGCCTATCTTTTTGCATGTTTGGGAAGTTCTCTGCTAGGATCCTGTTAAACAAATTTCCTAGACCATTAACTTCTGTTTCTAGGTGCTCCTCTACACCCATTATCCTTAGATTAGGCCTTCTGATGGTGTCTTCCAGGCATTGGATAGATCTATCATATTTCTTGGACTTGTCTTGGATGGTTGTATGTTCTTTCTCTATAATATCTAGGCTGTCTTCAATCCCTGAGATTCGATCTTCTGCATGGTCTAACCTGCTGTCAAGACTCTCTACTTTGTTTTTTATCTCTTTTCCTTCTAGTTGGTCAGCTTTGATGGCTTCAAGTTCTTTGTTGAAGCTCTGTTTTAGGTCTTGTATGAATTTCTTTACTTCCTTAATTTGGTGTTCAGTGTTTGTCCTCAAATCACTTAGTTGATTGGTTATAGTTTCTTTGGGCTCCCATTCCTTCTGTTGGGTTCCATTCAGCATTCCCTTTGTGGTCTCCCTGACTTCCTTCAGCTCTTTGTTAATGGATTCCATGAATGCCTTTAGTGATCTTTGTGTGTTTTCTACCTGGTCTCTCAATTCCTGTATTACTCTTTGATTAGCTTCCTCCCGTTCGTGGGATTCCTGCAGATCTCTTTGAGTGTTCTCAGCCTGCTCACGCCATTCCTCCCTTTCTCTTTGAGTATTCTCAAGTTGTTCATGCAAATCCTGTATCAGTTTTTTAGTAGCTTCCTCACGCTTATGATATTCCTGTATAAACTTCTGGGATGCCTCCTCTCTCTCCCTATCACGCTCATACAGAGTCCTTTGTAAGTTGTCAAACTTCTCATTTATCATGTTTGCCAGCAGTGTTTGTAGAGCTATTTGGGAACTCTCCTCTGGATTATTCATTATCTGTTCTAACCCCTGATTATCAAGATTGGGAATTGAGATACCCGAATTTGCCATTTTTCTTGTGTTTTTCCGGCTTACTCTGCCCATTTGAGATGAAGATAGCACCAGTTTTTTGCTAGAACACTATCTTAAGGCAACCATCAACCAAAGTTTGCATTTGTACAGTCAATAGTCTACAGATACAATCTAGTTCAACAGATACATCTATTCGACATCAAACAACTATATGTTAAAGGACTTCGAACCGCAGAGAAGAATTTGGAAAACCAGAAATTATTAGGGTTAGGGAGAGATGTGGGTAAAAAATAGGAATAGATTGGTGTGGGGAGGCACAGGGAGAGTTAACTATGTCCTAATCACAATGTAGGAAATAGGTTGGGTAGGATGCAAGTAGAGAGAGAGAGAAAAAGAGGAAAGGGAAAGGGGAATGAAAAGAGACCAGAAAAAAAATGGAAACGTAAAAATTAATGTTATTATAGAGATTAAAAGACCATCTATTTAGAGAGGAATGTGAATATGTTGAGAAAAAGGGAGGGACATAAAGGAGATGTGAAAAACTTTAAAAAAATGCTTAAAATATTATATAGGTATAAAGAGGTAGTACTGCTATTAATGAATTTAAGTCTCAGAGGTTTTGAATTGAGTAATAAGTTTGTGGATTAAGTGTGTACACAATGGGGGATAGGGTCTACTAGTTAACTACGGGTTTATCTGAGGATGTGCAGGACAAGAGTTAAGTCACATAAAGAAGAACAAAAGAGGAAAAGGTGGAAAGGATAGGAAAGGGAGAAGAAAAGATCAGAAGTTCAGTAGAGCTAGACAAAAAACAAAAAGATAATTAAGAATGAAAGACAAAGAGAAAGAAGACAAGAAAAGAAAGGAAAACACACATTCACGTTATTCCTAAAATAAAAATTATGAGAAAAAAAAAAGTTACTGGAAAACAATTATTTTTTCAGAAGAGGCAAAAATTAAAGATTAATAAAAGTTTTAGAAAAGGAAAAAAATTTTTTTATATATATAAGGTAACAAAAAATGAGAAAAAAAAAACAAAACAAAAAAAAGAAAAAAAGAAAAGAAGAAGAAGAAAAAAAAGTTCTTTGATTTTTTTTTTGGGGGGGGGGGAGGGGTGGGAAGAGTCCTGTATCTCCCTTTTGTCTGTAACCAGAGTCTGGTTGGAGTCTCTGGTCAGCTTGAGGTCCTGTGGCTTGATTGGTTTCTTAAGTCAGTTTGTTGGAACAGGCAGAAAAATGCTCTGCTTTACCCAAGATTTTGAGATCCCCCTCCCTGGTTAGTTTACTGGGAGGGTGATCTGCTTTGAGAATCACACAAGAGGGGGATGCAGTGATGAGGCTAGGTTCTGGGTAGAGTTGAGGCCTTTCAACAAACAGTAGCTTTTCCCTGGGGCTATTTTGTGAAAAAAACTCACAGCACCCAGCCTGGAGCCATTCTCAGGGTTTCTGTTTTTCAATTGATTGTGGTGGCTGCTAGAGGGAGGGGCAGCCTCTGGCTCTGGTTACCCGGTGAGGAGAGTCACTCCAATGGCTGGCGCCTGAGCTGGGTGACTTTTCCCTGGATGGAACTGAGTCTGTGAGGTCACTTCGCCGTTAAGTTCTTGTGACCTGCTAAATGACTCGTTTTATTCCAAGGCCTGAGCTGGAGCTAGCAGCTCCTCCGAGCTTTGTGGGTAACCAAGACGGAGATCACCGGTGCTGGGGGGGGGAGGGGTGGCCTTCCCTCCTCTGCTCCCTGAGAAGGAGTGAGGAAGTCGGGCTTCTACTCACGCCGAGTCTTGGATCCTGGGTCGTCTCTGGTCTGCAAAGTGCAGGATGAGGTTGTCCGCTCCTTGTCGGTTCTTGCTGGTGTTGAGTAGAATCCGCTTGTCCGCTGCGTCTGGCTCCTTCGTCCCGGACTGTGTCTCAGGTATGCCCCCGGGGCGGTGGACGCCGTCGCGACCCTGCCGCCGCAGCGGCAGCTGCTCAGATGTGTCTGCTTGGCTTCCCCTCTCTTGACTAACTCTCTGTCCTGTGATGGCACACTTGGTGTGATTCTCTGGCTTGGGACTGTTCACTGGAACTCTGAAACTGTTTTCTATGCAAGAGCTTGTTCAGATTCCAGCTTCTCCTCCGCCATCTTCCCGGAACTCCCCACAATACCAATTCTTATTCTATGTCCCTCTCTGATATTTTCTATTTGAATCTCTTTTTGCGTCTGTGCCAGTCCTGGGTTTGAACTCAGGCGTGGGTGCTGGTCCTGGGATTCTTTTTGCTCAAGGCTAGGCTTTTCTACTAGAGCCACAGCTCCACTTTCAGCTTTTTGGTGGTTAATTGGAGATAAGAGTATCACAGACTTTGCTGCCTGAGCTGGCTTCAAAGCATGATCCTCAATCTCAGCCTCCTGAGTAGCTAGGATTACAGGAATGGGCCACTGGAACCTGACTCTCTCTCAATCTCTCTCTCTCTCTCTCTCTTTCTCTCCTTCTCTCATTAAAGTTTGGCAGGAAATAAGTACTAGGATAGAACTATGATAGGAAAAGGATCAGCTCATCTCTAGTTTAATTTGAATACACAATACTTTTGGAAAACATATATTGATACTGGTCAGACCATAAAATGTGTAGAAATGCTGACACAGCACTGCCAGTTCTCAGAGACGACATCAATTCAAATGAATCTTTGCACTCGAAAACTTGGACATGCAGAGTAAGCAGAATATTCTTTGGTGTAGAATGTAAAATCCTGAGTCAGAAACTGAAACTGAACTAGAGAAGGTCAGGAGGTCCAACAATGAACAAGAGGTCCAACTGTGAACAACAGGAGGTCTGACTGTGAACCACTGGAGGTCCAACAGTGAACAAGGATGTCTGACTATGAACAAGAGGAGGTCCAACAGAACGAGAGGAGCTCTGCCTGTGAACAAGAAGAAATCTTTTTGCATACACTTGCTGGAATTTAGAGCTTGGTACCCAGCACCCAGCTCCCTGGAGGGTAGTGGGAATTCTATAATTTGCAACAGGATCTCAAGTAGCTCTCAGCTACTCTTTTTTCTCTCTCTCTCTCTCTCTTTTTATTTTCACCTTGTCCACTGTTGGTTCAAACCACAGTGTCACCAGTCCCAGTCAGTTCACTGTTAAGAGGATTCCCCAGTTTGGGGTGGTCTCAGTATATGGTGAGCTACTTCCCACCTTTGCACATCACAGGGCCACCGGGGAGCTCCTAGCACTCAGGAGACTGCTTCTGCCCCTTAAACCCTCAGGGCCAGAGCTTTGGGGTTTGGAAACCTTTCTCTCTGCAGATGCAAATGGGGTTGCTGGTGTGCAGACAGAGGTTCTGGGAGGAGGGCCCCCTCTGCCCAGGGTCTGAGCAGTACTGAGCAGTACTGAACCCATGCTGCTCCCGCTGCCTGGAAGACAGCCAGTGCCTTGTGACTCGCTGACCGTTCTCCACAGAGCCCGGTGACACCACGCACAAAAGCAGGATGCCCAAGGGACGTTTGGAGAACATGTAGCCAGTTCTCTAGCTTTGTAAAGTTCTGTAAGATAAAGCTGGCAGCTTTGAAAAGCTGCATGTGTTTCTGTCTATACTTTCCCAGGAAAATAAAACGTGGTATTTTTTAAAATTCATCATTACAAAATTCTGAAATATGTGGCTATCTTAGGCATTTAATCTTTGTATCAGTAGAATCAAGTGTACATTAATTAAATGGGAACAAAACTACCATAGATATAGAAATAAGTATGAAAAAATGTTAACTAGGAAACCAACCATACAAAAAGCTGAGAAACAGAGAGCATACTTTTCTTCGGTTTTCTCTCTCAGCCAGTGATAGTGTGAAGGTGTTCCACCTTAATTAAACAATACTTCTTAACTTGAAAACATGTCCCTGCACATCTCATATACATATATGCATACATGTGAATGATACATTTTAACCAGTAAGTTATACATAGTATATAAAAGTGTGTGTGTGTGTGTGTATATATATATAGAGAGAGAGAGAGAGAAAGAGAGAGAGAGAGAGAGAGAGAAATAGAAAGAGAGAGAGACAGAGAAGACAGAAAGAGAGGGAGAGAGAGAAACAGAGAGAGAGAATATGCTATCTTTGGGATCTGAAGTGTTACCATCAATGACAGTTCTGTCTGCCATGCTTTTGAAATCATGTACTCACACAGCTATAATTTAATAGGTGGCGCTTTAGACATAGTCATCTGCCTGTCTGGTTTTATTAAGTTTTCACTTACTGGTTGCCAACTTTGTGAATTTCCATGATTTGGGTTTCATTCTGTTTTCTTGTCGGCCAGTCCTTGGCACTTGCAGCCAGCATTAGACAGATAGCACCACTCGAGACCCCAGCCCAGGTCAGTGGTTGGATCTCTGGCGGTTCCCAGAAACATCATGGAGACAATGCCCTCGGCATTGGCCCATGTTCTCATACTCATAGCCATAAAAATTGGGTTAACAACTTTCATTCTCCCCTTCATTTTGCAGACATCGTAAAGATAAATAAGGTAATTAAAGGCATCTAGGTACGTGGGAACAAATACAGTAACCAGAGGCAGGACTATTCTGGTAATTATAATGAGGATGACCAATAAGCATATTTGAAATCTGGATAATTAACACAGGCTACATACACAAGGCAGTTTTTAATGTTGCAAGTATTTAAGGGTGGGGAATGCGATGCCAAGCTGGGCAGGTAGAAGGCTAGAGGCCTGTGGGGCGTGGCCGCCTGCGGCTCCCAGGGGAGTGGATGGGAGGTTTGTAACTCCACTTTCCCTCCAGCCTGGAGGGAAAAGGCCTTCCTCTCTGTTTAGAACCTGGCTCTTTCCCCTCTCCCCAGGTAGCAGCCCAGGCCAAGGCCTGATCCCGGAAAATGTCCATGGGACTGGAACTGAATATTGAAGCAGAATGTCCACGCCACACTTACACACACTTACACACAGTGTTATTATCAGTAAAGTGACAAAGGGGAAAGACGCTGGTGACACCGGTGTCTTCTGCATGAATGAGGCTATGTTCTTCCCCACAGGGAAGTCGTTCTTGACCAGGTTTCTTTTCAGTGATTTCCTATGTTTGCATCTCTGAGCTTATCCTTGATGACATGTATTTCAATGGACATTTTCATTTATCTGTTGGATTTCTGGGTTGCTATGTACTCTGCCCAGGGAAAGTAAGTTAGAATAGATCAGAAGTGTGTTTTTCACTATGGAAGATAAAAATAAAATGAATCTAAAATGCCACAGAACATTCAGTGAAATCTGAATTTTGGATAAATAGAACACTTTTTAGTATAAGGAAGTTGTTTAGCTGAAATTCATGGCAATATTTTTTTTCTGGCAGTATATCTGAATCACAGTTGTATTTTAAAGATCTATTATAGTATGGAGGATATTGTAATGGTACAACTAAAATGTCCCAGATGTGTAAGTAGAGACTATTGACATGAAGGAAGGCACTGGGAAGAGTGGGAGTTTCTAAGATGAAAGAATGCATAGTTGCACACATACAGTGCACTTCCCCAAAGCATTTCTCTGCAGTAAAAATCCAAAACTTAGGAATAGCATATCAAAATTTCAGATAAAAGACTTTCTCAAAGTCATTGATAAAACCACATACTGTAGTTAAACCATTAGCCTTGCTGCAGCCTGCTTGGCCCCTGAATGGAAATTCTCAGTACACATGCTATAGCTAACTATAATCAGGGTGAAGCCAGGATTCACCTAGGTTTTTAAATTTTGCTTATTGTAAAGACACTGTACAGAGGGGTTATAGTTACATGAGTAAGGTAATGAGTACCTTTCCTATGGAGCATTGTTACCCCCTCCTTTGTTTTTCCCCTGCCACTTACCTAGACTCATAGTGTTGATTGAAAAATAGGAATTGAAACTTACTCAATAAAGAATTGCACAAAAGTAATCTGCCAGGGATCAAGTACTGTATAAATAGCATGGGATAGGCACATAAGCTTCAGAAAGTTTTGAGTACGCCCAGGTGTTGCTTTTCTTCCTTATTATTATAATATTGGACATAATGACAGAACAGGTTGTTGACTCCTCATTTGTTTTGTGTTCATCTTTCTTTCACTGATTTCAACAAATAATGAACTCTCATTTGTATAAAACAATGTCTAAAATGGATAACAAAAATTGTAAACATGCATGAGAGAATTCCTGTAACATATACACCGTAACATGCATATTTTCTCTTACAAAGCACAGGAAGAAATGATAAGAGAATTAAACATCGTGGAACAATGTGCTAACTCCTGGCAGTGTTCTGTGGCTTGGCCGTGAGCGCTCACTCCCCGTCTGCACCCTGTTAGCCGTCCAATGCCGCAGCCATCGTTTTCATTTGAGGTCACAACTGAGAAAGCAGATTCTCCGGTAGGGCTAACGTACATTGCTGAATGGAAACATACTCTTTCTTAGGAAGGACTGAAGGGGCGGCGGTCTCCTTTGTACATCAGCACTTTAGAAAGCCAGTTGTATGGATGAAGTGTGGGTTGCCAGTTCTTCATTCCTAGTCCACAAAAGAGTTTACTTCCTCTATGGTTGATTCCAGGCTGGCTGTTCTGACCTGTTTCCTTTTTTATGATCCAACCTTGGCACAGACTGTGTGAGATGGGAGGATTTCCTTTTTCTGAAATCTTGTTAAAGCTTTCCAGCAAAGCTTGCTCTGCGTTCTCCCTTCTACTTGCCTTCCTCCCTCCCTGTCAGCTGGCAGTGAAGCCACCGTTTTCTGAGGAACACACTGAACTGCAATATGAAGTCCCATGCAGTCGTGGTGAGATGGCCCAGCCCCACCAACTCAGACCTTGCTGTGCAGGGCATGCGGGCTGTCTGAGGGCTGGTGAGAACCAGTTCCATGCTGTTGCTTCTGGAAGGGAGGAGGGGAGGAGAGAGGAGGCTGCTGAAGGTGGGCAGGTGAAATCCAGGGGCTGGAGATGCTCTGACATGGCTGCGGTCCACATGGCACACCACAGGCGTCTTTGGGAACAATGCCATGCCCAGGTCTGGGCGGCAAAAGCCACGTTTGTGACAGAAGAGTGAGACCGCTTTCAGAAACTCAAGACCTACACACTCGTTCTTCTCCTCTTTTTACTACCCTGCTCTTTTCATCTGGACACAACCACCCAAAGCTCTCCCTGGATAGCTTCTCATGTCTCTTCAGGTCTGCTGGATCTAACACTGAGGCAGACAGCACGGTGCCTTTAATGGAGACAGGGCAGCCGTCCCTTGGGTTGGGTGATGGTCTGGGAAGCTCCTCAGGACCTCTGAGAGGCACCCAGGGGAGGCCCTGAGCCCCTCTCTCCCCAAGCCTCTGAGAAGGAGGAGAGCAGAAGGGAATGACGGAGGAGTGAGAGGGCGTGGGGAAGCAGCCCTTCTTGTGAACACAAACCCAAGCAGAACTCACTCATCCCAGTTGAAGAGCATCAGGACTGGCCAGGGAACTCCCAGACAGCCTGACAGGAGGACAGGGAGTCACAGTCCCCGGCACCACCTCACTCATCTGTGTGCTGAAACACATCCAGCCAGAGCCACTCGTGGAAAGTCATCGTCAGCTCTAAAAGGTAGTCTTCATAGATCTAATGTGTGCTCAATACTAACTGATCAGCCTCTGTCACATTATCTATAGTAGTCAATATGTCTTGATAGAGTCCCAACAAGCGTGTCCATTGCTTGCACATTCTGAGCTGCATGGGAAGATAAATTCTCTGCATTTTTGACTGCAGACCACATCTCGTGCCATCCTTGGTAGAAGGCTGGGTCTGGTTCTAATAGTGATTATGTGGCCTAAAAGCAGTAGGGAAATTAGACTTGAAAAGCAAAGGTTATAGGAAGAAAGGATCGGTCAAGAACAAAAGACACAAAACAAAACCCATCAGTATGGACTGAAGTGCATTCTCTCCAGCCTGACCCACAGAAGCCCAGCCTGATATATGGAAGCCCAGCCTGAGGTATGGCTGTATGTGGCAACCAGGCCTCCGTGGATGCAGAAGGCGGAGTGAGCTCTGACCTAAGGACAGACAGGATGGGTCCTGCCTCTGGGCATGCACACAGAGGAAAGACCGCACACTGCCCCAAAGCCAGCGGCAAAAATGGCCACCACCTTCACCAAGGACTTCCAGTCTCCAGAACGGTGAGAGGACGGTGCCCTAGCCTGTGGAGTTTTGTTATGGCATCCCAAGGCGACTAAAAACTCTAGTAAAATGGATGCACTTGCATCAAAGTGTGTCAGGCAGAAGGGTATATTTTAAATCATAGGTCACAAATCATATAGATAGATAGATATAACTGTACACAAACCCTGTCATACTCAGTACCCAAAGAAATTTCTTTTCTTACAGTTCAAAAGGATAGATGTCTACAGTCAAAGTTTGGGTAGGGTTTGTTTGTTTTTTCTGAAAGTTCTGAGGAAGACTTTATTTCAGGCACAACACTGAGCTCCTGAGCACCTGGAGCGACCCCTGGTGTCCCTTGGCTCACAGTTGTGTCATTGGACGTGTTCCTTGCTGTGTGTCTTCTCATAAGGACAACAGTTATTCCATTAGAGCAGGCCCTGAGCACTTTCAATTGACTGCATCTGCAGACTCATTTACCAAATAAGGTCACATTCTTAGTGCTGGGTTTATGACTTCAACATAGTGCATTGGAAAACCCATTTGAACCCAGGACACCAGGTCATGTGATTCTGTGAAAACCATGTCCATTAAAATGGGCGGGGGGAGTTTTCTTCCAGCTCTCATAATTTCATTTTATTGGTTCTTAGGAATAAGTAGGAATACTATATTAAGAATGCTAATCCAACACTTTATTAATGGTGTTCACACGACCCTAGGCTTCTCATTCACGCACTTTCTGGTTGGTCTTTTTTAACTGCCCTCACAGTCTGGTCTGTAACTTAGTCTAGTGCCACTGGGCCTGAGAGACTTGTTTAAATAAACCCCCAGCCTGTGACTCAGGGCATAACACGGAGACAGAAGCACCTCTAGCTTCTTCCATTTAAAGTCATTCTGCACTTACAAATGTGGGCACAGTACACGTTGCTTCAAGTTTTAGGATGTCCATCTTCCGTAAACCTTCCAAACTGTCCCCTGGGCAAAAGCTTTGAAATCCCAACTCCCTGGGCACCTTGCACCTTGCAGAGGTTCGAGCAGCTGGCCTAGAACTCAGGATTGGTGTCTGCTTATTTTTTTTTCTTCAGCACGACTAAGATTTTCTGATACCATTTTTCCTAGTTGTGCAAATTTGGGTTAACTCTGAACATGTTCAGATGATTTTGTTTCTTGATTGGTGCAGATCAAGTTTCAAGGCTTATGAGGGAAGATCGCCTTTCCCTGTGTTTCACCCCACTCATCAGAGTACCCTGGAGAACACAGTGTGCAGTTTTTGATAGAGCTGGGTGGGTGCACACCAGGGCAAGGAGAAACGAGGCAGGAGTCATGGGTGCATGCACTGCTCTCTGACTTCCCTACTGTTCCTTCATTCAGGACATCTCTGGACCAGCCTGCACTGTCACCACACCGCACACCCTCCTTGGTAATGGTGGAAATGGGCTTTGCACAGAACCATCTGTAAATTATCCCAGAGCTCAGTCGTCTCTTCTTGGTGTGTATGTCCACCTCAGGGGATGAGAACCCACCCATGCCACTGGGAAATTCATGCACACACATATATATATGTGAAAAGATGGAATATGTATATGTATCTGTGTACTACATATTATATGCATTCGGTATAATCACAACCAAAATCTCAATAGGATTTAAAAACAAAGCTGACAAGCTGAGTGAGGTAGAATATGTCTATCACCCCAGCTTTCAGGGGGCAAGAAGGAGGGTGATGAGTTGAGATCAGCCTGGACTCCATAGTAAGTGGCAGACCCTGTCACCAAACCAAACCAAAAACCCAACCAAAACAATGGATAGACTGACTCCAAAGCTCATAGTCAAGTGCGAAAAACTAGGAGCCGTCCAATAACTAAAAAATAATAAACATGAAGCACTGACACTCCCAAGTTTTAAGATTTATTATAAAGCCATGACAAAAGATATGTGTGGTTTGGGTATAAATATAAATAAATGGATCAGTGGAAAATAAAAATGTAGAAATAATGGTTCCTTTCTACGCACCACTGATTTTGATAATGGTAAAGAATCATTTACAAAAATAAATATTGCCCAAATTGGGTAGCTTATGCCAAAGCAAAATAGGATATCATGGACCAGAGCTCCAAATTTAATGCCTAAAATTATAAAACATAAGGGGAAACATTAATAATCCGGTTTAGATAAAAATGTAAATTTTAAAGCATCGCTTCTAAATCCTGTTCCATGCATGAATCAGATTTCATCAAAATTAAAATCTCGTGAAAGGTGTGGTTAGAGGGTGTAAAAATGGGCTCGGTGCCAGTGGCTCACACCTGTCATCCCAGCTACTCAGGAGGCTGAGATCTCAGGATCTCAGTTCAAATCCAGCCTGGGCAGGAAAGTTCATGAGTCTCTTATCTCCAATTAACCAGCAAAAAAAAATGCTGGAAGTGGAGCTGTGGCTTAAGTGGTAGTGCACCAGCCTTAAACAGAAAGCTAAGGGACAGCACCCAGGGCCTGCGTTGTTCAGACCCAAAGCACACAGACACTAAAATGACCCATGAGATAAGATAATGTTTGCTAACTATTTTTTATCAGAATGCCAAGAATAATTTTATTATCCTAAATGCAAACCTACATTTGGCTATATAGAATTATCAAATAAAGAATTATAACATCGTTAAGAAAGCATACACATCCAAGTAACATTATTCAACACAATCATTTCACACAAAATAAATTACACATTTGTATTGCTTTTTTCAAGTAGCTTAGGAAGAGGTTTAGCTAAGTTTATGTGTGTGCTGGGTCCTGATGAGCTGCCTCCCAGCTCTCTCCTGCTCCCCCCTTCCTGCCCTTCTCCTCCCCTGTCCTGGTTCCGTTTTCACATCTGTGTCTTGAGTGTCAGCCTGCATCTATCCACGCTACTCCTTCCCGCAGCAGCCTCCCTCCTCTTCGCCCCATGCCCTCGGGTTTCAACTGCCTGGCATTCTCTTTGTGAATGGCCTGCAAGTTGTTCAAAGGAGCTCCACCGTGGAGCCATTTGTTAGTCAGTTTTTCCTTCTTGTTGTTAGCTGCACAAAGGCATTTCATGTCCATGCACATCTACCTTGGGGTCTCCCTGTCTCCCTCTATCTCCACTTGTCCCATCCTATCTCGCTTGGAGTCTCCCTCCATCTCCGCCTGTCCCATCTCATTTTCTAGCTCCCTAGCTCCTCTTTCTGGTAGAACACTGAGTGTCAGGCCTGTATTGTCTGTCCCCTTGTCCTCTCTCCCACCAGCTGCAGTCCCACCCCTCAGACAGGACACATCTCAATTCTTGGCACTCACAGATTGCCTGCCAGTTGTTTGGAGGGCTTGACACAGGGTCCCTGCTGGGACCATGCTTCTGTCGCTGCACAGTCCGATGTGTGACTTCCTGTCTTTTAGTCTAGATCTCTTACATATGAGAGACAACAGGCACCATTTCTCTCTCTCAGTCTGGCTTACTTCACTCAGCATGATTTTTCCCCATCCATCTCCCTACACATGACATATTATTCTTCTTGATGGATGAATAACATTCATAATATATGCATATATATGCATATATATTATATTCATTCATAATATGTATGCATATATATGCATATATATTATATTTTCTTCATTGATTCATAATTGGTAAATGATTTATATCCTATATTTATCAAGAAACTTTAAGGTGCGATAGTAGGCAAAGAATTAAACAAAATACAAACAAATTAAATAGACATTTTACTAAAGAAAATACATTTATGGCAAGTGAGTGCTGGAAAAGATGCTCAAATATTAATAAAGAAATGACTGAAATCACAACAAAATGCCCATTAGAACGGCTAAACTTAAACAAACAGATTGATCATACTAAATGTTGACTATGAAATAGAGGAAGTGGAAATCTTTAAAACTATTGATGAGAATGTAAAAGGAAGCAGCTACTTTGGGAAAATTGGCAGTTTTCTTTTTTTTTCAAATGATTGGCTGTGCACCTGTGATACAATGCAGCCACTCTATCCTTTGCGTTTTCCCAGGAAAGGTGAAAACGCCCATCTACACAAAGAATCACATATAATACTGGCTGCAGCTCTGCTTGCATGTTTCCAAACTGGGAGCAACCCAAGTGCCTCACAAGTGAATGTGTTCACATAGAATATTTCTCAGCAATGAAAAATGAGATACTATTATTTCCACTCTACAAATTGGGTGAATCACAAATTAACCCAACAAGTGAAGAAAGGATAAGCACTTTGTAATTCCAGTGATAAAAGCCTTAGAACATGAAAATGAATATATAGTGTAGACATGCATATTTGGTGCCTGGCGTGGGAAAGTGGGAGCAAGCGCATGGCAGCGGCTCTGCATCTGCTTCAGAGTTATGGATAAGTGATCGGCTACTCTGATGTGGTGGTGGCGTGCGGCCCATTGTGTGAGACTGAACACTTTGAATGTGTTCCCAAGGTGATAGGAATAAAAGGGACCTGGAACACCAAGTTCTTATTATGAGTTTTAAGCACAATTGGGAAAGTAGTAATTGTTTAAAAACAATGTCAATGATTAGACTGAGAATATGTGTGTGTGTGTGTGTGTGTGTGTGTGTGTGTGTGTGTGTGTGTGTGTGTGTGTGTGTACTTTATTCAGTACTTTATTGGCTTTGGAATTCAACAAGGAACATATGAGGCATGACCTTTAAGAACTTTCCGTCTATTGTGAAAATTATCATTGTGTCAATAATCATTTAAACTGAAAAGCACAAGTTTAAAAGGAAAGGCAAGCTGGACCAGTGGCCCATGCCTATAATCATAGCTACTCAGAAGGCTGAGATCTGTATATTGCAGCTTAAAGCCAGCCCAGGAAGGAATGTCTGTGAGACTCTTACCTCCAATAAACCACTCAGAAAACTGGAAGTGGTGCTGTGGCTCAAGTGGTAGAGCACTATCCTTGAGCTGAAGAGCTGAGGGACAGTGCCCAGGCTCAGAGTTCAAGACCCACGACTGACAAAAAGGCATAAATTTTACTTAAGTTCTCGTTATTATAATTGTACAAATTTATGCAACACAGTGTGATAACTTGATACATGTATACAATTTTTTGGCTAAATCAGGAAGGTTAACATTTCTATCTCCTTAAAAATTTGGAAAAATTTGATTAACTATGTACATATTTATGAGGTATCCTTGGTATTTCAATATTTGTGCATATCAGAATTATAATGTTTCTCTCAAATCAGGATAATAACTTAGTTCTCTCTTCATCACAAATATTATTGATGATTATCACAAGGGCAGTGCTTGCATTCTCAATGCAAATGTATTTCCAATACTTGACTAGAAAGTTATGTGTCTCCAATTTCAGTGACAATTTCTGATACAATTATCATAAGACAGTGTGTGTGTGTGTGTGTGTGTGTGTGTGTGTGTGTGTGTGTGTGTGTGTGTGTGTGTGTGAACTCCAGACCTGGTTTTAACTCAGGGTCTGAGATGTCTGTGAGACTTTTTTCTTTGTACAAGGCTAGTTCTCTACCACTTCTGACTTTCTGGTGATTGCTTGGGGATAAGAGTCTCACAGAATTCCCTGCCCAGGCTGGCTTTGAACCCTGATCCTTGGATCACAGCCTGCTGAGTAACTAAGATTACAGGTGTGAGCCACCAGCATTGGCTTTCATAAGACAATTTTAATAATGATAATCCTAATGATAATATTATTTTGTATCACATTTAAACTTTTACTGCTTTTAATTTTGCCTCTAAGTTTATGTTTTGTCTTATAAATTGTTTTCATTTGTACTTTTTGTTGTTTTACTATTTTCAACAATCTTAATATCCCTTTATTCAATGTTTCTCTTTCTCCACCTAATTTCTTCTCAACCAAAATAGACTACTTGTTTACTTTATGGTGGCTTTGGGAATGAGTCAGTTTTTCCAGAATCACTACTTCCTTTACAAGAAAGTGATTGTATGTGACCTTGAACAGGGGGGCTTTATAAATGCTCTCCCTGTTTCCAGTGCACCTCTGAGTTCACAGCACAGGCACCGATTGTGACATCTGTGAACCATCAGTGTCGGCCTTGTCCTGGAGCTTGAAATTTATACACACACACTGTTTGCACAGGCAAACCCTGGCCTTCACCTCAATAACATTCACAGAAAAAATCATGTGTTTCTCCATCATTTATCTTGCAGCATTTTCAGAGTTTATGAGATGTATTTCTGTTCTGCCGTTTTCACACAGAAAGGTTGTTTTTTTTTTCTTTTTTCTGTTTTTTTATTGTGAAAATACTGTACAGAGGGGTTACAATTACATGGACAAGATAATGAGTACATTTCTTATCAAGCATTGTAGCCTCCTCCTTTGTTTCCCCTTCCCATCCCATCCTCCCCCTACTCCCCATCCAACCCTCCTCCCCCCACCCTACCAAAGTTGTAAAGTTCGTTTTCAACATAACAACTTGTACGTCTCATTGTTGCAATGGGTCCACCTGTATCCCTACTTAAAGAAAGGTTGTTTTTAATCCTTTGTGAGGGTCGCAGCATACGCTGTGGTGAGCAGAAGGAAATCACAGCCAAGAGGCAGGCCAGAGTAACTCACTGCTAAGGTGGGGACTGTTTTCTTCTTGCTGCACAGTCAGCACTGCAGCCCAAGAGCTGGGAAGGCAGAATTTAGCACTTACCATGACATGACCAGCTAAGTTAGCCATCCTCTCCCTGGGAGAGCATGAGACTCATGTTTTTGACAAAGCAAGACCTCAAATCACCCTTAGGTTATGAAGGCCAGAGTTGCTTGCGAAGAGCTTATTCTGGGATATGGCATTCACTGACTAGTTTTTCAACCAACAATGGAGGTGAAATCATTTTAATTTAAAGTCTGGGAAGATGACGTAATAAATAAATGATAACTTTCCCCCCTCTGTTCTTGAGGACATTTCACAAGTAACATTTGCCTATTTGGGATAACAAAAGCATTCATGTCCAAAAGCACAGCTGTGCAGTCTCTCAAGTCATGATGGAAATAAACATACAAGTCTAACATCTCACAAGGTCTTGCCACCATGAGCGACAGGGCAGAACTGTGCATTCCATGGGATTTCCTGCTATTCCATGTCCTACCAGCTATCACACCACCCTTCACCAGGGCTCTTGCGGGAGGCCCCCGCGGTTCCATCGGCAGAAGGAGACATGGTGGGCAGGGTCCTTCATGGGCTGTTTTTAGCAATCAACAAAAGGTCATATGTATTTTGAATTGTTTGTTTTAAGCTACTATTTAACCTTCTGTAAACTTCCTTTCACAATTCCTAATTATCTATGACTGGGGCTTCTTTGTTTCCTTAGAATTGTCCATTCCTACCACACTCTTGTTTGTTTTCTATGAAAAACAAGAAAGGTCTTTAAAAAAATGTAATGACTGCAAAGAGATGAACTATATGGAATCTATTGTCAGCATGAAGGGCTAAATGCCTAAACTCCTGAAAGCAGGAGAAAAAATGATATTAATTTCTAATAATGCATTGTCTGGGAAGAACACAAGATGTTAATGAAAAAACATTGCATTTAAAATGATTTCTCCTTGCCAAATGCTCACAGCAGTCATTTCTCTTGTGTGTAGTCTCATCTCTTCTAGGGTAGCCTCTGCCCCACAGACCAGACCTGTGCATTTCCTTACACCTATCCTGGTGTGCCTCTGTCTCCCACAATCTGTTCTGTGGAATGGGCTCATGCCCATCTGTGCCGGACTACACACCTTTGGTTGTGCACAACACAGGAGTGTTGTCGTTTTAAGAGTGACACTCTTAATTAGTCGTCATGTTGAAGATAAAAAGCCGTTTTGCTTGATTATGTTCTATTGTTAATGAATAACTGTGGAATTCAAAGGGGAGACAATCATCTATAAATGAATAATTAAGCGATGTCCTGGAGTTTGAGTGTGAACAAGGCAGGTCTCAGAATTCATCCAGTGTTTCCTAAAAAACTACTATAAAAGTACAACGTCACCAAGCAAATTGGACTATGATAACTAATTCCAGGCCTCTACATAGTCACAGACATAAATATAATTGAAATTTTGCTTAATTAAAAGTTTGGTGGCTGGCTTGAAGATGGCTTCACCTTCATGTCTCACGGAGACCAGGGACTGTGCACACACTTTCACTGTTACCAAAGAGAGCTCATTTCTGTACCTTTCCACTTAGAATTGGCAAAAAACAGTCAACCCACATGGCAACCTACAGTTCTTTGAGAGAAATACTGTAGTATTGTCAGAACAACATGAAAGGATCTCTGCAGTTGGGATTTGCAATGGTCCTTCTATTCTCACATGAAGCCACAAAATGCCAGCTATGTTGTTTCAGTTGTGTTGTATGGGGCTAATGCATCATATATACCAGGGACCATTGCAATCGCTCATTTGTACATCTAAGTTAAGGTTACTCAAGCAACACTCACAAAACTCACAGTGGTAATGATTTCCTGTACTGTTCTGTGTTCCTCTGCTGGATGAATATAGTGAATTTCAGCTCTGAGAGCCCGTCATGGACAAGCTGGGCACCCCACCCCATGTCTGCCATGGTTCATGTACAGCACCAGGAACACGTTTGCTTCTCTACCCTTGTATCTCACCAGTGCTCTGGAGTGAGACTTCTCTTTTTTTGAACCCAGGGTTTCATGTCTGGTAAGCATCAAGCTCCTCCCAACCTCTCAACCAGTTAAACTTTATTTGAGCTGGGCTTGTGCTAATTGTCCAGGTAGGACTTGAATCTGTAATTGTCCTGCCTTGGCCTCCCAAATAACTGGATTCCAACTACAAGTCAGCATGTCCAACTACAGAAAGTGGGATTTCTGTAATACAGCAGTATTATCCAACACGAGACAAGTCATATTGTAAGATACACAGATACAAATGATCTATGTATGCACAAGTCTATAGCGTCAGTGCAAATAGGAAGAAAGTCCCTCCATCTTAGAGGCTGTTGCTGCAGATAAATGTTAAGAGGCTGGTCAAAATACAATTTAATCCCTTTGAGACTGCTGTTTAGGGAAAGCATAACAAAAAATGTTTGTGTTTTATGAGTTCCTTTACATATTCACTTCTGGGCACGTAAATAATAAGGAATGATTCCACCTATAGAGATAAATTATGTCCCATTCCCAACTTTTTAAAATTGATACGGAAGTAGATAAACAGTGCCTTTTTATGTCAGTTCACCTTCTAACTTTTTCTGTAATTGTATTGAGGAATCTTTTACTGGTATTATTTTAAAACTCTGATTGCATACCAAAAGCAAGGATTCAGTTTGAGGGTAGCCTGAATAACAAGTTTGTGAGACTCTATTCAACAGAAAAAGCCAGGTATGGTAACATATTCCAATCATCCCAGATGGAGCAGGAGGTATAAATAAGAGGATCACAGTCCAGTGTGCCCCTAGCAAAAGTTGAGACCTGAGCTCAGAAACAATCAGAGCACAGGGTAGAGGCACAACACATGCAACAGAGAACCTCCCTACCAAGCAGAAATCCCTGAGTTCAAATGCCAGCACCAACCTCCCTTTACTTGAGTTCAAATCCTGTTACCAACCTCCCGCCACCCGAGTTTAAACCCTGGTATCAACCTCCCATCACCTGAGTTCAAACCCCAGTACCAACCTCCCATCACCCGAGTTCAAACCCCAGTATCAACTTCCCATCACCAGAGTTCAAACACCTGGTACCAATCTCCCCTCCTGAGTTCAAACACCAACACCAACCTCCCATTAACTAAGTTCAAACCCTGGTACCAACCTCCCATCACCTGAGTTCAAACACCAGCACCAACCAACCTTCCATCACTCGAGTTCAAACCCTGGTACCAACCTCCCATCACAAAAAAGAAGGAGGGAAGATCTGTTCAAAGCACATTCTGGACATATGTATAAAAATGTCACAATGAAATCCTTTCACATTAAAATTTAATTCAAAAGTAGAATTTAAAAATGGCTTAAGACAAAACAAGCCACAAAAAATGGCAAGGCCTCCCAGCTCTGGTTTGTGCTTTAGGAAAAGTCCAATATGCAGAGGAAAACACGCCTTTCCCGAGCTTCCAGCTTGTCCTATCAGTACGTTCTGATGTGAGCTGATAGAGCACAAAATGACAATAACTGTAAAGATCTTGCTTGCCTGGCTGTGGCCGCTCAGAGATGCCCCATTTTAACACAGAAGCCTCTTTCCATCGAGCTCATACACAAGTGCTCCCTCCACCATTGGGACTGTTCTAGACACACACACACACACACACACACACACAAGCTCATATGCGAGTGCTCCCTCTGCTGCTGGGCCTGTTCTAGAGCAGGAAGGGAATCCATGTTATGAGATGCAGTTGGCTTTGTGTGGAGGGAAATGATCCAACGAGGTGTACAGAT
Organism: Dipodomys spectabilis; assembly: GCF_019054845.1. Lineage (NCBI taxonomy): Eukaryota > Metazoa > Chordata > Mammalia > Rodentia > Heteromyidae > Dipodomys > Dipodomys spectabilis. Next base: position 45,961,687 of record NW_024870772.1, on the reverse strand, counting down.
AAACATCGTTAACACTGTGTTCAAATAGAACATCGTTAACATCGTGTGTCAGGTGTGTAGATAGACATTATTAACACCATGTGTCCGGTGTATAGATAAACATCACTCACATCTCATGCTGTGGAATTGTGGAATTGTCAGCCTGGCTTGCTTTGTTTTCAGAATCATCAATCAGGCCTGGGTCCAGGGCGATGGGAGAAGGAGGCAATCAGTTCACCAGAAGTCTGTCTGTCTCCTACTGTTGGTGTAGCAGCAAACACTTATCCATGCCTCCTTTCTTTCTATGTTCTAGAACTGTCTATGCTCCTGATGTCAACAGGACGGGAAATGGTCCACGCCATGTCAGTCACAGTGGAGCCACCTGGAGGCTGAGGAGATACTGCCGCTTACCAATGATCATGCACGTGGGCCTTCTGGGTGGTCTGGGCTCTAGGGATGCTGGGAAGGCAAAGCCTGGCCTCAGGGCATGGTCTCCCCCGCCACGCCATCCTCCCTGTCCTCCCCGTCCTCCCTGTCCTCCCCATCCTCCTTGTCCACACCATCTTCCCTGACCTCCCCATCCACATTGTCCTCCCTGTCCACATGCCAGCACCCTTCCTCAGGGCCCTGCGTACTTGGAGCTGCTTGTCAGGAGGTTGAGATCTGAGGATCACTGTTCAAAGCCAGCCCAGGTAGGAAAGTCTCTGAGACTCTAATCTCAACAAAACTACTAAATAAATGCCATAGTGACACCATGGCTCAAGTGGTAGAGCACTAGCCTTGAGCAAATGAAGCTCAGGGACAGCACCTAGACCCTGAGTTCAAGCCCTAGGTCTGGCACCAAAAACAAACAAAAAATAAAAATAAAATCCAGAGGTGCAGTGCTTCCAAAGATTTACTAAATATTAAAACCTCTGGAAATAAATTTGGTAACTGTACAAAGTTACGAGGATGATTCCATAAAGTCCTTGATTTTAAACAAACATGAAAAGCAGCAGCTCTCTATCATGAATATATTATGAATGAAATATCCAGCTCCTTTTCTCGGCTGTGCCTGAGCCTGGTGAAGAGAATGGGGAGGGTGCCCTTCGCACCAGGCGATCTGTCCAAGCCCATGGGTCACACCTGCCTTGAAATCCCTCCTGGTCTCTGCTGACTCTTCAGTCAGAGGTCAGCTTGTCCCCTCCCAAGCCCACACATTAAAGTCAAAGCCCCTGGCCTGCCCCTCCTCCCCCAGGATGTGGCTTTGTTTGCAAACACTGTGAATGCTTAGGATGAGGTCAAACTGGAAGAGCATGGGGCCTTCACCCTACTTGACAGAGTGTTTATGAGAAGATGCTCATGTGAAGACACGTAATACGGAGACTGATGGAGTCTCAAGTGGCACGTCTGAAAGCAATTTCAGCTCTCAGATGCTGAGAGGGAAGACCAGACATGGTGGCACATATCTGTAATCCAGCACTAAAGACCCTGAGGCAGGAGGATTGAGGAGCAAGAATTTAAAGCCAGCCTGGGCTATAAGCCAGATCCTGTCTCAAACAAAGCCAAAACAGAACAGAAACAAAGAACCTATGAGAGGGGCGTGGGACAGCTTTCCATTCACAATCTTGAGAAAAAGTCAGCTCTCCCCCACACCAGGACTCTGGACAGCTAGCCTCCAGAAATGGCAGAGAATGAGTTCTTCTGGTTTAAGCCACCCACGGTGTGGTGTTTTGTTACAGCAGCCCTCGGGGTTGAATCTATCAGTTAATCTGTCTTTCATCTCTCACCACTTCTACTCAGGCTTTGAAGCAGAATTTGGTGGGATGGCTATTTCCCTTGAGGCCTCCCTGTGCCTCCATCTTCTCAGCCTGTTCTTTCATGCTAGTGATTTCCATGGCAACCAGCAGTGGCAACAGATGCCACTGACAGCACCTCACTGCAGCCTCAGAGAGCACCTGTTACATTTCCCCTCAAGCTTTCTCTGCCTCCTCCAAAGAGACTCTGCCAGTGGCTAGGACTGTGCTCAGCCACAGACACAGCAATCACTGGGAGAGCAAAAACTAGCCCTGAGAAACAGGTTCCTCAAAATACTAAACATAGAACTACCCTATGACCCAGCAACGATCCTCCTGGGCACTGAAGCCACCAATACAACCATGTTCACTGCAGAATTGTTTACCATAGCCAAGATATAGAATCAGCCCAGCTGCCACTCAGTGGAGGAATGGACCAAGAAAATGTGATATATATACAAAATGGAATTCTACTCATTCATCAGAAAGAATGACATTGTTCCATTTGTAAGAAAATGGAAGGATTTGGAAAAAAATTACATTAGGTGAAGCAAGCCAGACCTAGACAAACATAGGTTGCATGGTTTCCCTTATTTATGGTAGCTAGAATGTGCCTATGAATCTACAAATAAACGCATTAGGTGGTGAGCAAGTTTACAAATGAATTAACTGAAATAGAATAGACTCTATGGAGAACACAAATAGGAAACACACAAAAAATTAAGTCAAAGCCCAGCAAAAGAATTACCAGCTCCACTTCCAGCTTTTTGGTGGTTAATTGGACATAAGAGTATCACAGGTTCCTGCTCCACTTGGCTTGGAACTGGGATCCTCAGATCTCAGCCTCTTGAGTAGCTGGGGTTACAAGTATGAGCCACCAGCACCTGGCTTCTATCCTGGCAGCTCCTATGTTAGCTAACATTTATCCTTGACAGGTGGTGTAGGGTAAGAGGAAGCTTCAGTGATGTCTTGAGATCTGCTCTATTCCACTCCCTCCACCATCTTAACTCCTGTCTTGATGCTTTTAGAGTTTGTAAATGTTAGGGAGGTGTGAACAGAGCCATTACATTTTCTCAGTATTTACGGATGTTGGAGGGTATGTCAACAAGAAGTGCGGTCTTCTCACTATGCATGTAGCAAGATCCTCCAGCAAAGCCAGAATGTACTGGCAGAGAGATGCTCAATAGTTGGGCTCCAGTTTTGTCAAAGACCTTATTCAAACAAATGGCAGGCAAATCTATGTGTTTTTGTAGACAGTGCTATGTATACTGCTGAACTCTGACTAGTTTGTTTTAGATGTGTGTTTGGATAGACTGGGAAGGAAGTGGCATCTCTGAACCAGTGGTCTGAGTTCACTCCTGGGTCATAGCCTGATAAGGGTTTTCTAATTTTCAGCAGATTCTGAGATGAAATAATTACCACCCACAATTATTACTAGTTTTTTCCCCCTATAACTACTCAATAAGGATAGGTCTTCGTGGACTAAGCACAATTACTAACTTACATTTCTTGTTATAAATGGATTAGAAGTGATCAAAATTCAGTAGGGAAATCGGCTAGGAAGGTGGCTTCGTGGTAGAGTGCTTGCCTAACGCACATGAGGCCCTGGGTTCGATTCCTCAGTATCACATAAATAAAAATCAATTTAGAAATAGTTTAAAAATGGGAAAAATCAACAGAAGATAAGGAAACTTTGTAGTAATCTATAAGAATAATTTAAAATGCAATTATACATACAGTTATTTAAAGCGAAATTGAATTTCTGGAAATTTTTCTGAGAAAGATGTCAAATACTCCATAAAAGCAGGTCATGTGATACGAATTCTTACATGGCTTTTGCCTTTATGGGTTCATACTACAACCACCCTGCTTCCCCAGGGAAAGACTCATACATAAATATATAAAAAGTAGTCAAGAAAGCAAGGTTTAATTAACAACCTTGTGCGGTTACTTCTTCTAATATCAAATTAGATGAAAACAATGCTTTCAGAAATTGGATGCTCAAAGAAATTCACATTGCTTTCATTTTTTAGATTAATGTAAAGTGAGAAGATTTAATCCCAAATGTTACAGAAGTAAATGAGCCAGGTGGTAAAAGCTCTTGTACTCACACTCTTGCAGCTGTCGGCTGTATACTTGTCATCTTCTTTTCTGCCCCTAAGCTGGCAATGTGGTCTCAGGATTACAAAATCGTGTCATGCATTGCACACAAACCTCAAATGAGGTTTTTCTCACTGAGCAGGACAGCTTCACCATTTGTTCATGGCACCACACCTAGCCTTATCTCCTTATAATTAACAGGGTTCTGCTATTCCATGACATTGGTCTGTCATCGTTTTCCCTAATGAAAGAGATTTGATTTCTTAGCTATCAAATAAAGCAGAAGCCAATGTCTTTGTACATTCATGTTACGAGACAAATGTTCATACACATTTCAAATCTTTAAATTTACTTCTGGAGAGTGTCTATATATGTCTTATATCAAATGATAGACATTCCAGATTCAATGAATACATTCAAACTATTCTTGAATTAATAGTACATGGAATACAACCATAAGAGCAGAAGCTCCATCCCATGCGCCTTAGAAATTTTAATTATATGTCAATGTAGAGATACTGAATTAAGCATTCAGCCATACCTTTAAAAGACGTATTATTTAGCTCATTATTGTCTCCTCCTTATGTAGCCTGGTGATTATTTAGGTGCTTTGGCCAAGTTGTACACTCTGAACCCTTGTACATAATTGTGCAGTGTTTTACATTGTACAGTCAGAAGTGCTGTCTTCAATCACACTTTTACTGAGTGAGTTTTCAAGTTTGCTTCCATGATATTTGGCTTATCAGATAAAGATTTTGGTTTTTGTGTGCTGAGACTTGAAGACCTTGTATCTCACTTTTTCACACACAGCTGCCACTCTACCACTTGAGCCATGCCTTCAGTCTGATGTTTGGTAGTTAATTGGGGACTCTTCTGCCCATGCTGCCTTTGAACAGAGATCCTCAGATTTCAGCCTCCTGAGTAGCTGGGATTACAGGTGTAAACTACTGGTGCCAGGCACAGAGAAATTACTTTTAAATGTTAATATATTAATATTACCTTCAAGACAACAATGAAGTCTTCCATGAATAGCCTTGAATTTCAGCACAAAAAGCAATATCTGGCCCATATCAGGTTCTCAAAAATTCTTGTTGGATATTTATAAGATGATTTCTGTGTTGCTTTGTATGTCCCTCCCCCACAGTATAACCCCTGCTTTCACTGTATTTGATGTTGGTATAATTTGTGAAGGGGAAGGGAAAAAACAAATAATTTTACTAGGGATACAATTGGACCCATTGCAACAATGAGATGTACAAGTCCTTATGTCGAAAAACGAACTTTACAACTTTGGTGAGGGCAGGGAGGATAGGGTCGGGGAAGGTAGGGGGGAGTATGGGAAGGGATGGGTAGGTGAAACAAAGAGGTAACAATGCTTGATAAGAAATGTACTTGTTATCTTGTCCATGTAATTGTAACTCCTCTGTACGGTATTCTCACAAAGATAATATAAAAAAGAAGCATTTTAGTTAATAATAGATTCAGTTTGGAGATCAGTATTATCTATGAATTAAATATGACTTTTCTGATAATAAAGATGGGATCCAGAGATCATAAGTCTTATAATGTCGTTGTTTAAAACTCATTTGCAAATACTCTTGGGAAAAAAGTGTATGGAAAACAATTAAGTCATTTTTTCCATGAAGCATAAACAGACTTATTAGAATTTTTTGGCAAAGATTAATTATTTACATAGCCTCTATTTTCTTTCAGTAAATTCTATTTTCTTTACAGAAGTTTTCAGTACAGTAGTTTTTTTTACAGAAGTTTTCAGTAAGTAGTACAGAAGTTTTCAATACAAAGAAGCCTATTATTGTGCCCTTTAGATATCTCTATGGGCTCAAATATAATCTGTGCAGCAAATATGAGAAAATTAGTAATTCATTCTCCCTTTCACATTTCTGTATAGGCTGTACTTTGTTTATTAAATAAATCATCTCAGAAAAAAATTCTTGTTGGATAAATCAATGAAAATCACTTACCTTTATATGACAAAGAAATCAAGCAGAAAAAAATTTTAATTTTTTTTATTTTATTGTAAAGAAGCTGTACAGAGGGGTTACAGTTAAAAGTCAGACTTTTTGCTGGTCGTTTCCTCCACTGCACTGGTAGGAACTGTAATTCAAAGGACTTTAAATAAACTATTTTTCAGTGGTGAACAAAGAGGCAGGCAGCCACCAAAGGAAGGCAGCATTTTTCTTTGGATGCCACCTTTCTTTTGTCCTTCAAATGCCCTTTACCCATGTGTACAAATACTATTACATGAGCTGAATGTGTCAAGTTGGGTTGAGATTTGTATCAAAAGAAAAATATTTCAATAAAAGATCTTCCTGAAAAAACACATTAACTACTATTTTCATGACCCATCAGTGGAGATCAGATAACATTATTCATGCTGCAATTTGAAAATGAAGTGGGAGGAAATCAGCCCAACTCTGTCACAGTGTAATTCACTTCTATGAGTGAGGAAAGCACTCAGAACACGGAAATGGAAAATTCGTGACTCTTCCTGCCTAATGGTTCAGTCAACAGCAAACTGCAGTCATGATTTTCCAATAACAGTCTGTCACGAAACCAAGGAAGATCTCAAGTAAAAAGGAATGCTTGTATCATATTCAGAACAGTTTGTTTTCTCTAAGATGCCCTTTATTAAACTGACAAAATTGCCACTGTACGTTGCATTTTGTGCAGTGGTAGTTTGGTTAGTTGGATCCTGCTATGGAAGCTAACACAGAATTACAGCACAGAATCCATCGTTGATTGCAATGGGGGAAGGAAATAACACCTTTGAAACCTGGCTTAGTGGCAATGCCTGCACTCACCTTCCCAGAGGCCTGGCAGAAGGGTAGAGACGTCCAGGAGAGCTGGGCTGACTCAGCAAGACCTTGCCACAGAAAACAGAGAGACCAACCACCCAGAGGCCCGCAGATGCTGCTTGAGGAGCCCCCCAACCCCATGCCTTTCCTCACTACCTCACGCATCAACTCCCAACCACGTGTGCGTAGGGAAGAGGCTGGAGGGAAAACAAGGGCCAGCGGGCATAGATGTGACTACTGACTATGGTTGCCATGGAAGTGGTAGGACTTGTGAGTGAACCGGGAAGTCTTAAATTCTTGGGGTGCAGTAGTGGCTAGTGGGGTTGGTGTCTCTCTGATCCTTCCTCATATTGAAATATCTAGAACAATTCTCAGTGTCTGCAGCTGGTCCAGGCAGTGACTGCAGTTGGTACTACTGCCAGATGCCCCAAATCATAGCACAGGCCCACCAGACACCCCAAACCATAGCACAGGCCCTTCAGACGCCCCAAACCATAGCCCAGGGCCACCAGATACCCCAAATCATAGCACAGGCCCACCAGACACCCCAAACCATAGCACAGGCCCACCAGACGCCCCAAATCGTAGCACAGGCCCTCCAGATACCCCAATCATAGCACAGGCCCACCAGATGTCCTAAACCATAACACAGGTCAGCCAGACACCCCAAACCATAGCACAGGCCCTTCAGACACCTAAACCATAGCACAGGCCTACCAGACACCCCAAACCATAGCACAGGCCCTTCAGACACCCAAACCATATCATAGACCCACCAGACACCCCAAACCATAGCACAGGCCCACCAGACACCCCAAACCATAGCACATACTGAAGACCTGGCCTTGATAGCTTGGATTTCCAGAAACTTCTTGTAGAACATGGCCCTCCTTGATGCTTTACCATAAGAAATGTCAGAATTCAGGATGGTAGGACTAGAGAAAACCCCTCCTCTGGCCAATCATCTTCTAGGAAACAAGTGCTGACCACATCTCGCTCCTCCAGCAATAGCAGCCAAAATTACTTCTCAGGTGCCTTCTCTGGAGCACTGATAATGATCACCTGAGATAAGGCTCACCTGACCTCACCTGGGGCCAGGTCTGCTTAATAATGATTATGCATGCCTTTACCCTCAGTCACCTAATTCCTTTTCTATTCAAACCTGCTGTTGGAAGAGAAGCTGTGTCTTAAGGCGTAGCATGCTAGCCTTGAACAACAACAACAACAACAACAACAACAAAAACACAGGAATAATGCCCAGACTGAGTTCAGACATCAGGACTGGCATGAAAGCAAACAAACAAGGAAAAAAGCATACACACAAGAGAGAGCAAGTGAGAGAGAAAGAGAGAGAGAGAGAGAGAAATACCTTCAGTAATTTTAGATAGTGATAATTGAGTACTTGGAGAATAGATTTAAAATTTTTAGAGTTCTACATTGCTGCAGAATAACTATTATTATCTGAATTACTAATTGTTCTGTGATTGTGAAAGTATACATTTCTCTTCAAAGTCTTTTATCTATGGCTCCCTGTTCAGGCCCCACAGGAAGAGCTGCTACAGGGGGAACTTATGGCTTTCAGGCAGAGAGCTTGTGGGTTGAGAGGTAATACGTATTTTTAAAAATATTTTAGGAATAATAAGGTCTCCTTATTATTATTATAAACTGTATTCTCTCTCCTACTGACTCTCAAAGGTCCTGTGACATTACAGGCCCATGGACACCTGCGTCCTTGTTCTTTCTCTACAACCCAGAGACAACACAATGCTTTCAAGCCCATTCTGGCCATAGCTTTTTTCTGCAGGTAGGGCATGCACATCAGTCAATTATTAGGTATACTTTTAAATTATTTGTTTCTTAGGTTGTCATTAGCTCTCCCTTTTATTATGTTTGTATGTGAGAGTAAATGGAGCGAGGTTAATTATAATGTTTTGAACAATAATAAACAATTGTTAACATCATATCTTCTTCTGTTTGTTATTCTAACACCAAGTCCTACATTTTTCTGGCAAAAAGATATTTTAAGTAATATCTAAGTAATAAAACCAAAGCAGATAGTGTAAGAAAAGTAACTGAAATTAATGCTTATTCTACTATGGCTTCTGAGTTTTAAAATACTAATTCCGGAGGAATAGTAAATATTTGGCATCAGTCACTTTGCGCAAAATACACATTATACACTTGTTATTTTTCTGGGAACAAGACAGGGACTGTTCAGGCCAGACCTCCTCCCATGTTGTCTTCTGTAAGCCCCACGACAGGAAGACATTTTGTGGGGTATCCTGTGGACACCCCCACCACCAGTGGCCCTGGCTGTTGGCAAGGCGGGGCCTGGGAAGGCCCGGGCTGGAGGCTGGCCCAGGCAGCCCACAGATCCTCACCTCAGCAGACAGCCAGGCCAGGGCAGGTATCTGGAACCCTAGCCTAAAACAGGTGGATTTTAATGAGCTGAAGAATGACAGGGACCTGTTAAAGGAAACAGGAGTGCCTTGAGACACAAAAGCCTACAGTCCGCCTTTCCATCCGGAAGAGGTATAAGTGAGAAGGGGAAAACGAGGGGCTAAATCTGAAACCATGAGGGCAACTTCTAACTCAACATTTCCTGGCATCTCAAAACAAGTCATCCAAAGATCCTATGAGTGAAGAAGACCTGGAGCAATAACCCAGCTTCCACCAAAACTAGTGACAGAACCCATCTGTTTCTTTCAATCTGCCATTATGCAGACTTGTTCTCAGCCCAGATCTTCAACCTGTGCTGATTAGATCAAGACTAAACATACCTTCTTCCCCAAAGCAGACTGGCACTTGGGTCTGCTTTGAAGGTGTAGAAAGTATAGCTTCCAAAATGTTATAGTATGTGACAAAATACACTGAAATTCTTAACTGATTAAGTAAAAATCTAAATGAATGTGATGTCTGCTTTGTCAAATTGACTTGGAAAGAGCAACTGATGTCAGAACAGAATGAATTTTAGAGCTCAGCACTAGCAGCGCATGCCTGTAATCCCAGCACTCCGGAGGATAGGATCTGAAGATTGAAGTTCAAAGCTAGCCCAGGCAGAAAAGTCTCTGAGTGTCTTATCTCCAAATTCAAGCAAAAAGCCAGAAGTAGAGTGGTGGCTTAAGTGGTAGAGTACCATCCCTGAGGAGAAAGTCCAAGAGCAAGCATAGGATAGGGATTTTAAGTACAATCCCAGAGCCAGCACACACACACGAGAGAAAGAAAGAAAGAAAGAAAGAAAGAAAGAGAGAGAGAGAGAGAGGGAGGGATAGAGGGAGGGAGGGAGGAAAGAAAGAAAGGAAGGAAGGAAAGAAAGAGAGAAAGAAAGAAGGAAAAAAGGAAGGAAGGAAAGAAGGACAGAATGAGTGGGTAAAAGGGTGAGTGTAATTGTAACTCCTCTGTACAGTAGTCTCACAGTGTAAAAAAGAAAAAAAAAGAAGAGGTAGAAAAAGGAAAAACCATCCCTGGCCACAGTAGTATGAATATTACTTCCAAACTTTCCTTAAATATGCATTTATTTAGAAAGCAATAAGGTATAATACAATGTAAGATAAATAGTTTTTGTGTCCATCTCTATATTATCTACATATCTCCGGATCACTATGACTATTCACAAGGACATTGATTAGGTATGATCATCAGGCTATACCTGTGTACAGATGAAATTGCAATCAATGGCCAGATTGCTCGTCTAGAATGAACCAGCCACCTTCTGCTGGTCATGTATGAAAGGTCAATTTGTTCTCTAAAACTTTCTACCTGACCAGATGAATAAGAAGTAGATGTCATGAATAATAAAAAATGAAAGCACTTAGGAATATATCTGTATATTATTAGTCACTTATTTATTATATATGAACTAAATGCATTTTCAAAATAATATAGAAGAAAATAATAGAGGCCAGCTATGGGGAATTTGAATAAGAAACTGAAATATTGTTTACCAACTGTTGGGAAAATCAATCTGATGGAATCATCTTTTTGGAGCTAATTCTAACAATCTGAAAAGGTGTTCTATTTTTTTGTCTTTTAAAGTTGAATCAAATAATTTTCCAAGTCTAACCAAAAAAACGTGCTTCGTGTGGGACAAATGTGAACATGCATTCTCCCTCTTTACGAGAAGAATTAAGTGATAAAATAAACAGCATACTGTCTTGCCTACAGTGCATGGACACTTGGATGTTCCCGCCATGGTGGGTGCGGCATGCAGCTCAGGCCTGTGGCCCAGGTACAGGCCCCACCGGTTCAGCGAGCCTTCTTGCTGTGTCTCAGAAGGAGCAAAATCATTCTTTGGGCACAAATGCCACCGTGAGGAAGGGAACCAATCCCTTCTCCATCGCCGTGGGGGACAGGGTTCCAACATGTGTCTTGAGGGGTGCATAGCCAACTCTGCTCATTTTCCTTAGTCACAGAGGCTGCTCATTCACAGATCTGCTGCCAGACCACAGGGCTGGGAGGCCTGCTCCTCCAGCATGCTTACCCTTGGACCTGTTCAAACCCGTCGCTTTCTCTTCCTTGGGAGCACTCAGTGAGGTGGAGATGAGGAGGGAAGCCAGGAAGTATGGACAAGAAGATAGATCCCACCCTACACATCATTCTTTGTGTGACAGTTTTGTGCTCAGGAATTCGCTTGCTTATTTGTCAGGAGGCCCTCTCCACGTTCCATTCTCCATGTTCCTCTAAGCTCGCTCTAACATCGAGCTGGAGGCTGCAATATTTCCCGAGTGTTTGCCTTTGAGCAGGCAATCTGATCCCTAAGCTAGCCCCCAGCAAACCCACAGGGCCCCACACATCATTTTTTGGCTCGAACACAGGGCTGAAGGCTCAGCCAACAAAATGATTAACTTTGGCAGTGATCTGTGTTTGAGTGTGTTTCAGTGTGTGTTCATCTGCGTCTGGTTTTTATAGGCGTTATAAACCATGACTGTGGTTGTAAATTAACTAAAACAATTCAGTAGTCAGAGGACAACATGCACACAACTTGCTGCTGCGGAGTCCAGGACAACCTGCTGTTCATTTCCTTGACCTTTTTGGGTTCCACTTGAGACTGTGTGCCCTGTGCTTTCTGAGCTCTGATTTATTCATCGCCGTGGTTAATCCTTCCTTTTTCCTTCCTCCTAAGAGCATTTTTGGGAGCTGCTAGGATTTGTAATCTGACTTTTAATAACATTATTTGTCCATGTGCCATTCTCAGCCTGACAGAGGAACCGCTCCATGGCAGTATTCCTTCAGCAATGCTATATATGCTTGCCGTCCTGCAGTTGAACAAGGACAGCCTGGGTGCTGTCCTTGAGCCTCTTTGTGCTCAAGTCTACCATTTGAGCCACACCGCGACTTCTGGCTTTTTCTGAGCCACAGCACCACTTCTGGCTTTTTCTGAATGGTTTATTGGAAATGAGAGTCTCACAGACTTTCCTTCCCAGGCTGGCTTTGAACCGTGATCCTCAGATCTCAGCTTTCTGAGTATCTAGGATGACAGGCATGAGCCACCAGAGCCTGGCTAATGCTATACACTCTTTAAGTGAAATAGTCTATTTTTTAATAGACAACCCACTGAAAATGGAGTCCTCATAATTAAAAACACACATACTAAGACAAGTGCTTTTAAAATCTATTTAATAAGGATAGAAATCTGTTCTTATTCCTGAATATTCACACATTTGTTCTCTACCAGATCCTGGGGGTAGGGGGGGGGGGGCGGAATTAACTTCATAAGATGGCCCACACTTGATTGCATCAAACAACCAACCACAAAGTGCAGAAAAACAGGAGTGGACAACGTGATTGTTATTGTGGGCTCAGGTAAGAAAAGCCAGGGGCTTCTCCACCCTATGGGAAGTGTCCACATAGGGCTATCCAAGAGGGTCTCTGAATTGAGTTGGGGAAGTAAGGCCAGCAGGCTGGAGAGATTTTGTTAAATAAACAAGGAAATGAAGCATTTCCGGATTAGAAATGGACATAAACAAAAGCCCAGTGTGCTGTGAATAGCATCTCCTCGATGCCCTGGCAAGGGTTGGAGTCTCTGCATACAGAGGGACCCAGTGCAACGCAGGGCTGCTTGTCTTACACCATAGGCAGCAGTGGTTGTTAAACTAGAAAGGACGTCATGTAAGTTGGTGCTCTACATGGACAAACATTGGAAGAATGCAGTGGGGCTGCTCTGCCCCTCGGGGTGTTTGTATGAGGGGAGGAAGGGAGCTGAGAGACGGGGGGGGGGGAAAGAACGGGGTGCGGACACAGATGCCAGCACGAGCAAGACAATTCAGCCATCTCCATCACAGCCGACCCTATGACAGAACGTGAAGATCTCTTTCTGCAGGTGGCAGGGTTAAGGGACAAGAATAAGTGGTACACGGCGAGTTCCAAGGCCACAAATCACTGTGATGGAAACTTGTGGTTTAGTTTAGTCACGAAAGCATTATTTTGTCTGCTCCTGCTCTTCCAATATGCCTTTTCTCACTCATAGGCTTTGAACAGCTCTTGCTTTGCTTGTGCAGTGGATGTTTTCCTGTGTCCCCAACCAATAGGTTGGGTTCACTTTTTCCTAGGGTGTGACACCAGAGCCTCTGTTTCTGGTGATCAAAGCAGAACTGAGTAGGGCCATCTCTGTGTGGCTGGTCCTGAGGCTGTCTCCACAGAGAGAGAGCTGGTGGTCACATTACAATGTCTGAGCTAGGAGCTAAAGAGGGAAGACAGAGTTAAGTCAGAGATAGAGAAAGAGATGGAAATGGAAATGGAGATGATGGAGATGGAGATGGCGATAGAAATGGAGATCCTTTGGTAAAAGTTGGTAGAGAAGCAGGCAGCCAGTTCATGGAGGCGTAGGCAACCTGAGGATGACAGGATAAGCCGATGAGCCAACACCTGCCTGGCAAAGACATGGGGGCAGGGGCTGCAGAAGAGGGAAATAGAGACAAATCAGAGGAAAGAGGAACAGAGACACAGCATCGAATCTGTGGGGCACTAATTCCATGTTGGCAGGGCTGGTTGGAAACAGAATGGAGAGTTGCCACTCAGAAAGCTGTCTTCCCAGATTTCAGTTCTGTTGTGTGCCCAAGGCCAGGCCTGCGCATACCCCTGAGGACAGGGCAGGGTGGCGGAGGCTGTGGCAGTGACACCTCCCTGTAATTAGTTTGACAAATGTCCGGCTAGTGTGTTAAGGGTGTTGAGGTAAAGGAGCTCCTGAAGTAGATGCAGCTCAGAGTTCAAAGCTGAGGTGGTAGGAAATATACCTTTAATGCCTCAATGGTGACATGATCCCATCTTCGCATCTCAGAGGGCTGTGTGTCTGGGTGTCTGTCCCTTTGCCTGATCCCCTCAGAGAACACGCACAGTTGAAGTTGCACCTGGAGGTTAAAACTTAAAGGCAAATTGATTTAAGCTGAACAAGCCAACCACCATGGACTACTTTAAATCTCCAATAGAACAACTATCAAGGACTTCTTGTATCCACAGCTCAAGAGAAACTTCCTTATTTTCCATGGCAGTAGAATAGATAGCCTTAAATATTCTCTCAAAGTATGTGGATTGCGTTTAATGGAAGAGAAATCAACATTAAGTTGGAACACACCATTGTTATTATTATTTTCTTTTAAAAATAGCAATCAGAGTGAGCTGCATACTTTTTCTTCACTTGAGGGTAATTACTTCCAAATAACGCTACTAACTTGACCCAAATGGAACGTTTTAGTATTCTTAAGGGCACACCCCTAGGCGTCTACTTTTTCCAGTGAAAAGATGCCAAAATTAAATTCTTTTAAGGGGAGGCTCCTATTTATGAGCAACCTGTATTGTAGTCACAGACATTGTAAACAGAGCTCCTTTTCATCTATGATTTTATTAGCTAGCTGGGGTTTCTAACTTTAGCACTTCAAATATGGCTTTCAACCAAATCTGCCAAAAGCTTGTAGCAGCTAACCAACCTCAGCATATCTTTACTTATATTTCCCCCGAATTATTGTTTATATACAACATATATCTTGCTCTTCATTTTGTCTCTGGGTGGTAGAGAGAAAGAAAATTCAACTGATGAAAGCAGAGGCCCACAAAGGTCACTAATATGAATTGACTCATTCTGCTTCCAAAATGGTACCCAGGGCAGCAGCGGGAACAGAGATGGCAGATCCCTTCCAGCTCAGAGCTCTGAAGCACTGTCCTTAGTACAATGGACTCTTTCCTGTGTCCAGAATGGGTAGGTTAGGGTAACATTTTCCTAGGTTGATATCTAGATGGGGAACAGAAAATAAAACAAGTCTGTCCAGAAAATTGCAGGTCCCAGAATGATTACTATAAAAATGTGTATTTCTTTCCTTTTGCATAGACTAGACGGATTAGACCTGCTCGATGGACCATAATATTTTGAGTCTGCTTTCTTGTTTCCATCCATTAAAATCTGGAAACAGATTTGCTGAACCCTTGATCACACCTGACCTCAAATCCCTTCTGTGCTAAAAATTCCCATCAGTTTGGTTACTTCTTGGGGGTATAACCTTAATTCATTTCCTCTTCTCAACCCCACCCATGAATAATGTCATATCCGTGCAACTGCTCTATCCAAACACACCTCAAGTACCCCTGCTTTACTCTGCTCTGCTGCCCTCGATATTCTCAGTACACTGGCTGCTGTGCAGTGCTGGTGCTGACCTTAGTGACCACAGGGTGGTGACATCATTCCAGCAAAGATGCCTGTGTCTGGGCCTTGAACAAGTGAATCAGAATGGGACAACTCCACCCCAGACCATCTAGAGTTCTACAGAAACTCACTTCTAACCACACCCTGTGGTGTGGAGTGGTGCCAAGTGTCCCCAGCACAGCCTCCTCCTCCTCCTCCTTCCCAATCCATCTGGCCGCACTGCCCTCTCCCAGCCCCAGATACTCAGCCTTGTTTCTATCTCACAGGTTTGGTGTCACAGATCCTTCTGTTCAGAAGATCCCAGCTTACGAGTATTGCACAAACTGATTTTATGCTCACGAATTTTAATGTAAAGGAAACATAGCTTTCAGTCATACAGGTGAAGCATGTAAATAGTATCTTTTCTGTGTTATAAAAATTGGACTTAGATCTTAAGGACATTCTAGTATATATTGTCTGTTACTACAACAGAGTAATAAACATTTCTGAATTTTGTGACATTAAAAAATGATGACTTTTATTACACTCATGGTATTTATGGGTCAGGAATTTTAAAGGCTTCAGCAGAGATTTCCTGGCCATGTCTGGATTTTCAGCAGAGAAGTCTATGAATGATTTATGGGTGCTAAGAAAGTTGGAAGTACATTTACTTCGATGAGTAAATGTGTGGATGATAGTTCTCAGCTGGAAACCCAGCATAAATTGTATAGTCTTCTAAAAGTTCATCCTCAGGGACTGGAAGCTTGGCTCAAGTGATAGAGCATCAGCTTCAGGAGCACAGGCCTGTGTTCAAGCCCTAATACCAGCACAATACAACACAGCACAACAAAACCACATCTAACACATCTGGTGAGAGTCACGGGTCAGTTCCTCCTGTGTTCACCAGCCCTCTCTGGCTTGAGGGAGGTAAATATGACTTCATTGTTGATGATAACGTGGCAAGGGCCTGGCCTGGGCTACACTCTCACCAGCATCTCCCAAACATGCCCACCTCAAATAGTGATGTCATAGGAAGTAACAGGATGACTAGAAACGACCACAGGTGACAATGCGTAGTTTATGCTCCTTGCTTTCTGGGGGCTTTGTATAAGCTAGTTTTTAAGTCACACTCTTCTCTCATCTATTTTGGGGTATGCCTGTCCTGGGGCTTGAACTCAGGGCCTGAGCACTGTCCCTAAGCTTTTTTACTTGAGGCTAGCCCCTACCACTTGAACCCAGCTTCATTCTGAATTGAGGGGTGGTTAATTGGTGGCTTCGAACCTGGTTCCTTAGATCTTGGTCTCCTGAGTAGTTAGGGTTACAGACATGACCCACTAGAGCCCAGCAAGTCACAACACTTTTTAACTCTATTCTTAATTTTTACCTAGTAGAGAGATTGAACATATCAGCAGTGTAATTAAGACATAATTTCTCATATTATATACAAAATAATAAGTTTGACAGTTTTATGTCTAGTTAAAAAAAACTCAGATCAAAAGAATAATGAGTCAAACTCTTAGAACTTGCTAAACTTCTCTAGGCAACATTAATGTTTTATTTTTTTCCTTCCTTCCTTCGTTCCTTCCTTCCTTTCTTTCTTTCTTTTTCCTTTCTTTTTTGCTTGCTTGCTTGCTTTCCTTTTTTTCCCTTCTTTCTTTCTCTTTCTTTTTATGCCTGTTCTAGGGCTTGATCTCAGGGCCTCCCTGAACTTCTTTTGCTCTAGGCTAATGCTGAGCCACAGCTCCATGTCTGGCCACTTGAGCCACAGTTCAATTTATGGTTTTTGGGTTTTTTTGTAGTTTGGTGGAGATAAGAATCTCTACATTAGTTAGCTTTGAACTGTGACCCTCAGATCTCAGCTTCCTAGGTGGCTATGATTATATGTGTGAGCTACCAGCATCCAGCTTAATCTTTGATTTTTTGAAATTATAATGAGGCAAAACGTTTAAGAATCATAAAGACCAGCCAGCTAAAGTATTTGTAACCCCATCATATTTTTTATCAATTGCAGACTTTATTGATATTTCTCACCTTGCTTTCAAATCTCTCCTAAAACAAGAATATAATTCTACCAGACTCTCCTAATTGTCCTTTTGGTGGCTAGAAGCTGAAAATAGAGGTAAATAATTCTTAAGTAAAAAGCTATGTCCTTAATTGTGCATACTTGCATTTTATTTATGAAGTTAGTTAGATACAAATTGAAAATAAGATATGATAAAATATAATATTGGAAAAATGTGAAGGCTGGATTATTGGCAGAGAATAAATGTATGTATACATAGTTGAGGAACAGGCACTATCAAAGGAGATAATTTAATTATTTTGTTAATAAAATTTAACTTTGTAAAAAATGAAACCCTGCCACTATAGGCAATTTTTTGAGGCAGAAACTTTTTGAGATACATTTTGTCAATAGAAAATATTTCTTTGGAGCCGATTTTCTTTAGGTATTAGTTGAAAACTCATAACCAAATCATGAAAATATTGATAATGTGTCTTACAATTCAAAATGTAAGGCTTACTTTTGAACAGAATCTAACGTGTACTTCTTTGCAGCAGACTTTTCCTCCTGTGAGCACTATTGTTTATTTTACTCTCCGCGTAGCAAATGGACATTCACCCTTTAAGACCAAACAAAAACATTTTCCATTCGGGGTTTCCCTGTAAGGCCGCAACACAGTGGCCCCCGCAGTCCGCTCCATTTACCCTGCAGTGGAGTCTCCCAGCCCTCACCAGCACGGGTACCCGGGTACCCGCGGGACTGCGTGGGCAATCCTGATGGGCTGGCTGCGTGGTTGCTCCGCTGAGGCGGGGACTCCTGCTGGGTAATCCACGCATCCACTGCCATCAAACGCGACCGCAGGGCGGCCCACGGTGATACCGCCGCAGGCTGCTGCTGGCCCTGGGCTGCGGGGAGGTCCGTGTGCCCTGGGAGCTCCCTGCGCTCTGGGGCCGCTGTGCAGGCGGCGGTCCGTGCGCTCTGGGGGCTCTGTGCGCTCTGGGGCCGCTGTGCAGGCGGCGGTCTGTGCGCTCTGGGGGCTCCGTGTGCTTTGCGGGCTCCGTGCACTCCGGGGCGGCCTTGCAGGGGGAGGTTCGTGCGCTCTGAGAGTCACTGTGCAGGGGGGAGGCTCCACACAGAATTTTCAAGATACCATGGGGAGGGATGTGAGGAGCCACAGGCCTTGTCCTACCCCTTCCTTCCTGTTCTCGGCCTATCCGGGTCCGGAACTCCCCGCCAGTTCCCCCACAAGTCAGGCTTCCCATGGAAATATGTCTTGGGCACCTCTGATGCAGTGTGGAAATAAAACGCCCCATCCCAACCCCCAAAACCCTCTCGTTCGGCTGGTTGACCCGCTCACGCGGGCAGCCTACATGGGTGTCCACACCAGAAAGCAGGGAATGGATCTTGGCTACGGCCCTGCACTGCCCTCTCGGGTGTGTAGGTCAACCAACCAGAGCATACCTGCACGCCGACCTGTTCCGCAGCGCGTGTCCAACAGCCAAGCAGTGGAGGCAGCTAAGTGCCCAACAACGAATACAGACTGAGAAAACCCAGCGTCTACACACCATTCCATCATAAGGAAGAAACTTAGGCTGTTTCCAGGAAAAATAGAACTGGAAATCATCATACTGAATGAAATAAGCCAAGCTCAAAAGGCCAAAATGTCATGCTTTCCCTGATGATGATGATGATGATGATGATGATGATGATGATGATGATGATGACAATGACAATGATTGGAGTGGAAGTTGAATGCACATGAGAAAGGAAGGAATCTGCAGGTGTAGGAACGAGATAAGAGCAGCTGAGGACTAATTACTAGCCAGCAAGCTAGGTCAGCACAGTACTATGAAAACTAACAAGTTACAAGAATATGCATCAGAAACAAAGTACTTCATTAATGACAGTATGGGGACAACTATGAGCTACAAGTGTATATGAAACTGCTTGTCCCGGTGGGGATACAGTAGGTTACATCATAGTCAAGAGCTCCACATTTAGTCATTCAGGTATTTTATTACGGTTTGCAAAAGCAACCTGCCCAGTTTCTTCCTAGAGAAAACGTATTTGTTCTGCGAGAACATAGACAAATCTCCCTTCTGTTCTGGAGAGCATTTTCCCCCTGCATTCTTTCCGCGGTTGTTCATACACCAATGTCTCTGAGAGGGTCAGTGACCAGGGCCTTTGCTCACAGACACAGAGACACGTGGCAGTGAGCCAGGTGCATGGCCTAGCTGGTGCTATCCGTCAGGGGCAGGACCCAGAATGTGGCTACAAACTGCTAGTGAAAGACAAACTGCAGAAGAATGCAGGGCATCATTCCAACTTCAAAGACTGCTCAACCCAAGCAAGGGCTTTGAAAATGCATTTGAAACATCTACTGTCACTGTGGATGTCCATACCCTCAAACGTTATACTGTTAATGTGTTAAATTTCAAGTCTTTCCCAAACTTGTTTATACTGAAAAGGTAAAACATACAAGCAAGCAGTAGATAGCAAAGACAATAGAATCTTACTATTTTGGAAACTAGGGCATAAAAAAATTCTGACTTTAAGTAATAAAAGTAACATCCAGAATTGAAAGACTTTCATCCCAGACATAAGAGGTGCTATTTCCAAGTCCTGAGGGCTGAGAGACTTAGCTCTATTTTCCTGCAGTCATATAATAAAAATAAGTGTTACAAAAACCAAAATTGTTATCTGAGGAGGTCACATTTTATGAAATAATGTCTGGGACGACATTCACCAAGGGAAACATCTGGTATTACTTTGAACAATGCCCTTGCTGCCCATGTTGAGCCTTATCCAACCCACCCTGGGTGTGGTTCAGTGTGTGCTTGCACAAGGGTGAAAACCACTGCCTCAGTCATCAACAGTTCTACCCGGTTAACTCATTACATGCCCCAAGGTAAAGAATGTATGTTTTATTTTGTGCCAGTCCTGGCACTTGAAATCAAGGCCCGAGCACTGTCCTTTCTCAAGACTAGAGCTCTGACACTTGAGCCACAGCTCCACTTCCAGATTCTGGTAGTTTGTTGGAGAGAAGAGTCTCTCCGACTTTCCTGTCCAGGCTGCCAGTCCTCCGATATCAGACCCTTGAGCTGGGATTCCAGGTGTGAGCCTCTGGTGCCCCGCTGTGAAGAATGATTCTTACAATGGCTCAGTATACAATGTCACCCTTTCTCTTAAACTTTATTCTTCTACATGCCTAGCAAAGTCAATGTATGACAACCAATAAATAATGTAAAATCCAAAAATAATCCAATAAAAGAGTGCCACTAATGCATAAGACATAGCTACAAGTGAATGCATACCTGAGGTATATTGTAAAGACAGTGCACCAAGAATAGGAATTTGGGATAAGTTCCAGTTTCCCATGCATGGTTATAAACAAATAAATGTCAGGATAAAAATAAGCAGTTCACCAATTTTCCTACACAAATTTTTATACTATTTTAATTAGAGTTATTAAGTATTAAAAGTTAGAAGAGAAAGGTGCAGGAAGAGGGAGAAATACTAAATAAATATAACTCATAGTCTTTTAAAAAACAAATTAAAATACCTTTAATGACAGACGTTTTTGCACCTAGAGTACTGGCATGGATTTACTTCAAAATAATGTAACAACAATATCTACAAATATCATCTCCTCCTTTGGGTTTGTATCCACTGGCGCTGAGTATAGTGAAGAAAGGAAGAGGAAACCTCTTGTGATCACGCAAGGCCACCTGCACCTTCCTTCCTCGATGTCCCATTCTCCCAATTCAGTGGCACTAATCTGGAGATGTTTCAGTGAAGTAGAACAAAATTCAGCAGTAAGAGAAGCATATCAAAAACTGAATCAAGAATCTGGTGATAAAATTCTTCCATATTATCCAGAAAATTACCGATACATAGATTTTGGAATAAAGGGCAATCTTGTAATTGAAATATATGTAACATTTAGAGAGTGGCTGATAGTTCTCTGTCCTCTACCAATTGTTCTTTGGCTAAAAGAACAGGTTTCAAAGGTGCAAATGGGTCTGCTGCCTTTCCTGACCATTGGCCCAGTTTCTGAGGATCTTCCAGCCATGACCCAGAACGAACCTAGCACGTCAGGATTCCATCACCGTGGACTCCAGCAAAGACTAAACCATGAGGGCTGAAGAAGCAAAACACAAGGACAAAGTGGATGTTGATTTGGGGTAATAATAGCTTGGAAAATTTTTTAAGTTGCAATTACTTAACCTTTTGTGGTCTAAACTTGGCTTAATTATTGAAAGTTAAACAATAATAAGATATAGGACCCAAATGTACTTAGCACCACAGAAATGAGTCAATATGAAAGTAGTATTTAACATGAGCTAAATTTCTAAACACAGAGGAGATATTCACTGCTCTAAAGCAAACTTAAAATTACTATTAGCAGTGGTCAAGTCATTTGCGCTGAGTGCCTGTGGCTTGTGACCACGATGTACACCTCTGTGACACAAGACCATCATCTAGACTGTGTTTCTGGTGTTCTCTGTATCAGATATTTTATTCAGACTAATATTGAAATGTAACAACAAGACAGTGCTTGTTAGGGCTAGCTTCTACTTGCCAGGGAAGATTAAGAATGATCGCTCACCTCAACCAGAAGATTTCCCCTCATTAAGTACATCTCCCCAGCAGAAAACAATCATCATCTCCAAACAGTCTCCAATCTTTCTTAGTGCATTATAAAAACGGAATGTATTCAAGTCAATCTGTTGTGTTATTATGCAAAGTTAATAGTCTAGGGAACAACAGAGTTATAGTCTAAGGAACAACAAAGTTAAAAAAAAATATATATATATATATATAAACCCCCAAATATTAATAGAAGTGACCAGAGGTAGTAATAGATTGTCCAGATAGCCTAAAACATGAGGTTACCTAACAAAACTAGAGTTACCCCTTGAAAATCAATTTCCTTCCTTTTTAACTGCATGTGTCCCCTAACCACTATCTTTTATCTAGAAATAGAGAATATTAAGATATTTAAAATACAGTATCATTCTTAGGTGCTATGTTTCTTTAACTTGTGATACATAATAATTTATCATTTATGGTACATATAGCAAACACGCCAAAATGTCACTTAGTGATTTGGGTAATAAATGCACTTTCTGACTCTGAGCCATTATCTCATACACCTGCATTGCAATTTCTACCTGCAATGTATTTACTCTGGTACTATTTAACAATGAGCCAGTGTGTCCAGCCTGTGGTCTTAGCTCTTCAGGAGGTTGAGACCTGAGGATTGCAGCCAGGCCAGGCAAGGAAGTCTGTGAGCCTCCTATCTCCAATTAACCATCAACAAAAAAGAGCAGCTTCATTTCTTCCAGAATACATATGGATAATAATCTCCACCGAGGAGCTGAATGGGTGCCATGCCAGTGGAATGACTTGTCAGGACTGAGCCGCCGGTGTCACCTGTGCTCCCTCTGGTGTCACCTGTACTCCCCCTGCTGTCCTCCACTGGTTGAATAACCTCAAGGAAAAGACACATGAAACGTGGTGGCGTGGTGTATGCAACCCTGATCCCCTCCTGACCTGGAATCCAACTGCTGTGGTGTTGACTTTTGAATGGACACAGATCAGTAGCCAGAGCTACTGCTGCAGTGACAGGGTCACAACTGTGGAAAATGTACTGATATGGAAGGCCTTATAACATTGAAGGGAGAGTTATAAATTCCACGCCCTTCCAGTGCGAGTCAAGGCCAAGGGTTTGTAATGTGACTAAGTCGACCTTTCACAGAAGATTCCGCCGGTGTCACTTCTGAACCTCACATGTACAATGGGTCTAACAGCAGCAAGAACGGCTTCAGTTGATGATGACAGGAATGGATGGTAGGCTTTGAAATACCTATAATCCTCGATTTGGAAATGAAATCTTTGTGGAACAGATCAGAACA
This sequence comes from Dipodomys spectabilis, assembly GCF_019054845.1. Lineage (NCBI taxonomy): Eukaryota > Metazoa > Chordata > Mammalia > Rodentia > Heteromyidae > Dipodomys > Dipodomys spectabilis. The sequence goes on along the minus strand of NW_024870772.1, from coordinate 45,938,486 downwards.
ACGAAACTGTTACTTTCATTTCTTTGGCATTCTTAATCAGCTGAATAAACATTTTGCACTTAGACTACTGTTGGTCTTCACACATCAAATTTGTACCTATTAATCCAGTAGGTATTTAATTTCCTTAACTAATATTCCTTTAATTTATATTTAAATTCCTAGATACTGAAGTCTTTCTGATGTGGACATCTGCTGTGAAAACGGAAGGAAGTGGAGATTGTTAAGACCTTTCCTAATTTTTCAAGTTTGTAACTTACTTGTGGCCTTTCTCCAAGGAACAAAATGTGTTAGATTTCAGTGTGACTTAGTAATTGCTTAAATTACCCTAACTGTGGGGCCAATTAGAGGGACCGAGCCTGCCGGAGGGTGTCTGGCAGGGGGTTATGCCTGCTCGGTACAGATTGGAATGTTGATTTTGTGTTAAGTCCTTATTGGAAGAACCCTTTGATATTTTCTTTTTTTTTTTTTTTTAAATTTAATTTAATTTTATTTGTGAACATACTGTACAGAGGAGTTAAAGTTACATGGGCAGGATAATGCGTACAATTCTTACCAAGCATTGCAGCCTCCTCCTTTGTTTATCCTTCACATCCCTTCCCAGCCTCCCCCCTCCCCCCCAATCCCAATCCTTCTCCTCCCCCCCCCGCCCCCCCCCCCCCCCCGCACCAACATTGTAAAGCTCGTTTTGGACATGACAACTTGTACTTCTCATTGTTGCAACAGGTCCACCTGTATCCTTAAACAACTGGTTTTTCCCCATCTCCTCCACAAGTTATACTGACATCAAATATAGTGAAAGCAGGGGTTATACTGTGGAGGAGGGACATACAAAGCAACAAAGAGATAATCTTATGTGTTAGAAACACATGCATGAAAGAAAAAAAAACATTAAAATACACATCTAAGGGTTCATTTTCCTGACATCACATTATCTGACCTTTTCCGCTTGACTCATACATATACTAGATATTACAAATAAGGGAAACCATGGGACCTACGTTTCTTTGGGCCTGGCTTACTTCACTTAGTATAATTTTTTCCAAGTTTTTCCATTTCCTAACAAATGGGGCAATGTCATTCTTTCTGATGGAGGCATAGAATTCCATTGTGTATATATACCACATTTTCTTGATCCATTCATCTACTGAGGGGCATCTGGGTTGGTTCCATATCTTTGCTATGGTAAATAATGCTGCAATAAACATAGTTGTGCTGGTAGCTTTAGTGTGGTCTTGTTTGTAAACATTAGGGTAAATGCCCAAAAGTGGGATTGCTGGGTCATAGGGGAGCTCTATGTGAAGTCTTTTGAGGAACCTCCATACTGCTTTCCAAAGTGGTTGAACAAGTTTACATTCCCACCAACAATGAAGTAAGGTTCCTTTCTGTCCACATCCCCTCCAGCATCTGTTGTTGTTAGAGTTCTTGATTTTTGCCGTTCTAACTGGAGTGAGGTGATATCTCAATGTTGTTTTGATTTGTATTTCTTTTATGGCTAGGGATGTTGAACATTTCTTCATGTGTCTATTGGCCATCCTTTCTTCTTCAGAGAAGCTTCTCTTTAAGTCTTTAGCCCACTTACTTATTGGGCAGTTGTTTCTTTGAGGATTTGTTGTTGGGTGGTTTAATTTTTTGAGTTCCAAGTATATTTTAGATATGAGACCCTTGTCCGTTGTATGGCTAGTAAAGATCTTCTCCCAGTCCGTGGGCTTTCTATTGATCTTGCTAGCTATGTCATTTGCCCTGCAGAAGCTCTGCAACCTTATACAATCCCATTTGTCCAACCTTTCTTTGATTTGTTGTGTTTCCTGGTCTCTATTCAGAAAATTTCGGCCTGAGCCAAGGAGACCCAGGGTTTCTCCTATTCCATCCTGTAATGTTTTCAGAGTGTCTGCTTTGAGTTCAAGGTCTTTGATCCATTTGGAGTTGATTCTGGTGCAGGGTGATATATAAGGATCTAGCTTTAGTTTTCTACATGTAGTTAACCAGTTTTGCCAGCACCATTTACTGAAGAGGCTGTCTGTCTTCCATTCTATTGTTTTAGCTCCCTTATCGAAGATTAGATGGCTATAGGTCTGTAGGTTCATTTCTGGGTTTCCAATTCTATTCCATTGGTCCTGAGGTCTGTTCTTATGCCAATACCAAGCTGTTTTGATTACTATGGCTTTATAGTAGAGTTTGAAATTTGGTATTGATATTCCTCCAGCAGTGTTCTTTCCGTTGAGGAGCGTTTTTGCTATTCGGGGTCTTTTATTGTTCCATATGAATTTTTGGATTGCCGCTTCTATTTCCTTGAAGAATGAGGGTGGAATTTTGATAGGTATTCCGTTGAATTTGTAGATAGCCTTGGGAAGTATTGCCATTTTCACGATGTTAATCTTTCCAATCCAGGAGCATGGGAGGTTTTGCCATTTTTTAAGTTCTGTGTTGATTTCCTTTTTCAAGATTTTAAAGTTTTCATCATAGAGGTCCTTCACTTCTTTAGTTAAGTTAATTCCTAGATATTTTATTTTTTGTGGGGCTATTACAAATGGAGTTGCTTTCCTAACTTCAGCCACACTTTTCTCATTGTTGGCATACAGAAAAGCCATTGATTTTGGGGGGTTAATTTTATAACCTGCTACTTTGCCAAAGTTTTGAATCAGCTTGAGTAATTTGGGAGTGGAGTCTATGGGATTCTTTAAATACAAGATCATGTCATCTGCAAAGAGGGAGAGTTTTATTTCTTCTTTCCCTATTTGGATCCCCTTTATGTCTGCATCTTGTCTTATTGCTGTAGCTAGGCATTCTAATACTAGATTGAAGAGAAGTGGAGAGAGTGGACATCCTTGTCTTGTTCCTGAGTTAAGAGGAAATGGCTTTAGTTTTTCACCATTAAGTATAATGCTGGCTGTAGGTTTGTCATATACAGCCTTTATTGTATTGAGAAATGTTCCATGGATTCCTAATTTTTCCAAAACCTTCATCATAAAGGGGTGTTAGATCTTGTCGAATGCTTTTTCTGCATCTATTGAGATAACCATGTGGTTCTTATTCTTGCTCCTGTTGATGTGATGAATAATATTAATTGATTTGCGTATATTGAACCAGCTTTGCATCCCTGAAATGAATCCTGTTTGATCGTGGTGTATGATTTTTTGGATGAATTGTTGAAGTCGGTTGGCCAAAATTTTGTTGAGAAGTTTTGCATCAATGTTCATCAAAGAAATGGGTCTATAGTTCTCTTTCTTTGATGAGTCCCTGCCTGGTTTTGGGATGAGGGTTATGATGGCTTCATAGAATGTGTTCGGTAGTGAGCTTTCTCTTTCAATTTCATTGAAGAGTTGGAGGAGTATTGGTGTGAGCTCTGCTTTGAAGGCCTTGTAAAATTCCGCTGTAAAACCATCTGGTCCTGGACTTTTCTTAGCTGGGAGGTCTCTTATTGCTGTTTCTATTTCAATGCTTGATATGGGCCTGTTAAGCTGGTTTAACTCATCTTGGTTTAGTTTTGGCATGTCAATATTTGCTAGGAAATGGTCCATTTCTGTCAAGTTCTCAAACTTATTAGCATAAAGTTTTGAGAAGTATTCCCTTATAATGTTCTGAATCTTGGTTGTTTCCGTGGTGATGTTTCCATTCTCATCTCTGAGTTTATTAATTTGGGTGTGTTCTCTTCTTTTTCTGATAAGATTTGCTAAGGGTCTGTCAATTTTGTTAAGTTTTTCGAAGAACCAACTCTTTGTTTTGTTGATTCTTTCTATAGTTTTTTTGGATTCTAATTCATTTAATTCTGATTTAATTTTGATTATTTCTTTCCGTCTACTGGATTGGGGTTTATCTTGCTGCTCTTTTTCAAGGAGGTTTAGATGTGTCATTAAATTGCTAGTTTCAGATCTCTCCAATTTGTTGATGTAGGAGCTCAGAGCTATAAACTTGCCTCTGAGTACTGCCTTTGCTGTGTCCCAGAGGAGCTGGTAATTTGTGTGTTCATTTTTGTTGAATAGCATGAACATTTGAATTTCCTTTCTAATCTCTTCCATGACCCACTCTTGATTCAGCAGTGTGTTGTTCAGCCTCCATGTGATACTGCACTTTCTTTGGTGGCTTTTGGTGTTGAGTTCTAATTTTATTCCCTTGTGGTCAGAGAGAATGCAAGGTATAACTTCAATGTTTCTGAATTTAGACAAGTTTGCTTTGTGGCCTAAAATGTGGTCTATTTTAGAAAACGTTCCATGTGCTGCTGAGAAAAACGTGTATTCTGATGCTGCTGGGTGAAATGTTCGGTAGATGTCTGTTAAGTCTAGTTGATCTATGCAGCTGTTTAGATCTGCGGTTTCTCTGTTGAGTTTTTGCCGAGTTGATCTATCTAGTGGGGAGAGTGGTGTGTTAAAATCCCCAACAATTAATGTCTTTGGATCTATATGGGATTTGAGGGAAAGTAGCGTTTCTTTGATAAATTTGGGTGCTCCATTGTTTGGGGAATAGATATTTAGAATTGTAATATCCTCCTGAAGGAGAGATCCTTTAATTAGTATGTAGCGACCTTCTTTATCTCTTCTCACGAATTTTAATTTGAAGTCTATTTTATCTGATATTAAGATTGCAACTCCCGCCTGTTTATGGGGGCCATTTGCTTGGTAGATTTTGTTCCAGCCTTTAACATTGAAAATGTGTTTGTTTTTACGGGCAAGATGTGACTCCTGAAGGCAGCAGATAGAAGGGTCTTGTTTTTTAATCCAACTAGACAGTCTATGTCGCTTAATTGGAGAGTTCAGTCCGTTAACGTTAAGAGATAGGACTGAGAGGTATTTGGGAGTTCCTGCCATGTTATCCACCTTCTTGGGGGCTGCAAAAACTGGGTTCTTCCTATGGTTCTTGGATTCTCAGTTTGGGTGCAGTTTCTTGGCCTTTGTTGCGGTCTTGTTGGTTTTCTATGTGTAGGACATCTTTAAGAATCTTTTGTAGGGCTGGTTTGGTGGAGATGTATTGTTTCAATTTTTCTTTGCTATGGAAAGTTTTTATTTGGCCTTCAGTTATGAAGGAGAGTTTAGCTGGGTACAGTATTCTTGGTTGATAGTTGTTTGTTTTTAGGGCATGGCATACATCATTCCAGGCTCTTCTTGCTTTGATTGTCTCTGCTGAGAAATCTGAGGTGATTCTAATTGGTTTCCCTTTATAGGTGATTAAACTTTTCTCCTTGACAGCTTTAAGGATCTTTTCCTTGGTCTGAGTTGATCCTGTGTGGATTATAATGTGACGGTGGGATGTCCTATTCTGGTCTGGCCTATTTGGGGTTCTAAAGGCTTCTTGTATCTGAATAGGCTTATCTTTTTGCATGTTTGGGAAGTTCTCTGCTAGGATCCTGTTAAACAAATTTCCTAGACCATTAACTTCTGTTTCTAGGTGCTCCTCTACACCCATTATCCTTAGATTAGGCCTTCTGATGGTGTCTTCCAGGTGTTGGATAGATCTATCATATTTCTTGGACTTGTCTTGGATGGTTGTATGTTCTTTCTCTATAATATCTAGGCTGTCTTCAATCCCTGAGATTCGATCTTCTGCATGGTCTAACCTGCTGTCAAGACTCTCTACTTTGTTTTTTATCTCTTTTCCTTCTAATTGGTCAGCTTTGATGGCTTCAAGTTCTTTGTTGAAGCTCTGTTTTAGGTCTTGTATGAATTTCTTTACTTCCTTAATTTGGTGTTCAGTGTTTGTTCTCAAATCACTTAGTTGATTGGTTATGGTTTCTTTGGACTCCCATTCCTTCTGTTGGGTTCCATTCAGCATTCCCTTTGTGGTCTCCCTGACTTCCTTCAGCTCTTTGTTAATGGATTCCATGAATGCCTTTAGTGATCTTTGTGTGTTCTCTACATGGTCTCTCAATTCCTGAATTACTCTTTGATTAGCTTCCTCCCGTTTGTGGGATTCCTGCAGTTCTCTTTCCTCCCGTTCGTGGGATTCCTGCAGTTCTCTTTGAGTGTTCTCAGCCTGCTCACGCCATTCCTCCCTTTCTCTTTGAGTATTCTCAAGTTGTTCACGCAAATCCTGTATCAGTTTTTGAGTAGCTTCCTCACGCTTATGATATTCCTGTATAAACTTTTGGGATGCCTCCTCTCTCTCCCTATCATGCTCATACAGAGTCCTTTGTAAGTTGTCAAACTTCTCATTTATCATGTTTGCCACCAGTGTTTGTAGAGCTATTTGGGAGCTCTCCTCTGGATTGTTCATTATCTGATCTGACCCCTGATTATCAAGATTGGGAATTGGGATACCCGGATTTGCCATTTTTCTTGTGTTTTTCCGGCTTACTCTGCCCATTTGAGATGAAAATAGCACCAGTTTTGTGCTAGAACACTATCTTAAGGCAACCATCAACCAACGTTTGCATTTATACAGTCAATAGTCTACAGATACAATCTAGTTCAACAGATACATCTATTCAACATCAAACAACTATAGGTTAATGGGCTTCGAACCGCAGAGAAGAATTTGGAAAACCAGAAATTTTTAGGGTTAGGGAGAGATATGGGTAAAAATTAGGAATAGATTGGTGTGGGGAGGCACAGGGAGAGTTAACTATGTCCTAATCTCAATGCAGGAAATAGGTTGGGCAGGATGCAAGTAGAGAGGGAGAGAAAAAGAAGAAAGGGAAAGGGAAATGAAAAGAGACCAGAAAAAAAATTAGAAACGTAAAAATTAATATAGTTATGGAGATTGAAAGACCATCTATTTAGAGAGGAATGTGAATATAATGAGAAAACAGGAGGGAGATAGAGGAGATGTGAAAAACTTAAAAAATGCTTAAAATATTATATAGGTATAAAGAGGTAGTACTGCTATTAAGGAATTTAAGTCTCAGAGGTTTTGGATTGAGTAATAAATTTGTGGATTAAGTGTGTACACAATGGGGGATAGGGTCTACTAGTTAACTATGGGTTTATCTGAGGATGTGCAGGACAAGAGTTAAGTCACATACAGAAGAACAAAAGAAAGGAAAAGGTGAAAAGGATAAGAAAGGGAGAAAAAAAAGATCAGAGGTTCAGTAGAGCTAGACAAAAAACAAAAAGATAATTAAGAAAGAAAGAAAAAGAGAGAGAAGACAAGAAAAGAAAGGAAAACGTACATTCACGTATTCCTAAAATAAAAATTATAAGAGGGAAAAAAAAGTTACTGGAAAACAATTATTTTTTCAAAAAAGGCAAAAATTAAAGATTAATAAAAGTTTTAGAAAAGGAAAAAAAAATTTTATATATATAAGGTACCAAAAAAAAAAAAAAAAAAAAAGAAAGAAAAAAGAAAAGAAGAAAAAAAAGTTCTTTGATTTTTTTTTTTTTTTTTTTGGGAGGGGTGGGAAGAATCCTGTATCTCCCTTTTGTCTGTAACCAGCCTCTTGTTGGAGTCTCTGGTCAGCTTGAGGTCCTGTGGCTTGATTGGTTTCTTAAGTCAGTTTGTTCGAACAGACAGAAAAATGCTCTGCTTTACCCAAGATTTTGAGATCCCCCTCCCAGGTTAGTTTAATGGGAGGGTGATCTGCTTTGAGAATCACAAAAGAGGGGTGATGAGGCTAGGTTCTGGTAGAGTTGAGGCCTTTCAACAAACAGTAGCTTTTCCCTGGGCCTATTTTGTGAAAAATTCACAGAGCCCACCCTGGAGCCATTCTCAGGGTTTCTGTTTTTCAATTGATTGTGGAGGCTGCTAGAGGGAGGGGCAGCCTCTGGCTACCCAGTGAGGAAAGCCACTCCAATGGCTGGTGCCTGAGCTGGGTGACTTTTCCCTGGATGGAGCTGAGTCTGGCAGGTCACTTTGCCATTAAGTTCTTATGACTCGTTTTATTCCAAGGCCTGAGTTGGAGCTAGCAGCTCCTCCGAGCTTTGTCGGTATCCAAGATGGAGATCACCGGTGCTGGGGGGGGGAGGGGTGGCCTTCCCTCCTCTGCTCCCGTAGAAGGAGTGAGGATGTCGGGCTTCTACTCACGCCGAGTCTTGGATCCTGGGTCGTCTCTGGTCTGCAAACTGCAGGATGAAGATGTCCGCTCCTTGTCGGTTCTTGCTGGTGTTGAGTAGAATCCTCTCGCCCGCTGCGTCTGGCTCCTTCGTCCCGGACTCTCTGTGTGAGCGCTCAGGTATGGCCGCGGCTGCGGTCGCCGCCGCGACCCTGCCGCCGCTGCTGCCGCGGCTGCTGGCAGGCGCTCAGATGTGTCTCCTTGTCTTGGCTTCCCCTCTCTTGTCTAACTCTCTGTCCTGTGATGGCACACTTGGTGTGATTCTCTGGCTTAGGACTGTTCACTGGAACTCTAAACCTGCTTTCTATGCGAGAGCTTGTTCAGATTCCAGCTTCTCCTCCGCCATCTTCCCGGAACTCCCCTTTGATATTTTCTTACTGGTGTATATTAATTGCATGAAGGGCTTTCACCGTAGTATTTCACATGTGCACATTCCATACTTTGATCAGACTCACACCTCCATTCTCCTTTTTCTGTTTTTCCCTTCCCCCTTCTTTCCAACAACATTCAGTTTCCTTAAATTTTTACTCCACCATTCTCCTTTCCTCTCCCCTTCCCACTGTCCCCACCAAACAGTCCCACAGCTATGTGTGTATGTGTGATTTATAACAAATAGGTATAGATTCTATGTGAGATAAAAACTTCAATCTTGGGGGCTGGGAAGGTGGCTCAGTGGTAGAGCGCTTGCCTTGCATGCCTGAGGCCCTGGGTTCGATTCCTCAGCACCACATAAGCAAAAAGAAAAAAGCCAGAAGTGGCGCTGTGACTCCAGTGGTAGGCGCTAGCCTTGAGCTGAAGAGCTGAGGGACAGCGCCCAGACCCAGAGTTCAGGCCCCATGACTGGACCCCCCCAAAAAAAACCAAAAAAAAAACTTCAATCTTGTTCTGAAAATGGTTTCTCTTAAAATGATGTCCACTTCCATTCGTTTGCCTACAAATGACATAATTTCTGTTTTCATACTGATGGAATAATACTTCGCCATGCATAGATGCCACATATTTTTATCTCTTCATTAGGCATCCAGACTGGTGGTTGTGACTAGGCTGCAAGAAACATGGGGTTCAGGTATTCCTGTTCTGTTTTGTCTTGCATTCATTTGCGTATGCCATGGAGTGACGTTATCAAATCATAAGATGGGTCTAGTTTTAGTTTTTTGAGGAGCTTCGTACTGATTTCCACAGTGCCTGGCCTAATTTCAGTTCCCACCAGCAGTGCATAAAATTCCTTTTCCCATGTCCTCACCTGTATTTATTTCAGTGTTTTTGATGATAAATGATTACATGGGTTGACAATTACTGAAAGAAGTACAAATATACACATGGGAAAATGTTCAACATCCACAGCCATAAAGGAAATGAGAGTCAAAACACCACTGTGATTGCATCTTACTTCAGTCAGAATGGCTTTGGTAGCTTGCCTGTGAGCTGACCATTGCCTTTGACTGTCTCGAGCAGGGAGCTGGCAGCTTTTCTTGGGCAAGTGGACCAAGGTTTTGAACACTCTGACCACCATTCAGTGAGATCCCAGATCAGAGAATTATAAGGTATAATGTGATTGATTTGTTACACAACAGATTTCACTTTTATTAGCTTATATTTGTCATATGGGGTGCTGATTTCATTGTTATATCAACACACTGCATCCCAATCAATCACACAGAAGATGCTTTAGCAAAGCAGGAGGAAGATTAATATCTGCCTCATAGGGTGCTATGATAACCAAGTTAGCTGATTAGAGCTTGAAATATCCTCACAACCAGTTAGTGATATTTTACTAGAACACTAATAGAATAGTAGTTGTACTATTCTATTACACTGAGGTGATACAAAAGTTTCATAAAGAAAATTTAGTTATACTGTTTTATTGACACACCATTCTAGCATGCCAGTTTTAGAGCAATTATTTAGGTCTCTGAAATATAGAAAGGGTATGATTTCTCCAGCTCTCTACTCCTATCTGTAAAATGAAGGGAAATTGTCTATTTCTTCCCTGAGCTAAGAGGTTCTAGCTAATTAGTTTAAAAATGTGAGCTATTAATTAAGGAGGGCTCTGAGACACACCAAGAGAACCTGACATGCAACAGCTATTGGTTCTTTGGCTTTTCAAAAATTCCTCTGCCACAATGAATTAACCTTATGGACAAGGAAGCATTAAAATGAGGATTGACTTCTACAGTTGGAATTCTGTGATCTTTTACTATGTATCTATGTCAAAGGTCCTTTAATAGTTGGGATTTCTACAGCTTCACTTGCCTTATCTATTTCCCCCAGTTTTTCCCCTCAAATTATGAGCATACACTTAAATTTCAAGGCACCCCAGTTGTTGATTTCATTGTATCTCTTCTTAGAGACCACACTTGCCCATGTGTGTGCACAGGATATACTTAAGACCACACTTGCACAGGATATATTTTTAGAATCGCTCTTCTATCAAAATCATCATGGTCCTCATCATCACCACCATCACACTTAAACCATTTCCATGCTATCCTGCTGTGAGAAAACTCCAACCATCTCACGAACCTGTGACGTTCTACCTCTTCCATTATTGGATGAGGAAACTGACATACAGGGAGATCCTATCAGTTGCCAAGGATGGGCAGAGGCTGGATACTGCCCTACACACAAGACAGACAGCGGCTGTACAATTACCTGAAACACTGGCCCGCCAATCATTTGTCCTTATCTCAGGAATTTACTCCTGATCTCATCAACTGCTATTTGACCATGGTTTTTGTTGGAGCCTGGGAAGTTAAGTGGAGGAGGGCGGTCGCCGACCCTGCTACCCTGCCTGTCAGCCAGCGACTAGTCTGAGTTAAGAGGAGCTCGGTGCTCAATTTGTAAGTGTAAAATACAAACTGGAAATAAGTAAGAAAATAGTATGATAAAAATATAATCGATTTTATTTGTAATTTCCAATTTTTATTATAATTGTATGCTGAAATAAAATCAGGGATATATTGAGACAAATCCAACTTAGTCTCTCTTGTGTGTTGTTTTTCTTTTTTTTTTTAATTTATTTTAATTTTATTTGTGAACATACTGTACAGAGGAGTTACAGTTACATGGGCAGGATAATGCGTACATTTCTTACCAAGCATTGCAGCCTCTTCCTTTGTTGACCCTTCACATCCCTTCCCAGCCTCCCCCCTCCCCCCCTAATCCCAATCCTTCTCCTTCCCCACCTTTCCCCTCCTTCCCCCCCCCCCCACCAACGTTGTAAAGCTCGTTTTGGACATGACAACTTGTACTTCTTATTGTTGCAACAGGTCCACCTGTATCCTTAAACAACTGGTTTTTCCCCATCTCCTCCACAAGTTATACTGACATCGAATATAGTGAAAGCAGGGGTTATACTGTGGGGGAGGGACAACAAAGCAACAAAGAGATAATCTTATAAATGTGTTAGAAACACATGCATGAAAGAAAAAAAACATTAAAATACACATCTAAGGGTTCATTTTCCTGACATCACATTATCTGACCTTTTCCGCTTGACTCATATATATACTAGATATTTTTCTATGAATCAAGGAGGACATTTAGAAAATGCTATTTGTGACTCATGGTACTCTTGGACATCACTGTGTAAAGCTTTCTACACAGAGCTGAGCGAAGCCATCCCCGGGATTTGCCCAGTGGTACAAACAAGCCTGGCTTCATGTAGAACAAGCCATGTCTCAGGCTCTGGGAATGAGGCGGGCCTGGGTGCAGCCTGTGGTGAGCAGCCTCTGCCAGCCAGAGGAGCTGTGCCTCTGCCCACGGCGTCGCAGTTCTCACAGAGAAGCCTGGGAGGCTTCAGTTCTGAGCCGTGACTGAGGCTGGTGTGTCTGGTTTTTAGCGTTAAAAAAACCTTGATTCAAACCACAGAAAAATTCTGAGTCTGTTTCTGTTCACAGCTTGAGGAAGGGGACCAAATTGCCTTTAAGTTTCACTCAGGATTTAAGGGTGGACAATTGTTTGCTCATTGATAAATGGAGGAAAAGTGAACACTGGGACTGGTAATACGTTTGAAATCCCATGGGGGAAGGGCAGGAGAAAATCTATTTAGTTCCAAAAGATAGAAACAAAGGCCTATGTTAAGCATTTTATATGTGCTAAATTTACAAGCTGTGAATCTTTAGTGACGGATTTAACTTTCTTTTCTTTCCCCTCTGGAGAGTTTCTCTAGGCCTTAGAAGTATGTTGTGGGCCCCTTCTCTTGCTAAAGTTACCAAGCTAAAGAAAAAGGTAATGAAAGGATTCTTTTTGCTTTTAATAAGGCTCAAAAAAAAAAAAAAAACCCAAAACATAACAAAACAGATCTTCAAATGGGCCTTAAAAGTCAAGGTTCTGAATTAGCTCCACTTTTCTTGTGACTTTGAACCACACCCAGACACGCTTAGCTGAACTATTTCCCTACATGAAGTTCAAAGTTAATCCTATTTAAAAAATTCTCATCTCAGGATTAGAAACATTTGCTCAAGAATGAGATCATATGGACATAAGACTTCAAAGTATCATCAAATATAAGATAATAGAGCTACAAAAAATGATTTTAGGTACATATGACAGAGTAGTTTTGGTGAATATAGTTACTGATTGAAGGATTTTCCTTGGCCAAAGTAACAGGAAGATACTTTTAAGTCTTTTGGGAGTCTAGTAGAATATGATTTTGTTCACATAAAATTTTCTTTTGTTCTTATAAATTACTTACCATGATATAACTTGAATTTTTAGAGCAATTTGTTCAGTCACTACTGTCTTCTGACAGAAACATAGGAAAGAAATGAAAACTTGGGATGAATAAATGTTCCGACACCTAGGTTTGCTCAGATTCTCATTAACTTCAGGTTTACTCTGTACATATTTGCAAACTTTAAACCCACACTTGAAGAATGGCTGGTTATCTTAATATCAAGTTATTAAATAGAGAATGAGAAAAGTAAAGGTAAAGCTACCCATGGCTCATGCCTGTAATCCTAGCTACTCATGAGGCTGAAATATGAGGATTGGGGTTCAAGGCCAGCCTAATAGGCAAGTCCATGAGACTCTTATCTCCAATTAAATCACAGAAAAAGTTGGAGTGGTGCTGTGGCTCAAATGGTAGAGTGGTAGAGTGGTGGCAGCACTCAGGCCCAGAGTTCAAGCCTCAGGACTGGAAAAAAAAGAAGAAAAGAAAAATGCAATTATATTGATGGATAACTTTTAAAGCTGAACTTATTATAAATATCAGCCTTTCATTTGTACATAAGGTCTTAGCTTCAGTTTAACCAAAATTTAAAAGGGCATATTTGAGAATGGCAAACTCCCAGGGGAGCTCAGTGTAACCCCCAAATAAAAGAGAACAGAGTTACTGTTATACTATTGCTATGGCAGCTACGATCACGGTTATTGTCACTGTATCATACCAGTGTAGGATATATTCAAGTCTCTTCTCCAGTGTGCTGTAGCAAGGCTGTTTGGCACTTTAAAAACCTTAACATGGAAAGAAGCTATTTATAAGTGTTTGAAAGAAATAAACAGCCCTTTAAACATTAAAATCCGTATTTAATCATGACAATTGTATGGTTTGGGCATAAGCTTTACTTTAGAAGAGTTTAATTTCAGATCATCCTTTTCTCTCTTAAATGAACTACTCTGGAATCTATTCTTTACTAAATTAATAGCTTGGTTTTTTCCAACAGTGTTTTGTTGGCTTCTTTTAGAAGCACTAGTGAACTTCAGTGACAATCTACTACTAAAGGACAAAGGCTTAATCTCAAAGAATAAAGGTAGAGCTCTTTTTGGGGGAAAATACCACAGCACAAGAATTCCCAGAGTAGAAAATGAGGGTAGTTGACACTGCTCAATAAGAAATGTACTCATTTTCCTAATTATGTAACTGTAACCCCTCAGGACACCTTTACAATAAAATTTTAAAAGAATTGCCAGAATAATCAACTAATAAAAAGGATTTGTGCTTGATGATGATCACAAATAAGAGTTGAAATGTTGAGAAGAAAGGGCGTGCATATTTTGAGGGTGAAATGCCATTTTCATTTATTTTCCTTTTTTTAAAAAATTGTTTGTATTTGAAGATGCTTAAAACAGAGGGGTTACAGTTATATAGGTCAGGCAAAGAGCACATTTCTTTTTGGACAATGTCACCTTCCTCTCCCAGTTTTTTCCTCCCACCCCACCCACAAATTGTGTACTTCACTTTCGACAGAGTCCAGTGAACGCCTTGCTGCATTTGTCCCTCCATTTCTGTGCCATTTCTGTGCCCCCCCCTTACTCTCCCTAAGACATATAGACAAACAAGACAAAAAGAAAAGAAAACAAAAACAGCAAAAAAGAAAAAAAGCTTCTTGGTTCCACTTCCTGGAGCTAGTTTTGATAAGTATTATTGTGTATGATCATATACAATAGCTATTGCACCTTTGAGACATATCCGCAGTCTTCTCCTTTGGTCTCACTGTGTGTGAATGCCGAGAGACCTGTATAATCACACATGTACATGTTTTAGGTCTTGCTTCCATGTATGAGAGAAAACATGTGCCAGGTTCTTTTACACCTTGCACATCACCTACACCTCCCTTTACATGACATGTTCTAGTCCATTCATTTCCCTGCATGTGACTTAATGTTATCCTTTCTAATGGCTGTGTAACTTGGTCCAGTTCTGCTGCTGAGTTTAAAGTGCCATTTCCTTTTCTAAGAATTTGGTTATTCCATAGGCATTATTTTTAAGGCCAAGTTCACTTTGTGTGTGGTGGTCTGCCTCTTCTGGAAAGAGTCACTGGATTTGCACAAAGAAAATCAGGTCCCAAAGAATAAAGAAACATGCAAGTTAACCCGGTATTAAAGTCTTCATATGTATTCCTGAGTGTGGAAGCGTCTCACAAAATGTGGTCCTTTCTCAAATATTTGAGGAGCTCTTATATGTAGTAGTTTATTAATTTCCTGCTTATCTTCACTTTCTCTATAGCAGAGCAAGCACAACTTGGCTCTTGACATTTTCTCTGACTTCTCTTTTTAAAGCATTTTAGATGTAACTCATAGACCCTGAACAGTATTCCTCCTCCCCCATATTTTTCAGTAGAAATTTTATTATACATACAATATGAAGTTGGGAAAGAAGAAAATTAGACAACAGAAATAAACAATAATAATATATAATCACTGTTTGTATGTGAGAGGCTAACCCTTCAGACACTTTATATGTATACTAACCCTATAATTAGTGTTTTTATACATGTATGTATAAAAGATATTTATGTATTTCAGTCATGACCATAGTAACTTGAAAAGGATGCTAATAATGTTTATGGAATAGGAAAAAATATACTTTTGCAATATTTTTAATTGCGTGGCTGAAAAATATTTGGGTTTGGCATTTAAAAGAATTATTTTGCTATTTAATCAGTGTATAACTATATGTCTCATTTGCACAGATAGGTCATAATCTCCTTGGGATTATAGCTAAGCCAAATGAGTTTTATCATTTTATTGCTAATCACAGTACAAAATAAGTGATTAGCATTTTGAAGCAATTTCATACACATTTTAACTGCGAATCCTGAAGGGAAGAATGTGATCAGTCTACTCCATGTGTATGGAGTGTGAGCAGAGGACATTGGGATCCCAGCTCCAACCATAATCAGAGAAGGCAATGCTGTATGAAGGCATGACAAAACCACAGAGTACCAAAGGAAGAAAACATGCTACGTATGGACGGTGGATTCAGCTGCGGAAATGCTTACCTCCAGTATAAGGTTCAGATCTGCTTACTGTTGTAAAAATTGGGCCCACGAATGTATAATTCAAATACACAAAACACGATGTTAGTTACTTTTGTGTAGCTGTGACCAAATGTTTGACAGAAACAAATGTAAAGGAGGAACGATTGCACCTCAGGATGGGTCCATGGTCACTGAGCACAGGTGCTCAGGGAGATCACTGAGGCAGCAGCAGATCAGCTCCCATCCCTGCAGACAGGGTTTGGGGGGGGAGGTAGAGAGGGAGAGGGAGAGAGAGGAAGAGTGGAGGAGAGGGAGAAAGAGAAGGGGCCAGGAGCAAGATAACCCCAAGGACCCACCCAAGTGACCTCCTGGTGGTCTCAGAGTCAGCCTCTGGGGACCAACCCTCCCACCCTCCAGGGCATTTCATGTTCAAACCACAATAGCCACCTGCAGCTGTGAGCCACTGCAGGGATCCCTGAAAGGAGCATTGCATGCATGCATCTGAGAGGGTCCAGACCTGGGACTGACACACATTATTTCTAGGCAAAGTTAGAGTGGAAATTGCTTCATTTTGAGATCTCTTCAGCTGTAAGAGAGCCAGCATGTTTAGCTCCACCGTGTTCTCAGAAGAGCACTGCATTCAGGTGTGATTCCAGCAGCTTTTCCCAACCCCACATCCGAGTTTCCCTTGCCTTTGAGGCTGAGAGGCTCTTCCTGGGATTTCTGTGATGTATCAAGTCTCCCGGGCTCCTGATCAGAGTGGACACTCAGGAGCCCGGTGATGTGATTCAGATTCTCTCTCCATGGAATTAGAAGTAGGATTCATCCGGGCACCAGTGGTGCACACCTGTAATCCTACCTACTCAAGAAGCTGAAATCTGAGGATCATAGTTCAAAGCCAGCCCAGGGAAAAGTCCATGAGACTCTTACCTCCAGTAAGCCACCAGAAAACCAGAGGTGGTGCTGTGGGTCAAGTGGTAGAGAGCTTGCCTTGAGTGAAAGTGCTCAGGGACAGTGCCCAGGGAGAGTTCAAGCCCCACATCGACAAAAAAAAAAAAGTAGAAATTGGAGGTAATTTTTCTGTATGGTTGCAATTATAGCCAATAATAGAGAAGGTCCAGGACAGAGGGCAATGGAAATAAAGGCAACAAATTCATGGAGTTTCTGTCGAGTTCCAGTGGTTGACCCCAGGTCCTTTCTAAGGATGGCCAGTTCATCCTGCTGACTAAAGAGATCAACTTAACTCCTTTTAACCAAGTCCTGTTTTCAGCAAGCTGACCCAGGTCCACTCTTCAGTGCTTTTGTGAATCTGGTTCTCCCAGACCATAGGCAGTTCTTTGCTTTCATAGACTCGATCTGCAAGCAAACTCACATCATCTACCCTCCAAGCCCACAGTCACCCAAGGAATGTGACAGTGTGTGTAGACATCAAGAAAAAGAATAGCTGATATTTAACAGCTAATAGTTACTGAAACCCCCTGGCAGGAGGCAGCAGAATAGAAGCCCCGGGGAGCCAGCCTGGAGGCTTGAGTCTGTGCTGACCTTGATAAGAAGGTTGAGTAGGGATAAAATGCCAACTTAAAACATCCAATTGGGAGGACAGTTCTGGCACTTACAGGCAACTCGACAGCAAGAATTTTATTGGACTGAAATAATTTCCCATAACAAAAGACAAGCAAAATGATACCTACTAAAAATAGGAAAATGATGCTAGGAATGTAAAGGTTTGCCTGTGAGGCATCCGATAGAGGCGAGGCCGTGTGAAGGCCGAGTTGCCAGCAATGCATTTTCTCAATGCTTCTGACCTAGCCAGGTGCTAACCCTCAATGGATTCACAGTGTGATTGCATTACGGATACATGGACCTCACTGCAGGAACCAAGCCGCTGGAGGCAGGCTCTGCAAAGATCCACCTGACCTCTCACCTCTCTCCTTCTCTCTGCTTTCCAGGTGTGATGAAGTAGCTGCCTTCAGCCTCCACCACAACCGGTGGCCTCTTGTAAGGCCAGTGGTCCCTCGACTGAGACCTGTGAAATGCTCACTGAGCCTCCATCCTTTCTCCTTCATTGTCTCTCAGGTGTTTGTCAGCCACAGAAAGCTGCCAGGGATTTATACCACAACTACCTGGCAAAATAATGAAAATGAATATCAACCCATCAAAAAATGAGTGAAGAGTCTATACACACATATGAGAAGGAAGTTTGTATTCATAGAAAAGACTTCAAAAATCATTAAACATAGGTAGTCATTATCATTTAGAATGTAAAGACTGTAAGCATACTTGGCACACCATCACCACCAGGCTGTATCCAAGCTTGTGCTCGCTGATGAAGTAGAGTAACTCACAGGGAGGTGGTCCCTGACCATCCACCCACACCATGGTTTTTGTCTTGCAAAGCTGAAACTCTATACTCATTAAGCAATAACTCCTCTTCCCTCAATTCTTTTTTATCAAGGTGTAGCAACATCATAACAGATTTGCAAGAGGAAGAGGATTGTCCATTGGAAACTACGCAGGTTTTCCAGGTCCATGTTTTCTTATCATCTCTGGAGTCATCTACTCTCTGCCCCACACAGCCACACACATTCAAGACCCAAGAAAGCTACAAGATGAGCAAGGAATGGCTGAATAGTTGAGGTCAGGGAAGAGGTTTCATGACGAAGTTGCCCTGGAGAAGGGTCGTTTGTATATTTATGACATCATTCACAGGCCATACAAAATTATCAACTTAAAAAAAGCATTCTGCTTTATTTGGACAAACAGATACTTCATTAATCTCTAAGATAATGGTGGGAACTGCATCTCCTGGGAGGTATGGAATGGGAGCTACTCACAATTGCTTTTCTCAGTGTGACACAGTCAGTCCAGGTACAGCCAATGCTTCACAAGTACAATTTGAAAAGAAAGCTCCCAGCAGTAAGTTGTTCCAAACACACATGCCTATTTCAATGTACGTCTCCTCGAAGAGGGCCATCATTGTTGTTCATGTAATGTGTGTAGACTTCATGCAGGTCGGGGGAAGTACAAAGCTTTCGGCTCATCCCTGCTTCTCAGCAGAATGGTTTCTTATTGACCGTTTCCAAGCTTCTCAGCTGAGTCTACATTAAATGGCACAGGCACCCGGTGGGGGCCTCTGGGGTCCCAGAGACACAGGTCCCAGATCTGCCTACAGATCACCCGCGCAGAAGCCGCCTGAGGTACCAGTGTCAGACCTGCCGATTGGGACAACCCGGCGGGGGCTGCCGGGGGATCCAGAGACACAGGAGCTGCATGCAGATAACTTGCACAGAAGCATCCTGAGCGTGGACACTGTGGACCCGACAGCTTCGACAGAGGCAGAGACAGAAGAGAATCACACAGAGCCACCACCACCCAGCCCAGCCCGCAACCACCCCAACTGAACTCGGATTGCAACAGCAACTGACAAACTATACCACACAGAAACAACTAGCTCCAGGGTGAGTACCCCATAGGGGACAGTGTATCCCTCAAGGGAGACCAGAGCTGGAGGGAATCCCCAGACCCTGACCCAGACTCCCTACCCCAATATCCAGACCACAGGACCCACTAAAAGTGGGAACTGTTTGAGAGCTCCACCAGCCCGTGGAGCACACTCCGCTGGCCAGACTAGAGGAAGAGCGCCCCTGGAAGGGAGCTTAAACGCCCAAGCCAGGAACAGCATCCCTGGGTCAAGACAACCAACAGTAGAAGAAATTTGAAGTGGCGCTGTAGCTCAAGTGGTAGAGCGCTCGCCTTGAGCTGAAGAGCTGAGGGACAGCGCCCAGGCCCAGAGTTCAAGCCCCACGACCGACAAAAAAAAAAAAAAAAGAAATTTGAACTGTGTACCCCAGGCTGCATAATCTAGGTGGTATACACAGCAGCACAGGCTCAACCTGCGCACCCCAGGTGGAGGGCCTGAACCCTGCCTGGGGATCCAGCGCCTGAACAACACAACCAACTCCTCCCAACTGAAGTCAAAAGCTAAGCATACGCCTCAGCAGAGGGGAGGAAAACAGGGAACTGCACCCCCTGGGAAGCATGCCTGTGACAACAAAAGACCTGGAGGCTCAGGACAAGAGAAGCCCAAACCCCACCAAAACCCCACCCATATACTCTAGGCTGGGAATTGGGCAACACAAGCCGCCAGCACCTGATAGTAGGCAGGAGCTCAGGCTGATAAGGCGGCTCAGCAGTAGAGTGATAGTCTTGGATGCATGAGACCCTGGATCTGATTCCTCAGCATCACATAAGCAAAAAGGGTCAGAAGTGGTGCTGTGGCTCAAACGGTAGGGTGCCAGCCTTGAGCTGAAGAGCTGAGGGACAGCACCCAAACCTAGAGTTCAAGCCCACAACCAGCCCAAAGCAAGCAAGCAAACAAACAAACAAAAACATCAGGAGCCCATAGCAGACTCCAGCATCTGGGAGAGTGCATCCAGAGCATCTGATCTTGCCAAGAGCACCCGTAGGAGCAAACACGAGCAGTCCAGGCTGCTCAACCCTTTCAAAGGCAGGAATTGCCAGCGATCTACAACAAAGAGCTGAGAATCCTAAGTAGGTCAGACCAGCAGCTGGAGGTAGGCCCCCAACAGAACCCAGATCAGGCACAGACTCTCTCTACCAATACAGAGTCAGCAACAAAGCAAAGACAGACACACCAATACAAAATTGCAGATTATTCTCCTGAACCCCCATGCGAAAATCACAGAGAAAAATTACAAGGTTTATCACCACCCAGGATAGCAAGCTATCCTCAATAGCCAGCAGCCACGCAGGGGAGAGCCCCAGGGAGCAAAGCAGGAATGGAAGACAAAAGCTACATCCAAGGGTTGCTGGAGGCAATGACTCAAGAAATAAAGCGAGAAATAGATCAGAAATTGAAAGAACACAAGGATGAACTATCAAAAGAGATACAGGATATCAAACAGGAGATGCATGCAAAAATAGAAACTGCACAAACCTCAGTAAGAAGTGGGATAAATGTCAAATTAGAGGTAATACATACCTCATTGAGAGGTGAGATCAGTACTTTGATAACCAACATTGAATCCATAAAGGAATCCATTTCCTCCATGCAAACCACAATAGAAGCCACGGTCAACAGAGTGAACGAAATGGAAGGTAGAGTGTCAGATACAGAAGACAGAATACACCAACTGGACCAAAAAGTGACAGATATGGAAAAATCACTCAAATTAAACCAAAGGGAAATTCAAGAGCAAGCAGATAATGCCAAGGAATTTAACCTTCGTATAATTGGAGTGGACCAAGATGAGGAATATCAGAGCAAGGGAATGCAACACCTATTCAACAAGATAATCGGTGAAAATTTTCCCCACCTGAAAGAAGAACATCTTACCTACATAACAGAAGCATATAGAACACCCAACAAGCAAGATCCCAGGAGAAACACTTCTAGACACATTATAGTAAAATTGATAGATCTGAATAATAAAGAAACAATCTTGCATGCAGCAAAAATGAAGAAGGAGCTATACTACAATGGGAAAAAAATTAGAATCACTGCAGATCTCGCCACACAAACAATGAACGCAAGAAAGGCCTGGGAAAGCAACATACGAGCCCTGAGAGCCAATAACTGCCAACCCAGACTGATATACCCAGCAAAGCTAGCATTCACATTCGATGGAGGACTGAAAAATTTTAATAGCAAAGAAAAACTAAATGAATACATAAACATTAAGCCAGCATTACAAAGAATTCTAAAAGGGGGGACACAACCTGAAGAAAGCAACCAGGAACTGGGACCTGCCCCAGACAGGCATTAATCAAAGTCTAACTGAGCAAGCACAGGAGGAAAGGAAAGAAGAAAAGCTTAGGAAAACGGAATGACAGGGACAACAATGCATCTCTCTATACTTTCTCTTAATATTAATGGGCTTAATTCGCCAATCAAAAGAAAAAGAACTGCAGACTGGATCAGAAAACAAGAACCATCCATCTGTTGCCTTCAGGAGACCCACCTCTCAGCCAAACACACAAACAAATTCAGAGTAAAGGGTTGGAAAAGGATCTACCAATCAAATGTCCCCAGTAAGAAAGCAGGTGTAGCTATCCTGATATCTGACAAAATAAACTTTTCATTAAAATCAGTACAGAAAGACAAGGACGGATACTACATATTAATACAGGGAACAATCCAAGAGGAGGATATTACCATCATCAACTTATATGCCCCAAATATTGGTGCACCCAGATATGTTAAACAAATGCTCTCAAACTTACAGAATAAAATAGATCTCAATACGATAATACTAGGAGACTTTAACACACCACTCTCACCAAAGCACAGGGAAAGTGGGAACAGAACGAGGGAGGGGGTAACACCGTTCAACAAGAGATGTACTCATGACCTCACTTATGTAACTAACCCCTCTGTACATCAACTTACAGTAAAATTAAATTCAAAAAGAAAAATAAAATAAAAAGGCATGTCCTCAGGGAGTGCTCAACCAGAGAAACCTCTGAATTCTCTATTTCCCCTCATCTGCATGAACACCTGGCTTCCTCTCACTGTTCTAACTCAGGCGCTTGCTCCGTGTCTGAGCACCACGCTCCCGAGAGGTAGACTAGATCAGTGTAGAGTCAGCACTGTCCACCCTTAAATGACCACATTAACCCCTCTGCTGCTGACTAAACCAATGCCTGACACACTGCTGGCTCCCACTGTCCAGCGCAATGACTGCTCACAGAGACTGAGTGTCAAGTGATTTTGCTGATAGAGCAAGTCTCTCAAACAGGCAAGCCCACACTCCTTGTAGCACCCTGTGTGGCCTCCAGTGACAGTATCCCTCCTGTGTTACACAGTGAATTCTAGGTTTTATAGATTATAAATAAATTTATAACGTGATGCATGGAATTGTACAAAATATTATATTTTACAAGAACATACGGTCATATCTAACATAATATTATGATATTGCCATGTTTTACAGAGCAAATTTGTTTTGATAAGTTTAAGCAAAATCAGCTGTCAGATAAACCTTAATTTAAAGATAATTAGTGGTGATTTTTTTTCAGGTAATTGGAAACATGAAAAGAACACTGTAAAATACCCCAAAGTAAACAAATCCAGTTGGTACAGTAAATTTTGATTTATATGAGATTTTATATGCCTAGAGATATTTTTTGTTTGAAAGAACTTGGGCTTACTAAAACAATTTTAACTCATTTCGTTTACTATGATTGCCTAATATTGACTTTATTATGTTATGTTGCCACCATTAATTTCCCCAAGCATTTAAAAGGGTTCCTTATCATAGCTATGGTAAACAGTTCTGCAACGAACATGGTTGTGCTGGTGGCTTTAGTCCAGCCTGGTTTGTAGTCAGATACTCCGGTGTGGATGAATAGATCAAGAAAATTTGGTATATATACACAATGGAACAATGGATTTCTGTGCTTCCATCAGAAAGAATGACATTGCCTTTCTCAGAAGGATATGTAAAGAGTTGGAAAAAAAATATACTACGTAAAGGAAGCCAGACCCAAAGAAACACAGGCTGCATGGTTTCCCTCATTTGTAATAATTAGAATGTGCCTATGAATCTACAAGTAAACCTAATGGATTGTAAAAGACAAATAATTACACTTGTAAATGATTAAACAGCAGTCTAAACATTCACCCAGTGAGTAC
The DNA here is from genome assembly GCF_019054845.1 of Dipodomys spectabilis. Taxonomy (NCBI): domain Eukaryota; kingdom Metazoa; phylum Chordata; class Mammalia; order Rodentia; family Heteromyidae; genus Dipodomys; species Dipodomys spectabilis. The sequence goes on along the minus strand of NW_024870772.1, from coordinate 45,915,151 downwards.
AAAGGTGGATATTCTTAGGAGAGGATCAGACAGGCTAAATGATGCTTGTCCAAAAGAATTCCAAGAAATGGAAACAAGAGATTTCTTACACACTGATTGCAGTTTTTTCTCCCACTTGGGTTTATTCCCTTTTGTCACTATTTTTTTATTTGTGTACCCTTTGTCTTGCATGTAAGTTTATCTGATATGGGGAGGGGAAGGGGAAACACAGAAATGGTGAGGCAAAGGCTGAACCAGTTCAGCGGTGAAACCCAGTAGACGCTATGTTGGAAAGGAACCCTACAACTTAAAGGGAAGGAAAGGAAATCAAGAGGGGAAAAACTGGGAGAGAATGAGGGAGGGGTGACACTGTTCAAAAGAAAATGTTCTCAGTGTCTGATTTATGTAACTGTAACCCCTCTGCATATGACCTTTACAGTAAACTTTTTAAAAAATTTAAAAAGGGGGCTGGGAAAGTGACTCAGTTGTAGAGCGCTTGCCTTGCATGCATGAAGCCCTGGGTTCGATTCCTCAGCACCACATAAGCAAAAAGAAAAAAGCCGGGAGTGGCACTGTGGCTCAAGTGGTAGAGCGCTAGCCTTGAGCTGAAGAGTTGAGGGACAGCGCCCAGGCCCAGAGTTCAGGCCCCATGCCTGGACCCCCCCAAAAAAAATTAAAAAGGGTACCTTATCACCCCTCTTAACAGTCACTGGAAGTTCTAATGGAAGGTGTTGGTAATCTTTGAGTTTCATTGCAATGACCTCATTTTGTGACAAATCATGAAAATCTGAGCTGGAGCATGCCATTTCCTGTTCTGTATGATCCCGAAGCAGAGGCTGGCATTACAGACCATAGAATCATCCAGTGAGGAGGGTCAGAGAAATGGGAAGGCATTCTGGCTTGCCTCTGCCTGGGTTTTGCTGCCTCTGATCACATGAGCATGATGAACAAAGTTCCTCTCTGTTCCTCATCAAATCGAGTTTCAAGCCCACTGTCCTGCAATACTTTTATAATCTAGTCACACTTTTGTTTATATGGTTTGTTAAAAGTGGAGACAGTCCTGGCACCACTTGCTCAGGCCTGTCATCCCAGGATGACAGGAGGATTGTTCTTTGAAGCCAACCCAAGCAGGAAAGTCCATGAGGCTCTTACCTCCAATTAACCACCAAAAAGCCAGCAGTGGTACATCTGTGGTGATTGGGCAAGGTTTCTGCACCTTCTTCTGTTGACTGTGAGCAGGAGGTGGTCACATCCTTTTTAGAAAGTTTCTGATGAAACATGCCAGAATGGGCATGCACACGCAAGATGAATTACAGCCATGGACCACCAATTAAAACCCCAAGCTGAAAGCCCTGAAATCTGTCGCTTTAAACCCAAAGCACCTTCTACTGCCCAGCCTTTTATAAACTGGAGCCTTCTCCCACACCAGTGTGATTTCCTGACTGCCTCCCAAACCATCACACTGAAATGCTACTGTTTCTACAATTGAATCCTGGCTCATTTTTGCTTCTGTTCCCCTCAGATGTGCAACTTCCGCAAATCAATTATTAAATTAAGTCAGACTTTCCAATAAAATGTTTTTATAATATCTGCCAGCAGGAAATGCTCTTTCCTTTAATTTGTGGTATCATATGCGTTGGGAAAGTGTCTCTGAGAGTGGTAATATTTTCTCTAGTGGGCGCCTCACACAGACGGTGCATGGTCAACTGAGGGCCACACTCACACCACACAACACCTCTCTGAGGGGCACTCACACCACATGGTGCACGCCCAGCCAAGGGTTACACACCCCATGGTGCACACACAGCTGAGGGTAACACTTACACCATAGTGTACACATCACGCGGTGTACGCCCAACTAAGGGGCACACTCCACACAGAGCACAACCAGCTGAGGGCCACACACCACACAGTCCACACACAGCTGAGGAGCACACTTACATCACATGGTACACACACAGCGGAGGGGCACACTCACACCACACAGTACACACACACCCACACACACACAGCTGAGGGTCACATACCCCATGGTGCACACACAGCTGAGGGTAACACTCACATCACATAGTGTACACATCACACAGTGCACTCCCAGATGAGAGCACACTCCACACATAGCATACCCAGCTGAAGGTCACGTACCACATGGTGCACGTCCAGTTGAGGGGCACACTCACACCACACGGTGTACACACATTTCACAATAGTAATATAACAGCCTTAGGGGCTGGGAAGGTGGCTCAGTGGTAGAGCGCTTGCCTTGCATGCCTGAGGCCCTGGGTTCGATTCCTCAGCACCACATAAGCAAAAAAAAAAAAGCCGGAAGTGGCGCTGTGGCTCAAGTGGTAGAGCACTAGCCTTGAGCTGAAGAGCTGAGGGACAGCGCCCAGGCCCTGAGTTCAGGCTCCACGACTGGACCCAAAAAAAAAATACAGTAATATAACAGCCTTAACTGAACGTAGCAATTTAGTAGTAATGTTCGGAAAAGAAGGGCTAAAGTAAGATAGAAGTTTATCTGGCTTAAAGACTTTGTTTTAATCCGTGAGCACTTTTTCATGTTGGTTTCTGTAATTAGGAACCTGTCACAGTGACCTGAGCATCACTGAGTTTCTGCGTCACCTGTCTGGGATGGTCTTCAAGTTCCCAGCAGTGGTTGTTTAGAGAAGTGATTTCTTTCCACAGGATATTTGATTCTACCTGGAGGCATTTTTGGCTTTTACTTTCAGGAATCAAGAGATGGTCAGATAGGCACTGCTAGTGTCTAGTGGTAGAGGCCAGGAAAACTTTTAAACAGCACACAAGCCTCCGTTAAAGGAAATCCACTGGTCACAAGCAAGTGGCAAGGTCAGCAAAGGACAGTTAAAGCAAAGAGAAGTTGGATTGTCCCACCTGCATAGCCAGGCCTGAGCACAGAATATCAGAGCCAAGACATGCGCATATTTACCAGCCTACTCAGTAGGTTTTGTTTCGTGAAAGGCCAGAACATAGCAGACTGAAAGACTGTACGAAGGCACATCTTCCTGTAAAACTCACTTATCAAATGCATTTTCACTCATCAGATACATCAGGAAAATTCTGGACACATCACAGGTGGTAGGCAAAATTGGGCAAATGAACTGCAATATTTTTGCCTGCAACCAGCACAATTCAGCACCTCCATTGAGCCAGGCATTGTGTTTATAAGCAAAAGAGACCACGGCACTGAAAAGACAGTGTCAGTGGCATCGTGCATTTCTGTTTCAATGGAGGATATGGGATGGTGGTTACCCATGAGGGAAACTCAGAGGAAAATGCCCCTAAAACAACCCAAAGTAAGTCAGTGTGCATTTAGTCATCCTCATCATTTTATAGTTCTCTACACAATTCACAGTTCTCTGCAGTGTACAGCCAGACAATCCACTGTTCTCTGCAGTATACAGCTGGACAATTCACAGTTCTCTGCAGTATACAGCCGGACAGTTCGTTGCTCTCTGCAGTATACAGCGAGACAATTCACTGCTCTCTGAAGTATACAACTGGACAATTTCTAATTCTCTGCAGTATACAGTTAGACAATTTCAGTTGGGAGGCGCAGAGCTGTCATCAAGGCCTCTTCTAACTCAAAGATGAAAGATTTCCTAAGCTTAAAGTTAAATGATCACTGTTTTGCAGATCCCTATTCCTAGTTATTTAAAATAGAAGTTCATCCAATTGTTCTGTTTTGACTGATTATATTCAAGTCATTGAATTTATCTTTTAAAAATAGAATTGCATTAACAATGTTTGATAGTGCTTCCATTCTATTTGAGAGGCCATAACTCCTGGGGAAAATGGACTTCAAGAAGCACTTAGGAAGGGAGGGTACAGAGTATAAATCCCATATATGTCCTCCTACAAAGACCTTAATGTTTAAAACTCCTACAAATCATGGTTTATAGTAGTTGTTTTAGAGTGAGCGATGAGTATATTACTATACATATATTTTTATGGCTTCATAAAGCTAAGCACTGCCTAAATGTATAAAGGGGTCATTATGTCAGCTAAATGACTTTGCTTCCCGTAGAGTAGGTATTTAATATCTGAGCTTGGTAAACACTTCCTAGCTTCTCTGTGTCCTGAATCTTGAGAGAGAATTCTATAAGAAGTACTTTACTACTTAATCAATAACAGTTCAAATGAAAATTAAACAGTCTTTTTCATTAGGTACCAGAAACTCGAGCTTCATATAATTTCGTAGCTATAGCCCGACAACTTTACAAGAATGAGGAATTGTGTATCTGTTAATGAATCCCATTGATCTGTTTTACTGATCCCAAACATTTTCTGGACACTAGTGTTGATCTGAAGATGATTGTCTATGAAGGTGGGCTTGTTTGCTCTTTAGCTAAACCTCTCAGCAGAATTACCCAGAGCTTCTGAGTGTGAATTCAGTTCCCTGAGCTTGGTGAATAGTTTGGAGGCTACCTTCTGCTGGATATTGTTCTAGGTGGAGAAGTGATTATGTCTCAGTTTGTTTGCATGGTGACAGGAACCCATCGATAACGAGCCAGAATCCAGACCAGGACAGAAGGAGTGTGTTCAAGACCCTCAAAAGATGCTGGGAGACAGGTGGCACTGACTCCATTATGGTTTTCCATCCGTGTGTAACTACGAACAGCTTAATTTATGTTAGGCGCAGTAAGAAGTTAGCAACAACAACTAATAATAAAGCAGAAAAATCATGGTACGATGCTTCTCTGACAGTGAGTGTGGCCACACGTTTCTTCTTCTCCTCTGCCTCTTGCAACTCCAGACTTTGACTTTTTTTCAAGACAGCACTGGTGGCTTCCCTCACCACTGGTGTGCCAGGTGGCCAGGTCACTTGCTTGCACTTGCGTGGTTGGAGCTGCTTGAACACAAGTACGGGGCACTGCCTCGTGGACTTGAGTCAGCGCGGTCTGAGTGAACAGGAGAGGGAGGCCCTGCACCCAGACATGCACGACAGAGTGCGGGATGGAGCAGGACAAGTGCACAATTTAAAGCTCACGTTGTTCATTTCTAGAATTTTCCAGTTAATATCTTCAAGCTGCTGTTGACAGGGAGTAGCTGAAACTCAGACCATGGGGGACCACTGTCCCTCCTTCAGGGAGGTAAGACAACAGAACAATCAGCAAGTCAGCGGGACCTCAGGAAACTGGGTTTCAGACATTAGAAAGGGGCTGAAGAAGACTTTCACAGCCTGAGAGAAGAGCAGGATCTAAACCCTTAAGACATTTTGTGTCTTGTGCACACAGCCTGACCCTGTGGGCATCATCCAGTGCGCTCCTCACAGGGGCTGGCTCTGCTTAGTGGTCAGTGTCCAGGACACAGCCAGCACCACTGAGCCCCAGCACTATTGCATCCCAGCACCTCTGAATTCCAGGACCACTGAGCCCCAGCACCTCTGAATCCCAGGACCACCAAGACCCAGGGCCACTAAGTCTCAGGACACTGAATCCCAGCCCCACCAAGTCCCAGCACCACCAAGTCCCAGGACCACCAAGCCCCAGGACCACTGAGCCACAGGACCACCGAGCCCCAGGACCACTGAGGCCCAGCCCCATCGAGCCCCAACATCACCAAGTCCCAGGACCACTGAGTCCAACACCACTGAATCCCAGCACCACTGAGTCCCAGCCCCACTGAGTCACAGGACTACCGATCCTTAGGACCACTGAGTCCCAGCACCACCGAATCCCAGCACCACTGAGGCCCAGCCCCATCGAGCCCCAGCCCCACCAAGCCCCAGGACCACCGAGTCCCAGGACCACCGAGTCCCAACACCACCAAATCCCAGGACCACCAAGCCCCAGGACCACTGAGCCCCAGGACACTGAATCACAGGACCACCAAATCCCAGCACCGAGTCCCAACACCACTGAGTCCCAGGACCATCAAATCCCAGGACTACCAAGCCCCAGCACCACCAAATCCCAGCACCACCAAGTCCCAGAACTACTGAGCCCCAGGACCACCTAGTCCCAGCACCACTGAGTCCTAGCACCATTGAGTCCCAGGACCACCAAGGCCCAGGACCACTGAGCTACAGGACCACCGAGCCCCAGAACCACTGAGGCCCAGCCCCATCGAGCCCCAGCACCATCAAGTCCCAGGACCACTGAGTCCCAGCACCACCGAATCCCAGCACCACTGAGTCCCAGCCCCACTGAGTCCCAGGACCACCGAGCCCCAGGACTACTGAGTCCCAGGACCACCGAATCACAGGACTACCAAATCCCAGCACCACCGAGTCCCAGGACTACTGAGCCCCAGGATCACCGAGTCCCAGCTCCACTGAATCCCAGCATGACTGAATCCTAGCACCACCGAGTCCCAGCTCCACCACTGACCCAAGGTCCACCAAGCCCCAGGACCACCAAGTCCCAGGACCACCGAGCCCCAGTACCACTGAGCCCGAGGACCACCTAGTTCCAGCACCACCAAGTCCCAGGACCACCGAGTCCCAGGCTCACCATGCCCTAGCACCACTGAGCTCCAGGACCACCAAATCCCAGCACCACTGAATCTCAGTACCATCAAACCCCAGGATGACTGAGCCCCAGGACCACCAAGTGCCAGCACCACTGAATCCCAGGTCCACCGAATCCCAGCACCACCAAATCCCAGCACCACTGAATCCCAGCACCACCAAATCCCAGGACCACCGAGCCCCAGGACCACCAAGCCCCAGCAGCACCAAGCCCCAGGACCACTGAATCCCAGCACCACCAAGTCCCAGGACATGCTGAAGATCAGATTCCATCCTTGCCATCACTGGCTATGCGACCTTGGCTGTCATACATATTCTTTTGAGCCTCAGTTGTTGTTTTTTAATCAATGATAGAAAGACACTGATACTTTTGTTAAAAAGATAATTTGGAAAATTGATCTCAAAAGCTTCATAGGAGCAGCTATGAAGAAAGTGAAACAGAATCGGGTTACATAAATCAAAATGGAAATTCCAAAGAATGCTCATGAACATGTGGGTGTGCTGTGCAACAAAAAGGAGAACAGAGTAGACAGAATGACACTTAGATATGTCTGTGTGTCTTGATTGTGTGGTGTCTGTGGTATCCTGATGATGGTAATAGATGCACAAACCCTGTTACATACATGCACACTATAGAGCAATAGCGTGCGCGCACACGCGCGCGCACGCACACACACACACACACACACACACAGTAAAACTGAATCAACCTCAGCAACTCCTCAGGATGGGCCCAGGGCAGTTCTCTGCTTGTGATACTGAGCTCCAGTTCATCAGGGAGGCTTGGTAAAGGCCACACAGTTGCATATAAACCTACCATTTTGTCTACCAACCAGTGTTATGACATGGTTAGGTTTTTTTGTTTTTTTTTTTTAAGAGTTGTATCACAGACTAAATGGTTTACACAACAGAAACTTAGCTGTTTGTGATTCTGAGAGCTGCTAGGCTGGTCTGCAGGTAGGCCTTGTATCTCTCCGGGGCCTGCAGATGGCTAGTTTTCACAAGGAACCAGTCTGTGTTTGAATTTTCTCTTCTTGTAAAGACAGTCAGTCAAACTGAATTAGACCCTCTAAAGACATCATCTTAACTTTACCATTTTAAAGACTCTATCTCCACCTATAGTTACACTCCATGGTATTAATTATGGCTTCAACATAAGAATTTTAAGGAAACCATTCAGCCCCTAACAGATCCCAAATAACAACCTGTAATATAAAACTCAGGGGAGATTTATGATTCTGAAGCCATTCCTTGGATAGGCACCAAAAGCATGAGCAACAAAGGATAAATTACACAGCAGAACTCCATCAAAATTTAAAACATCTCTTTGTCAAAAAGAAAACAAGCTCTGCAGCAACTCCTAGAACTGGAGAGCCTAGAATCATTATCTAATAGATTTTGATACACAGCTTTTCACTGCTAGGAGTCTGAAGTGTGTTTGGTCTATTTCTGAGGTCTCAGGCCTGGCCAGCTGAGGCCTTGCTGTGGCCTCCACCATGGCACGAGAGGGTTGGGGAGAACCCTCATGGCTGCCAGGATGCAGGGAGGAAGGCTGTGGGACCTTCCTTCCTTTCAGTAGTCATTGGACTGTGAGCCCTGGACCAGTCATCTCTCCACAGTGCCACCGCAGGCACCGGCCTCCCGCACAAGAGTCTTCGGTGACATTTTTTCTCCAACCCACAATAGGTATGGTGTTTCAGTTTTGTCATTAACAAAGCATTGCCTGAGCAGTATCCTAATGTCTCTTCATTGTACGTACAAGGTTGTTTCAGAGGGAATTATTTTGCAATGAATTTTCCACAAATATGATATGCTATAACCTTATATATATATATATATATATATGTTAAACAAAAATAATAGAAATGCTGTATGCAGTGTGTATTTATAAAACCTTCATTATTACTTCCTCCCCTGACAAACACCACAATAGATTTGTGTTTCTCTCCAGGATCTACTTCTCTATCATTTCTAAACATTATTCCTACAGCCAGTCTTCAAATTTTACTAGAAGGTAGATCCTGAAGATCTGGCAAGACTGTCCCTCCTTCCCTTCCTTCCCCCTGGCCCCTCCCTTCTTCTCTTCTTTCCCCCTGTCCCCTCCCTCCTTCCCTTCCTTCCTTTCCCCTGTCCTTTCCCTCCTTCCCTTCCTTCCCTCTGTCTCTTCCCTCCTTTCCTTCCTTCCCCCACCCCCTCCCTCCTTCCCTTCCTTCCCCCTGTCCCCTCCCTCCTTCCCTTCCTTTCCCAGTCCCCTCCTTCCTTCCCCTGTCTCTCTCATTTCTGAGTGAGGATTGAGGCCTGTGTCTCAGTGGGAGTGTAACCCTATCATTAAACTACTCCCATGGCCTCACTTTTTTTTTTAAACTGTGTATCAAAATCCAGGAATCTGTTTAGTGGCCATTTGATGTATTTTTTTCTCCCTAGAAGAAAGCTGTGTCTTCGTATTAACACAACTCTTTTTAATATGACAGCAAAATTAATCATCCAACTATAAGTTAATAGGTATTCTCATCTTGTTTCTTGGATATCCTGGCGTTAATATTCTTCAGACAATGGAAGAAATGAAAACAAATTATTTACCTCCTACAATAAGACTTGTATGTAAATGAAAATTGTTCTCTCCATTATTAGGATGCAGAGTGTACCACTGCTCTTCCAGAATTCATGCTAGAATTCACTTACAATCTGGCCACCACAAGGTGTGCACCTGCAAGACGGCACTGCTCCCAAGCCGGGCCCAGTCCCCTTCTGCTTTATTTACTTCTTGGCTGGCCCTGTGTCTTTACCCAGGGTTGGTCCGGGGCCATGACCCTATTATCTGTGATTTCTTATAGCTGGTCCAAACTCCCAATTCTTTACTCTTGCACTCCTTGAAGAACTGTTTAAAGGGTGCTGATATATGGTTGAAACATGATATTGTCAAATAAGTTGGAGACAGGAGTAGACAAAGTTAACTCTACTTATTACTAAACTTCTCAGACACTTTATACATTATTTGTGCTTTTTTTTCTCTTCAAGCATCAGATACAGTAAGTAAAAGTTCTTAGATTTAATGGCTCACTCTAACACTTATTTCTTTTTTAAATTGAACCATCTTGAGACTGCTAAAATATACTCTGGAGACACAGTATAATTAGGGATAAGGATGAGGCATTCTGCCTATGAAGAGACTAGGAAAATCTTTATGTTAGCTTTTCCCCAAAAAGGTGGGGAAAGTAAATATTGACTTTTCCTTATTCAGCCAGGATATTAGCTTTCTGGGTTTACCCTAGAATGTTAGCTTGGTAATTAGCATTTAAGAAGAGCCTGCTAAGCCTTGTTAGAGAAAGTGAGTACAAGCATGCAGAGAAGAGACAGGATTGGGAAAGCAAGTACAGACAATGTATGAATAGCTAAGGACACTATTAGCAACAAATTTAAAATGTCTGGAACTAATCAAACAAGAGATATGCAAGAATTACTCATGAAAAGTAAAAACTTTAATGAAAGAGAACCCCCGCCTCGAATTACTGTCCAAATACTCTATGCTCTGGTATAGAAAACACTGTATTACAAAGATAGCAACTTTTCTCAATTGACATGAGGATCCTATCCAACTCTAGTTCAAATCCTATCATAGTAACAAGACAAGAATTGCTGTGATGCTTCTAAAGAGGAAAAAATGAGAAAGGGTGACCTGTATGACCATATGTAAATAATACTAATGGAGCTTTAGTGAGTAAGCATAATGTTACTGCAGGAATAGATATGCCAATCACTGGAACCAGGAAAACAGTCCAAATACAGCTTTGATAAATGAAAATTGTAACATAGAGTATTGATTGAAAACAGGGACTGTTAGTATGTGGCTTTGTTTTATGGCAAAAAAGTCAATACATACATAAAATTAAGAAAAGAAAGGGAGGGCTGGGGTTAAAAAGGGTGGGTGGGAATGTTAAAAGGGTGACATTGATCAAGAGGCACTGTACTCATAAACTGCTCTATTGAATGGCAGCTACCTAAAGAAAATAAAACAATAAAAATATATGGCTGAAAACACCTGCTTAGCCATAGGAGAAAGAAATTTGTCTATTCATAATAGGCAACACAAAACTGATTCCATGTGCATTAAAATAAAAACCTCAAGACTTTTGAAAAATTGTAGCATGAAATATTTATAAACTTGGATAGGATAGGTTTTTCTCAAAGAAAACACAAGAAAATCCAACCAGGGAACTGAAAAGAACCTGGTAAATTATTGGGCATTGATATAAGGAAGTGTTCCTGAAAGTATAATGTAAGAAAAATCAGAAAAAGAGGGTTGTTTTGTGTTACTTTGCATTCTGTTTTATGTGTTTTTTTCATTTGTCAGTTTTTTATTTCTGTACCTTTTGCTTGTAAATTTATCTGTTTAAGGAACATAAGGGAGGGTATAGGAATGGTCAGACAAAGGGTGAATGAATGCAGCAGTGACACTCACTAAGCACTATGCTGAAAATGATGGGCTGGGAAGGTGGCTCAGTGGTAGAGCACTTGCCTTGCATGCATGAGACCCTGGGTTTGATTCCTCAGCGCCACATACGCAGAAAAAGCCGGAAGTGGCCCTGTGGCTCAAGTGGTACAGCACTAACCTTGAGCAAAAGAAGCTCAGGGACAGCACCCAGACCCTGAGTGGAAACCCCAGGACTGCCAAAAAAGAAAAAGAGAAGATAATGAGCTTCATTATGGCATTTCATACGTGAATGTCATAATTTCACTTCTATGTTGAGATGGTACCCCTGCATGGAAGACATTTTCAGAACAAAATCAGCTGACTTCAAACAACTCTGGTTTTCAGTGCTAAGACTTCCATTCTACCTCTGACACACAGAAAAGCATGCAGTATGTCTCTGGAAACCAGCATTGTTGTCACAGCTGGGCCTCGTGTGAAAAAGCACTCTTCTATGTGGCCTTTTCTAGGTGTTAATTTGAAATGTGACTAAAATTCTCTCTCTCTTGCAGAACTTCTTTTTCCAAAGTTCCTGCTCTGGGACCAGCCAATCATTTAGTCTACCACATTCACTTTCAGACCAGGAAGGTCAAGCCCAGAGAAGAGTTATTGCCCCAAGCAACAATCGTGTCCCAGAGTAGAAATGAGCAGAAACTGGCTGATCTCTTCAGTCTCCTGAAATGGGCAACTTGCCCACGCTCCACGGCCTCAGAGCCAGAGAGGCCTAGTCCTGGTGACCTACACCCCAGTGGCCTCCCAGCCTCCCTGGGGTGCACTAAATCACCCTGTCTGGTCTGGGTGCCCCAGGCTTCCTGCGCTGGTATTTTAATAGCAGTCTTCTTCAGCCAGGAAGCAGCTAATGCTACAATTCATCCATTCTGGTTGGTGAAAATAGAGCTTCTAAAACAACAATCTCCAGTGAAATTGAGGAAAACAACTGTGAAGAGAAAAACATAAGAACTAGGGGAAAAGAATAATGAATAATTTTATTGATTGGAAATGATTCTGTTCTCTAGTTTTTGCGGTAGAAGAATAATTTTCATTTTATGTTAAAATTATGATCTCTCCTAGTGTCTGCTCAAAGCTTAGAAAGTGCCACAAATCAAAACGGAACTCCAGGACCAACCATGGAGATTTCAGATTGAGGAGCAAGAAGGCTGTTTTGAATTTGTTCATTCATCCATTCGCCATCCACCATTCATTCATCACCCAGTCATTGATTACCAGGGATCCTCTGTAAATACATGGTATTGATTCAAATTTATTTGAAGTACAATCTCTTTCTTCAAAGAGTTATGTGTAAGACATATTGCCTTATGTGAGGATGTCACTATTTCAACCTGCCATTAAACTAGAAAAAATACTTTGCTAATATTTGCTCAGATAAAATTGAAGTTTGGACTTTAAAATATAAGAAATAGAATAGACATTTATGCAAAATTATGTTATGCAAAATTATAAGTAGCCATTTACACAAAATGAGCCATAGTTATTTCCAATTAAGTATGGATTTTTATAAATAAAATAATTTATGTAAAAGATTTCTCTTTTGATAAAATATGAATTAACTTTATATTTTCTTATGTTCCTTTCTATATTCTTAAAATTTTCTAAATGAACAATTTTTATGTCAGATTATAATTTCAAAAAGATTGCATATTAAATAAAATTGACAGAAAGTCTATTAGAGAGTTTGTGGAAAGTTTTAACAAGATCATAAAAGATTAAGGAGATTATGGGTAAGGAGATTAGGGCTAGCCTTTCAGTTCTTTACCGGCGATGCCTGGACACTAGATGGCGCTAGATCTCAATGGGTTACAAGCATTTAAAAAAAGTATTATGGTTTCACTTATTCTATTTTATTTAGTAATGCCAACACTCAGGGAAAATTAATCTTTCTTGTTAAGCCATTAGATTTTTATTTACTTATTAGTCACTTTATTTTTTATTCAACACCTATAAAATTACCATGTTTTACATTCTTTTTGTACCCAGTGTCTGCTTCCCTGAGAGATTTTGGTGATCAATAAAGAAAGAATAGTATGTAAACTCAGATTGTAGGAAATTTAATAAACTATAAACCAAGGAATGAGTCTTCCCTTTCCCGTCATTATCTTATTAAAAAATTCAAATACATTACAAGCAAGAATAAAAGATATAAGAGGAAAGGGATGGAGGAAAGAGGAAGGAAAGAAAAAATGGAAGGAGGAAAGAAGGGTAGGAAGGAGGGAACAAATGAAGGAAGGAAGGAAGGAAGGAAGGAAGGATGGAAGGAAGAAAGGAAGAAAGGAAGAAAGGAAAGAATAATGCACTTATAAGTTTTTTGTGTTAATTTTCTCTTTTATATGGGTCCTCTATTTGAAAAACCATTTAATTCACAGATCATTTCTTGTACCTCACTTTTTATAAATTATTTAGCTCACCCAAATGAATAGATGAACCATTAAAATAAATAATGTCACAACCTTTTTGAGAATTTTATCTTTCTCTGTTCTATCTGATGACCTAGCTAAAAAGAAAAAGGAAGGAAGAGGAGGGAAGGAGGAAAGGTAGGAAGGACAGATGGGAGAAGGAAGGAGAGAGGAAGGAAGGAAGGGAGATTAGACGCTGGCAGACATTAGAGTCTAAGACTAACTGCTGAGTTTCTTCAACTCTAACATCAAAGACTAAAGCCTGGCATAATTGGGGTCCAGGATGGGGGAGAGAGGACCTTCCACGATGGCTTTTCTTTTTTTTTTTTTAATTTAATTTAATTTTATTTGTGAACATACTGTACAGAGGAGTTATAGTTACATGGGCAGGATAATGCGTACATTTCTTACCAATCATTGCAGCCTCCTCCTTTGTTTACCCTTCACATCCCTTCCCAGCCTCCCCCCTCCCCCCCTAATCCCAATCCTTCTCCTTCCCCTCCCCCCCCCACCAACGTTGTAAAGCTCGTTTTGGACATGACAACTTGTACTTCTCATTGTTGCAACAGGTCCACCTGTATCCTTAAACAACTGGTTTTTCCCCATCTCCTCCACAAGTTATACTGACATCAAATATAGTGAAAGCAGGGGTTATACTGTGGGGGAGGGACATACAAAGCAACAAAGAGATAATCTTATAAATGTGTTAGAAACACATGCATGAAAGAAAAAAACATTAAAATACACATCTAAGGGTTCATTTTCCTGACATCACATTATCTGACCTTTTCCGCTTGACTCATACATATACTAGATATTACAAATAAGGGAAACCATGGGACCTACGTTTCTTTGGGCCTGGCTTACTTCACTTAATATAATTTTTTCCAAGTTTTTCCATTTCCTAACAAATGGGGAAATGTCATTCTTTCTGATGGAGGCATAGAATTCCATTGTGTATATAGACCACATTTTCTTGATCCATTCATCTACTGAGGGGCATCTGGGTTGGTTCCATATCTTAGCTATGGTAAATAATGCTGCAATAAACATAGTTGTGCTGGTAGCTTTAGTGTGGTCTTGTTTGTAAACATTAGGGTAAATGCCCAAAAGTGGGATTGCTGGGTCATAGGGGAGCTCTATGTGAAGTCTTTTGAGGAACCTCCATACTGCTTTCCAAAGTGGTTGAACAAGTTTACATTCCCACCAACAATGAAGTAAGGTTCCTTTCTGTCCACATCCCCTCCAGCATCTGTTGTTGTTAGAGTTCTTGATTTTTGCCGTTCTAACTGGAGTGAGGTGATATCTCAATGTTGTTTTGATTTGCATTTCTTTTATGGCTAGGGATGTTGAACATTTCTTCATGTGTCTATTGGCCCCACGATGGCTTTTCTTACAATTTATCTGGAGACTCCCACTTGCATGACTTCCAGCTTCTGTTTTGCACTGACTTTTACTAACAAATTATGAGAAAACCCCCAGAGAACAGCCACTTGGCTGTTGGAACTTTGAGGCCTTCGGAAGTCTGCTCCTGATGTGCACAATGCAATTTACACACAGATAAAACACATGCAAGCCCACAAGGCTATTCCTGTAGGTAAAGCTTCACAGCTAGTCCAGAGACGAAGGCCTTTCAATATGTATCATCCTGTGTAAATAGGGAAATTATACCATTAGGAGGGAAATCACAAAGTGTTATGCTCTGAAGGCAAATAAGTAGAATGAGGTAAAATAAAGGTCTAGTTTAGGAATAGATGTTTTGATAGAATAAATTTAATTCCATATTCCCATAAACTAGTTATAAAATTAAAAGTAATGGGACATTTCCCCATGTATTCTGTTTTATTATAGACCCTGGGCTGACTTACACATATGAGGCCACCCTCATTCTATGAGGGTGACAGCCAGAGCATCCCTCAAAGGGAACTCATGCTCTTCCATCTCACAGGAGGAAACAGAGGCCATGGTAAGTGTTCTCAGAGCTCAGGAGAAGCCCTCGGCCCTGCCAGGAGTGTGAAGAAACAAAGGGTGGCGAGGATCCCAGACAACTAAGAAGGCTGGAGAAGGACAACCGAGAAGCAAGAAGGCAATGATCTTGAAGTTCAAGGGCAAGAGTCCAACAACGGGTAGGACTGGAGATGGGAGAGGCCCGAGGGACAGGAGCCCTAGCTGGGCCGTAGGAACAGGCCGTGTCTGTGGGAGGCGAGAGGCCTGCAGAGGCTGCGGTGGGGTGTCCTGCTAGTCCTTGAATGGTGGAAGGTAAGTGCTGCGCCAGGCATAGGATATTCATTTGTAGAGATGATTAGGTACTTAGGAACTTAGTCACTCTCTTTGCTCTTTGTCCCTATGTCAACATGGAATCTTACTGCCAATCAAGAATTAGCCAGTCCTTAGCTCAAAACTGTCAGGTGTCTGCAGAGGCTCAGACAATGCACCTTATTACATAAGTGCACAGGTAAAGTGATTGGACCTCAGAATATTTGGCTGTGGAAAGTAACTTTGACCTTCATGTGGGAATGGATTTTTTGACTTCTTTTTTCCTTAAGGAATGAGTTATAGAATATAAGTTTTCTTAATTGACCTAGAGATTCTCTCAGAATCTTGAGGAACCTCCTTAAAGAGCAGAAAAAAGATATTTGGCTCAGTTTCTGCATCTATGTATGCAGTCACATTGAAGTGATAATGGTTACAGCGAGGGAAAGAGACCGTTTATATGTAAAATAAACTAAAAGATAGCTGAACAGCAAACTGGGTCTCAGAATGTAAAATCTTAGTCATATTGAAAGCCATTCCTCTTGGAAAGTATTTGATAAAGAACCACATGTTTGACTCCTTGGGAAAGTTTAGATTATAAAAGAATGCAATGGATTCTCATTTCGGGTAATGAAGGGATAATTTATGGTCCCATGTGGAACTCAATTTTCAAGGAAGAGAAATAAAACTAGATTAAAAAGAAGAAAGTTGTTGGATGATTTGGGCAGCCTATCACAATATGTATGCTAAATGGAGAAAAGAGAAAATGAAGATCAAAAGATGAGGAAAGTAGATAAAAACATTTATGTTTACTTACATATTTACGTATATTTGTGTATATGAGTATAGAAAGTTATATGTAAATGCATCCAGAAGGACAGAACTGAGGTAGGTCTTGCCAGGCCGGGATGGAGCTGAGCCCAAGAGCAGGGAACAGATATGGGAGGGCATGAGCTGTCAATCCTACGTGTACCGGGTGGTCTGGTGACAGGTTGGCAGGTAGTGCCTGGAGCTGTCTTCCTTTTATAAAATTCAGGTGAGGGAGCTTGCATCAGTTCTGGGTCTGGCTTCTTCAACAAATTCACGTGGTGGTGTTACTAACATGATTTTATGTATTTGCTGATGTAATTGTTTACTGGCACAATAAATTATTA
Organism: Dipodomys spectabilis; assembly: GCF_019054845.1. Lineage (NCBI taxonomy): Eukaryota > Metazoa > Chordata > Mammalia > Rodentia > Heteromyidae > Dipodomys > Dipodomys spectabilis. The sequence continues at coordinate 45,898,396 of NW_024870772.1, read as the reverse complement.
TCAAATTATGTCTCATGGTATGCTGACAGGTGGGAGTTTTTTAACTTGCATAAACAAAATGTAAAGTCATTTTCTTCTGACACTTACACTCAAAGCAAAATGCCCTCAGTGAAGACTATTGTTTTGTAAAATGGAGTGGGTTGCCGGACACCGCTGTCTCACACCTGTGACCTTGGCTATTCAGGAGACTGAGTCTGAGATCTGAGGACCATGGTTTGACTCCAACTCTGGCAGGAAAGTCCATGAGACTCTTCTCCAATTAATCACCAAAAAGCCAGAGGTGGAGCTGTGGCTCAAGTGGTAAGATGCTAGCTCAGGGACAGCACCTAGGCCTGAGCTCAAGCCCTAGGACTGGTGCGCACACATGTGCGCATGCACACACACACACACACACACACACACACACACACACACACACACAGTGGACCATGCTTAGCACAACCTTAAAGCTCCTGTTATGCGCTGGAACTGGGAGTTGTTTAGCTCATGTTGCACCACTGTTATCGACTGAGAGATTAATGAATGATTTTTCTGTTATTTCTACCTTTTTATACCATGAAAATAAAAGATTTTGGGTTTAACATCTATATGGCATTTGTGAAGGTGAAATAAATTTTTGTGTACTCAAATCCTCTGCTTTTGATACATCTACTTTAATGAGCTTCAGTCTCAAACAAAAAACCATATTATGGAGTGAAGATGATGATTAACCAGAAGAGGCAAAAAGTGGGAAATTGTACATATTTGTTCCTCTTACAAACCACTAATGATAAACAGCCATGCAATATCAAAAAATTCCAAATTAATGATTTTAATGTATACTTTTACACTAAGACTACAGTATTTTAATAAGCATCTAGAGAGAAGAATGGCAAAGTAGCTCTTATGGAAATCAGTGCATAAAAATGTGCACATCGCCAAGCAAAGAGTGAAAGCACAGAAGACCAGGGACATGGGGTCTGTGCCCAGACTGGGCCATCAGAGTCCTGACACACCCACATAAGGGCGGGCAGCCTCGGACCCACCTGGGCATCCAAGTGGGGATCTGGCTTGTGAGCTGCACTTTTACTAACAATGTACCAAATGTCTGCACAGTTATGGCATTCGTTAACCCCATAGCCATGTCTTTTTCTACTTACATTTCCTGGAAAATAAACACCTTTTGTAACCAGTCTATGAATGGTGAATGTTTTTCTCATGAATGGCAAGGTTCAGAATTTCAAGTGGGTAAACAGGTAAGGTGTGTCTGTCTGTCTAGTCTGTGCTGAGCTTCACTCTGACAGACTCCAGCTGAGCTCCATGCTGCTGGAGGGACCAGGGCTCTCCACAGAGTCTAGCTCAGGGTTTCTTCGGCAGACCAGCCGTAAGAAGAAAGTAGAGCATGTTTTCTGTAAAGATGCCCAAGAAGAAAGACAACAAAATCTCTGAGTTTATTAAGAAGATAGAGATACTTCTTGCCCATAGGAAGAGTGAATGTCTTTGGCCCTCATTAACCAGGATGAGACAGATGTTCATGCTCTCTTAACAGAGACAGGAGAAGAAGGGGTCATGTGTGTGGTGCAGGTCAGTCAGTCACCCAAGGGGTGGACAGGCACCAGCAGAGCCCATGTCTCTTCTTTTGACTCAGAATCTGAGAGTTGTGTCTTTCAGGTTGTCTGATGCAGTCGAATGGAAGCGATGAAACCACCTCTCACTCCCACCTCGAACCCAGCTCAGGTGGTAGAAACGCCTCCAGGTCTTTGCTTGGACACGTGTCTGCAGAAGGACACCGAGTTGGCTCTCTTTCTGGTTCCTATAGACAGAGCAAAATAGAGGCCACAGAGATAAGAAGGGGAATGTTTAAATGACACTTCATGAGGCCTTACAAAAGCAATCCTAACTATAAGTTACTTAACAGTCAGATATTCAGACAAATATCTGTGTTATGCATACGTCCTCTGAGTTTTTATTTGCCAGCAGATTGTGGGCTTTATTTTTAAAGAATTCAGCTATAATTTGGTATCAGCTAGTAGATGGCTTACTGTACCCAAAGAGATCATAAATCTTACAACTAAGAAAAGACTGTCTTGTCAATTCAAGCATATAACTGCACACAAAGAAAAAAGATAATACATTTATATCTTTGTTTCGGGTTTGTATAAATTCTTATCAGAAGATAATTCACAGTTCTGTATTCATTTATCAATTTCAAGGTTCTATTAGTTTGAAAATAGCAGTAATTATAAATTGCACTTCTACTGTTCCTAAGAAACACCTCAGTTGCTGGAAATAAAGGCTCTGCTTTGTTGAATTTTGAGTTTGTCACTCAAAATCACAAAACTCCAGAGATGTATTGATTGTGTAAAATATGACCACTCTGGAATTATATCAGCATCATGAAATACTCAGGTCATTCAAACATAAAGAAGAAATGAAAATCAAGGGCTAAGCCACTAACGAACACAAGGATTATCTTTAAGTGGCTGAGGCCAGGTGCTGGTGGCTCATGCCTGTAATCCTAGCTACACAGGAACCTGAGATCTGAGGAACACGGTTCAAAGCCAGCCCGGGCAGGAAAGTCCATGAAACGCTTACCTCCAATAAGCCACTAGAAAACCAGAAGTGGTGCTATGACTCAAGCGGTAGAGTGCTTGCTTTGAGCTGAAGAGCACAGGGACAGTGCCCAAGCCCAGAGTTCCAGCCCCATGACTGACCAAAAAAAAAAAAAGCAGCTGAACCCTGAAGTGTGGTAAATGACACAAGACAAAGTGCTCATGCACAGCAAGACCAAAGGAGGAGACTATTAGGGGAAGAACAAGGCACAGTGTCTATGCACCTCTGATCATACAAAATAATATTTACCAAAATGAACTCCAAGAAATGGAAACGTGAGGTTTTCTCTTCATTGTTTTGTTTTCTTTTCTTTTTGTCTTGTTTGTTCATTTATCTGTCTTGGAGAGGGCAAGAGGAAGCACAGAACTGGTGGGACTGAGGGTGAACAAATGTAGCAGTGTTTTGAAAATGAAATATATAACTTGTGGGTGGGGATGGGAGGGAAAAAGTGGGATGAAGTGAGGGAAAGGGTGACATTGTCCAAAAAGAAATGTACTCTCGCTGGGCGCTGGTGGCTCGTGCCTGTAATCCTAACTACTCAGGAGACTGAAATCTGAGGATCACGGTTCAAAGCCAGCCCGGGCAGGAAAGTCCGTGAGACTCTTATCTCCAATAAACCACTTGAAATCCGGAAGTGGCGCTGTGGCTCAAGCAATAGAGCGCTTGCTTTGAGCTGAAGATCTGAGGGACAGCGCCCAAGCTCAGAGTTCAAGCCCCATGACCGACAAAAAAAAAAAGGAAGAAAGAAATGTACTCTACTTACCCAACTTATATAACTGTAGTCCCTCTGTACATCATCTTTACAATAACAAATTGAAAAAGAATAAAAATGGCTGAAAGACAACAATAACCAAACCACTTATTTACAGGTTTTGTCTTACAATAAAAATTATAGTAGGAATAAAGAAATATCAACATCAGTTAAACAGTAGATCACTGTGCATCCTATTTATGGGGATTTATCCTTAGCCTGAGGCATCACCTGCCTGCATTGTTTTGACCACGCTGTCCTCCTTTGTGCCCCTCCTTTCTCCTCAGGAGACCCCCTACCACACTTCCTCAACCACCTCCCTCCCCTCAGGTCCTCACCTGCTGGCCCTGCCTGTCTAAGCTTCCAGTATGAGAGACAAAAGCCTCCTCCATTCTATCCTGCCATTCGAATACTGCCCCTGCAACCAAAGCTCATCAGTGCTTACACTGATTAACAAGGGAATAAACAAGTTATGAGTTATATGTAATTTTTATTAGAGTGCTACTCATAAAAGTAGACACTAGCAGAACATCAGTGAACAAAATGAAGTTTCTTTCCTCATGCCACAGCCTGAGGGTCCTGCAATTCCTGCTTTCTTTTGTTCAAACTACTTATTCTGTCCAGAAAACATTTCTTCCCGTTCCTCACCAGGCCTGCCCATGCATGCTCTGCCAGATTCAGCGGAGATCACATCTTTTTTTTTTTAATTTAATTTTATTTTATTTGAGAACATACTGTACAGAGGGGTTACAATTACATGGGCAGGATAATGCATACATTTCTTACCAAGCATTGCAGCCTCCTCCTTTCTTTACCCTTCACCTCACCTCCCTTCCCAGCCTCCCCTCTCCCCCCCACCCAATCATTTCCCCCCTCCCCCCCCAACACCGACATTGTAAAGCTCGTTTTTGACATGACATTTTGTACTTCTCATTGTTGCAACAGGTCCACCTGAATCCTTAAATGACTTGTTTATCCCCATCTCCTCCACAAGTTATACTGACATCAAATATAGTGAAAGCGGAGGTTACACTGTGGGGGAGGGATATACAAAGCAACAAAGAAATAATCTTATAAATGCGTTAGAAACACATGCATGAAAGAAAAAAAACATTAAAATACATATTTAAGGGTTCGTTTTCCTAACATCACATTATCTGACCTTTTCCGCTTGACTCATACATATACTAGATATTGCAAATAAGGGAAACCATGGGACCTATGTTTCTTTGGGCCTGGCTTACTTCACTTAATATAATTTTTTCCAAGCCTTTCCATGTTTACAAAAAAGACCACACTAAAGCTACCAGCACAACTATGTTTACTGCAGCATTATTTACCATAGCTAAGATATGGAACCAACCCAGATGCCCCTCAGTAGATGAATGGATCAAGAAAATGTGGTATTTATACACAATGGAATTCTATGCCTCCATCAGAAATAATGACATTTCCCCATTTGTTAGGAAATGGAAAGGCTTGGAGATCACATCTTGAAGGAGAGTTCCTGCTGCCCCTGCACAGCTCCCTGCAGCCCGAGTGTCTCTTCGCACCGACCTTCACTTCACCTCTGTAGTTAATGCCTTTTCCTCTTCATGCATTAGACTCTGAAATCCTCCCAGAAAGGCACTCTATACTCAGTTTCTTCATTGTTCAGACCTTGACTTAATTGTGGCTTAACAATCAGTTCCCAGGATGCCCTTGAGAAAAAAGGGCCATAGGATTTAAACTCAGCGTGAGATAGCAAACACACTAACAGAGCGAAGTCTCTGTCTCAGACTTCATTTTGGACTTTTCCTTTTATATGCCCTGAAAGGATTTGAGAATTCATTTGATGTAAATGCCCCACACAGAGGCAGAATGAAAACCAACACAGCCAGTTCCTGGCCCATGTCCAGCCTTCAAGTGGTCGGAGGCCTGTGCCAAACCACAACCCCGGCTCCCGTGGAATGGTGGTGAATGCCCTGATGCTCGGTGAAATAAACAATTCATGAGTTTTAAATAATTATATTAGACCATATTGTTATAATTGCTCCATTTCCTTATTTTTTTATTGCTTCTCATTTCTCACCATGACTTCCAGATTTCACTTTTGTCTCATGTGCACATGAATAGAAGCCCCTCTCTTTTTAGAGGGTCAGGCACATTTGTGGGTTCAAGAAGCCCCTAGGGGAGGGGACGGACCCCTTTGCCTAAGAGGCTCATCTCCTGGCATTCTTGTGACACCTGTCCTCAACTCTGGCCCTACACTTCACACCGTACCTTCTGGATCCTTCCAATGTTTCTGGGCAGAGGAATGCAGTAGGGTGTGTCAGGCAATGGCTTACAGTCAGACATAATTGGTCTGGCCTCCTGGAGAATGTGTTTTTCTGAGATCTGTCTGTGGGAGGAACATTGAAACCACATGTGTTGTTTCCTCTAGTTGCCATTGACATTCGGCAATCAACAACTGGTCTGTTTTTGGCTTTTTGTGGCTTTTTTCTTTCTTTTTTAAAATATGTTTTTATTGTAAAGACATTGTACAGAGGGGTCACAGTTACATGAGTAAGGTAATGAGTCCATTTCCTATCGAGCATTGTTACCCTTCCTTTGTTTTTCCCCTACAATCCCTTCCCTCCTTATCTTCCCAGCTCCTCTCTTTCTTTATGTTTTAAAGTGGCTTTCTTATTTTTCTAACTGAATGGAAGTGTCCAAATGTGAACTTTTTCTCAAGGAGGTTGCGGTGTTGAAGGGTCAGTGACTGACTTATCACTTTCCTTTCCAAAAATAAAGATGATAATCTTTACTTATGTTTTCTTGGACTTTTCTAAAAGTTCATTGACTACTTAAGCAAGATAGTTTAAAGTTGAATTTTATACTTTTCTAATTAAAGCGGTGTTATTAAAATAGAAGCTACCTTAATGCATGAGAACAACAGTCATGTATCCTTCATCTCAAGTGAACTAGCTTGATTTTTCAGGGGCTTGGGACTTACTATGTCAGTGTTAAACTCCACTGTCTTTGTCTTGGTTTGAAATACAGTACTGTGTGTGGAGTGGAGTCAGACGAACATGACTCCATCCTTTGAGTTTCGTCTGGAAGAAAATAGCCCATATTAAAACTTACCATAGAATGGTTCCTAGATTCAGTTCTGATCATCTTCCAAAATAAGATCAGTGTAGGTTTCAGTAAGAGTAATGACTCTCTTGTGAGTCCTAACCTCAACTGGGAAAGAACCAAAGCTCTCTGTTTAACCTTAACCCATGCAAGCTGCTTGTATGTCAGCTGAGTTTATTTTATGTCTGGAAAGGGCCAGGACCACCCTGAAAAAATATATAATAAATTTATTCATTAGCCAAAGATTCATTAAATTAATTTTTTTTAGAGAAAAGCTCAAGCCATAAGCATCCATGCCCAACAATTAGCTAATGTAATCTGAATACCCAAGACAGATAGAAAAACTAGAAACTAAACTCTTATTTATAATTTGACAGGTATGTGAACTACTGTCACAGAATTTCAGTCATTTAGACCTTTTTTTGCAAGTACTTTATTTCTTTGTTTTAAAATATTTAATGGAATTTTAATTAAATATGACTATAATGTGTGGTTTCAATCATTCTTTTTGGTGTTCCTATTCGTTGTGACTAAAAATTGAGATAATACAGTCATTTTTACTAAGATGTTATATGAGGTAACTTAGTTTCTTTGCCTGTAAATTAGTATACATATTAGCTGCCCATTTTCACTTCTTTCTTATCATCTTCTATTAAGAACATTTAGCCTAAGAAGGTACAAGACAGGATAAAATGTGATCTGTCATGTTCATAATTCAAGTTGCTCTGTAATCTTTCCAAATGCTTTGATGTTAATATGGAAAAGTTGTCATCTGAATGTATTTACTAATTCCTATGACCATATTCCATGATTTTCTTTTTTGACGTTTTTGCATTATAAGGTTATTTTTTTAATTGTGAAAATACCGTACCAGAGGGGTTACAATTACATGTGCAAGATAATGAATACCTTTCTTTCTTTCTTTCCTTCTGTCTGTCTGTCTGTCTTTTTGGGGTCCGGTCGTGGGGCCTGAACTCTGGGCCTGCGTGCTGTCCCTCAGCTCTTCAGCTCAAGCTTAGGGCTCTACCACCTGAGCCACAGCACCACTTCCGGCTTTTTTCTTTTTGCTTATGTGGTGCTGAGGAATCGAACCCAGGGCCTCAGGCATGCAAGGCAAGCGCTCTACCACTGAGCCACCTTCCCAGCCCCGAGTACATTTCTTATCAAGCATTGTTGCCTTCTCCTTTGTTTCCCCTTCCCATCTCTTACCATCTCCCCCCTCTTCCTCCCTCTAGCCAAAGTTGTAAAGTTTGCCCCCCTACCCCCACCCCCAGCCAAAGTTGTAAAGTTCGTTTTTCAACATAATGACTTGTTGCATTATGAAGTTATTTATTAATTAAGAGTATACTTGCACATAAAGCAAGAGATAGTGTGTATTGACTCCTTGAATTTGTAAATTTCATACTTAGATGAAATAGAATCACTATTGATTAAAAAGTTAGTGGTGCCAGGCATTCCTGGCTCACACCTGTAATCCTAGCAACTTGGGAAGTTGAGATCTGAGGCTCATGGTTTCAAGCCAGTCCAGGCAGGAAAGGCAATGAGACTCTTATCTCCAATTAACCACCAAAACCCAGAAGGGGAACATGGCTCAAAGTGATAGAGCACTAGCCTTGAGCAAAGAAAGCTTAGGGACTGCATACAGGCCTGAATTCAAGTCCTACAACCACCGCCAACAAACAACAACAAAAAGGTTAGTGGTGCTGTGAATTGAACCCAAGGAGGATACGCAACATCAGGTTGTAAACACTCCAGAACTGTGATGCAAGCCCCTAGTAAGGCAACCTGTGCCAAGTGAGCTGCGGAAGGCTGGCTTTGTTTTCTCACCCCTGCTGCCATTGTGCATTGTCTGGTCTAGAAAACTCTGCAGTTATCCAGATTGCAGTCTTTCTCTCTTTTTATTTTGAAAAGAAGCTTAAATTATGTGTACTAGGCTGATGGTTTATTCAGAGCCCATTGGCCGCTCTGTCAGCTCCCAGTTCTGAAAGAGTGACAAAGCATCCTGCTCAGGACTCTTTCCTTCCTCCCATCCTTCCTTTCTTTCTTCCTCTCTCCCTCTCTTCCTTCCTTCCTTTCTTCCATCCTTCCTTCCTTCCTTTCCTCCTTCCTTTTTCCCTTCCTCCCTCTTTTCCTTTCTTTTCTCCCTCCCTCCCTCCCTTGCTCACTTCCTTCCTTTTCTTCCTAATTTTTCTTTGATTTTTTGGGGAGGTGGAGGGCACTAGGGCCTGACCTTGAGGTCATCCTAATAATAAATCATGCCTCCAGCCCTTTTTCTGTTGGTTGCTTTTAAGGTAAGCTCCTACTTATGCCTGAACCGCTATCTGCTCTTTCAAAGGCTTCATGTCATAGCTGCAATGGCATGAGAATATCACATGAACTTTTCTGCCCAGGATGGCCTTGAATTACAGCCCTCTCAATCTCTACTTTGAAGGAGCTAAGACGATCAGTTGAGTCCCTGGCACCCGCCCAGCTGCTGTTCTTTCTAGAATATTGTCACACATTCTACTCTGTGAGTTGCAAGAGTTATATGAATATCTAAGAAAGGTGAAAACCAATATTATTTAATACCCAGGTATACTTTTCTCTAGGGTTTTAAAACATCATTTTGTGTTTGTTTTTTGTGGTTGTGGGGCTTGAACTCTGTGCTTGGGTGCTGTCCCTGTGCTCTATCGCTTGAACCACAGCACCACTTCCAGTTTTCTAGTGGCTTATTGGAGATAAGAATCTCACAGACTTTTCTGCCTGGGTTGGCTTTGAACCGTGATCCTCAGATCTCAGCCTCCTGAGAAGCTAGGATTTACAGGCATGAGCCACTGGTGCATGGCCAAGACATCATTTTGTTTTTTCTTTAAAGGTCCTGTAATTGAATTTTAAAGAGATTTGGATTGTGTAGCTAATTAATTAGGAATCATTAGAAATCAAAGTGTCCAGATGATGTTGCAGCCAAAAGGGAAAAGCCAATAGTGACAACTGCAGCCATGTGGACACAGAGGAGACCATGAAGACACAGAGGAGATTATGCAGACACAGAGCAGACCATACAGACACAGAGATCATGCAGACACAGAGGAGACCATGCAGACACAGAGGAGATCATGCAGACACAGAGATCATGCAGACACAGAGATCATGCAGACACAGAGGAGACCATACAGACACAGAGGAGACCATGCAGACACAGAGGAGACCATACAGACACAGAGGACATACTACAGACACAGAGGACACTATACAGACACAGAGGACACACTACAGACACAGAGGACACTATACAGACACAGAGGAGGCCATGGGGACAAAGAGGAGAACATGCAGACACAACAGAGGACACTATGCAGACACATAGGAGACCATGAAGACACAGAGGAGACCATGCAGACACAGAGATCATGCAGACACAGAGGAGACCATGCAGACACAGAGATCATGCAGACACAGAGGAGACCATGCAGACACAGAGATCATGCAGACACAGAGGAGACCATGCAGACACATAGGAGGCCATGAAGACACAGAAGAGATCATGCAGACACAGAGGACACTATACAGACACATAGGAGGTCATGAAGACACAGAGATCATGCAGACGCAGAGGAGACCATGCAGACACAGAGCAGATCATACAGACACAGAGGACACTATGCAGACACATAGGAGGCCATGAAAATACAGAGGAGACCATGCAGACATAGAGAAGACCATGCAGACAAAGAGGGTCTCCAGTTTACCAAGCGTTCTGCGTTTTAAGATCACTTCATCCAACTGCCTCATCAGTAATGTAAATGGGAATCCAGACTTGAAGGGGTGTATTTGAGGTAATGCAATCAGGCAATGGTGGGCTTGCTTTAGATTGTGACCAAAGGGTTTTATTCTTCATATAGATTCATAAAGTTATGAAAGTTTTTCTGTTCTTTAGTGTTAAAACTATTATTTATGACTTATTTATAACAATATTTATTATATAATAATATATCTATGATATCTATTAAATATTAGTATTTAACCATTCACAATGCATGCACTGTGTAAACTGGCCTTTCCCCATCCCTTAATCAGATGCAGTAAAATTGGACACACAGACTTCACTGGTGACCCTGTCTACCATGTGCCTTTCCCTCTTTCTTGGATGAAGAATTATTCACTGGTGGTGTCATGGCTCACATTCGCAATTCCAGCTACCTGGGAAGTGGAGCTAGGGGAGATATCTGTTCAAAGGCTAGCAGGGTCAACAAGTCTTTGAAACCCCATCTCAAACAGTAACTGGTGATACAAATCTATGGTCTAAACTTAGCAGGTAGTAGATAAAGGAGGGTTGAGGTCTAGGCTGGCCAGGGCAAAACCATGAGACCTTATCCCCAAACACCAAATTTAAAATGCCTGGAGGTGTAGCTCAAGTGCTAGAGCTCCTGCCTGGCAGGTTCAAGGCTCCGAGTTCAGCTCCAGTACTGCTATTGGTGCTGGGGTGCCACTTTGCTGTGCTCTAGAAGCAAGGCATGTAACCTCAGGGACTTCTAGGAAATGTGATGGGAAGTTTGGGGACAAAAATTTTCTTGGAGCTGTGGCAAGAGTTTGGAAGTCAGAGCCAGCCACAGTGCCAAGGGTAGGCAGAGGCCGGTGAGCATCTCTGCACATGTGGGACATGCACCCTGGCGGTGAGCGTCTCGGCATGTGTAACATGACATGTGCACCAGCAGGTGAACGTCTCCACATGTGTAACATGACATGCACACCCGCAGGTGAGCATCTCAGCATGTGTAACATGACATGCGCACCAGCAGGTGAACATCTCTGTACATATGATGTGTTCTCCCATTTCTTCATTTGTGTTCCTTTACTCAGCAGTTCTTACTTCCTGCCTGTTTTCTGAGCCTCATATTCCAGCTTTTCTGGAAATTCTGTGAATACACAGTGACATTTCATATAGTCCCCTTTGGATTTAACCCTCTGGGCTGGTTTAGTCACTTGTCATGACAGTCACATTTTTGCTTACATGGGTTAGTGGAGAATGCAGGTCTTGCCTCCCATGTGCAAGAAGCATGCTTCGGTTAGATTTTAGATGTAATGATGCACATCTACAGCTGTCTCCATTCTTGCACTGCTACTAAGTCCTGGCTTCTCATTTTATCTTAATTTGTCATCAGCAGTCTCAAAGAGGAGAATCTCATTCCATCTCTCTCTTATTTTTTTTCTTTTTCTGATGTCAGATGTGGTCTTCTCTGGCATGTAATCTTTTTAAAGGTTTTGCTATAAAACTCTGTGCTTCAGGTAAAGATTTTAAGTGATGGTAAAATTTTAAATACTTCCTTCCACCAAGAGCATTGAATCAAAAGTTCATTCGTTGTTCAAGAACCCATGATGAGAAGCGAACAATACCTGCATCCTTGCTCTTTTCTCAATCCATCCCCTTGGCAAATCACTTTGTCATTTGGTTTCCCAAACATAAAATGTAAGGGAGGAAAATAGAGACATTCTCTGTTCTTTCCTCTAGGCTCCTGAAATAAACACCATCATCTACTGTTCAATAAAATACAAGGCTAAAAGGGTCAGTGAACACAGAAAAGAAACAACACCTTGTTTTCTTCTGATAGAAGCCCTTGAAACAAAGCAACTCAAAATCCATTTTCTGCAGCTTTGCAATATCCATTAATCTCAATCACTGCATACAGAAGCCAAACACATAGAATTCCAAAGTTTTGAAGAATTGCATTCATAGGAGCCAGGCGTAGGCAGAGTGAAATTTTTACAAAGCATTGGACTTGTAATTTTCTGACATCTGCAAGGAGTTAAGGCATAATCATGACAATCTTCTCAGTTTCTCTGAAGCCAGCAAGGGCTCATGCACTGCTTGGGCCCTTTAGGAGTTCCACAAAAATCATCAAATTGATTTTCAGAAATGTTTGCAATAAGAACCACGCCCCTTTATTCTTTCTTTTTTCTGGGCATGGAAAAAACCAGACTTTCAACAAAGTCAGAATTTAAGAAACAGACACATCGTTTATTTTCAGAGACCAGGTAACTGTTAATACATAGTTGGACACATTTGATGACTCAGACACACAGACACTTTTCCTAACGGCTTATGAGAAAGGCCTCTGTCTCTACCCTAGAGTACCAGTGCTTAAGGCTCATAATGATTGACGGTTTCTCTTTCAACACAGCTGATTTGCCCTCTGAAGTATGTACATGAGGAGACCTTAGTGGTCCAAGTAAATAAGTGTGCTTGGCACTGAGTAAAGTGTGAAGCAATGGGAGACATTGCTCTCTTCAAGCTCTGTCAGTTTACTTTGGACCCTCTTCCTACCCCTTTAATGTCCCTTACTGGGAACCCGCAGTCAGCTTCCTCCCTGGCTAGCCAGCCAGGCTGGGGCTGCCCATGGTGCCCCATCACAGTGCTAATAAAAACTTCTAGCCAACAGCTATAATTAAGAAATGTAAGCCTGAGTTCCGGGAAGATGGTGGAGGAGAAGCTGGAATCTGAACAAGCTCTCGCATAGAAAGCAGTTTTAGAGTTCCAGTGAACAGTCCTAAGCCAGAGAATCACACCAAGTGTGCCATCACAGGACAGAGAGTTAGTCAAGAGAGGGGAAGCCAAAGAGACACACCTGAGCGCTTGCCAGCAGCCGCTGCGGCGGCGGCAGGGTCGCGGTGGCGACCACCGCCTCGGTCATACCTGAGACACAGAGAGTCCAGGATGAAGGAGCCAGACGCAGCAGACGAGCGGATTCTACTCAACACCAGCAAGAATCGACAAGGAGCGGACAATTTCATCCTGCAGTTTGCAAACCAGAGACGACCCAGGATCCAAGACTCGGCGTGAGTAGAAGCCTGACGTCCTCACTCCTTCGCAGGGAGCAGAGGAGGGAAGGCCACCCCTCACCACCCCAGCACCGGTGATCTCCATCTTGGATACCGACAAAGCTCGGAGGAGCAGCTAGCTCCAGCTCAGGCCTTGGAATAAAACGAGTCATTTAGCAGGTCACAAGAACTTAACGGCGAAGTGACCTGCCAGACTCAGTTCCATCCAGGGAAAAGTCACCCAGCTCAGGCGCCAGCCATTGGAGTGGCTCTCTTCACGGGGTAACCAGAGCCAGAGGCTGCCCTCCCTCTAGCAGCCACCACAATCAATTGAAAAACAGAAACCCTGAGAATGGCTCCAGGCTGGGCTCTGTGAGTTCTTCACAAAATAGCCCCAGGGAAAAGCTACTGTTTGTTGAAAGGCCTCAACTCTACCCAGAACCTAGCCTCATCACTGCATCCCCCTCTTTTGTGATTCTAAAAGCAGATCACCCTTCCATTAAACTAACCTAGGAGGGGGATCTCAAAATCTTGGGTAAAGCAGAGCATTTTTCTGCCTGTTCTAACAAACGGACTTAAGAAACCAATCAAGCCACAGGACCTCAAGCTGACCAGAGACTCCAACAAGAGGCTGGTTACAGACAAAAGGGAGATACAGGATTCTTCCCACCCCTCCCCCCCCAAAAAAATCAAAGAACTTTTTTTTTTCTTCTTCTGTTTTTTTTGGTTACCTTTTTTTTTCCTTTTCTAAAACTTTTATTAGTCTTTAATTTTTGCCTCTTTTCAAAAAATAATTGTTTTCCAGTAACTTTTTTTTTTCTCCTCTTATAATTTTTATTTTAGGAATACGTGAATGTGCGTTTTCCTTTCTTTTCTTGTCTTCTTTCTCTTTTTCTTTCTTTCTTAATTATCTTTTAGTTTTTTGTCTAGCTCTACTGAACTTCTGATCTTTTCTTCTCCCTTTCCTATCCTTTCCACCTTTTCCTCTCTTTTGTTCTTCTTTATGTGACTTAACGCTTGTCCAGCACATCCTCAGATAAACACGTAGTTAACTAGTAGACCCTATCCCCCATTGGGTACACACTTAATCCACAAATTTATTACTCAATTCAAAACCTCTGAGACTTAAATTCATTAATAGCAGTACTACCTCTTTATATCTATATAATATTTTAAGCATTTGTTTAAGTTTTTCACATCTCCTTTATGTCCCTCCCTTTCTCTAAATATATTCACATTCCTCTCTAAATAGATGGTCTTTTAATCTCTATAATAACATTAATTTTTACGTTTCTATTTTTTTTCTGGTCTCTTTTCATTCCCCTTTCCCTTTCCTCTTTTTCTCTCTCTCTCTACTTGCATCCTACCCAAAATATTTCCTACATTGTGAATAGGACATAGTTAACTCTCCCTGTGCCTCCCCACACCAATCTATTCCTATTTTTTACCCACATCTCTCCCTAACCCTAATAATTTCTGGTTTTCCAAATTCTTTTCTGGGGTTCGAAGCCCATTAACATATAGTTTTTGATGTTGAATAGATGTATCTGTTGAACTAGATTGTATCTGTAGACTATTGACTGTAAAAATGCAAACTTTGGTTGATGGTTGCCTTAAGATAGTGTTCTAGCACAAAACTGGTGCTATCTTCATCTCAAATGGGCAGAGTAAGCCGGAAAAACACAAGAAAAATGGCAAATCCAGGTATCTCAATTCCCAATCTTGACAATCAGGGGTTAGAACAGATAATGAATAATCCAGAGGAGAGTTCCCAAATAGCTCTACAAACACTGCTGGCAAACATGATCAAGGAGAAGTTTGACAACTTACAAAGGACTCTGTATGAGCGTGATAGGGAGAGAGAGGAGGCATCCCAGAAGTTTATACAGGAATATCATAAGCATGAGGAAGCTACTCAAAAACTGATACAGGATTTGCGTGAACAACTTGAGAATACTCAAAGAGAAAGGGAGGAATGGCATGAGCAGGCTGAGAACACTCAAAGAGAACTGCAGGAATCCCACCAACGGGAGGAAGCTAATCAAAGAGTAATACAGGAATTGAGACATCAGGTAGAAAACACACAAAGATCACTAAAGGCATTCATGGAATCCACTAACAAAGAGCTGAAGTAAGTCAGGGAGACCACAAAGGGAATGCTGAATGGAACCCAACAGAAGGAATGGGAGTCCAAAGAAACCATAACCAATCAACTAAGTGATTTGAGGACAAACACTGAACACCAAATTAAGGAAGTAAAGAAATTCATACAAGACCTAAAACAGAGCTTCAACAAAGAACTTGAAGCCATCAAAGCTGACCAATTAGAAGGAAAAGAGATAAAAAACAAAGTAGAGAGTCTTGACAGCAGGTTAGACCATGCAGAAGATCGAATCTCAGGGATTGAAGACAGCCTAGATATTATAGAGAAAGAACATACAACCATCCAAGACAAGTCCAAGAAATATGATAGATCTATCCAACACCTGGAAGACACCATCAGAAGGCCTAATCTAAGGATAATGGGTGTAGAGGAACACCTAGAAACAGAAGTTAATGGTCTAGGAAATTTGTTTAACAGGATCCTAGCAGAGAACTTCCCAAACATGCAAAAAGATAGGCCTATTCAGATACAAGAAGCCTTTAGAACCCCAAATAGACCAGACCAGAATAGGACATCCCACCGTCACATTATAATCCACACAGGATCAACTCAGACCAAGGAAAAGATCCTTAAAGCTGTTACAGAGAAAAGATTAATCACCTATAAAGGGAAACCAATTAGAATCACCTCAGATTTCTCAGCAGAGACAATCAAAGCAAGAAGAGCCTGGAATGATGTATGCCATGCCCTAAAAACAAACAACTATCAACCAAGAATACTGTACCCAGCTCAACTCTCCTTCATAACTGAAGGCCAAATAAAAACCTGCCATAGCAAAGAAAAATTGAAACAATACATCTCCACCAAACCAGCCCTACAAAAGATTCTTAAAGATGTCCTACACATAGAAAACCAACAAGACCGCAATAAAGGCCAAGAAACTGCACCCAAACTGAGGATCCAAGAACCATAGGAAGAACCCAGTTTTCGCAGCCCCCAAGAAGGTGGATAACATGGCAAGAACTCCCAAATACCTCTCAGTCCTATCTCTTAACATTAACGGACTGAACTCTCCAATTAAGTGACATAGACTGTCTAGTTGGATTCCAAAACAAGACCCTTCTATCTGCTGCCTGCAGGAGTTACATCTTGCCCGTAAAAACAAACACATTTTCAATGTTAAAGGCTGGAACAAAATCTACCAAGCAAATGGCCCTCATAAACAGGCGGGAGTTGCAATCCTAATATCAGATAAAATAGACTTCAAATTAAAATTCGTGAGAAGAGATAAAGAAGGTCGCTACATACTAATTAAAGGATCTCTCCTTCAGGAGGATATTACAAGTCTAAATATGTATTCGCCAAACAATGGAGCACCCAAATTTATCAAAGAAACACTACTTTCCCTCAAATCCCATATAGATCCAAAGACATTAATTGTTGGGGATTTTAACACACCACTCTCCCCACTAGATAGATCAACTCGGCAAAAACTCAACAGAGAAACCGCAGATCTAAACAGCTGCATAGATCAACTAGACTTAACAGACATCTACCGAACATTTCACCCAGCAGCATCAGAATACACGTTTTTCTCAGCAGCACATGGAACGTTTTCTAAAATAGACCACATTTTAGGCCACAAAGCAAACTTGTCTAAATTCAGAAACATTGAAGTTATACCTTGCATTTTCTCTGACCACAAGGGAATAAAATTAGAACTCAACACCAAAAGCCACCAAAGAAAGTCCGGTATCACATGGAGGCTGAACAACACACTGCTGAATCATGAGTGGGTCATGGAAGAGATTAGAAAGGAAATTAAAATGTTCATGCTATTCAACAAAAATGAACACACAAATTACCAGCTCCTCTGGGACACAACAAAGGCAGTACTCAGAGGCAAGTTTATAGCTCTGAGCTCCTACATCAACAAATTGGAGAGATCTGAAACTAACAATTTAATGACACATCTAAACCTCCTTGAAAAAGAGCAGCAAGATAAACCCCAATCCAGTAGACGGAAAGAAATAATCAAAATTAAATCAGAATTAAATGAATTAGAATCCAAAAAAACTATAGAAAGAATCAACAAAACAAAGAGTTGGTTCTTCAAAAAACTTAACAAAATTGACAGGCCCTTAGCAAATCTCATCAGAAAAAGAAGAGAACACACCCAAATTAATAAACTCAGAGATGAGAATGGAAACATCACCACGGAAACAACCAAGATTCAGAACATTATAAGGGAATACTTCTCAAAACTTTATGCTAATAAGTTTGAGAACTTGACAGAAATGGACCTCTTCCTAGCAAAATATTGACATGCCAAAACTAAAACAAGATGAGTTAAACTATCTTAACAGGCCCATATCAAGCATTGAAACAGAAACAGCAATAAGAGACCTCCCAGCTAAGAAAAGTCCAGGACCAGATGGTTTTACAGCGGAATTTTACAAGGCCTTCAAAGCAGAGCTCACACCAATTCTCTTCCAACTCTTCAATGAAATTGAAAGAGAAAGTTCACTACCGAACACATTCTATGAAGCCATCATAACCCTCATCCCAAAACCAGGCAGGGACTCTTCAAAGAAAGAGAACTATAGACCCATTTCTTTGATGAACATTGATGCAAAACTTCTCAACAAAATTTTGCCCAATCGACTTCAACAATTCATCCAAAAAATCATACACCACGATCAAACAGGATTCATTTCAGGGATGCAAAGCTGGTTCAATATACGCAAATCAATTAATATTATTCATCACATCAACAGGAGCAAGAATAAGAACCACATGGTTATCTCAATAGATGCAGAAAAAGCATTCGACAAGATCCAACACCCCTTTATGATGAAGGTTTTGGAAAAATTAGGAATCCATGGAACATTCCTCAATACAATAAAGGCTGTATATGACAAACCTACAGCCAGCATTATACTCAATGGTGAAAAACTAAAGCCATTTCCTCTTAACTCAGGAACAAGACAAGGATGTCCACTCTCTCCACTTCTCTTCAACCTAGTATTAGAATGCCAAGCTACAGCAATAAGACAAGATGCAGACATAAAGGGGATCCAAATAGGGAAAGATGAAATAAAACTCTCCCTCTTTGCAGATGACATGATCTTGTATTTAAAGAATCCCATAGACTCCACTCCCAAATTACTCAAGCTGATTCAAAACTTTGGCAAAGTAGCAGGTTATAAAATTAACCCCCAAAAATCAATGGCTTTTCTGTATGCCAACAATGAGAAAAGTGTGGCTGAAATTAGGAAAGCAACTCTATTTGTAATAGCCCCACAAAAAATAAAATACCTAGGAATTAACTTAACTAAAGAAGTGAAGGACCTCTATGATGAAAACTTTAAAATCTTGAAAAAGGAAATCAACACAGAACTTAAAAAATGACAAAACCTCCCATGCTCCTGGATTAGGAAAGATTAACATCGTGAAAATGGCAATACTTCCCAAGGCTATCTACAAATTCAATGCAATACCTATCAAAATACCAACCTCATTCTTCAAGGAAATAGAAGAGGCAATCCAAAAATTCATACGGAACAATAAAAGACCCCGAATAGCAAAAACGCTCCTCAACGGAAAGAACACTGCTGGAGGAATATCAATACCAAATTTCAAACTCTACTATAAAGCCATAGTAATCAAAACAGCTTGGTATTGGCATAAGGACAGACCTCAGGACCAATGGAATAGAATTGAAAACCCAGAAATGAACCTACAGACCTATAGCCATCTAATCTTCGATAAGGGAGCTAAAACAATAGAATGGAAGAAAGACAGCCTCTTCAGTAAATGGTGTTGGCAAAATTGGTTAACTACATATAGAAAACTAAAGCTAGATCCTTATATATCACCCTGCACCAGAATCAACTCCAAATGGATCAAAGACCTTGAACTCAAAGCAGACACTCTGAAAACATTACAGGATGGAATAGGAGAAACCCTAGATCTCCTTGGCTCAGGCCGAAATTTTCTGAATAGAGACCCGGAAACACAACAAATCAAAGAAAGGTTGGACAAATGGGATTGCATAAAGTTGCAGAGCTTCTGCAGGGCAAATGACATAGCTAGCAAGATCAATAGAAAGCCCACGGATTGGGAGAGGATCTTTACTAGACATACAACGGACAAGGGTCTCATATCTAAAATATACTTGGAACTCAAAAAATTAACCCAACAACAAATCCTCAAAGAAACAACTGCCCAATAAATAAGTGGGCGAAAGACTTAAAGAGAAACTTCTCTGAAGAAGAAAGAAGGAGGCCAATAGACACATGAAGAAATGTTCGACATCCCTAGCCATAAAAGAAATGCAAATCAAAACAACATTGAGATATCACCTCACTCCAGTTAGAACAGCAAAAATCAAGAACTCTAACAACAACAGATGCTGGAGAGGATGTGGACAGAAGGGAACCTTACTTCATTGTTGGTGGGAATGTAAACTTGTTCAACCACTTTGGAAAGCAGTATGGAGGTTCCTCAAAAGACTTCACATAGAACTCCCCTATGACCCAGCAATCCCACTTTTGGGCATTTACCCAAATGTTTACAAACAAGACCACACTAAAGCTACCAGCACAACTATGTTTATTGAAGCATTATTTACCATAGCTAAGATATGGAACCAACCCAGATGCCCCTCAGGAGATGAATGGATCAAGAAAATGTGGTATATATACACAATGGAATTCTATGCCTCCATCAGAAAGAATGACATTTCCCCATTTGTTAGGAAATGGAAAGGCTTGGAAAAAAATTATATTAAGTGAAGTAAGCCAGGCCCAAAGAAACATAGGTCCCATGGTTTCCCTTATTTGCAATATCTAGTATATGTATGAGTCAAGCGGAAAAGGTCAGATAATGTGATGTTAGGAAAACGAACCCTTAAATATGTATTTTAATGTTTTTTTTTCTTTCATGCATGTGTTTCTAACCCATTTATAAGATTATTTCTTTGTTGCTTTGTATGTCCCTCCCCCACAGTGTAACCCCCTGCTTTCACTATATTTGATGTCAGTATAACTTGTGGAGGAGATGGGGACAAACAAGTCGTTTAAGGATTCAGGTGGACCTGTTGCAACAATGAGAAGTACAAAATGTCATGTCAAAAACGAGCTTTACAATGTCGGTGTGGGGGGGGGGAATGGTTGGGTGGGGGTGGGGGGAGGCTGGGAAGGGAGGTGAAGGGTAAACAAAGGAGGAGGCTGCAATGCTTGATAAGAAATGTATGCATTATCCTGCCCATGTAATTGTAACCCCTCTGTACAGTATGTTCTCAAATAAAATAAAATAAAATTAAAAAAAAAAAAGAAATGTAAGCCTGGGAGCACTAGGAAGGACAGCTTAGTTGTTTTTATTTTATTATTAATTTTTTATTGTGAAAATACTGTACAGAGTGGTTACAATTACATGGGCAAGATAATGAGTACATTTCTTATCAAGCATTGTAGCCTCTTCCTTTGTTTCCCCTTCCCATCCCTTCCCATCCTCCCCCTGCCACCCAATCCTCCCCCCCCACACACCAAAGTTGTAAAGTTCTTTTTTCCACTTAAGGACTTGTACATCTCATTGTTGCAATGGATCCACCTGTATCTCTATTTAAACGATTTGTTTTTTCCCTTCCCCTCCACAAATTGTACCAACCTCAAATACAGTGAAAGCAGGGGTTATACCATGGAGGAGGGACATACAAAGCAACAAAGAAATTGTTTTTAGAAGGCATGAGGTGTTCTGACTTCTAATGAAAACCAGGTGAGCATTGCAAGAAGGCCAGCCTTATATGAAACAGCAAAGTGAACGTTTGGATAGACTTTGTTCCCAGTGATTACTTCATTTAGATAATAACTGTTGCAAACTGGAAAGAAAAAAGTTTCATTTGATGTTTCAAAAATAAACAGGAAAGAAAAGAAAAGAAAGAAGTAGAAAAGCAAGCAAGCAAGCATGGTCATGTTAAGGTATATAAACGAGGCGTGAGGGCTCATACCTTAATCATAGTTATTCAGGAGGCTGAGATTTGGAGAACCACAGTTCAAAGTAGCATAGGCAAAAAGTTTGAGAGATCCCAACTCTACAGGAAAAGCTGGCCTGTGGTGTAGTATGAAGCATGATGAGGCAGATTACAATTTAGCTTGGCTCAGGTAAAAAAAAAAAAAAAAAAGAAGACCCCATCGGTGTGTCTGCATAAAACAAGTGGAGCTCCAGGTTGGCAGCATGTTCATGATGGAGACTGCCAAGCTGGTCACCGTCCAAACTTCCAGTCCCAAATCCTCAGTGGGCTCTGAAGCTGGGGGTGAGACTAAGTTTTCAGGGTGAGGACTAAGGAGTTGCATGGAGGAGCTAGCTGGTAAGAGTGGAGGTTAAAGAAGCAGTGAGTAGAAAGGAAAGTGTTCTCGGGTGTGTGGGCACCAAGGATGGACATGAAGATCTTCCAAACTCTGCAGAGTGCAGCTCCGGACTCCCCCTGCCCCAAGTGCAGACAGTGTGTAAAATGTTTAGGGACACAACAGTGGAACTCATTGCAGACCCAGGTCAGGGATTTCTCAGTGCGAGGATTACCCTTCTCCTGTTTGGCCAAACCAAAGGGATCTGTGGTGCGGGTCCAGGCCTCCACTGCTGGCAAAGAAAGATGCTGTGGTCTTCAAGTCCCTGTTGAACATGTCCCAGGTGCTCAGTGCCCTCACAGTGCTCCAGGGGGAGAGGGCTGCTTGCCTTAACCATTTCAGTGGGAATGTGATGAATTGTGTACAGAGTGTTTAAGAAATTGTCTGGGACATAGTAAGTATACAACTCACCACAATTCTGAGCATAGATGGTCCGCCCTTCGCAGCTTCACCCTGTCTACCACCAAGAGGTGGTGTCAGTGGTCCAAGTCATTGCTGACACCCCAGAAGCTCGGGTCCATAAGGGGAGCGCCAAGCCTACAAGGTTGTCAACACAGAGAGGGCAAGGAATTCTGCCAAAGCGCAGGCATGTCATCCTTGTGCCTCTGCCCCCTGGATCCTTCCTCAAGACAAGATTTTTCTTAAGAATTCTGTTGATTGGTAGAACATATTATCTGAATTTTAAAAAGACAAAATATAATTTTAAATCTTTTAATCTTTAAATGTTGGAGGATAATTTAATTTAAGCAAGATACGGCCCATCGAAAATATGTCTGTGAACCACGTGTCACCTGAGATTTCCTGATTGCCCCTCAGTATATAATGGTGTGGATGTACACACTAAGCAATAGAGAAACTGGTGTCTGGTCTCATTTCCCAGATGCACTAAATTCAATTCTGTGATTGTATTGTATAATCACAAGAGGGGAAAGACTTTATTTTGAAAGTATTTCCAAGAGGGAAATAAATTCAAGAACAAGCGAGCACTGTTACCACCAAGATGCAGACCCTGCAAGGACACAAGCACACACCTGCACTGGGAAGGGTGTGATCACATGCCCGCACCATCTGCCATTCAGCCACAAGGTCTACAGAACCGTGGTGCAGAGCAATCCTCAAAGCTCAAACAAATTCTGACAGGTTAGTCTTAAACCCTAGGCTTTTGGAGTTTTGATTGAACATATTCTTAGACTGTGGAAAGTAGTTTAAATGCTACATACACATTTCAATTTCCTTAAAGTTATTTGCTCTGAAGTGTTAACCTGGAGGCTGGGCATGGACAGACTGGGAGTGAAGAGACCCACAGGCCTGGTGTGAGCTTCATCTGCTCTCCAGAGAAGCTGTCCAGGGCTGGGAGTGAAGAGACCCACAGGCCTGGCGAGCCCAGGGCTGGTGTGAGCTTCACCTGCTCTCCAGGGAAGCTGTCTAGGGTTGAAAGTGAAGGGACCCACAGGCCTGGTGAGCCCAAGGCTGGTGTGAGCTTTACCTGTAGGAGCCTTCTGGGTTCAGAGTCGAGACCCAAGGAAGATTCCTTGAGAGACCTTTTTCTTGTATTAGAGATGAGGCTGGCTTTATAAATGTAGCTCAGGCTGGTTTCACACTCCCAGTCAAACTCTGCCTCAGTGCCTCAAGTGCTGGGATTTTAGACAGGCAAAGAATGCTTAATTTGGAAGATGATGAACCCCAAACCCTCTACTTTTCAAGGCAGCTGTTTAGAGCTGTGAAGTAACAGATAAATGTGACAAGGAAAGATATTCTGCAAATCAATTCAAAGAGGAAATTCCAACAAAATACATAAAAGTATTTGGATCATTTTACTTTTGATGATTTAGAAACTATTTTAGATGATCAAGATCACCATTCCAGGCTTCCTTGGGGAGCTCACTTTGGAAAGGCCAGGGATGGCGCAGTGACAAGTCATTACCACACGAGGGCAGGAAAAGCTCACCTCTTATCTGTGTATTGCTTGTCTCCATTCTGTATTGCCTGTACTTCATCTTTGTCTAGTCCTATACCCAAGAACTTGATTTGTATTCCTAAAGAGCTTCTCCAAGATAAATTTAAAAACAAAAAAAATAACACCATGTTCTGTTTTGGTTTCCTTCATTGGTGGTTCTTTTGCCATGGCTCTTAAATGCTGAAAAATCTGTTTCTCAATTAAATCATAAATGTAATTTTATTTACTTTAAATGATCTTTTGGGTTTATAGAAGCATATTCCAACATACACTCTGATAGAGTTGTGTGTGTGTGCTCGTGCATGCATGCGTGTGTACATGTGTGCCCATGTGCATGTATGCATCCATGTGTTGTTGGTGTGTCTGTATGTGTACTGTGTATTTTATGTGAGTAACAACAGGTGTTGAGTAAACAAATCAGCTGTGACCATGATTGTGAAGGAGCAGAATTCTTTCAGAGACCTTCATAAAACACCTTCACTTTTACCAATCTTGGGCCATGTTTGGCAACTCTCATATAATTCCTTAGATGTTTAAAGAAAAGGGAACAAGTTTCATCATCCTTCCCTTCCCCTCCAAATTGTTCTGCCAGTAAACAAGATGTCTGTTTCTGATTGGTTGAATGCTCTGCTGTTGCCTCTTTGAAATTCTTCATGGATGTCATGGTTGAAAAAGAGATGCCACATTGCCATTTTCCACTGGACCCCTCCCCACATCACCCTGGCCCTTACTGCCCCCTCCAGCTGATTCCATGTCACCCAGCTGGCCCTGACTGCCTCCTCCAGCTGACCCCACGTCACCCAGCTGGACCTGACTGCCCCCTCCACCTGGACCCAAGACACACAGCTGGCCCTGACTGACCCCTCCATCTGGACCCAAGACACACAGCTGGCCCTGACTGCCCCCTCCAGCTGACCCCATGTCACATGGCTGGACCTAACTGCCCCTTCCAGTTCCTTCCCCTACCTCAGCTGAATTTCTCCCAATGGGGTCCCATCTACTGTAGGACCAACAGAGACAAGATGCAAGAACAGACAAGCCCTTGGGGACGTGTCAATTCTGCCTCCTTGAGGTAGTCTAATATGCTAAATATTAAACGTTTCCTCCACCAAGTCTTCTCAAACAGTCATTACTATCTAATTGTTGGTAGTCAATTACCTCCTCCCTCCATCATTGCAGACAGACGGCTGTGGGCATCCCTGAGGACAACTGAAGGCTCCATTCTTCTGTCTCCCTTCTGTCATCACCACAATTCTTTAGAGCTGTCAGAAATCCCAGGACCTGCTCACAACAAGAATATTGATTCTATTTAGTTAGTGTAACATTCTCATCGATGTTTAATTTTTCTACATGTCTCAAAACACATTTGCACTGAAATCTCTTTTCTGTATTATGACACAATCACAAGACATTCAACCTTATTTTGACCTCACAGTGTTTTTTACACTGCACAACTTTCCTACAGCTCATCTTCCTCTGACAGAGCATCGTGTTCCGAGCCAGCCACGTCACCACATCCTCTCCTATGCAGCTGGATCCAAGCAGCCACTGAGGTCAAAGTCGTCTGCATGCAGCTTCTGGGATGTTCCGGTCTGGAACTTCTAGCCAGGCCTTGCTGGAAGGGGCTTCTTTGGGTCTCTGATATCTGTCTCTCTCTGTAGTTATGTACATGAGTAAAGTTGCATCCAGATACTCAGAATCTTTACTTGATGCTATAATCCAAAGCTCCTCCTGTTTTAGGACTACAGTCTCTCTTCTCTTTCAAGATCCACAAGGGAGTCCCTCACTGCAGTCCAGTGTGGGAAAAGGTTTTCACAGATTCTCCATCAACCATGATGCACCTCATTCTTGCTCCTGGGATTGCTCTACCGAGGTGACAGTGCTGGAATGGGGTTTTTAAAATGGTTCAAACTCCATGTCCTGACTGGTAGGGAAGGCATAATGCTGGCAGGCTAAAGGTTTCTTGGCTCTTCACTTCATTTTGCATATTAGCTTTTATATTAGCTTCTTGGTGAGGATCAGCTTGTGTTGCTACATTTACTTTTGCACTCGGATTATGTCTCCCTGAGAACTCTTACTATATTCTACCCTTTCAACCATCATTGTCTTCTTTGCTAATCACATACCACTGTCATCTGATCATCTGATCACACCTACATGGTTTTTGTTGTGGTGGGGTGGTTTGGGTGTTTTTACTTCACAGCCACCTTTGAGAGAAAACTCCATTCTGAATCAGACACTAGATAGGCTTTAACTGCTATGGCCAAAGCCATGGTACTATGTGGTGTCTTTGTGTAGGATGCTATAAAAATCACTTAAGACTAGGCAATCTGTAAACACCATAATTGTATTATTCACAATTCTGGAATCTGAGAAGTCCAAATTTGTTGTCTGATGAGGTCCCATTTTTTGTAGATGGTCCCTCTTTTACATGGGCACTAATTCTATTCAAGATATATCATCTCTAAAGACCACATCTGATAAAACGATCACATTGTATATTAGTTTCCAATATATAAACTTTGAAGGGAAACCCAGCTTCTAACTGTAGCCTATTACCTTGCTCATTTAGGAAAGTCTCTGGAATCAAAGATCTAAACACAGGGCTTGGGCTGCCTTACTAAGTGTGAGAAAAGTTTTATGTCACAACCTTCCAAAGTCTGTCTAAACAGTGTAAGCAATCAGGAGTAGCAGAGATCTCAGACACTGGGATACATAGAAGGGAATCAACTTTTAATAAGACCTAGTTATTATAAGTTCTTTGCTGTCCCTACTAACTCATATGGCAAAGTAATTTAAAGTAGTGTAAAATACACAAATTTTGAAAGTGATAAAATAAGAAATAGAATTATGCCTTCTAAAAAAGACTCCCTGAGAAAATATCTTACAGCCAGAATAGTGTCCTCATCAGGTCAACTTTGCGGTCAGAAACATTAAGGAAGTACGGAGCCATGCTGTGTTTGTCACAGCTGGGTAGGAAGCCTGGTATCTAGTGGGAGGAGATAAGGTGACACCATATACAATACCCAGAGCCCCTCAGCCCACCAATGCTGGCCCAAAGCTACCAGTATGAGAGCTGACAAATGCAGTTTCCTTTGCTCAAAGTCATTCTTGTTCCCTGGATTCTGTAGAACCCCTGAGCATCAGCTGCTAATACCAATACCTGCTGCAAGAGAATATATGATCCTTTGTAACACTTTCCCCCTTCATTTTGTTAACTAATGGGCCATCCAAGTTACAGCTGGAGTCTTGCTAACAAGTAGAGCTTGTGTTTCATAATGTCTCCTGAAATCCAAATTGACACTGGGACTAAATTCTAGCCAATGGAAAGGAATGGAAATGGTGTGCCGCGGACCGGCTCTGTCGGGACGACCGAGGACACCTAGTGGAGGAACTGGAATAGGTGAGGAAATGGCAAACAGACAACTCACACACAAGAGGAGTGGATGCTGAGTGCGATTTAATGCAGAGGATAACAAGCTTTTGTAGCAAAAGTCTCCATGAGAAAGGGCAAAAGGTTACACAATCTTGTTGCAAGGCTTTGTTCTTGCGTGGTCACCAGCTGGTCGCCTGATCTTGTTTTTTGGATGACGAGCTATGACGATAGGCACTTGTTTTTAGCTTTACCTCTATTTTTAAGAAACACAATTGGTTTCGATTTTTATCACCTATTAACCATTAACCAGAGCATATGGGCAAGGTGCTGAACAGAAAGGCATGAACTCTAGTACTTCATAGTTACTTTTGTTTAGTTTTGTACTTTAAACGTTTCAAATCTTTTCTAAGCAATTGTGCTTAGAGGGTCCCCAATTTGTGGTCAAAATTCATGATATTCAGTATACTTAGTTAAATCTGGCCATATATCAAATTCAAGCTCATAGTGTCTTTTCTGTAACCCTTTCACATAATCGTTTACTCTTCTCTATAGAGGCCTTAACTGTCTCATAAGATCTTTCTTGTTCTTTCTTTGATAGTAAGCACCAAGGAGGCCTAGATCTAGTAAGTCTCTCAGTAAATGAAAGAGAGTAATAGGAAGTTCTTTTTCCTAAGTAGTTTTCCCAATGGTTGCCATCCTTATCATACACACCTGTTAAAGGCTATGGATCTGGGAGAAGTCTTTGGGGTCCTCTAGATAATGGAGGATCCCACCATTTTCCTCTGATAAGCCATTGTCACCTTTTATCTACCAACCTTTTAGGAATCTTATTTAGCTTTTGGTCTAAATATCCCTCTATATCTTTCTTATCTATAGGATATCTATATGAATCTATTGTATGTTTTAGGATTAAAGGAAAGTCTCCAATAGCCATACACTCTTTTTGCTCTAGCCATGCCTACAGCTTCTTGTAAATCTCTTACAAACAATTCCTTCTGTTAAAGTGACATCATGAAACCCCCAATACTTTTATATTTACTTATGACTTGTCTACTAGCCTCTATAAGAGGGGCTTTCAGGGTAGCACTTAACTCTGGTGAGTTAGTCATATTTTCAAGGATGTTGGAGTCGTCAACACTTTTAAGAAAGAGCCTTGAATAAGGGAACGTTGAGCACGAGTAAGTACAATAAGCAGCAGGAACAGTAAAAGATTAATAGGCGCTCCTACACAGCAAAGAAAAGAAAAACAGCAACACATCTTTCCCAGGGGCTTGCCAGCCTTTTCCAGGAGGTAGGCCTCTTTAAAGCCCCATTCTCAGATCTGAAAGCAGGTTTCCCATGCTAAGCAGACTCCACCGGAGTAGGCGTGGCAATGGTGGGGTTTTTTTGTGTGTCTTCAAACAGGAAGCCACAGAGCTGTCCATTCTCACACGGATTGTGACGTGGTGTGAAGGGGATGTGATGTTGGTCCTAATAGTGAGGGTGGACTCACATGGGCTGCTGTGTGGCCCATGGAGGAGAGTCTCCTCTATCTGCTATTCTGCATACTTCCTGTTAGCTTATCTTGTGAAGAGGAAGCAGAACCTCCATTGGAGCCACAGCATGTTTGAGGAATTTGTGTGACTATAGCTAAGCTTCTACGTTAGTCAATGATGAAACAGCGTTTACTGTGCTGGACACAGCAGCCATACTCACGGTGTAGAGGATAGAGACAGAGGTGATAAAAACTAACCAGCATAGGGGCTGGGAAGGTGGCTCAGTGGTAGAGCACTTGCCTTGCATGCATGAGGCCCTGGATTCGATTCCTCAGCACCACATAAGCAAAAAGAAAAAAGCCGGGAGTGGCGCTGTGGCTCAAGTGGTAGAGTGCTAGCCTTGAGCTGAAGAGCTGAGGGACAGCGCCCAGGCCCAGAGTTCAGGCCCCAGGACCGGATCCCCCCAAAAAAACAAAAAAAAAAACTTACCAGCATAGAGTATTGCTCGACCAAGGAAGCAGATCACAGCCCTAAAGAGACACCATCTCCTGTGAGTAAGCCATGCTCAGAGTTAGAGGAGAGCCCACATCACCCAGAGTGTAAAATGAGAGGGACTGAAGCCACTGTGGTATCTGTGGTGGAATATAGACCATTCATTCATTTTGTATCCTCTGCAGGAAGTGTGATGTTATTTATAACCCTAGGAGTTGTGATTAGGATATGTGCCAGCTAGTTAGAGAAGACTCTCCTAGTTTTCTAGGCAAATAGTCTATAGGTAAGTGAGGGCATTCTGCTGGGTGCTGGTGGCTCATACTGTAATCCCATCTACTCAGGACACTGAACTCTGATGATCCAGATGTCTACAAGTTTGAAGACAGCCTGACTCAGGAAAGTTCTGGGCAGGAAAGTGGAGTTGTGGCTCAAGTGATAAGAGTGCTAGCCAGAAGTAAAAATGCCTAGGGAGGGCTGGAAAGGTGGCTCAGTGGTAGAGCGTTTGCCTTGCATGCATGAGGCCCTGGGTTCAATTCCTCAGCACCACATAAGCAGAAAAAAAAAGCCGGAAGTGGCGCTGTGGCTCAAGTGGTAGAGTGCTAGCCTTGAGCAGAAAAGCTGAGGGACAGCACCCAGGCCCAGAGTTCAGGCCCCACGACTGACAAAAAAAAAAAAAAAAAAAGACATCTTAGGATGGAATAAAATCTGGAGGAGACACCGACAGAGGCCTTGGTTCCCACCTGCCCATAAAAGGCTCCTTTTCTCTCTGGGGAGGACAAACACAGCTGAGAGGAGGGGGAGCTAGTTGAGTTCCTGAGGAGATGTTTCAACACTTGAGCCTGGCGTTTCCAAGGCCAAGCATGGTAAAAAGCCAAGCTTTTAGAACTCACGAGTGATTTTTGAGTCACAAAAGGCCTGCCTCCAGAAAGTGCTAAGCACGGAGTCTTGAGGATTAAGTTGGGGAGAAAATGCTTGCTGAGATAAGTGTGATCCCCTTCCCCCGCCCCCCCCCCCCCCCCCCCGCCCTGTAAAGATACAGTTTCATCAGGGAGAAGAATGTTATTCGAGGGAATGTCTAGAGTTTGGGAACACACAGTAACTCAGATGCATGTGGTGTCCAACACTCCCACCAGCTGTGCTCTCTAGAAAATGGCAGAGAGCTCGGAACAGCAAGGACAATGTCTATATGAAGTGTGAGGGAAAACAGGAACGGGAGATGGACATCAGAGTACACACACTCAGAACTCCCCTTGATTGGCTCCGAAAGCATGCAAGTTGGTATAAGTTCTTTATAAAAGGTCTGTTTGTTCTAAATGTATCTGTGGTAGTTAATGTGTTTTCACAGGGGGTGGGAGAGTCATTTTGTTTTTGTTGTCCTTGTGTGTTTTTAAAGCAAGAATAAATGTTTCCTGATTGAAGCAATGTGCAGAAAACTGAAAGGAAAACAAAAGAGTGGAAGTTGGGGGATTTCATGACGAGTAGCCACATGTTATATCCCAACTTCCCTGAACATTTTCTTTGACACAACAGAGCTTTGGAATGTTGTCTGTGTCCTCGGGGATCTGGACAGACTCTACAGGTGGATGAAGCAACAGTAAGCCTCTGGGATAAGACATGGGGTAAAGAAGGGAGTTGTGGGCACTAGTGAGTTCAAGGCTGGAGATGCTGACAGGATGGGAGCCATGAGGGGAGGAATCAGAACATGGGCCTGTTTGTACATACCAGGACTCACTCCTGTCAAAGAAAACAAAACACCAATATTTTGTATCATCTCCCAGAGCAAAGAAAGGGAACAAGTGGGGCTGTTTCAGGCCAGCCATGCTAACTGGCAAGATCCTGTCTTAAAGCAAAAACAAACAACACCTTTCTAAGATGAAAGCCCTATGGAGTTTTAGTTCCATAAACAGAAGCAAGAGAACAGAATGATTTAAAGATAGCTGCCTAGTTTATTTTTGTAGGGCTGGGGATGGAACCTAGCCCATTGAGTCAAAAGAGAGTTCAATCAGAAGCCAGGAGAAGGAACCTCACTCAACACAGAACCAACCTTCAGGATGAGTGTCTCTGAGGACACAGGGCTAATGCTCTCTCCTACCTCCACTGATCCATACCTCTCACAGTGACTAGCAGAGGTATAGACTACATGCAATGTGTGTCCAGGCTCAAGGAAAGAGGTGTAATCCATGTAGTATTCTATAAAACAGTGAATGAAAATACCAAATATGATTGAAGTTTCAATTATGAGACTTTTGCATGCAGAAAAAATATAGAGATCTACAGATACTGTTGAACTTGGTACTAAAATTTACCAAAACTATTTTTTTCCTTTTTTGATGGATTTTTAAAAATATAGGCAATTCTACCACATGTCTACTACACACCACTTCAGTTTTCTTATGTTGTGTGACTCCTGGGGGGAAGGCAAAAGGACGAGCCAGAGCTCAGGTCCTGTACATGGGCGTGGATCTGCCTATATGTCTTGAGCTGAGCCTGGGACAGAGCTGGGCCAAGTCTCAGTCAGTCCTGAGCCTGGACTGGGCTTCAACCTGGCTCTAGGTCAAGACCACCCCAGAGAAAAGGACTGGGCTGGGCCTTGAGCAGACCTGGAGCCTGAGTTTGTAAGTCTTTCAACATCTAAGAGGATAACATCCCAAGTCCCTAAAGAGGTCAGTAGTATTGGGAGACTGTTCTAGAATGCTGGTGAGGACTCTACTCTGGGGACTATTCTAGATGCAGACCAACACTCTGAAATATCAGGGAACTAGTTTCTAGGAAACCATGAACCCCTGTCACATTTAGACATTTTGTATTTGAATTAAGGTTTTAGTGGAAAACACAAGTGATCATATGGCTTTGTTTTTGGTAGAGCATTAGTAGTTAGTTTGCATGTAATTAGTTATTATAAATCTTAAAATTTTTTCAATTCTATTTTATGTTTTGAGTAATAACTCACATTTTAAACCAAATATTGCTTTTAGTTGTTATTGATGTTGGTTTTTAAATGGAGTTTGGTAAATCTATAGTTTTACATAAATCTGCTACATTGGTACCTGTCTTACATGTCTCATAACAGGCCGGGAGGACAGCTTTGCTCTGTCTCTTGATTAGGAACCACTCAGTACCTCCCCAGCCACTGAGTAACCTGGGGCAGGCCACTAGTGTGTAAGCTCCGAATCCCTCTGGCACACATTTTGCTTATGAAGTTTTTCCAAGTTATTTGCAGTTGAGACTCAATTTCTCACATAACTTTTATAAAGGTACATTACTTCTCTGTCATTAGTATCTGAGTATGAATATGAGGTGTGTCCAGTAACTTTCCCATGGCTATGCAGACATGGCTCCCAGAGCCAGGATCTGAAGTCACCAAAAAGAACCATTGGGCCTCCCTGTGTCATCCATCTATTGCAGCGTCACTCAGTGCCACATTTTGATTTGTGACACTTTCAGGGTTTCCCAACCCTCCTCCTTTTTCTGTACTGGGCATGTTGAACCAGAGTCTCAGGCCTGTGACTCACTGCTAAACATTCTCTTGCTGTGATAACTGCTGTTGATGTGTATAAAAAGTTTGGACTTCATAATTATCTAGAAATTAAGATTATGGCACATAATTTTAAAAACTCAATATAGAAATCTTTTGTTTAAATGTACGTGTGTATGTATGTGTTCAAAAATGGCAAGTTTCAAGGTAATTTCTCAACCTTATCTGCTGTCTTCACTGATCTGTTTTGAGAAATGCAAATTAATTTTAATACTGGAGTTAGGCATTTGCAAGAAAGGAAAATCTGTTATTAGAATATTATGTGGCTCATGTTTCATTTGTATTTCATTTTGAATAACTGATTGTTGCCTAGCTTCATCTACTATCACAGATGGTAAACAGGGGTTTTTGTATTCATATTTTTCATATTCCTTTTCAGTTTCATTCCTAATATTGGATCCTGTCAGTTGATATGATTTTAATTATTGAGATACAATGTATGTATAGAAATGACCTTTCAGTTTCCTGAATAAACAAGCCCAGGAAGCTCGGGGTCATGAGAAAGTCATTAGTCATGACCCTGAAGAATTAATATAGCAAAGAAATCCAGGAAAAAAGATACTGTTGACAAAAAATGATCATTCACACTACTTTTTGTTAAAGGACAAATACTGAATGCTAAAGCAAAGCCAGGCACCAGAGGCTTATGTCTGTAATCCAACTACTTAGGAGGCTAAGATCTGAGCACAGAGGTTTGAAGTGAGACTAGACAGAAAAGTCTGTAAGATTCTTATCTCCAATTAACCACCCCAAAACAGGAAGAAGAGGTGTGGTTCAGGTGGTAGAGTGCTAGCCTTGAGCAATAAAAGCTCAGGGACTGTGTCTAGGCACTGAATTCAAGCCTATGACCACACACACACATACACACACACACACACACACACACACACACACACACACACACACACACACGATAAGACAATAAAAGCCTTAGTCACATCCTTGCTCCTGAGGCACACTGACCTGGGTGGAAGAGTGGTGAGTGTGTTGTCAGAGTCCCTGCTGTTACAGTGGCATGTTCTCCAAACCTGGACCTCCGCGATGAGCCATGGAAAGAACTGAGGATTCTTTTACTTCATAATGTTTCCTGAAAAGCAACTTGTGGATAACAACCATTGCACTATGCATGTTATTAAAATATTAAAAATTAAATAAAATATTAAGATTAATGAGAAAAAATTAGCAAAGGAATGTAAGAAACATCACCATGTCTTACAAAGGTAGCAGCAAGAAGGAATTTTTTATAGTCAGCTAATTTACACATAGTAAATTGTCTAAACTGATATTGGTTCTATGTTGCTGCAAAAATTAAATAAGAAATTAACCCCTGCTTAAAATCTCACCCCATTTCTATTCTCTCAGAGTTCTGACCTCTACACTGGGCAGATAATGGCCCTTGGAAGGCAAGCCACAAAAAGGTGGCTGGAAGAAAGCTAATAGAGAATAGGGAGGAACAGCATGAATCCTCTGTGTCAATCTGCCAGGGCCTCTTCAAAACAAAAGTGAGAATTCTTTCCTTATGAGGAGCCAATGAGTTTCTTTTGTACATCCATCTTAACTTTAAAACATCAAAGAGAAGAGATTTATTTAAATTACTCAGGGTTACATTGGTGCTAAATGGTTGAGTCATAATCAAACCCTTCCTTATTTGGCTCAAAAGCCAAAACCTAGTTTCATTCAACAAAAGTTAGTGAATTTTGCATCTTAAAATCTGGTATGAATCTGAGAACAAGTGTAAACTGCACCAGAATGGAGTTTAGTTGGGCTCTGGAGCCTAATTTTTCATTAGAATTGAGATCAAAGAATTTTCAGGTGAGGATCTAAAACTTTTTGCAATGATTTAACCCAATGGCTTAATTCTATCATAGTCATGAAAACCATGCATACACTAAGTACTCAATAAATGTTACTGGCAATCTGTTTCTTAAATTTTTTATTGTTATTATAACCGTGATATACAGATGGGTTACAGTTAAATAAGTCAGGTAAAGAGTACATTTCAGTTTTTCCTTCCTGTCATCTGTCTAGTTTCAACTGGTGCAAATGAACTTACAATAGAAGATCGATGATGATTTGAACAGAAATGAGAAAAGGTTGTTTGGGTTTTTTTTGGGGGGAGGGGTCTAAATTGACCTCAGGTGCATAAAGAACGGGACTGATTTCTGTGCACGATTTAGTTACTATTGTAGAACAGCATGTCTTTAAAATGTGAGCAATTATTAAATACACACTGCTTTGGACGTGTCTATTTTTATTCATTTTTCAGTGATCATGGCTTTGGGTTTATGCTCCTGAGCACAGGCGGGAGGAGGAGCCATCAAGGCCCTGGCGGAGGAGCCGGGCTGGGGCTGGGGCTGGGGCTGGGGCCCGGGCCGGGGCAGAGGAGCCAGGGGCTGGGCCCGCGGGCCTCACACGGGCCTGGAGCTCAGGCTGGGTCCGCGCCTCCGGCTTAGGGGCATGGGCTAACACGTGCACCAGGTCTACAGCTGCGGGCGCACGGATAACCGGCTGCCGGCATCCCGGGGCCCGTCAAGCTCTGGAGGACGTCAGCGATCTGAGGACTTGCCTTAGCTTACTCACGAGCATGTCCCGGAAGTGGTCTCCCACGAGGAAGTAGAAGACGGGGTTGACGACGCTGTTGAGGAAGGCCAGCGGCCGCGCTGCCATGTACAGGACCCGGATGATGACGCGCGCGCAGCGCGGCCCGCCGTCGCCGCCGCCGCCCCCGCGCAGGCGCGAGGCGATGCGCACGTTGCGCAGCACGTGGTATGGCGTGAAGAGCACGGAGAAGATGACCACGGCCAGGACGACCAGGCGCAGGGGCCGCCGCAGGGGCAGCGCGGCGGCCACCTGCCGGTTCCTCTGCCTCAGGAGCACGGCCATCTTGTAGTAGAAGAAGCACATCACGGCGAGGGGCGCGAGGAAGCCCAGCACGGTCAGACACAGGCTGTAGACGAGGCTGAACTCGGGGTCCCCCGAGCTGGCGTAGTCGAGGCAGCCGGCGTCCGGCTCGGTGGCCGCCGGGCCGATGACGCGCAGGATGGGCAGCAGCTCGAGCGTGACCCAGACCCAGACGGCGGCGGACAGGAGCGCGGCCGGCCCGCGCCTCTGCAGCGGGTGCTGGCGGAAGGGGTGCCGCAGCAGCAGGTAGCGGTCCGCGCTGACGAGCGCCAGGAAGAGCACGCTGGTGTAGAGGTTGGCGTGCAGCGCGTAGCGGTTGAGCACGCAGAGCGCCGCGCCGTGCGCCCAGCGGCCGCGGGCGTAGCCGCGCACGAGCGCGGGCAGCGTGCACAGCAGCGCGAAGTCGGAGAGCGAGAGGTTGAAGAGGTAGACGCTGCTGCTGCTCCAGCGCCGCAGGCAGAAGAGGTAGCCCAGCACCACCGTGGTGTTCCCCAGAACGCCCAGGGCGAACTCCGCCCCGTAGAAGGCCGGCAGGTAGTACCGCTCCAGCGCGGCCTCGGCTGCCAGCCAGGCGTCGCAGGAGACGTTCCAGGCCTGGGGGGTTGTGGGGGGGGGGGGGGAGATGGAAACAGTGTTGAGTTCCAGGCCTGAGGGAGATGGGGATGGAGGTTGAATTCCAGGCCTAAGGGAGATGGGAAATGGGAGGACCAAACAGTTGAATGTGAGGCCGGACAATACTGTGTTTAAGCAAAGTAATTAAAAAGAGAAACCCCGCTGGGGGCTCATGCCTATAATCCCAGATACCTGGTGGCAGTAAAATGACCAGGCAAAACGCACAAGACCCTGAAGCAAAAAAGAGACAGGGGCATGGTTTAAGAGGCTTAAGGGCTTCCTAGGCAAACTCAAGATTCTGACCCCAACACGTGTGAGTGTGAACACGTGGCAGGTGAGCAATGGAGAGCAGGCTCAGCATAGAATGCACGCAGGCCCTTACGTATACACACTCACGTGGAAGTAGGAATGGTGAGACAGATACTCACTAAGCACCTCTGATCTGAGCACTGTGCACTCGGGGTAACAGCGGTGAACAATCCCAATCTCAAGCAGTGTGTATTCTCTTGGGGAAGAGTCAGAAAATAAGCAATCCTACAGCAATCCTTTACAGTAACAAATGCAGCAAACACGAGGAAAGGTAAACTCTTTAATTTTGAGGTGGAGGAACATTTCAATACTAACTTCAGTAGAGGGAAAGAGGTATCTGACCATGTGGAGGAAGAATTTTCCGGATACAGGAACAGCACGTGGAAACACTGAGAGATGGGGAAGCAGCAGGGAGGCCAAGGGGAAGTGAGGCAAAGCGGAGCCATTATCCTGTCCAAGGACTGGCGTGGTCCCCAGATACGGTGGCTACCCAGTAAATTCTGAGCTGAACTGAATTGAACCATCACCTAAGAGGGGAAATAGGGACTGTTGGAATTCCAGTCTGGCTATTTAAACAGCTTTTACTTTTTTCCATATTTTAAAACTTCTTATTTCATCAAACTGAAACAGGAACCTGAGTCTGAGTAGACCAGCACTCTATACCAACAGCTGAATGGACTGGACACACTGCTGGTCATGAACCAAAGACATAAAACACCGCTGTTAGTGTTTGCATTCCGCACATCTGCACATGGTTTTCCGATGCATGCATGATTAAATACATTTCTGTTCTAGTTTGTTCCCACTGCTACATGGTATACTTTATCCTGGGTAATTTATAAATATTAGAAAAGTGTTTTTCAGATCTCCGAGGATGGTAAAGACACCCAAGGCCAAGGTGTCCGCAGATCAGCAACTAGACAGGACCCCCTCCCGCATGCTCCAGAGCTGCGGAGGCTTGCTTTACCCAGACCCTCTTCAATTAGGGCACTGTTCCATCTGTGAGCACTCTGCCCTCGTGACTTCATTACTTCCTCAAGTCTCTGCTTTTTTATGGTTTCCAATTATGAACTCTGTGGGAATACCAGTATCCAGACCATAGTACATAAGGTCATATACTTAGCCAGAAAGCTTCCTAGTAATTAATGCCTTCTAAACACTCCTCTACACCACAAGTATCTTGCTAAGTTGTCATTTTCTCTCTTGCAATGAAGCTGCCTTGCTGTGGTTGGATAGGGTATTTCAAGAACTTGAATTACCAGAAAAAACACTGCATTGCCATTATTGATACATTTATTTCCAGTAAGAAATCAAGGTCGAGAGGAAGCTTTTCTAACTCTCTTCTCATAATTTAGGCTTCTGAGTATTAGTCACAATCAAACAATTTTTTTGAATATTGTATTCTGTAGGTAGCTACAACAAGAGCAAACATACCAGCACTGCTTTTCCTGGGAGACATTCAGAAACCCAGGAGAATTTTCTTTTGTGACCCATCTACACTATTCATGACTATTTTTTTTAGTCAAAAACATACTTGAAATAAATTTATCTCATCTCAAATTGCTGGTATTCTAACAGTATTTTACTTATCAAAAAGTAATATTTTGTTATTTTTAGTCATTACTTTAAACTAGTCTAACTTAGCTGAGCCATGCAAATAAATCTCTGTGTGGCAATCTGCTACGAATTCCAACCCTCAACAGAGTCGGCCAGAAGACTGAGCAGCTTGGTTTTTCTCTATTATTGGTGTCTCTGGTGCTAGAATCTATTGATTTCTCAATTTTGTGTTTTCCAAATCCCTTCAAACCTCTTCCACCTGTTCACCACTACAAATCACCAAGATGACTGCCTACCAGCTCACCAATGTAGAAACATTCATTGAGTTTAAGTTGGATCACATCTGTTCTCAAGATGCCACACTACCCTTTTCTGTCCTGTCTCTGTGGCTTTCTCTCCCACTGAAATTACACCCTTTCCATTAACACTTAAACACACCCCACAGTTTTAAAAATACATAGCAGACCTAAAACAACTCTTCTCTATCTTAACTTGTTCTTTTCCTCAACATATCTTGATCTCTGAAAAGAGCTATTTCAATAGGCGTTTTGACATCCCGGCACCATTTTGCTTCCAGTCTGCTCTAGCATAGCTCTCATGTCTCCAAACTAGATTACCCTGTATTTGATGATCTCATAGTCATTTATTTAGCCTTATTTGACTCCTCAGCTGCTTTTCATACCAGGTCTGTGGAAAACATTCTTCCTTTGTCTTCTGTGACATGACACTGCCTTAATTTCTTTTAAATTCTTTTGTAGCGCATGTGGGAACTCTGAGTTCCTCAGATTCAGCTCTCCCTATTTAGGCTTCTTTGTCTAGATACCTCCTGGATGACCTCATCCTCCATCGACTACACAGATTTCCACCTTTAACCAGACTTCTCTTATAAGCTCCAGTTGTCATTACAGTCGATTGCTTTCACAGACATCTCTGCCCTTAACAATCCTAAACTCTCCAACTTCCTTATTAATTCTGAAGTAATACCAACTGTCTCAGCAAAATGGTTTCACCATCTTCAGTGCTCACCACAGAAATCCTGGCAACATCCTTGGATTGGCCTACAACTTCACTGCAATGATGAACAAACTACCAAACCTCATTAAGTACAACTTCTAGTCTAGGCCGCCATCACCTCCATCTTAGATAATGCCATATCCTCCCAGTGCTGTTGTCTTCCTACAACTTCTCTGGTCCACATTCAATTCATCTGTGGCCAAAAAAACCTTAATTTACAGCTCCAAATCTAATCACATTGCTTTCCTAGACCCCAACACAAAACCACAATGGAGATGTGCTGGCCCCATTTTCCACTTCAACTTTTCACTCTTTGCTCATCTTTCCTTCTCCCTGCTTCTTGAATGCACTCAGAATGGTTCCAATATGTAATTCTCTCTCCCTCCCTCTTCTTCCCTTCTCTCCCCTTCTCTTTTTCCCTCTCTCTCTTTCTCTGAATCCTTATTAAATGCCATGTTTTTGTTTTTCTCCCATGATGTCTGTCCTTCATGCGCATTTCCTTCTGGCCTCAGTTCAAGTAGCTTCTTCCCAAATTAGCCTTCTGACTCACCAGTCTAAGCTTGGTCCTCCCTGTTTATATTTTCATCATGCATTTAACGTTTCCTTAGTATTTCTCTCAAAGGTGTTGTGCTTATTCAGTGATGAACAATGTTTATCTTCTACACCTGGTACAGTGGCAAGGCATTAGCCAGTGGTATGAAAACACAGGTTGTTGTGGGGAAACCGTCATAAATATCTGCTTGTTTACAAAGTAGTTTTATAAACATTTTCTTGGAGTTCAGATAACAACAGTACATCTATTGCTCTATCTCACTATGAAATATATAATGTGGGAAGTATTCAGACGTCATTGCAGTAGTAATACCCTTTAGAAAAACGTTTGCATAAAATAAAATATTTCAGAAATTAAGGCACTTAATGAAGAATTTTTATGAGCTATTAATAACGAAAAACAAAAGGGTATTTCCAAAGTGCTGATCATTTCACCCACACAGAAGAGCCCAGCTAGTTTTCATTGTGCCTTTTCCTTTTGGTCTAACTAGACTTCATGTCTATTTTTATTTGCTTGTTGTTTGTAACAACAGTAGGAGTTTTAGAAGACCAGATATGTAGCAAAGGGAATAATGAACCTTATTATTTTTGGTTAATATCTTATTCTTCAAAGATCCCTATTATTCTGAACTGTCTGCAGCAACTTTCAATGCATACCTTCTGGAAACACTTTCTTCTTTGACCTCTGTGACAGGCCAATCTCCTTGTTTCTCTTCTTTTTCAGACTCTTGTAGCTAATCCTTCTTGGCCCAAGCTTTAAATGTTGGAGTTCCTCAATACTCCATTCCTTTGTCATTTTGACAGTACTGAAAAAATTAGTGCATACACTTAAAGAATAGGATAATAGCAAGTTTCCTTGAGATATGAAACTCCCTTGTTTCATTTCTGGATTTCCTTTTCATCCCTGGTTATACTAGGCCATATCTCTGCCTAATAAGTGCTGACTTATGTCTATACTTTATTGAATTTCTGTGCAACAGAAAGGTTTCACTGTCATAAAGGAAAATATATCCAGAAATCCTTTGCAGCTGCACACAAGGTTACTGATTGAGCCAGGTGCCAATGGCTTATGCCTGTAATCCTAGATGCTCAGGAGACTGAAATCTGAGGATGCCAGTTCAAAGCCAGCCCTGGTAGTTAAGTCCATGAGATACTTACCTCTAATAAACCACTCAAAAGATGAAAGTAGAGCTGTAGCTCAAGTGGTAGGGTGCTAGCCTTGAGCAAAACAGAAAGCTCAGAAACAGCACTCAATCCCAGAGCTCAAGGCCCCCCGCCCCCATCCCTGAGTTCCAGCCCCATGAGCAACACATGTGTGAGCATGTGTGTGTGTGCGCACACACACACTTGCATATGTGCACATGACTAATCCCAACCAGAAAAGATGACTGCTACCACTCAGACAAGTAGCAGTTAGGATCAGGTAGAGTCAAGTGGAGTCATATAAGGTGATGGAGAACCTTCTAGTTTCCACACCTTTGCTTCATGCTTTAAAAAGCTTTGTAAGATGTCTGCACAAAAGACATATGAAGTGTCTAATATTCAATAGATGCAAGTATCCCATTGTGTAACATCTTTGCATAATTAATAGACATTATATCAAAGTGAATAATAGAAAGCTGGAACAGGTAGAAGTGGAAACGTGTTTAAGGGGTGAGAGGAAAGGTGAGTAAATCATAATCAGTGGACATTTGTTCAAATGGAACCTGGAAACGTGAACAGACGGATGGGGTGGGGCTGAATGAGATCAAGGTAATGGTAATCAAGAGGCATCATGCTCATAAATTGACATGTTCACTTGAAACCCCTTTTTGTACAGCTATTTAAAGGTAATTTAAAAGAAGCAAGTAGGCAAAAATAAAAAATAAACGTCATCCATTTCCAATGTTTGAGTGCCTTTCGCTTCTATACTTTTAATATTTACTGGAATTTGGGTTTGTAAAAATGAGATGAAACTTTTAATAACCCAGGTCTTTCATTTTTAGAGCCTCTTTCTATATCCATAATAACAAATTTTATGATGATGATGATGCAGGCCTGGGGCTTGAACTCAGAGCCTGGATGTTGTCTCTAAGCTTTTTGTTCAGGAGTCTCCACTTCTGGTTATTTGGTAGTTAATTCAAAATAAAAGTCTTACTGACATTTCTTCCCAGGCTGGCTTTGAACCATGGCCCTCAAATCTCAGTACCTGATTAGATAGGTAGTACAGGTATGAACCACCCATGCCCCGCAATAACTTAATGCTTTATAAAGATAAACTATCCAGGGCTGGGAAGGTGGCTCAGTGGTAGAGTGCCTGCCTTGCATGCATGATTTGATTCCTCAGAAAAAGCTGGAAGTGGCGCTGTGGCTCAAGTGGTAGCCTTGAGCTGAGTTGAAGAGCTGAGGGACAGCGTCCAGGTCCCACGACTGGCAAAAAAAAAAAAAAAAGCTATCCCATATTTGCTGGTCAATTTGCTTTTTGAAATGACAGAATTTAGAGGGAACTGTTTCTGAATAGCATTTGTAGTTGAGTGTTTATAATGTGGCATCACAATTGTACAAATTAAGGAAGTGTGCTATTCCTATCTATAAGCAATGTTCCCAACTGAAGAGGAATTTCCTCATGAATACTGACTAGTCTTTCTTCTACTTTCTAGTAGCTGTAATCTTAATTTGAGAAAATGGAAATAATTGCAAATATGTTATAACAGATATTGCTGACTTGAAAAATATACTAGCAATTAAAGTGAAATAATTAGTTCCTAGTCCAAAAATATTCCTATGTATGTTAGAATTAATATGCCAGAAGAAACATTTAATTTACTAACATAATCAGATTGGGAATATTCATTTTTTATTTGGAATAATGTTTCTTCTACTTTAGATATATTCATCTTTTTCAGTACTGTTACTTACAAAAGAAAAATATTATTTACAAATATATTTGACCATTTCTAAAGCTTTAAATTGTTTCTTTCCAACTATTGTACTTAATTCTGAACTTCTATAGAAAGAAAAATTTACAGCCTAACAGGATAATTTTTATTATTGAATTGCTGTTTTCATTGCTAAGCAATTTGAATGAAAAGTATATATTCACACTAAAAGAGACATAACAATATAGTATCAGTGACTTCATTTTTATATATTCTATAAATTATTCCAGAAATGAAATTATTGTGTAACATCAAATTGTAACTTACTGAGTTCTTTCAAACTGACAAAATAGTGAAGAACTCTGGAGCGGCTAACGGCAATGATCTGTTCAATATATCATTTTTTATTTAGAAAATTGTTTCTTTGAGGTCATCTCATTTTGTCATAAGCAAATTCTAAACTCAATATTTGCAATGCCTTTAAGTTCCATTTTGTGTAATATTTGCTAAATGTGGAAATGTTTTATGTGATAGATGGTTCATATGATTTAAGATCTTTTTTTTCCTGAAGACAGTTATATTCAAGTAAACGCAGTTACTATTTTTGTTGAGAAGTTAGCAAATATGGTAAACATTTCTACATGAAATACACATGACATTTGGAAATTAAAGCAGTACATTTAATTTTGCAGAATAACAATTGTGAAAGTAAAGATTACGACTTTCTTTTCCTTTCTCCTGTCTTACCTAAGCATCTCTTCCCCTTCCTGGCTCACAGACCACTATGTGAGCCTCAGCGGAAGGCCTGGCATGATTGTGCATCTGGATACAAGAGTCAGCATCACTTACCATTCTGCACCAGGGTCTGCTCTTCCCTCCGGCAGATGTTCTGCCAGCAGTGCTCGCAGCTTCTGACCTAGTGCTGTGCTGCTGACAGGACCAGTGCAATCCGATTTGCATATCATGTGGACAAGCTTAGTAATTCAAGAGCCCAAGGGTAATTTATTCAAGTCATAGAGGCTTATGCAGGGTGCCTCATTCTGTGGTAAACTTCGTATGCAGATTTTCAGAACTCCGCAGCCGAAATTAGTTTATTCTCATAATTAATGCTCTCAGACAATACATAGTGGTAAACACATTGTATTGAGTGTGCAGTTGGAGTGTTTCTTCATTTTCAAGTTTTTGATGAGCTCTGTGTCAGGCACAATTACTAAACTGGTGTTTGTTCTAAATTGCCT
Source organism: Dipodomys spectabilis (assembly GCF_019054845.1). Taxonomy (NCBI): domain Eukaryota; kingdom Metazoa; phylum Chordata; class Mammalia; order Rodentia; family Heteromyidae; genus Dipodomys; species Dipodomys spectabilis. The sequence goes on along the minus strand of NW_024870772.1, from coordinate 45,854,775 downwards.
TTAGGGACCTACAAAACTGGAGCCTGGAGGAGACCTGGATGCAGATCTTTTAGGGAGAATAAAGCTTGAGGGTGGTTTCCATTTTAGTCTCTTTAACTAAATTCAGGAGACACATCAACACTTATCAGGTGGCAGGGATTGGGGAGAGAGTGGTGTGTAAACGAAGGCACCTCGGGAGGGCAGTTTACACTCCAGTGGTGCTGAGCAGCCCCGGAAAAGCCTCTCTACCAGTTCAGACAGGATGCAGGCTGGCCTTCTCCTGGGCTGTGTTAGTTTTGTGTTCACACAAACATTCTGTGTGTTGGTCTGAAGCATGGGGTGATGCTGTGCAGGTCCCTGGCTTCACTGGCATTTGAAATTCAGCCTGGAGCTGTGGCTCACCCCTGTAACACCAGCTACTCAGGAGATATAGATAGGAGGGATGCAGTCAGGATAGCCCTAGGCAAAAAACAAGAACCTGTCTGAAAAATGGTCCAAGGGGACTGGAGGTCTGGCTCAAGTGATACAGGACCTGGCTAGCAAGTTTAAGGCTCAAGTTCTAAAACTCCAGTATCACATCCCACAGACATACACTGACCATTGTTTTGCAGCAAGCAGTACAACTCCACGGTATATCCAGCACAACATTGTATGCTCCCTGCTTCCTAGTATCTAACTCCAAAATACATGGTAAAATATGTGATATATTATTAAAATATACGTAATACCAAATGTGTTACAAAATATTTGTGTATGAGTATATATATCTGTCTATCCTGTACTCAAATGTATGTACATATGTGAAATACACGTATATTTATATATACATATTTATGCATGCATACAATGTAAGTTCACCTCTATCATTTAGCATCTTTTTGATCTGTTGGGTCTCTGTGATACTTCTGTATTACAGCAGAGAAGTTATGGATGCCTTTGTGTATAGAGTTCTTACAGTTACAGTTACCAGCTTTGTTTATCTCCTGGATTAATACACAGAGGCTCCAGGGTCTGTTCACTTCACCAGGGCCACAGAGCCGGGTGGATCTGGGTGGAGCGTGTGGCTCCAAGGCAGGGGAGCTGAGGCCATCTCAAGCTTAAAACCTCCCCTGAGGTCAGCCCAGCCCTGGGCCCCTGGAATTCCCCCCCCCCCCCAGGTGGACTCCATTTACTCCTCCTCAGTGCTCCTGTCTGCACAGGAGAGAGAAGGGGCTGTGGTGTAGGGTGGAGTTTAACAGGCAAGGCCAACTTCTGCAGGGCATGGCCCACATTGCCACCAGAGGACTGGACTCTGAGCACCGACTGACCCAGTGTCCCGGGTCAGAATATGACCCAGCCAGGAGTACTCGTAGTGTCTGATACAAGTGTGAATAAGCAGTGGTCTGGTCCCAGTCTCCCGCCACCAGGTCTTTGGAACAAGTCTCCATGATGTCCTCCAGAAGAGAGGCCTGGGCTCCCCTCCATAGACCTCCTCATTGGAGGCCTGTCCACTGATGTCCTCTGGAAGACAGGCCTGGGCTCTCCTCCATAGACCTCCTCTTTGGGGCCTGTCCACCGATATACTCCAGAGACAGGCCCAGGCTCTGCTCCATAGACCTCCTTATTGGGGGCCTGTCCACTGATGTCCTCCGGAAGACAGGGCCAGGCTCCCCTCCATAGACCTCCTTATCGGGGCCTGTCCACTGATACACTCCAGAGACAGGCCCAGGCTCTGCTCCATAGACCTCCTCATTGGGCCCTGTCCACTGATATACTCCAGAGACAGGCCAGGCTCTGCTCCATAGACCTCCTTATTGGGAGCCTGTCCACTGATATCCTCCAGAAGACAGGCTCGGGTTCCCCTCAGTAAGCCTCATCAGAGCCTCTCCACTGATGTCCTCCTGAAGACAGGGCCAGGCTCCCCTCCATAGACCTTATCGGGGCCTGTCCACTGGTGTCTTCTGGAAGAGAGGCCCAGGCTCCCCTCCATGAGCCTCCTCTTTGGGGGACTGTTCACTGATGTTCTCTTGAAGAGAGGCCCAGGTTCCCCTCCGTGAACCTCCTCCTTGGGGCCTGTCCACTGATGTTCTCCAGAGGACAGGCCCGGGCTCCCCTCTATAAACCTCCTTATCAGGGGCCTGTCCACTGATGTCCTCCAGAAGACAGGCCTAGGCTCCCCTCCATAGACCTCCTCGTGTGTACATCAGCAGCTTGAGGTAATCCATGGGAACACCAGGGCCAGCCGGGCAGCAGTAAGTCCTGCAGGGAGACCACTGGCCGGCAGATCCAAGAGAAGAAAGCTGGGAGAACGATAATCAAATACTGACTGCATCCAGCATGTCCTGCCAGTGCCCAGCCACACCGAGTGCCTCTATCCGCAGTAACTCCCTCGGGGTTCACAAAGATGCAATGCAGCGCATACCCCTAACATTCTCGACTCCAATGAAGGAGCTGAGGCCTAACAAAATGAGTTATCCAGGTTACACACCCCGGGCAACAACTCCATGTGTGTGGTTTTGACTCCTCAACTAAATCTTTGATCATTGTTCTACTTTTCTCATGGTGAGAATTTCTTCATGGAAGAAAATGTCAAAACAAAATTACTGATACTGGGTAATACAGCAATTTCGTGTGGTTTTGTCTACTAAAATAACTTTCAAATTAAGACTCTTAAGTATTCGTTAGAAGATTTATTGGTGACCAAATTTAACTATTTGACTCTTTAAAAGGACTTGGGTATCTTAGATAACATAAACAGGCGACATGAAAATAGGCTGTTAGAGTGTGTACGGGAATGTTCTCTTGGCAACATCTTTGTGCATGTTTACAAGACATGCTTCTTTCTACAATACAGTCTGTTTGGAAAGAAACTGGCCCAAAGGCCATGCTGATCTTGCTGGAATGGTGGGCAGTGAGAGGGGAGGATAATTAATGTTTATTTTATTTCATTCTATTTTTTGGTGCTAGTCCTGGGGCTCAACTCATGGCTTGGGCACTGGCCTTGAGCTTTATTGTTCAAAGTTAGCACTCTACCACTTGAGCCACAGCTCCACTTCTGGCTTTTTGGTGGTTAGTTAGCAATAAGAGTCTCATGGACTTTCCTGCCCTGGCTGGCTTCAAACCGTGATCCTCAGATCTTAACCTTCTGAGTAGCTAAGATAATAAGCTTGAGTCACACTGGTCCCAGGCTTGAGTGCTAAATGTTTTCTGATGCTAAATGTTTTGCGTGTGCCCCTCATAGGGATTAAATTTAGGGCCTAGGTGCTGTCCCTTAGCTTTTTCACTCAATGCTAGTATTCTACTGCTTGAGCCACAGTTCCACTTCTAGATTTGTTTTGGTGGTCAATTTGAGATTTGAGTTTCATGGACTTTCCTGCCCAGGCTGGCTTCAAACTGTGATCCTCAGATCTCAGCCTCCTGAGTAACTAGGATTACAGGCATGAGCCACTGGTGCTAGCTTTAACTTGAAATTTTTGGTCAGTAGAACCATGCTACATTGACCTTCAAGGGATGGGTTTTTCACTATTGGCAATTCTCTGGAGAGTCATCTGGACTATTGCATTTGTTCTTAGTTCATTATGATAACTGAACAATACTCCCTGGTAAGTAGATCTTCAGTTCACTTAATCATTCGACATTGAAGGACATTTGCTTGGTTTATTGGGCTCATATACATGGAGGTTTTTATGTAAATATGACTTTCCATTTTTCTGGGATAAATGCCCATATGCATACTTTCTGAGTGTATGATAGTTGCACATTTAGAATTTCAGGGAATGTCAAGGGATTTTCCAACTGGGAAGTTCCATTTTATATGTTCACCTGCAGTGTGCAGAGGTCTGAGCTCTGTATCCTTGCTAGCATCTAGTGTGGCTGTCAGTTTTGTTTTACTGACCTGAGAGGTATTTCATGATAGCTCAATGACTTTGTAGTTCTCTGATGGCTAATGCTGTCACATTTCATGCACTGAGTTCTCATCTTTTTCAGTAAGCTGACTTTTCATGTCTTTGTCCACTTCCTCTTTGGGTTTTTTGTTTTGTCCTGTTTTGAGACCATGTCTCTTTAAAAACCTGGCTAGCCTTTAATACAGGACTGGCCTATCTCAGCCCCCTGTGCGTCAGAATTATAGGCATGCACCGCCACGCCTTGCTTCTACTTGGATTTTTTTTTTTTGGGTCCGGTTGTGGGGCCTGAACTCTGGGCCTGGGCGCTGTCCCTTAGCTCTTCAGCTCTAGGCTAGTGCTCTACCATTTGAGCCACAGCGCCACTTCCGGCTTTTTTTGTTTTTGCTTATGTGGTGCTGAGGAATGGAACCCAGGGCCTCATGCATGCAAGGCAAGCGCTCTACCACTGAGCCACTTTCCCAGCCCTCTACTTGGATTTTTTAAACTATCAAATGCTGAGAACGTTTGCACTGGCTCCATACTGTCCACATCAAGTATGGGTGTTTCCCCAGTCTAGAGCACAGTGGCTGCTACCACTCCTGCTAGGCCTGGGTTGGCAACATGGCAGGGCCCAGCACCGCTGTACAGGAGTCCTCTTGATTCTCCTACACAGACTGATACCACCCCAGCCTGGAGTAAAGGGAAGTCCTACCTCTCTCTTCTCTTTCCTCCCGAGTGGCTAGGATCACAGACATGAGCCACTGGCACCCAGCTACTATCTGACCTTTTCTTAAGCAAAATGAAGGCTATTACTGTTACCACAAAGTAAATATAGAGAAAATAATACAATTTATACATCCTCCCACATTTTAAGGAAGTTGTGTAGACGGGGCTGGGCATTGCACCTACCCTGCCAATTACTTTTTTAACTGATTTTTTCCCTGTCCAGTCTGTGCTCTATTTTCATACTTTCTCAATCATTATGGTCTCTTTCTTAATATGTATGTCAGTCTTCATTTTTATTCTCCATAAAAATCTGCTGTGTATATTTTCATATTTATATTTTAAGTGTTTATTTTTAAATAGTTTTTATATTTCAATGAGAGGTAAGCAAGAGTGTAAAATGTCTCTTTACTAGGGCTTCTGTTGACTTAACTTAAAAGTAACCCTATGATTGTTGTATATTTGTTTTCATGACATTGCTGGGCAGAGCTTCATTTGTTCTCATGGAAACACTTTAAATCAACACCATCCTAACCCTACTGCCACCTGTTAAACATTTATCAGCACATGACCCCATAATTCCCTGTATTTGCTACCATGACTAATTGAAACTGACACACATATGAGGAAGATGAATGTGGCATATAGATGCAGCCAAAGACACACTTTCACACACACACACACACACACACACACACACACGTACATCGATGATTGTTTTTCTACCCAGTCTGCATCTTTCCCTGGGTCAGAGCTGTGCTGGGTGTGGGGAGAAGACAAAGCTGCTCACAGGAGCCCCTGCCTTGTCACATGGGGTTAGAAACCAGCGGCATCACATGGCTCCCTCATCTCTGCCTCATTTGCCCTTATGGGTCATGGAACAAATAGTTTCTGAAAATACATGGCAATTGAGCAAATATTTGCAGAAATGATTCTGGGAAAAGTCCCCTTTGGTAAGCATGCTCAACTTTCTTCCTGAAGTGAATTGTAAGCAAGCAGACGTGACTGAAAACACTGTGAGATAGGTCAAAAGCGTGTCTAGAAGGTCCCTCTCACAAATACGCATTTACAAATGGGAAGAAAGCCTGTCTTCTGTTTGAATGTTGATTGGCGAGTTGGTGATTTTGAATGTGGATACCAGAAATGATGAATGCTCAAAGACCTTTAACAGTCCAGTGGACTTACTCACCTCGTAGTGCGCCAGGATGCAGCCATACCCAAGCTTTTTCCATGGCTTCACCTTTAAGAAAGGGGGAATTCGTGTTCTCTGACTGTAATTAGAAAACAGGCCATCCTCTCACCCCTGACAGCCAAGAGCTCATGCTTTAGTCTCTTGATACAGGGGGACCTAAACTGCTTAATGGGAAAGAAAGGGAGACAAAATGGATGCAGAGCACTGATTTTCTTTGTGCCTCATTTCCTTCACAGTTTCATGTGAAACTAGAATGGTAAACATAGAATAATAAAATATCAGCTAGTTAAACGTGACCAGCCTCTGGGAAATGCGCATTCAGAGCTTGTTTCCTAGAAGTGGGAATCTGGTGACTTCTGACATGTTTGAACACAGGATGCTGCGAATACAGAGCCTGAGGAGCCTGCAGACCAGACAGCCCCATCCTGCACACAACAATCCTGTGACCTCTGTGTCCTTTACGTTCCCAAAGTCCTACCTGGGTGGTCACCGTAAAAGAAAACCTATCTAAGCAATTAGCAGACAGCACTTTTGCCTAACCATGTGTGAGTATGGGTGCTGAATATTTGGGGTGTTTAAAAATCCGTGTTGATCAATGTTACATGGTAATAACTAAAACAATATAAAGTTACAGATTCCATTCACAGCAATTTCTGTTTTCTGGTATTGGATACTGAACCTAGCATCTCACATGCTCAGCAAGCCATCTACTACTGAACTCGCATCCCAGACCTTTCTTTACTTTTTTTTTCCCCTTTGAGGCAATCTCTTTTAAGTTGCTTGGACTTCAACTCATGATCCTCCTGCCTTAACCTCCCAAGTAGCTGGGTTTACAGGTACACACACTGTGCCCAGGAAGTAATGTATTACTATAGCATGTACATTTATGGTTTAAGGCCTCCTCTTAAAATATTGAAGCTATGATAGCCTTGAGTTTTCATGATGAAATATCACACTGCAGTTCAAGCACATTTTTAGTATTGTTGTAGTACTAAATAAATTGAAATAAATTTGAATACAAAGGAAATAAAAAGACTCGTGGTTTATAAAAAAAGCCTTAACTTTGAACTCTTTTACCATCAGTTTAAAGTCTTTGGTCAAAACTAGCTTTGTGGCCAGGTGCAAGTGGCTCACACCTGAGATCCTTGATACTTAAGCCAGCCCAAGCAGGGAAGTCCATGATTTTCTTACCTCCAATTAGCCAGAAAAAAATGCTGGAAATGGAGCTGTGGCTTAAGTGATAGAGCTCTAGCTTTGAACAAAAAAAGCTCAGGGAGGGCCTGGGAATGTGGCTTAGTGGTAGAGTGATTTCCTAGCATGTGTGAAGCCCTGGGTTCGATTCCTCAGTACCACATAAACAGAAAAAGCTGGAAATGGCTCTGTGATTCATGGTAGAGTGCTAACCTTTAGCATAGAGAGGCTCAGGACAGTGCCCAGGCTGTGAACTCAAGCCCCAGGACCAGCACAAAAAAGACAACCCCTTTCAACAACAACAAAAGCAACAAACGAAGCAGCTCGTGAGCTTTTCTTGCTTCAGTTTGTACAATTGGAAAGTAGTGCTTTTTCTTGGATTAATTTTGAGATTTAAATGACAGAATTTGTGTAAAAATTTACATTGCTCTGGAAGGATGAAGGTTGTGTGTGATAGCAATGGTGCATATCATTCTTGAAGTTTCTCCTAAATCTTGCTGGTAATTTTTTAAATCAAAAATTTGAATCTAAAGGCATGTGTAAAGCTTTTTTCTTCTTCATTATAGATTTTCATCCTGGCTATTGGGCTTGTTTCTACCACTAGTTTGTGATGAATCTGTTAATATTTTTTTTTGTATTGAGCTTTCTAATCTTTTTCAGATCTTAATGCCTGTTTACCCTGGAGTTTGAGAAGAGATACAAGATATTTTAAAGAATTCAAAGCCACATTAAGTTTAAGAGAGTATGTATTACAATAGATATTTCCCAACAAAGCAAACTTTACCAAATCTGTTTGAATTGAAACAATCCTGCTTTGTTACTTGGCCATAATGAAACACAGTAGAATCAATCAAGTAAATTACTAGTATAAAGTATCAAATTTACCTTTAAGCTTAGAGCAAGGCTTTTAAATTTTTATATTCCTGGAAAAGTGTCAAATCAGATATATTTATAATTAGGGATCAAAGCCTTTGTTGTTGGAATACAGTAGTAAAAAGAAAGCTTAAAGTCTGTTACATAAAAATGTATATAAAGGGCTAGGAATGTGGCTTAGTGGTAGAGTGCTTGCCTAGCCCACACGAAATCCTGGGTTCAATTCCTCAGTATCTCATAAACAGAAAAAGAAGTGGTACTGTGGCTCAAGTAGTAGAGTGCTGGCCTTGAGCAAAAGAAGCTCAGCGACAGTGCCCAGGCCCTGAGTTTAAGCCCCAGGATGGACAAAAGCATGTAAAACTGGTTTCAGCAGATTAGCACCCGCTTTTTAATGCAGTCCTGGGGTTTGGTCACAGTCCCTAAGATTTTTTTTTGCTCAGGGCTAGAACTCTACTACTTGAGCCACATTTCCACTTTCAGTTGGAGTTTAAAGTCTCAGACTGCCCTACTCAAGATGGCCACAGTTCTTAGGTCTCAGCTTCCTGAGTAGCTAGGGTTACAGCCATGAGCCAGTGGCACCCAGTGAGGTGCCTTAAAAGATCCTAACCCTTAAAAAAGTTCATTCTGCACCAAATAATAGGAAAATGAATGTTAAAGATCTGTTGAATACTTAGAAACATTTTTCTGGGAGCTTAAGAGGTAGAAGAGATCACATTTACATGAAGATCACCAGATGACCTTCATGAAAGTGCTGACATTCATTTGGGGTTTAAAGGAGGGAAAGACTTAATCTTATAGGGTGTACAGGATGAACATTCCAGGTGAAGCATGAGGTGGGTTTCATATTGTTCATATCATTCAGTGGGAAGTTTTCTCGCATCAGTGCATTAAAGCATGAATTTGAGGCTTTTTAAAAAAGTAGTAGCATTTAAGATGGAAATAAGATATATAATGTGAGACATTTATAAAGATAGGCTTTGCCTACTTTGGCTAGTTGTAGAGAGAGAGGGTAAAGAATATGGTTGACAATAGATGAAGTTTATTGTTTTACACATGCTACACAAATGCTGTACACTTGAGCCATCCTGGAGTCTTGTGGGATTGCCAGTGTTGGTCTTTTTAGGATTCCATAGTATATGCATTCTCTCTCCTCCCTGCACTATATATAAAAACCTTGTGCAGAAGCTTTTTGTGGGTACATATGTGTGCTGCTGGGTACTGAGGTTTGAACTGATGGTCCTGGACTTTAGCTTACTTTTAATTCTTGCACACAGCTGTCTCTGTACTACTTGAGCCACACCCTTGCTTACCTTCTTTACTAGTTAATGAGAGTCTTGAGGATTTATCTGCTAGGCTGGCCCTATTCTGCAATTCTTAGATCTCAGTTTCCTGAGTAGCTAGTATTATATGCATAAAGTACTGACACCCAGCTTACATTTTTTTTCTGAAGCGTATGGACTAACCACTAATCAGTAACCACTTTTAGTGCAATTCCTATTTATTGTAGTTGGAGTTTCTTTAACATACAATACTTATAAATGTTTCCAAACTTCAATTGAAATGAACTGCTACCTCTCCATTGGTAGAGTGTCTTGTTTGCGAGAAGCATCCTTTTCTGTTTGTTGTAAATCTTAACAGTAGGTAGAATGATTTACTCCCACTTTATTCTTTTTCATTATTGTTTTAGCTATTGTAAGGGCTGGAGGTATGGCTTGAGTTGTAAAGCTCATATCTAAGAAGTTCACAGCTTTGAGTTCAAGTCTCAGTACTGCTGAAGTTATTTTAACTATTTTAGTTTGCCTTCCTTTCCATTTATATGTTAAATAAGTTTGTCTTCCCTATCCAAAAATTGCTGGGACTTTGATCAATGTGTTAAATCAGTGATCAGTTTGGAGACAGTTGACACTAAATCTTCAATGAAAATGTTACATCTGTATTTATTCAATATTTGATATTTTTTTCAGCATTTAGTTTTAATATATGTCTTGTGCCTGTCCTGGGGTTTGAACTCGGGCCTGAACTTTAGTTGTACTAAAGGCTATAGCTCTACCACATGAGCCACAGGTCCATTTCCTGCTAACCAGAAACATGCAGAACCCTGAGCCCATCCCAGACTTTGCCTGTGGTCTTTCCTATGTCCAGGATAGCCCAATCGCCCAAGAAAGGGTCACAATTAGAAACACAGACTGTTTGAGGACTCCTGGGGCATTTTTCTCTCTCCATTCTGGCAGGCAGCATGCTGTCCAGAAAGTTTTAGAGCTGACTTGGCTTGCTGCTGCTTGTCCATTTTGAGAAAAGTGGATGAAAGCCCCTGTTTCTGCTTCTGTTGCTGGGCCCCCTGAGAAGAGTCACTTCACACTGTTCAGAGGCCCTCATGTTGATGGAGCAGGAGGCCCCTCGTCAGCCCTCACTCCTGTGGGGAGGGTTCCCTACCTTTAGCATCTTGACACCAAACCTCTTTCTTCCCTTTTCCCCCTTCTGGTTTTCCCAGGCCTCACTGAGAAGAATGGTGTGGATACATAGCCTGTTCTACCCTCCCCCGCCCCCCTTTAAAGGGCCTGGGCTCAGTGGACACAGACAAGACACCATGACCAGTTGGAACAGCCTCTTCAGGTACCTTCCTGAGTCACTTTCCCTACTGAGTTTACAAGGGATGTCTTGGGTGTTCCAAAGTACAGATGACCTAAGCCCTGGGATACTGCGATGCAGTATCGTTAGCGTAGAGGCTCACCAACTTCTGAAGGTCATACCTCTGTTTCTTGTCCTGATTTCCCCACTGGTCCCAGGAGGTCAAGAGCTGAGGCCACGGATGCAAGACAGACTCAAGTGACCACCTGGCCGTAGCTACAGCCTGTGAAGGGCCCTGCTTTCCATAAAACCCTTTGGGTGAACTTGAGGGAGTCACCATGGTCTGGAGAGAGTCTGGAAAGAGCAGAACATTTGTGTGTTATTTTCCTAGGGTTGCTCTGATGCACCACTGCAGACTGGGTGGTTTAGAGATCTGTGTTCACAGCTCTGGAGTCCAGCAGCATGGAATCAGGGTCTTGTGGGCCACATTCCCTCAGGAGGTACTAGGCACAGTGAGTTCTAGGTCTTAGTTTCTAACGCTGCGATAGCAGAGTGAAGTCTCTATAGAGTATCATCCCTGTGTGCATTTCTGCAACCCAACTTCCCCCTTTTAGGGGCACAATAACAACAGGAACTGAAGTTGTTCACCTGCCAAGAGCCCATTTCCACATAAGGTCATATTCACAGGTACCAGGTGATGAGAGCATCCATATTTGAACTTTGGGAACACAACCTATTACAATGTTCCTGCCTCTGCCGGCAGACTCTACCTCCCTGTTGACCTCGTGGCTCCATTGGGGCCCTATCTCCTTCCGGAGCACCCAGCAGATCACTGCTGGCCCTGACTGCTGGGCCTGAGCTGACACTATGATAATTCAGTCAGAGCTGGTTTAGCAAGGAAGGGTCTCCTAGACTGTTAAGGTCCCAGACTGTGTGAGAAAAACTAAGCCAAGAAATGGACCCTTTACTAAAAACAAAGAGAGACTATAAAGGGAGACCTTAAAATGTATTTCACACGGACTTCAGCCCTATCTCATACCCTGCCCATTAGAATGGTGCCTGCCTTGTGATGTTGTGCATCCCACCGTGTGATTGATTGCCTCCTTCTTCAAGGGAGTTGATGCCTTGGTGTGCACATTGTGTATCCTCCTGTAGCTATCTTTGTAATAAACCCCCTGTAGCTGTCTTTGTAACAACCCCCAGCTTCAAGGATGCAGGGACATATGACATTATGTTTCTGGAATATACAAACCCTCAGAGTAAGAATATCTGCCTGCTTTGTGTGGCGACCCCAAATTCGCACGCCAATCCAACCAGAATGATAGGTTAGTTCAAACAGTAACTATGAGAATGACTGTAACCCCATTGGCCACAGACATAAACATGCAATCCTTATGTGTGTGTTACAATCCCGTTGGCCAACTGTGTGCGACCAGGCTTGACTGTGGATTTTTGCCTTTAAAAACTCTAGTTTGTGGGCCATTCAGAGTTGCATCCCTGGCCGGTCAGCTATCCACTTCCCCAGTAAAGTCACCTATTTACATGAGGCTGTCTGAGTGGTAGACTCTTTTCCCCATAACACTGGGACAAGACTGCTCTGGGGTTCAGGGCACTAAAGTTTGGAGCCGGACCAAACAGAGGCTAGTCTGACTCTGGGCACTAAGGCGTTGGTACACTTCCTCAGGGCTTCAAGTTTTACCGTGTCCTGGGCAGAAGTAGTTGCAGCTACAGACTAGGAGTAGAGCACTAGAAGGGAGGGACGAGAGCACGGAAGTGAGTGGTCCAGGGGCGGGGCTTGTTGAGCAGAGCACAGGAGGAGTGTGGCAGCAGAAGTGAGTGGTACAGGGGCGGGGCTTGTGGGAGGCCCTGGGGTCCTGAGGACAGTGCACACACCTAGAGCACTGTCTGGTGGGAAACAGTGGTCACTGTACCCCATGGTCCTGAGGAGGATGGTACACACACCTAGATAACCATCTGGTGGGAAGCAGTGGTCACTGCACCCCTCTGGTCCTGAGGACAGTGTGCATACCTAGATCGCTCTCTGGTGGGAAGCAGCATACCTAGATCGCCCTCTGGTGGGAAGCAGCCCTCACTGCACCCCTGGTCTTGAGAGAAGGATGGTGAACATGCCTAGAGTGCCCTCCGGTGGGAAACAGCCCTCATTGCACCCCAAGTCCTGAGGAGAGGAGCAAGGAATTCACCTGCCTAGCATGCCCTCTGGTGGGAATCAGCCCTTAATGTACTCCAGGTCCTGAGGAGAGGACAGTATGCAAGCCTAGAGTGTCTTCTTGTGGGAATCAGTGCACACTGCACCCTCTAGTTTTGTAGGAGGAGCAGAGCACAGAAGTGAGCTGCCCAGGGGCGGGGCTTGTGAAGGGGCTGAGCATGAGAAGGGAGGGGCCAGGGCATGGAAGTGAGCAGTCCAGGGGTGGGGCTTGTGGGGAGTCAAGCATGAGAGGTATGGGGCAAGAATGAGGAAGTGGATGGCCCAGGGGTGGGGTTTGTGGGGGGGGCCAAAGCTTGAGAGGGATGGGGCAAGAGCACAAAAGAACAGCTCAGTGGTGGGGCTTGTGGGGGGCAGAGCACTAGAAGGGGGGGCAAGGGCATGGAAGTGAGCTGTCCAGGGGTGGGGCTTGTGAAGAGCAGAGCACAGGAAGAGTGTGGCAAAGGAGCAGAAGTGAGTGGTGCAGGGGTGGAGCTTGTGGGAGGCCTTGGGGTCCTGAGGAGGATGGTTCACACACCTAGAGCGTCCTCTGGTGGGAAGCAGTGGTCACTGCACCTCCCCAGTCCCCTCCTCCCCACGTGGTGAGGACAGTGTGCATGCCTAGAGCACCCTTTGGCAGGAAGCAGTGCTCACTGTACCCCTAGTCTTGAGAGAAGGATGGTGAACATGCCTAGAGTGCCCTCTGGTGGGAAACAGCCCTCACTGCACCCCTGGTCCTGCATGGATGGGCCTGCTTACAGCATCTTCTGCCTAGAGCTTGGAAGTGAGCAGCCCAGGGACAGGCTCATGTTAGGGTGCATGTAAGGATCACTTAGAGTACGTGTTAGGGTACAATTGTGGAAAATGACTTCTCTGGAGGCACCCCGTGGAGATGTGAGGACCTACCACCTGGCCAACAGCACGGTATTATGGAAATGACCTCTCTGATGCCACCCCGTGGAGATTTGCAGTCATAGCAACTAGCCACCCATTGGGCACAGTGGGAAGTGAGCTCTCTGTTGCCACCCTGCAGAGAAGTGCGGGAATAACACTGGGCCACCAGCTGGGCATTGTGGGAAGTGACCTCTCTGGGGCTCCCTAATGCAAAGGTGTGGCACAAGCACTGGCTGACAGCACAGCATTGTGGGAAATGAGCTCTCTGGTGCCACACTGTGGAGATGTGAGGGCATACCACCCAGCCAACAGCACGGCATTGTGGGAAATGACATCTCCGGTGCCACTCTGTGGAGATTTGCAGGCATAGCACCAGGCCATATGCAGTGCGTTGTTGGAAATGAGTCCTCTGGTGCCACCCCGTGGAGATATGAATACACAGCACCCAGCTACCAGCTGGGAATTGAGGAAAGTGAGCTTTCTTCTGCCACCCTGTGTACATGTTGGTCATAGCTGGGCCATCAACAGGGAATTGTGGGAAATGAGCTCTCTGACCCCATGGAGATGTTCAGGCAGAGCGTGTGACTCTCTGATGGCCATTGTGCCTATTGAGTTCTCTGCTGCCTCCCAGTGGAGATTTTCAGACATAGCACTTGGCTGCCCTCTGGGAATTGTGGGAAATAAGCTCTCTGGTGCCATCCAGTGGATATGTGTGGGCATAGCATCTGGCCACCCTGTACGCATCGTGTGAAGTGAGCTCTGTGTCATCACCCGATTGAGATTGCAGGAATAGCACCAGGCAATACCCTAGCCATTGTGGGGAAACGAGCTCTCTGGTGCCACACTGTGGAGCTGTAGGGGCATAGAACTGAGCCATCAGCAGGGCACTGTGGGAAGAGAGCTCTCTGACCCTGTGGAGATGTACAGGCAGAGCACATGACCGTCCCATGGCCATTGTGCCTATTGAGCTCTCTGCTGCCTCCAAGTGGACATATACAGACATAGCCCTCTGATGCCCTCTGGGAATTGTGGGATGTGAGCACTATGGCATCAACCTGTGGAGATTACAGGAATGGTACCAGGCAATACACTAGGCATTGTGGGAAGTTAGGTCTGTGGTGCCACTCCCTGGAGATTTGGAGGCATAGCAACTGGCCACCCTCTGAGCATTGTAGGAAGTGAGCTCTTTGGCACCACCTCAGGCAAAGGTGTAGCACTATTACCTGGCCAACAGCACAGCCTTATGGGAAATGAGCTCTCTAGTGGAGATCATGTGGAAATGTGAGGTCATACCACCCAATAGACAGCACGGCCTTGTGGGAAATGACCTCTCTGATGCCACCCTGTGGACATGTGTGGTCATACCACCTGGCTGACAGCACAGAATTGTGGGAATAGCCTCTTTAGTTCCACCCCGTGGAGATTTTCAGGCATAGGAACTGGCCACCCACTGGGCATTGTGGGAAGTCAGCTCTCTGGCGCATTGGGGGAAGTGAGCTCACTGGTGCCACCTCATGCAAAGGTACGGTCCTATCACCTAGCTGACAGCACAGCATTGTGGGAAATGACCTTTCTGGTGCCACGTCATCATCTGGCATACCAGCGGCTAGCAGTACAGCATTGTGGAAAATGACTTCTCTTGTGCCACCAGTGGAGATTTGCAGGCATAGCAACTGGCCACCGGATGTGCATTGTGGGAAATGAACTTTCTGACTCCACCTAATGGAAAGGTGTGGCACTAGCACTGCCTGACATTACAGCATTGTGGGAAATGAGCTCTCTGGTGCCACAGAATGTAGATATGAGGGCATACCACCTGGCCAAAAGCACGACATTGTGGGAAATGACCTTGCTGGTGCCACCCCGTGGAGATTTGCAGACATAGCACAAGGCCATATGCAGTGTATACTTTAAATTGAGTCAGTGAAACCCAACAGTTAAATCCAGTAATTCCATATGTAGTATGTCACTTTGTGCTATTTATAATGAATTCTTCTAATCTTGGTGAAACTCTTATGTAAGACAGTATAAAATTATAAAATTAGCTTATTTCCCTATAACTGTTTGATACTTATGATGAGAGAAGCTAAATAGAAGTACATATATTTAAAAGCCTTGACATGTGGTAATGTGGATAGACAAAACTTAGACATTATCATTAAATGATGGTAATATATAATCTATATATATTCTATAATATAATTCAATACAATCTGCTCAGGAAATTAATTGGAAAAAATAACAATGAAAAGTCATGTTGAAACAGGTTAATCAGTAAAAGGCAACTTAGAGTTACATTTAAGCTAGATGATTTCTGAAAATTATATGCAATATAAGCTTATCAATGGAATATATTTTACTATTAGTTTTATGAACGAATCCCTAAGCTTTGAAATATTATCATCTCCATGTTATTTTCTACCTTTAATGACCTATAGGTAGATAGGTATATCTATTATTTATCTACACGTGATGAAATAACTGTCATTAACATCATGATCACCCTCGTCATCTCTATTTATGAGAATGTTATATATAAATATTCGCATTTATGAAGTGTAGCTTTGTTAGTGCTGAGTGTGAAGCTAAGCCCTTCAATTAGCCCAATTAATTCACTTTTAAGTATAATGGTATTGCTGATATTGATTTCTAAGTAAATTTATAATCCTCAAACTTTAATTGTCTTGGCATTGTTTTAGTTTATGAGTTCCATCTTGTTTTATTCTTTGAAATCTCTAGGGTGGGGTTGAGGAGAGCAAGTAAATATAAAAGCCATGAGCCATGAGCATTCTTTTTACCTTCCCTTAGTAAACCATAGATTTAAGCAAAAACAAAAAAAAATCTCTTGAAATTACATACTACATTACATTTGCTATCAGAAAGGAGATATAAGATAATAGTTTCATAACTTGCAAATAAGCATATTTCTTAGACAGAAATAAGCCCAATTTCTTAGGAAAATATACAAGTCTTCTACCAAATAGAATACTGTCCTTTAAATATTTTGAGTAATCTGACATCTTTGCTCAAAATTTAATTTCTTGAGAACACAAAAATTTCACAGATATGATTTCAAAAACTATTTTTCTACCTGCTAGAATAATTCTCTTAGATGTTAATGGGTTACAAAGCAGGATTTCAGATGTATTCAAGAGAATATGCTAAAAGATGCCAATGTACATTCCTAGGCAATGTTGGCCAATAAAAACCATCCAGCCTTCATTATTCCACAATACTGTGAAATTCTGGAAATTATGTAATCACTTAATCACAATCAAAAAAAAAAAAAAAAGAACCTCGGGGAAGGGAGGGAGGGAGGGGATGGTAGGGGGAAAACAATGGAGGGGGTAACAATGTTCAAGAGGAAGTGTACTCATTACCTCACTCATGTAACTGTAACCCTCTGTATAGTATCTTTACAATAAAAAAAAAATAAAAAAAACATGCAGCTTAAAAAGTTAGTTTTTTTTATCATTATTATAAAAAAACATTGGCGGATTATTATTATATTGACATTGCTACTTAGCAGAGTTCTTAGACTAACCATAGATTTTGTTTTTCTTTTTCTTTTCTTTCCTGGTCCTGGGGCTTGAACCCAGGGCCTGGGCACTGTCCCTGAGCCTCTTTGTGCTCAAGCCTAGCATTTTTGAGCCACAGCACCACTTCCAGCTTTTTCTGAGTAGTTTATTGGAGATAAAAGTCTCATGGACTTCCCTGCCTTTGAACCACCATCCTCAGATCTCAGCCTCCTGAGTAGCTAAGATTACAGGTGTGAGCCACAGGCACCCTGCTAACTATAGGTTTTTAAAACAGACCTTATTTAAGCCTTACTCAACTATGTTTTGACCTTATAATTTGCATAATTGTTTCCACTTCATTATATATACAGTGTAATAACAGATGTATTATTAAGATGTAAAAGAAACTACATAGAAAAATGGAGGAATTTCACATACCAACTAAGTTAATAAATATTAGTATTTCCTTTCTCCAGTTTTTATAATAGATCATGAAACAGTGCTATTTCCAAAGTTATTTGAAATAATTTTGTATTATTCAGCTGAGCACTTTCTCTATAATCTTTATTGAAAATACTACTTACATTTTCTCTGAGTATGTTACTACTAGGTGATCATGTGATGTACAGATGTCAAGAATGCATTAGACCAGCTGTCTATTTTCCAGGAACATAACAACAGATTCTCCTTTTTGGCCTAAAAGAAGTTATCCATATTCTTGAAGACCTAGAGGCAACAGGGCATTCTATTAAGGCATCTTTGGAATTCTAAATTTTAATGTGGGGTCAAGTCTCATCAAAGGTGGTAATGTTAGGTTTTGGATGAAAAAAATTGAAACACAAAGAAAGGAAACAAAGTGAATTACTTTTTCAGGAATATTTAACACAAAAATATATTCACTCTGTTCTAGAGGTAATTTACTTTTGCAGACTGATTTTATGTAAAAGTACTAAACTCTATAAGACCAGTGCTTTTAATTTTACAAGCATACATTAGGACTTAAAGTAGATTTGAAGAGATGTAAACCCATGAAGTATGTAGTTGTAATCCTGTAGGTTGTGATGCTGTCCTTGTTTTCAGATTGTTTTAATCATATTTCTGCACTAAGTTTCTGCCACTTCTCATTAGACCTATAATCTTTTTTTTTTTGCTTTATCTGTATGCTAAAAGTTACATTACACACTGCATTCTCTTGATAATAAAAACAAACTTTATTCTGTTAAAAGCTAGGAACCATTTTGATAAAGATAGCTTGATGCTGAACTTATCAATTAGGAAACAAATAACTGTGATCTTCTGACATAGACCTGTCTGTTTTGGTGGTGTTTTCACTGTTGTGAAAGTAATAGATGGGGCTGGGAATGTGGCTTAGTGGTAGAGTGCTTGCCTAGTATGCAGAAAGCCTGGGTTTAATTCCTTAGTAACACATAAACACAAAAATATAGAAGTGGTGCCGTGGCTCAAGAGGTAGAGTGAAGGTAATAGGAAATTGCTGTAGTGATACAAAACCTGGAAAACCTGGAAAACCATGGATTGTTTTCTGAAAACCTCAGAAGATAAGGAAGCTATATTCAACTGAAAACAAAGTGGACATCTTTAAAACATACACACAGAAATAGTTTATGAATTACCCCATAGGAGTGAGCCAGATAGACAAAATAACTTACTCAGCATATTTTTCTTTTAGACCAGATTCTAGTTTCAACTTATTTTCTAATGTGTGTTTAGGATGGCATCCACATTGTTTGCAGAAAGTATCTGTGGAAGCACCTCTTCAGCCTGACATATATTCATTGTCTGAAGGATTTCCCTAGGATGAAATTTACATGAAAATCATGGAAATAATTATCTTGTAATCTCTTGGGTATTTATTGTTAGGAGTGCTATCAAGTACTGTCTACTTCTGAAATCAGAAAAGGGAGATGAACAAACCTAATATAAGTCAGCTCAGAATTAAAAGTTAGTGGAATTTAAAAAGCTATTAACCAATAATATTAGGGAGATACCTCTGCAATCTTGATGTGTAACTCTATATAATGAAAATGAGTTAAAATTTTATTTACAGTTGTGGGAGAGCATCAGCTGGACAATGTGGCCTGTAACCACAGAAAAATCATGATGTTTATGGAATGCCTGAATGTATTTTGAGGTTTTTCTAAACAGTCAATCTTGGTTTAGCTGATGTGTTTCAATATATCCGATAATTGCCTGAGATAGTGATAGGCATGAACTAGATGTCAAATTAGGTATGTATATTTAGGTCTTTAAAATAGGACATTTAATGTGAGCTTAAAATAGTTACATGGGCTTTTTAGATTTAAGAGCAACCTTATTGAGAAACAAAAAAAGCATCCCCATAAAGTTGCTACAGGACTTGATGGGGGACTTCTAATGTCTGGAACAGGATATGAATTGATCTAGAACAAATCTCAGTAAGTGAAATAAGCCATGCTCAGAGAGACAAACCATGCATGTTTTCTCTTGTAAGTGGAAGCTAGATCTAAAATACTACTGGGCATCATGACTTACACAGGACTCAAGGCACTCACACACAGATGAAATCAGGGAACCCTTAAGGGAGGAACCCAAAAGGCTAACGCCTGTGAACAGCTAAAATACTCTCTCAACATGAATTCCAGGAAATGGAAACTTTTGTTGTTAGTGATGGTGTTTGTTGTTTTTATTTTTTGCTTTGTTTTATTTTCTTTCGGGGGGGAGGCAAAGGGGAGGTGCAGATATAGAGGGAGGAAGAGTGAACAAATGCAGTTATGGTTAAGTGGAAAATGAACTATGTGGCTTGTGGTCACATAGAGATGAGAGGGGAAACTGGAGGAAAGTGAAGGAGGGTGTGACAGTGTTCAAAAGAAATGCACCTATTACCTGACTTATGTGATGATAACCCCTCTGTACATCACCTTTACAATGACAATTAAAAACAAAAAGCTAAGGGACAGCAGCCAGGCCCTGAGTTGCAGCCTCAGGACTGGCACATACACAAACACAAATAACTCCTACTACTTACCATAGTTTGTTACTTATATATTTCTATTCATATTGATAGAATACTGCTTTATGTTGTTCATTGTTGTAGAATTGTTATACATCTGTCGATGTATAACTCATGGGTGTATGTATTGTTTCCAGCTTTGAAGTGCTACAAATAAAACTGCTATATGTGTGTGTACAAATCTGAGTGACTTGATTATCTTAATATCCATACATTTTTCATAGCCAAGAATATTTTATAAATTGGTAACTATTTCAAAAAGAAATAAGTTTTATATTTGTTGAAAGTGTTACATTAACATAAATTATATCAAAGTAATTTGTCTTTGGTGAATTATTTTCTATTATATCCATTAGTGTGAGTGCCAGTTGGATTATAATTATTGTGGGCATATGCCTCTTTGTTCTTGTTCAGCTGTCAGGACTTTCATATGTTTTAAAGCTCAAGAATTAAGATATGAATAATTAAACATGTCATCCTGACTAAAGGATTTCACTGGGTAAGATAAACTTTCTGGCAATATTATTTGTTCTGGAACACATTTTGCTTCTTAGAATTATATATTGGTGTTATGTTAGTGTTCAGAGTTGTGAAGAGGGTAGATTTTGGCAAGCCTAGAGAGAAACTTCAGGAAACCAAAACTTACTGCACTAATAGTAAATAAATTTCTGTTGTTTAATACCAGTCATTGCATTTTGATATGGTAGTCCTAGAAAATTAATACAGCGGCTATATAATATTATGTGGCTTGAAAATATTTTTATCCTAGTCTGCAGGTTGCCTTTGTAAAACAAAAGTTTTTAAGTTTGATACTGCTGATACATTCTATCTTTAAAATGTGGCAACACTGGGGTTTAAACTGAGGGCCTGATCCCTCTGGCTCTTCTTGCTTTTGTTGATTTTGAGTAGGATACTGCTGAGGTTGGACCAGCTGCAAATCAGGCCCCACCATGCCTGGCTCTTGCTGAGTGTCCAGGCATGCCTATAACTTGGTTCTTGCTGAGTGTCCAGGCAGGCCTAGACCTTGGTTCTTGATGAGTGTCCAGGCTGGCCTAGAACCCCGGCTCTCACTGAGTGTCCAGGCATGCCTATAACTCGGTTCTTGCTGAGTGTCCAGGCAAGCCTAGAAGCCCGGCTCTTGCTGAGTGTCCAGGAGGGCCTAGAACTAGGTTCTTGTTGATTGTCCAGGTGGGCCTAGAACCTCAGCCTTGCTGAGTGTCCAGGCAGGCCTAGAACCCCAGCTCTTGCTGAGTGTCCAGGCATGCCTTGAACTCAGTTCTTGCTGATTGTCCAAGCATGCCTAGAACTCCGGCTCTTGCTGAGTGTTCAGGAGGGCCTAGAACCCTGGTTCTCACTGAGTGTCCAGGCATGCCTAGAACCCTGATTCTTGATGAGTGTCCAGGTGGACCTAGAATCCCGGCTCTCGCTGATTATCCAGTAGGGTCTACACCTTAGCTCTAAGTGTCCAAGCCAGCCTAGAACCCCTGTTCTTGCTGATTGTCCAGGCATGCCTAGAACCCCAGCTCTCGCTGATTGTGCAGGCAGGCCTAGAACCTCGGCCCTTACTGAGTGTCCAGGTATGCCTAGAGCTCGCTTCTCACTGATTGTCCAGGTAGACCTAGAACTCTGGCTCTCACTGAGTGTCCTGGCAGACCTAGAACCCCAGCTCTTGCTGAGTATCCAGGTGGGCCTAGAACTTGGTTCTTGCTGATTGTCCAGGCTGGCCTAGAACCCAGACTCTTGCTGAGTTTCCAGGTATGCCTAGAACCCCAGCTCTCACTGATTGTCCAGGTGTGCCTAAAACGTGGTCTTGCTGATTGTCCAGGTGGGCCTAGAACCCGGTTCTTGCTGATTGTCTAGGCAGGCTTAGAACTTGGTTCTTGATGATTGTCCAGGCAAACTTAGAACCTCAGCTCTTGCTGAGTATCCAGATGGGCCTAGAACCTCGGCCCTCACTGAGTGTCCAGGCATGCCTAGAAACCTGGCTCTTGCTGAGTGTCCAGGCATGTCTAGAACCTTGGCTCTTGCTGTGTGTCCAGGTGAGCCTAGAATTTGGTTCTTGCTGATTGTCCAGACGGGCCTAGAACCCCGGCTCTCACTGAGTGTCCAGGTGGGCCTAGAACCTTGGCCCTTACTGAGTGTCCAGGTGGGCCTAGAACCTCAGCTCTTGCTGAATATCCTGGCAGGCCTAGAACCCCGGCTTTTGCTGAGTGTCCATGCAGGCCTAAACCCCTGATTCTTGCTGAGTGTCCAGGCAGGCCTATAACCCGGGCTCTCACTGAGTTCCAGGCAGGCCTAGAAGCCCAGCTCTCACTGAGTGTCCAGGCATGCCTAGAACCCCAGTTCTTGCTGATTGTCCAGGTGGACCTAGAATCGGTTCTTGCTGATTAAGGAAGCCACTCCCTGGAAGGACCCTATCCTGTTCTCATCAGGTAATAGTCCCTGTAAGAACCAAGCACCTTGGGGTCACATCTAGCCACATCAGGTCCCCTGGCTACCTACTATCTGTCAGAGCTCAGAAGACTCATCCATGAGAGGGTCAAGCCCTGGAGGGGAGCTGCCTTTTGTATGGCCTTACAGTGTTAGCTCATTGCTATCTGGGGTCCAGAGCTGAAGAGGGCCTTCCACACAGACTCTTCCTGTCCTGAAATGATAAACCAATCCAGGAATGGATTCCAGGGCATCCTGTACCCAGGACTGCTAGGTAATATGGCTGTTTGAGTGTCACCAGCTCCAGAGGGAAGCATGAAGCACAACCCTAGATACCTCAGGGGCATCTCCAGGGGAAAGAAAAAGAAAAGAGAGTGTGGAAAGAGCAGAACATTTGTGTGTTATTTTCCTAAGGTTGCTCTGACACACCACTGCAGACTGGGTAGTTTAGAGAGCTGTTTTCACAGCTCTGAAGACCAGCAGCATGGAATCAGTGTCTTCTGGGCCACATTCCCTCAGGAGATACAAGGCATGGTGTTTTCTAGCTCTTAGCTTCTAGACCTGTGTGAACAGAGTGAAGTCTCTACAGAGTCTCATCCTTGTATGCATTTTGGGGACCCAATTTCCCCCTTTAAGGGGCACAATAATAGTGGGTTAGGGATGACCCTAACAACAGGAACTGAAGTTGTTTACCTGCCAAGAGCTTATTTTCATATATAAGAGTGTCCATTTTGGGAACACAACTTTGGGAACTTTGGGAACACAATCCATTACAATGTTCCTGCCTCTGCTGGCATCCTCTACCTCCCTGTTGACCTGGTGGCTCCTCTGGTGCCCCACCTCCTTCCTGGGCACCCAGCAGATCACTGCTGGCCCTGACTGCTGGCTTGAGCTGACACTATGATAGTTCAGTGAGAGCTGGGACATGACTGCTCTGGGATTTGGAGCAGGACCAAACAGAGGCTAGTTTGTCTCTGGGCACTGAGGCATTGGGACACTTCCTCAGGCTTCCAGTTTTACAGTGTCCTGGGCAGAAGGAAGTAGTTGCAGCTACAGGCTAGAAGGAACAGAGCACTGCTGGGGTGGGGCAGGAACTCGGAAGTGAGCGGTCCAGGGGCAGGGCTTGTGGGAGGGCCCAACTTCCTGAGGAGGATGGTAAGGCACACCTAGAGCACCAGCTAGTGGGAATCAGCCATCACTTCACTCCCTGGTCTGGAGGAGAGCTCAGTGTGCACACCTAGAGCATCCTCTGGCAGTGCTCACTGCACCTTCTGGTTTTTATACGAGGAGCAGAGCATGAGAGGGATGTGGCAAGAGCTGGAAGTGAGCATCCTGGGTCATGGGGTAGGGGACTTGCTGTTGGAGTGCGGCTGGCGATGGTTGCAAACTGGGTATGGTCCTAAGTCCCGCAGAGCCCAGTCACCACCAATGTCTGCACCACCATTACCGCACCACCACCCCTAAAGGGCTCCAGCCCAGGCGCACCTCCCCTTGCCCCTTCTGGCCCAACTCCTGCCTCGCTCCCAGTGCAGAGCCAGGCAGGGCCAATGGCTGCAACATCAGTTCTGTGATGGACCTCGGTTGCCACCAGCCCCTCCTACCAGCGGGGTTCAAGTTCCAGTCCTTGCATTGCATCGTTGGGACTGGCTTCCCTGGGACTAGCTTCCCTGGGACTGGTCTGGGCCTGCTCTGAGTGGGGCCTGCTCCAGGTCCAGACCCGTTCTTGGAGTTGGAGACCGAGTCCCTGCCCATTCCTTTTCTGGGCCTGCCACGACTCTGCTTCGTCCGGACTGTGCTCACTGTCCAGGCCTGCTTCATGTTTCGGACAGTGACTTAGAATCTGTGTCTGCTCGCAGTCCGTTAAGTGTTCAGTGCGCTCTGTCACGTCCTCAGCAAGCCCTGGGGTGGGGAATTGTGTGACATTTACTGTCCAGTATCTAGGTCTTATCCACAGGAATTCTGTCTAGAATTAGGACCATGGAAGTGGTGTTGCCTCCCTGGGCCTCCCTCAAGCTGGGCAGGCATCTTTACATCCCCTGTGGGTCTCAGTCTGTGAGAACCAGTGGGGTGCACTGGGTGGAAGTCACGCCACCCCCACCCCTCTGCCCCTGCAGGCAGGGCGGTGTCACACGGGATGGGGCAGTGGGCGGCTTGGGGTGGGCCGCTGGCTAGGGGTCGGGCCACAATGTCCAGCCTATGCTCTCCCACAACTGTAAATAAAATTGTAACTTATTTTCATTATATTGTTTTATCCCAAGATACTTTATTCATTTAGATGACATTTTAAATGGTTTACTTTCTTTGTTTGTCAGAGAAATAATTTGTAGAGTACAGAAATGCAATTGACTTTTATACACTGATTTTGTGTCCATAAATCTAAAAAATTTTTACAGATTTGTTGATGCTGGGCTGAGCAAGATTTTTAAAGGTTAAATAGAGCATCAAAAGCTCAAGTAACAAAAACCAAAACAAAATCAGTTAAGCATGACTATATCAAAGGTTAGATTAGTAGCACAATTCAATATTAGATACATATGAAACATTTTAAATATTTAAATTTGAAAATAAATTTTGCAGTAAAGTGTGGTGATACATGGTATCAACTTCCTAAAAGATTCATTTCTATATTCCAAATGTTTTCTGTAATGAATCAATCTTATTAATAAAATAAGGATTTTTACAAAATATAGAAGTGGAAATTCAAGACACAAGTTTTATCATTTTATTCATTTATTTTGTGTACTGCAGGGGGTGGAGGGGGACACCGTGGCCACACCCAGAGATGGTATGGGGTGGGGAAGCACAGGCCAGAACACTCAGCCCAGGAGCACTCAGGCACACACCAAAAACTGGCCTCAAAAATAACCAAGGCAAACTCTTCCGCACAACACCTTAACACTAACAATCACATCTGCTAATCAAAAAATAAAATAACCAAGGCAAAGAGGAGTTGGCCCAGTGGTTCCAGTGGTAGAGTCTTGCCTGGAAAGCATAGGCTCTGAACTCAAATGCCAGTACTAGAACATAAAATAGAACAAAACCAAATAAAACCAAAACGCATTTTCACCTTCTAGTATGTTTCACTTTATTTAACATTGTTATTGAATATGCTAAGTGTCTTGAATTTCCACTTCCATATTTTGTAAAAATCTGTATTTTATTAATAAGAAAACATTTGGAATATAGAAATGAATCTTTTAGGAAGCTGATGCCATGTATGACCACTTTTTACTACAGAACTTATTTTCAAATTTAAATATGTTTAATATGTATCTAATATTGAGTTGTACTACTCCTCTAACCTTTGATATAGTTATACTTAACTGATTTGGTTTTTGTTACTTGAGCTTTTGATGCCCTATTTAACTTTTAAAAATCTTGCTCAGCCCACCATCAAAAAAATCTGTAAATATTTTTTAGATTTATGAACATAAAAACAGTGTACAAAAGTCAATTGCATTCCACTACTTTACAAATTATTTCTCCGACAAATAAATCAAGAAAGTAATCCATTTAAAATGTCATCTAAATGAGTAAAGTATCTTGGAATAAATTAAAACAAAAAGTAAATAATTATGCACTGGAAACTAAGGTGAACTCAGAGAATTGAAGACAGCACAAATAAAGGTATTCCATGTTCATAATTTTCAGGATTTAATATCACTTGAACACTTGTACTATGCAAAGCAATCTACAGATGATGTAATGTTCTACTGTCAAATTTTACTCATGTACAAAGTACTACAATTTTCTACAATGCAGAAAAAATATTACAAAGGAACCTTAGGACAGATACAGATCATTAAGAAGAACACAAATGGTGGCTTCATCTTCTCAATTTCCAATTAAACTTGTATCAAAAGTATTTATTCAGCTCTTTTCTAGCTCTTTCCCAGCTCTCTTTCCCAGCTCTCTCTCTTTCCAACTTATCTTTCCCAGCTCTTTCCTTCTCAGCTCTTTCCCAGCTCTCTTAGCTCTTTTTCCCAGCTCTCTCTCTTTCCCAGCTACCTTTCCCAACTTATCTTTCCCAACTCTCTTTCCCAGCTCTCTCTCTTTTCCCAGCTCTTTCCCAGCCGTGTGGAGTGCCAACATGGCCTGGTCCCAGCAGGTCTACTGAACAAACCTACCCCTTACCTGAAAAAAAAAAAGTATTCATAACAATGTAGAACTGACTAGAAAAATCTGATACATGGACAAACAGAACATATTGAATAATCAAAGAGGAGTCCAAGCATCTAGAATTAACATTTGGAAGGGATCAAAGTTATATAGAATATATACTTGGATATATATGCCTAGAGAGAGAGAGAGAGAGAGAGAGAGAGAGAGAGAGAGAGAGAGAGATACTATAATCTCTTCAGTGAATGGATACTTACTTGGAAAAATGAAGTTTGACAATTTTATTTTTATTTTTTCCAGTCATGGGGTTTGAACTCTGGGCCTGGGTGCTGTCCCTGAGCTCTGCAGCTCAAGCCTAGAGCTCTACCACTTGAGCCACAGCACCACTTCCAGCATTTTCTGTGTATGTGGTGCTGAGGAATCGAACCAAGGGCCTCATGCATGCAAGGCAAGCACTCTACCACTGAGCCACCTTCCTAACCCCAAACTTTTATTACACTACTTATAAAAATTAACTCCTGACTTCTGCTTTTATGTAATTATTCATTCCAAATGCTTTGCTGATACCCTTTGCATAGTAGCTTTTCTTGGAACTGTTTTTTTTTTTTCTTAATGAATGAGTATTTTGTACATGCTTGTTGACACACACATATATGTGTGAGTATGTGTGTAATCCATCCTTGTAACTTCTTTAATTTCATTTAATTTTAATTATTTTTAAATTTACGAGGAATTTCTATAGTTCTTTTTAAAAATAATTTCTGCACCATTTTACAGATGCTGCCAACAATACCCAAGTATTCCAGTTTCTATACATCTGGGCCAACATCTCTTATTCTTTTATCTAAACATTTTATCTGACATATCTACTTACATTTAACTGGTCTAACTTAGCCACAAAACTGAAGCAAGGAGGTATTATAGAATGTCTTAAATTCAGAAAAAGTTTGAAATTAAGCATCCTTAAGAGAAAAAGAAAAACTGGAATGTGTCCAGCCTGTATGCTATATTATTTTGTGTAAATATGTCATCAAGTGAATCCACTGTTGCCATCACTGGTCACAGAAGAAAAGAAATTACACTTCTGTTCAGAGTTAGTGTCAATCATAGGCTAACCCTTACCACCAGGCAGAACCTGGTTTCAAAGATTTCGGTAAGTAAATCACTAACTCTGACTTTTTTGCAATTTCCTTTTGATAAGATTTAATACTTTAAGAACATTATATATTTTTTGTTTAGCATCTTTGTACTTTTGTATTGATCGTAGAGTTCTGACTATGTTGTTTACTGGATATGTTTGCCAACATTATTAGAAGAATTTTCCCAACTCATTCTTGAACTCCTTGTAGCAGTTTTACACACAAAAGGCAATATTTTTGAACAATATTACACGACTGCAGATCCTATTTGAGGGAAGCATTGTTTTTATAGGACATGTAACTTACCCTAATATTTTAAGCTATTTTTGGATTTGTGCTATATTACCACTTTTTTAAGAGTGAGTAAAATGATGAAAAAATGGTGTGAACATATATTGTTCATTTTCATTTTGGGGAAAAATGAACAAAACTAAAAGTACTTTAATATAAAAGAATTAATTCATTACTATTACTGTATATGTATATTGATTTCATTTTTCCCCCTTTCATAAAACAGAGTATATTATTTTATAAGTACTGTTAATTTTCTTAGTAGTCTCAAATCAAGATTCTCATTATATTCCTTTTAATATGGAAGTTATTAATTTGTAGTCTTTACATCTTTCAATTTATATTCTGGCTTTCCCACTTTAGATTAAATGTCCAAGTAACTGTATAAATTGGGAAGATTATGTGTTTGCATCTTCAAAATACCAATAAAACATGGTTGTTAGAGTAAAATCATTTCCAAATAACAGAACTGGCATGCAATATCTGCTTGTTAATCAAAAATTTTATGCCTTTAATTTCTAGTCTAAAATGGTAAAGGAAAAATAGGGAAATTGAAGGGAAGAAAGAAAAAGGAAGGAAGGAGTTCCCGGAAGATGGCGGAGGAGAAGCTGGAGTCTAAACAAGTTCTAGCATAGAAAGCAGTTTTAGAATTCCAGTGAACAGTCCTAAGCCAGAGAATCACACCAAGTGTGCCATCACAGGACAGACAGTCAGGCCAGAGAGGGAAAAGCCAGGCAAGGAGACAGATCTGAGCTCTTGGCGGCAGCGGTGCTGGCAGCGAACGCAGGCGCCATACCTGAGCCACAGAGAGTCCAGGACTAAGAAGCCAGACGCAGCAGGCGAGCAGATTCTACTCAACACCATCCAGAACCGACAAGGAGTGGACATCTTCATCCTGCAGTTCGCAGACCAGAGACGACCCAGGAACCAAGACTCGGCGTGAGTAGAAGCCTGACGTCCTCACTCCTTCGCAGGGAGCAGAGGACGGAAGGCCACCCCTCCCCCCACCCCAGTACCGGAGATCTCCATCTTGGATACCGACAAAGCTCCGCGGAGCTGCTAGCTCCAACTCAAACCTTGGAATAAAACGAGTCATTTAGCAGGTCACAAGAACTTAACGGCGGCATGACCTGCCAGACTCAGCTCCACCCAGGGAAAAGTCACTCAGCTCAGGTGCCAGCCCTAGGAGTGGCTTTCTTCACTGGGTAATCAGAGCCAGAGGCTGCCCCTCCCTCTAGCAGCCTTGACAATCAACTGAAATTCAGTAAACAGAAACCCTGAGAATGGCTCCAGGCTGGGCTCTGTGAGTTTTTCACAAACTAGCCCCCAGGAAAAGCTACTGTTTGTTGAAAGGCCTCAACTCTACCCAGACCCTAGCCTCATCACTGCATCTCCCTCTTTTGTGATACTCAAAGCAGATCTGCCTCCCATTGAACTAGCCTGGGAGGAAGATCGCAAAATCCTGGGTAAAGCAGAGCATTTTTCTGCCTGTTCGAACAAACTGACTTAAGAAACCAACCAAGCCACAGCACCACAAGCAGACCAGAGACTCCAAGAGGCTGGTTACGGACACAAGGGAGATACAGGATTTTTCCCACCCCCCCCCAAAAAAATCAAAAAACTTTTCCTCCTCCTCCTCCTCCTCCTCCTCCTCCTCCTCCTCCCCCCCTCCCCCTCCTCCTCCTCCTCCTCCTCCTCCCTCCTCTTCCCTCTTCCTCCTCCCTCCTCCTCCTCCTCCTTTCTTCTTCTTCTTTTCTTCTTCTTCTTTCTTCTTCTTCTTCTTCTTCTTCTTCTTCTTCTTCTTCTTCTTCTTCTTCTTCTTCTTCTTCTTCTTCTTCTTCTTCTTCTTCTTCTTCTTCTTCTTCTTCTTCTTCTTCTTCTTCTTCCTTCTTCTTCTTCTTCTTCTTCCTTCTTCTTCCTCCTCCTCCTCCTCCTCATCCTCCTCCTCCTCCTCCTCTTCCTCCTCCTCCTCTTCCTCTTCCTCTTCTTCCTCTTCCTCCTCCTCTTCCTCCTCTTCTTCTTCTTCCTCTTCTTCTTCCTCTTCCTTTTTTTTGGTACCTTATATTAAAAAAATTTTCATTTTCTTTTCTAAAACTTTTTTTAATCTTTAATTTTTGCCTTTTTTGAAAAAAAAATTGATTTCCAGTAACTTTTTTTCCCTCTTCTAACTTTTATTTTAGGGATACGTGAGTGTGCATTTTTCTTTCTCTTTTTTTTTTCTTTTTTAATTATTGATTTTGTTTAGCTCTACTAAACTTCTGATCTTTTTTTCTTTCTTATCCTTTTCAACTTTTCCTCTCTTTCGTTCTTCTCTATCTGACTTAATTCTTGTCCTGCACATCCTCAGATAAACCTGTAGTTGACTATTAGACCCTATCCCCCATTGTGTACACACTTAATCCACAAATTTATTACTCAGTTCAAAATCTCTGAGTCTTAAATTCCTTAATAGCAGTACTACCTCTTTATACCTATGTAATATTTTAAGCATTTTTATTTTTAAGTTTTTCACATCTCCTTTATATCCCTCCCCTTCTCTCAATATATTCACGTTCTTCTGTAAATAAATTGTTTTCGGTTCTCCATAATATTATTAATTTTTATTTTTCTATTTTTTCTGGTCTCTTTTATTTTCCCTTTCACTTTCTTCTTTTTTTCTCTCTCTCTACTTTCATCCTACCCAACGTATTTCCTGCTTTGAGATTAGGACTTAGTTAACTCTCCCTGTGCCTCCCCACATCAATCTATTCCTATTTTTTACCCACATCTCTCCCTAACCCTAATAATTTCTGGTTTTCCAAATTCTTCTTTGCGGTTCGTAGCCCATTAACATATAGTTGTTTGATGTTGAATAGATGTATCTGTTGAACTAGATTGTATCTGTAGACTATTGACTGTGCAAATTCAGATTTTGGTTGATGCTTGCATTAAGATAGTGTTCTAGCACAAAACTGGTGCTATTTTGACATAAAATGGGCAGAGTAAGCCGGAAAAACACAAGAAAAATGGCAAGTACGGGTATCTCAATTCCAAATCTTGATAATCAGGGGACAGAACAGATAATGAATAATCCAGAGGAGAGTTCCCAAATAGCTCTACAAAAACTGCTGGCAAACATGATAAATGAAAAGATTAAAAACATACAAAGAACTCTGTATGAGTGTGATAGGGAGAGAGAGGAGGCAATCCAAAAGTTTATATACAGGAACATCATAACCGTGAGGAAGCTACTCAAAAACTGATACAGGATTTGCGTGAGCAGCTTGAGAATACTCAAAGAGAAAGGCAGGAATGGCGTAAGCAGGCTGAGAACACTCAAAGAGAACTACAGGAATCCCACATATGGGAGGAAGCTAATCAAAGAGTAATACAGGAATTGAGAGAGCAGGAAGAGAATACACAAAGATCACTAAAGGCATTCATGGAATCCATTAACAAAGAGCTGAAGGAAGTAAGGGAGACCACAAAGGGAATGCTGAATGGAACCCAACAGAAGGAATGGGAGTCCAAGGAAACCATAACCAATCAACTAAGTGATTTGAGGACAAACACTGAACACCAAATTAAGGAAGTAAAGAAGTTCATACAAGATCTAAAACAAAACTTCAACAAAGAATTTGAAGCCATCAAAGCTGACCAATTAGAAGGAAAAGAGATAAAAAACAAAGTAGAAAGTCTTGACAGCAGGTTAGACCATGCAGAAGATCGAATCTCAGGGATTGAAGACAGCGTAGATATTATAGAGAAAGAACATACAACCATCCAAGACAAGTCCAAGAAATATGATAGATCTATCCAACACTTAAAAGACACCATCAGAAGGCCTAATCTAAGGATAATGAGTGTAGAGGAGCACCTAGAAACAGTAGTTAATGGTCTAGGAAATTTGTTTAACAGGACCCTAGCAGAGAACTTCCCAAACATGCAAAAAGATAGGCCTACTCAGATACCAGAAGCTTTTAGAACCCCAAATAGACCAGACCAGAATAGGACATCCCACCGTCACATTATAATCCACACAGGATCAACTCAGACCAAGGAAAAGATCCTTAAAGCTGTTACAGAGAAAAGATTAATCACCTATAAAGGGAAACCAATTAGAATCACCTCAGATTTCTCAGCAGAGACAATCAAAGCAAGAAGAGCCTGGAATGATGTATGCTATGCCCTAAAAACAAACAACTATCAACCAAGAATACTGTACCCAGCTAAACTCTCCTTCATAACTGAAGGCCACATAAAAACCTTCCATAGCAAAGAAAAATTGAAACAATACATCTCCACCAAACCAGCCCTACAAAAGATTCTTCAAGATGTCCTGCACATAGAAAACCAACAAGACCACAATAAAGGCCAAGAAACTGCACCCAAACTGAGAATCCAAGAATCCACCTTTCGCAGCCCCCAAGAAGGTGGATAACATGGCAGGAACTCCCAAATACCTCTCAGTCCTATCTCTTAACGTTAACGGACTCAACTCTCCAATTAAGCGACATAGACTGTCCAGTTAGATTAATAAACAAGATCCTTCTATCTGCTGCCTCCAGGAGTCACATCTTGCCCGTAAAATCAAACACATTTTCAATGTTAAAGGCTGGAACAAAATCTACCAAGCAAACGGCCCCCATAAACAGGCGGGAGTTGCAATCCTAATATCAGATAAAATAGACTTCAAATGAAAATTCGTGAGAAGAGATAAAGAAGGTCGCTACATATGAATTAAGGGATCTCTCCTTCAGGAGGATATTACAATTCTAAATTTCTATTTGCCAAACAAAGGAGCACCCAAATTTATCCAAGAAACACTACTTACCCTCAAATCCCACATAGATCCAAAGACATTAATTGTTGGGGATTTTAACACACCAGTATCCCCACTACATAGATCAACTCGGCAAAAACTCAACAGAGAAACCGCAGATTTAAACAGCTGCATAGATCAACTAGATTTAACAGACATCTACCGAACATTTCACCCAGCAGCATCAGAATATACGTTTTTCTCAGCAGCACATGGAACATTTTCTAAAATAGACCACATTTTAGGCCACAAAGCAAACTTGTGCAAATTCAGAAACATTGAAGTTATACCTTGCATTCTCTCTGACCACAAGAAAATAAAATTAGAACTCAACACCAAAAGCCACCAAAGAAAGTCCGGCATCACATGGAGGCTGAACAACACACTGCTGAACCACGAGTGGGTCATGGAAGAGATTAGAAAGGAAATTCAAATGTTCATGCTATTCAACAAAATGAACACACAAATTATCAGCTCCTCTGGGACACAGCAAAGGCAGTACTCAGAGGCAAGTTTATAGCTCTGAGCTCCTACATCAACAAGTTGGAGAGATCTGAAACCAACAATTTAATGACACATCTAAGCCTCCTTGAAAAAGAGCAGCAATATAAACCCCAATCCAGTAGGCAGAAAGAAATAATTAAAATTAAATCAGAATTAAATGAATTAGAATCCAAAAATACTATAGAAAGAATCAACAAAACAGAGAGTTGGTTCTTCGAAAAACTTAACAAAATTGACAGACCCTTAGCAAATCTTATCAGAAAAAGAAGAGAACACACCCAAATAAATAAACTCAGAGATGAGAATGGAAACATCACCACAGAAACAAGCAAGATTCAGAACATTATAAGGGAATACTTCTCAAAACTTTATGCTAATAAGTTTGAGAACTTGACAGAAATGGACCTTTTCCTAGCAAATACTGACGTGCCAAAACTAAACCAAGATGAGTTAAACCATCTTAACAGGCCCATATCAAGCATTGAAATAGAAACAGCAATAAGAGACCTCCCAGCTAAGAAAAGTACAGGACCAGATGGTTTTACAGCGGAATTCTACAAAGCCTTCAATGCAGAGCTCACAACAATACTCCTCCAACTCTTCAATGAAATGGAAAGAAAGTTCACTACCGAACACATTCTATGAAGCCATCATAACCCTCATCCCAAAACCAGGCAGGGACTCATCAAAGAAAGAGAACTATAGACCCATTTCTTTGATGAACATTGATGCAAAACTTCTCAACAAAATTTTGGCCAATCGACTTCAACAATTCATCCAAAAAATCATACACCATGATCAAACAGGATTCATTTCAGGGATGCAAAGCTGGTTCAATATACGCAAATCAATTAATATTATTCATCACATCAACAGGAGCAAGAATAAGAACCACATGGTTATCTCAATAGATGCAGAAAAAGATCCAACACCCCTTTATGATGAAGGTTTTGGAAAAATTAGGAATCCACTGAACATTCCTCAATACAATAAAGGTTGTATATGACAAACCTACAGCCAGCATTAAACTTAATGGTGAAAAACTAAAGCCGTTTCCTCTTAACTCAGGAACAAGACAAGGATGTCCACTCTCTCCACTTCTCTTCAACCTAGTATTAGAATGCCTAGCTACAGCAATAAGATGAGATGCAGACATAAAGGAGATCCTAATAGGGAAAGAAGAAATAAAACTCTCCCTCTTTGCAGATGACATGATCTTGTATTTAAAGAATCCCATAGACTCCACTCCCAAATTACTCAGGCTGATTCAAAACTTTGGCAAAGTAGCAGGGTATAAAATTAACCCCCCAAAATCAATGGCTTTTCTGTATGCCAACAATGAGAAAAGTGTGGCTGAAATTAGGAAAGCAACTCCATTTGTAATAGCCCACAAAAAATAAAATACCTAGGAATTAACTTAACCAAAGAAGTGAAGGACCTCTATGATGAAAACTTTAAAATCTTGAAAAAGGATATCAAGGGCTGGGAAGGTGGCTCAGTGGTAGAGCGCTTGCCTTGCATGCCAGAGGCCCTGGGTTTGACTCCTCAGCACCACATAAGCAAAAAGAAAAAAGCCGGAAGTGGCGCTGTGGCTCAAATGGTAGAGCACTAGCCTTGAGCTGAAGAGCTGAGGGACAGCGCCCAGGCCCAGAGTTCAGGCTCCACAACCGGACCCCCAAAAAAAAAAAAAGAAAAGAAAAAAGAAAAAGGATATCAAAACAGAACTTAAAAAATGGCATAACCTCCCATGCTCCTGGATTGGAAATATTAACATTGTGAAAATGGCAATACTTCCCAATGCTATCTACAAATTCAATGCGATACCTATCAAAATTCCAACCTCATTCTTCAAGGAAATAGAAGAGGCAATCCAAAAATTCATATGGAACAATAAAAGACCCTGAATAGCAAAAACGCTCCTCAACGGAAAGAACACTGCTGGAGGAATATCAATACCTAATTTGAAACTCTACTATAAAGCCATAGTAATCAAAACAGCTTGGTATTGGCATAAGAACAGACCTCAGGACCAGTAGAATAGAATTGAAAACCCAGAAATGAACCTACAGACCTATAGCCATCTAATCTTCAATAAGGGAGCTAAAGCAATGGAATAAAGAAAGACTCTTCAGTAAATGGTGCTGGCAAATTTGGTTAACTACTTGTAGAAAATTAAAGCTAGATCCTTATATATCACCCTGCACCAGAATCAACTCCTAATGGATCAAAGACCTCGGAGTCAAAGCAGACACTCTGAAAACATTACAGTTTGGAATAGGAGAAACCCTAGGTCTCCTTGGCTCAGGCCGAAATTTTCTTAATAGAGACCTGGAAACACAACAAATCAAAGAAAGGTTGGACAAATGGGATTGCATGAATTTGCAGAGCTTCTGCATGACAAAGGACATAGCTAGCAAGATCAATAGAAAGCCCATGTATTGGGAGATGATCTTCACTAGCCATACAACAGACAAAGGTCTCATATCTAAAATATACTTGGAACTCAAAAAATTAAGTCCCCCCACAACAAATCCTCAAAGAAACAACTGCCCAATGAATAAGTGGGCTAAAGACTTAAAGAGAAACTTCTCTGAAGAAGAAAGAAAGATCGCCAATAGACACATGAAGAAATGCTCAACATCCCTAGCCATAAAAGAAATGCAAATCAAAACAACATTGAGATACCACCTCACTCCAGTTAGAATGGCAAAAATCAAGAACTCTAACAACAACAGATGCTGGAGGGGATATGGACAGAAGGGAACCTTACTGCATTGTTGGTGGGAATGTAAACTTGTTCAACCACTTTGGAAAGCAGTACGGAGGGTCCTCAAAAGACTTCACATAGATCTCCCCTATGACCCAGCAATCCCACTTTTGGGCATTTACCCAAATGTTTACAAACAAGAACACACTAAAGCTACCAGCACAACTATGTTTATTGCAGCATTATTTACCATAGCTAAGATATGGAACCAACCCAGATGCCCCTCAGTAGATGAATGGATCAAGAAAATGTGGCATATATACACAATGGAATTCTATGCCTCCATCAGAAAGAATGACATTGCCCTATTTGTTAGGAAATGGAAAGGCTTGGAAAAAATTATATTAAGTGAAGTAAGCCAGGCCCAAAGAAACATAGGTCCCATGGTTTCCCTTATTTGCAATATCTAGTATATGTATGAGTCAAGCAGAAAAGGTCAGATAATGTGATGTTAGGAAAATGAACCCTTAGATATGTATCTTAATGTTTTTTTCTTTCATGCATTTGTTTCTAACGCATTTATAAGATTATTTCTTTGTTGCTATGTATGAACCTCCCCCACAGTATAACCCCTGCTTTCACTATATTTGGTGTCAGTATAACTTGTGGAGGAGATGGGGAAAAACAAGTCGTTTAAGGATACAGGTGGACCTGTTGCAACAATGAGAAGTACAAGTTGTCATGTCGAAAACGAGCTTTACAACGTTGGTGCAGGGGGTGGGGGGGGTGGGGATGGGGGAAGGGAGAGCGGAGGATTGGGATGGGGGGTGAGGGGGAGGCTGGGAAGGGATGTGAAGGGTAAACAAAGGAGGAGGCTGCAATGCTTTATAAGAAATGTACACATTATCCTGCCTATGTAATTGTATCCCCTCTGTATAGTATGTTCACAAAAAAAAATGAATAAAATAAAAAAAAAAAAGAATAAGTAAGGAAGAAAAGCAGAACTAACAGATAGGAGGAAGAGAGAGAGAAAGAAAAAAAGAGGAAAGAAAATGGTTTTTGATTTTGGGGCTTGTAAAATATGGAGATTTCCACGACAACACTTAAGAAATACAGAATTTAATGAATATAGAATTTGTATTACTTCCCAGGAGGGAGATAATATAAATAAGAACAAAAAAAGCTCTCACATATCTATAATTGAAGCTAGTCTCTAAAAAGAAATCACCACTACCTGTTAGTTAAGAAAAATGCATGCTACATTGTGCAAGCAAAGGAATATCTTATCTGGTAATTACACTGTATGGGAAGAGTCAAAGTGCAATAAGGAACAGTGTGTGATACTACCAATGTCAAGTTATCATATGTAGTGTCTTCAGAACATAAAATGTCCATCTCTAGTCTATCTCCAGGAAAATAATCAGCTTGTAATAGATTTTGATTAATTCAATCTATGCTGGCATATTCACTTAATAATAGATTTATGTCTGATAAATATATGATCATACTTAAAATTTGTCATTAGATGATTTCCCTGTACTTGTTCTAGTAAAATAAAGAGGCTACAAATGTATTTAATAGCTAGGAACTGGAGAATACTTGTAATTATTCCCACAAAGGCATACATTCCAGGCTTAGAAAACTTATGAGGAACTATACTACTGATAATTTTTATTAAAATATTCATTTTTACACATCTATACTTCTGATGACTAAGGTTTTTGTCCTGTCTAGTACTGATACATATCTCCCTGTATGTACGATATTGTACATATCCAGATTCAAGACATACTTATTTTACATTCCTGGTTTAGTAAAA
This sequence comes from Dipodomys spectabilis, assembly GCF_019054845.1. NCBI lineage: Eukaryota > Metazoa > Chordata > Mammalia > Rodentia > Heteromyidae > Dipodomys > Dipodomys spectabilis. Next base: position 45,816,954 of record NW_024870772.1, on the reverse strand, counting down.
TACTAAGAATTTAGTTTATTATTACATGCTTATCAGAACATAATTATTAAGGTCTTGTTTCTAACCTCAGTTCACTGCTTTCTCTTTCTGTCCCATTAGAACACAGTGTAAGAAATGGAGGAAGCAAACCAGTCGGTGGTGTCTGAGTTTATTTTTCAGGGACTCTGTGACTCTGAGGAACTGCAGATCTTCCTCCTTCTGCCATTTTCTACACTCTACCTGCTAACTATTGTGGGAAATCTCTTCATGGTGCTGCTGACCACCATCTCCATTTGCCCATGTATACTCCCTGTTAGCTAATCTCTCTTTTGTTGACTTCTGCCTCTCCTCAGTAACCAAGCCTAAGCTGACCACAGACTTCCTGCAGGAGAACAAGACCATTTCCTTTGGGGGCTGCATGAGTCAGATCCTCTGTGTGCATTTCGTTAGAGGGGCTGAGATGGTGCTTCTTGTGAAGATGGCCTATGACCATTAAGTGGCCATCTGCAAGCTGCTCCGCTACTCCAGCATCAGGGACAGGCAAAAAGTGCATCTGGATAGTTTTGACAGGATGGATCATTGGGTTTGTGCATGCATGAGTCAACTGATCATGATTTGGGAGTTACCCTTCTCTGTACCCAGAATGGTGGGTAGCTTTTTCTGTGACATCCCTTTAGTGATGAAACTAGCCTGCATGGATACAGATACTTTGGGAATACTGATAAATGCCAACAGTGGTGTTTTGGCAACAATTTGCTTCTTTCTTATAATGATCTCCCACACTTACATCCTGCTTACTGTCTTCCTTTGTTCTCAAGATGCTGTGTCAAAGGCCCTCTCTACCTGTACCTCCCACATTACAGTGGTGGTGCTAATCTTTGGACCCTGCATCTTCATCTATCTGTGGCCAGTCAACATCACTTTGGTATATAAGTTTCTTGCTGTGTTTTATACAGTAATTACACCTCTTTTGAATCCAGCCATTTATACATTGAGAAATAAAGAGATTTAAAACACCATTTAAAAACTGATGAATAAGCTTGCTATTTCTTGTTAGATTTCTGGTGATCAGAAAATCCTCTATGTGCTACAGTTTAACCACACATTCACCCTGCAAACGAAATCTCATACATGACTTAATTTCTGTAAATTATGAGTGTCCACAGACATATGTGTTGTATCTTTTTCATTATGAAAATATACTCTAAAACTCTGCTTAAATTCTTGCCATAGGAAATAAATTCTCAGTGGATGTAACTATTGTGTCTATAGATTACAAGACACTATAACAATTAAATTTATAAAAACAATAATTGTCACATTTCATTAAACACTGTCTACGCTTCCTATATGTACAAATCATTTTAACATAGTATACTAATGCATACTACAACATGTATAATACTATATTTATACTTTATGTGGGTGGGGGCAGGAGAGAAAAACTGGCAGAGGGTGAAGGAAGGGAGACACAGTTCCAAAAGACTTGTATTCATTACCTGAGTTGTGTAACTGTAACCCCTCTCTATATCAACTCTACAATAACAATAAAAGTAAAATACATGAAAAAATAAATTATAAAGTTATGTCACAACTAATACCACTGAAATTCCAAGAGTAAGGGTTTATAATGAATAATGACATGCCAATACTTTAGATGATGTAGAAAAAAAATCAATGATTTGCTAGAAATTTGCATCTCCCAAGATTGAATAATTAAGAAATGGAATATCAGAACAAAACTATAATTGAGTTAATAATAGAAAGTCTCTAGTCAAAGAAAAGAGCAGGATCTAATGAACTGGTCATTAAATTCTATTTAAGACTTAAAGAACTGATACAATTAATAGTTTAAAGTGTTCTAAAATTGAAGAGAAAAGAATACTTCAATATAATTCCTTAGTTCTGAGTCTGAGAAATTCAAGGTCAAGGCATTAGGAGATTTGATTTCTCTTGACATATCCTTCCTTGGCATTTGAATGTCTACATTTTTGCTTTTCCATTAAAGTCCTAGTCTCTATACATGTACATGACTGATACTGCTTTATGCTTCAGAGACAATAAATGTTGTGTTAGAACTCCCCTACTTTCAGATACCGTACTTTAGACCTTATCTCCAATACGGTTACTTTCAGATGCGGTAGGTGTGGGGACTGGAAGTTTAAAAGCAAAGACATTCCTGAAAAGATTGCAAGATTTATGACCATCTTAAATTTCATAGTTACTATCTTCAACTGTTTTGAACTATTGTGAAATTTTATCAACCTATTGACACTAGAGGAAGAGGTTCACAGCAGAATTTCCTGATTACTATAATTTTTATGTACAGGAGATAATTATCAATGCATTTTTGGGAGATACTGGTTATGACTTCAATGGAACTCCTTAGACACTGTCCAGAGAATACAGTCAAAACTACCAGTAAATTATGACATGGCTGACATGGCCTTAAATGCTCATCAAACTGGCTTCCAACCTACTATACTATAATGTATGTAGACACATGACTAAGAAACTTTGGCACTTTATATGTATCTTTTTTCCAACTTCTGAAAAGATGACATTATACAGTAGTTGCTAAAACACTTACTAGGTATTAAATTTTAAGCTGACATTCTAAAAGAACGTTTCATAATAAGAAACATCTATGATGGAAATTTCAAATAGAAAACATTTCAATATATTTAGACTGACATATTTTACCTTATTAAGAATTTTTTATTTTTAAATAAAAAGTGCACTGTAATCGATACTGTATTATTCATCACGCCAGACCGTAAAATACAAAATACAGTATGAAGCCAGCACTGGTGGCTCACACCTGTAATACTAGCTACTCAGGAGGTTGAGATCTGAGGATTGTGGTTCAAAGCTAGCCCGGGCACGAAAGTCTGTGAGACTCTTATCTGCAATTAACCCCCAGAAAATCGGAAGTGGTGCTGTGGCTCAAGTGGCAGAGCTCTTACCTTGAGCTGAAGAGCTGAGGGACAGTGCCCAGGCCCAGAGTTCAAGTCCCATGAACAACATCAACAACAGCAAAAAAATACAGTATGACTATTTACTATAGCTAAGATATGGAACCAACCCAGATGCCCCTCAGGAGATGAATGGATCAAGAAAATGTGGTATATATACACAATGGAATTCTATGCCTCCATCAGAAAGAATGACATTGCCCCATTTGTTAGGAAATGGAAATATTTGGAAAAAATTATATTAAGTGAATAAGCCAGGCCCAAAGAAACATAGGTCCCATGGTTTCCCTTATTTGCAATATCTAGTATATGTCTGAGTCAAGCAGAAAAGGTCACATAAGGTGATGTTAGGGAAATGAACACTAAGTTATGTATTCAAATGTTTTTTTTTCTTTCATGCGATTGTTTCTAACACATTTATAAGATTATTTCTTTGTTCCTTTGTATGTCCCTCCCCCACAGTATAACCCCTGTTTTCACTGTGTTTGATGTCGGTATAATTTGTGGAGGGGAAGGGGAAAAACAAATCGTTTAAATAGGGATACAGGTGGACCCATTGCAACAATGAGATGTACAAGCCATTATGTCGAAAAATGAACTTTACAACTTTGGGGGGGGGGGCAGCGGGGAGAGGGGGTGGGAGAGGATGGGAAAGGATGGGAAGGGGACACAAAGGAGGAGGCTACAATACTTGATAAGAAATGTACTCATTATTTTGCCCATGTAATTGTAACCCCTCTGTACAGTATTTTCACAATAAAAAAATAAAATTAAAATTAAAAACAAAGAAACTTTCAAATAAGTAAAATTTTATGAAAGGAAAGAAATTTTAAAAAGTCCATTTCTGCTTGAGAAAATCAGGCTACTGATGAATCATGATGATTTTTTTTAGAGTGTTATGTAAAATGGTTTCTATCCTTGTGAGGAGCTACTCATAAAAACTTTTGGAGGCCAGAGATAACTATGAGAGTAGATCAGACATGTAATTGTACTGTATATTGTAGTACAGAGCTATAAAAGGCAAAAAAATATGGTATGAAAGTTACATGGGAGCATGTTTCTTCTTATTTTAAAGATAAAGTGTTAGTTTCTAAAAATGCTGTCCTATTCTGTGTGCTACACAGATTTCTAAGCTTGGGGATCTAAGTACACAGCCTTTACCTTGTGTATCTACTAACTGGATGCAATGCTGACCTGGTCTGCCTATGAAGTTCCACTCTGTAACATACCTCCATCTCAACTTTCATTTATTCACTGAATTAATGTTTCTCCAGGTTAGGGCAAGAATGCTAACTGTCCTCTTAGAGACCAGATGTCAAAACATCACTATTTTATAGTTGAAAACATCACTTTTTTTCCCTCCTCTTCTTTCTTATTCATCTCCTCCCCTTCCCGCTCCCCCTCCCCCTCCCCTCCCCCTTCTCTTCTTCCTCCTCCTCCTCCTGTGGTCATGGGGCTTGAACTCTGGTTCTGGACACTGTTCCTCAGCTCTTCAGCTAAAGGCTAGTGCTCTACCATGTGAGCCACAGTGTCACTTCTGGTTCTCTGGTGGCTAATTGGAAATAAGAGTCTCAGGGACTTTCTTACTCAGGCTGGCTTTGAACAAGGATCCTCAGATTTCACCCTCCTGAGTAACTACGATTACAGGCATGAGCCACTGACGCTGGGCTTGAAAACTTCAATATTTTCACAAGAATCATAACAATATTTATTTTACTAGGTTAAATTTCTTTATAATTTTATATTTAAAATACATAATCTTATTGTTATTATAAGAGGGGTTATACAGAGGGGTTACCATTTCATAAGTCAGCTTATGTGTATATTTCTGTTTTGAACAATGTCAAACCTTTCTTTGCTTTCTTCCAACTTCCCCTCCCATCCCTGCCCACAAATTTAAATTCCTGTGACTATGTTTACTAGTATAATAAAGTTAGAAAAGAAACACAAATATCAGTATGGCTTGTTTGCTAAAATTAACTGTGATGAGAAGGAACTATTCATTCTCTGTAAATGAGATTCTTTTTAACCTAATGAGAGGAAATTATTGACTAATTCCAGTAAGTCTATAAACACACGTTTGGATTCAACTTTATAAATAATTTCAGATTTTCTGTAGACCAATACAAATTTGGACAACATAAAGAATGATTTGAAAACCCTAAACTATGTAAAATTGCTGAGAAATATCCAATTAATCACATTATCAGTTAAAAACTAGATATAAACTATCTGAGATTTTCAGTCTTCTGGATGAGGAACAATAAATTTTCTCACAATACAAGAGTCCACGAAATACTTATGTTTACAGTAGAGTTTTTGAAGAAACAACTTCTGTTCTTCTAAGTTTTTTAGGAGATTCTTTTCAAACTCAAAAGTTGACCATTCAGCCTCCTCATTGCTAGCTTCATGTCTTTGTTCCTCAGTGTGTAAATGGCGGGATTCAGGATGGGCGTAATCATAAAATCTAAAATCGCAAGAAACTTATCCACAGGTACTGTAGGAAATGGCAACATGTAAACAAAGATGCATGGTCCAAAGAATAAAACCACCACAGAGATGTGAGCTGAAAGAGTAGAGAGGGCCTTGTGCAATCCACCAGAAGAGCTTTTCCACACAGTGAAGAGTATGAAGGCATAGGAGAGAAGCAATAAGAAGAAAGTGCCAAGGGAAATTAACCCACTGTTAGCAGTTACCAAGAATTCCATTTTGTAAGTATCTATGCAGGCCAGTTTGATAAACGAAGGAAGATCACAATAAAAGCTGTCTATCTCATTAGGGCCACAAAAAGGCAAATGCACAACAAAAGCTAACTGAACCACTGAGTGAATGAGTCCGATAACCCACACTCCAAACAGAAGTGAATTACACAGTCGTGGGCTCATGATGCGCAGGTAGTGCAGTGGTTTGCAAATGGCCACATATCTGTCCACGGCCATCGCTATGAGTAGCACCATCTCAGACCCCCCCAGGACATGGAGGAGAAACATCTGTGTAACACAACCCTGGAATGAAATGGTATTGTGGCCAGAATACAAGTCAGAAATCATTTTGGGAACTGTTAAAGTAGACAGGCATAAGTCAATAAATGAGAGGTTTCCTAAAAAGAAATACATGGGAGAATGTAGGTGGAAGTCTAAAGTCACTGTGAGCACAACGGAGACATTTCCTAGAACGATGGTCACATAAAACACGGTAGAGAAGGCAAGGAGGAAACGCTGCACTGGTCTGTAGGTAGAAAGCCCAAGAAATATAAATTCTGATACTTCAGAGTAATTTGTCTCATACATTGCATATTTGTCTTAGCCTAGGATGTCCAAGCAAAACAAGAAGAAAAGAGTTTATCAGAAGTATATATTGAAAAGTTAAAATTTTAGAATAAATCTTCATGAACTACAATAAGATATTTTTATTAAATTATTCAATTATTTTTCCTTCCATATAATATTCGTCATGAGCATTTGCTATTTTCTATGTATCTTGTCAACTTTTAAAGTAAAACTGATCTTACTTTTAGAAGATTTAAATGTCAGTTATTCCTTCTGACATATTTTAATGCAGCCAAAACATAAACAATTTGACCAAAAATTGAACTAGTTCTCATCTCAGCAGTGCCTGCGTAGACTCTGCTTGTTGGTAGGGATACTACTGAAATGATGGTAGTCCAGACTTTGAATGTTCTGGACAAAGACTGGCCAAAGGGCCAGCAACATCCAGATGATGAGCACATGGGGTCAAAGTAAGAGAGAACAGATTCTGTGCCCAGAAGAACTCTGTTCTTACCACAAATATAAAACTATCAATAATTTTAAGTCATTTCTTGACCATACTTCTGTTTGTTAATGGTCACAGTATAAAAAATGGAATGAAGCCAGCACCTGTGGCTCACTCCTGTAATTGTAGCTACTCAAGAGTCTGAGGTCTGAAGATCAGAGAACCTAGCCCAAGCAGAAAATATCTCAAGACTGCTTATCTTCAATTAACCAGCACAATGCCCAACTGGAGGAATAGCGCAGTTGGTAGAGCACCAGCCATGAGCATAAGAAGCAAAGTGAGAGCACAAGTCCTAGGAACCAGCACAGGCAAACAAAAAGTGAATGGAATGAAGGGTTTAGAGGTAAGCTTAAAGTAACCTACTAAAGAAATTTTATAAACCAATACACACTTGGTGCTTTAAACAGAGATGTTCATACAAGAGATAAGACTTTGGAAAGTATAATGTTCAACTTTATATGCAGAAGCAAAATCAGTATTATGGAAAAATGTGAATAATATATATTTGAATAAAAAGAGAAGGAAACATAGGAACATATGAAAGCCTGTATATCTAAAATCTAAGTGATGTTTTATGGTAATGCTTATTTATAAATTGTTAAGTCTAACTTATAGGGTCATATTAGTTTATAGCACAAAACATTCTTTTAGAAGCTCCAAAAATGTCAAATACCTATTTTTGATAGTGACTAGTGTAATACATTAAATCACATTTTCTGACTTCACTTTCTAAATTGTCTTTGAGTAACCAAGCCAAAAATTATCAGCTGTCATGAGCTATTTTACAACTACTTTTCTTAGTTTGCTTGTGTTTTTACTTTTTTGGGGGAGGGGATGGTCGTGGGCTTGAACTCTGGGCCTGGGGACTGTCCCTCAGCTCTTCAGCTCAAGGCTGGCACTCTATTCCTGGATCACAGGGCCACTTCCGGTTTTCTGGTGGTTAACTGGAGATCAGAGTCTCAAGGACTTTCCTGCCTGGACTGGTTTTAACCCTGATCCTCCTGAGTGGTGGGGATGGTGGCGTGAGCACTGACGCCTTGGCTCCACGCAGAAGCAGTGGCGGTTCTGCTCTCATCCAGCCACACTGACCACTCCCCATTGTCTCTGCCTCTCATGTCTGCGCCCAACTCGGCCCTGCGTACAGTGGCTCTGCCCTGCCTCACACACACTGCAGAAGGTACCCACGGGACCCCTGTGCATGCCCTGCATCAGAGGCTGGAGCCCCAAGCTTCGCAGGACCACAGGCAGTGCTGCTGCACCCTACAACCACTAAGCCATCCCATGGGGTTCTGCACGGGAATGGAGCTTCACTGGAAGGGGTAGGGCTTCACTGAATGGGCAGAGCTGTACTGGAGGGGTGGGGCTTCACTGGAGGGGCGGAGCATCACTGGAGGGGTGGAGTTTTGTCAGAAGGGGAAGGCTTCACTGGAGGGGAGGAACTGTACTGGCACTACCACAAGCCAGTTCTGAGTATTTCACAAAGCTAAACCTGTAGTTTAGGTCAGATAAAGGTACATGCTAATGTAAGTATGTTCAAGACACAATAAAAATGCACATCTGTGTTTCTAACTACATAATTGAACAAAAGTAAATAAAACTAATACAGGTTTCTTTTCTGAATAATTGGGAAAGGAAATGATGTGATTTTGCTTTCATTTTTCTTTGTTATTTTTTGATATTGGATGTATATTTTGTGAAAAAACTATTATCATTCAAATTACTATGTTTGATAGAACAAATACATTAATAGCATAAAGAAGAAATGTAATTTTATAAAGTGGGAAATGTGCAGACAACTCACAATAGTAACAACCACATATACAGTGGCTAATAAATAGGCTTATTGACCTACAATATCAGTCATTAGAAGTTTCAGTCCTTTTCTTGTTGTTGCTGTTGTCTTAACAACCAAAAAGCGACTTTAGCCTGTAATCCTAGCTACTTAGGCAGAGATCTGACGATCTCCACCCATTCAGGAAGCTCCATGAGAGTCTTGTCTCCAATTACTCACCAAAAAGCCAGAAGTGGACCTGTGGCTCAAGTGGTAGAGCACCAGCCTTGAGCAAAAACACTCATGGATTGCTCCCTGTCCCCAAGCATAAGCCCTAGGAACAGAATAAAAAAAAATCAGTCAGTCAAAAGGAAATACAAAGCCAGGAAGAGTGTTATGAAACCAATAAGAAGATTCCCAGTGTTTTTAAGATTTCAAAATGAATCATTGTTTGAAAACACTTTAATGCACACACTGGATAACTGTGCTGGACTGAAAATACACATGCAAATATACACACACATACACTGATGTATCTGATACTTATATTTACACAGAAACACATATAATACATGTAATAGGATGTTGTTGAATTGTGTTAGTCAATAGTGACATTAAGTACACTATCATACATAGGTAGACTGTGAAAGTATAAGGCTACTAAAATTACTCAACATTTTGAAGTATGTAATCCTGAAGATATGTGCTATATAAGCAAACACTAAGAATGCATGGTCAGTAATATGAAAACTGTATGTACTTCAGTAAGCAAAAATTCTCCAGGAATACTCACCCAAATTACACCAGCAGGGAATCCATAAAGCAAGATCCCACTTGTTTTCACTTCCTAAGGTCTTTATTAAATGAGCTACAATAATGCTGCATCACTATTAACTGAAAAGCTGATTATATGAACTACAAAAGAAGAAACTCCAGGTGAATATGCTTTCAAATTCAATACAGAAATGTCAGAATGAAATAGTGATCTCAGAATCATTCAAATAACTTAATAATGATAATGAAGTTTTACAAAGAACAACAATTGTTTCTTGGTCTGGAGACCAACTATTTTCTTATGTTAAAAATCACAATGATAGCAGATATTTGCAGTAAGAGGTTTATCACTAAGATACGTCCCAAGGCTATCTACAAATTCAATGCGACACTTATCAATATTCCAACCTCACTCTTCAAGGAAATAGAAGAGGCAATCCAAAAATTCATATGGAACAATAAAAGACCCCAAACAGCGAAAACGATCCTTAACACAAAGAACAGTGCTGGAGGAATATCAATACCAAATTTCAAACTCTACTACAAAGCCATAGTAATCAAAACAGCTTGATACTGGCACAAGAACAGGCCTGAGGAACAATGGAATAGAACTGAAAACACAGAAATGAACCTGCAGACCAATAACCACCTAATTTTAATAAGGGAGGTAAAAAAAAATAGAATGGAAGAAAGAGCCTCTTCAGTAAATGGTGCTGGCAAAACTGGTTAATCACTTGTAGAAAACTAAAGCTAGATCCTTATATATCACCCTGCACCAGAATCAACTCCAAATGGATCAAACTTCATATTCATGAGTAGAAGTGAAAGGCAACAAGAATAGAAGGTAGGACACAGACACAACAGGAAAAGAAGAGTGCAAGGAAGCAAATAAGAACATAATAATAATGAGAGGAATAGCTATAGTAGCACACCAACAGAACATTTCCTGAACCTTCTCTCGCCTGTTCACTGCGTAGGAGCCCGAGTGCTTTCTGTCTTGAGGATATCTCAGTACACACAAAGCCCTGTGCACTCTCATCTGGCCTCAAAAAGCTGAGTATCTACACCTAGTCCTTATTCTTTCATGATACAGATCATATGATGCACAGCTTGTTTGTTTGTTTTTAAATCATTAAAACTCCCCCCCCCCAGCCTTTATTATTAGGTAAATTACCTCTCAGTGGAAAATTTTACCTATTGTGCCAACTCATCTAGATATCTCCAACTCCAGTCTGGACTAGATATCGGTCCTCTAACCCTTCATGTCATACTTACTGTTCTGTGATACATTTACAAATATTAATCAGTCTCATAGTCCATTAGCGTTCAAGAGCAGCAACTATAAATCTTGACCCACAAAAATAGCTGTGAATTTGAGAGAGATTAAAATAGTAATTACTCTAGAAATGATCACATGCTTATGGCTAATTAAAGAAAAAGTGACTAAGTACAAATTTCAAAGGACCCTGAAGTCACTTGAAGTCTCTCACACACTCACGTGTGTGTATGTGTGTGTGTGTCCTGAAAATCAAGAATAAATCTAGGCCATATGGAGCAAGGAAAATTCTAAATTACCCTAAGAAAGATAGTAAAAGTGAATGTTCAACAAGTATTTTGAAATTAAAAATACAGATAAACATGAAAGAGTATTAATTTTGTGGAGTATGTACTATTTATTATCTATACAATAAAAGTAACTGATAATTCTAGCTGCATATTGACTTTAGTTGCCCCATCCCACCTTACCTGCCTAAAAAGAGAAAAAGCACAACAGAAATAGAAACCACTGTTTCCACTGTTGCTGGCTCTTTTGAAAAGTGTTCCCCTTTGATGCTGTCTCCTGCTTCTCTCAGTGGCTCCAGCTAACAACAGCACTGGGTAATCAATCACCTGGTGGCTAGTGTTCGGAATCCCCAGAGCGTTTATCTTGGGAATTCTGCTTTATTTATTTATTTAGGTACCAGTCCTAGGGCTTGGGCACTATCCCTTTGAATCCCTGTGGCACTAAAGGGAAAAAGTAATATTACTTTGCTAAAGTAGAAAACAGAACATGAAGAAAATTATATCTAATAATACATACCAGCAAAATATTAGGGAATATAAAATCTAAAGCTGTTAAAATTTATAGATAAATGTCATTAGATCAGGACCAATGTAAAGAGTTAGACACTAATACACATAAATTAAAAACAAAAAGTCTTGGCATTTATTTCACATGTAGACAATTCTGTTTGCTTTACCATCCATCAAAGGCCAGGCAGGCTCCTCTTAACCCTGAGTAGTCTTGACACTCATTTAAGAAGTCAATTATTTTTCATGTATGGCTTTATTTCTTGGACTACATTTTGTTCAAGGGGTCTAAAAGCTCTCCCAATACCAATGCACACTATTTTACTGTTAAGTGTATTCATCTTTAAGTCACTAAATACAGAATATTTAAATGAAAATTAAAATTGTTCTACCCGCTTTCTAACTGTTAATATTTTAATATATACTGTATATATTTTTATTAATTTTTCATTAATAGACTATTTGAGAAATTTTGGATTTATGAAGAAAAAAGAATATACAATGCAAAAACATGCACACACACTGGACACACATTCTATTACTACCATGTCATATAAGTACATTATATTTGGTACAACCATTGAATCAATATCAACACATTTTATTAATTAAATTTCATGGCTTATTCTGATTTCCCTGATTTGACTTGATGTTCTTAATTGCTATGTCCTTTGAAGTTGCTCATTTCCGTGACAGTTTCTCAAGTTGCCTTGTGTTTTGTGACCTTGACTTAAAATAATATATGATTCTATCAGAATTTATTTAATGTTTTTACCATAAGTAGACCAGAGTTATAAGTATGAGGGAAGAAAATGCTTGTGGATACAGGACTAAAAGTATGAATAATCCAGCATTTATAAAGCATAATACAGATTTTAAAAAACATTAAATATCCATCACTCTGTTTTGCTATAAGACTATTAGTGAATAATAAGTGGAAGAAATAAACCTCTTATTGGAAAAATTTACAAATAATGCATGTAATATAGATACTCCTCCCTCAAAGAATATCATTAATTTCCTACTATTTTTATCATTTCAAGTTTAAGTGTTACTAATATACAAGGTTTAACATTTTTCAGTCCTATATTATTGCATATTATATACGTTATTCTCATATGTATTAGTGCATACCAATTTTACAGATGCGCTGCACTGTGATATCTCCATCTTTCTAATCTCCCTTTTCACCTCCTTTTACAATTTTAGTGGGTTTTATTATGCTATTTTTATACAAGAATGTATTGTACTTTATTACATTCATATCCCATCACCCTCATCTTTTATTCCCTCTCTTCCTACTGACACTTGAATCCAATGAGTCACATTTTCATTTATTACGTCCCAATTTTTAGGTCTAGATTCTGCATATGAAATAAAACATGTGTTCCTAATTTGAGGTAGAGCCAAATAAACTGCCATAATATATACATAAACTGATCATTTATTTTAAAGATCAGTTTTTTTCCCCTTAGAATATGACATATTTTTTAGCATCTTGTAGATGACTAAGGAATATTTGTTTTGTAGTTAGGTTAAAATATTCATTTTCAAGACCCTGGACCGACCAAAAAAAGTTTTTGAAATTCTGAAATGATGAAAATGATGTCATAGTCACAGTTCATTTTGAAAATGATTTTTTTAAAGTTTTTTTTGTCAGTTGTGGGGCTTGAACTCTGGGCCTGGGTGCTGTCCCTCAGCTCTTCAGCTCAAGGCTAGCACTCTACCACTTGAGCCACAGTGCCACTTCTGGTTTACTGAGTGGTTTACTGGAGATAGGAGTCTCACGGACTTTCCTGCCTTGGCTGGCTTTGAACTGTGATCCTCAGATGTCTGCCTCCTGGGTAGCTAGGATTACAAGTGGTGAGTCACTGGCACCTGGCTTAAAAAACTTTTAAACCTGTTTCTTTCAGACAAAATTTTAAAATTACTTCATTTTGATCTCTTAGGTAATACCAAAAAAAAAAAAAGTAAATTCACAAATCAATTTATATTAAACTTTCTATGTTTCTGGAGCTTTCTGCATCTAGACCAACTGCATTTCTTCCTTGAGTGTTCCTGTACTGTTTTGTGGCACTGGGAAAGTGTCTGTGTACTGTGAGGAATCCTGGTCCATATCCAATGATATGTGGTCCTCATTTCCATTCCCTCCTGTACTTTCTTTTAGGAAGCCTCTCATTTATTGACTTGTGACTTTCTACCCCAGCAGTTATCAAGATGGTTTTTATTTTCAGCACAATACCATTCCATACAGGATGTGTCATACAGCTATTTTTCTTTCCTGGAGTAGTTGGATCTAACATGGTACTGCTCATGGCCATGGCTGCGGGCAGATGCGTGGTCCTGTGGAAGTGTCTCCATTCCTGACCCTTATGAGTTCATGGACATGAACTTCACTCATCTTGTGCTGGGATTACTGATCATACACAGGGTGATCCACTTGCTTTTGTGGTCTGTTTACCTTTTGTAGTTCTAATAATAGTTTTTACTGTGATTTTTATTGGTTTATCAAATTGATCTACGTAGATTGCTTTTGTGTGTTCTACAGCTGTACGTGTATTCCAGATCTAATTTTTTATCAGTGCAATTCTGCTCTTGAAGAATTAGTCTGGAAATATTCTTCGTTAGGTAGGGAATTGTTGAATCTTGTGTTTTTACTCATTCAGCTTCTAAATTTCTCTTAATTTACAATTGACACAGAAGAGCTTGTTACGGCCATTTGTAAGTTTCACTTTTAATCATTTCTTTATTTGTTTATATCTTACTTTCTTCCTTCATGACTTGATAGCTCTTCGTCCTGACAGACTTGGATTCCTTTCCCAAAATCTTTGGCATATTTTTTATGTCTGTCAATATCAGATCATTCTCCTCTTGTCTGTAAGATTTGATTAGAATTACTGTGATAATGTCATTTGAGCTCCCATTTATTTATTTATTAGAGAAGTTACTTTTTTCTCAATGCTTTGAAAATTCTCTTTTGACAATTATAGAATATGTTTGAGATATTATCAGGTTTAGTCTGCCTAGCTATCCTTAGGTATCATAAACCTAGATGTCCACATTTCCTCCCTAATTTGGAAAATTTTCAGCCTTTGTTTTTTAAAATAAACCTTCCACCTTTTTAGGATTTTCTAAATATGCATGTTGTTTTCACTTTAGAGTCCCATTTGCCCCATTTCAGCTTCCTGAGTAGCCTGGATTATATGCTGAGCCTAGCACACGGCTTTGATTTTTTAATTTCTCATTTTTAATGTATCATCTTCTTAATATCATTTAGTTGCCAGTTTTTGTCCCTCATAGGTCCACTGAATTAGAAGGGTTATTGGAAAGTTTTGGTCTAACAGTTCCTAGATATCCCTTTCTTCAGCTCAGCTAATGCAATGTTTCTCTTTTCTTTGGGTAGGATCATGTTTTCCTGATTCTTGAGGAAGAAAACACTACTGCTAAGTGTGTGACTTCACACTAGCCGGTACAGACCTCAGACAGTACAACCTGGGGTTTGCACAGGGCAGCTGTCAGTGATCATGGAAGAATAGTGCTGGATTTCTCCTCAAGCTAATGTGCTCACTCACTGGCTGCCATCACGTGAAGATGGGGGAGCTCACTGTGGGCTCTGGTGGTGTGAGCTCACTGGGAGGCTCTGTGGTGGCAGGAGATCACCACAGGTTTGGGTGGTGGTGGGAACTAATGGGAGATTCTAGTGGTAGGATCTCACTAGGAGACTCTGCAGGTTAGAGATCACTGGGAGGCTCTGGCGGTGGTGGGAGCTCACTGCAGTCTCTGGTGGTGGTGGGAGCTGAGCGCAGGTTCTAGTGTGGTGGGAACTCACCGCAGGTTCTGGTGGTAGTGGGAGCTCCCTGGAAGGCTCTGGTCGTGGTGGAAGCTCACTGCAGGCTCTGGTGGTAGTGGAAGTTCATTGGGAGGCTCTGGTGGTAGTGGGAGCTCACTGGGATACTCTGGTGATGGTGGGAGCTCACTGCAGACTCTGGTGGTGGTAGGAGGTGATGGCAGGCTCTGGTGGTGGTGGGTGCTGACTGCAGGCTCTGGTGGTGGGAGCTCACCACAGGCTCTGTGCTGGTGGGGGCTAACTGGGAGGATCTGATGGTGGTAGGAGCTCACCACAGGTTCTGGTGGTAGTGGGAGCTCCCTGCAGGCTCTGGTGGTGGTGGGAGCTTACTGGGAGGCTCTGGTGGTGATCACTTGGAGGATCTGGTGGTGGTGGGAGCTCACCGAAGGCTCTGGTGGGAGGAGCCCAGCTGAGGACTCTGGTGCAGATGGGAACTCACCATGGGCTCTGGTGGTGGTGGAAGCTCACTGCAGGTTCTGGTGGTGGTAAGAGCTCACAAAATCAGTGTACAAAAGTCAATTGCATTCCTGTACTCTACAAATTATTTCTCTGACAAATAAATCAAGAAAGTAATCCATTTAAAATGTCATCTAAATGAATAAAGTATCTTGGAATATATTAAAACAAAAAGTAAAATAATTATGCACTGGAAACTAAGGTGAACTCAGAAAATTGAAGACAGCATGAATAAAGGTATTCCATGTTCATAATTTTCAGGATTTAATATCACTTGAATGCTTGTACTATGCAAAGCAATCTACAGATGATATAATGTTCTATTGTCAAATTTTAGTCATGTACAAAGTACTACAATTTTCTACAATGCAGAAAAAATATTACAAAGGAACCTTAGGACAGATTCAGATCGTTAAGAAGGACACAAATGGTGGCTTCATCTTCTCAATTTCCAATTAAACTTATACCAAAAGTATTTATTCATAACAATGTAGAACTGACCAGAAAAATCTGACACATGGACAAACAGAACATATTGAGTAATCAAAGTTGAGTCCAAGCATCTATAATTAACATTTGGAAGGGATCAAAGTTATATACAATATATACTGTGATATATATATATATATATATATATATATAGAGAGAGAGAGAGAGAGAGAGAGAGAGAGATTATAATCTCTTCAGTGAATGGATACTTACACAAAAATGAAGTTTGACAATTTTATTTTTATTTTATTTTTTCCAGTCGTGGGGCTTGAACTTTGGGCCTGGGTGCTGTCGCTGAGCTCTTCAGCTCAAGGCTAGAGCTCTACACTTGAGCCACAGCACCACTTCCAGCATTTTCGGTATATGTGATGCTGAGGAATTGAACCCAGCGCCTCATGCATGCAAGGCAAGCACTCTACCACTGAGCCAACTTCCCAACCCCAAATTTTTATTACACTACTTATAAAAATTAACTCCTGACTTCTGCTATTATGTAATTATTCGTTCCAAATACTTTGCTGATACCCTTTGCATAGTAGCTTTTCTTGGAACTGTTTTTTTTTTTTTTTTTTGCTTAATGCATGAGTATTTTGTACATGCTTGTTGACACACAAATATATGTGTGAGTATGGGTGTAATGCATCCTTGTAACTTCTTTAATTTCATTTAATTTTAATTATTTTTAACTTTTGAGGAATTTCTATAGTTCTTTTTAAAAATAATTTCTGCACCATTCTACAGATGCTGCCAACAATACCCAAGTATTCCAGTTTCTATGCATCTGGGCCAACATCTCTTATTCTTTTATCTAAACATTTTATCTGACATATCTACTTACATTTAACTGGTCTAATTTAGCCACAAAACTGAAGCAAGGAGGAATTATAGAATGTCTTAAATTCAGAAAAAGTTTGAAATTAAGCATCCCCAAGAGAAAAAGAAAAACTGGAATGTGTCCAGTATGTATGCTATATTATTTTATGTAAATATGTCACCAAGTGAATCCACTGTTGCCAACACTGGTCACAGCAGAAAAGAAATTACACTTCTGTTCAGAGTTAGTGTCAAACATAGACTAACCCGTACCACCAGGAAGAACCTGGTTTCAGAGATTTCTGTGAGTAAATCACTAAATCAGATTTTTCGCAATTTCCTCTTGGTAATATTTAATACTTTAAGAACATTATATATTTTTTGTTTAGCATCTTTGTACTTTTGTATTGATCGTAGAGTTCTGACTGTGTTGTTTACTGGATATGTTTGCCAACATTATTAGAAGAATTTTCCCAAGTCATTCTTGAACTCCTTATAGCAGTTTTACACACAAAAGTCAATATTTTGAACAATATTACAAGACTCCAGATCCCATTTGAGGGAAGCATGGTTTTTACAGGACATGTAACTTACCCTAATATTTTCTAGTTCTTTTTGGATTTGCGCTATGCTACCACTTTTTTAAGAGTGAGTAAAATGATGAAAAAATGGTTTGAACATATATTGTTTATTTTCTTTTTTTTTTGGGTCCGGTTGTGGGGCCTGTACTCTGGGCCTGAGCGCTGTCCCTCAGCTCTTCAGCTCAAGGCTAGCACTCTACCACTTGAGCCACAGCACCACTTCCAGCTTTTTTCTTTTTGCTTATGTGGTGGTGAGAAATCGAACCCAGGGCCTCAGGCATGCAAGGCAAGTGCTCTACCACTGAGCCACCTTCCCAGCCCCTGTTCATTTTCATTTTGGGGAAAACATCAACAAAATTAAAAGTACTGTAATATAAAAGAATTAATTCATTACTATTATTGTATATGTATATTAATTTCATTTTGTTTCCCCCTTTCATAAAACAGAGTATATTACTTTACAAGTACTGTTAATTTTCTTAGTAGCCTCAAATCAAGATTCTCATTATATTCCTTTTAATATGGAAGTTATTAATTTGTAGTCTTTACATCTTTCAGTTTATACTCTGGCTTTTCCACTTTAGATTAAATGTCCAAGTAACTGTATAAATTGGGAACATTATGTGATTGCATCTGCAAAATACCAATAAAACGTGGTTGTTAGAGTAAAATCATTTCCAAATGCTTAAAACAGAACTGGCATGCAATATCTGCTTGTTAATCAAAAATTTTATGCCTTTAATTTCTAGTCTAAAATGGTAAAGGAAAAATAGGGAAATTGAAGGGAAGAAAGAAAAAAGAAAAAAGGAAGGAAGAAAAGCAGAACTAACAGATAGGAGGAAGAGAGAGAGAGAGAGAAAGAAAGAGGAAAGAAAATGGTATTTGATTTTGGGGCTTGTAAAATATGGAGATATCCATGACAACAACTTAAGAAATACAGATGACTATTTTAATGAATATAGAATTTGCATTACTTCCTGGGAGGGAGATAATATAAATTAGAACAAAAATAGCTCTCATATATCTATAATTCAAGCTCGTCTCTAAAAAGAAATCACCACTACCAGTTAGTTAAGAAAAAGGCATGCTACATTGTGCAAGCAAAGGAATATCTGATCTGGTAATTACACTGTATGGGAAGAGTCAAAGTGCAATAAGGAACAATGTGTCATACTACCAATGTCAAGTTATCATATGTAGTGTCTTCAGAACATAAAATGTCTATCTCCAGTCTGTCTCCAGGAAAATAATCAGCTTGTAATAGATTTTGATTAATTCAGTCTATGCTGGCATATTCACTTAATAATAGATTTATGTCTGATAAATACATGATCATACCTAAACTTTTTCATTAGATGATTTCCCTGTACTTGTTCTAATAAAATAAAGAGGCCACAAATGTATTTCGCAGCTAGGAACTGAAGAATACTTGTAATTATTCCCACAAAGGCATACATTCCAGGCTTAGAAAACTTATGAGGAACTTCACTACTGATAATTTTTATTAAAATATTCATTTTTACACATCTATACTTCTGATGACTAAGGTTTTTGTCCTGTCTAGTACTGATACATATCTCCCTGTATGTACGATATTGTACATATCCAGATTCAAGACATACTTATTTTACATTCCTGGTTTAGTAAAATACTAAGAATTTAGTTTATTATTACATGCTTATCAGAACATAATTATTAAGGTCTTGTTTCTAACCTCAGTTCACTGCTTTCTCTTTCTGTCCCATTAGAACACAGTGTAAGAAATGGAGGAAGCAAACCAGTCGGTGGTGTCTGAGTTTATTTTTCAGGGACTCTGTGACTCTGAGGAGCTTCAGATCTTCCTCCTATTGCCATTTTCTACACTCTACCTGCTAATTGTTGTGGGAAATCTCTTCGTGGTGCTGCTGACCACCATCTCCACTTGCCCATGTACTCCCTGTTAGCTAATCTCTTCTTTGTTGACTTCTGCCTCTCCTCAGTAACCAAGCCTAAACTCACCACAGACTTCCTGCAGGAGAACAAGACCATTTCCTTTGGGGGCTGCATGAGCCAGATCCTCTGTGTGCATTTCGTTAGAGGGGCTGAGATGGTGCTTCTTGTGAAGATGGCCTATGCCATTAAGTGGCCATCTGCAAGCTGCTCCGCTACTCCAGCATCAGGGACAGGCAAAAGTGCATCTGGTTAGTTTTGACAGGATGGATCATTGGGTTTGTGCATGCCTGAGTCAACTGATCATGATTTGGGAGTTACCCTTCTGTGGACCCAGAATGGTGGGTAGCTTTTCTGTGACATCCCTTTAGTGATGAAACTAGCCTGCATGGATACAGATACTTTGGGAATACTGATAAATGCCAACAGTGGTGTTTTGGCAACAATTTGCTTCTTTCTTATAATGATCTCCCACACTTACATCCTGCTTACTGTCTTCCTTTGTTCTCAAGATGCTGTGTCAAAGGCCCTCTCTACCTGTACCTCCCACATTACAGTGGTGGTGCTGATCTTTGTACCCTGCATCTTCATCTAACTGTGGCCAGTCAGCATCACTTGGGTGTATACGTTTCTTGCTGTGTTTTATACAGTAATTAAACCTCTTTTGAATCCAGCCATTTATACACTGAGAAATAAAGAGATTTGAAACACCATTAAAAAACTGATGAATCAGCATGCTATTTCAAGTAATACTTGTTAGATTTCTGGTGATCAGAAAATCCTCTATGTTCTACAGTTTAATCACACATTCAATCTGCAAATGAAACCTCATACAT
This sequence comes from Dipodomys spectabilis, assembly GCF_019054845.1. Taxonomy (NCBI): domain Eukaryota; kingdom Metazoa; phylum Chordata; class Mammalia; order Rodentia; family Heteromyidae; genus Dipodomys; species Dipodomys spectabilis. The sequence goes on along the minus strand of NW_024870772.1, from coordinate 45,796,660 downwards.
GACTTAATTTCTGTAAATTATGAGTGTCCACAGACATATGTGTTGTATCTTTTTTCATTATGAAAATATACTCTAAAACTCTGCTTAAATTCTTGCCATAGGAAATAAACTCTCAGTAGACATAACTATTGTGTCTATAAATTACAAGACACTATAACAATTAAATTTATAAAAGCAATAATTGTCACATTTCATTAAGCACTGTCTAGGCATCCAATATGTACAAACAATTCTTTTTTTTTTTTTTTGTCGGTGGTGGGGCTTGAACTCTGGGCCTGGGCGCTGTCCCTCAGCTCTTCAGTTCAAGGCGAGCACTCTACCACTTGAGCTACAGCTCCACTTCCGGTTTTCTGGTGGTTTATTGGAGATAGGATTCTCACAGTCTCTCCTGCCCAGGCTGGCTTTGAACCGCGATCCTCAGATCTCAGCCTCCTGAGTAGCTAGGATTACAGGCGTGAGCCACCAGCGCCTGGCTTGTACAAACCATTTTTACATTGTATACTACTACATGTATAATAATGTATTTATATTTTATGTAGGTGAGGGCAGAAGAGAAAAACTGGCAGAGGGTGAGGGAAGGGAGACACGGTTCCAAAAGAATTGTACTCATTATCTGAGTTGTGTAACTGTAACCCCTCTCTATATCAACTCTACAATAACAATAAAAATAAAATACTGAAAAAATAAATTATAAAGTTATATCACAACTAATACCACTGAAATTCCAAGAGAGTAAGGGGTTATAACGAATAATGACATGCCAATACTTTAGATGATGTAGAAAAAAAAATCGATGAATTGCTAGAAATTTGCATCTAAAGATTGAATAATGAAGAAATGGAATATCAGAACAAAACTATAATTGACTTAACAATAGAAAGTCTCTAGTCAAAGGAAAGAGCAGGATCTAATGAACTGGCCATTAAATTCTATTTAAGACTTAAAGAACTGATACAATTAATAGTTTAAAGTCCTCTAAAAATTGAAGAGAAAAGAATACTTGAATATAATTCCTTAGTTCTGAGTTTGGGAAATTCAAGGTCAAGGCATTAGGAGATTTGATTTCTCTTGACATATCCTTCCTTGGCATTTGAATGTCTACCTTTTTGCTGTTCTCTTAAAGTCCTACTCTCTATACATGTACATGACTGATACTGCTTTATGCTTCAGAGACAATAAATGTTATATTAGAACTCCCCTACTTTCATATACCATAACTTTAGACCTTATCTCCAATTTGGTTAATTTCAGGCACGGTAGGTGTGGGGTCTGGAACTTTAAAAGCAAAGACATTCCTAAAAAACTGTAAGATTTATGACCATCTCAAATTTCATAATAAATATCTTCAACTGTTTTGAACTATTGTGAAATTTTATCAACCTATTGACACTAGAAGAGGTTCACAGCAGAATTTCCTGATTACTATAATTTTTATGTACAGGAGATAATTATCAATGCATTTTTGGGAGATACTGGTTATGACCTCAATGGAACTCATTGGACACTATCCAGAGAAAATAGTCAAAACTACCAGTAAATTATGACATCGCTGACATGGCCTTAAATGCTTATCAAACTGGCTTCCAACCTACTATACTATAATGTGTGTAGACACATGACTAAGAAACTTTGGCACTTTACTTCAGAAAAGATGACATTATACAGTAAAAGCTGACATTCTAAAAGAATGTTTCATAATAAGAAACACCTATGATGGAAATTTCAAATAGAAAACATTTCAATGTATTTAGACTCACATATTTTATCTTATTAAGAATTTTTTATTTTTAAATAAAAAGTGCACTGTAACTGATACTTTATTATTCATCACTCCAAACTGTAAAATACAAAATACAGTTTGAAGCCAGCACTGGTGGCTCACACCTGTAATACTAGCTACTCAGGAGGTTGAGATCTGAGGATTGTGTTTCAAAGCTAGCCCGGGCACTAAAGTCTGTGAGACTCTTATCTGCAATTAACCCCCAGAAAATCGGAAGTGGTGCTGTGGCTCAAGTGGCAGAGCACTTACCTTGAGCTGAAGAGCTGAGGAACAGTGCCCAGGCCCAGAGTTCAAGTCCCATGAACAACATCAACAACAACAACAACAAAATACAGTATGAAAGTTACATGGGAGTATGTTTCTTCTCATTATAAGCATAAAGTGTTAGTTTCTAAAAATGCTGTCCTATTCTGTGTGCTGGACAGATTTCTAAGCTTGAGGATCTAAGTACACAGCCTTTGCCTTGTGTATCTACTAACTGGATGCAATGTTGACCTGGTCTGCGTATGAGGTTCCTCTCTGTAACATAACTCCATCTCAACCTTCATTTATTCACTGAATTAATGTTTCTACTTTCTAAATCTATAACAGTATACAAGTACAGACATAGGAATGGTTAAACTGCAGGTTAGGGCAAGACTGCTAACTGTCCTCTTAGATACCAGATGTCAAAACATCACTATTTTATAGTTGAAAACTTCACTTTTTTCCCTCCTCCTCTTCTTTCTTGCTGTTGTTGTCATCGTCGTCTTCCTTCTCCTCCCCATCCCCCTCCTCCTCCCCATCCCCGTCCTCCTCCTCCTGTTGGTCATGGGGCTTGAACTCTGGTTCTGGGCACTGTCCCTCAGCTCTTCAGCTAAAGGCTAGTGCTCTACCACTTCAGCCACAGTGTCACTTCTGGTTTTCTGGTGGTTAATTGGAAATAAGAGCCTCAGGGACTTTCCTACTCAGGCTGGCTTTGAACCGGGATCCTCAGATTTCAGCCTCCTGAGTAGCTAAATTTACAGGCGTGAGCCACTGACACTGGGCATGAAAACTTCATTATTTTCATAAGAATCATAACAGTATTTATTTTACTAGGTTAAATTTCTTTATAATTTTATATTTAAAATACATAATCTTATTGTTATTATAAGAGGGGTTATACAGAGGGGTTACCATTTCATAAGTCAGCTTATGTGTATATTCCTGTTTTGAACAATGTCAACCATTTCTTTGCTTTCTTCCAACTTCCCTCCCATCCCTGCCCACAAATTATAGAGTTCATTTTCCATATAATGTATACAAATTTAAATTCCTGTGACTATGTTTATTAGTATAATAAAGTAAGAAAAGAAAGACATATCAATATGGCTTGTTTGCTAAAATTAACTGTTATGAGAATGAACCATTCATTCTCTGTAAATGAGATTCTTTTTTAACCTAATGAGAGGAAATTATTGACTAATTCCAGTAAGTCTATAAACACATGTTTGGATTCTACTTTATAAATAATTTTAGATTTTCTGTAGATCAATACAAATTTGGACAACATAAAGAATGATTTGAAAACCCTAAACTATGTAAAATTGCTGAGAAATATCCAATTAATCACATTATCAGTTAAAAACTAGAAATAAACTGCCCGAGATTTTCAGTCTTCTGGATGAGGAACAATAAATTTTCTCACAATACAAGAGTCCACGAAATACTTATGTTTACAGTAGAGTTTCCTGAAGATACAACTTTTGTTCTTGTAAGTTTTTTAGGAGATTCTTTTCAAACTCAAAAGTTGACCATTCAGCCTCCTCATTGCTAGCTTCATGTCTTTGTTCCTCAGTGTGTAAATGGCGGGATTCAGGATGGGTGTAATCATAAAATCTAAAATCGCAAGAAACTTATCCACAGGTACTGTAGGAAATGGCCACATGTAAACAAAGATGCATGGTCCAAAGAATAAAACCACCACAGAGATGTGAGCTGAAAGAGTAGAGAGGGCCTTGTGCAATCCACCAGGAGAGCTTTTCCACACAGTGAAGAGTATGAAGGCATAGGAGAGAAGCAATAAGAAGAAAGAGCCAAGGGAAATTAACCCACTGTTAGCAGTTACCAAGAATTCCATTCTGTAAGTATCTATGCAGGCCAGTTTAATAAACCAAGGAAGATCACAATAAAAGCTGTCTATCTCATTAGGGCCACAAAAAGGCAAATGCACAACAAAAGCTAACTGGATCACTGAGTGAATGAGTCCGATAGCCCACACTCCAAACAGAAGTGAACTACACATTCGTGGGCTCATGATGCGCAGGTACTGTAGTGGTTTGCAAATGGCCACGTATCTGTCCACGGCCATCGCTATGAGTAGCACCATCTCAGACCCCCCCAGGACATGGAGGAGAAACATTTGTGTGACACAACCCTGGAATGAAATGGTATTGTGGCCAGAATACAAGTCAGAAATCATTTTGGGAACTGTTAAAGTAGACAGGCATAAGTCAATAAATGAGAGGTTTCCTAAAAAGAAATACATGGGAGAATGTAGGTGGAAGTCTAAAGTCACTGTGAGCACAACGGAGACATTTCCTAGAACAATGGTCACATAAAACACGGTAGAGAAGGCAAGGAGGAAACGCTGCACTGGTCTGTAGGTAGAAAGCCCAAGAAATATAAATTCTGATACTTCAGAGTAATTTGTCTCATACATTGCATATTTGTCTTAGCCTAGGATGTCCAAACAAAACAAGAAGAAAAGAGTTTATCAGAAGTATATATTGAAAAGTTAAAATTTTAGAATAAATCTTCATGAACTACAATAAGATATTTTTATTAAATTATTTAATTATTTTTCCTTCCATATAATATTTGTCATGAGCATTTGCTATTTTCTATATATCTTGTCAACTTTTAAAGTAAAACTGATCTTACTTTTAGAAGATTTAGATGTCAGTTATTCCTCTGACATATTTTAATGCAGCCAAAACACAAACAAAAATTGAACTAGTTCTCATCTCAGCAGTGCCTGCATAGACTCTGCTTGCTGGTAGGGCTACTACTGAAATGCTGCCAGTCCAGGCTTTGAATGTTCTGGACAAAGACTGGCCAAAGGGCCAGCAACATACAGATGATGAGCACATCTGTATGTCAAAGTAAAAGAAAACAGATTCTGTGCCCAGAACTCTGTTCTTATCAGAAATATGATATAAAACTATCAATAATTTTAAGTCATTTCTTGACCATACTTCTGTTTGTTAATGGTCACAGTATAAAAAATGGAATGAAGCCAGCACCTGTGGCTCACTCCTGTAATTGTAGCTACTCAAGAGTCTGAGGTCTGAAGATCAGAGAACCTAGCCCAAGCAGAAAATATCTCAAGACTGCTTATCTTCAATTAACCAGCACAATGCCCAACTGGAGGAATAGCGCAATTGGTAGAGCACCAGCCATGAGCATAAGAAGCAAAGTGAGAGCACAAGTCCTAGGAACCAGCACAGGCAAACAAAAAGTGAATGCAATGAAGGGTTTAGAGTTAAGCTTAAAGTAACCTACTAAAGAAATTTAATGAACCAATACACATTTGGTGCTTTAAACAGAGATGTTCATACAAGGGATAAGACTTTGGAAAGTATAATGTTCAACTTTATATGCAGAAGCAAAATCAGTATTATGGAAAAATGTGAATAATATATATTTGAATAAAAAGAGAAGGAAACATAGGAACATATGAAAGCCTGTATATCTAAAATCTGTGTATCTAACTGATGCTTTATGGTAATGCTTATTTATAAATTGTTAAGTCTAACTTATAGGGCCATATTAGTTTATAGCACAAAATATTCTTTTTAGAAGCTCCAAAAATGTCAAATACCAATTTTTGATAGTGACTAGTGTAATACACAATCATATTTTCTGATTTCATGTTCTAAATTGTCTTTGAGTAACCAAGACAAAAATTATCAGCTGTCATGAGCTATTTTACAACTACTTTCCTTAGTTTGCTTTTGTTTTTACTTTTTTGGGGAGGGGGTTGGTCGTGGGCTTGAACTCTGGGCCTGGGGGCTGTCCCTCAGGTCTTCAGCTCAAGGCTGGCACTCTATTACTGGATCACAGGGCCACTTCCGGTTTTCTGGTGGTTAATTGGAGATCAGATTCTCAAGGACTTTTCTGCCTGGACTGGTTTTAACCCTGATCCTCCTGAGTGGTGGGGATGGTGGCGTGAGCACTGACGCCTTGGCTCCACGCAGAAGCAGTGGCGGTTCTGCTCTCATCCAGCCACACTGACCACTCCCCATCGTCCCTGCCCCTCGTGTCCGCACCCAACTCGGCCCTGCGTACAGCGGCTCTGCCCTGCCTCACACACACTGCAGAAGGTACCCACGGGAGCCCTGTGGATGCCCTGCATCAGAGGCTGGAGCCCCAAGTTTGGCAGGACCAGAGGCAGTGCTGCGGCCCACTATAATCAGTAAGCCATTCCATGTGGGCCTGCACAGGAGCGGAGATTCATTGGAAGGGGAAGGGCTTCACTGAATGGGCGGAGCTGTACTGGAGGGGTGGGGCTTCACTAGAGGGGTGGAGCATCACTGGAGGGGCGGAGCAACACTGGAGGGGTGGAGTTTTGTCAGAGGGGCGGGGCCTAATTGGATGGGCGGGACTGCACTGGCACTACCGCAAGGCATTTCTAAGTATTTCACAAAGCTAAACCTGTAGTTTAGGTCAGATAAAGGGTACATGCTAATGTAAGTATGTTCAAGACACAATAAAAATGCACATCTGTGTTTCTAACTACACAATTGAACAAAAGTAAATAAAACTAATACAGGTTTCTTTTCTGAATAATTGGGAAAGGAAATGATGTGATTTTGCTTTCATTTTTCTTTGTTATTTTTTGATATTGGACGTATATTTTGTGAAAAAACTATTATCATTCAAATTACTATGTTTGATAGAATAAATACATTAATAGCATAAAGAAGAAATGTAATTTTATAAAGTGGGAAATGTGCAGACAACTCACAATAGTAACAACCACATATACAGTGGCTAATAAATAGGCTTATTGACCTACAATATCAGTCATTAGAAGTTTCAGTCCTTTTCTTGTTGTTGCTGTTGTCTTAACAACCAAAAAGTGACTCTAGCCTGTAATCCTAGCTACTTAGGCAGAGATCTGACGATCTCCACCCATTCAGGAAGCTCCATGAGAGTCTTGTCTCCAATTACTCACCAAAAAGCCAGAAGTGGACCTGTGGCTCAAGTGGTAGAGCACCAGCCTTGAGCAAAAACACTCATGGATTGCTCCCTGTCCCCAAGCATAAGCCCTAGGAACAGAATAAAAAAAAATCAGTCAATCAAAAGGAAATACAAAGCCAGGAAGAGTGTTATGAAACCAATAAGAAGATTCCCAGTGTTTTTAAGATTTCAAAATGAATCATTGTTTGAAAACACTTTAATGCACACACTGGATAACTGTGCTGGACTGAAAATACACATGCAAATATACACACACATACACTGATGTATCTGATACTTATATTTACACAGAAACACATATAATACATGTAATAGGATGTTGTTGAATTGTGTTAGTCAATAGTGACATTAAGTACACTATCATACATAGGTAGACTGTGAAAGTATAAGGCTACTAAAATTACTCAACATTTTGAAGTATGTAATCCTGAAGATATGTGCTATATAAGCAAACACTAAGAATGCATGGTCAGTAATATGAAAACTGTATGTACTTCAGTAAGCAAAAATTCTCCAGGAATACTCACCCAAATTACACCAGCAGGGAATCCATAAAGCAAGATCCCACTTGTTTTCACTTCCTAAGGTCTTTATTAAATGAGCTACAATAATGCTGCATCACTATTAACTGAAAAGCTGATTATATGAACTACAAAAGAAGAAACTCCAGGTGAATATGCTTTCAAATTCAATACAGAAATGTCAGAATGAAATAGTGATCTCAGAATCATTCAAATAACTTAATAATGATAATGAAGTTTTACAAAGAACAACAATTGTTTCTTGGTCTGGAGACCAACTATTTTCTTATGTTAAAAATCACAATGATAGCAGATATTTGCAGTAAGAGGTTTATCACTAAGATACGTCCCAAGGCTATCTACAAATTCAATGCGACACTTATCAATATTCCAACCTCACTCTTCAAGGAAATAGAAGAGGCAATCCAAAAATTCATATGGAACAATAAAAGACCCCAAACAGCGAAAACGATCCTTAACACAAAGAACAGTGCTGGAGGAATATCAATACCAAATTTCAAACTCTACTACAAAGCCATAGTAATCAAAACAGCTTGATACTGGCACAAGAACAGACCTGAGGAACAATGGAATAGAACTGAAAACACAGAAATGAACCTGCAGACCAATAACCACCTAATTTTAATAAGGGAGGTAAAAAAAAATAGAATGGAAGAAAGAGCCTCTTCAGTAAATGGTGCTGGCAAAACTGGTTAATCACTTGTAGAAAACTAAAGCTAGATCCTTATATATCACCCTGCACCAGAATCAACTCCAAATGGATCAAACTTCATATTCATGAGTAGAAGTGAAAGGCAACAAGAGTAGAAGGTAGGACATAGACACAACAGGAAAAGAAGAGTGCAAGGAAGCAAATAAGAACATAATAATAATGAGAGGAATAGCTATAGTAGCACACCAACAGAACATTTCCTGAATCTTCTCTCGCCTGTTCACTGCTTAGGAGCCCGAGTGCTTTCTGTCTTGAGGATATCTCAGTACACACAAAGCCCTGTGCACGCCTATCTGGCCTCAAAAAGCTGAGGATCTACACCTAGTCCTTATTCTTTCATGATACAGATCATATGATCCACAGTTTGTTTGTTTATTTTTAAATCATTAAAACTATCCCCCCCCCCAGCCTTTATTATTAGGTAAATTACCTCTCATTGAAAAAAAATCACCGATTGTGCCAACTCATCTAGATATCTCCAACTCCAGTCTGGACTAGATATCGGTCCTCTAACCCTTCATGTCATACTTACTGTTCTGTGATATATTTACAAATATTAATCAGTCTCATAGTCCATAAGCGTTCAAGAGCAGCAACTATAAATCTTGACCCACAAAAATAGCTGTGAATTTGAGAGAGATTAAAATAGTAATTACTCTAGAAATGATCACATGCTTATGGCTAATTAAAGAAAAAGTAACTAAATACAAATTTCAAAGAACTCTGAAGTCACTTGAAGTCACAAATAAATCTAGGCCATATGGAGCAAGGAAAATTCTAAATTACCCTAAGAAAGATAGTACAAGTGAATGTTCAACAAGTGTTTTGAAATTAAAAATACAGATAAACATGAAAGAGTATTAATGTTGTGGAGTATGTACTATTTATTACCTATACAATCAATAAAAGTAACTGATAATTCTAGTTGCATATTGACTTTAGTTGCCCCATCCCACCTTACCTGCCTAAAAAGAGAAAAAGCACAACAGAAATAGAAACCACTGTTTCCACTGTTGCTGGCTCTTTTGAAAAGTGTTCCCCTTTGATGCTGTCTCCTGCTTCTCTCGGTGGCTCCAGCTAACAACAGCACTGGGTAATCAATCACCTGTTGCCTAATGTTCTGAATCCCCAGATTGTTTATCTTGGGAATTCTGCTTTATTTATTTATTTAGGTACCAGTCCTAGGGCTTGGGCACTATCCCTTTGAATCCTTGTGGCACTAAAGGGAAAAAGTAATATTACCTTTGCTAAAGTAGAAAAGAGAACATGAAGAAAATTATATCTAATAATACATACCAGCAAAATATTAGGGAATATAAAATCTAAAGCTGTTAAAATTTATAGATAAATATCATTAGGTCAGGACCAATGTAAAGAGTTAGACACTAATACACATAAATTAAAAACAAAAAGTCTTGGCATTTATTTCACATGTAGACAATTCCATTTGCTTTACCATCTATCAAAGGCCAGACAGGCTCCATTTATCCTTGATTAATCTTGACATTCATGTAAAAAGTCAATTATTTTTCATGTATGGCTTTATTTCTTGGACTACATTTTGTTCAAGGGGTCTAAAAGCTCTCCCAATACCAATGCACACTATTTTACTGTTAAGTGTATTCATCTTTAAGTCACTAAATACAGAATATTTAAATGAAAATTAAAATTGTTCTACCCGCTTTCTAACTGTTAATATTTTAATATATACTGTATATATTTTTATTAATTTTTCATTAATAGACTATTTGAGAAATTTTGGATTTATGAAGAAAAAAGATAGAATATACAATGCACAAACATGCACACACACTGGACACACATTCTATTATTACCATGTCATATATGTACATTATATTTGGTACAACCATTGAATCAATATCAACACATTTTATTAATTAAATTTCATGGCTTATTCTGATTTCCCTGATTTGACTTGATGTTCTTAATTGCTATGTCCTTTGAAGTTGCTCATTTCCGTGACAGTTTCTCAAGTTGCCTTGTGTTTTTTGACCTTGACTTAGAATAATAAATGATTCTACCAGAATTTATTTAATGTTTTTACCATAAGTAGACCAGAGTTATAAGTATGAGGAAGAAAATGCTTGTGGAGTACAGGACTAAAAGTATGAATAATCCAGCATTAATAAAGTATAATACAGATTTTAAAAACATAAAATAAATATCCATCACTCTGTTTTGCTATAAAACTATTAGTGAATAAATAAGTGGAAGAAACCAACCTCTTATTGGAAAAATTTACAAATAATGCATGTAATATAGATACTCCTCCCTCAAAGAAAATCATTAATTTCCTACTATTTTTAGCATTTCAAGTTTAAGTGTTAATAATATACAAGGTTTAATATTTTTCAGTCCTATATTATTGCATATTATATACACTATTCTCATATGTATTAGTGCATACTAATTTTACAGATGCGCTGCACTGTGATATCTCCATCTTTCTAATCTCCCTTTTCACCTCCTTTTACAATTTTAGTGGGTTTTATTATGCTATTTTTATACATGAATATATTGTACTTTAATTACATTCATATCCCATCACCCTCACCTTTTATTCCCTCTCTTCCTACTGACACTTGAATCCAATGAGTCACATTTTCATTTATTACGTCCCAATTTTTAGGTCTAGATTCTGCATATGAAATAAAACATGTGTTCCTAATTTGAGGTAGAGCCAAATAAATTGCCATAATATATACATAAGCTGATCATTTTTTTCGTCTCAGAATATGACATACTTTCTAGCATCTTGTAGATGACTAAGGAATATTTGTTTTGTAGTTAGGTTAAATTTTCATTTTCAAGACCCTGGACTGACCAAAAAAAGTTTTTGAAATTCTGAAATGATGAAAATGATGTCATAGCCACAGTTCATTTTGAAAATGATTTTTTAAAAATATTTTTTTTTGTCAGTTTTGGGGCTTGAACTCTGGGCCTGGGTACTTTCCCTCAGCTCTTCAGCTCAAGGTTAGCACTCTTCCACTTGAGCCACAGTGCCACTTCTGGTTTACTGAGTGGTTTACTGGAGATAGGAGTCTCATAGACTTTCCTGCCCTGGGTGGCTTTGAACTGTGATCCTCAGATGTCTGCCTCCTGAGTAGGTAGGATTACAGGCGGTGAGTCACTGGCACCAGGCTTAAAAACTTTTAAACCTGTTTCTTTCAGACAAAAATTTAAAATACTTCATTTTGATCTCTTAGGTAATACCAAAAAAAAAAGTAAATTCACAAATCAACTTGTATTGAGCTTTCTGACTATGTTTCTGGAGCTTTCTGCATCTAGACCAACAGCATTTCTTCCTTGAGTGTTCCTGTACTGTTTTGTGGCACTGGGAAAGTGTCTGTGTGCTGTGAGGAATCCTAGTCATATATCCAATGATATGTGGTCCTCATTTCCATTCCCTCCTGTACTTTCTTTTAGGAAGCCTCTCATTTATTGACTTGTGACTTTCTACCCTAACAGTTATCAAGATGGTTTTTATTTTCAGCACAATACCATTCCATACAGGATGTGTCATACAGCTATTTTTCTTTCCTGGAGTAGTTGGATCTAAGATGGTACTGTTCATGGCCATGGCTGCGGGCAGATGCGTGGTCCTGTGGAAGTGTCTCCATTCCTGACCCTTATGAGTTCATGGACATGAACTTCACTCATCTTGTGCTGGGATTACTGATCATACACTGGGTGATCCACTTTGCTTTTTGGTCTATTTACCTTTTGTAGTTCTAATAATAGTTTTTACTGTGATTTTCGTTGGTTTATCAAACTGATCTACATAGATTGTTTTTGTGTGTTCTACAGCTGTGACGTGTATTCCAGATCTAATTTTGTATCAGCACAACCCTGCTCTTGAAGAATTAGAATGGAAATATTCTTGGTTATGTAGGGAATTGTTGAATCTTATGTTTTTACTCATTCAGCTTCTAAATTTCTCTTAATTTACATTTGATACAGAAGCACTTCTTATGGCCATTTATAAGTTTATGACTTTTAATCATTTCTTTATTTGTTTATATCTTAGTATCTTCTATCATGACTTGATGGCTCTTTGTCCTGACAGACTTGGATTCCTTTCCCAAAAGCGTTGGCATATTTTTTGTGTCTGTCAATATGAGATCATTCTCCTCTTGTCTATAAGATTTCTGATTAGAAATACTGTGATAATATTGTTTGAGCTCCCATTTATATGACAAATTACTTTTTTCTCAATGCTTTGAAAATTCTCTTTTGACAATTACAGAATATGTTTGAGATATTTTCAGGTTTAGACTGCCTAGCTATCCTTAGGTATCATAAACCCAGATGTTCCCATTTTTTTCCCTATTTTGGAAATTTTTCAGCCATTGTTTTAAACTTTCCACCTTTTTAGAATTTTCTAAATATGCATGTTGTTTTCACTTTAGAGTCCTATTTGCTCCATTTCTTTACACTTTCTCAAATTCCCTTCTCTTTCTGTACTTCAAATCATCCTTCAAATTTATTTTTTTTAAATCAACTTTTGGCATTGCCATTGAAGTTTACTATTAATTTTTTAAGTGTGTTTAGTGTTTCCTTCAGCTTCTAAGTCCTCCTTTTTAATACTTTTGATTTTTTTCAAGTACTGTACTTGAACTCAGGGCCTGGTCACTGTCCCTTAGCTTGCTTAAGGGACATGAGCTACTGCAGGGGTTTTTTGGGTGGTTAATTAGAGATAAGTCTCATGGACTTTCTTGTCTGGGCTGGCTTCAAACTGCTTCAGATCTCAGCTTCCTGAGCAGCCTGGATGATATGCTGAGCCTAGCACATGGCTTTGATTTTTTAATTTCTCATTTTTAATGTATCTTCTTCTTAATATCATTTAGTTGCCAGTTTTTGCTCCTCATAGGTCCACTGAATTAGAAGGGTTATTGGAAGGTTTTGGTCCAACAGTTCCTAGATATCCCTTTCTTCAGCTCAGCTAATGCAATGTTTCATTTTTCTTTGGGTAGGATCATGTTTTCCTGATTCTTGAGGAAGAAAACACTACTGCTAAGTGCGTGACTTCACACTAGCAGGGACAGACCTCGGACAGTACAACCTGGGGTTTGCACAGGGCAGCTGTCAGTGAAGAATAGTGCTGGATTTCTCCTCAAGCTAATGTGCTCACTCACTGGCTGCCATCACATGAAGACGGGAGAGCTCACTGCGGTCTCTGGTGGTTGGTGGTGGGAGCTCACTGGGAGGCTCTGGTGATGGTGGGAGCTCACCACAGACTCTAGGGTGGTGGGAGATCACCACAGGCTTGGGTGGTGGTGGAAGCTAATGGGAGACTCTAGTGGTGGGAGCTCACTAGGAGGCTCTGCTGGTGGGAGCTCCCTGGGAGGCTCTGGTGGTGGTAGAAGTTCATTGGGAGGCTCTGGTGGTAGTTGGAGCTCATTGGGATGCTCTGGTGGTGGTTGGAGCTCATTGGGATGCTCTAGTGATGGTGGGAGCTGATGGCAGGCTCTGGTGGTAGTGGGAGCTGACCACAGGCTCTGTTGGTGGGAGCTCACCACAGGGTTTGTGGTGGTGGGCGCTAAACTGGGATGATCTGATGGTGGTGGGAGCTCACCACAGGTTCTGGTGGTAGTGGGAGCTCCCTGCAGGCTCTGGTGGTGGTGGGAGCTGACTGCAGGCTCTGTTGGTGGGAGCTCACCACAGGGTTTGTGGTGGTGGGCGCTAACTGGGATGATCTGATGGTAGTGGGAGCTCACCACAGGTTCTGGTGGTAGTGGGAGCTCCCTGCAGGCTCTGGTGGTGGTGGGAGCTTACTGGGAGGCTCTGGTGGTGGGGGAGCTCACTTACAGGATCTGGTGGTGGTGAGAGCTCACCGAAGGCTCTGGTGGGAGGACCTCACCCGAGGGCTCTGGTGGAGGTGGGAGCTCACTGTGGGCTCTGGTAATGGTGGGAGCACACTACAGGTTCTGGTAGTGGTAAGAGCTCACTGCAGGCTCTGGTGATGGGAGCTCACCACAGGCTCTGGTGGGAGGAGATCACCCAAGGGCTCTGGTGGAGGTGGGAGGTCACCACACCCTCAGGTGGTGGTGGGAGCTCACTGCAGGCTCTGGTGGTGGTGGGAGCTCACTTGGAGGCTCCGGTGGTGGTGGTGGGATCTCACTGTGGGCTCTGGTGGTGGTGGGAGCTCACTGGGAGGATCTGGGACCAGGTGGGAGTTTATTGCAGGCCTTGGCAGGCCAGGCTTCTGGCTGGGTACCAAGGTCATGATCATGCCCAGGTACCACTTGGTCCCTGGTGTCCCATCTAGTGATTGTCTGAGCATAGTCTACTGATGTAAACCAGAACTATTCAGTATGGAAGCAAGACCACAAGCTATGTTACAACACTGAGTTACAAAAAATCATGAAAATAACACCAAGATCTCCTATGCATTAAACAGCATGATTACAGAATCCAATTGATACACATTTAAAATGAAATCACATGGTATAACATCTGAATGTGCACAGGATTGAAATATGTATCAAATATGTTTCCCAACCAGTATGAGATTATTTTGGAAATCAATGCAACAGTTAGGCTGTATCCATATATTTGAAAAACAAATAGAAAAGTTAACCTATATTCATATATTTGGAAAATACACTGTCCTCTTAACAAGCTCAAGGTAAAGTAGAGAAATAATCACATAATTAACATAATATTGTCAACGGGATGAAAACAAAATTATAATAAATTCCTGGATTATAAACTATATAGCATGTTTGCAGATATAAGGTCTATATATGCAAAGGTCCAATGCTTTTTCTGATATTTGCAATGATATGTGGAGTTTGAAATATTTTTTAAACTCATGCTTTGTAAGTACTTTTATAATAATACTCTCAAACAAAATACTTGGTAAGATTGAACAAACAAGTTTAAGACATATAAGATAAAAACTATTAAATTCTGATGAAGGAATAAGTCAATAAATAGAGATTTACTTCATGTTCATAAACAGACAAGAGTCAGTACTGCCAGGTATTCATTATCCTCAACTTGATGTATATATTCAATACAACTACAAAACACTATTAAGATTTTCACTCTCATGCTTGGTTAGTATCAGTCTTCTGCCTTTTTCTCATTAAATATTAATGCGGTTCTTATATGTACACTCACTATTATGGGAATAGAAATAAATAGAATATTGCGCTCCAATCATATTAGTGCTTACACCAACAACCTTAACACTGAGAAAGGACAGATGAAGAGACCATTCAATATTTGCTAAAAATT
Source organism: Dipodomys spectabilis (assembly GCF_019054845.1). Taxonomy (NCBI): domain Eukaryota; kingdom Metazoa; phylum Chordata; class Mammalia; order Rodentia; family Heteromyidae; genus Dipodomys; species Dipodomys spectabilis. The sequence goes on along the minus strand of NW_024870772.1, from coordinate 45,781,137 downwards.
CATCTATTTCATTGTTTTATTCTAGTAAAATTATTCTGGGTTTATATATAATATAGTAGTGCATTACAATGTATTTTCAACTACCTTTATATCACTTAATGACAGGCAAAAAATGTGTATCAAAGTGTTAATTTTAGAACTCTACTTAAGAAATGACATTGATGAGATCTACATGCTTCTCTGAATCACAGGAAGACTGTGAGTATATACATTATATATAATTTTATATCTTTGTATTTGTGTGTTACATATTATTTTTATATATTCATATATAATTTAAATCACACCCTAGTTCAATCATAGAAATACTGGGTATAGAATAAATAGAAGTGTGGGGCTGGGAAGGTGGCTCAGTGGTAGAGTGCTTGCCTTCCATGCATGAGGCCCTGGGTTCAATTGTCAACACCACATAAGCAAAAAGAAAAAAGCCAGAAGTGGTGCTGTGGCTCAAGTGGTAGAGCGCTATCCTTGAGTTGAAATGCTGAGGGACAGCACCCAAGCCTAGAGTTCAGGCCCCACGACTGGACCCCCCCCAAAAAAAAGAATAAATAGAAGTGTATGGAATGTTTCTAATGAACACAAGAAAATATGTTTTAAGTATCACTTTGCTGTTTTTAATAATCATCGAATTTTATTAGAGTAACTTGAATGTAGCTTTGATTAGGTTTATCACATAAGGACAAAATTCTGGGAAAGAAGATACCTAAGAGATGTCCCAGGAGAATGATAAGGAGACTCTTTCCAATTTTTGGCTCTACTTAAAAACAAAACTAACGAAGAATCTCTCCATACAGAGGCTATATGCTACAATATTCTACACTGAGGAATATGTATTGTCTCTAAATTCTATTCTTGAAGAAAACAAATTAGATTACACATGTAGATACAATCTAGAGCAAACTAAAGAAAGGTCTTGACTACTGCAGGTAAGATGATAAATTATCTGATTTTGGGACTTTCAATTTTCATTCCACATACCAATTTGATCATGTTTTCTGTAACATTTTTCATACTGATCTTAAGAGTTCTGAAGGTGTCATTTAGTTAATGTACTCAACGAAGACATTACATTTTTTCTGCCAGTATGTACTTAACACTTCAGAACTCCTTGGAATACATTCAGAAAATAACAGTAATGTTCTATACTTGGACAAGTTCCAAAATCCTCAATAGGGAGAAAAATGGCTTTCATAAGCCATCTGACTTGACCTGATATATTCAAATTACTTTTAAATTTTGTGTCTTTTGCCATTTAATTAAAGTAGCAAATGTGAAATACTCAATTATTGGCATTAATGGAGTGAAATACACTTGACATAACAAAAACACATTAAAAATTATTGTAACAGTAGCTTGAAGCATCATTGGCCATTTACTTAAATTTGTGTATGCGTGTGTATTCTCTACATGGTGTGAAGTATTAATGTCTTATTTTAGGAATCTTGTCATTTGTCACTTTTCTCAGTATCAAATGTCAATCAGAAGCTGTTATATGGAGTCAGGCAGACCTCCTTTATACTCTAGGCCTCTCACTGTCTATGTTATTAGGAAAGTTTGCAGTCACATCTGCCATATTGATCTTGTGATTATTAAAATATCATGTTTGAAGTTTAAGAAAATAAAAAAGAAAGGCAAGTTCAGAAAACTTGCTTTTGAATTCTTTTATTTTCCAAGAATATGGTACAAAATATGAAAAGATACAAATAAATGGTACAATATATAATGGGGCCTATAAGCCTTGGCTACTCTGGAGTCTGAGATATGGAGGATTGTGATTTGATGCTAGCCTGGAAAGAAATGTCTATGAGACTCCATCTCCCAAATAGCCAGCATAAAGCTGGGCTGGTGGCATGATTCAAGTGTTACAGTGCCAGCTGAGCAAGAGTGAGGCCCTGAGTTCAAACTCAGGTACTTGCTAAAATACACAAACAAAAACACATAGTATGAGACCAATATGTTTGTGTATTTGCCCCTTAATTTCCTCATTAACAAGAAACTGTTAAAATAATAAACTTTTAAGGTCTCTTGTAGCACTAAAATCTTGTATCCCTATTCTGAACACTTTCATGAGTCATGCACTTCCATGGATCTAATTTTGATTTTGGTGAGATTAAGACCATCATACTTTATAATTCAAAATTAAAGTTTATGTTCTCTTATTGCAGAGAGAAAAAAAGCACTTAACAGGATACAAGCTTTGAAAAAGAGTATTGAACATTTGTAACACTTTTTTTTTTTTTTTTTTGGGTCCGGTTGTGGGGCCTGAACTCTGGGCCTGGGTGCTGTCCCTCAGCTCTTCAGCTCAAGGCTAGCGCTCTACCACTTGAGCAACAGAGCCACTTCCGGCTTTTTTCTTTTTGCTTATGTGGTGCTGGGGAATCGAACCCAGGGCCTCATACATTGCAAGGCAAGCGCTCTACCACTGAGCCACCTTCCCAGCCCTTGTAAGACTTTTGTAAATGCTCTTGATGTTTTATTTTACCTTGAAATTGCATAAACTTCTTTTACAACAGAACTATAAGTATCAGACAGCTATCCTCAGTTTCCTTCCATCATATGTCAGATATACGCTAAACAAACACTTAATCAAAGTAAAAATAAATGATAAGCAGCTTTTCACATATTATAAAAAAAATCATGTTTGCAATGTCTTAACACAGACCAGACACATAAGATATGCTACCTAGTGAACCTTATAATGCCCCTGCTTCTACTAAAAAGGGGGAAAAGGTAGTGAGATGGGAATAAAAGAGACAAAGAAAAAAGAAAACAAAGGAGGGAGGGAAGGAAGGGTGGGTGGAAGAGAAAGAAAGGAGGAAGGAAGGATATACTTTTTACAACTTCAGATCTGACCTAGAGACTATTCTACCCACTATATTGAATAAATATGACATAAATAAGTAGCTTAAGAACCGATGAAAATAAAATTCACATTTTCTAATTAATAATGTTAATAATAATAATAATAATGTAGGTAGTAGCTAGGATCTGTCTATCATAAAAGCTAGGCTCAAAAATGAAAGTCCTTTTGTCATGGAAGACCAGTAGTCAACATGTAAAATACATATTGATGCCAATCCATTTCAATTCCTGCTAAATGGTTTCTTTCCAAAAGAACTATTTGAAATCATGCACACTGGGCAACATCAACAAATCTAAAAGGAAGTTACTTTTTCTGTTTCTCATCACTGAAAGATGATGATGTATCCTAAGCCTGTAGAGAAAGGTAGGATGTACACACTCCATAATTACCCTTTCCTCTTATTTTTGCTCCTCATAATTTATTTTCTTTTCTATTCCCCTGTTTCTCCTTTTCCATTGTTATTTCTTGTATTTTATGATTTTTAAATCTTTAGGATGTTATTTCATAGATAAAATGACATTGTCATCTGAACATGAAGTATTCATCAATATGCTAGTCTGGTAAAATTCTGTGAGAAAGATCTTGAAGTTCTGTCTTCCCATGACAGAATGTCTTGTTATCTTATGCTAACTGACCCACAGGAAAGTATCTTGCCTTTATTTTTGCCAGAAGAATTTGGTTACTGATTATAAAAAAAAAATTCGAGTCCCTGTTCCTAAATACTATCAGGATACTGCACTTTTTTGGTACTTAGTATAGTCCAGAACATTTCTCATACTTACCGTGTTTCAAATCATTTTGACCTTAAACACATGAGGTAGTAGCCTTTAGCCCTATCTTTACATGTGAAGAGATGGAGGCACCAAGTGTCTTAGTTACTCTCCCTAGAAGACACAGCAAGAAAATTCAGGGCATAATTGCCCTGTGTTACTACATTCTTACACATTGCAATATATTATGTGTTCAGAATTGCTCCTATATAAACTTTCCTTTTCCCCTGAATTAATTTTCATACATCTTTTAAAATTAGAAAAAAATAAATGATGGTTCTTAGCAAGACAGGTTGGGAAAGATTTCTGCTCTGTGAAGCTTTCCATATTGATCTTTTATTTCTAGTAACTACAGACTTAAAAATGTAAAAATCTACATTTTACCATTGTATCTACCTGTTCAGTCCCTTTTCCTTGATTAATTAGTGTGCTTTCAATTGATTCAAGATATCAGAAATACCAAGTAATGTGGGAAATATAATTTTCTTTTATGTATTTATGTTCTTTCAAAAATGACATAGGGTTGCTGTGCTACAGTTAAAAGAGCTTTTCTCTTCGGTGATTTCATTGCCCTCTAGCATGAATGCCAACTCCACATCCTCTTCCCTGAGACAGAGAAGCAGTGCCATGATAACTGCAGTGTTAAGCACTATGCTCAGGCCATAATGTAAAATGGAATCTACTTTCTGAATTTCTGGACTTAGAAAACACTTCTAACCTCATTTTAAATATTAACTCATACCAACCCTATACAAGTTTTATAACTTGAAGATGTCTAAACATACAGAACTAATTTTCATAAGGTATATGAAGATTTTCATAATTTTATGATTCTAACACTTTACTAAAATATGTTTAGATCAATCATATTGCTCTATAGTGTTATATTTAGATATCATTTACAGAACTTTCCCTCCTCTCCCACAATTTTCCTTTATGTTTCCTTTCAGACTTTTCCTATTTGTTAAAATGGACATTTGGATCTTCTGCTAACAACTCAAAAGATACATGGAACATTTAAAGAGTCTTGGGGGTTTTGCTTAAATTATAAAGAATTATAAATTATAAAGAATTCTTAATTGTATAACATTTACTCTTTTTTATATTAGCATGGTGAATCTCCCATTTTATTCAAGGTTGAAATATATCAGAACTGTTTAATTTTTTAACTTAATGCTTACATTGCACATTTTATTCATAAATGTCATTTTATATTTTAAAATATCTAATTACATATTAGACAATATTCTCCACTTAATGAGTCAGTTTTTCAGCCAGACATTTGGGTGCTTTTTGAATAATTCTTGTTATTTTCTTCTGATTTAATCTCATTTTTTTGTAGCTCATTGTTAATCCTTCCTGCTAGTAACATTAAGGTCATTGTTCTTTATTTAGTGCTTCATGTATAATTAAGGAACTGAATATAAAATTATGTACCTGGGAAAGATATGTGTTACACAGACAAGTGTGCCAGAAGATGTCCATATTGGATATAAGAATTGTAAAGATAATCATTAGTGCACTAGAACTGATTACATGATTGAGTTCTGTTTCTACTGGCTAACTTGAAGCTAATGGTGGGATTTTTATCTGTATATATAACACACAACTTTAACATAAATATTCTGGAGTCCAAGGATAAAACTACAGATTTGTAATTCAATAAATAGGTAAAATTTAAAATAGAAAACTTGACACATTAAATTAAGCAAATATGATAGATCTCTGAGTTACATCCAAAACTAAAGGTTTGCAGAGTAGAAGTTAACCCCTATGCAATAGTGAAAAGTCTAGACATGCAATGTAGGAGGGGTGTTTTGCAAGGGAAAGCTTAGAAATGATCATGCTGTATTCAGCTGAATCAACAGGAAGTTTGATTTAAAATGAACAAAATAAACTACTATTTTGTTTTCTCACATTACTAGAAGAAATTTAATAAGAGAAAAATTTCTGGCTTACATTAAGTAACAACATACCTACTAGATGCTAAGCCCTTTCAAATTTTTCACTGTATCATTTATAATATGTGCATTTTATAGCACTGTAGTTGTAATACCTTCAGAAATAATATCAGTAAATAAAAGAAAAAGTAGATCAAGATAATACTTCCAACATTTGACAGTTTGGAGCTGGGTGTCAGTGGATCATGCCTGTAATCCTATCTACTTAGGAGGCTGAGATCTGAGGATGAGGTTCAAAGCCAGCCCAGGCAGGAAAGGCCTTGAGACTCATCTCCAATTAACCACCAGAAAACTTGTGGCCCTAAGTGGTAGAGTGCTAGCCCTGAGCAGAAGAGGCTCAGGCACAGTGCCCAGGCCTTGAGTTCAATCGCCACCACTGACAAAAGAAAAGGAAAAAAAATAAAGTTTTTCCCCCGCAAAGCCTGCCGGCAAAGATGATTGTTTCATTTCATTTAGCAGTTCTGAGCCATATGCTCAGCATTCAGTGAATCAATGACCCAGGAAAATGGAACTGTGAAAACTGGTTGATGAAATCTGTAATGGTCCTGATTTGCCATATGGTGCTATCTTAAAAAATTACGGGATTTCAGCCTATAGCATGAACAAATGGAATTTCTGTTGGCAGGTAATGAGAATAGCACTATGAAGACATAAAGCCAAAGAGTAAAGGAGATACTGAAATAAGACACACACATGCAAACTAGCCAGAATTAATCCTGTGGAGAAATAAATTCAAATAATGACTAAAGAGCTATTATGTAAAACATCCAGGAGCCAATGTTTCTATAAACATGGCATCTGACTGAACTGTTAAGTGTGTTGAATTAACCAAAAATAAATGACTACTGATAAAGGCTTGGATTTAACAAAAAAGGGGGAAATAATTAAAGAGGTTGTACAATTCCAATGTTTCATAGGTTTCATCTTTTTTTTGGTAGTACTGAGGTTTAACTCTGGGCCCCAGGCTTGCTAGATATGATATCTATCACTTGAGTTTAAGCTCGTCTTCAGATATTTCAATTTTTTCAAATATGTTATTGATAAAAGAACACAACACATTGAAAGGTATTTAACTGCAGGCTACTTGAACAGTCATCAGCATATTATCAGAAGAAGCCTATGCTTATGAGCACAGTGGCATAATCCAGTAATGAGTGTGTATGATGGTGTCTCACATCTCAGTATGCCCTTAGAGACTCGGCCTTAAAGGTTAGAGACATAGCCCATTTAGTTACAAGGTATATCCAACTCAAGAATATGGGATAGATGCAGAATTTTTAGTAATTTAAAAAATGGAGGATACTGAAGAGGCTGAGATCTGAAGATCACAGTTCAAAGCCAGCCCGGGCAGGAAAGTCCGTGAGACTCTTATCCCCAATAAAACACTAGAAAACTGGAAGTGGTGCTGTGGCCAAGTGGTAGAGCACTCACCTTGAGCTGAAGAGCACAGGGACAGCGCCCAAGCCAAGTTCAAGCTCCACAACCAAAAAAATAAAATAAATTTTAAATAAAATAAAAATTGGAGGAAGCACATAACAAATGTCATGTATGGAATAAGTGCTGGTGGCTCAGGTCTGTGATCTGAGCTACATAGGAGACTGAAATCTGGAAGAATGCAGGTCATGGCCAGCCTAGGCAGAAAAGGTTCACTATATATGAGACAATAAGTTTCAAATGATTGGCCAAAAACAAAGCAAGAGGTATGGTATGTCTCAGGTAATACAGTATCAACCTAGCAAGTGCAAGGCCTGAGTTAAAACCCCATGACTGCCAAAATTAATAACAAATAAATGTTGCCTATTAACATCATATTTTTATATAATTTGTTTATTAAGAGAGCTTTACTTTTTATGCATTAATATTGATATCCATGCATAGACTATGATAATTATGTGCCACAAGGCTAAGCCTTGCAAGAAATCTCAACTCAAATAACATGGTAACCTAACAAAAACCTACAACCTGAACCAAATGCACACACATGCATGTTTAGAGTAAAACAGGGAAACACTTCAGGACATTTAAATAGACAATGATTCTTTTTATCTAGAACTCCAAAACATAGTAAACAAAAGCAAACATGGACAAATGATGTCAAACTAGAATGCATCTATACGGAAAAAAATGTTTTTCTTGGAGTAGAAACTGTAAAGCATTTGTACAGAAAAGAAAATATGTTTTTACTCAGAGCATATATTTTACTCAGAGTAAAAACTGTCTGACATGGATCAGCATTTATGTCACTTTAAATTCCTAACCTGCAGAAATAAGCCATCAAACAAAAAATTAGCAAAGGGGATGAAATACAAATGGAAGAAATACAAATGACCCTAAATATGTAAAAAATACTCAACCTTATCAGGCCTTTGGGGAAATATAATAAAAATATTATGAGATAGCATTTCATCCCTATTAGAAAATCTATTATCAAAAACAAGTAATAACAAATGCTAGCCAAGAGATGAGGAAAAGGGACACATACTTTGGGTGGGAATTTAAACTAAAACTAAAAAAGCAATTGGAGAGAATGATAATGGAGAATCTAAAAAAAAACAACTACTAAAAATAGAATTATCATATACTCTAAGTACCAGGCTCTGGATATGTATACACACACGCACACGCACACACCGTACAAAGGAAATGTAGTGATCACACCAAAGACATAGTTGCATGCCTATGTTTATTGCTATAGCAATCATATACAACAAAAAGTGAAAGGTCTTATGTTAAATAAATCACTCTACACGTAGAAAGAAAAATACCTAAAAATTAAAATTAGAAAGGCTAACAAGACATACTAGTGATTAAGAAAGTTTGGGAGGGGACAAGGAGAGAAGGGTAGGTAACAGGAAGCTGGGTTAGAACAGCTCACCTTGCAAACATGCTCTGAAATGCTGTAATTTATCCCACTAAAACATACAAGTATGTGTGTGTGTGTGTGTGTGTGTGTGTGTTTGTCAAAAATAAAATTTTCTATTTTTGTTTTGAAAAACATAAAAATTGTTACAAAGTTTAATCTTTTAAATTTCCATTTTATCAATGAAAAAAGAAATTCAGCACAGTATAAATTGCAAGTTACTCTATAAGCATACAAAGTACTTTCTTTCATGTGAGACTATTACATTCAGAAAGTATCTAGGAAAGAATTCCAAGAATATATTCATGAATCCTTGTAAGGGAAAAGAAACAATAAAATGTCATGGAACAAAATGAAAGAAAATATTTTCCTCCATTTAATATATACAAAATTTTCATTCTCCATACATATTCTCTTCATTGTTTTTCTGTATTCTTTTCTCTACAATTTGAATTTTTCATTTAGTTTTTTTTTTCAGCCAATTCAATATTACTGAACTTTGGATTATAAACTCAAGGTAGCATAGTAAGTGGGGAAAACAGTATTACTAATCGTGACTTTTCATCGTTTTCTGTACTCAGTCTCTACTCAGTTCATCTGCCCAGTAATGGATCAACCAAATGACTGCCGTTTCTGAGTTTGTGCTGCTGGGTCTCTGATTCTTGGGAAACTAGTTTTCTCATGTCGACATTCTCCTTGCTCTACTCGGGAATTATTCTGGGAAATCTCTTCTTTGTGCTTTTAGTCATCGCTGACTGTCACTTACACTCTCCTATGTATTTCCTGCTGGCCAGGAGGTCGTCTCCATAGCCGCGGGAGACTGCGCGCTGGAGAGCTGTCTTACTGGAGGACAGGGGCATCTTCTAAACCTTCGAAGATATAAGGGTCCTTGCCGGAGCCAGTCTGTCTCACAACAACAACAACACACATCATTGAGTGTATAAGAAGTGTGTGCAGGGCCAGCGCCTTGACAACACACACACACACACACCACTGCGTGTGTAAGAAGCGTGTGCAGGGCCTGCATTGGTGGCTCGCGCCATCTGCAGGCCGCCGGCCCAGTCCTGGGCGCCTCAGGAGGCCTAGGCTGAGGCTCCTGGCGCCATTCCGGGGCCGCCCGTCCCATCCGGCCGAGGCTCTGGCTCGAGCGGCCCGGGCAGGGAGGCCCATGAGCCCATCTCCATTTAGCTCCCAAACGACTACCACCACCAAGCTGGAAGTGGGGCTGCTACTCAAACGTAAAGCGCGGGCCTTAGGAGTCAGGTCGGACATACCTGAGGCTGGAGATGCATGTCCACGCGGCCTCTCCTGTTCCCACAGCCGCACGGGGCCGGCAGAGGTGCTTCTTCCCACTCAAACACTGCCTCTTCTCACAATGCCCTGAGTGCCCGCTACACCAATGGAAAGAGCCTGCCTGCAGGAGCCATGGACCAATCATCGTGGCCTGGGGATGGGACGGGAAAAGGGGCCCAGACTATAAAAGCCGCCCTGCGCCAGGCCCCAAGGTAATCTGCTGGGAGTCCACTGGCTCTTTCGAGCTTCCCTTTCACGTTCAAATAAACTTGCTCTGTTTTCCTGAAATACTTTCCTTCCTTTTACTTCTTTACTAAGTGGAGAAGGCAAACTTACCTGTAGATGGTACTTGTACCACGGCCTCCATCTTTCAACAGTGCAAATCACCTGACTGTTGCTGGGTTAGGAATGACATCCTAGTGCCAGTGCAGGAACTCCAGCTATAGAATATATTAGTTGAGACTTTTACACACACATGCGCGCGCGCACACACACGATAGACAGATAGATAATTGATTGAGATAGGTAGATAGATAGATAGATACCAAAACTTCTGAAGTGAAGGTAAGGATCAAGTTGTAGAACAGGAGTCTTGAGCAAAAAGAGCACCGAGGTCCTGAGTACAAGACCCAGGGCCAGCAAAAGAAAAAATACACACACACTATATATTATACACTATATATTATATAGATACAGACATACATACACATATGTGTACAACAGACAGCTATGCATCTTATAAAGTGTTGCTGAAATTAGCCAATCTGTGGAATCAGCCTAGGTGCCCACTAACTGATGAGCAGCTAAAGAAAATACATAGTGAAGTATTATTCAGCCATAAAGAAGAATGAAACTATGTTATCTGCAGGAAAATTAATGGAAGAACAGATGATCATATTGAGCAAAATAAGTCAGTCTCATAAATACAAATGACACATTTTCACTCAGATGTGGAATGTAGACCTCAAATAATACAATAATAATTAATATTAAAAAACGGTTGTAAAAGAGAAACTGAGTGGAAGAAACCAGAAGAATGGGGGTGAGAACGCAGGGTGATAGAGGTGAATATAATTTAAAACAGTATAAAGAAGCTCATTAGAAACAGAAAGAAAGAAAGAGAGAGAGAGAGAAAGAAAGGAAAGAAAGGAAAGAAAGAGAAAGAAGGGGTAACCATGATTATATTTTATGTGTATGTGAAAATGTCACAATGAAAACTATTAGTTGACAAGCCTAAAAAGGGAAAATAGCTTTAAAAATAAAATTCCTGATTTCCCTAAAGAAAGTTGTATCACAGACATTTGTAATGATTTAGTTCCAGTCTCATGTTGCAAACTTCACATAGTATACCATTTGTAACAGAAAAAAAAACCTGGTTTACAGGACTTCATGTGTATCTTAGAGCACTTTATAGAAAACTTTTAACTGGTTTTGCCATTGTGGAGATACATCTTAACCCATCTTTCCATACAGACACTGGAAATTCATCTGGTTATGTACAATGTATCTAGGCAAATATACATTCATATACCTGTTCTGGCTTTGAAGAAAGGGCATGAGACCATTGGTGACATGGGTGGGTGTGGAGATAGTATGCTAAATGACCAGAGCCACACACACAGAAGGAAAGGACGCATGCTTTCATTGTAAGCAGAGTATTGCTAACACTGAATGACTAGAAACAGAATAGGATTCTGACAACCAGGAGTAGGCTGGCCAAGGACACAGAGGGAAGTGGGTCAGCATGGCGCCCTGAAGACCCCTCTGTGCTGTCACAGGACAGAGAAGTGGTCAGCATTGTGTCCTGAAGACCCCTCCATGCTGTTACAGGGTCAGCACTTCTTCTTTTTTTTTTTTTTTGGGTCCGGTCGTGGGGCCTGAACTCTGGGCCTGGGCGCTGTCCCTCAGCTCTTCAGCTCAAGGCTAGCGCTCTACCACTTGAGCCACAGCACCACTTCCGGCTTTTTTCTTTTTGCTTATGTGGTGCTGAGGAATCGAACCCAGGGCCTCGAGTATGCAAGGCAAGTGCTCTACCACTGAGCCACCTTCCCAGCCCCATTAGCACTTCTTATTTAAGGTGGAATATTCCTGGTTTATATGTTTGAACCACATTTTATTCTTTGGCCCATCTCTTCCTAGTTACTAGTTTCTATATCTTGGTTAATGTGAATATGGTTTAAATAAATGAGAGAGTGTAGATATTGCTTTAAAATTCTGATTCCATTTGCTTTATTTATCTATACCTAGTGGTGGGATTTCTGGTTAAAGTTGGTGAGTTATAGTTTAGTTTTTTAAGGATCTTCTGCACTTTTCCTGACTGTCTGCTGTTTCAGCTCATTATCTGGCCACTGTGCCAAGGCTATAGTTTCCCATGTCTGCGCCAATAATTGTTATTCTTGTCTTAATGTTCTTGCCTTCCATAGTCACTTGTGTTCAACTAGGCTAACTTGAATGCAGTGCTGAAAAGGGTGCAGTATTATAGGAAGCCTTCAGTTCAAAAAATGTTTTTTACGTTTTTCACATTTCCATTAGTATCAATTAGTTGTATAAGGGGATTTCGTGTTCACATGTCCATATATGCATTCCCTATGCCTTGATGAGACTCAGGTCCTATATAACTCTTCCTCATCTCCCTTGCCAAACCAGTTCCAACTAGCTCTATTGTTCTATTTTCATATATTTTTACTATACTTTTTACAACAGTCACCTTTGTTTACCCTCTTCATTTGCACACACATTCGGACCCACATAATGCATTCATTGGCTTACTTTCCAGTCATTCACTCTTTTAATGTATGCTATGTAACACACAGCATTTTAATCAGGTTGGTGACTTCAGTTACTCTCACTGTCCCCATCTCCCCAAGGCCCTGTTATTCTACAGCTTTTAGTGAGTTTCATTTGCTACCTTTGTTCACAGAAACAATGTACCTCAGAGAAAGTTTTAAGCTAATGTTCCCTAAAGAATATGGAAGTAAAAGTCTTTCCAAACTTGGCCCAATTTAAATGCCTGTCTGGAAGCATCCCAGCCTCACCGCCACCTTTTCAGAGTGTATATACCATGGTGAGATGAAGCCAAGGCTGTCCACCTTGCTCACCAAAGAAAGGGATTCTGCCAATAAGTACAGCACACATTGTGGGTTTTGCTTGTCACAGTGACTACTTTAAAAATATTTTTTAGGTTTCTTTAAGCATTTTTTTCTGTAGTTCTCTATGTTACCATTCTCAATATGTTATATAGTTGATATATTTACCACAATTGTGAGGATATAACAAACTAATTCTCAGACTTCTAAATCCCAAATAGTAGTTATACATATCAACCAACATCTTACAACCTTACAAGTTTTCAGTTTCAGAAATGAGGGAATACTCATTATATATCAGACAGTTATTATATATCAGACGGTTAAACTAAGACAAAGAAGGAAATAGAACAGAAAGAAGAAATGAAGAAACAAGGAGGGAATAATAAGAAACATGGAAGGATAGAAAAAGAAGCAAGGGGGGGGGGAGAAAAGGAAGAACTAATTTAAAAAGAACTTTTCTGGTTTATAAATATTACATGAGATTAATTTAAATAACATAAAGGAAGAGTTCAAGTAAAATGAACATGGATAATTTAAGCGATCTCACAAGACTGACAGAAATGAAAGTAGTTGTCACGTGTTTTTCATTTAAGCTAGTCTTATAAATTATGTGAGGGTGAGTCAATGAATAACAAATGGCATTGCTCAGACTGAGGAAACATTGCTTTTCAGAAATACACTCAGTGGGAAAAATTCATAAATAAGTACCATACTTATTTCTAGAAATAGCATACATTAGCAGGCTCTTTTGTAACAATCATTCTCTTTAGTTATTTGCTGAACAGTTTCTACAGGTTGTAGTAAACTTTGGCTCAATTCAGCTGTTCACGCATATCCCTTAGTAATAGATTTATTTCCCAGAATTATGTGATAAGATTGGCTATGTATCATTATATGATTTCCATGTTTTCACACTGGTAAAAATAAAATGGTTCTAAATATATTTTGTAGACATTCACTAAAGATATATCTGATTTTCTATAAAAGAGGTAGAAACAAGGCTTAGAAAAACTGTTGATAGAGAACATTTACTGATGACATTTTAAATCTAACTACCCATTTTCACACCTTTATACCCTGTTCTGATGTGTATTTATATACACACACACACACACATATTTATAAATTACTAACTTGCCTTTCTATAGTGAAATATTTCCCGTTCTTAGCCATGAGGCACAAAATCCAACTGCAAGAAACATTCTACTCAAGTGGTAGAGCACCATTTTAGCAAGCACAAGCCCCTGAGTGCGAACCAATTATCAAAAAAAAAAAACCCACTTATTTTAAATTCCAAGTTTACAGAAATGCTATGGTTTCTGTTTGCTTTTGTTCCCACTCATTGGACCCTAAACATTAAGGACTTGTTTCTGTTTCAGCCCTTCTGTTTCACCACATTCTCTTTCCCACCTCGTGAGAACACAGTGTAAGAAATGGAGGAAGCAAACCGGTTGGTGGTGTCTGAGTTTATTTTTCAGGGAGTCTGACTCTGAGGAGCTGCAGATCTTCCTCCTACTGCCATTTTCTATACTCTACCTGCTGACTTTTGTGGGAAATCTCTTCATGGTGCTGCTGATCATCACTGACCACCATCTCCACTCACCCATGTACTTCCTGATAGCTAATCTCTCCTTTGTTAACTTCTGTCTCTCCTCAGTAACCATGCCTAAGCTGACCACAGACTTCTGCAGGAGAACAAGACCATTTCCTTCAGGGCTGCATGAGCCAAATGCTGGGTGTGCATTTCTTTAGAGGGGCTGAGATGATGATTCTCGTGATGATGGGTTATGACCATTACATGGCCATCTGCAAGCTACTCCACTACTCCAGCATCATGGGCAGGCAAAGGTGCATCTGCTTGGTTTGGACAGCATGGATGATTGGCTTTTTGCATTCTCTAATTAAAATGGTCATGATATTGGGTATGCCCTTCGGTGGACCCAGAGTAGTGGACAGCTTCTTCAGTTACATGCCCTTGGTTATGAAATTAGCCTGTATGGAACAGACACTTTGGGAAGAGTGGTAAATGCTAATAGTGACATTTATGCAACAACTTGCTTCATTCTTTTGATGATCTCCTACACTTACATAATATTAACTGTCTTCTTTCATTCTAAAGACAGGCATCAAAAGCCCTCTCTACCTCTACCTCCCACATTGCTATAGTGGTATTGTTCTTCGAACCCTGCATGGTCATCTTTTTAGGGTCAGTCAACACCACCTGGATGGACAAGATTCTTTCTGTGCTTTATACACTCATCACACCCATCCTCAATCCAGCCATCTACACACTGAGAAATAAAGAGATTAAGAATGCCATCAAGAGACTGGCCTCACTATCAAACATGGTACTCTAATTTTAAATCACTGCACCTCAAAGAAAACAAGAATACTAAAAAAACCCTGACTCATCAATATGTGAATCCAAGGTAAAATTGTTAGACATCTCACATAATCAGAAAATCCACTCTGTGCCCAGTTAAGCTACATTTTCACCTGTAAGTTGAACTTTATACAGCACTCATCCATGCTTTCCATTATGAAAATATATTCACTTGTTACATACTAAGAATCTTACTCCTGAGTGAAAATAATAGCTCTTTTAAAATAGTCTCTTGTGTGTCTCCAAAGATTATAGGGTAACAATAATGAAAATAAAATTTCCCACGGTTTATTAAAACCAACTTATGTTTCTAACACTGGACAAGGCATTTCACATAGATCATGTATTAGTTACAAAATCACTCTAAATTAGTTATTATTCCAATTTCTATATAAGCTATATCATACGTCCAGCTTTTCTATAGATAATACTAAGATATTAAGTGGTACATCCGTGTAGAAAACAAAGTAAGTGCATCAAACCACAATATTTTATGCTTGTCCTCTATAACATAATTGCTGTAATTGTTTAAATCTTATTCATATAAATGCATAGCACCTGTGAATGTTTTTTCCTTAAAAGGAAAGGACTATGTGTACAATTTGAAACACTTTTCTGTTAATAAATTCTTTTATTAATTTATTTTTGTTGTTTTTGTTTTTGGTCGGTCATGGGGCCTGAACTCTTGGCAGGCACTGTCCCTCAGCTCAATGGTAGCACTCTACCACTTGAGGCACAGCACCACTTCTGGCTTTTTCTGCTTATGTGGTGCTGAGGCATCAAACCCAGGGCCTCATGCATGCAAGGCAAGCACTCTGCCACTAAGCCACCTTCCCAGCCCTATGATTGGGTTTATATTACTGGAAAAAAAAATAACAGACAGCCCTGAGTGTGGGAAAGTGGAAGGGTGTGTTCATTGTTTCAAAGCAAAAGAATTACAGACAGATGAGAGGAGAGCCGAGGAGAAACTGGGGGTGACAGCGCATTGTGGTGCCCATTCCTCCCCTGCAGAGCTCAGACACCCACAGTGATGGGCTAGAGGCCCGTCATTCTGCTCTCTAAGGAAACCTCCACCCCTAACACCCATTTCCAGCACACACAAACACATGCCTACACATAGATACGCACCACATTGAGTATATATAATATATATGCTAATATGATATATTAAAATGCTTTAAAAAGGAAAATACCTGGTGTTTTAACAGCATTGTGGGTACCCAGGGAAAGGCCAGTTATGCCAACATTCAGTCTTTTTAAATATAGTAGCTTTAATAATCTTTCATATTGCATGCTATTTGATGATTTCTGCCATTTTCTGGGTATAAGTATAGGACATCTTTAGAATATCTTAGTATCTAGTTTATTTTCCATGTACTAAAGAAACTTGGAATTTCTTGGATTTCATGTCTATGCCAATATCTTATAGATGACAATTAAAAGCAATCTTTTTCTCTAATGCCAATAAAATGAAGGGCTCATGATACCAAAATGATTTGTTGAAGAAAATTATATAAATAATTAGAGTTGTGTTATTCACAAACCAGATTATTGTGGAAGCATCACGCATGTCTGTGTACAGATTTTCCTGAAGATGAAGGTGACACTTTAGGATATATTTGGGATAAACTTGTTTTTACTTTGCTCAGTAATATAACTCTTCATTGTTAGAAGTTATTTCATGAATGATGTCAAGCCTGTATACAATAGCCTCTCTCACCAGGCTATGGAAACAAACAGCTGAGCATCTTGACCAAGTTCTTGCTACAACACAATAATTATTTCACGAAAATTTAAAAATGAGATCTTATAGTCCAGCTGGTTTTCAAGAAAAGGAATTTTATTTCATTCACTATCAATTCAAGTATATCACTTCCTAAAAAATTGTGTTTCAAAAACAATCACAATGGAACCTTTAAGATGATTTTGAGCTGAATACCCAAAAACATTTTAAGTGTAGAAAATATGGAGTGTAGACACTGTCATGCTCCCATTAGGATTGCTGGATATTTAGAGATAAGTTTTATAGTAATAAATAAAGTATCTATATCAAAAAAAGCTTATGTATGGAAGGAAATCAGATTAAATGAAGTTTTATTTGAAGTTTAAAACAAATTAACAAAAATCCAGTGGGCTGGGAATGTGGCTCAGTGGTAGAGCACTTGCCTTGCATGCATGAGGCCCTGGGTTCGATTTCTCAGCACCACATTAGCAAAAAGAAAAAAGCTGGAAGTGGCTCTGTGGTTCAAGTGGTAGAGTGCTAGCCTTGAGCTGAAGAGCTGAGGAACAGCGCCCAGGCCCAGAGTTTAGGCCCTACAACTGGACCCAAAAATTTTTTTTTAAAAATCCAAAAATTATTTACAAATACTAACAAAACAACATTTATTAAGAACAAAATGAAAAGGTACACAAAGCTAAGAAGGAAAAATTATGGCTAAAAAGACACCTGCCACATCAACTATTTAAAATGTAGTCAGTAAAGCAAGATCATGTTGGTTAGAGTGTATTGTTTTTAAAATCAATAATACTTTTTTTCTTAACATTTTATTGCCATTAGGTGTCACATGCTATTTCCATACATGTACATGAGGTACATTGGTCAGTTTAACTTTCTGTAATTCTACTTGGTTCCTGCTGCCCCCTTCTCAAAAAAATTCAGTGAGTTTCATTGTTCTATTTTCAACAAGTATTTAAAATACTTCTATCGTACTCACCCTTACTGCTTCCCCACCCAACAGAAACTTGTAAATCTTGTTATTATTTTTTAGTGTATATTAATTGTTCAAGGAGGTTTCTCTGGAATATTTCATGCATGTTCGTATTATACTTCAGTTCACATTGTTCTCAGACTCTGTATTCTCCTTCTTGTGTGACCTACTGTTTTCTAGTTTATCCACAGGGAGCTGGCTGATACTTTTGCCATAAAAATCCTCATTATTTTGGCCCAAAGATTCCAATATCTTGGAAGTTAATGCCTCTAGGAAACATCGGCCTTAATGAAACAGCTTCATTTTTCTTTAAACAGAAATTGTATCATTTCCTTATGAAATGGACATGCACAACAGAAGTCAAGGAAAACCTGTGAATAGGTCCAGGGTCAGTCACACGGACACTTCTGAAATAGATTCAGTGAACTGCAAGAAACCCCATGTAGATACAGTTAACCCATGAAAGCACACTGGCACTTTACAGAAAAAAATAATCTTAGGAAACACCAAGTGAACTTATATTTACTTTATCCTTAGTACTCCAGTATTTCTCAAATGATTACTTGTCATTTCTCAACAACATGCAAGGAATGAACAGTTAGGAATACCTTGCGGTAAGTGGACATTGTTATTTAGCCAAATATTGGTGCCAAAAATACTGTCACTGATTCTGGTAACTTTACAAATTCAGAAAACATCACAAATTTAAAAAGATATTATAGAGCCACATAATTAAGTCTCAGACAGAGAACAGGCCAATTTTTCTATTACTCATTATATCTCATGAGACTTGACCTTTGGGAAAACCAAAGTTCGTGGAAGCCTTATTATCTACAGAAAATCAGTCATGGAGACTATATTGGTCATTATTACCAGTTATGACAGTTAGTTTCATTCCTAAGGATAAGATTTATTGATATCTGTCTTACTGAGATGTAACAATGAATTTAAAAGGAGTAAGTTCTATTTTTCATCTTTTGAAGTTCTGAGGGTGAAATCCGTGCCTTTAGATAGGTAGCAAGCCTAATCTAATTGTCCACACTGCATTATAATCCTTCCTATGTTATTTGCTCCATTTCCTGATGTTTGCTTTGAAAACAGTATATTTGTTGTTTAGAGGAGTTACGCCCTTGGATTCCTCCCCTAAGTATACCCTTCTTTCATCAGCTTACTTGTGTATGACTGCATTGAGCCCTGGGTTTGACATGATCATAGTTGTATTTTAGATTTAGCTTCCACATATGAGAGAAAGTATGTGCCACTATTTTTCAAAAATTAATTTGAATCAACCAACATTCTTAATTCTTCTACTGATCCACCCCTTCTTAACAAGATAAAATAAAATTCAATTCCAAACAAATACAGCTCTAAGAAAACATGCTGAGCAAATATAGAGCCTTGCTCCTTTCAGGCTTCCATGGGACATGGACATTCAATTCTGTCATCTGTGTACTAATGACCAGGCCTGGCTGTGGAGAGCTGCGGGAGCTGGCCAAAGATGGCGCGGCCACATGGCACGGCCAAGCCAAAGATGGCGCTGGCTTCCGCCTTCCGCCTTCCCGATGGTGAGTGCTCTCTGTGAAAAACAACTCCTTATATGGCTATGGCTTGGCTCCTAGTTTGCTTCCGTGTTTGCGACCCTATTGGTATATGCCACGTGGCACCTCGGGATTGGCCATCCAGGAGGCTTATAACCGGAGTGCGGGTGCGGGGCGGGAGAGAAGCTAATAATCAAGGTTCCTGAATAAACTGCTTTGAGAAGAATCCCGGGTCGTGTCTTCCTTGCTGGTCGAGGTGGATGCGACAAGTGGTGGCCCGTACGGGGAAACTAACTCCACAAGGGATCCAGAACTCTTAGCAGTCAGGGTGGTGCACCGGTAAGTTCCCAGGTAAGTGGGAATCCGCGATTAAAGCGGGCATAATACGGGGCTCTTCTCTGTAGATAAAGAGAGAGCGGAAACCCGGGAAAAAATAAAGGCCTAAAGTGAAAGTAAGAATATAAATATAAAAAATAAAAAAGGGAGTAAAAGAAGATAAAATTTTTATAACTAAGATGGGCGCCGCGACGTCTCATCCAATTTTTCTGGCCCTGAATGAGCTCCTACGCTCAAAAGGACTAAAGTTTAAGAAGGGTGTTTTACAGAGTTTCCTTGAAGAATGCAACATTGTAGCTCCTTGGTTCATAGTGTCCGGGAGCCTTACAGTAGCCTCGTGGGAAAAATTAGGGAGGGATTTGGACTTTGCCTATGAACAGGGCACATTAAAGGCAGGAGTCCGCACCATTTGGAAACTGATAAGGGGCTGCCTGGAGGACCAGCGCTGCTGTGAGGTTATAGAAAATGGACAGTCAGCACTGGAGCAGTTACAGGAGGAGAGGTCAGAGAAGGCGATCAGTGAAAAGGGAGACAGTAGACAGGGCAAAAGGGGGCAACTATACCCAGATCTGTCTGAGCTGAAATCGGAAAGAGGAAGTTCCAGCGAGCTAGAGGAGGAAGAAGTGAGAGCACTTATTCAACAGATGAAAAGGAGTCGTATAAAAAAGGGAAAACATAAGCTAAGCCAACCTGTGCTTAATGAGGATGTGGAAAGAACTTTTGGTCAGGCCCCTTTAGATGACGTAAAAGGAACTTCCGGTCAAGTCCCCTTAGGTCCTCCTCCATATCAACATGGAGCCAATGGGCATACGTTTTGCCCGGATACTTGGCGGACTGCCCGAGCAGAACTCGCCTTCCCAGTTTTTCAAGATGGTAATCAACAAAGATTTCATGAGCCTCTAGAATTTAAAGTAATTAAGTCCCTGGCTGAATCTGTTTGGACGTATGGGATTACAGCCTCTTTTACCATAGCTCAAGTGGAGGCTATAAAGAGATACTGCATGACTCCCTCTGATTGGGCAAGCCTAGCACGGGCATGTTTCAGTTCAGGCCAGTACTTGGATTGGAGGGCATTTATGCTGGAATTTTGTAATGAACAGGCAGCCATCAATCAATCAAACGGAAACCAGGCTTGGGATAGAGATATGCTCTTAGGACAAGGCCACTTTGCTAATGTGTGTGGTTTCCCCTTTTGTGTTTTTGGTAATTAACAACATCTCTATATGCTCAGATGATGTGTGTGCTTGCACTAATGAAACCTGCTATTATGCTACCTGCTGGAGTTCTCAGTATCCGTTAGCCATAGTTACACGCATTCCGCATTGGGTGCCTGTGCCAGTAGATGCTTCTCAAGCTGTAACCTTGTTTAGGCATAAGAGAGATTTTGGCATCACTGCGGCCATTGTAACTGCTATAGCTGTGGCTGCTGCGGGTGCGACGGCTGCCGCTGTCGCCATGTCACATACTGTGCAGACGGCTCAAACTTTAAATAACTTGTCGGCTACTACAGCCAGAGCTCTGGATTTACAACAAGTGGCCTTTGCACAATTAAAAGGAGGACTGATGCTGTTAAATCAAAGGATTGACCTTGTGCAGGAACAGGTTGATATCATGTGGCAGTTGGCTCAGCTGGGATGTATTCAAAAATATGAAGGGCTTTGTATTACTGCTATTCAGTATTATAACTATACTCAGGCAGCAAATTTGTCTAAACAACTGTCAAGTTATCTTTTAGGCAACTGGACGGGAGAATTCGACCAATTGATGTTGCAGCTACGATGGGCCATTGTCGTGGTAAACTCTACCCGGATGGATGATGCCCTGTTACAAGATGTTTCCTCCTGGATTTTGACAGCTGTGGATCATTTGAAGGAGTGGGCGGGATTAGGCTCCCTTATCGGTATCCTGGCATTGGTGATCTTGCTGTGCCTGTGGTGCATATGCCGGATTAGGAGCTCGCAGCGCAGGAGTATGGCTATGGTGGTCCAGGCCTTCACTGCCATTGAGGCCGGACAGTCCCCCCACGCGTGGCTTGCCACGTTAACGGAATAGCACAGGGTGTAAGGCAAACGCACTGCACTTGGGCAAACGCACTGCACATGGGAATCACTTCCTGGCGTAAGCCCAAGAAGAGCATGTTGGGTTGCAAGTGGGTTGATGCCCAAGATCCCACCTCTGCAAAAAAGGCATCGGACAGGCCTGGTCGTCACTGGGGGAAGCGCGCCCCTCAGGCGAAGACCAGTGCAAGGTCCTCTCATTAATGTTTTAGACAGAGGCCCAACCTCTACTCTTGCCTGTCGCTTAATAAAACAAAAAGGGGGAGCTGTGGAGAGCTGCGGGAGCTGGCCAAAGATGGCGCGGCCACATGGCACGGCCAAGCCAAAGATGGCACTGGCTTCCACCTTCCGCCTTCCCGATGGCGAGTGCTCTCTGTGAAAAACAACTCCTTATATGGCTATGGCTTGGCTCCTAGTTTGCTTCCGTGTTTGCGACCCTATTGGTATATGCCACGTGGCACCTTGGGATTGGCCATCCAGGAGGCTTATAACCGGAGTGCGGGTGCGGGGTGGGAGAGAAGCTAATAATCAAGGTTCCTGAATAAACTGCTTTGAGAAGAATCCCGGGTCGTGTCTTCCTTGCTGGTCGAGGTGGATGCGACACCTGGCTTCACTCCTGAGGCCTCTGGGGTTGTCCCAACGACCTCAGGTCCTGATGAATGCTTCTCCCCTCTCTCCTCTCCTCTCCACTCCCCTCCATTCCCCTCCTCTTCCTCCTCCTCCACTTCCTTCTCCTTCTCCTTCCTTCATTCATTTACTGTTACATATTCAGAATAACTTCACACATTTTCTATGTTTTTATGTGTAACTGTTTTACAGTATCATTGAACAAGTTAGCCAGAAGCACACAGGCTTTACTTAGAGTCAACCCAAGCAGCAGGGGTCACAAAAAGGCATCCAGAGCCAAATAGCTCCTGTTAACTGATAACAGACAAATGACACATTTATTCCCTAATCAGCTCTAGGTTGGACTGAATGTTTACAGGCTTAGTTCTAGATTTATCTGTCAGCTTTGCCGTGGTGTGGCAAGCAGGGAGTGTCCTGGCTGAATGCACTGGGACACTCTCACCTCAGCCACCACACCCATTCATGCTCCCAAGTTACCCCGCCACCTGGGCACAGTTTGACACTAACAAACCATTGCCTCAAAACCTTCCCTCTCCTGGCTCTCGCCAAGCAACTCTGCTACTTTTCTCTCAGGAAAAGCAGTGACTTCGAGATCTGTTTCCCAAGATGCACGTAAAGAGCTGGATGTGGGCTGTCTCCACAGAATCAGTAGGTCACTCTCAGGTGCAGCTAATTAATTTCCTTCCATTATAAAAACAAATCCTGTCTATACCTTTGTCTTCAGGAGGCTCTTTACAGATATGAAGACTAAGCCATCTGAATTCCTCCTCCTCCTAAAAATGGACCTCTTATGACTCAACAGACAATTAGAAGAAATGCTTTGCAATTATAGAGCAGTCCTCATTCCTTCTTCTCTCTTCCCTCTGCTCCCTTTAGATGTGTGTCCTTTTGTACAGTATTTGTGTTAGAAATCTCCTTTACAAAAATACTTATCCTTTTGTTCTGCACATTTTTCTCTTTTGAAATTTCACTGGGATGTATTGTCATATAACACACATTCCATGCACATACCCACTTGATCTTTTCTAATTTCTTTACCCACTACAAAGAAGGTTTCTACTTTATGTACTTTTCAAATCATTATAAACTTCAGTCCCAACTGTGCAAGGCAGACCTCTGGTCTAAGCTACTTCCTACCTACTTGAATACCAGATTCTTATTTAAAACCAAAGGGACATCTCAAGCTTAGACCCTAATATTCTGGTTTGGAAAGGGACATCTCAAGCTTAGACCCTAATATTCTGGTTTGGCTCTGTCTTGGTTGTCTTTGAAGGCTCTGGCCTTCTTAACTCAGAGATGAAGGTCAAATCCAGAAATATTCTGTCCCATGGCCAGAGACAGTACAGACAAGATGGTAGGTTTTAGATCTAAAATGTTCAACAACTGAAGAAATAGCAAGGAAAACCAGGATGAGTGATACCAACAAAAAAAGGGGAAATCTTCACTTAAAAGAAGAAGGCTAGGAAAATGATAAGGGGTGACATCGATCAAGGTACATTTTACTCATAAACTGAATTGAAGCCCTTTTATATAATTACTTAAAGATAATAAATAAATAGAGGCTAATTTTATATTAAACAAAGTAAGAACTCACTGAATATGAGTATCCTTCTAGGAGGTAAAGGCAATCCTATCAAATATAAACAATTATAGTTTTGTTCATAATGCCCTACTAAATGAGTGTAAAGCTCACGGAGGAAGACTGGGAGCTGGAATTCAGAACACTGGGCATCTGGCTCTGGTTTTCTGATTTCTGTGAACACACTGGCTACTCAAACACCCCAGGCTGTTAGCCTATAGAACCAAGTGATTGAATGAGTTATTCAAACTCCATTCCTACTTGTATACAAAGCTGTGACTCTGGCAATACATTTTGTTTAATGTGTTTGCATTTCTCATTTGAAAATGTGTCTCCTAATGAATGTCAAGGTTTACATCACCCCTAAGAAAGATGACAAATCCTGAATGGGGCTTGCTCCTGAATGATTTCTAGGAGCGTCCACTAGCAATAGTAGTGTAATAGTCAAGCACATAGTCACTTTTCCAAACTGGCTCTCATAGATAACTAGACTTTCTTCCATGATCATATATAATAATCCCTGATGCTTGAAAAAGAAAGAGACATTTTCACTTACTTAAATATTCACTTTTTTATAACCAAAAAGTAAAAGTTGAGAAGGAAAAATTATTAAATGCAATTTCCCTACAATTTGTAAGGGCTGTGATTTTGGGTTTCATATTGACAACTTGAACTAATTTTTAGAAATATATTATCTCATATTTCTTTAGCTTTTGTTATGTTCCTGACACTGATTTAGCTAGGTAATATGACTAGACAAAATCAGGAATGCATCCTGACCCCTGAACTTCACTTAGCATTTATGAAGGGTAAGTAAAGTACTGCCTGGAGGCTAAAAGTCAATTTGATCTCCTACTTCTTAGTGTCCTAGAAGATGAACCTGTCGGTTCACTGAAACAGCACAGAATATTTCCAACTCCTACTCCATTCCAATATGCTTGACTGTCACATCCATGCATCATATGCTTAAACTCAACTTTTCCTCATGTCCATGAGTACTTTCCTTAAGATAGTCATTACTTTTGAACTTTCCACTCAAAATTCACATAAATAGTATACAAAAGTGCAAGGAAATTACCCTCTCTGGTGTTCATAATGCATTGGTCTGTGCTGGCTTAAAATGTGTCGGACAACCTGGTAACAGTATCTTACCCTCCTGTTTCTCCTGTAGAGTTCTTTCTTGTTCCTTTTCCCCTCACTGATCTTGTTCTCTAGCCATCTTCAACCTATTACCATTATTCTCCATAGACCCTCTTATATGCCCTTTATTGTATCTTGCCATTGGCGTTTATTACATTCATAGTTACATATTTTGTTTTGTGATTCTCACATTTTAGAGTAACTAAAGATCAAATTGAATTCTTTGGTTTTGTGGGTAGTTTAGATCACTCTCTAAAAAAATCTTATCAGCTAACACTCCAAGACAAACACTAGTTCAACAGTATGAGCAATAGTAGCACAGCAGCAAGCATTTCCAGGAAGCCTTCTGGAGTCATCTTGTTGTATAATGCTTTGTCAGTCATGTCCCCAAATCCTTAGTATTTATGCCTTGGTGCCCTGATGATCTAAACATGGGTGAGCAGCTCAGGAATGGTAGCAGGGATTAATTAAAATGGTAAAGAAAGGTATAAATGGTAAAATAAAATAATAAATGCTGAAACAAGGATACAGGTTGACCCATTGTAACAGTGACATCCTCGCTAGGCACTCAAACAGGACAGATGCAGATGCGAATATAAGTTGAAAAAACTTAAGAAGTAATTTTGACTCTACTCTTTCCAGTGAGAATAACTGAATCAGTATAACATTGAGATTAAACTCATGAAGGAAAAAAGGAATTCGTTTGTTGAAGGAAAGTGATCCAATCAAATTAATTCAGAGAGAAAAATGAGGCTATCATAAGAAACTCAAAAGAAATACAGAATATAAAATATGAGATATCACTTTGACAACTTATATTCAATTAAGCTAGAAATCAATACATTTCCACATTCATTTGACCTGCCAAAACTGAATCAAGAAGACAGAAATCACTTAACTAGATCTATAACAAGCAATGAGGTTAAAGAAGTAATAAGAGAGTCACAAAAAATAAAACTTCAGGACTGTATGGACTCAATGCAGAATTCTGCCAGATCTTTAGAAAACTAACACCAATACTTGTCAAACATTTCCATGAAATGGAAAGAAAAGAAATATTATAAGAACCAGCATTACACTAGGTCCAAAACTGGGCAAAGACACAAAAAGGAGAAATACAGACCAACCTTTTTAATGAGCATAGATGCAAAAGTTCCAACAAAGTTGTTTCAATCTGAATGCAATAAAATATTAAAAACAGCATAATTATGATCAAGTTGGTTTTATTCCAGGAATGCAAGCTTAATTAAAATTAAGCAGCAAACAGAATCAAGAACAAGAATCACATGATCATCTTAACCAATGCAGAGAAAGCCTTTGACAAAATTCCTTTTTTTTGAAAAGCCTAAAGAAACTAGGAAGAGAAAAGAATATGTCTTAGTATAATAAAGACTATCTATGACAAATCTACAGCTAAAATCATACTAAACAAAAAAAAAAAGAAATTATTTTCTATAAATTAGAAATGAGACCAGGGTGTCTGTTCTTTCTATTCTTATTTAACCTAAGACTAGAATTCCTAGCCAGAGCAATAATGCAAGAGAAAGATATAAAAGGAATCCAAACAGAGAAGAAATAAGTTGAATTATTTCTATTTACTAGTAATATAATCTTATAGGACCATTAAGATTTCACTCCAAAGTCTTAGATCTCATAAACACCTTTAGCTATGTAGCAGGGCATGAAATCAACACACAAAATTCAGTAGCTTTTCTGTATAACAACAGTGAATAGGCTGAGATGGAAATTAGGAGAAAGATTCCATTCATAATAGTGTCAAAAATAATAAATACCTACATTATAACTTAGCCAACTTTGTTTTTTTCTGTCTGAACTTTAACTCAGGGCCTGGGCACTGTTCCTGCTCTCTTTTGCTCAAGGCGAACACTCTACCTCTTTGAGTCACAGCACCACCTCTGGTTTTCTGGTGGTTAATTGGAGATAGGAGTCTCACGGACTTTCCTGCCTGGGATGGCTTTGAACCGTGATCCTCAGATCTTAGCCTCCTGAGTAGCAAGGATGACAGGAGTGAGCCACCAGCATCTGGCTAAGCCAAATTTCTTAATGTAACAACTTAACTTTTCTCTACAATGAAAACTATAAACCTATAAAAACTCTGAGGATGGAATGATACCAATCGATGGGAAGACCATGATGCTCATGGATGGTTGGAATATCATGAAAATAGCTGAAAGAAATGTACAGGTTCAATGAAATACTCCTCAAAATCCAGATGGGATTCTTCACAAAAGTGGAAAAAATCAATTTTAAATTTCACAGGGAAGCACAAGACCCCAAGTAGCCAAACCAATTTTTATAGAAAAACCAATGCTAGAGGTATTATAATACCGGGTTTCAAATTATGCCACATGGTAATATTAACAAAAACACCAAAGAAATAGCACAAAAACAAACAAAATAAACATAGCAAGATAAGACAGAAATAAATCCACACAGCTGAATCATTTGATTTTTCACCAATCATTCCAAAATGTACAAATGGTGCTGGGAAAAGTGAATATCCAAACGCACAGAATTGAAGCGAGGGACCCACCTCTCACTCTGCACAAATGTCAGCTGAGAGTGGGTCTTAATGTAAGACCAAAAACTGTGAAACTACAAGAAACAATACCAAAAGAGTGCTAAAAACACTGGAATATATTTGCATAGGCATTAACTTCTTGAGTATAATTTAATAGCTCAGCAAATAAGAGCAAGGATTAAGAAATGAGATGGCATCAAACTACAGAGCCTGGGCACAGTGAGGAGATAGTCATAGGTTTGAAGAGATTGCCTACAGAATAGAGAAAAACCTTTGTCAGGTGTACATCTGGTGAGTATCTAATAAGCAGAACATACTGTGAACTCAAAATATTAACTCCCCCCAAATAAACAACTCAATTAATAAAAGGGCAAATGAACTAAACTTGGAACTCGTGGGGAAGATGGTGGAGGAAAAGCTGGAGGCTAAACAAGCTCTCGCATAGAAAGCAGTTTTAGTGTTCCAGTGAACAGTTCTAAACCAGAGAATCACACCAAGTGTGCCATCACAGTACAGAGAGTTAGGCCAGAGAGGGAAAATCCAGGCAAGGAGACAGATCTGAGCACTTGCCAGCAGCTGCCACTGCAGCAGCAGCAGCGGCAGCGGTGGCCATAGCGGCCATACCTGCAACACAGAGAGTCTGGAACAAAGGAGACAGACGCGGCGGGCAGCGGATTCTACTCAACACTAGCAAGAACTGACAAGGAGCAGACTTCTTCATCCTGGAGCTTGAAGACCAGAGACAGCCCAGGAACCAAGACTCAACGTGAGTAGAAGCCTGACGTCCTCACTCCTTCTCAGGAAGCAGAGGTGGGAAGGCCACTCCTCCCCCCACACTACCGGAGATCTCCATCTTTGATACTGACAAAGGCCAGGCTGAGCTGCTAGCTCCAACTCAGGCCTTGGAAGAAAACTAGAGTCATTTAGCAGGTCACAAGAACCTAAGCTGACCTGCCAGACTCAGCTTCACCCAGGGAAAAGTCACCCAGCTCAGGCCACCGGCCCCAGGAGTGTCTTTCTTCACTGGGTAAACAGAGCCAGAGGCTGCCCCTCCCTTTAGCAGCCTCGACAATCAATTGAAATTCAGTAAACTTAAACCCTGAGAATGGCTCCAGGCTGGGCTCTGTGAGTCTCTCACAATCTAGCCCCTCAGGAAAAAGATACTGTTTGCTGAAAGGCCTCAACTCTACCCAGAACCTAGCCTCATCAAAGCATCTCCAAACTTGAGGAAACAGCCATCTCCCTCTTTTGTGATACTCAAAGCAGATCTCCCTTCCATTGAACTAGCCTGGGAGGAGGATCACAAAATCCTGGGTAAAGCAGAGCATTTTTCTGCCTGATCAAACAAACTGACTTAAGAAACCAACCAAGCCACAGGAAAATCAAACACCACAAGCAGACCAGAGACTCCAAAAAGAGGCTGGTTACGGACACAAGGGAGAAACAGGATCTTCCTACCCTTCCCCCACCAAAAATCAAAGAACTTTTTTTTTTTGTACCTTTTATAAAAATTTTTTTCTAATTTTTTTTTATTTTTAATTTTTACCTTTTAAAAAAATTGTTTTCTAGAAACTTTTTTCTTCCTCTTATAATTTTTATTTTAGGCATATATGTGTGTGTGCGTTTTTCTTTTTTTTTCTCTTTAAATTTTTTTTTTTTGCTTTATATTTAGTTCTACTGAACTTCTGATCTTTTTCTTTCTTTTTCATTCTTTTCACCTTTTCTTCTCTTTCATTCTTCTTTGTGTGACTTAATTGCTGTTCTGCACATCCTCAGACATACCCGTAGTCGATTATTAGAACTTATCCCCCATTGTGTACACACTTAATCCAGAAATTTATTACTCAATTCAAAACCTTAGACTTAAATTCCTTAATAACAGTACTACCTCTTTATACCTATATAATATTTTAAGTATTTTTAAGTTATTCACATCTCCTTTATATCCATCCCCTTCTCTCATTATATCCATGGTCTTCTCTGAATATTTCGTTTTCATATCTGCATAATTTTTAAGCATTGCACTTTTTAAATTTTTAATTTTTGCTTTTCTTTTTTTTCTTGTCTTTTTTCTCTTTCTCTTTCGTCTTTTTTTCTCTCTCTCTACTTTCATCCTATCCAACCTATTTCCCCCTTTGAGATTAGGACTTAGTTAACTCTCCCTGAGCCTTCCCACATCTCTCTATTCCTATTTTTACCCACATCTCTCCCTAAACACAATAATTTCTGGTTTGCCAAATTCTTCTTTGCGGTTCGTAGCCCATTAATATATAGTTGTTTGATGTTTAATAGATATATCTGTTGAACTAGATTGTATCTGCAAACTTTTGACTGTGCAATTACAGACTTTGGTTGATGCTTGCCTTAAGTTAGTGTTGTAGCACAAAACTGGTGTTACTTTCATCCCAAATGGGCAGAATAAGCCGGAAAAACACAAGAAAAAGGGCAAGTCCGGGTATCCCAACTCCCACTCATGACAATCAGGGGACAGAACAGATAATGAATAATCCAGAGGAGAGTTCCCAAATAGCTCTACAAACACTGCTGGTAAGCATGGTAAATGAAAAGATTGAAAACATACAAAAGACTCTGTATGAGCTTGATAGGGAGAGAGAGGAAGCAAACCAAAGGTTAATACAGGAAAAGATTGAAAACCTACAAAGGCAAACAAAAGGTTAATACAGGAATATCATGAGCGTGAGGAAGCTACGCAAAAACTGATACAGAGTTTTGCAAGAGCAGCTTGAGAACACTCAAAGAGAAAGGCAGGAATGACGTAAGCAGGCTGAGAACACTCAAAGAGAACCACAGGAATGGCATGAACGTGAGGAAGCTAAGCAAAGAGTAATACAGGAATTGAGAGAGCAGGATGAGAATAGACAAAGATCACTAAAGGCATTCATGGAATCCATTGACAAAGCACTGAAGGAAGTCAGGGAGACCACAAAGGGAATGCTGAATAGAACCCAACAGAAGGAATGGGAGTCCAAGGAAACCATAACCAATCAAGTAAGTGCTTTGAGAATAAACACTGAACACCAAATTAAGGAAGTAAAGCAGCTCATACAAGATCTAAAACAAAGCTTCAACAAAGAATTTGAAGCCATCAAAGCTGACCAATTAGAAGGAAGAGAAATAAAAAACAAAGTAGAAAGTCTTGACAGCAGATTAGACCATGCAGAAGATCAAATTTCGGGGATTGAAGATAGCCTAGATATTATACAGAAAGAACATACAACCATCTAAGACAAGTCCAAGAAATATGATAGATCTATTCAACATTTGGAAGACGCCATCAGAAGGTCTAATCTGAGGATAATGGGTGTAGAGGGGCACCTAGAGACAAAAGTTAATGGTTTAGGAAATTTGTTTAACAGGATCCTAGCAGAGAACTTCCCAAAAACGCAAAAAGATAGGCGTATTCAGATACAAGAAGCTTTTAGAACTCCAAATAGAGCAGGACATCCCACTGTCACATTATAATCCACATAGGATCAATTCAGACCAAGGAAAAGATCCTGAAAGCTATCAAGGAGAAAAGATTAATCACCTATAAAGGGAAACCAATTAGCATCACCTCAGATTTCTCAGCAGAGACAATCAAAGCAAGAAGAGCCTGGAATGATGTATGCCATGCCCTAAAGACAAACAACTATCAACCAAGAATACTGTACCAAGCTAAACTCTCTTTCATAACTGAAGGCCACATAAAAACCTTCCATAGCAAAGAAAAATTGAAACAATATATCTCCACCAAACCAGCCCTACAAAAGATTCTTAAAGATGTCCTACACATAGAAAACCAACAAGACCACAATAAAGGCAAAGGAACCGCACCCAAACTGAGAATCCAAGAACCATAGGAAGAACCCAGTAGGTGCAGCCCTCAAGAAGGTGGATTAAATGGCAGGAACTCCCAAATACCACTCAGTCTTATTTCTTAGCATTAAGGGACGTAACTCTTCAATTAAGCAAAATAGACTGTCAAGTTGGATTAAAAAGCAAGATCCTTCTATCTGCTGCCTTCAGGAGTCACATCTTGCCCATAAAAACAAACACACATTTTCAATGTTAAAGGCTGGAACAAAATCTATCAAGCAAACGGCCCCCATGAACAGGCTGGAGTTGCAATCCTAATATCAGATAAAATAGACTTCAAATTAAAATTCGTGAGAAGAGATAAAGAAGGTCGCTACATACTAATTAAGGGATTCCTCCTTCAGGAGGATATTATAATTCTAAATATCTATTCGCCAAACAACGGAGCACCTAAATTTATCCAAGAAACACTACATTCCCTCAAATCCCACATAGATCCAAAGACATTAATTGTTGGGGATTTTAACACACCACTTTCCCCACTAGATAGATCAATTCAGCAAAAACTCATCAGAGAAACCACAGATCTAAACAACTGCATAGATCAACTAGATTTAACAGATGTCTACTGAATATTTCACCCAGCAGCATCAGAATACACACTTTTTCTTATCAGCACTTGGAACATTTTCTAAAATAGACCACATTTTAGGCCACAAAGCAAACTTGTCCAAATTCAGAAACATTGAAGTTATACCTTGCATTCTCTCAGACCACAAGAGAATAAAATTAGAACTCAACACCAAAAGCCACCAAAGAAAGTCCGGTAATACATGGAGGCTGAACAACACACTGCTGAATCACCAGTGGGTCATGGAAGAGATTAGAAAGGAAATTCATATGTTCATGATAGTCAACTAAAATGAGCACACAAATTACCAGCTCCTCTGGGACACAGCAAAGGCAGTACTCAGGAGCAAGTTTATAGCTCTGAGTTCCTACATCAACAAATTGGAGAGATCTGAAACCAACAATTTAATGACACATCTGAACCTCCTTGAAAAAGAGCAGCAAGATAAACCCCAATCCAGTAGAGGGAAAGAAATAACTACAAGTAAATCAGAATTAAATGAATTAGAATCCAAAAAAACTACAGAATCAACAAAACAAAGGGTCGGTTCTTCGAAAAAATTAACAAAATTGACAGACCGTTAGCAAATCTTATCAGAAAAAGAAGAGAACACACCCAAATAAATAAACTCAGAGATGAGAATGGAAACATCACCACAGAAACAACCAAGATTCAGAACAGTTATAAAGGAATATTTTCAAAACTTTATGCTAATAAGTTTGAGAACTTGGCAGAAATGGACCTTTTCCTAGCAAATATTGACATGTAAAAACTAAACCAAGATGAATTAAACCATCTTAACAGGCCCATGTCAAGAATTGAAATAGAAACAGCAATAAGAGACCTCCCAGCTAAGAAAAGTCCAGGACCAGTTGGTTTTACAGAGGAATTCTACAAGGCCTTCAACACAGAGCTCACACCAATACTCCTCCAACTCTTCAATGAAATTGAAAGAGAAGGTTCACTACCAAACACATTCTATGAAGCCATCATAACCCTCATCCAAAAACCAGGCAGGGACTCATCAAAGAAAGAGAACTAAAGACCCATTGCTTGATGAACATTGATGCAAAACTTCACAACAAAATTTTGACCAATCGACTTCAACAATTCATCCAAAAAATCATACACCACCATCAAACAGGATTCATTTCAGGGATGCAAAGCTGGTTCAATATATGCAAATCAATTCCTATTATTCATCACATCAACAGGAGCAAGGATAAGAACCACATGGTTATCTCAATAGATGCAGAAAAAGCATTCAACAAGATCCAACACCCCTTTATGATGAAGGTTTTGGAAAAATTAGGAATCCATGGGACATTCCTCAATACAATAAAGGCTGAATATGACAAACCTACAGCCAGCATTATACTTAATGTTGAAAAACTAAAGCCATTTCCTCTTAACTCAGGAACAAGACAAGGATGTCCACTCTCTTCACTTCTCTTCAATCTAGTATTAGAATGCCTAGCTACAGCAATAAGACAAGATACAAACAAATAGGGAAAGAAGAAGTAAAACTCTCCCTCTTTACAGATGACATGATCTTGTATTTAAAGAATCCCATAGACTCCACTACCAAATTACTCAAGCTGATTCAAAACTTTGGCAAAGTAGCAGGATATAAAATTAACTGTCAAAAATCAATGGCTTTTCTGTATGCCAACAATGAGAAAAGTATGGCTGAAATTAGGAAAGCAACTCCATTCGCAATAGCCCCACAAAAAATAAAATAACCAGGAATTAACTTAACCAAAGAAGTGAAGGAACTCTATGATGAAAACTTTAAAAACATAAAAAAGGAAATCAAAACAGAACTTAGAAAGTGGAAAAAACTCCCATGCTCCTGGATTGGAAAGATCAACATTGTGAAAATGGCAATACTTCCCAAGGCTATCTACAAATTCAATACGATACCTATCAAAATTCTAACCTCATTCTTCAAGGAAATAGAAGAGGCAATCCAAAATCCGCAAATAGCAAAAAAGATCCTCAACAGAAAGAACACTGCTGGAGAAATATCAATACCAAATTTCAAACTTTATTATAAAGCCATAGTAATCAAAACAGCTTGGTACTGGCACAAGAACAGACCTCAGGACCAATGGAATAGAATTGAAAACCCAGAAATGAACCTACAGACCTATAGCCATCTAATCTTTGATAAGGGAGCTAAAACAATAGAATGGAAGAAAGACAGCCTGTTCAGTAAATGGTGCTGGCAAAATTGGTTAACTACTTGTAGAAAACTAAAGCTAGATCCTTATATATCATGCTGCACAAGAATCAACTCCAAATGGATTAAAGACCTCAGAGTCAAAGCAGACACTCTGAAAACATTACAGGATGGAATAGGAGATGCCCTAGGTCTCCTTGGCTCAGGCCAAAATTTTCTGAATAGAGACCTGGAAACACAACAAATCAAAGAAAGGTTAGACAAACGGGATTGCATAAAATTGCAGAGCTTCTGCATGCAAAGGACATAGCTAGCAAGATCAATAGAAAGCCCACGGATTGGGAGAAGATCTTCACTAGCCATACAATGGACAAAGGTCTCATATCTAAAATATATTCGGAACTCAAAAACTTAAATCCCCCAACAAAAAATCCTCAAAGAAACAACTGTCCAATAAATAAGTGGGCTAAAGACTTAAAGAGAAACTTCTCTGAAGAGGAAAGAAGGATGGCCAATAGACACATAAAGAAATGCTCAACCTCCCTAGCCATAAAAGAAATGCAAATCAAAACAACATTGAGATACCACCTCACCCCAGTTAGAATGGCTATAATCAAGAACTCTAATAACAACAGATGCTGGAGGGGATGTGGACAGAAGGGAACCTTACTGCATTGTTGGTGGGAATGTAAACTTGTTCAACCACTTTGGAACATAGTATGGAGGTTCCTCAAAAGACTCCACATAGAGCTCCCCTATGACCCAGCAATCCCACTTTTGGGCATTTACCCAAATGTTTACAAACAAGACCACACTAAAGCTACCAGCACAACTATGTTTATTGCAGCATTATTTACCATAGCTAAGATATGGAACCAACCCAGATGCCCTTAAGTAGATGAATAGATCAAGAAAATGTGGTATATATACACAATGGAATTCTATGCCTCCATCAGAAAGAATGGCATTGCTTCATTTGTTAGGAAATGAAAAGGCTTGATAAAAATTATATTAAGTGTAGTAAGCCAGACCCAAAGAAACATAGGTCCCATTGTTTCCCTTATTTGCAATATCTAGTATATGTCTGAGTCAAGCAGAAAAGGTTTGATAAGTTGATGTTAGGGAAATGAACCCTAAGATATGTATTCAAATGTCTTTTTTTCTTTCATGCGATTGTTTCTAACACATTTATAATATTATTTCTTTGTTGCTTTGTATGTCCCTTCCCCACAGTATAACCCCTGCTTTCACTGTATTTGATGTCAGTATAATTTGTGGAGGGGAAGGGGAAAAACAAATCCTTTAAATAGGGATACAGGTGGACCCATTGCAGCAATGAGTTGTACAAGTCGTTATGTCAAAAATGAACTTCACAATTTTGGTGGGGGGGGGGGGCGGGGAAGTTGGGGGGGACTAGGGGGAGGATGGGAAGGGATGGGAAGGGGAATCAAAGGAGGAGGCTACAATGCTTGATAAGAAATGTAGTCATTATCTTGCCCATGTAATTGTAAGCCATCTGTACAGTATTTTCACAATAAAAAAATAAATGAACTAAACTTTTTTCTTCTTTTGGTTGTGATGCTTGAACTCAGGGACTGGGCACTGTCCCTGAGCTTCCTTGTGCTTAAGACTAGTGCTCTACCCTTGGGCCACAGCTCCATTTTAAGCTTTTTGGTGGTTAATTGGAAATATGTCTCATGGACTTTCCTGCTTGGGCTGGCTTCAAACTACAATCCTCAGACCTCAGCTTCCTGAGTGGCTAGGATGACAGGATTGAGTCACCAGCACCCAGCTGAACTGAACATTTTTAGAGAAGTACAAATGAATTCCATTATAAAACACTCTGCAACATGCAAAATTAGTAACGGATCAGTGATTCCAAAGAGAGGCCTGCAGATCTGTGTTTCCTATCTAGATGGCAATGATGTCTTCATGAGGCATGCGAATGTCAATCTGTACTTCTAAACAAAAGCCGTTTACTTTGGGCCAATTATGGTATCACTATATTGTTTTTAACTCTAAGAGTTCGAGGATATGTGTAACATACCTTTCAGAATCCTAAGGTATCTATTCTCTACCTGACAGTATCTCATGCAATCACAGAATATACTGCAAGACATCAATCATTTGACCACAGACACCCCCTTGTTAGGAAAACCCGACCAGCTCAGCACTGCACCCACAGACTATTGCTGTTTGGGCCACACCCAGAATGGGTCAGTCACACTACATTTCTCTATTTAGTAAACATGGGTCAGCCATACTGCCTCACTCTATTTTATTTAGTAAACATAGCCATGTTGTCTGTGGCCCAAACATAATCTGATTTCATAGAATTACTGAACAAAGCTGCAGAAAACACCTCCTTAGTACTAGTTAGTCAATGGAATACTGTTCAAACTCCACTCATTTTCAGTGTCGAGCTGACTCATAGGAGGTTTTCCTCATCTCCTTGTTCTAATTTCACAAGTACACAGCACTCAGTACCACTCTTGATAAAGAAATCCCCAGAGGATGTCAAGATCATTATTTCCTTGATTCTTGTTTGGGTTGGAAAACAGAATAGGTAAATTTGCCCCAGGAGACTTCTCCAGGCAGTGGCTAAGTGTCAGGGTGAGGAGAGTACCTCCATTGTTGTGATGGAGCCCACCATTGCACACATGAGAAAGGAAGACCAAGAGAAATGATAGTGTCTAGTAAGTCACCTCTGCTCTCTGTTCCTCTTAAGATACTTCTCTGTATCGTTCAAATGATTTGCAGGATGCTTGGAGCTCAGTATAGCTTCTGTGTCTTATGGCATTTTTAGAAGACAACCTATAGGTTTTTCTCTTAATTTTCTATTATTATGAGGATTTATCTTCAAAACAGTGCAAACACTACACAAGAGCATGGCCTCAGACATGCTCTAAGATCTGTGTCAGAAGATCACATTACTTTGCCTGTGAATTGCTATGAACAGAATTGGCTGTCCTTATTCATGATAAAGGCTCATTGTGTCAGATTGCATAGTATGTAAGATAGTTTTTAGCTTGGAGATATGGCAAACAAGATTACAATTCTTGGCTAGTGCAAACATAGAACTAAAACTTGCAACCTGAGGAAGCCATCCCAACTCACTGGAACATGCTGAGCATCTCCTTCAATACATGGTCTGTGGCCTTGTATACATATACTGAGGTAAAATTATTAATAACAAAGATTAATACTTTTGGAGAAAACCAGCACTTATGGAAGTATATTACATCTAGAAGGAAGAAGAGAATTTGCTTTGTTTTCTTACCCTAGTTTTCAGTCCCATCCATCAAAACCTAAGGTTAGCCCTTTCTTTAAGAATTACCCCCTTGGGCTGGGAAGGTGGCTGGTAGAGTGCTTGCCTTGCATGCATGAGGCCCTGGGTTCAATTCCTCAGCACCACATAAGCAAAAAGAAAAAAAGCTGCAGGTGGCAAGTGGTAGAGAACTAGCCTTGAGCTGAAGAGCTGAGGGACAGCACCCAGGCCCAGAGTTCAGGCCCCACGATTGGACCCCCCAGCAAAAAAACAAACAAACAAAAAAAACAACAAAAAAGAATTACCCTCATGTTAAAAGCAGAATTCTAGCTGGGTGCTGATGGTTCATGCCTATAATACTAGCTACTCAGGAGGCTGAGACCTAAGGATCACAGTTCAAAGCAAGCCCAGGCAGGAACGTTTGTGAGACTCTTATCTCTAATTAACCACCATAAACTGGAAGTGTGCTGTGGCTCAAGTGGTAGAGCATTCCCCTTAAGCTGAAGAGCTGAGGGACAGCACCCAGGCCCAGGGTTCAAGCCCTACAACCGACAAAAGAAAAAC
The DNA here is from genome assembly GCF_019054845.1 of Dipodomys spectabilis. Lineage (NCBI taxonomy): Eukaryota > Metazoa > Chordata > Mammalia > Rodentia > Heteromyidae > Dipodomys > Dipodomys spectabilis. The sequence continues at coordinate 45,742,927 of NW_024870772.1, read as the reverse complement.
AAGTAGAATCCTAAAGCTGCTTTAATAGAACACCCTAATGCTTCCAAGTCCTGTAAACATTAAAAACCCAGTCAGGCAAGAAAAATGAGGGTGAAACCTTGGTTATACCCTGGACAGCAGGCAGTACAGGCAAGGTACCTTTCACAGTGGACATCAGACCATCACTGAGAGGCACATGGACACTTAAGGAAAACACAGAAGAGATATTTGAAAGAAAGTTGATATCATATATTTTGCTTACAGAAGAAGTCCCAATACTCAAAACAATTGTTGCCAATAGCTTTGGAGAAAAACATTGTCTCAAGATCCACTATTTAAAACAAAAAAAAAATGGAGAAGCACCAGGTGCCAGTGGCTCACTCCTGTAACCCCAGCTCCTCAGAGATTGGGTCATAGTTTGAAGCCAGCCTAGGTGGAAAGCTTGTGAGACACCCCATCTCAACCAATAAAAATCTGAGTGCAGAGATGCATGCCTAGCAGCCCATCTGTGCAGGAAACATGCATGAGGAGGATCACAGTCTAGGCTAGCCTGGGCAGGAAGCAAGAACTTGTTCTAAAAATAGGGGAACCGGTAGGAGAGCACCTGCCTGGCAAGCAACCTCAAACCCCTGTACCAAAAATGTTCATAGTCACTCTGCAGCACATTCCTCTCTTGGTCCCCCACATTTGCAACTATCGTCGATGTAACTTACTCTAGCAGGTAGAGAATTGTTTTTTGTCTTATTTTGTTGTGTTGTGCAGGTCCTGAACCTTGAACACAGCATCTGGGCACTGTCCCTGAGCATTTTTGCTCCAGGCTCGTACTTTACCACTTGAGCCAAAGCTCCACATCTGGCTTTTTGGTGGTTATTCAGAGATAAGAGTCTCAGGGACTTCCTTGTCTGAACTGGCTTTGAAACGCGATCCTCAGATCTCAGCCTCCTGAGATGGTAGGATTATAGGCGTGAGCCACTGGCACCCAGCAAAAATTGGTTTTTGAAAACTTATCCTTGAAATACTTGTTTTAAGAAGAAATTAATCTACACCAATATATTTTGGTAATTAACATTTTTATTTAGTAAATACTATTATACATTTTAATTAATGACTAATTATGTGTCTGATTTTGCATCATGCCAAGGTATTTATTGCATGACTTTCTGTACAGTTTTTTCTCTCATAAATATTGTCTCAAATTTTATTTTGTCAGTCATGGGGCTTAAACTCTGGGCTTGGGCCCTGTTCCTGCACTCTTCAGCTCCAGGGGAGTGCTCTACCGCTTGAGCCACAGTGCCATTTCCACTTTTCTAGTGGTTTATTGGATGTAAAGAGTCTCATGGCTTAACAGGCCCATATCAAGCATTGAAATAGAAACAGCAATAAGAGACCTCCCAGCTAAGAAAAGTCCAGGACCAGATGGTTTTACAGCGGAATTCTACAAGGCCTTCAAAGCAGAGCTCACACCAATAGTCCTCCAACTCTTCAATGAAATTGAAAGAGAAGGTTCACTACTAAACACATTCTATGAAGTCATCATAACCCTCATCCCAAAACCAGGCAGGGACTCATCAAAGAAAGAGAACTAAAGACCCATTTCTTTGATGAACATTGATGCAAAACTTCACAACAAAATTTTGGCCAATCGACCTCAACAATTCATCCAAAAAATCATATACCACCATCAAACAGGATTCATTTCAGGGATGCAAAGCTGGTTCAATATATGCAAATCAATTCCTATTATTCATCACATCAACAGGAGCAAGGATAAAAACCACATGGTTATCTCAATAGATGCAGAAAAAGCATTCGACAAGATCCAACACCCCTTTATGATGAAGGTTTTGGAAAAATTAGGAATCCATGGAACATTCCTCAATACAATAAAGGCTGTATATGACAAACCTACAGCCAGCATTATACCTAATGGTGAAAAACTAAAGCCACTTCCTCTTAACTCAGGAACAAGACAAGGATGTCCACTCTCTTCACTTCTCTTCAATCTAGTATTAGAATGCCTAGCTACAGCAATAAGACAAGATGCAGACATAAAGAGGATCCAAATAGGGAAAGAAGAAATAAAACTCTCCCTCTTTGCAGATGACATGATCTTGTATTTAAAGAATCCCATAGACTCCACTACCAAATTACTCAAGCTGATTCAAAACTTTGGCAAAGTAGCAGGGTATAAAATTAACTGTCAAAAATCAATGGCTTTTCTGTATGCCAACAATGAGAAAAGTGTGGCTGAAATTAGGAAAGCAACTCCATTCGTAATAGCCCCACAAAAAATAAAATACTTAGGAATTAACCAAAGAAGTGAAGGACCTCTATGATGAAAACTTTAAAATCTTGAAAAAGGAAATCAAAATAGAACTTAGAAAATGGCAAAACCTCCCATGCTCCTGGATTGGAAAGATTGACATCATGAAAATGGCAATACTTCCCAAGGCTATCTACAAATTCAATGTGATACTTATCAAAATTCCAACCTCATTCTTCAAGGAAATAGAAGAGGCAATCCAAAAATTCATATGGAACAATAAAAGACCCTGAATAGCAAAAACACTCCTCAATGGAAAGAACACTGCTGGAGGAATATCAATACCAAATTTCAAACTCTACTATAAAGCCATAGTAATCAAAACAGCTTGGTGTTGGCATAAGAACAGACCTCAGGACTAATGAAATAGAATTGAAAACCCAGAAAGGAACCTACAGACCTATAGCCATCTAATCTTCCATAAGGGAGCTAAAACAATAGAATGGAATAAAGACAGCCTCTTCAGTAAATGGTGCTGGCAAAATTGGCTTACTGCTTGTAGAAAACTAAAGCTAGATCCTTATATATCACCCTGCACCAGAATCAACTCCAAATGGATCAAAGACCTCGAAGTCAAAGCAGACACTCTGAAAACATTACAGGATGGAATAAGAGAAACGCTAGGTCTCTTTGGCTCAGGCCGAAATTTTCTGAATAGAGACCCGGAAACACAACAAATCAAAGAAAGGTTGGACAAATGGGATTGCATGAAATTGCAGAGGTTCTGCATGGCAAATGACATAGCTAGCAAGATCAATAGAAAGCCCACGGATTGGGAGAAGATCTTCACTAGCCATACAACAGATAAGGGTCTCATATCTAAAATATACTTGGAACTCAAAAAATTAAATCCCCCAACAACAAATCCCCAAAGAAACAACTGTCCAATAAATAAGAGGACTAATGACTTAAAGAGAAACTTCTCTGAAGAAGAAAGAAGGATGGCCAATAGACACATGAAGAAATGCTCCACATCCCTAGCCATAAAAGAAATGCAAATCAAAACAACATTGAGATACCACCTCACTCCAGTTAGAACAGCAAAAATCAAGAACTCTCACAACAACAGATGCTGGAGGGGATGTGGACAGAAGGGAACCTTACTTCATTGTTGGTGGGAATGTAAACTTGTTCAACCACTTTGGAAGGCAGTATGGAGGTTCCTCAGAAGACTTCACGTAGAGCTCCCCTATTACCCAGCAATCCCACTTTTGGGCATTTACCCAAATATTTACAAACAAGACCACACTAAAGCTACCAGCACAACTATGTTTATTGCAGCATTATTTACCATAGCTAAGATATGGAACCAACCCAGATGCCCCTCAGTAGATGAATGGATCAAGAAAATGTGGTATATATACACAATGGAATTCTATGCCTCCAGCAGAAAGAATGACATTGCCCCATTTGTTAGGAAATGGAAAGGCTTGGAAAAAATTATATTAAGTGAAGTAAGCCAGGCCCAAAGAAACATAGGTCCCATGGTTTCCCTTATTTGCAATATCTAGTATATATATGAGTCAAGCGGAAAAGGTCAGATAATGTGATATTAGGAAAATGAACCCTTAGATATGTATTTTAAGCTTTTTTTTCTTTCATGCATTTGTTTCTAATGCATTTATAAGATTATTTCTTTGTTGCTCTGTATGAACCTCCCCTACAGTATAACCCCTGCTTTCACTATATTTGATGTCAGTATAACTTGTGGAGGAGATGGGGAAAAACAAGTTGTTTAAGGATACAGGTGGACCTGTTGCAACAATGAGAAGTACAAGTTACAATGTTGGGGAGGGAAGGGGGGAAGGATTGGGTGGGGGGTCGGGGGGAGGCTGGGAAGGGATGTGAAGGGTAAACAAAGGAGGAGGCTGCAATGCTTGATAAGAAATGTACGCATTATCCTGCCCATGTAATTGTAACCCCTCTGTACAGTATGTTCACAAAAAAATAAAATAAAAATAAAAAAAATAAAAAGAAGTGTTTAATATCCAAATAAAGAAAAAAAAAGAGTCTCATGGACTTTCCTGCCTGGACTGGCTTTGAACTGTGATCCTCAGATCTCAGTCTCCTGAGTAGCAAGGATTACAGGCATGAGCCACTGGCACCCGGCTTCAACATTTATTTTAGAGGGCTAAGAAATCATAATTTTGTAATGTCTTACAGGATTGTAATGTCTTCCTAGGCTCGAAGGAATCATTATATATGGTGCCAACAAATGGTAGGATTGTATCAATGTCAATTCACCATCACCTTCCCAAGTTTCTGAATTAATTTTGACTATGTACATAAAGATTCCTGGCAGATCGAGCTGTACTGTGCTCAGCCTTCGATTGGACTGGTGAGCGGGCAGAGTGAGTGGGCAGAGTGAGCGGGCACTGTGCTCTGCCTTTGATTGGACTAGCGGGCAGAGCAGGCTTAAGGGAAGGCCGCTGGATCTCTGTCCCCTGACCATCCCCAGGAGAGAACTGTCCTGGTAAGTCATTTCCATGGCATTCCTTCTTAGGCTCTGCTTCTTGAAAAATTAGTCATGGTCTGTTTACGATCACTTTGGTGCAGAATGCTCCTTATATTTGGCTAAAATTTCTCCTTGCATTTATGTTGTTCAATTTCAGACATAGATGTTAGTTTTCAATGTTATTATAAAATTCTACAAGCTAAATTCTCTTTATCATCCCACTAGTTGATCATCTATTCTTCTTTCTATATTATTTCAGAGGACACCAATATAATGGATGGAGGAAATCAGTCAGTAGTGTCAGAGTTTGTGCTTCTCAGACTTGACAATTCACAGAATGTCCAGATCTTACTCTTCATGGTATTTTTGGTGCTTTATCTGATCATCGGATCAGGGAACACTGTCATCATGATCTTTATTGTCACTGACCCTCACCTCCACTCCCCTATGTACTCCTTGCTGGCCAATCTGTCCTTTGTTCATCTGTGGCTCTCCTCAGTCAGTACCTCTAAGATGATCACCCTCAGAAAGTCTGAGGGTGAACAAGACCATTTCCTTTGGAGGCTTCATGTCTCAGATCTTCTTTGCCCACTTCATTGCTGCTAGTGAGATGGTTCTCTTTGTGGTAATGGCCTATGACTGCTATGTGGCCACCTGTAGATCACTCCACTACTCCATCATTATGAGCCTGCAGAAGTATGTTGAGCTGGTGCTGACTGCCTGGATCATTGGATTCGTGCATGGCATGAGTCACTTGGTAGTGGTCATACAGCTGCCTTTCTGTGGCCCCTGGGAAATAGACAGCTTCTGTGACATACCACTGGTCATCAAGCTAGCCTTCATAGATTCGTATAATCTGGACCTATTGATGAACATTGACTGTGGAGTTGTGGGTGTAACCTGCTTTGTTCTGTTGCTGATCTCCTACACATACATTCTTCTCACCATGCACCGGAGCTCCACAAGCGGGGCCTCCAAGGCTCTGTCCTCCTGCTCCACCCATGTCACAGTGGTAATGCTCTTCTTCGGCCCCTGCATCTTCATCTATGTGTGGCCTTTCAGCATCACTTGGCTGGACAAATTTCTTGCTGTGTTTCATTCTGTTTTTACACCACGCTAAACCCAGCCATTTATACACTGAGGAATAAAGAGATTAAAAGAGATTAAAAGTGCCATGAAAAGACTTAGAAGATATTCTATAGGGTCCAAGGGTTCTATAGATGCCCAGAACGCCTGTCTTAAGCACTTCAGACCAACAACACAAAGATCTGCGAGATAGGGTGAAAAACAGGAAATTTAGTTCATACTGCAGCTCTTTCCAGTCTCCAGATATGAGTACAGATTCAATAGAATTCAGGATAATTCGCATTTACTAATTGACCAGTAGAACACTGTGAATTACTTCACTAAAACTCAAATCTGAGTGACTCTTTCTCATGGAGAAATTATCTAAACAGTTTTTACATGTATTTAACAGTATAAATAAGAATCTAAAATTTATTCAACAAGCTCTATGCTCATCTCTATAGATAACATTTTAGTAACTTATCTTGAATGATGTCCTAACTCAGTTTAAAAATTGTGTTCTATATCTTGACACATCTCCCACAAATCATTCGTTTACTCTTTGTCAAAAGGCACAGCCTTTTCTACTTATTCCAGCTATCCAACAAAACACTAATGAAAGAGGGACAACAGAAAAAAATTAAGAAAGGACAAAAATCAAAGTGCTGCACTACTTAAGTAATGACCACAGACTTTGCAATGTGTTGTATTTCACTGAGCATAAAACCTAATGTTATTTTCCCTAGTTATCTCAGTCTCAAATATCAAATGTTCTTGTTTAAATTATTACTTACCATTTCTGTACAACTCTGAAATATGATTTCCCTACAAGCAGTGAACAAAGCCTTAGCTTATAAGTTACTGAAATTGAAGCACTTAATATAATGGGTAATAAAAAATAGGCACTTAAAATTCAATGGTGTTCAACTATCCCATTCATATATTTTTTATATTTATTTGCAAAAAATGCTGAAATATGCTTTGTGTAATTTTAAATAGTCATGAAATTGTCAAACGTATCATGACCATTTTGTTTTCCAAGAATGGAATTTCAATCCTTTTTCAAAAATAATAAAGTTCTAAGACAAAAAGATAGCAAATAAGTAGTTTCTACTTCTATTAATATGGGAACAAATACAAAAAATGTTATACTAAATAAATTAATATGTCATTTCTGACTGCCTACTCTATGTAATCATGTTCACTATATTCTTATTGCAAATGCTATTATTATTATTTTCAAATCATGAATAACAAACAAGATTTAGAAACTAAGCATGTAATACATACTTGTAATCATAGTATCTCTACCTCAGGAAGTAAAGCCATAGGATCACAAGTTCAAGCCCATCCTGGCTGCACAGCAAAATGTAGGACATGCTCAGCTATATAAAAGACCCTGTTCCAATGGGAGGAAAAACTCAGAGCAATCCACCAAGATTTATTGATTATAAATGCTATGTCCCAAACAAGTGTGCACCCAATTTCATAAAACAAACAATATTGGAAAACCAAGCTCAGACAGACCTCAACAAAATAATAATACATGATTTCAATACCCTACTCTCTCTACTACATAAAAATCTAGACCAAAAATCAACAAACATCAGAGTTAAATGACAATGGCCACTGAACAGACTTAAGCATCTATAGAGTTTCAGGATTAATCCTCTCCCAGAAGACCCCAAACAGCCAAAACAACATGAGCATAGAAAGCTCTGTGAGAGGTGTAGAAATACCCAAGGTGAAATTATACTGCAGAGCCCTGAAAAGAAAGGGAAGAGCATGGTTCCAGTAGGAAAATAGACACATAGGCCAAAGGAATAGAATGCTGAATGCAGAAATCGATCAATATAGCCACAGCTATAGGCATTAGACAAAGATGCCAAAATGTTAGAGAAATACTATCTTTAACAAGTGGTGCTAGAAAATTTTCATGTTCACATGAGAATACTGAACTATGCCCCTACTTGTTATGCGCACAAAAATCGCCGCAAAATGGATCTAAGACCTTACTGTAAGATATAAACATTAAAAAATGCTAAGTAAAACTGAGCCAGGCGCCCATGGCTCATGCCTGTAATCCTAGCTACACAGGAGGCTGAGATCTGAGGATCATGGTTCAAAGCCAGCCCGGGCAGAAAAGTCCGTGAGACTCTTATCTCCAATAAACCACTCAGAAAACCACAAGTGGCACTATGGCTCAAGTGGTAGAACGCCGGCCTTGAGCTAAAGAGCTGAAGGAAAGCACCCAGGCCCAGAGTTCAAACCCCATGACCAACAAAAAGAAAATAAAATGAAGGAGGAGGGGGTGGGAACTTGGTTCAGTGGTAGAGTGCTTGCCTTGCATGCACAAGGCCCTGGGTTCGATTCCTCAGCACCACATAAGCAGAAAAAAAGCTTGAAGTGGTGCTGTAGCTCAAGTGTTAGAGTGCTAGCCTTGAGCTGAAGAGCTGAGGGACACCTCCCAGGCTCAGAGTTCAGGCCCCATGACCCACAAAAATAAATAAATGAATAAATAAATAAATAAAAATGAAGGGGAAATGCTTGAAGACATGAGCATAGGAGGTGATTTAATTGTACCATTCTGATAATACATGTTATCTATGAAAAATGAAAAAAACATAGTGAAAGGGGTGCAGAAGACTTGGACATTCTTCCCTTTCTACATGATTTAAAGCTTCAGTCAAGTTCTTTTTTTTCCCATTCATAATATATTAAGCCAACACAGCTAAGTTGATAAAAGACCTTTAAACTGAATTCTAAGAGAAATAGATGGGTTCAAATGTCTTTCAAATAAGAGAATTACATAACCAAACTGAAGGAGAAAAATATTTAAGCCAGTTAACTTTTTTACTGTTACTTGATTTTTAATTAGCTTTTGAACATAGTACTTTGAATGTATACCATTCCTTTAAAAATAAAGTAACTACTACAAAATTGAGTTTTTTATTCTTTCTTTTTATTTACTAGTGGTATTGATATAGCTATTCTCAAATAATTGTATGTTGATTATATAATCAAATGAAGATATTCATGTTGTTAATAGGCAGAATTAGCCCTGTGAAAAGAGACAGATACAAGTAGATAGAGTAGAAGTAAAATAGGGTTCTGGACTGGATTGGTGTTGTTGATGTAATCTCTCCCCCCTCTCTCTCTGTCTTTGTCTCTGTTTCTTTCTCTCTACCTTCCACAGCCCACCCAGTCTATTTTCCCATATAAATCCATATACACACATGATGTATAATGTGTTTATATTTATATTCATAGTGAGAATTAATAACATAATAACAACAGTAAATGAGAGTCGTAATTGTGCCTTCTGATACAAATAGTACCAAACAACTATTTGATTAAACCTCTGAATTCAGCTGTCATTTGGATCAAATGCAAAAGTTAGGAGAAATGTTCAACTTTAGTGACACTGTAATCAGTAAAACTCAAAGTAGAAAGCAAATGATAAAATAATTACCTAAAATTTAATTTGTAGAAATGCTGTCTACTAGAAGAGTTTCTAAAAAAAACTATATCATATGAAAAAAACAAGCAATGCTAAATTATAGTGCTTTGGAATGAATACTGACAGGTTGAAAAATAAAAACGAAAGCACAGTGAACAAGTGGCAGCACAACGCCTCGCCTCCACCACATAGATGCCAGCATCCAGTCACCTTTGTGGGATACAAATCCCACCAGTTTTCACTGCTAATCATGAAGCACAGCGCACGGGAGAAAGTTTGCTCTCTGACTGCATAGGAAAGTGCACCTTCAGGGAGTGAGGACCATGTAGAAAGTTTCTGCCTGTTGCTTAGTAATACTCCCCTGTGTGAGGAGAGATGCAAAGTGCTGCCTCTGAGACTGTGGTTCATTATCAGAACTAATTGTGCGTGGGTAGTGACCAAGTGGCACTGGAGACAGAGGTGCCAGCCAAGTCTGACTTCCACAGGCATGCTAGTTTTCCCAGGGGAGCTAAGGGGAAAGTGGCTAATGGGTCCCTTGGGGATGGCCTCTGACTCTGTAAATTGCCATTTCTTTCTCCTGCTAAGAATATTTTTGGCCATGAACTCAAACAATAAGCAAATTATAATTAGACAAAAAATAACAGGATGAAAAAGCTGAGTGAATAATTTTGTTTTTAAATCTACTTCTGCATTATGAAAATAACCATGGCCTCCTCACAGGGCTTAAGCTGATGCAAAGAGATCAGTCTATGGCTTTGTCTATCTATCCATTGACCCCTTCACAACAAATTGGTAAAGGGCAATAGGATGAATAAAGTAGAAGTCACAAAAATCTACAGGGGAGAAATATTTATGACCTTTTTGTCCATAAAATTAACATTGATGTAATGTGAAAATATCAATAATTATAACAAGAATTTGCTTATAAATGTTAGGTCTGGTCTGAGCAAAATCATCCAAAAGTTAATTTTCTATAATAGTTTTGAATTTAAATTTTAAATCCTGAAAAATCCTAAAATGATCTTTGAGAATACAATGAGGGACTAGAACATATAAGGAACAAATATCTAATAATCAGACATAACCATAAACTTAGAGATATCCGATAACCATTTTGGTCTATGGTTTAGAAAATGCAGAGAGGAGGAGAGAGAGACTTGTGTTTGGTGACTTGACAAGCTGTGCATCCCCACAGAGTCTTTGCCCTGACCAAAAAACTTCTCATATTGTAAGCAGCATGTCTGATCCAGAATCTGCACACACCATCAACCAATTTTGTTTGTGCTTTTTCCCTATGCAAGTTGTTCTATGCAGACACACCAATACAGAGGCTAAGAAAGAAAGAGAAGCAGAAGTAGATGAGAAGTAGATGAGCAGAAGTAGAGGCCACATAGAGGACAATTGTGTAAAGGAGAATGGATAATGAGCACAGAAAAATAGAAATAATCTACAGCTGATTCAAAAATATAGCGAGAGGGTACTACTGACTCACAGGAGGCTGTGCAACTCAAAGTCATTTCTGGAAGAAAAGCCTTTGAGACTCTTCTCTCCAATTAACTAGCAAAAAGCCATACTCAGAGGTGTGGATCAAGAGCTAGAGTGCCTGCTTTGAGCAAAAAAGCCAAGTGAGAGTATGAGGCTGTGGGTTCAAGCCCTGGTGTCAGCATACATGAATTAATATATAAAATCAGCAGATAAGGAGACTGTGCTGCCGATCTGCAGTGCTTCCATCCTAAGAGTGGACCAGCGCACCCCCAAGTACTGAAATTCAACAATATTGGCTGAGTGGAGCAGGAGACCAGGGAGCAGTCCTGCGCGCAGGTCTGGGAGGTAGGGCACGGCTCTGTACTACCTGGGCCCCAGCTGCTCTCCTGCCTAGTGCAGCACAGCTCTGCCTGCCCAGCTCAGCTCCCTACCCAGCCGCATCCCTGCGACTCCAGCAGCAAGTTCTTTTTTTTTGTTGGTCAGTCACGGGGCTTGAACTCTGGGCTTAGGCGCTGTCCCTGCTCTCTTCAGCTCAAGGTGAGCACTCTACCGCTTGAGCTACAGTGCCACTCCTTGTTCTGTAGTGGTTTACTGGAGATAAATGTCTCACAGACTTTCATGCCCGGGCTAGCTTTGAACCATGATCCTCAGATCTCAGCCTCCTGAGTAGCTAAGATTATAGGTGTGAGGCACTAGTGCCCGGCTCCAGCAAGTTCTATGGAAGGTGACCTACACTGTCTATAGGAGGTGACTGTACCTGTCTGTGGGAGGTGACTATACCCTATCAGTGGGAGGTGATCCTACCCTGTCTATGGGAGGTAATCCTACCCTGCCTATGGGAGGTGACCTACCCTGTCTACAGGAGGTGACTGTACCTTGTCCATGAGAGGTGATCTACCCTGTCTATGGGAGATGACTGTACCCTGGCTATGGGAGGTGACTGTACCCTGGCTATGGTAGGTGATCCTACCCTATCTATAGGAGGTGATCCTAACTTGTTTATGGGAGGTGATCCTAACCTGTCTATGGGAGATGATCCTAACCTGTCTATGGGAGGTGACTGTGCCCTGTCTATGGAAGGTGACCGTACCCTGTCTATGGGAAGTGACTGTACCCTGTCTATGGCAGGCGATCCTACCCTGTCTATGGGAGGTGACTGTACCCTGTCTATGGAAGGTTACTGTACCCTGTCTATGGGAGGTGATCCTACCCTGTCTATGGGAGGTGACCGTACCCTATCTATGAGAGGTAACTCTACCCTGTCTATGGGAGGTGTTTGTACCCTGTCCATGGGAGGTGACTGTCAAAAGGCATGAGCAGCACCATCTCCACGCCACCTCCTACGATATAGATGAAGAAGATCTGAGCAACACAGCCTCCGAAGGACATGACCTTGTACATTCTGAAAAGATCACAGATCATTTTGGGAGAAGGAACAGAGCAGGTTCCCAAGTCAATGAAGTAGAGGCCTTCTAGCAGGACATACATGGGGGAGCGCAAGTATGGGTCAGAGGCCACCAAAAACACAATGTGTTTCCCGTTACATAGAGCACAGCAGAGAATGCCAGGAGAGGGAGCCAGAGCACCCAGGACTGGGTGAGCCCCAGAAACACAAACTCAGACACCATTGAGTGATTCTCTCTACCTGGAGATCCCACCAACCAGGCTGCAGCTGAATCAATGAGATGAGGAGAACAAGGAGGAAATTGTAATCATACATGTGATAGTATGTGCTGAAATCATGGAGGTTGCAATGTTCTCCTTATAAATCCGCAGTATACAGTCCCTCAGATACACAAAATAGCAAAACTGCATGACACAATGCATGCACAACATTATTTAACCCTATCACCAACACCCTCAGTATAATTCTGCACTAAACTAACAAATTAGGCAAGAACCAAGCATTTATGACTATCCATGACATTTCTCAGGTGTTTAAATCACATGTTACCTTGAGTATTCCTCATTTCCAACATAGTCTTATGGTCTTATTTCCTATCCAGCTGGCACTCAAAATTCTCTGACAGACAATGTGGACATGAAGGAAACACAACTGCTGGGTCTCCACAGGGGACACCAGGCACTCGAGATGCGATTTGAGACTGCACTGACACAGCCTGATGACAGAGACAGAATAGAGATTAGAGTAGAAAAACCAAACCAAAACAAAGCAAGCATATCCATCACATTTTCCCATTTCCACCGCTCTCTAGGGCCTTTGGTTTCTATGTAGTATTTTACAATTACAAAGAAGCCCTCAATGGCTTCCCTTCTTGTAACAATTTCATAAGGATGTGTGCCACCGGTCTTCAGATCTAATAAATGAGTATTTGGGAGATATCTAAAGCACATGTCCAAAGAACCTAAAGAAGAGGTAAATGCATTTGTAGTTCCTCTATACACATGAAGGTACTGAGGACCAGTACTTAAAATAATCAAAATGTGAAGTGCTAATTTGTGAGTGTCTTCACCTGTATTTACTGTAGATTTTGCATTTATTGGTATACCACTCTGTGAAGTATTCATTACCTCCCATGTGGTAAATTGTTCTAATATTTTATTTTACCCTGCTTATTTTATAGATGATCTATTCAAATATATATATTTTATTCACAAGAAAATTGGGGTTTTATAGTTGTAATCCATAATTAATAAAGGAGATGAATGTTAAATACACTAAGTCACTTTTAAGAGAGAACATGAGGCTTCTCGCAGACTTTAAATAATAATGTACAAACTGTGACACTGGAGAATTAATCGTCAATGCACACTGTATATTTATGTGAAGTAGAAAGTGAGGAATGTTCTGTTTCTCTGTGTTCTAATGGATACTTATGTCTCAATTCTGTTCCTGTACTGAAGGGCTGGCTAACTTAGTACATGCTAGTAAAAGTCAGCAAAGGAAAACAGGAATACTGATGCATGATACATATGCTCCAGCCCAGGCCTCCTCACACAAAGGGTCATTTGTCTGATGACGTCATTCATCATAGACCCTAAAACACACAGAGGCACACATTATGACATTATCCAGACTCCAGTACGTGGTCATCAATATTGGCGTTAGTCATCTATCTAATATCTTTATATATATATATATATATAGAGAGAGAGAGAGAGAGAGACAGAGACAGAGAGAGAGATATAGAGAGAGAGACAGAGATAGACAGACAGAGAGAGACAGAGAGTGAGACAGAGAGAGACAGAGGGAGAGCGTCTACTAGCTTTCCATCTATATCTGTGACTACAATGTCACTTACTGAACTAATAGTCCACATATATAAAGTGTATTATTTGCCAGGCTCATGCCTGTAATTCCAACTCCTTAGGAGGCTGAGATCTGAGGATCATGGCTTGAAGCCAGCCAGGCAGAAAAGTCCCTGTGAGACCCTTATCTCTGAATAACCACCCCAAAACCAGAAGTGGCATGTGGCTCAAGTGGTAGAGCTCTAGCCTTAAGCACAAAGAGGTGCAGGTACAGCGCCCCCTAAATTCAAGCCCCACAACTGACCAAAAAAAAAGTATAGCTTTTATAGCTACAAACCTATGGTCTGAGATGGTAAGCAAAAACAGCAACAAGTTCTGTCTATGCTGGTGGAGTAGATCAGTACTGGCAGGGATGATGGTCAGGGCAGGGACAAGAAAATTCAGTCATGGCTGACAAGGACCTAAGGCCTGGGTGAGGGAAACATGACTGTGGTGTGATGACATGACAATTACATGGATAGAGGAAGACTATCTGTCCATGTCTATCCCTATTCAGATAAAAAAAAGTTGAGTTCCAGAAAGGAAAACTGAATTGCCAAAAATTCACACAGAGGGATCAGACACTCTTAATTCTTATTCCAGAATGTAAAACCATAATTATAATTAAGTAAAATAGCAAGTAATCAAATAAAAAGATAAAAATTCAGAGTATCCATTACTAATTCTAAATTATATACAGCAAAGTAAGAAAAAGTGAAGATTACATGAAATGTACAAATTATTAATACTAAATTCCACAGCAAACTATGAATAATTGGAGATTACATAAAATGTGTGCTGGCTTGTACTTATGATAATAAGTTATCTTGTAACGTGTACACCGATGGTGGTACTTTGTCACTACAACTGTTAAAATAAAGGTTTATGTTTTGGACTTTGGGTCTTCCCAGCTTTATTGCCCTCAATGGTCACTTTAAATCCTAGTATCTTCTTGTAGCCCTACTGGTAATTCTCACTCACACTGATTTGCTATTTATCAAACTCCTGTAAATAAAAAACCAGGAAGCAGTTGGAAAAAGCATACATGTTAGGTATAACAAGTAAAGTTTAATGTGACAGTTTTACACATCAGTTGAATGGTAAGAAATATTTGATGAATTTGGGGTGAAAATGTTTGCAGAATACAGGGATGCACCCAGAGAAGAGAAGGGAGTCTATGCTAGGACCAAAGACATTGTCTGACTTTTTAGTAGAAATAGTAAAACTGAATAGGAAAAAAATTTATACCATGTGTGAAAAGCATCTTGAATAATACAATCTTGGAAGACTCTGGAGTACAAAATGCCAGCATCCCTATGTATGCACCCAGGTCATGCAGACTGACAGATTAGACTCATAACCACTGAGGGAGTCACACATCTTCCAGTCAATGCCCTTTGTTATTCTTGGTTCTGTTCTGCATACCATTTTTTATAATACATTCAGCATGCATTAAAAAAGTCTTACTTTTAAAAATTATGCTAGCCATAGGTAACAGCTCCCAGTGAGAAGAGTTTCCAATGTATTTCTTTTAGGATGGGCTAACAATTTCCAAACCTCAGCGAGGTTTGCAAAAATCAAGTAAGTAATCTAAGATCTAGTAAAGTAGAATAGAGATAAAATTGAATGGGATGAATACTAAAAATATAGAAAAGATGGAGAAAATAGGAAAGATATGTACAGTGACAAAAAGCATAAATAAAGAGAGCCCAGAGAGAAAGGGAGAGAGCTAGACAAATTCTAGTAGTGTTACAGGTGGTAAGCTCTGTTTGTGAGAGCACAGTTAGAGGAAAACACGTAAATAAAACCAGTCTCCCACCTTCAATGCACTGATTCAGTGCTGTTGCCTTTGACACTGGGTTGCGTTTATAGAGGAGGAAGGAAGGAAGCTCGGCTATCACCTTCTCTGTTGGACTCAAAGAGTCTATAATACCTTTTGTACTGCAGAATTATATAAACACATGGAATCACTGTAAAAAGAAAGACGTACTACGGTGGAAGCCTAGCATGTGTTGACCAAGGGATGTGGATGCACAACAGACAGAAGACACACAAGGCCCTGTCTGTGTGCCTTCCTGGGTTCCGGTACACTCTGCAGGCCCGTCTGTCCTGTGGTCAAGGCCAGGGTGCCTATCCTTCTACAGAGTGTTCCACTGCTTGTCTGCTCATACTCCGAAGTCTAGAAACAGTTTCCAGCTTTTTATATTTCTATGCTTTAACCCTGCAAATACAATAATTCA
Source organism: Dipodomys spectabilis (assembly GCF_019054845.1). NCBI lineage: Eukaryota > Metazoa > Chordata > Mammalia > Rodentia > Heteromyidae > Dipodomys > Dipodomys spectabilis. The sequence continues at coordinate 45,726,671 of NW_024870772.1, read as the reverse complement.
TAGACTGGCTTTCATACCTTGTATTAGAAAGGATAACTTGTGGCTCGAGATTTTCCAGGACTGTTTTTAAATTCAGGCTCCAGCACTTGCTTCTTATGTGACTGTAACAAAGGTAACAAATAGACCTTATGAAAATCTGATTGTTTAAAAGAGCGGTGGTTGCTTTCCTACAAAACCCATGAGAAATAAGTGACATAACATACAGAAACATAAAACTAGATATGTGACAAATGGCACATTGCTACCATTTGCCATTTTACATATACATACATATGTGCACAAATCTATATTAGTATGTATATTTGTAAATATTAGTATGTATATTTGTAAACTCTAAGACGTAGGAACTAGACCTAGTTATACATATGTCTTTTATTTCTACACTCGTTTTTAATAATTTAAGTTTATTTCAAAAAATACTATTTTAATAATTTAATAATTAAGTCTATTTAAAAAAAACAAACACCGATCCATAACAGAAAGAACAGTGCTGGAGGAATATCAATACCAAATTTAAAAATTTACTACAAAGCCATAGTAATCAAAAAAGCTTGGTACTGGCACAAGAATAGACCTCAGGACCAATGGAATAGAATTGAAAACCCAGAAATGAACCCACAGACCTATAGCCACCTCATCTTCGATAAGGAAGCTAAAAAAAATAGAATGGAAGGAGGACAGCCTCTTCAGTAAGTGGTGCTGGCAAAATTGGTTAATCACTTGTAGAAAACTAAAGCTAGATCCTTATATATCAGCCTGCACCAGCATAAACCCCAAATGGATCAAAGAACTTACAGTCAAAGCACACACCCTGAAAAGATTACAGGATGGAATAGGAGAAATCCTAAGTCTCCTTGGCACACAAAATTTTCTTAATAGAGACCCAGAAACACAACAAACAAAGAAAGGTTGGACAAATGGGATTGCATGACCTTTGGTTCACTGACTTTTTATTACATATTTTGTCTGTCCCTCTCACCTACCTGTTTTTCCAGAGAAACTAAAAAATATAACATTAAAGCTTTAGGTAGGAATAGTTTCACAAGATCACAAAGACATATTATTCACATCAAGCAATCAGTAATGGGCAAGTCACAGCCAATTATGTTCTAGCTCTGTTTATTCCTACTATGCCTCATTTTTAATTTAAATGTGTGCACTGAGGATCTACTCTGTATCAGTGCTTAGGACTATGGTGTGCATTCAACAGGAGCCCAGCACAGTCCAGGACCTGTTCCAGAGGTGTCACAGAGCAACCCAAGTGAGCGCTACAACCATGCTGCTCATAGATGACTGAGAAAGATGCACAGTAGGATGGAGCCCTACCAAACAGAGACACTGAACTATTCAAAGGTGAATCTGAGGGACTGTTTCAAGCTTAGTATGTAGCAGAAATAACAGGCAAGTTCAAAGCACACTGGAACAATGGCCAAGAGTGTATGTTGTCCTAAGAATAGAAATTATTTAAGGAGAATGTGGGAAATGAAATGACAAAGTTGAACCTAATTTTTCCTGACTTTGGGTTTTAATTAAGAAGGCTGCATTGTTAATAAATGTCGAAAAATGAACTTTACAACTTTAGCATGGGGGGGGCCAAAGGGGGAGGGAGATGGGAAGGGATGATATGGGGAAACAAAGGAGGAGGCAACAATGCTTGATAAGAAATGTACTTATTACCTTGCCCATGTAATTGTAAACCCTCTGTATGGTATTTTCACAAAAAAAAAAAAAAAAAAAAAAAACAGAAACAAAAACAAAGGTTGGGAGTGAGGCATTGATGATGAGACTGTACACAAGGAAGACCATCAACATGCCATTAAAACTCTAAAGAAAAGAAAAAAGAGATGAGTCCAATCTTACATCATAGAAACCTTTACTGTCTGACTCTCTTACTATGTCCATCACACATGTTTTGTCAAGGGAACAAAAAGAAAGTAACACTGAAGATTCAGATACTGTCTTTCCCAAACTGCCAGCTAGATCCCGAGCAGGATTACTGGAAGCAGACAGACATAACTGTAAACATAAGTATGGTGGTAGGAGTGGAAGCTAGTTACAGCTCTAGCTTCTACCCAATGCTGCAGAATCTGGGCCTGCCAGAGAGAAAGGCTGAAATCACATGACCTGGACAATGATCTCATAAGATCGTTTTCATTTTCCCATGGTAGACAAGTATACAAGCTGTTAATGAGGGGAAATAACAGAAAATAACAGATTCCTAAACTTTTTGGTCTTTCATAACTATTTTGAGTCTAGTTTTCACTTTGTTGTCTGTTTCCATTGTTTTCTCTCCCTCTTTCTTCATTATAGTGTAATTGATAAGGAAAACTTGAATATATCTATGGTATAAAAATAATGTTTTGTCAAGTGTCAGAGGCTCACGCCTGTAATCTAGTTACTCAGGGGGCTGAGGTCTGAGGGTCACAGTTTCAAGTTAGTCCAGTGAGACTTTCATCTCTAGTTATTCTCTGAAAACTCAGGAATGGAGCTGTGGCTCAAGTAGTAGTGTGCTAGCCCTGAACAAAAATAAAAAATTTAAAAAATATCTCAGATGGGTTGGGAATGTGGCTCAGTGGTAGAATGCTTGCCTAGCATGCGTAAAGACCTGGGTTTGATTCCTCAGTACCTCACAAACAGAAAAAGACAGAAGTGGTGCTGTGGCTCAAGTGGTAGAGCTAGCCTTGAGCTGAAGAGCTCAGGGACAGCAGCCCAGGCCCAGAGTTCAAGCCCCAGGACCAACAACAACAACAACAACAGAAATCTCAGAGACAGAACCCAGGTCCTGAGTTCAAAACCCATAATCATATTTTGATATGAACATATATTCAATGTGAAAGGAGTAAATCAGCCAATCGCATTATCATATATTTATCATATCAATATATTTATCACCTGACTATGTATTATTTTTGTGGTGAAAATGCTTAGGATCTCCTTATCAACTTTCAAGTTTGCCAGTAAGTATAATTATTGTATCTGTGTACTAAAATTCATCTCCAGAATTTACTTGCCTCGTCTAATTGAAATTCCATTCCCTTTCATCAACATTAACTATGACCTTTTAGTACTTCTCCTCAGCCTTTATTTAAAGGAATGTGCGCTTTTCAGCTCAAGGAGAGCACTCTACCACTTGAGCCATGGCACCACTTCTGGGTTTTGGTGGTTAATTGGAGATAAGAATCTCGTGGACTTCCCTGCCCGGGCTGGCTTTGAGATTTTGTCTTTTTTGAGTATTTTCATTTTTATAGTAATTTTCTAATTACAAAATATTCAAGTATATTTTAGAAAAGTATTCAGAAAGTTTTGGTCACATTTGAATAATATTTTTACCAAGGATGCATGGCACAGACACATGTATAGCTCAACTCAGGAAAAAAATAAAATCAGAAATAGACTCTCTCCCTTAAAGATGGTTTATAGCTCTACTAAGATCAGAAGCTAAAGAAAAACACTCAGCAATTACAAACTTGTTGGGTCTGATGGTAGGCTCAGGTCCAGGGTGCAGACAGTGCTAGAAGGGGCAGATAGCGGTGGACTGGGGCTGGTTCCCAGCTTAGGGCCACGTTCGGGCTGTGGTCCCGGCCTGGCCCATGGGTGCCCAGCATCAGCAGGCCACTGAGCCAAGCAGCGCCCCGACTACATCAGAGAGTGTGGGGGAGGGGAAACAGCCTGGAAGTGGGAAACAAGGTGACTGTGTAACCCCACTGCCCACCCATGTACCTCAGACCCACCCATAGTCATGACTAGATCCAGGGAGGGACTGGCAGGGACAATTTTATTTCATTTACATTATAATTAAAGTGTTCTTAAAATATATTAAAATCTAACTTATTTTTATTTAATTTATTGTCTCATAACACATGGCCACATAAACCATCCTCAGGAGAATTTGAAAACAGGAAAGCAGTCTCTGTTTGGACTTCAGAGCATGGTGTTGCTTGCATTTACCCTCTTATTTACCCACTTGAAGTTTGCTATTTCCTTACTCCATTTCCTTGCAGGATTCAGATAAACAAACTCCAGTTAATGGCACAAATTCTCTGCAGTATTCTTTGGTCTCTGAGTGTTAGTTGTGTCTATAATAGTACATTAAGTACATATAGTACTATAATACAGTAATAGTATTTGGGTAGATGGCTGTGCGTGATGTGAAGCTGCCTCTAGCCAGGGGAAGCTTTGTGTAGTAAGTGTCCGGGAGCAGTCTCACCGCTGGTCTTTAGTGAATGGGTTAGGACAGGGGTGCTGGAGGTCAACGATGAAGTCACCAAGGACTAATATTGAATAGAAGGTTCTGATGGGCTTGTTTTCTATAGGAATCAATTAAACTTTGCTTACACAAGGGAAGCAGCTTCAGGTTAATGTGCAAGAATCAATATGAGATCAGTCCTACTTCTGACATTACCTGAATGAGGAGAAAAAAAAGATATGAAATTAGAAATGAAAATTATTCATCTTCATTTTAACTCCATTCCACTTATGGTTTATGTCCAAAAGCATGAAAGCAGAGTGCCAAGGAGGCAGTCTTTACATGTGACTAAAACCTATTTGAATTACTTCTGGAACATCTCTTATTTGCTTGACATGAAAACAGATTTTTTGCTTTCTCCACTCATCAGAACATTAAGAACTAGGTCTCTTCTGTGACATCCAAGGATCCATTCTGTGTGGAAAAAAAAATGGTTGTCTCAACCAGAGATGTGGATCTGCCTTCTCTTGAATGAATTTTAAAATCCAGAATGAATCATGAGTGCATTTGATGTAGTGTAAGAAATTCAAATTCTTATGCGTGCTTGAGGTCATCAGCCTGCTCTCTCTAAGACTGGCCTAGCCTTCTGGGAATGGAATGTGGGGCCACTAGAAAGCATGGACACACAGCGCAATTAGAAAGTCCTGACAAAATGCATGGTCTCCTCGTATGATGGTCAGAGATGGCACAGAGGTGCCCCGTCTGCCTGGCACTGGCCTGGCATTACGTTCTCCCTAAGTACACAGAAAGGAAGAGTTGTAGTGTCTTTTTCATGGTTGTTACTGTGTTTGTTCTTTCAGTTATTATTTCTGTAGACAGCTCATCAATCCCAGCCTTCGAGAATGGACACGAAGCTGTGTGCTGACTGGCAGGACACAGCTCTGAACCTCCAGCACGGGTCCAGTTCCTCACTGACCATAGCCCTCAGCACTGCCACCGTGAGTGTGTGCTCCACTTCAGAAACACAGGATTGTATCTTACCAGATATTTTACATAGCATGTGTGTACCATCCCCATTCTGTGTGTAAATTAAAGCCTTAAACGTAGTGAATGGTTTTTGGTTTTTTGAATTTTTTGGTCGTGGCTCTTGAATGCTGTGCCTGGGTGCTGTCCCTCAGCTCTTTGGCTCAGGACTAGTGCTGTGCCACAGCACTACTTCCAGCTTTTTTCTGCTTATGTGGTGCTGATGCTGACGAATCAAACCCAGGCCTCATTCATGCAAGACAAGCACTCTACCACTGAGTCACCTTCCCAGCCCCTAGTGAATGTTTTTATACTCCAGTAATTCAGCGTCCATTAGGCATGGTAGACATCTAGTAAACATCTGTTGATGACATGGTTTCAATAAATGACAAGTAACATAGAAAATGTTCGATAACACTGCTAATTTAGAAGGAAGAGATCACTGGAAACAGAGGGCCTCCTCTGGGGTCTGAGACAGCCACCTGCAAGCAAAGGACAGAGGGTAGACACACCTGGGAATGCAATGAGTGAGCTGCGCTGCTTACTTGAAAAGCAGTGACTGGAAAGCATTGCCTGTAATATCTGCGTCTGTCCTTTTATCTTACAGATGGTAAAACTGAGCCCAAAAAGTGAGGCATGGATGGAAGGGGTGAGAGAACAAGCTTACTCCAGTTCCTGATGGCATGTTAGGACTTGATTGCTTTCCTCTGACTCTAAGGGTAATCTTTATACCAGTCCATGAAGCAAGAACATTTAACAGGCTCAAAGATTGATCCATGAGTATAGATCCTGTAGACTCTTTGCTACATTGTATTTTCTCTATCCTTGCTTAGACTCTGCATGGGTCATCTATTTTCTGACCTGGGGCTCACCCTACCACCACCATGCCATCATACCCTGGGCATGGTGGTGACTCCCCCTCATTGCACTAATGTGGTAAGTTCTCATATTATCTTCTCTTCTTAGGAAGAAAAAATGTATGTCATGTGATAAAGCTGGAATAGCATGGTTGTTCTCTTCTTTGGACCATTAACTTTCTTCTACAACTGGGCCTTCCCTTCATCAAACTTGGACAAGTTCCTGGCTCTCTTTGATGCCATTCTCACTCCTTTTCTGAATCCTGTTATCTATACTTAGAGAAACAAGGAAATGAAAGTGGCAATGCAGGAGCTTTGCCACCAGCTTTTGGGTTACAGAAAGATGCTCTGACACTGTAAAGATAAACAAAGATGAAACTATGTACTCTTATGAAGATGAAAAACATAAACACTGAAATTCTGGTGTATGACATTTACTATATATCATATCTCTGGTACCCTAATCAGTATTGATAAGAGGAGCTAACACTGAAACCTCTCATGTATCAGATCTTGTGTTAGGTGTTCAACAGATGATAATATACGCAGTATTTTGCTGTGACAATTTTAAAAATAAATTAAGAAATGCTTTCTGCTCTTGAGTCTTCCTATTACCATGCAATGAAAAATGATTTTCACCTTAAATCTACCACCACTAATATTTATAATTCCAATAATTTGTTGGAGATTAGTATTTTATTTCTTTTCATGATTGTACTTTCTCTGTTTTGAATGGGAAAGTTAATACCCTTTTCTCAAACTATCTTACAAAAGTCCATATTGATGAAAATTGTCCTGATATTGCTACCCTCTTCCATTAGCATCCACTTGCTTCCTTTATTGACTACTTAGGAAATTGTTGATGGGTTATTAAGGGTGTGGAATAGTAGAACTGGAATTTGAGGGATCATTTATCCAACCTGCTTATTTAACAGATGAGAACACTAAGGAACAGAAGTGTTTGATCTCCTCACCATTCAGTTAAGCAGTTTTTTTAAGTAACTCCCCTGCTGACTTGTTCTCCGGCACAGCCTGCTAACAGACTTCATGCCTGGCCTTTCACTGGCTTTCTGTCTCTAACCTCAATAACAGCAAGTGTGGCAGGAGTAAGGCCATGACTCCTGCCCTTGGCATCAATCCCATGATTATTTGTTGCTTCTCACCTTGAACTTTATTTGCAGGCCAGTAATAAGTCTTTTAGACGAGACCCTAGCTACACCATAACTTCACTGCTACACTATCCCACCTCCTACCATCTATGGCTATGTATGACATTTATTTTTAAGTCCACAATTAAATTCCCTCTGCATTGTATTTGTATTTGTATTGCTTTGTATTTGAAAGAACACTCTAAAGGGATTCACTGTTATTTTTATTATTTCTAGCAAGACGTAGCAATTATCTGCAGTAAATTTTAAGAAATTTATATGTGAATTTTCCAGAATTTTGTTTTGTATTTCTATCAATAATCATGTTCTCCATAGCCGAACATCTGGGATGAATTTGGACATCTAATAAAAATGAGCCAGAGAAAATACCTTTCCAATTTATAATACAAGTTGATTCATAAAGTAATAATTATAATAACATTACACTAATAACTATTCTTATTTTAAGAATCTTTTAAAAAATCTTTTAAAAATCATAAACATAATTATCTCCATGTAGGTTTGTGATTTTTGACAGGTTTTTACAATAAATCTTTCTTGCAGTATTAACAAGGTTCAGACTTCTTTTAGGAAGTTAACTTAAGTAACTTCTTCTTACTTTATTTACTTCCTTAAACATATAAGTTGACTTTAACTTAACCAGGTAAGAGGGCTTTCTTTTTGATAAAATTACCCACTAGCTGAGGGTTATCTATGAAAATGTTCATTTTCTTGTGTAATAAACTCTGCTTACATCTCTTTTTCTGTTGTCTGTTGTTTTTGTTTGGCGGTGCTGGGGTTGGATTCCAGGCTTTATGCTTGTCATTCAAGTACTCTTGTGACTTGAGACACATCGCCTACTGATTCTGACTTTTCATTTGAGAAATTAAAATTTGAATTTGCAAACATTTCAAACGAAACTTAGAATAGACTTACTATTTTGCTTGTCCTGACCTGTTTTATTTAAAGCCAGTTGAAACTGCTGTCACTACTTTCTCCTTTGTCCATATTCTCCCAGGATTTCTAAAGCCCATTCATTTTTTGTCCTGTTACTACCATACCCATTACTACTGACTTCTTCACCATTTTAACTACCATGACTCCAGCACTCCCAACTCTTATTGGAAATACCTCTGGATATCAGATATAGGAATAAAGCGCAACAAAGGATAATTCAAGGCAATGTTAATACTCTGGTAGGAGCTAATGCTCAAATACTTTCAGTTCAAACAAGATATAAGACTTTCTCACATGAAGAAATGAGGTGCAAGTTCTGATGGGACAAAGAAGAGGGCCAGATGGAAGCATTCACCTTCCCTATGAACTTCCAAATGGAAGTATTCACCTCCCCTATGAACTTCTAAGACTAACAGTAAAGCAGCAATCTATCACTATCTTGAGTGGTATCTATATCAAGACAATAACACAACCATTATATGCCCTAAAGTAAATAGCATTCATACTAGGACTAGCATATCTGTATGAAAGGGGAAAAGAATAAATCACATTCATAAATTCCAAGTAGGAAGCATAGCCAACAGACACAACACAGGAGAAAGCCACCACCACCTCCTCAAGTCACACAGAGCCGGTTTACTTCTTCTCAAAGGGGTTTAGTTAAAATATTTCATGTACCTGTCTGTAAATAGAACAGTGAAGCTTACTGAGAGTGGTAGGGGAACGAGGTAGAAGGAACTGGGTCATGGTGTACCCTAGGAGGTTCCTTATGGTCATGACGTTCAGTAGGTCCTTCCCCACAAATATTTGCGTTCCTCCTCCTTGCACTCCCTGATACACGTCTATCCCCATATGAACATAAACATAATAAAGACCTCGCTCTCATTTTTTGCCTGCACTGTGGCCATCTCTCCTCATGGGTGTGGGTAACAGTCTAGAGTTGGCATTGGAAGCCATCCTCCTCCTTTTCGCCCTCCCTCCCTTCCTGTGGAAATAAGCTTCGTTTTCACTTTTTAGAAAATACACATATTCATTCTTATGATGTGTCTTCTCACAAACACGAAAAACAGGAAAGCAAAAGATTTAAAAATATGTAGTTTCCCCCTACACACAGAATCTTTAGCCTCTCTTCTTTCTGCTCAAGTGACCCATTATCAACTTTGACATTTGATGGCTGTGGCCAAATTCCTGTGTGCTTAGTAAGGAGGACACAGGTTGGCCTAGAGTGCAGGTGTGGGTAGGAATGGAGAAACACGGAGACTGCTGGGAGGGAACCTCAAATCCTTGTCTTAATCTGAGAGACAAACTATGGTTACAGCTGTAGATGCTCTGGAAATACAAATTGTGTGGTTTTCCAGACCCTCTCACTGAAACATTTTAAGATAGAGCACCAAGTGAAAGGCTTTCTCCATTGTTCTCACCACTCCTTAAAAACAATTGTTATTAGCATAAATCTAAGGTATTTTCTATTATTTTATTTGTCTAATTATATTTTTAAACTGAAATTCAACGGTTTGAAAAAAAAGAAGAGGTGCCAATTTCTCCCCTACCTATCCTAAGTGCAAGATAGATAGATACATAGATAGATAGATATCCATCTCAGATATAGCTGCATGGTATTCCATGGAAGATGTCTAAAATAAGTTATTTAAATAGCCTTCGATTTGATTCTAAGATATCTTCCTAGTCTCTTAGTATATTTATTGAGGATAATATTGGTTATTGCTCTTAAAATCAATACTTGTACAAAAATAACAAGAACATGCTAATTCTTTGTCTACTGTATTTACAGGCACAAACACATATTCAGAGATTTTTTTTCCTCTGAGAAGTTCAAGAGTTAGGACAAACCATATAAGCATTGCTAAATTGGAAAAATATCACTTTACTTTTTGACTACCAGGTATAGGACTGACTGTTCCTCCATTTCCCCTTTAAACCCTAGTTTTTTTATATTTTTTTATTATGAAAATACTTTACAGAGGGGTTACAATTACATGGGCAAGATAATGAGTACATTTCTTATCAAGCATTGTAGCCTCCTGTTTCCCCTTCCCATCCTTTCCTCCCCACGCCCCCACCCAACCCTCCCCACTTCCTTCCTCTCCCCCCCACCAAAGTTGTAAAGTTTGTTTTCGACATTAAACACTAGGTTTTTGTCAAATGTTTAAATGTCTGCCAAAAAAGCTAGTATTTGGGGTTGCAGAATGGATCTACTTAATTATGAATGAGGTTAAGTATCTTTATATAAAGAATATATATATAATACCATATAATTATATGTAATATAATTATATATTAATACTTATATGTGTAATTAATATTAAGTATTAACTAATGATTGTATAAAATATATTATATATAATAATATTTTATATATATTATGTCCAAAGCCTTTTGCTGAGCCATCACCTATGAGCAGGACTATAAAATCATACTTTAAATACAACTGAGGCATCCATCTACATGTGTGTAAGAGCTGTTCTGTGTAATACATCTTGGCAATCAGATATAGAACAGAGGAATAGGAGTTGCTTTATGACTAAAGCTACCTCTGAAGGAACAGCACAGTCTTTAGCCTTCTGACGTTTACACATGGTTTCACTGAGATGGGCACTGCAGGCCGTATATGAGGGCTTCTCCTCACCCTCTTCTCTCAGGGAGCAGGAAAGTTGTCACTGCTGACAGAGGCCACGGATGGAGCCAGCCACTCTGTGGTGTCTGAGATGGTGTTCCCGGGACCATCTAGCTATTTCTCTTCCTCTTTTCCTGTGTGTTCTATGTGAGGTGTCTGGTGAGAAACCTTCTAACTGCTGGCTATGACCTCAGACCTCCGTCTGCACTTCCCCATGTACTTCATCCTAGCCAACCTTTCCATCATGGATTTGATGCTCTGTCCTTCATGGTTCCCAAAATGACTGATGACCTTCCAGGAGAACACACACATCCATTTCTTTTGGAGTCAAGTGCCAGGCAACCAAGCTGAAAGTTGAAATGGAAAGTGGGAGGGAGGAGTAGAAATAGGGAAGAGTAATAGTTAGGGTGAGCATGATCAAAGAACATTTTCTGAACGTACGGAAATATCATGGTGGAACCCTGGCTTTGTACAATCTCACGTACTCTAATGAAAAGTGGGTCTAGTTTGTTTTACAAAACTAGAGTCAGTATAATTGGGAAGAACCTCTGCTTGAACCAATAGAGGGAGCAACTCTGCAGCAATTAATCCACATTTTGTTATTGGTTCGTTTTTCCTTGTCCTTTTGTGCTTATAGAAAGCCAACATCTTCCACTCAGTGCATTCATTCCAAATTGTACAGTGAGGAGTTGCCTGGTTCTAGATGCACAAATAAAAGACAACAATATTTAACAAACTTCAATGTGTTTTTTGTCTTTAGCAATTGTTAGGAAGTTATTTGAAGAAACTCTAAGATTGATCAGTAGTAAACATTTTTCAGATCTAGGGATAAGAATATAAAGGGGAAAGTTAAAATTATTAGAACTTAAAGCCCTATAACTTAAAGCTCTATAACTTGTAGGTTGGAGTAAAGGAAGGAAAAACTGGGAGAGAGCAAGGAAAGGGGGTGACATTGTCCAAAAAGAAATGAGCTCTTTACCTGACTTGTGTAACTGTAACCCCTCTGCACCTCACCTTTGTAATAACATTTAATTTAAAAAAAAGTGCCTTTGGACTTCAGCTAACAAATATTAACAGTTTGGACATCTATTAGTCACATGTTAGTCTTAGTGTCCTCATCTATAACAGAAAAGGTAATTATGCCTACCTGGTAGAGTTGTATGTAAATGAAATAAAATTAATGGCTCACTGTAGGAAAAAACTCTCAAAAGCTTGGAGAAAGGAGTTGTGCAGATGAAACCCAAATGCCTGGGTACGTGCTGCCTGAAGATGCCGTGTCTCTGCTCAGGGAGATCCGAGGCAGTGGTGCCTGGACTCCCGGTTCTGGTTTCTGAGGTGCTGGGGCAGCGTGGTCCAGGGAAGAAGCCAGTGTCGTCTGCACCTCTGGCCCTGTGAGCTCCCAGCCCACCCTCTTGTGGAGAGGCTGAAGGAGAGGAACTGGCAGACAAAAAGGTTGACAAGGCCAGTGTCTATATCACTGAGGATGAAGAGGGATTCTGGCCTTGCTCGGAAAATTAAGACCTTTCCAGTAGACACAGAACTTTGAATTTTAAAATAAATTAGAAATCACTTCAGAGTTTCCTCATCTTGGGAAGTGTCGTAATAAGTAGCATGTGCTCCTGTTGATGGCCCTCCGGCCCTTGGCTGTCCTCTATCATTCCAGTTAATCCGGCATCCCTGTTGGGCTGATCTTTAACCCATGCTTCACATTATCTTCCTTATATTTTCAGTGTCTATCACACAGCAACATTTCAACAAATATTCAAGCATGATTTTCACTTCATTTTTACCAATTAATCTATTCGGTCCTATTTTGCATATCTTCTTTAAATTGTTTTTTTTGCCAGTCCTGGACATTGATCTCTGGTCCTGGACACTGTCCCCAAGCTCTTGTTGCTCAAGGACAATACCTAATACTTGAGTGACAGCACCTCTTCTGGATTTCTCTAAGTAGTTTATTGGAGATGAGAATCTTGCAGACATTATGGCCTCGAGCCATAATTCTCAGATCTCAGCCTCCTGAGTAGTTAGGATGACAGCTGTGAGCCACCAGCACCCAGCTCTAGTTTTTTTTTTTTTTTTTTTTTTTTTGTCAGTTGCAGGGCTTGAACTATGAGTCTGGGCACTGTCCCTGAGCTCTTCAGCTCAAAGCAAGTGCTCTACCACTTGAGCCACAGCTCCATTTCCAGTTTTCTAGTGGTTTACTGGAGATAAGAATCTCACAGCTTTTCCCCCAGGGTAGCTTTGAACCATGACTAGATCTCAGCCTCCTGAGTAGGTAGGATTATAGGCATGAGCCACTGGCACCTGACTCTAGTTCTATCTTTAATGAAGATTTTATTTTGGAATAATTTTAGCTTTGCAGCAATATTGCAAAGTTGGTATTAGAGAGTTCTCATACTTTTAACCCAGTTTTAGTATCTCGTAATGTTATCATTTTATACCTTCATGGTATTGTCCCATAACTGTAATATTAACCTTACTAGTAGCTAAATCAGAATTTATTCAAGTTTCTCCAGTTTTTCCATTGTGTCAGTTTCTGTTCCTGATTCAATCCTGGCTCCCACCTTCTATTTAGATACCATGTATTCTTAGGAGTTAAGTTGTAAGAAAGAAGCTAGAGATTGGTTTTTCCTGAAGATTCCAATGTCCTGTTGCTCTCCTGTGACTCATTATGTGCATTTCCTCTTATGTTAGTCACAATGATTATATAGTCTGAGACAATTTCCTGAGCTAATTGACTTCAATCTCAAAGTGGTAGGTAATTATAATCTTATTTGGTCAGTGTAGTAACTTAGGTCATTTTTCCTGTTATGGAAACATCTTCCACACACCGGTGCCCCTGCAGTACTTGCCTGAGGCTAGCCACCAATATGGATGCCTGAGTCACAACAGGAAGAAGGCATCATGGACTGCTGCACCAGGGTTACAGCAGCAGTCTGGAGTTTTGTAACCAGACCTTGGCCTGCAGCAGGTGATGAGGAAGGGTTGTGACCAAGACTGGAGCCTGGACATGAACCGCGTGCAACTGTGGAGCAAGAAGGCGTCATAACTGTTGACCAGGATTTGGATGATTCAAGACGTACCGGGCAGGGAGGCTGAACCTGCAGCCTTGGAGCCCATGTCCCGACTAGGCTCAGGACAGAACAAGGGTACATTTTGTGAACTGTATCCAGCAACCTTGCTAAAACTGCATTACCATGGAAAATGAGGACACACATGCTTATTATCTTCCTAACAAGTCTGCTGTCTAGTAATAAATAGCTCAACTGTAAGGGGGAGAAGATATATTAGGTTTTAGTGACAAAACAAGTGTTTTCTTGTTGTTGTTGCTGCTGCTGTTTGTTCTTTTATTTTGGTGTCAGCCCTGGGGTTTAAACTCAGCCTGGATGCTGTCCCTGGCCTTTGGTGACCAAGGCTGGCACTCTACCCTTGGGCCACAGCTCCACTTCCAGCTTTTTGGTGGGTAATTGGAGATATGTCTCATGGACTTTCCTGCTTGAGCTGGCTTTGAACCACAATCAGCCTCCTGAGTAGCTAGGATTATAGGTGTCAGCTCCTGGGCTTAGAGTTTTATTTTTTTAACTGCATTTGTTGCTGGGGTCAGGACTGGCATGTGCATGCATGTGCATGTGCACACACACACACATGCATACATGTACACGCACAACATGTTATCATGGATCTATTCTAAGGTATTGTCCAATTCTCCACAAATGAAGACAGAACTAAAATCTCTCACAGAATGCCCTGAACTGGTGGTGGGCAAGGGAGAGGGCACACTCTGTCCAGAGGGCTGTGGGACGCTTCAGCCCAGCATCTTCCTCAGAAGCCACTTGGAGGTGAACGTTCATCACTCACAGGGTCTCAAGACTTGAAGAAAAGAGCTAAGTGAGTTTGCAGATACACTGACATTGACTATTTGTATCATTTTTCTCTTCTTTGCTCTTTAATAGATTTTTTTGGTCAGTCATAGGGCTTGAATTCTGGGTCTGGGTGCTATCTCTCAGTTCTTCAGCTCAAGGCTAGCACTCTGCCACTTGAGCCTCAGTGCCACTTCCAGTTTTCTGGTTGGTTAATTGGAGATAAGAGTCTCATGGACATTCCTGCTGGCTTTGATCCTCAGAACTCAGCCTCCTGAGTAGCTAGGATTACAGGCATAAACCACCAGCACCTGGCTCTCCAATAAATTTTAAAGTAGGCAAACTATGTTTTGGAACTGTGGCTCTCCTATATAGCCCTTTGGCTCCTAACCACTCTATGGCAGCCACAGACCCACATGAGCCTTCTTAGCTGAAGACTGATTTAAAGGGAATCATGTTTTTCCTCAGCAAAATTTTCATTTCTTGCATTCTTAAGATTTCAGCTAGGGAAAATCTTTTGATAATGTATTTGTCTATATAATAGTACCTTTCCTTAGCTGTACATGCAAAACTCGAGACTGCAGTGCCTTGACCTCAAAGCATTCAACCCAAGGGCTGGATGCTCATAGAAAGTACTTTGGGGGCAATTTCACATTTGGGCAAACTCCTACTCTACCATCTCTTCCTCCTTGTCATAATTTTCCTTCTAAGTGACCAACTTGGTCTCTTTCCTTTGCTTTTTTTCTCATCTTTCTATCTGGTGTTAAATTGTTTCCCTTCTGATGAAATGCATAAGGGTCCTTTTCTTGTTGGAAGAGAGCTCTGAGAAAGCATGTTGCTCTATGCTGGACTCTAGACTTCGTGTTGCTCTGTCTTGGCCAGCATAGTGCCTTTGCAAGCCCACTGCTGCTCATGCTCCAGCCACAAAGTTGGCACAAACCTCCACCATGCTGAACCCTCACTAGATTTTCACCACCTGAATCATCAGCCAAACTAAAGAGCTACTTCTTTGGAAGAATGAACACCACACAAAGGAATACTATGCTTCCATCAGAAAGAATGGCATTGCCCCATTCATAAGGAAATAGACTTGGAAATAAATGAAGTAAGCCAGACCCAAAGAAACATAGATCCCATGGTTTCCCTCATTTGTAATAGTTAGCGTAAGTCTAGAATAGTCCTAGCAGAGTACCACAATAGTCCAATAGCTATATACATATGACCATATAAGATGATACTAAGCAGAATGAGCTCCAAGATATATAAACAAGAGGTTTTACTTTATTGCTGTGGTTTTTAAAGAACTGTGTGAAGTTACTTCTTTTTCCTTAGCTTTTTTCTCCCTATGGTTTATCCCCTGTTGTCACTATATTTGTTTTGGTGTCCTATGTCTTGTATAAATGTTTATCTGAATTAGAGAAGGGAAGGGGAACAAAAATGGTTAGACAAAGAACAAATGGGAACCAATGCAACAGTGATACCAATGTTGGAAATGATCTTTACAATTTTTGGAGGGTATGGAGGAAAAGTGGGAGAAAAACGAGGGAAGGGGTAACAAGTTTTGACAAGAAATGGTCATTACGTATGTAATGGTAACCCCTCTGTACATCACCTTAACAATAATTTTTTTAAACACAGGTGAAATAAATTTAAAAAAAAAACCAACAGTGTACATACTGAGAAATATGTGCCTGAAACTCCAGAACATACAGAACTCACTACATGCTCTATTTTCCCTAGACATACAAACAAATTGGGCACATGAAGAGATTAACAACTGATAATGTAGAACAATTCTGATAATATACTGTAATAATAGATACATGAAAGTGGTCTCTTTCTTCGTTTCTAAAACTTTGCATACAATATTTTCAGAGTGCAGTTAACTGTGGATAACTGAACCCAATAAAAATAAAACTAGCCAGGTGCCAGTGGCTCACACCTATAAAACTAACTACTCAGAAGGCTGAGATCTGAGGATCATGGTTCAAATCCAACCCTGGTAAGAAAGTCATGAAACCCTTAACTTCAATTAACCAGCAGAAAACCAGAAGTGACGCTGTGCCTCAAGGGGTAGAGCACTAGCCTTGAGCTGAATAACTCAGGGACAGCATCCAGGCCCAGAGTTCAAGTTCCACAGCTGACCAAAAGAAAAAAAGAAAAGAAAAGAAAAATAAAAGCATAGGGGAAAGGGAATTCTCTAAGCCTAACAGATTTCTAGATGCATGGTTAAGAGAAATACAGCACTAAAGTAGTCTTGAACTAATACATTATGCTTTTGAAAAATTACCTGCAACTGCTATGAGTGCTGCAGCTGAGCTTCATAGTTCCCAATGTTACTACATCACCTGACTGCCTTCAGAGACAACCTTGGAGGGCAGATGATCTCACCGCCATCTCCATCACACACTGCCATCTTCATCACCCAATGCGAGCTCCATCACAGCCTCAGTGCCATCAACAGCACACAATGTCAGCTCCATCATACACTGTCATATCCATCACACATTGGCATCTTCATCACACAATGACATCTCAATCACAGCCTCACTGCCATCTCCATCACACATTGCCATCTCCATCAAACACTGCCATCTCCATCATAGCCTCACTTTCAACTTCACCACACATTGCCATCTCCTTCACATATCTCATCTCCATCATTCACTGAAATCTCCATCACACACTGACATCTCCATTACACACTGACATCTCCATCACACACTATTTGCATCACACACTGTCATCTCTGTATCACACTGTCATCTCCATCACAACCTCACTTCCATCTTCATCACACACTATCATCTCCATCACACACTCTCATCTCCATCACAGCCTCACTGCCATGTCTATCACATACTGCCATCTCCATCACACACTGCCATCTCCATCATTCACTGATATGTCCATCACACACCGACATCTCCATCACACACTTTCATCTCCATCACAGTCTCACTGCCATCTCCATCACACACTGCCATTTCCATCACACACTATCATATCCATCACAGCCTCACAGTCATTTCCATCACACACTGTCATCTCCATCACACACTGACATCCCCATCACTCATTCTCATCTTCATCACACACTGTCATCTCCATCACAACCTCACTGCCATCTCATCACTCACTGTCATCTCCATGACTCTGACAATTTCATCAAGGCCTCACTGAAATCTCCACCATGGCTGCCCCACCTCGTGGCAGACTCTTAAGTCTCTATCTGGCCAATGGCCCAGGCAGGACTTGAACCTAAAGACAACCAAGTGCTCAGAGATCAACAAACCTTTATTTTTTGCTCTTGCTCTCGTTGTTGCCCTGTTTATAGTGAGAACTATTGGTGGTGCCTTTTTTTCATGAGGATTAAGGGAGTTAAAAATCTTGTTCTCTATAAAAGACCAATGTTGCACCAGTTGCAACATGCCCTTTCCTCTCTTTAAAAGTGTTCCAAGCCAGGCGCTGGTGGCTCACTCCTGTAATCTCAGATATTCAGGAAGCTGAGATCTGAGGATTATGGTCCAAAGCCAGCCAGGGCAGGAGAGTCTGGTGAGACTCTTATCTCCAATAAACCACTAGAAAACCAAAGTGGCGCAGTGGCTCAAATGGTAGAGCACTTGCCTTGAGCGGAAGAGCTGAACAGCACCCAGACCCAGAGTTCAAGCCCCACAACTGACCCCCAAAAAAGTGTTTCAAACCTCGTCTCACTGTTGGCAAAGAACCATCTAGGACTTGCCACTGCCTTGGGGCCCAGACTCTGCAGCCACGCAGCAGGTCTGTGCCCATGCAGCACCCCCAACCTCTCAGAGTGGCAGTGCCATGAGCCCTCCTGCATTGGCTCCATTCATTCTGCAACGTTGGCACCCGCAGAGCCATTTCCGGCAGCAGTTCAGAGCCTGTGCTTGAGAATCTTCTACTCACAAGGGGAGAACTTGAACACTTCCCTACCCTCAGTCTCAGGGGCCTTTGCAAACCAAGACTAGCAATTCCACACCCTCAGGTTGCTGTGATGTTCATCTGGATAACTTGTGAGGAACATTTAGCTCCGCCTGGCCATTACTGTGTTCTTTTTTTGACAAATAAATGTATTTATGTATTGTTTATGTGGTACCAAAGAATCAAATCCAGGGTCTCGTCTAGGCAAGCCCTCTACCACTAACCCACATTCCTTGCCCAGCAGGTAACAGTCCCCATGGTCCTCCCTGAAGACCAGCCTTGGGCTGGGGACAGAACCCAGAGGAGACCAGCCTTGGGCTGGGGACAGAACCCAGGGCTTCTAACCTGCTAGGCATATTCTGCCACCTGAGCCATGTCCCTAGTCCTTTTCTGTTTGCTTTGCATTTGAACAGGCTCTCATCACCTTTACCTGGACTGGCCTCACACTCTCGCCTTCCTGCCTCTGTATCTGGAGTAGCTACAATTACAGGCATATGCCAGCACATGCAGCTGTAACACGATTTCTGACTCCAGCATGGTGAATTGTCACTGAAAGTAGCCTTGCTACTTTTCAGCAAGTGGGTGTGGGTACTGTATTTGCAGCATTGCAAGAATTGGCTTTTAAATGAGCTGTGGGGTGATTTGGGTAGAGTGCAACTGCCACCTAGTGTCACTTTTGAGAATGACCAACAGTCAACACGACATGGGGGGGGGGGGGATGTTTATGAATGACCAGCGGTCAGCAAGGCTGGGAGAATTTCTGTGAGTGACCAGTGGTCAGCAAGGCTGAGGGTTGGTTTGTGAGTGACCAGGGGTCAGCAAGGCTGGGGGTTCATTTGTGAGCAACCAGGGGTCAGCAAGGCTGGGGGTTCATTTGTGAGCAACCAGGGGTCAGCAAGGCTGGGGGTTCATTTGTGAGTGACAAGTGGTTGGCAAGGCTGGGGGGACATCTGTGAGTGATGAGTGGTCAGCAGGCTGGGGGTTCATCTGTGAGTGACCAGCAGTCAACAAGGCTGGGGGTTTGTTTGTGAGTGACCAGTGGTCAGCAAGGCATTGAGGGAGGGGCTAAGAAAACTTGGAATCCCATTAACACCATTTGAAAAACAAAGAGCAATGCCAGCCTCTGAGCTGAGCAAGAAGTCCACTCCTTTCCTCCATCTGCACACTCGAGACAGAGACAGTAGATTATGTCCTTGGCCCAATCACATTTCTTACTGATAAGGCTACCATCAGAGCATACTCTTTAGGGTGTGAGAGCTAGCTACGCTTTCAGAGATGAGCCTCAGGTTAGAATCCCAGGCTTGCCCAGTGCAGGACCTCAAGGGCTGCTCCCTGCAGACTGGGCCTGAAGGAACAAGATAGATCCAGGGGAGGAGCGCATGCTGGGCAAGAGAACTGGGGAGTAGCAAGGATTACGCAGGCTATGGAGAGGAGCAAGTGAAGGTGACAGAACAGAGATCCAGCTGGGCACTGGCGGCTCACACCTGTAATCCTAGCTACCCAGGAGGCTGAGATCTGAGGATTGTGGTTCAAAGCCAGCCTAGGCAGGAAAAGTCCAGGAGACTCTTATTTCCAATTAACCACCAGAAAACCAGAAGTGGTGCTATAGCTCAAGTGGTAGGACAGTGTCCAGGCCCAGAGTTCAAGATCCATGACTGACAAAAAAAAACTGAGACCCAGTCCAGACACACAACCAAGGGTTCTGCCAGCCCCACAGAGAATTAGAAATTAGCATCAAGACTTTCCAAGTGTTCATGCATGCTTCTGTAGCACATAGGCCAATATTGAAAAGACCCAGGAAGATCAGCATGGTCCCTGCCCAAGCTAGACATGAGAACTCTAGAGTGCTCACTGTTAACTGGTTGGCCTGGGTACTAAGTGTTAGCGGGGTTTGACTTTGTTCGCCTGTCTCTTCCTAACACTTCATAGCAAATATGATAAACATACTGAGTGCTAAAAGCCAAAAAAGATAGTGAACGTTGCCATATAGGAAGAATGTTAGATGTATTTGTATATCCCTACAATACTTCAGTTGTGACTTTGTATCTATACAAGCTTTCTCCTTTATTAACTACTCTGTTTTCTTAAAATTCTATTCTTGGGGAAGGTCCTCATAGCTCATACCTTTAATCCTAGCTACTCCGAGGGCTGAGTTCAGAGGATTAAGGTACCAAGCCAGCCCAGGCAGGAAAGTCCATGAAACTCTTATCACTAATTAAGCATCAAAAGAAGCCAGAAGTTGAACTGTGGCTCCAGTGGTAGAGTGCTAGCCTTGGATAAAAAGCTCAGGGACACAAGCCCCACAACCGACAAAAAAAAAGCTCAGGGACAGCATTCATGCCCTGAGTTCAAGACCCAGGACTGGCACTGGCATGCAAGCGCGCGCGCGCACACACACACACACACACACACACACACACACACACACACACAGCCTATTATTTTGCATTCCCAAACCTTAACTAGTTCTCTAACCCTAATATGTTCCCTAACACGTCCCCTAACAAGTTACCTAACTCTAACACACTACCTAATCTTAACTCTAACCCATTCCCTAATCCTAACACATTCCCAAACCCTAACTAGTTTGCTAACTCTAACTAGTTCTCTAACGCTAATATGTTCCCTACACATTCCCTAACCCTAACACATTCCCTAAGAAGTTCTCTAATCCTAATATATTCCCTAACCCTAACTAGTTCTCTAACCCTAACTAGTTCTCTAATCTAACATGCTCTTTAACATTCCCTAACAAGTTTTCTAACCCTAACATATCCCCTAATCCTAACACATTTCCTTACCCTAACCTTAACTTATTCCCAAACCCTAACTACTACTCTAACTCTAACATGTTTCCTAACATGTTCCCTAACCTTAACACATTCCCTAAATCTAACCCTAATACATTCCCTAATCCTAACACATTCCCTAACCTTAATGTATCCCAAACCCTAACTAGTTCTCTAATGATAACGTTCCCTAACATGTACCCTAACACATTCCTGAAACCTAACTTTAACACATACCCTAATCCTAATACATACCCTAACCTTAATATATTCCCAAATCCTAACTAGTTCTCTCACCCTAACAAGTTTTCTAACCCTAGGATGTTCACTAACCCTAATCCTAACATGTTCCCTAACCCAAACCCTAACCATAACACATTCCCTAATCCTAACACATTCCCTAACCCTATCATATTCCCAAGCCCTAGTTCTATAACCGTAACATGTTTTCTAACCCTAGAATGTTCCCTAACCCTCACACATTACACTGTAACATGTTCCAAAACTCACTAGTTTCCTAACCCCAACAGGAACACATTCCCAAACCATAACTAGTTCCCTCATCTTAACAAGAACACATTCACAAACTCTAACTACTTCCCTAACACTAATCCCAACCCTAACATGTTCCCTAATCTTAACCTTAACCCTAACTATAACACATTCCCAAACCTTAACCAGTTCCCTCACCCTGACCAGAACAGGTTCCCTAACTCTAACCCTAACATGTTCCCTAACCCTAAACATAACACGATCCATCACCCTAAGCATAACATAGTCCCTAGCCTTATCAGATTCCCTAACACATACCCTAACTCCTAATCACAACACATACCTTAACACATGCCCTCACTCTAACATGTATCCTAACCAAAACACAAACCATAACCTAACCCCTACATTCCATGTATCCTAACATATATCCTAATGCATAACACGTGCTCAAACATATACCCTAACATGTACCCTTACCCTAACCCCCTAACTCTAACATATACCCATAACAAGTACCATGGCAAGTACTCTAAACACTAACATCCTATTAAGTACCCTAAGTATTGTAAACCATTCAGGTATCCTTACATACGCTCAAGCATACCTTTTGAATATTGACACATGCCCTAACCTGTGCCCTTAACATGTATTCTAACACATACCTTAACACATACCCTAACATATGTCCTAAGTCTAACACAAAGCCTCTGCGGTGTACCATAAACCTTACTCTTATCATAATACACACCATAACACATACTCTAAACACTAACATGTATGGTAACAATTACTCTTACATGTACTTTGAACCATTCAGGTACTCTTACATGTACCCTTACATGTACTACAAGCAGACACTAATGTATGTCCTAACCCAAAGATAAATCTTAGCAGATACCATAACATATACCCTAACCATAGCATGTATCCTAAACACTATCACGTATTATAAAACCTTACATACACCCTATCCCAATACACATCCTAAAATGTTGCCCAACCAAAACCATAATGGTAACCCTAACATGTACCCTAAATCTACCAGATGCCCTAACAAGTACTATAACATGTACTTCAAGTCACGAATGTACCATTATATGTACAATAACGTCCACCAAACATGCCCTAACATGTAATCTGCTCTTATCCTAACAAGTACCTTAACATGTACTCAAAACCACAGAAGTACCCTTGCATACACTGTAACTTGTACCCCAAAGTAACCTAATATGCCCCCTAATATGTGCCCTAAATTTAACACAGATCTCTACCATAACACATTTTCCAATCATATTTTCACTCTAACACACTAAAAATGCTCTAAACACTGACATATGGTAACAACTACCTTAATGGGTACTCTATAAATCATACAGGTAAACCCTCACATGCACCCTGAATGTGCTCTAACATACCCTAACTCTGACCTTAACATATACACTAACATGTACATTAACCACTTTCATGTACTGTAACAGGGACCCTAATACATACTCTAAAAGATACAAGAACCCATACATATATCCTTACATGTACACGAAACATGCACTAACCTAAACGTGTACCTAACCCTGACATGTTGCTTTAACACACACCCTAATATACTCCAACAAGTACTCTATCCACACAGGTTACCTTACATGCACCTAATGTGCCCTAAAACATACAATAACCCTAACAAAACATGCTTAAGGTAGGTCCATGTTTCCAGAGATACATGGCACTTAATCCCCACCTATAGACTCACATGTGTACACCTGGAAGGTGTGTGAACAGAGTGAAAGCTCAGCTGACTGTTCATTCCAGTCTCTAGTCTCCCCCAAAGTTAGGCATAGTGGGGCCCACACTATCAAGCATGGTAGGGCAAAGACTCTGAGCAAACCAACCCCACAACTGCTGAAGGCCATTAGACTGACCAGACACATTGTAAACCATACAGGTTTGAAATCATATCCCCTAACTCTAACCCAACTCATAATCCTAAGAGATAGCTAACATATGTGCTAACCCTAACACATACCTTAACATTAACATGTTCCCAAACCCTAACAAGTACTCTAACATATACTCTAAACCATACATGAACAATAACATGTACCCAAACCCTAACAAGTACCCTAAAACATACTTAAACCATTCATGTACCCTTACACATACTCTAAACCATACATGGTCAATAACATGTACCCCAAACATTCCCTAACTCAAACCCAAATCATAACCCTAAGAGATACCATAACATGTGTGCTAATTTAACACATACCTTAACACTAGCATGTACCCTAAAATGTACCCAAACCCTAACAAGTACCCTAACATGTACTGTAAGCCACACAACTATCCTTCTATACACATTAACATGTACCCTCAAATGTACTCTACGACATACTCTACCACATACTGTAACACACATCTTAACCCTAATGCATACCGTAACCTGTACTCTAACACAAATAACTCTAACATGTATCCCAACACATACCCTAATTATTAACACATACATTTACAATTACCCTACCACATGCTCTAAACCATACAAGTAATCTTACATGCCTCCTAACATATATCACCAGTGTACCTTAATACATACTCTAACACACACCCTAATCCAAAGCGTAACACATATACCCTACTACAAACCCTACCACATAGTTTTACAGGTACCCTAACAAGTACCATAACCTTAATACATACCCTAAACACATACTCTAAACATGAACACATGTCCTAACAGGTACCCCAGCAGGTACTATGAACTATACAAGTATCCTTACATGTTACCTAACATGTGTGTGCCCTAATATAAGTACACTAACATGTACTCTTACCATACGTGCCCTAACCTTACCCCAAACAATAACCCTAACCCATACTCTAACGTTTTGCCTAAACTCTAAGATATAGTCTAATGTGTACCCAAACATGTACTCTAACACAGTCTAACCATTAACACATAGCCTAACAAGTACGCTAATGAGTACTTTTAAACATACATGTACCCTAATATGAACCTTAGCATGTACCCTAAACACTAATGCACCCTAGCAAGTACCCTAACAAGTACTCTAAACAATACAAGTACCCCAAATAAATCCATGTCACATCCTAATACATGCCTACTCTAACACATATTCTAAACTCTAGCATGTATCATAATAAGTACCCTCATATGTACTCGAAACTATACAGGTACATTACCCTAACATATACCCTAAGCCAAAGCCTAACCATATACCCAAACCATAACATGTATCCAAAGATGTATTCTAATACTACCATGTGCTCCAAACTTTACATGCACCCTAACAAGTACCCAAACATATGTACACATACATTAACATATGCTCTAACCCTAAGCCAAACCCTAACAAATATCCTAATACATATCCTAACCACAATACATACCTTAACCACTACCATGTACTCTAAACCTCATATGCACTCTAACAAGTACCTAATATGTCCAGAACTATACCATAACACACGGCTTAATCCTAAACTGTGCCCTCATAGTGCCCTAACCCTAACACATAACTTAACCCTAATACATAGCCTCACTCTTAACATATATCCTAACATGTACCCTAACGACCAACATGTACAGCGACAAGTACCTGAACACATACTATGAACCTAACATGTACTCTAATGTGTCCCTTAACATACCCCAATGCATACCCTAACATGTGCCCTAACTTTAACCCAAACCTTAACACATTCTCTAACACATGCCCTAACCCTAACACATATCCTAACTTGTACTCTAAATCCTAACATACAAGGTAACAAGTATGCTAACACATCCTGTAAGCCATACAGGTACCCTTACATGCACCATAATACATACATATCCTAACCCTAACAGGTACTCTAATCACTAACTTGTATGATAACAAGTACGGTAACATAGTCTAAACTATACAAGTACCTAACACCTACCCAAAACATATCTGATCACACACCCAAACATATACTCTAAACCATACAGGTACCTTACATGTACCCTAACATGTACCCCAAACATACCCATAAAATCAACAACCCTACACCTGAACTCTAACCTCAATCATTCCAACCCTAAAAACAGCAGCCCTAACAACTCTAATAATTAACATCACCCCTGTACAATTAACATCACCCCTGAACAATTAACAACCCTATTCCTTTACCCTATTTCTCAACAATCATAGTCCTGAAGACTATTCCTCTCCTAGCTCTGGGGAATGTATTAGATACACAGTTATTCCATGGATTTGAGTTAGCAAATGGCTTAGGGTTAGGCCTAAGATTGGTGAGTGGCTTAGGGTACATGTTAAGATGTGTACCCTAAGCAAAACTTGGTCCTACCATTAGCATCAACAACTCTAACCCGACCAACACTAATCCTAATAACAGTAGCCCTAACAACTCTTAATCCCTACTGTAACCCCAGACTCCTAACAACCAAATTCTTTAACCTAAATCCCAGGAAGTCTGTGCCATTCTTATCTCCATCAGAATACTAGAAGTGGCACTCTAGAGTACTAGTACTGAGTGAAAGCGCTCAGGGACAGCACCCAGGCCCTGAGTTCAAACCAAAGGGCTAATTAACAACTTTTTCCTTACATCCCTCAGCCCCCAACCCCACAGGCACAGAACAGCACATGACCCAAAGCAGAGTTGAAAGTGCAGTGAAGACTCAGAGGCCAGGGTAGGGGCCTAGGGTCACCAAAGTTGTTCTGATAGGCACAAACTTACCAAGCAGGAAGGGATAGGCTGCTCTTTCTCACATGCCTTCACCCTCTTCTCCAGACCCCAGGATAGACATGAAATTATGGAGTAAAACTTGATGCAGACTTGGAGAAAAGCCAGAGGCCTGAGGAAGGTATGAGTTCAGGAGAGCAAGTTTTGCTGGGGTCCATCCAGTCCATCCCACATTTGTCTATACACCATGAACCTGTATTCATGATTCCAAGCTTCCAGGCTCTCCACATTTTATCCTGATACTCTGCATGTTTTCTTCTGAAAGTACCCACAGTGAGAGAAAAACAATATGCATCAAAGTCTGTATAAAAAGGACCAGGGCTTGGGCTGGGAAGGTGGCTCAGTGGTAGAGCACTTGCCTTGCATGCACGAGGCCCTGGGTTCGATTCCTCAGCACCACATAAGCAAAAAGAACAAAGCTGGAAGTGGTGCTGTGGCTCAAATGGTAGAGCGCTAGCCTTGAGCTGAAGAGCTGAGGGACAGTGCCCAGGCCCAGAGTTCAGGCCCCACGACTGGACTCCCCCCGCAAAAAAAAAAGGACCAGGGGCTAAGAGCTAAGGTGTTTGCCTACCTGTGGGAAGCCACAGGACACAATACCACTGTAATTCACCAAAAAGAAATAGAAATACTTTTGTATGCCTAATAAAATGCATATCAAACCCATATGATGAAATCAAAAATCTTTTTGTGCTGGTCCTGGGGCTTGAACTCAGAGCCTAAGTGCTCTCCTTGAGGGTTTTTAGTTTTTTTTGTTTTTGTTTTTGTTTTTTTAGGGGAGGAGGAGCTGGAGATAAAGAGCCTCAAAGACTTTTCTACCTGGGATGGGTTCAAACTGCAATCCTCAGATCTTCGCCTCCTGAGTAGTTAGGAAAACAGGCAGGAACCACTGGGACCTGGCATTTTCCACAGACCCCTCATACCCTAATTCCTATGTTCTCCAAACCAAGACTTATTGGGGTCCACCCAAATTCTATGCTCACTATCCCAAGCTTCTGAACTCTTCCCACATTTTCTCATTACAGCACCTAAAGTCAAGGGAAGTCTCTAGAACAAAGGCTCTGCGTCCTGGAGCCCCTCCACGGATGAATGGGATCTGGAGTATGGCTGTGAAGAAAAAGAAAAAGCCATCTAGACCACACTTTCTGCTCCCACCTTCTACTACCCCCACCCAGTTCCTGAGACAGATAGTAATGATCTACTTGTAATGTCCCGCCAGTGAGAAAATCCACGGAGGTGCAATTAAAGGTAACAAAGGAGTTTTATTAGTCGGTCTGCAACTACCCTGTCCTGTGCTACATCACACTAGGAGCAGCCGCAGCTTCCAAGGGGGCTGGTTTTTTTTTTTTCCTTTTCCCTTCCTTTCCTTCCTTCCCACGGGTGTGTCACCTCTCTGAAGGCCCCTCACTCCCACCAGCCTGTTCCCCTCTCCGCTGGCCTCTCAGCTGCTCTGCCACACTCCCTGCTGTCCTCTCTTCAGGCCTCTCAGCTCTCTGTCGCCTCCATGATGGCTTGGTCCCCTTGGGCTTCCTCTGGCCTCACGCACCTCTCCTGGGCCCCTCCGCCGGCCCCGTGGGCCTCACACACCCCTCTGCCGGCCTCTCCCGCCCCTCCACCGGCCCCGTGGGCCTCACACTCCGCCGGCCTCACGCGCCACTTCACCAGCCAGGGCTGGACCTGGGGAACTGGGAAGCGGAGGAGTGGGCGATCCTCACCTGCTGACATCCAGGCGCGGGAACCAATCAGCCCTCTCCTGCTGATGTGCCAACATCCGAGCACCGAGAGTGATCCACCTCTTGAGACTCTGGAGCCAGAAGCAAGAATAGAGAAGTGCATGCGAGTGTGTGTGTGGGGGGGGGGGGGGCTAGGAAGGAGGAGCACGTGGGATAAGGGCGGTTGTGTGGGCGGGGCTAGGAAGGAGGAGCACGTGGGGATGAGGGTGGTGTGTGAGGGCGGGGCTAGGAAAGAGGAGCACGTGGGATAATGGAGGCTTGTAAGCAGACAGGGTCAGGAGGGCGAACATGTGGGAAGGAGGGCAGGTGTAAGGGACGGGGCTAGGAAGGAGGAACACGTGGAGATGAGGGTGGTGTGTGTGGGCGGGGCTAGGAAGGAGGAGCACCTGGGATGAGGTCAGTGTGGGGGGGGGCGGGGCTAGGAAGGAGGACTCGCACGTGGGATGAGGATGGTGTGAGGGGTGGGGCTAGGAAGGAGGAGCACGTGGAGATGAGGGTGGTGTGTGGGGGCGGGGTTAGGAAGGAGGAGCACGTGGGATGAGGGTGGTGTGAGGGGCGGGGCTAGGAAGGAGGAGCACGTGGAGATGAGGGCTGTGTGAGGGGTGGGGCTAGGAAGGAGGAGCACGTGGGGATGAGGGTGGTGTGTTGGGGCGGGGCTAGGAAGGAGGAGCACGTGGGATGAGGGTGGTGTGTGGGGGGCGGGGCTAGGAAGGAGGAGCACGTGGAGATGAGGGTGGTGTGTGGGGGCGGGGCTAGGAAGGAGGAGCACGTGGGATGAGGGTGGTGTGAGGGGCGGGGCTAGGAAGGAGGAGCACGTGGAGATGAGGGCTGTGTGAGGGGTGGGGCTAGGAAGGAGGAGCACGTGGGATGAGGTCAGTGGGGGGGCGGGGCTAGGAAGGAGGAGCACGTGGGGATGAGGGCGGTGTGTGGGGGCGGGGTTAGGAAGGAGGAGCATGTGGGGATGAGGGTGGTGTGTGGGCGGGGCTAGGAAGGAGGAGCACGTGGGGATGAGGGTGGTGGGGGCGGGGCTAGGAAGGAGGAGCACGTGGGGATGAGGGTGGTGTGAGGGGGGCGGGGCTAGGAAGGAGGAGCACTTGGGGATGAGGGTGGGGGGGGGCGGGGCTAGGAAGGAGGAGCACGTGGGGATGAGGGTGGTGTGAGGGGGCGGGGCTAGGAAGGAGGAGCACGTGGGGATGAGGGCGGTGGGGGGGCGGGGCTAGGAAGGAGGAGCACTTGGGGATGAGGGTGGGGGGGGGCGGGGCTAGGAAGGAGGAGCACGTGGGGATGAGGGTGGTGTGGGGGGGCGGGGCTAGGAAGGAGGAGCACGTGGGGATGAGGGCGGTGGGGGGGCGGGGCTAGGAAGGAGGAGCACGTGGGGATGAGGGTGGTGTGAGGGGGCGGGGCTAGGAAGGAGGAGCACGTGGGGATGAGGGCGGTGGGGGGGCGGGGCTAGGAAGGAGGAGCACGTGGGGATGAGGGTGGTGCATTTAGGAGCGACTATGGAGGACGAGCACGTGGGGGTGGAGGTTAGGTTTAGGATGCAGGGCAGGGACTGGAACTAGGGCCCCACTGAGGGGCGAGGCTAGCCGGCATCCGTGGTCCATCCCAGAACAGATGGAGAGGCGGCCGGCCCTACCCAGGTCTGCGCTGCGACAGAGGCCGTGCAGTGAACCGGAAGTAGTCCCAGGAGGCCGAGCAGGGGCTCGGCCTTTCAAGGGGTCGGGCCCGTGGGCTTGCACATTGTCCTCCTCTGCTCAGGACCCGGGGTGCAGTGAGCACTGAGTCCCACCAGAGGGTGCTCTAGGCAGGCCCGGGTCCTCAGCAGGACCTGGAGTGCAGTGAGGGCTGCTTTCCTGCAGAGGGTGCTCCAGGTGAGTGCACTATCCTCCTGGGACCCTGAGCCCTCCCACAGGCCCCGACCCTGCACCACTCACCCCCTCGCTCTTTTCCCACCCCTCTAGTGCTGTGCCTCCCCACAAACCCACCCCTGGATGGCTCATTTCCTTGCTTTTGCCCCACCCCTTGAGTGTTCCCCCCCACCAGCCCCACCCCTGCACAGCAATCCAGCTGGTGAAGGAATTTTTTAAATCATTAAATCTTCTGACTCCTTCTCCCAATCCTCCCTTCAAAAATTGAACAGGTTAGGACAGAGGGAGGTAGACAAACAGCCATGGCAAACAGCGGCTAGAATTCATAAACAACATCCTCACAAAGAGCTTTCATTCAACATTTGTTTGAAGCCTCATGCTTCCTCATACACTGTAAAATCTTCGATAAAAACATGAAGAAAGTGGAAGTAAATCAACCTACCAAATGTTAAGATTTACTGTAAACACAAACATGCAACAGGCAAACTCACAAACTGGAGCCAAAATAGACACACATAAATACACACATAAATTTATCCCTTTTGGCAAAGGGATAAAAGCAATTCAACTAAGACTGTATTTCTAACAGATGGTGCTAAAACCAATTGAACAATTGATTTAAATTTTACCTAATGTCAATCTAAATATCAGGCCTTACACCAAAAGGAGACCATAGGATATATAAAGTGTTTTTAGACGTGACAGCAAACACACAAACCATAAAAGAAAAAAATTGCATTTCATCAAATTATTCTACAAAGACAAGCTAAAAACGGGAAGAAAAAGATTTTCAGGCCATCTATTTGAGAAAGGACAAGTATCATAAAAGCCTAATCAGAACAGTGACAAAACATATGAACAGGCATTTCACCTGATACATAGGGGTAAGTATAAAATGATATAGCTGCTGTATTAATTTTCTAGGAGTCCCTTAATAAAACACCACAGATCAGCATTAAACACAGAACTTAATTACTCTTAGTTCTGGGTGTTGGGAGTCTAAGATTAAGGTGTGGGCAGGTTTGCTCTCTTGAGACTTCTCCTGCAAGCTTGCCAAAGGCTGCCCTCTTCACAAGGCCAACTGTGGAGACACCAGTCACAAGGAAGTGGACCCAACCTATTGATTTTCTAACTGTTTAGACTTTTTTTGTACGTATGGTTACAACATTAGATACAGTGGGTCTGCACTTCAATATATGAATCCAAGGTGAAAAAATTCAGCCTGTTACATCTACTCTATAAAAAGCTTCTTGGAACAGCACATACAAATGGAGAGAAATCACTTAATATTTTTTATTGCACAAAGAATGGCTCTCCACTGAGACCTTCACCATTTGTTGTCCATGTAATAGGCACAAGAATCACTCCAACATGGGAACCTACATGAATTAAGCAATATAATCAAATGCAAGGGTGAGACTTCAGCAATAAAGTGCTCAATTCTCATCTTTTATGTCACACAGCCCAATTAATTGAATACTACCCTGCAGAGGTGCAGAGAGGATCTGCAGACTAATCTACGTTTGGTATCAGCATAGATAGAACCATTACATTGAAGTTTTCCTGTGAATTGTGAAAGTCTAGGTGATTCTGGAGCTAGTTCATCAGGTGAAATAGAATTTTTTCACATTGTTCATGATAAGATCATCTAATTTTCAGAGATTTATGCCAGTCTGTTTCTGGAGATTTTAACTAACCATTTCTAACATAATATACAATAATCACTTCAATGAGGATGAGATTGTTTTTATTTTTATTTTTAGTCAGTCCTGGACTTGAACTCAGGGACAGAGCACTGTTCCTAAACTTCTTTTGCTCAAGGCTAGCACTCTACCATTTAAGCCACTATGCCACTTCTGGCCTTTGTTATGTGGTGCTGAGGAATTGAACCCAGGGCTTCATGCATGCTAGACAAGCACTCTTTCACTAAGACATATTCCCAGCCATTTTTTTTTGTCAGTAGTGGGGCTTGAACTCTGGGCTTGGGTGCTGTCCCTTAGGTTTTCAGCATTCTACCACTTGAGCCATAGCACCACTTCTGGTTTTCTAGTGGTTTATTGGAGATAAGAGTCATGGACTTTCCTTCCTGGGCTAGCTTTGAACTGCGATCCTCAGATGTCAGCCTCCTGAGTAGCTAAAATTACAGGCATGAGCCACTGATGCCTGGCTCCCAGCCATTTTTATTTCCTTATTGAACTAACAGAAAGTGCTAGCACCCAGAAGTTTCAGTTTAGGTTAGCTATAACACATATATATATATGTACATATATATATGTATATATATATGTACATATATATATATGTGTGTGTTTGTATATGTACACACACACACATGTATGTATGTGTATATATATATATATATATATATATATATATATATATATATATATATTTAGGTTGTGAGGCCTGAACTCTGAACCTGGGCCCTACCCTCAGCTCTGCAACTCACTGTTAGAGCTCTATCACTTGAACAACAGAGCCACTTCTGACTTTTTCTGCTTATGTGGTGCTGAGGAATCAAACCCAGGGCCTCATGCATGCAAAGCAAGCACTCTGCCACTGAACCACCTTCTCAGCCTGTCTAATATAAATTTTATTCAGTCTCATTCACATCACTCTGAGCAAAAGAACTTTCAATGATTGCATCTTTGCAAAACACACTAGAGACTTCATAATATTGTTACCATACTTGTGGCGTTACAGAACCCAGTACTGCGCTTGGCACATAGTAGGGACTTCCATCTTTTGAGTGGTATGGTGCTGTTTCCTAACAGGTATTATGCAATCACATACAGATTCTGACCTTCAAATCATTAACCATAGTTGCAATGTGATCACAAACTAACACAGCAATGTAGTTTTCTCTGGCTTTGCTCATCCTATGGGAACCCTGTTTTGGCATAAAGCAATTCAAATACAAGGCTCCCTGCTGATAGGCTTTAGGACCACCCTAATATCATATCCCACTTGTATTCTTCTGTATCTACAAGAATTTTAGAATTACATCGTTATGTACTGCCAAAATTTGCATCCCTTCCCCCAAACTTATCAGTGTCCTTTTTTTTCTAGAAATAGACACAATCCTGAAATGGTGAGACTCAAGAAGCACCAACTTTCCAGGAAACCCAGTCTAAAGCATGGATTCCATATCCATAACCATTATTTGGATTGTACAGGCATATGGTAGTATGTTTGTGTGTCCCCAACAGTGTATCCCCTTCCCCTTTGTTCCCTGGATTCCTTGCATTTCTGTTCCTTTTTTTGTTGGTTGTAGGGCTTGAACTCTGGGCCTGGATGCTGTCCCTTTGCTCTTTTGCTCAAGGCTGGCTCTATATCACTTGAGCCACAGCACTACTTCCGATTTTCTCATGGTTTATTGGAGGTAAGAGTGTCATGGACTTTCCTTCAGGCTGGCTTTGAACCACGATCCTCATATTTTAGCCTCCTGAGTAGCTAGGATTACAGGCGTGAGCCACCCGTGCCTGGCTCTGTTCCCATTTGAAAAAAAAATTATTTTATTGTAAAGATGATGTAAAGAGGGGTTCCAGTTACATGAGTAAGATAATGAGTACATTTCTTGTTGAGCATTATTACCCCCTTCTTTGTTTTTCTGCTACTATCCCTTCCTTCCCCCAGTTCTGTTCCTTTTAAAGCAAGGCCTCCTTACTTTGTCCAAAATGACATGCAAACATCCTCATCAGGGGCCCATTTATCCTTTGGCATTTAGGTCTGCAGGGGAACAGTGCTAATGGTTATACAACTAGACAAATAGGCTTACTGCCATGGATATCCTAAAATAATAAAAAGCACAGTGAAGTATTTTAAAACTAAGACTAGAAGTAGGGGATTAGATTAATTAAAGAGTCCTAGCAAATGCAAGGCCATGAGGTGGTCCTCAGCTAGTACTAAAATACTAAATACACTAAATACTAAAATAGTAAATGCAAATGTGACATACCAGGTAGGCACTGATGATTGACACCTGTGACACTAGCTACTCTGTAGTCACTATCTCAAATTCACCCACAAAACATAACTGGTCAGGCAGAAAAGACTATGAGACTCTTATCTCCCATAAAGCACCAGAAAACAGGAAGTGGTGCTGTGACTCAAATTGGTGGAGCACTTGCCTTGAGCTGAAATGCTGAGGGACAGCTCCCAGACCCAAAGTTCAAGCCCCACAACCAACAACAACAAAAATAAGCCAAATGGTGAATTGTAGCTCAAGTGGTACATCAGCTTGGTACACAAAAGTTTAGGGACAGAATCAATTCCCTGAGTTCAAGCACAACAACCAGGGGGAAAGAACTGTCAATCATGAGAGAAAGGGAAAATGGATAATTTTATTTATTTATTTATTTTGTGTGTGGCATATGATTTTTTTTTATTGTGAAAAACTGTACAGAGGGGTTACAATTACATGGGCAAAATAATGAGTACATTTCTTATCAAGCATTGTAGCCTCCTCCTTTGTTTCCCCTTCCCATCCCTTCCAAGCCTCCCCCCACACACAATCCTTCCCCCCCCCCTTTTTTTAAAGATAGTTGGCCAAGGGAAGGGAAAATTGGTTTTGGACATGTGCAAGTGTTAGTTCCAACTTAGTAAGCAATTCAGATAGAGGTCTTGATGAGCTATCTCATTTAATAAACCTGGCCACTAAGAAAGCCAAAAATCTTTGCCATCTGTCAATTTTCTGTGCCTTTTTGAGACACATAGAAAGTATAAATCAGGGATACTTACTTCTTGGAGGGAAATGAGCTCTGTGGTGCCACCCCGTGGAGATGTACAGACATAATCATTGGCTGTTTGCTGGGCATTGTGGTTAGTGAGCTCTCTGGAGCCGCCCTGTGGAGATGTGCAGCACTAGCACCCAGCTGACAGCATGGCATTGTGGGAAATGACCTCTGTGGTGCAACCCCATGGAGATGTGGAGCATAGTATCAGGCTGTCAGCAGGGCATTGTGAGAAATGAGCTCTCTGGCTCCACCCCTTGGAGACATACAGGCATAGCACGGGGCCATCAGCAGAACATTGTACTAAGTGAGCTCTCTTGTGCCACCTCATGGACATGTGCAGCACTAGCACCCAGCCGATAGCACAGCATTGTGAGAAATGAGCTTTCTAGTGCCACCCCATGAAGACGTGCGGGCATAGCACCTGGCCGCCGATGGCTTTGTCTGCATTGAGCTTTCTGGTGCCACCCCGTGCAGATGTAGAGGCATAGCACTTGGCCGCCCGGTGTCCATTATGTGTATTGATTTCTCTGCCGCCCCTCTGTGAAGCTGTGCGGACAAACCACTCGGCTTCCCTCTGAGCATTGGGAAATAAGAGATTTGGTGCTATAGCACCTGGCCGCCCTCTGGGCTTTGTGGGAATTGAGCTCTCTGGTGCCACCCAGTGGAGTTGTGTGGGCATACCACACTGCCACCTGCTGGGCTTGGTGGGAAATTAGCTCTCTGGCACCACCTCGTGGAGATGTGCAAGCACCGGAATGAGAGCATGGCATTGTGGGAAATGGGCTCTCTGGTGACACCCTGTGGAGATGTATAGGCAGAGCACATGGCCGCCCAATGGCCATTTTACATATTGATTTCTCTGCTGCTACCCGTGGAGATATGCAGACATAACAATCGGCTGCCCTCTTTGGCATTGTGGGAAATAAGCTCTCTGGTGGCACCCAGTGGGGATATATGAGTACATAGCACCTGGCCGCTATCGGAATTGTGGGAAATGAGCTCTCTGGCACCACCCTGTGGAGACTGCACGAATAGCACCAAGCAACACACTAGCCATTGTGGGAAATGAGCTCTCTGGTTCCAACCTGCGGTGATGTACAGGCATAGCACTGGGCCATAACAAGGGCATTGCTGTAAGTGAGCTCTCTGGTGCCAGCCCTGGGAGATTCACGGGCATAGCAACTGGCCACCAGCAGGCATTGTGGGAAGTGAGCTCTCAGGAACCACGAGGTGGAAATGTGTGGGCATAGCCCCTGTCTACAAGCTGGGAACTATGAGAAGTGACCTCTCTGGTGGCACCCCGTGGAGATGTGCAGGTATAGCACCTGTCTGCCGGGTGGGCACTGTGGGATGTGAGCTCTCTGGTGCCACCACATGAAGATGTGTGGAGACAGCACCTGGCTGCCCCAGGGTAATTGTGTGAAAGTATGAGCTCTCTGGTGCCACCCTATGGAGATATGCAGCCATAGCACCTGACTGCCTGCTTGGCACTGGGGGAAGTGTGCCCTCTGGAGCGACCCCATTTAGATGTAGGGACATAGCACCTAGTTGTCCATTATACATCATGGAAAGTGTGCTCTCTGGCCTCACCCCATGCAGAATTAAGGGCATAGCACCAGACCATCAGCAGGGCATTGTGGGAAATGAGCTCTCTGGTCCCACCCTGGGGAGATGTGTGGACATAGCACAGGACTCTCAGTTGGGCATTGTGGGAAGCGCACTCTCTTTTGGAACTCTTTGAAGATACATAAATATATCACTAGGCTGTCAGCAGGGCATTGTGAGAAGTGAGATCTCTGGCGCCACCCCGTGGCTATATACAGGCATAGCTCTGGGTCCCTTGCTGGGCATTGTGGGAAATGAGCTCTCTGGTGCTTCCCTGTGGCAGGAAGAGGAAGCACACCTCAAAGCCTTCTCATATTTTATTTTGCTTTCACCAACTTTCATCTGGGAACCCCATCTAGATGTTCGCTGGTGGTTCACGACTGTAACCCAAATACCCCGGATGCTGAGATCTGAGGCTCTTGTTTCAAAATCAGCCCTGGTTAAAAAAAATAAAGCATCTGAAAGCTTTAAATCCAATTCACCACCAAAAGCATGCAAGTGGATCTGTGAAATAAGTGGTAGAGGCCAATATTGTTTCAGCACCGAGGCACTCAGCCCCAGCCCTAAAAGTGATCCCCAGAATAAAAGAAATAAAGGAAAGAAGAAAGAAGGGGAGAGGGGGAGTAGAGATCGCAAAATTCCTAGATGTGGAAGAGGCAGTTAATAACTAGGTTTCTTTGAGGAATAGTAACAGAAAATAAAAATAGTCATAAACACACAGAAACTGTTAGTATAGATAGCACAGTACTTAGTGGCTACTAGATCTTCATGGTGAGGTGAACAAGTAGGCAGAAAACTTTCCTGTGCTCTCTAAAGAGATGCTGGTTGTCATTTCTGTTAAGCCAATAACAGAAAACCACTCCTTTTGTAACCCCATATCTTATTAAATTTCTCACTCAAGGAGATCAGTGCATTGCTGATATTGAATGCTTCAAAATAAAACATTTTTTGTGAGTGTTGAATTTTCTTAATTTTTAACCTTAAACTTTTCCAATACTAGTGACACTGTAGGTATGTAACAGAATAGAAGCCAAATTATATCAAAGTTTATACTACT
The DNA here is from genome assembly GCF_019054845.1 of Dipodomys spectabilis. Lineage (NCBI taxonomy): Eukaryota > Metazoa > Chordata > Mammalia > Rodentia > Heteromyidae > Dipodomys > Dipodomys spectabilis. Next base: position 45,689,037 of record NW_024870772.1, on the reverse strand, counting down.
TGGGACCAAAGAACCAATCAAGCAACCTATCTTCCTTCCTTCCTTCGTTCCTTCGTTCCTTCGTTCGTTCCTTCCTTCCTTCCTTCTTTCCTTCTTTGCTTCCTTCCTTCTCTCTCTTCTTCTCTCTTCCTCTTTCTTTCTTTATTATTTCCTTTCCTTTTCATTGCTAGTATTGTGGCTTAATCTCAGGGCCTCAAGCTCATGCTCAGCTTTATTGCTCACAGTTGGTGAGGCATGCTTCTACTCTGGCATTTTGCTAGTTAATTGGAAATGAAGTTTCACAGACTTTTCTGTTAAAGTTAGCTTCAGGCTTCAATCCTCTGATCTTAGTCACCCAAGTAGGTAGAATTATATGCATGAGCCACCAGACCCAGATTCTTTAAAATATTTGTTGCTCCCTTAACTGGTCAGTGAAGTGCCTTGGTAAGTACAATGTTCATACAGAATTAGTCTTTCCTTTTTTATGTCAAATACAGGTAGATCAAGTAATAATCTGTTTTAGAAATGAGCTCCATTCACTCATTTATAGTTTATACTAGGGTGCTTATTTTATGTGAGCCAGCTATTAAACACTTTATTAGATTTTGTAGGCTATGCTGTCTTTATTGACACCTCTCTTCTTTTGTTCCATTAAAGCAGACATAAACAAGACTTAAGGCTTAAAAACAAGGCTGCATTTTAGTATTTATTTTCAAAAATAGAGACCATAGTTTGCTAGCCACTGGTTTATAAGTGAAATACACATGTCTTTTCAAAAAACTTTGGAGCACATAACAATACAGAGTTTATATAATTAGTGAATACAATTACAAAATTCCTTTGAACAGCTGAGCTAGAAAAAATTATAGATGAAACAAAAGAATAAAAGAACTCTCAGCACAGACACATTAAAACATCTGAGAAACCAGGGAGCCACAGGTCCACACCTGTCATTCAGGCAGGAAAGTCTCTTTTCTCCAACTATCACCAAAGAATCCAGAAGTTGACATGCTAAAGAGGCAGAGCACAAAAAATTACTAAATGAAACTAATATTTTTGGCAAAGAAAAGAACAGAATGATGTTTATTGTAGCATTATTTACCATAGCTAAGATATGGAACCAATCCAGATGTCCCTCAGTAGATGAATGGATCAAGAAAATGTGGTATATATACACAATGAAATTCTATGCCTCCATCAGAAAGAATGACATTGCCCCATTTGTTAAGAAATGGAAAGACTTGGAAAAAATTATATTAAGTGAAGTAAGCCAGGCCCAAAGAAAAATAGGTCCCATGGTTTCCCTTATTTACAATAACTAGTATATGTCTGAGACAAGCAGAAAAGGTCAGATAAGTTGATGTTAGGTGAAATGAACCCTAAGATATGTATTCAAATGTTTTTTCTTTCATGTGATTGTCTCTAACATATCTATAAGATGATTTCTTTGTTGCATTGTATGTCCCTCCCCCACGGTATAACCCCTGCTTTCACTGTATTTGATGTTGGTATAATTTGTAGATGGGAAGGGAAAAAACAAATTGTTTAAATAGGGATACAGGTGGACCCATTGCAACAATGAGATGTACAAGTCGTTATGTCAAAAAACAAACTTTACAAGTTTGCCTGGGGGTGGTTGGGGAGGGGGGAAAGGGAGGTGGGAAATGGGAAGGTATGGGAAGGGGAAACAAAGGAGGAGACAACAATGCTTGATAAGAAATGTACTCATTATCTTGCCCATGTAATTGTAACCCATCTCTACGGTATTTTCACAAAAAAAAAAAAAAGAACAGAATGATTTTTGTATATATTTTTATTGTAAAAATATTGTACAGAGGGGTTACAGTTACATGAGTAAGGTAATGATTAAATTTCCTATCAAGCATTGTTATCTCCTCATTGTTTTTCCCCTACAATCCCTGCCTCCCCAACTCCTCCCTCCCCCCAAAACATGTAAAGTTTTCAACATAGTGTCTTGTACATCTCATTGTTACAATGGGTCATCCTGTTTCCTTATTTCAGTGTTTTGTTATTTCCCTTCCCCTCTCCAAATTAGAAAAATGTATATACAAGATGCAGGGCACTGGAATCAAATACAGTGAAAACGGAGGTTATACCATGGGGAAAGAACATACAAAAAAAAAACAAAAACATCACAGGGTACATTATAAATACATTAAAAACAATAGCAAGAAAGATAAAATCCCTTGTGTCCCTATCTTGGGGTTCATTTCACCTAGCATCATCTTATCTGGTCATATGCACATACCTTTTGACCTTTTGTGTTTGTCCTAGATACATACTAGTTATTGAAAATAAGGGAAACCATGGGACCTATGTTTCTTTGGGCCTGGCTTATTTCACTTAATGTAATATTTTCCAAGATTTTCCATTCTCTAACAAATGGGGCGATATCATTCCTTCTGATGGAAGCATATTATTATAATATATACATATATATTTATGTACATATATGTATATACCACATTTTCTTCATTCATCTACTGAGGAGCATCTGGGTTGGTTCCATATGTTAGCTAGAACAGAATGATTTTTTTCCTCTTCTTCCCTACCTCAAATGTATCTTGTTTACTATGACCTGTCACCATGCCAATTTCTGAGCCAAAGTATTTACTTCATTTTTCCATAATAATGCTAATGCTTGTTTTACAACCATAAGTGATTGTGATTGACATCAGTAAAAAAGGATAAATTACTCACTGGTTTTGAGGCCTCAGTGATAAGGTCCTGGTGTTCCCTACTTGGTGAAGATTTCTTATCCTTAAACCAAGAGAAAAATTCAGGAAGACATGATTGAAAGGAGATAATTATACTCTAGACCTAAAAACAAAGTGGGTAGGATTGTGTTACCTGAATCATATTAAAACTTTAGGTTTCATAGCTCAAAACTATGATAGAGATAGCTAGCTAACTTTTTGGAATCCTTGCAAACCAGCTTTTCGTAAGTACAGGTTTAATGCAAATTAGAAACAAAATTTCCATCTCATAGAATAACCTGAAATTCTCAATTGTAAAATTAGTTTAGAAACTCCAAGAACAAAGCAACTGGAAGCAAAGAGTTGTTCTAGAGGCCAAGGTCAGGCTGATGTTCATTTGTGATAGAATCTATATTGATGTAGCAGAATTACTTACTTTTCTTTCTGTCTTGTTCCAACATATATAACATTTGTTCCGTATTTTGTTGTCAAGAAAGTTGTTGACTGGGTTTAACCTAGGTTAGACCTCTGTCCTGAGCATATAGATTTTCTGTTAGTCTGTGATCGATGCCAGGAAAATGGAAGGGCCCCCCTTTTTTAGCATTGAGAGCAAGGTATGTGTTATTAGGACAGGAATATTGGAACTTAGCAAAGCTTTATTCAGAAATGGAAAAAGATGTCTAAAGTTAGAGCTTCTAGTGCACAAACACAGAGTAAATAATACACATTCAGCATACAGTTGTATGTTTACATGTAAATTCAGCCACAAAGTTGTAGGCCTGGCTCAGTTGGTAGAGTGCTAGGCAATAAGCAAAAGTGTTAAGTGCTGATGAGTCTATATAGCATTTAAAAAAAAGTTTCACATGGCAGATTCAGTTTCTGACATGTCAGTGTGTCATTCTTCCGATCTGCAAATCTCTAAGGCTGAGGAAAGGATTCAAGCTCTGTTTTTAACCATACTGCAGACATTTTGATTTTTATCAAAGGGACAATTATAGTTGCCTATAATGCTAACTACTTAGTAGCCTGAGATGTGAAGATCATGGTTCCAGGCCAGCCTAGGTAGGAAAGTCTATGAGACTTATCTCCAATTAAACAGTGATAAAGCCACACATAAAGCATTGGTAAAGATAAATCATACAGCAAGTACCAGGAAAAAAACATCATTGAGTATAAAAATATGAGGAACAAATTACAATTCTGTGGGATCTTGGGTTCTATTTCCAAGGAGGTCCAGTGAATTCGGTGTTGTAGAACCAGAAATTAGCCCTCCCTTTTCCTAACATTCTTTCCACTTTGTGTGGCTCAAATGGCACAATACCATGCTTAAGGGAAACAAGAGAGAAAAACAAATCCCTGATTTCAAACCCAAGTCCTCACACACACACACACAAAAGAACAATGAAATTATCTTACATCTAATAACTTGGACCCTTGCTTATCAATAACTGATTGGTTGTGAGAGAGAGCTAGTGCTTTTGTTCTTTATTCACAGAGGTGAACTGCTGTTGTGGGAACTCACCCAGTCTTGGAGATGGAAAATATATCCTGTTTAGCACATAAGCAGAAGACAAAATCATTATGTCTTTTCCAACTGAGGAAGACAAACAGTTGCTACTTTCTACATAAACAAGTAGGGATGTATGAATTGGTTTGTTTCGGCCAGGTTTGTATTATAGTATTTCCAATTTGGGACTAAAAGGTGTCCCTCATCATATTCCATTCCTGATCCTGTTTCAGAACTCCTTCCTATTAGTGATCAGTATTAAAAATGTCAGCAGTGCACAGATAGGGAAATCTACTCTCCTGAGTATAAGACACTTTGCATTTTAGACACCTTCCCTTTGATTTTGATTTTTTTCTCTTCTGTTGAGGCTAACTTTATCCTCTTTTCTTACAGCTGTGCTTGCACCTAAACAAGGACAGTTGCTTGCCTTTTAGAACTGATGATGGAAATGTGGGATTGTATGACACCTATGCCAAGAAGTAAGAACTGGTGATGCTTGCTTAGCCCACTGACCAAAATGTCAGGGTCGATTTAATTTTGAGTTCATAAGCCAACATGCACACAGTATTATTTGGAAAACTTTTTAGAATAAGTCTATCTGTAAGACTAAGTTTCAGAACTGAGAAGTTTCTTTGTTTATTTGTATGTATGAGCCTTGAACTCTGCATTGTCCCTGAGCTTTTTTTTTTTTGCAAGTGGATAGCACTTTACCATTTGAGACATAGCTCCATTTTCAACCTTTTGGTGGTTAGCTGCAGATAACTGTCACAGACTTTCCTGCCTGGACTGGTTTGAAGAGTGATTTTTCCAATCTCAACCTGTTGAGTAGGATTAAAGACATGAGCCCACCTCCAACCAGCCACAAATTATTTTAATTTTTTTCTTCAGCGAGAAACTGGAGAAAAAAATGAAGGAAGGGGTGACATTGTTCAAAAGAGAAATCTAAGCATTACCTGGATTGTGAAATGGTAACCCCTCTGTACAACACCTTAATAATAATAAAATTATATATAAAATGCCCTGTTTGGCATTTAAAAGCCACCAAAATAAACTCTTTGCTTTTGTTCTTAGCAAACATTTTTACTCCTTTGTAAATTTGAATGTCACAACTTAAGCTAGGTGCTTAGTAGTGTATACCTTTATCCTAGCAACTCAGGAGATTGAGTTCAAAGCAAGCCTAGACAGGAAAGTTTGTGAGTTTGGAGGCAGGGGCTGGTATCTTCACCCTTTCTGACCAAGTCAGCACTGTCCTCCACTTTCTCAAAACATGTAAGTTATCCAGGCATTTGTTAGCTCACACTTGTAATCCTAGCTACTCAGGAAATTTCAAACTAAGGATTATGGTTCAAAGCCATCCCCAGCAAGAAAGTTTGTGACTCTTATCACCAATTAAGTTGGGACTCAAGTGGTAATGTGCCAGCAGTGGTAATGTGCCAGCCTTTAGTGAAAAAGCCAAGCAACAGCATGTGGAACTAAGTTGCTGCCCCAATACTAGCAAAAAAAAGTCACATTTTAAAAAACAAAAAAAATCTGTACCTTCTCTCTGTTAATATTTAACATTTTGCTATATTTGTTTTACCTGTGGGTTTTTTATATAATGCACAGAAGCATGAAACAAAGTTGCCTCTTAATTCTAAAACTAAGAACATTTTCCCATTATCAGCCACAATTTTTTCATTACACTTAAGAAACAACAGTAATTTTATAGTATGTTCTTATGTCCAGCAAACATACATATGTTCTTAGCTGAGCTACAAATACTATTCTTGTTATTATTCAAGTTCATTTTTTCATTTGGGTTCATATGGTATGGAATGTCTCTTTGGTTTCTCATACTCTTAAAATACCAGCCTTATGTCTTTCCATAGTGTTGCCTTTAGAAGACTCTAAATCAATTTTTTGATAATCAATTCCATATATTGTATTTGCTTAATTACTTCCTTATGGTGACTTTTCACTCATTTATTTTCTTACTATGACTTCTAACTAATTTCTATATATCCCATTTTTAATATCAAATCTAAACTAGGCCTAGAGCAACCTAACCATTACAGTAACCCTTAGCCCTAGTGTCTACTGAGTGATGGAAAGGAGATGAGTCCAATTTGAGATGTGCCATAAGTATAAAATACTCTACTTTCTTAGTATTAAAAAAATAGAAGCAGATGCTAGTGGCTCAGGCCTGTAATCCTAGCAATTAGGAGTCTGAGATCTGAGAATGGAGGATCAAAGCTGACCTATGCAGACAAGCCCAAGACTCTTCAAGTAATCACAAAAATCCATAAGTGGAGGTGTGGTTTAAATGGTAGAATTCCAGCTTCTTCTATCAGTATACACATAAAGAAACAAAATAGAAAAAATACTTGTTTTAGTTTAAGTATTTTTTTGTTGTTAGTTGTGGGGCTTGAACTCAGAACCTAGTTGCTGTCTCTGAGCTATTTTGCTCAAAGCTAGCATTCTACCAATTTGAGAGTATTTAAAGTAAATGTGTTGCATCTTAAAAATTATCATAGAATTGAGAGTATCTTTTTAACTCTATGATTTTTTCTTATCTTTTGTTGAACCCAGGATGTTTCATTAGCTAGGCAAGTACTTTGTCACTGGCCTATATCCCAGGCCCAAAACATCTTTTTGAATTCTCCCTACATCTGTATGTAGGGTGGAAAGAGAATAGCTTAGTGTATTGGAATGTTTGAGATTTGTATTTCTTGATTGATGCAGTCAGATACAGTCCTAGTCTGAAAACAAATATATGGTATAAACTGATAAGGTTTCTTTTCTTCCATAGGATGAGATGGAGATAGGCTTTCCCTCACTATACAGCTGTGGAGGGGAAGGAATTGTCCTGCAGCATAACCCTGGAAACTTAGTGGTGAGGCCTTCAACATCAACAAATTCATCAGGGACATCATTTCAACCAAAGTGATTTACTGTGGTCTAAAGCATCCCTTTGGGTTCCTCTGTTCCCATTTTGCATGCTACATTCCATGCTAGTGAAATCCACCATGCTAAGTCAGACTTCTTAGATTTCATTGAAAGCCTGTGAGTGAATATATATGTAATCTTAGGAAAATTTATCATTGAATGATGTGAAGAACTTAACCACAAAAGAAACCAGTACTCACCAGGCTCCAGTGGCTCACACCTGTAATCCTAGCTACTCTGGAGGCTGAGATCTGAGGGTCATGGTCCGAAGCCAGCATGGGCAGGAAAGTCCATGAGACCCTTATCTACAATTAACCGCCAAAAAACCTGAAGTGCCACTGTTGCTCAAGTGGTAAGAGTGTTAGCCTTGAGCTGAAGAGTTCAGGGACAATGCCCAGGCCCAGAGTTTAAGCCCCATGACTAAAAAAAAAATTAGTACTCAATTGCAGTGATGATTTATGATAAACTTTCATATCTTGACCACAAAGCCTCATTTTTTTAGGCTAAATACATTAACTTGAACTAAAATGATGGTATGGCAGAAAAAAAAACCTTATAATAGGTTTTTCAAATCAAACCACAAAGTACTTTTGCTTAAGACACAATGAAGTATGCCAGCCAATATATTCTCAGATTTTTTCATAAATATTTTTATTGTAAAAAAAATACTGTACAGAGGGATTACAGTTACATGAGTAGGGTAATGAGTACATTTCCTATCGAGCATTGTTACCTCCTCCTTTGTTTTTCCCCACCATCCCTTCCCTTTTCACCTCCCCAACTCCCACCCCCTGCCCCCCCAGTTGTAAAGAATTCAGGGAGACCACAAAGGAAATGCTGAATGGAGCTCTAGAGAAGGAATGGGAGTCCAAGGAAACCATAACCAATCAACTAAACACCAAACTAAGGAAGTAAAGAAGTTCATACAAGATCTAAAACAAAGCTCCAACGAAGAATTTGAAGCCATCAAATCCGACCAATTAGAAGGAAAAGAAATAAAAAACAAACTAGAAAGTCTTGACAGTAGGTTAGACCATGCAGAAGATCGAATCTCGGGGATTGAAGACAGCCTAGATATTACAGAGAAAGAATATACAACTATCCAAGACAAATCCAAGAAATATGATAGATCTATTCAACATTTGGAAGACACCATCAGAAGGCCTAATCTGAGGATAATGGGTATAGAGGAGCACCTAGAGACAGAAGTTAATGGGCTGGGAAATTTGTTTGACAGGATCCTAGCAGAGAACTTCCCAAACATGCAAAAAGATAGGCCTATTCAGATACAAGAAGTTTTGAGAACTCCAAATAGACCAGACCAGAACAGGACATCCCACAGTCACATTATAATCCACAAAGGATCAATTCAGACCAAGGAAAAGATCCTTAAAGCTGTCAAGGAGAAAAGATCAATCACCTATAATGGGAAACCAATTAGAACCACCTCAGATTTCTCAGCAGACACAATTAAAGCAAGAAGAACCTGGAATGTTGTATGCCATGCCCTAAAGACAAACAACTATCAACCAAGAATACTATACCCGGCTAAACTCTCCTTCATAACCAAGGTCAAATAAAAACCTTTCATAGCAAAGAAAAACTGAAACAAATTATCTCCACCAAACAAGCCCTACAAAAGATACTTAAAGATGCCCTACACATAGAAAACCAACAAGACCACAATAAAGGCCAAGAAACAGCACCCAAACTGAGAATCCAGAAACCATAGGAAGAACCCAGTTGCCTCAGCCCCCAAGAAGGTGGATAACATGGCAGGAATTCCCAAAACCTCTCAGCCCTAACTCTCAACATTAACGGACTTAACTCTCCAATTAAGTGACATAGACTGTCTAGATGGATTAAAAAGCAAAATCCTTCTATCTGCTGCCTTAAGGAGTCACACCTTGCCCATGAAAACAAACACATTTTGAAAGTGAAAGGCTGGAACAAAATCTACCAAGCAAATGGCCCCCATAAACAGGGGGGAGTTGCAATCCTAATATCAGATAAAATGAAGTTCAAATTAAAATTAGTGAGAAGAGATAATGAAGGACGCTACAAATTAATTAAGGGATCTCTCTTTCAGGAGGAAATTACAATTCTAAATATCTATTTGCCAAAAAATGGACCATCCAAATTTATCCAAGAAACACTACTTTCCCTCAAAGCTGACCTTGATCCAAAGACATTAATTGTTGGGAACTTTAACAAACCAGTATCCCCACTACATAGATCAACTTGGTAAAAACTCAACAGAGAAACCACGGCTCTAAACAACTGCATAGCTCAAATAGATTTAACAACATCTACTGAATATTTCACCCAGAAGCATCAGAATACATGCTTTTCTCAGCAGCACATGGAACATTTTCCAAAATAGACCACTTTTTAGGTCACAAAGCAAACTTGTCCAAATTCAAAAACATTGAAGTTACACCTTGCATTCTCTCAGACCACAAGGGAATAAAATTAGAACTCAACTTCAAAAGCCACCAAAGAAAGTCCTGTAACACATGGAGGCTCAACAACACACTGCTGAATTACGAATGGGTCATGGAAGAGATTAGAAACAAAATTCAAATGTTGATGATATTCAACAAAAATGAACACACAAATTACCAGCTCCTCTGGGACACAGCAAAGGCAGTACTCAGAGGCAAGTTTATAGCTCTGTTCCTACATCAACAAATTGGAGAGATCTGAAACCAACAATTTAATGAAACATCTGAACCTCCTTGAAAACGAGCAGCAAGATAAACCCCAATCAAGTAGACAGAAAGAAATAATTAATATTAAATCAGAATTGAACGAGTTAGAATTCAAAAAAAACACGGAAAGAATCAACAAAACAGAGTTGGTTCTTTGAAAAAATTAACAAAATTGACAGGCCCTTAGCAGATCTTATCAGAAAAAGAAGAGAACACACCCAAATGAATAAACTCAGAGATGAGAATGGAAATATCACCACAGAAACAACCAAGATTCAGAACTTTATAAAGGAATTCTTCTCAAGCTTTTATGCTAATCAGTTTGAGAACTTGGCAGAAATGGACTTTTTCCTAGCAAATATCGACATGCTGAAACTAGACCAAGATGAGTTAAACCATCTTAACAGGCCCATATCAAGCATTGAAATAGAAACAGCAATAAGAGACCTCCAATATAAGTAAAGCTCAGGAACAGATGGATTTACAGCAGAATTCTACAAGGCCTTCAAAGCAGAGCTCACACTAATACTCCTCCAACTCTTCAATGAAATTGAAAGAGAAAGTTCACTACCGAACTAATTCTGTGAAGCCATCATAACCCTCATCCCAAAACTAGGCAGGGACTCATCAAAGATAGAGAACTATAGACCCATTTCTTTGATGAACATTGATGCAAAACTTCTCAACAAAATCTTGGCCAATCGACTTCAAAAATTCATCCAAAAAATCATACACCACTACAAAACAGGATTCATTCAGGGATGCAAAGCTGGCTCAATATATGCAAATAAATTAATATAATTAATCACATCAACAACAGCAAGGATAAGAATCACATGATAATCTCAATAGATACAGAAAAAGCATTTGACATGATCTAACACCCCTTTATGCTGAAGGTTCTGGAAAAACTAGGAATCTAGGGAACATTCCTCAATACAATAAACTCTGTATATGACAAACCTACAGCCAGCATTATACTTAATGGTGAAAAATTAAAGCCATTTCCTCTTAACTCAGGAATGAGACAGGGATATCCACTCTCTCCACTTCTATTCAATTTAGTATTAGAATGCTTAGCTACAGCAATAAGACAAGATGCAAACATAAAAGGGATCCAAATAGGGAAAGGTGAAGTAAAACTCTCCCTCTTTGCAAATGATATGATCTTGTATTTAAAGAATCCCATGTTGAGGGCTGGAAAGGTGGCTCAGGGGTAGAGCACTTGCCTTGCATGCATGAGGCTCTGGGTTTGATTCCCCAGCACCCCATAAGCAAAAAGAAAAAAGCCAGAAGTGGCGCTGTGGCTCAAGTGGTAGAGTGCTAGCCTTGAGCAGAAGAGCTGAGGGACAGCGCCCAGGCCCAGAGTTCAGGCCCCACAACCGGGCCCCCTCCCCCCACAAAAAAAGAATCCCATGGACTCCACTCCCAAATTACTCAAGCTGATTCAAAACTTTTGTAACATAGCAGGGTATAAAATTAACCCTCAAAAATCAGTGGCTTTTCTGTATGCCAACAATGAGAAAAGTGTGGCTGAAATTAGGTAAAGCAACTCCATGCATAATAGTCCCACAAAAAATAAAATACCTAGGAATTAACTTAACCAAAGAAGTGAAGGACCTCTATGCTGAAAACTTTAAAAACCTGAAAAAGGAAATTAAAATAGAACTTAGAAGGTGGAAAAACCTCCCATGCTCCTGGATTGGAAGGATCAACATCATGAAAATGGTAATACTTCCCAAGGCTATCTACAAACTCAATGTGATACCTATCAATATTCCAATCTCAATTTTCAAGGAAATAGAAGAGGCAATCCAAAAATTCATATGGAATAATAAAAGACCCCGAATAGCAAAAACCATCCTCAACAGAAGAACACTGCTGGAGGAATATCAATAACAAATTTCAAACTCTACTATAAAGCCATAGTAATCAAAACAGCTTGGTACTGGCACAAGAACAGACCTCAGGACCAATGGAATAGAATTGAAAATCCAGGAATGAACCCACAGACCTATAGCCATCTAATCTTCTATAAAGGAGCTTAAAAAATAGAATGGAAGAAAGACAGCCTCTTCAGTAAATGGTGCTGGCAAAATTGGTTAATCACTTGTAGAAAACTAAAGCTAATCCTTATATATCACCCTGCACCAGAATCAACTCCAAATAGATGAAAGACCTCGGAGTCAAAGCAGACACTCTGAAAACATTACAGGACGGAATATTAGAAACCTTAGGACAAAATAGTAGAAACCCTTGGCACAGGTCGAAATTTTCTTAATAGAGACCCAGAATCACAACAAATCACAACAAAGAAAGGTTGGACAAATGGGACTGCATGAAATTGCAGAGCTTCTGTATGGCAAAGGATATAGCTAGCAGGATCAATAGAAAGCCAGCCCATGGATTGGGAGAAGATCTTCACTAGCCATACAATGGACAAGAGTCTCATATCTAAAATATACCTGGAACTCAAAAAATCAAATCCCCAACAACAAATCCTCAAAGAAACTGCCCAATAAATAAGTGGGCTAAAGACTTACAGAGAAACTTCTCTGAAGAGGAAAGGATGATCAATAGACACATGAAGAAATGCTCAACCTCCCTAGCCATAAAAGAAATGTAAATCAAAACATTGAGATACCACCTCACTCCAGTTAGAATGGCTATAATCAAGAACTCTAATAACATCAGATGCTGGAGGGGATGTGGACAGAAGGGAACCTTACTGCATTGTTGGTGGGAGTGTAAACTTGTTCAAACACTTTGGAACATAGTATGGAGGTTCCTCAAAAGACTCCACATAGACCTCCCCTATGACCCAGCAATCCCACTTTTGGGCATTTACCCAAATGATCACAAACAAGACCATACTAAAGCTACCAGTACAACTATGTTTCTTGTAGCATTATTTACCATAGCTAAGGTATGGAACCAACCCAGATGCCCCTCAGTAGATGAATGGATCAAGAAAATGTGGTATATATACACAATGGAATTCTATGCCTCCATCAGAAAGAATGATTTTGCCTCATTTGTTAGGAAATGGAAAGGCTTGGAAAAAATTATATTAAGTGAAGTAAGCCAGGCCCAAAGAAACATAGGTTTCCCATGGTTTCCCTTATTTACAATATGTCTGACACAAGCAGAATAGGTCAGATAAATTGATGTTAGGCGAAATGAGCCCCAAGATAAGGTCTCAAAAGTTTCTTCTTTCTTACTATTGTTTCAACATATTTATAAGATCTTTCTTTGTTGCTTTGTATGTCCCTCCCCCATGGTATAACCCCTGTTTTCACTGTATTTGATGTTGGTATAATTTGTAGAGGGGAAGGGAAAGAACAAATTGTTTGAATAGGGATACAGGTGGACCCATTGCAACAATGAGATGTACAAGACATTATGTCAAAAAATGAACTTTACAACTTTTGCTGGGGTTGGGGGGGTGGGGGTAGAGGGGGGCAGGGGGGAGATGCGAAGGGATGGGAAGGGGAAACAAAGGAGGAGGCAACAATACTTGATAAGAAATATACTCATTACCTTGCTCGCGTAATTGTAACCCCTCTGCACGGTATTTTCACAATTAAAAAGTAAATTTTAAAAAAAAAGAGTTTTTTTTCCCCAGCTTTGTGAAGCTTTTAGGGTAAAGTCTCTTTAAGATCGACTTCCCCTATTACCCTGTAACTGAATTTCCTCCCATCTGTTCTTCCCTTTTCTTTTCTTTTTTTTTAGGAGTGCAGCTTAGGCAGGAGGGTGCCCTCAGAGGAGTCAGCCCTGACAGGGAGCTACAGGTTATCAAAACACTTAATCTTATATAAAATGTTCCTAACTACTTTTGTCTTATTTAATCCTTACAATGTTTTGAGGTGAATAGGATTAGCCATCTCTCAAGGATGAATAAACTGAGGCTCAGAAAAGTTAAGAATCTTGTTCAAGAATCACTGTGTGGAATCAAAGAAAGTTTGGACAAATGGGATTGCATGAAACTGCAGAGCTCCTGCATGACAAAGGACATAGCTAGCAAGATCAATAGAAAGCTCACGGATTGGGAGATCTTCACTAGCCATACAATGGACAAGGGTCTCATATCTAAAATATACTTAGAACATAAAAATTAAATCCCCCAACAACAAATCCTCAAAGAAACAACTGCCCAATAGATAAGTGGGCTAAAGACTCAAAGAGAAACTTCTCTGAAGAGGAAATAAGAATGGCCAATAGACACATGAAGAAATGCTCAAACTCTCTAGCCATAAAATAAATGCAAATCAAAACAACATTGAGATTCCACCTCACCCCAATTAGAATGGCTATAATCAAGAAATCTAATAACAACAGATGCTGTAGGGGATGTGGTCAAAAGGGAACCCTACTGCATTGCTGGTGGGAGTGTAATCTTGTTCAACAACTTTGAAGAGCAATATGGTGGTTCCTCAAAAGACTCCACACAGAGCCCCACTGTGACCCAGCAATCCCACTTTTGGGCATATACCCAAACAATCACAAACAAGGCCATACTAAGGCTACCAGCACAACCATGTTTATCACAGCCTTATTCACCATAGCTAAGATGCCTCTTATTCACCAACCTGGATGTCTCTCAGTAGACGAATGGATCAAGAAAAGGTGGCATATATATATGTCTGTGTGTGTGTGTGTGTGTGTGTGTGTGTGTGTGTGTATGGAGAGAGAGAGAGACACACACACACACACACACACACATACACAATGGAGTTCTATGCCTCTATCAGAAAGAATGGCATTGCTCCATTTGTTAGGAAATTGAAAGACTTGTAAAAATTATATTAAGTGAAGTAATCCAGACCCAAAGAAACATAAGGCCCATGGTTTCCCTTAGTTGCAATAACTAATATATGTCTAGGACACACAGAAAAGGTCAAAACCTATGTACTTATGACCATATAACTTGATGCTAAGGGAAATGAACCTCAAGATAGGGACACGAAAGATCTTGTCTTTCTTGTTGTTCTTTTAATGTACTATGTGATTTTTTTTGTTTCTTTGTATGTTCTTCCCCCATGGTACAAGCCCTGTCATCACCATATGTGATTCTGGTGTCCTGCATCTTGTATATACATTTTTCTAGTTTGTGGAGGGGAAGGGAAATAACACAATGCTTAAATAAACAGGTTGACCCATTGTAACAATGAGATGTACAAGACTATGTTAAAAATGATCTTTACAACTTGGGGGGGAGTTGGGGAGGTGAAGAAGAAAGGAATGGTAGGGAAAAACAAAGGAGGGTGTAACAACGCTTGATAGGAAATGGACTCTTTACCTTGGTGATGTAAACTGTAAACTGTACAGTAGCTTTAATATATATATATATATATACATTTAATTTTTTCTCTTCTTTTTTATTATGAAAATACTGTACAGAAGGGTTACAATTACATGGGCAGGATAATGAGTAAATTTCTTTTTTTCTTTTTTGTATTGTGAAAATACTGTACAGAGGGGTTACAATTACATGGGCAAGATAATAAGAACATTTCTTATCAAGCATGGTAGCCTCCTACATTGTTTCCCCTTAATGAGTACATTTCTTATCAAGCATTGTAGGCTCCTCCTTTGTTTCCCCTTCCTATCCCTTCCCATCCTCCCTCCACCCCCTCACCCAATTTTCCTCCCCCCCCCCCCACCAAAGTTGTAAAGTTCGTTTTTAACATGCAGACTTGTACATCTCATTGTTGCAATGGGTCCACCTGTATCTCTATTTAAACGATTTGTTTTTTCCCCTTCCCCTCCACAAATTATACTGACAATATTTTAAATTTTTTAAAAGGAGTCACTGTGTGGGATCAAACTGGCTATCTGTCAGTTTCCAAAACCATTGTCTTCACGAATCTCTATGCCCCAGCCTTGCTTCCCCTGCAGTGGCACATAATTTTGGCCTGGAAAACAGAAATAGCAAAAGCGTGATTTACAAAATGTTGCTTATCCCAGCACTAGTACCAATACAGCATAATTCCTCCTGTTCCCATCACCTCCATCAGCTCTGCAATTAGGCTGGATGTTCTAACTTGGGGGATCATTTAAGTTATTCATGGAGATATACCTTAAAGGAAAATATATGAGCTGTATAACTTCATAACTATACAAAGCTCCCACTGCAAAAAAAAAATTTTGTGGTAAAGTTGGATTTGAAGTCAGGGCCTGAGTCCTATCCCTGAGCTTTTGTGCTCAAAGCTAGCACTCTACCACTTGAGCCACAGCTCTACTTCTGGTTGTGGGTGGCTAATTGTTTATAAGAATCTCACAGACATTCCTAGCTGGGATGGCTTTAAATCTAGGTATTCAGTGTCCTTAGTAGCTAGGATTATAAGGATGAGCCACTGACGCCTGGCATTAAAAAATTATCATTATTATAAAGGTTACAGTTATATGTCAGTTAAAGAGTACATTTTTTGGACATATCACCCCTTCCCTCACTCTCTACCATTCAACACAGTGTCTATTGAGTGCCACTGCTGCACTTGCCCCTCCATTTCTGTGCTTTCTGTTATACTCCCAAAGAACTATAAATGAACAAATAGAACAAAATGGCAAGAAAACAAAAGCAACAAAAAGCAAAACAACATCAAAAATCAATTTGTTTTCATTTCAGGGAGTTCATTTCAATAAATATTATTTTGTATGTTTAGATGCACAGTTTAATTCAAGAAATTTCTTTTTCAGTTGTATGTGCTACATAAACTTGCACTCCTAAGGGATTTCAGGAAGAACATAACTTACAACTAGTGGAGAGGACATGTCTCAAATAAATGAAGCATGGGTAAGATATATGAGTTCTCTAGTGTAATAAACTTAGATGTCTGGTAGATATGAGGATTAATCTTATGTATCAACCTGAGCCAAGGCATGCCCAGATACTAAGATAAATGTCACATTGGGTATGTCTGAGAGGTACTTCTGGATGAGATTTGCATTTGAATCCTTATTCCATTTCCTCATAACAAATAAATACTCTTACCCCTCATACATGTCTGTGTATGGACATATATACATACACACACACCATACATATGAGAGGAGATGGGGGGGATAGACAAAGGGAGGGGGAGAGTGAGGGGGAGAGAAGGAGAGGGAAAAGAAAGGATAAAAGCACAAACAGAAGGACAGAAAATAATAACATGGAATATAGTGGTTCCATATCATATTGTCTAGTAATGTCATAGCTGACTCAACTTGTGTAACACACATAGCATTATACTGCATCCTATGAGCTGGGTTTTGAAATGAACAGTATTCTAACAGGCAGAATACAAAATTTTTCACTTGCCTATATGTAGACTCTGTAAATATACTGATCACAAAATAATTACACATGATGGATGCAAGAAACAAGGAATTCCTCGATAGCTATATACCTCCCTGAATGTGCCTGGTATTAGAAGCTGAGCATGGTTGGCTTGTTTAGTACTTGAATGAGAGAAACAAGCCCTAGCACTGGCACTGGGAAATAATGAGTCCATACTAAGGATCTACAAACATTTTTCCTTGTCAAATTCCTTTAACAATATTTAAGAGTATTTGTCTTATATTAGATATTACTTGCTTTGGTGGTAGTAGGGCTTGAATGTAGACCTTCCTGTTCTTCCTTGGCTTTTATTTTTGCAAGTCCTGGGACTTGAACTTGGGGTCTGGGTACTGTCTCTAGGCCTAGTGCTGTACCACTTGAGCCAGCACTCCACTTTACTTTATTGGAGATTAGAGTCTCAGGGATTTTCCTGCGCAGGGTGGCTTTGAACCTTCATCTTCAGATCTCAGTCTCCTGCTGCCAGCTGTTACTTGGCCATTTTGCTGCCTGGTTGAGTTCCATTTAAGCTACCACCTCCATAAAAGGCTTTTTGCTGATTAAATGGAGAGAAGAGTCTCTAGGACTTGTCTGGCAAGCCTGACTCAGTCCTGTGCTCCTCAGGCTTCACATTGTTAATAGCTAGGATTGGATTACAGGCCAGAGCCGGTGGTTGGCCTTTCCCAAAAACTTCCTGTCTGTCATTGGCTGAAGCCACCAGAGCGGGACCGGCAAAGGCCAGCTGTATCGAGCTTGCTTCCTCACACCAATCAAATATGCTTCTGGGGCAGATAATCTCAGGAAGTAATCCTAAAGATAAGATTGCTTCCGAAGCAATCTTATTCTTACGTCCTTAGTTATCAACAGGAAAAACAGAAATCTAAACATCAATGCGAAGGGAACGGTTCTTTGTAAACTAAAATAATTAATAAATAAGTAAAAATAATTAAACATCATGGTCACAAAGGCTGTGCACAGGAGGAAGACCTCAATGATTCACTACCGAAGATGTCAGCTTCTTTACAAAAATACACAGCACATCCAATGCTGTCTGAACCACCGGTGAGGGGACACCATAAGACCACGACCTGGACAGCGACCTGGCATGGCTCCGAGCTTCCTGGCTGCCAAGGCCTGGGCACTCTCTACTATGGCAAGGGTCAGAGTTCCTGCTGCTTCCCAGCAGGCCGGCCAGCCCAGGGCCTAGGGAGGAGAGGGGCTGCTCGAGGCGGCAGCTGCCGGGCTGGGCTTGGCGCTGTTTTGCCCTGCCTGGCCCTGCCTGGCCAGGCCCTGCTCTGCCCTGCCCTGCCCTCCCCTGCCCTCTCCTGCCCTCCCGGGCTCGGCCCCGCCCTGCCTCGCCTTTCTTGGCCCTGCCACGCCTTTCCCTTCGTTGGGAGTCCGGGAACACCTTTCAACCAGCAGTGCTCAAGGAACTAGGCGCGAGTATAGAGATTCGCCTGTTCGACTCCTGCCCTGAGCAGGGCCCAGTCCCCCGGCCTCCGGCAGCTGTGATCTACCTCAGGGACCCCTTGGCTGAGTTGGCTCCGAGGGAAGCGGGAACTCTCCGCCCAAGCGCCACGCCAGCTCTCCCCCGAAATGCAGCGGACATGACCAGGTGTGCAGATGCAAAATAAACTGACCACTGACTGGGTCACCAGCACGGACACAGCGTGCACCGCCTGGCCCCAGGTGGCGAAGTGCGCAGGCACGACGCCTGACACTTCTTCTACCCCATCCCCATCCCTGCCTGCGTGGCACGCCGGGTCAACATTTCCACAAGCTAGTGTGGCACAGTGCGCAGGCGCGACATCACACCCCTCCTGCGTGCCCGCAGCCCAGTATACAGTCTCAGCTTTGCCTACGTGATCAGACGCCATAGAGCGTGCAGGCGTGACAACACGCTGTGGTTCTCAGGCTCAGCTTTCACCACCTGATGGATGAAAAGGTGTGGTGTGCGCAGGCGTGACATCAACTCTCCCCCTCTTGCCCCCCTCCTAGGGTATAATATGCAGGCTCAGCTTTCTCCACGAGACCAGAGGTGGCATAGTTCCAGGTGGATTGTGTGGTCAAATCAATGAATGATGAGCTGCAGGGTCAAATCAGTGCAAGGTGCTGGGTTAAATCAGTGCAAGGTTCATTGTGGAGTCAGATCAGTGGAAGGTGGGGTGCGAGATCAAATGTATGCAAGGTGGGATGTGGGGTCAATCAGTGCAATCTGGGGTGTAGGGTTAATTCAGTGTAAGGTGGGGTGCGGGGTCAATTAGTGCAAGGTTGGGTATGGGATTAAATCAGTGCAAGATGTGGTTCGAGGTCAGTTAGTGCAAGATGGGGTGCAGTATCAAATCAGTGCAAGGTTTGCTACTGGGTCAATCAGTGCAAGGTGGGTTGTGGGTTCAATCAATGCAAAGGGGGTCGTGGGATTAATCAGTGCAAGATGGGGTGTGGGGTTAGTTCAGTGCAAGGGGGGTGCGTGGTCAGGTCAGTGCAAGGTGTAATGCAGGGTTAAATCAGTGCAAGGTTCAGTTTGGAGTGAATCAGTGCAAGGTGGGGTGTGGGGTCAGTCAGTGTGAGTTGGGATCTGGGGTCAAATCAGTGCAAGATGGGATGTGTGGTCATTCAGTGCAAGGTGTGGTGTGTGGTCAATCAGTGCAAGGTGCGCTGTGGGGTCAAATCAGTGCAAGGTGTGTTGTGGGGTTAAATCAGTGCAAGGTGGGGTGTGGGTCAAATTAGTTCAAGGTTAGTTGTGGAGCCAGATTAGTGCAAAGTGGGGTGTAAGATCAAATCATGATGCAAGGTGGGGGCAAGATCAAATTTATGCAAGGTGGGGGGGTGAGGCCAATCAGTGCAAGGTGGGGTGCAGGGATCAAGTCATTGCAAGGTCCAGTGAAGGGTCAATCAGTGCAAGGTGGGATGCAGGGTCAGATCAGTACAAGGTGTGGTTCAGGGTCAATCAGTGCAAAGTAGGGTGTGGGGTTAATTTAGTGCAAGGTGGGGTTTGGGGTCAGTTAGTGCAATGTTGGGTATGGGATTAAATCAGTGCAAGATGGGCTTCAGGTCAGTCAGTACACGGTGGTATGTGGGGTCAAATCAGTACGAGGTTCGCTGCTGGGTCAATCGGTGCAAGGTGGGGTTTGGGTTCAATCAATATAAGGGGACTTGGGGTCAATCAGTGCAAGGTAGCATATAGGGTTAAGTCATTGCAAGGTGGGATCCAGGCTCAGGCATGTGTGCATCCAGCCTGTGCAAGGCAGGATGTGGGATTAAATAAATGCAAGGTGGGGGTCCCATGACACAGTGCAAGGTGGGGTGCAGTGTCAAATCAATGCAAGGTGGGGTGTGACATCAAATTAGTGCAAGTTCTAGTGTAGGGTCAAATCACTTCAAGGTGTAGTGCTGGGTCAAATAAGTGCAATGTTGGTTGCAGAGTCAGATCAGTGCATGTTGAGGTACGAGGTCAAATCAATGCAAGATGGGGTGTGAGATCAAATTTATGAAAGATAGGGTTCAGCGTCAAATCAGTACAAGGTGGGGTGAAGATTTGATCAGTGCATGGTGGGGTGACGGGTCAATCAGTGCATGGTGGGGTGTGGGGTTAAATCAGTGCCGAGTGGGGGTGCAAGGTCACATCATTGCTAGATGGGTTGCTGAGTCAATCAGTGCATGGTGGGGTGCAGGGTTAAATTAATGCAAGGTTGGGTGAGAGGTTATATCAGTGTAAGTTGGGGTGCATGGTTAATCAGTACAAGGTGGGATGAGTTCAATCAATGCAAGGGGGACTGTGGGAGTCAATCAGTCCAAGGTGTGGTGAGAGGTTAGATCACTGCAAAGTGGCTGCATGGTCAGATCAGTGTAAGGAGGAATACAGGGTGACATCCGTGCAAGGTGCAGTGTGGGGTCAGTCAGTGCAAGATGGGGTGTGGTAAAATCAGTGCAAATTGGGGTGTGTGGTCAATCAGTTCAAGGTGGGGTGTGGGGTTAATTCAGTGGCTCAAGTTCTAAAGGTCAAGCTTGAGTTATAGAAGCTCAGGGAGAGACCTTAAGCCCTAACTTCAGGACCAGAACTGACTCCAAAGCAAACAATTATATTGTATTGCTCTTTTTTTTTCTTTGATGCCAGATCTGGGGCTTGAACTCAGGACCTAGATACTGTCCCTGAGTTTTAATGTTCAAAGCTAGCACTTTACCATGTAAGGCATAGCTCCATTTCCATCTTTTTTTTGGTAGGGGGTGCTAATTGGCTATATGATTTTCACAGACTTTTTTGCCCAGCCTGTTTTGTAGCATGATCTTGAGATCTCAGCCTCTGAGTATCCAGAATTACATACTTGGGCAGCCCACTGACCCTGGTCTCCACTACATATTTGTATAATTGGAGTTCGTACCCTGTCAGGAAAATATAATTGAAATGAATTAATTATAAAGAGCCCATGCACTGCTTTGTTTTGTTTTGATATCTATATCATAGCTTGATCTTGGCCTTTACCTGCCTCAAGTATGTGGGACTTGTCTGCCTAGATTACCCTGTAATATTCAAAATGAGTTTTATAGTAGTTTAGGTTTGCATTTCCCTAAGGATTAAAAGCTTTAATCACGATTTTAGCCAATTCTCATGAAATGGTCTAGCTTAGATATTCTATATGTGGAACTATTTGTGTTCAGGGTGGTGTGACTAAGAGAAATCTCAGACAACACAGAGGTTTTAAACACCATTCATGAAATGGTGCTCATGAAATGGTGCTTGTTTGCTTATTTATTTGTATATTTTTATGCCTTACTGATTTTTAAGGGCAGGGCCTCCCATTTACTAGGCAAGCTGTTTTGACCATAACCTTAGTCTTTTTTTTTTCATAACCTTAGTCTTATTTGCTCTATTTGCTCATTCTGTCTGTCTGCCTATGTATATCTTTGTATCTGTCTTCTGCCTAGCTATCTTTCATTCCACCTATCAATTTATTTTTGGCGTGGTACCCTGTACTATATTCTACCATTTGAGTTACGCTTCTGGTCCAGAAATGTGCTAGTGAATTATGAAATCCCTTCAAGTTTCCAGTCCCCGCGGGCCTCCGTATTTCCCGTTTGTGCGGCCACCTCAAGGCTCAGTGGAAGACTCCATCCCCCCCTACCCCATCCCTCCCACCCTCCATCCCCCTGCAACGGTCACCTCCCCCCAGTTTGAGGTAACCGCCTCCTGCCCTGTGAGCCTGAGCCTCCAGAGCCTCAGGACCCCAGCCGCCATTCCCCCTGGACCCCCGGCAGAGAGCTGGCTCCCCTTGGGTCCCAAGCATGCTGCAAGCCGACGCTCCGCACCTCGCGCCACTGGGGAGGTGAAAAGCTGGCCCTGTCCTGAGCCGAGCCCTGAACCCCTCGTGGCTCTGCTCCGTGCCCCGGACTTCCTGAGACCAGGAGAGGCCCACAGCCACAGCCCAGCCAGTGCTGCAGTCTCCAGCAGGTGAAGGCAGCAAGCATGCTTACTTTGCACCTCCCAAAGCCTCGAGGCGCCATGCTGCCAGGTGCCCAGTACTCCATTCCAATGACCCCTGGCAGAGCTGTGAGCAACCACAATTGCACAATCGCCTTTTGAGCTGCTCTTCCCAGCCTGGGAGTTCATTCAACACAGCAAGTGCTGAGTTCATTATTGGAGGGTTGAGAATACTGAGATGGGAGTCGGGGGAGGAGGAGGGAGGAAGATGGAGGGGTAGAGAATGAGGAATGAGGGAGGGAGAAAAGAGAGAGAGTGCATGAGAATGAGCTGTCTGGAGTTACATGGTATGAGTAGTATCAGTACTAGGGAGTTTCTAGTTACGAATCCGTGCATATTTTTTGTGACATATGTGAGTTCAGTACATCTGCTCCCTCATCATTCAACAATGTGATTCTGTCTGCAATCTCTAGTAGCATCTTAATTAACCTTCAACTCTGTTTTTTGCTTAAATACATAGAGTTGTTGAGACATAATGAAAGGAAGGATCTCTGGCTTCATATTTTCTCATCACCCTCGGCAATACTACCTCTGTAGTAGGAGCTCAGATGATGCAACCATGAAAATCTGGGAAGCAGAGATGAAAGGGCATGTATTTCATCAGGTACTGTGGCTTACTGACTTCTCAGATTCATTTAAAATTTTTTAAATATAATTTTATTGTTTTTAAGGTGTTGTCCAGAGGGGTTACCATTTCACAATTCAGTTATGATGCAAATTTCCCTTTTAGACAATGTCACATCTTCCTTTGCTTTCTCCCAGTTTTAATATTTTTGTTTTTGTTTTTAATGTCTGTTCTTCTGCTTGAATTCTGCTTGAACTCAGGACGTTGACACTGTCCCTGAGTTTTTGTACTCATGGGTACTCTACCACTTGAGGACCAGCTCCATTTATAGCTTTTCTGGTTGTTAGTTGGAGATAGAGTTTCACAGGTTTTCTTGCTCCAGCTGTTTTTGATCTTCGATCTTTGCCCTCTTGAGTAGCTAGGATCACAGGCCTGAGCCACCAGTGCTGGACTATCAAAGTGTTGGTTTCATGCTTCCTGATTTTGTTATAGATTTCCTCCACGCTTGGCACTAGTACTTTATATTACCTGGCACAAATCTAAAATAGTGGAACATGCTTTATATTGAGGAAGGTAGGAAAAGGAAACCATAGGCCATAGGGCCATATAAGCTACACAAAATTATTTGGTACAGACAGACATGTAAGTTTATAGTCAGCTCCCTGTGTCCTGTCTGTCTGTACTGATAATTCTGCCCAGTCTGTGAATTATGTTATAAAAATCCAAATGACCGGGGCTGGGAAGGTAGCTCAGTGGTAGAATGTTTGCCTTGCGTATATGAGGCTCTGGGTTCAATTACTCAGCACCACATGAGCAGAAAAAAGCCAGAGGTGGCACTGTGGCTCAAGTGGTAGAGTGGTATCCTTGAGCTGAAGAGCTGAGGGACAGCACCCAGGCCCAGAGTTGAGGCCCCACAAATGAGAAAAAAAAATCCAAATGACCCTTGGCAGAAAAAATGTTCCTCATCCTTTTTAAAAAACAAAACAATAATGAAGAAAAGAATAGGTCTTATGTGTCCAGCAATTCCTCTATGAAGAGTATATTCTTTTTTGTTTTTTTTTGTTTGGTCATGGGGCTTGAACTCTGGGCTTGGGCACTGTTCTTGCGCTCTTCAGCTCAAGACCAGCTCTCTATTGCTTGAGCCACAGCGTCACTTCCAAGTCCAGAATTCCTCTAGAGATCAGTCTATCCTAGTTGATGGAAAAATTTCCATTTTAGAACTGTTGCTCCTTTATCTAACTACAAACTCAACAAAAGCTGTAGTACTCTGTAGATTTGTATGCCTCAGCTGTCAAGTTATTCATTCTCAGAAATTGTTGCATTCAAATAGTTATTATTATTATTATTGTTGGTCATGGAGCCTGAACTCTGGGACTGAGCACTGTCCCTCAGCTCTTCAGCTTAGTACTCTATCACTTGAGTTACAGCACCACTTCTGGCTTTTTCTGTTTATGGGTGCTGAGGAATCAAACTCAGGGCCTCATGCATGCGAGGCGAGCACTCTGCAACTGAGCCACCTTCCCAGCCCCTCAAATAGTTATTTTTAAAATGAGGAACCTGCTATGTGCCAGTGGTTCACATCTATAATCCTAGCTATGCAGAAGGCTGAGATCTGAAGATTGGAGATCTGCCCAGCCTGGGCAAAAAGATCCTTGACTCCTATCTCCAATTAATCGTCATAAAAAGCTGAGAGTGGATCTGTGGCTCAAGTTTTAGAGTGTCAGCCTTGAATAAAAAAGTTCAGGCACAGTGCCCATGCCTGGAGTTCAATACCCAGTACCAGCACACATCAGCAAATACATGTACACACACACACACACACACACACACACACACACACACACACATACACACGTACACACATACACACACACACACATGTGACAACATCTTGATGACCAATAAGAAGACAGACCCCACAGCCATGTTAATTTCTCAATCCAGATAGAAGAAACAGAACCAGAGACAGAAGAGTGTCAATTGACAACTGCAGGAGTTAATGTTATATCCAAGGGCAGTATAAAGCAGGACTGGGGAACAACCTTTGTTCTGCCAAGGGTCACTTGAATATAACATCATTCTCTGGCCTGGGAGTTCCCAGATTTATTGAATTTCATGTTACTTGGTGAGACCAAGCCAAAGGATTTTGAGGGTGTCATATGGCCCAAGTGCCAGATGTTGAGTGAGATACAAATGAATGAGGAAGGCACAGAATCAGGAAAGGACATGAAAGGATAGAGGAGTGGAGGGGAGGAGAGAGGGGAGGGGAGGGGAGCTGGAGATCATAAGAATGGCTAGATGTGGGAAAGGCAGTTAATGCCTATAGATTTCTTTGAGGAATGATAACAGAAAATGCAAATAAAAAATCATAAACAGATTTGTTTTTCCCTTCCCCTCCACAAATTATACCAAATAAACAGAAAGAAACTGTTAATATAGGTGGCACAGTACTTAGGGGCTACTAGATCTTCATGATGAGGTGAACAAGCAGGCAAAAAATTGTCCTGTATTCTCTAAAGAGATGCTGGTTGTCATTACTGTTAAGCTAGTAACGGAAAACCAATCCTTTTTCATCTCTAGATAACTATTAAATTATTCACTCAAAGAGATCAGTGCAATGTTGATTGTGTACGCTTCAAAACACACATATACATACACATATACATATACACATACACATATATCATTTGTTTACATATACACATACACATATATCATTTGTTTATCTTTCTTAATTTCTAACCTGTACCATAAACTTGCCTAATACTAGGGACAATATAGGTATTTAACAGAATAGAAGCCAAAGGATAGAAAAGTTTAGACTACTAGTGACCAAAAAATTGTTCTCTTATTCCCTCCCTCCCTCCCTCCCTTCTTTCTTTCCTCTCTTCCTTTCTTTCTTCCTTCCTTTCTTACCTCCCTCCCTCCCTCCTTCTTTCCTTCCTTCCTTCCTTCCTTCCTTCCTTCCTTCCTTCCTTCCTTCCTTCCTTCCTTCTCTCTTTCTTTCTCACTCTCACTTGCTTCCTTGCTCTTTGCTTGTTTGCTTGCTTGCTTGCCTACTTTCCTGCCTCCCTGCCTGCCTGCCTGCCTGCTTGCCTGCCTTCCTGCCTCCCTGTCTGCTTGCCTTGCTTTGGTCTTTCTGTCTTTTTCTTTCTCTCTCTTTCTTTCCTTTTTTTTATTTCCTTTTTTGCTAGTACTGGAGTTTAACCTGGGTCAGGACCCAGGATCTAATTTCCATCCCTAGTACCAGCATAATAAACAATAAGACTAAGTGAAACTTAGTCTTATTGTTAATGGGAGAGGGGATACAACAGAATGATTTCTTATCCTCTTCTTCCGGACCCCAAGTGTACCTTGCCAACTCTGAGATATTACCATCTGAGTTCCTGAGCCAGTGTTTACTTTGTTTTTCAGTAATACTGATGCTTGTTTTTTGTTTTTTTAGCTACAAGTACTTTTTTTTTTTTTGGTCAGTCATGGGGCCTGAACTCTGGGAATGGGCGTTGTTCCTCAGCTCTTCAGCTCAAGGCTAGCACTCTACCACTTTGAGCCACAGCACCACTTCTGGCTTTTTCTGCTTATGTGGTGCTGAGGAATTGAACACAGGGCCTCATGCATGCAAGGCAAGCATTCTACCACAGAGCCACCTTCCCAGCCCTACAAGTACTTATAAATGACATCAATAAGAAAGGATGTTACTCACAGGCTTTGAGGCCACAGTGTTGAGATCCACTCCATATCCTGGTATCCCCTACTGGCAAAGATTGCTTATCCTTAAACCAAGAGAAAAATTCAGGTAGAGACAATAGAATGGAGGTATCACACTCTAGAACTAAAAACAAAGTGGGTAGCGTTGTGTGACCTGAATTATTAAATTATTAAAGCTTGAGGTTTCATAAATCAAAACTTTGAAAGCGATAGCTAGGTAACTTTTTGGAATCCTTGCAAACTAACTTTTCTTTCATAAATACAAGTTTAATGCAAATTAAAAACAAAATTACCCCCGGGCTTCGGTGGTTTACACCTGTAATCCTAGGCTGAGATCTGAGTGTGCCAGTTCAAAGCCATTCAGGGCAGGAAACTCCTTGCAACTCTTATCTCCAATAAAAACCACCAGAAAACCGGAAGTGGCACTTTGGCTCAAGTGGTAGAGTGCTTGCTTTGAGCTGAAGAGCTGAGGGACAGCGCCCAGGACAAGAGTTCAAGCCCCACATCTGACAAAAAACCCAAAAAACAAAATTACCATCTTTCTCCTACAGTAACCTGAAATTCTCAATGGGAAATTCCCAATGGGAAATACAGGGCTGCTCCTTAGCCACTGTAAGCAAAGCTTAAACCATTTCAGTGTGGAGTTGCTCTAGAGGCCAAGGTAAGGCTGACGTTCTTTGTGATAGAATCTATATTGATGTGGCAGAATTACTTGTTCTTCCTTCCTTCCTTCCGTCCTTCCTTCCTTCCTTCCTCTTTCTTTCTTTCTTTCTTTCTTTCTTTTCCTTCCTTCCTTCCTTCCTTCCTTTTCTATCTCTTTCCTTCCTTCCACTTACTCTTTCTTTCTTTCTTTCCTTCCTTCCTACATTCCTTCTTTCTTTCTTGTTATTCCATCAATATATAACATTTTTTCCTTATTTTCCTATCAAGAAAGTTGCTGCTGGATGCCAGTAGTTTATGCTTGTAATCCTAGCTACTCAGGAGGCTGAGATCTGAAATAACTGTTTCTAGGCAGAAGAGTGCCCCTGAGACTCTTACCTTCTAATTAACCATTCAAAAACCTGAAGTGGTGCTGTGGCTCAACTAGTAGAGTGCTAGCCTTGTGCACAAAGATGCTCAGTGACAATGTCCAGGGCCTGAGTTCAGGCCCCACAACCACCACCACCAGCAACAACAACAACAAAAAACACCAAAAATATTGCTGCCTGGGTGTAACATAGATTAGATCTCTGGCCTTTAGCATCTGGCTTTTGTGTTGGTCTCTGCTCAATCATGGAAGAAAACAAGCCCCACCCCTTTTTATAAGCATTGAGATCTAGGTATGTGTTATTAGGACTGGAACTTAGCAAAGTTTTAGTCAGAAATGGAAAAGATGTCTAAAGTTAGAGCTTGTAGTAGACAAATGTAGAATAAATAATACACATTCAGCATAGAGTTGCACATTTATATTTAAATTCTCACTATTCAAATTGAGTCAAGAAGCTGGAGATATTGCTCAGTTGGTAGAGTACTAGCCAATGAGCAAACGTGTGAGGTACTGATGGGCCAGATAATATTCTAAAAATTGTTTCATGTGGCAGATTCACATGACACACATGTCAGAGTGTCATTCTTCCTATCAGCAAATCTCTAAGGCTCAGGAAAGGATTCACCATCCCTATTAAACCATACTGCAGTCATTTGACTTTTATCAAAGGGACAATTATAGTCACCTATAATCCTAGCTACTTAGCAGCCTGAGATGTGAGGATTATGGTTCCCTGGCAGCCCAGGTAGGAAAGTCTATGAGACTTATCTCCAACTAAACAATGGTAAAGCCAGAAGTGGAGATGTGGTTCAATTGGCACAGTACTATCCTTAAGGGAAAAAGCTAAGGAAGGGGCTGGGAAGGTGGCTCAGTGGTAGAGTGCTTGCCTTGCATTCCTGAGGCCCTGGGTTCGTTTCCTCAGCACCACATAAGCAAAAAGAAAAAAGCCGGAAGTGGCGCTGTGGCTCAAGTGGTAGAGCGCTGGCCTTGAGCTGAAGAGCTGAGGGACAGCGCCCAGGCCCAGATTTCAGGCCCCACGACCGGACCCAAAAAAAAAAAAAGAAAAAGCTAAGGAAAAAAAAACAAATCCCTGATTTCACACCACAAAAAAGAAAAGGAACTTATTTTACATATAATGACCAGAACCCTTGCTCATCATTAACTGATTCCAGACTGCTTGTGAGACAGCTGGTGCTTTTGTTCTTCCTTCACAAAAGTAAACTGACTGGTATTATGGGATCTCACTAAGTCTTGGAGATGTAAATATATCCTCTTTAGCACATCAGCAGAAGACAAAATCATTCAGAACTCTGGTTAATTCATATCCTTTGTCAGCTGAGGAGGACAACCAGTTGCTACTTTGTGCATCAACAGATAGAGATGTAAGAATTGGCTTTTGTCAGCCAGCTTCATTGAACAGTGATTGTAATTTGATTGGGACTAAAAGGTGTCAGTCATCCTATTCCATCCCTGTTCCTGTTTCAGAACTCCTTCCTCTTAGTAATCAATATTAAAAATGTCAGCAATGCACAGATAGGGAAATCTCCCCTGAGTATAAGACACATTTTGTTGTAGACAGCGGCCTTTTGATTTTTCCCTTCTGTAGAGGCCAGCTTCATCCTTATTTTGATTTTGCTGAATGAGGAGGTCACCGGTGTTATAATAGAGTGGAAAGACCATTGAATGCTGGAAATGGGTGGCCTAATTTCTTGTCTCTAAATTCTATAACACAGAATTCACTGGACCTCATTGGCATCAATATGCTCCCAGTTCCCACTGAACTGTATTTTTTCCTTACTTTTTTATACTAAAAGATGTTTATTTTCCAGTACCTAATGTAAGATTTATCTTTCTTTACCAATTCTTTGAGCCCACACATTTAAAACATTGCTCTCTTTTTCGTGTTTCTCAGCCATTTTCTGTGTTTAAATCCCAATACAATAGCTAGAAATTAGAGGAAGGCATTATTGCTTATGCCTGTAATCCTAGCTCCTGGAAAGACAGAGATAATGGAGGATTATAAATTCACACTACTGTATCTCAATCAGTAGTTGAACCTAGTGGTCCAATCTGGCCTAGTCATAAGTATAAAACTTTATTTGAAAATGAATAAAGTAAAAAGGGCTGGAGTGGGCTGGGAAGGTGGCTCAGTGGTAGAGCGCTTGCCTTGCATGCCTGAGGCCCTTGGTTTGATTCCTCAGCACCACATAAGCAAAAAGAAAAAAGCCAGAAGTGGCGCTGTGGCTCAAGTGGTAGAGCGCTAGCCTTGAGCTGAAGAGCTGAGGGACAGCCCCCAGGCCCAGAGTTCAGGCCCCACGACTGGACCCCCCCCAAAAAAAAGGGCTGGGGATGTGGCTCAAAGGTAGAGTACCTACCTACTGTGCATGAGGCCCTGAGTTTGAGTCCTGGGACAGACAGGAGGAACAGGAGGGAGGAGGGGGAAGGAAGCAAGGAATAAAGGAAGGAAAGAATGACTTCTGATATAACTGCATCCTAGAATAACTTCATGTCTTAAAGATGTTATAGGTATGAAAATGTAATTCATATAAATGTAGAATTCAAGTTAGAATGCATAACTTCCATTTTCATAAAATGATATACCTGGGTAGCCATTTAGTTTAAAAGCAATAAATGTCTGATTTAAAAACAATACAGGAGTGGGAGAATTCAAACTTTATTTTTTGCAGAATTTTCTCTATTTTATTCTCCATTTCCATAATCTAAAGAACTATTGTTGAGCATTTTTATTATCTTTCTAACTGTTTTTTGTCAGTTGTGGGGCTTGAGCCTTTCTAACTTTTAATAACAGAATCTTTCATCCTAATCTAGTCTGTTTATTGAGCCACCTAATTTTTCATTATTTTTAGCCAGTCCTGTGGCTTGAACTCAGGTCTTAGGCACTGTCCCTGAGCTTGTTTTTGCTCAAGGCTAGCACTCTACCATGTGAGCCACAACACCACTTCTGGTGTTTTCTGTTTATGTGATACTGAGAAGTCAAACCCAGGGCTTCATTCATGCTAGCCACGCATTCTACCACTAGGCCACATTCCCAGCCCATTGAGCACATACTTTAAATGTTTGAACTCTCTTGCTTTTTCTTTTTTACTATTGTGTCTGTATTTGTTTATTTTCCCAAATATCTGCAAAGTGAGATGCAAAACTGGTTGGGAAAAAAAATTACCATTTGTAGATGGTAAGATTACAAGTAACTTCAAACTTGTTTTTAATCCTTTGTTGTTGGTGGTGGTCATGGGACTTGAACTCAGTGCCTGGGCACTGTATCTGAGCTTTTTTATCTAGGCTACTGCTCTACCACTTTGAGACATATCTGTACTTCTGGTTTTGTTTTTTCAGGGAAGGGGGTAGTTGAGATATGAGTCTCATGGACTTTCCTTCCCAGAGTGGCTTTGAAACACCATCCTCAAATCTCAGCCTCCTGAATAGCTAGGATTACAGATGTGAGCCTGGCCCCTTTTTTGCTTTTTAAGGATTGAATATTTGATGAACTCAAGGGCAGAAAATTTTCCATTTGAATATTTTAAGAATTTTGTTCACTCTATTCCCCTTGTCTCCTATGTTTTCATTTGCTAACTCTTTGCTTTATTTTATCTGTGTGTACCATGAAACAAAGTTGCCAGCATCATGGCCCTTTTTGTGATTCTAAAACTAAGTACATTCTTCCATTATCAGACACAATATCTTAATGACAGTTAAAATTAACAGCATTTTTATGGTGTGGTCTTGTATCCAGCATACATATGTATTACCATTGCTAAGCCAAAAATATTCTTGTTATTATTCATTAATTTTTATTAGGGTTCATGTTGCATATATTATGTCTCTTTGGTTTCTCATACTGTAAAATACCACCCTTATGTCGATCCATGATATTGCCTTCTCAATTCGAAGATTTTATCAGTTGTTTGACAAGCTATTCCATATATTGTATTTGCCTTGTTATTTCCTTGGTGGCTTTTAACTTATTTATTTTCTTCTGATTTCTCTATTTCTTATATTTCCTAACAAGTATAGACCTAGGCCTTGAACTACCTGTCCAAGTACCTGTTCAACTACCTGTCTAGTCTCTTCAAGTAACCACAAAAATCCAGAAGTAGGGGTGTGGCTGAAGAGGTAGAATATCAGCTTCTAATACCAGCACATACACACAAAGAAACAAAATAGAATAATACTTACTTTAAATTAAATGATTTTTTTTGTGGTTGTTATTTGGAGGGCTTGAACACAGAACTCTTGCTCAAGTCTAGCACTCTACCACTTTGAGAATGTTAAAGTAAACGTGTTATATCTTAGAAATTATCATAGAATTAAGAATATCTTTTTTTTTTTGGTCCAGTCGTGGGGCCTGAACTCTGGGCCTGGGCGCTGTTCCTTAGCTCTTCAGCTCAAGGCTAGCGTTCTACCACTTGAGCCACAGTGCCACTTCCGGCTTTTTTCATTTTGCTTACCCAGGGCCTCAGGCATGCAAGGCAAGTGCTCTACCACTGAGCCATCTTCCCAGCCCCAAGAATATCATTTTTAACTCTATAATTTTTTCTTTTGTGTTAATTGGGATTGAACCCAGGGCTTTTCATTTGCAATGCAAGGACTTTATCACTGAGTTATATCTAAGCTCCAAAACATGTTTTTGAGTTTTCCATACATCTGTGAGTAAGATGGAAAGGGAAGAGTTTATTCCAGTGTATTGGAATTTTTCAGATTTGTGTTTCTTGGTTAATCTAGTCAGATACTGTCATAGTTTGGAAGCAACTATGCTGGTAGAAACTGATAAGCTTTTTTTCTGCCATAGGAAGAGAAAGAGACAAACTTGCCCTCAGTATACAGCTGTGGAGAAGGAATTGTCCTGCAGTATAACACTGGCAGCTCAGTGCAAGGCCTTCAACATGCGCAAACTCATCAGGAACATCGTTTCAACCCAAGTGAGTTGCTATGGTCTGAAGCATCCCCTTGGGTTCCTCTGCTCCCATCTGGCATGCTATATTCCACACTAGGGATATCAGCATGCTAAGTCATAAATTTTAGATTTTGTTGAAAAGCTATGAGTGAATGTGTGTGTTGTCTTAGGGGATTTTATCATTGGGTGATGCAAAGAACTTAACAGCAAATGAAAGAGTTCTCAATTCCAGTAGTGTCTATAATAAACTTTCCTGTCTTGACCACAAAGTCTTCTTTTGTAGACTTTAACTTGAACCAAAACAATACTGTGGCAAAAATGACCTTATAATAGGCTTTCAAAACTCAACCACAAAGTATTTTTGCTTATGGCAGAATAAAGTATGGCAGCCAATATATTCCCGCTTAAAATTTTACCAGTGTTTTGACTATGTAAAAATTTTAAACATGATAGAAAATTTTAATCAATTTCGTAAAAGTCAAAATATTTTTAAATTCTCATTCAAACTTCCCATTAGGCAGTCCAGATGATGTAAAGAAGCTCTCAGTCTCACCTGAATTTTTGTCACTTAGATGTGTATATGTGCGGGGGTCTGGGGGTTTCAACTCAGGGCCTAGGTGTTGTCCCCTGTCCGTTTTCTTGGCTCAAGGCTAGCTAGCGCTCTACCACTTCATCCATATCTCCCAGCTTTTTTGGGTTTAGTTGAATGTAGAGTCTCTTTCTTCCTCAAGGTGGTTTTAAACCCTGATCATCAGATCTTAGCCTCCTGAGTAATTAGTTAGGATTGCAGGGGTCACTTATATTTAAATCCTGTGATCTGCCAAGTGTTTCCCTGTCCTTGTTTTGTGCAAATACACCTCCCCAACATCAATGATAAAAGAACAAGGCCAAAGTTGCCAGGATACCTTTTCTGACAAAAAGGACACATAATGTACTTAATTTAAGTGCTAACCAAAAAATTCTGGAGTTGTTAAAAGACTTATTTTTTATTGGCATTTTGGGAAAAGTGAATCAGATATTCAGAGCATCCTAGATAAAGGGCATGAAGTACGATCTGTTTTCCTATGAACAGTATTAATGAAGAGAACAGCATTTTTTGAGTCATTAATGTAATGAACTTGATACAGTTCGGAGGAACAGATGCTTACATGTATTTCCTGTGTAGTAAACACTGAATTCAAAACCTCAGTTTCCCTGAGTATTTTCAGTTTTTCTTCAACAGCAGACTCCCTTGTACCATACACCTTAGTACTATGGGTCTCCTGTAGTCCTGTTACTTTTAAGAAAATAATTTTAGGTTTTTAAAAAGCCAGAAAGATAATAAAGATAATATTTCTCAGAAGTCTGTCACCTGGATCCCTGTACTTAATTATATAAATTTAATATTTTGTCAGTATATTTATCTGCTGTAAGTTTTAGTTTTAGTTTTTATGCTGGTACTAGCGCTTGAAATAGATACCTTGCCCCTCTCCCTGAAGCCAGGCATGCTGGCTCATGCCCATAATTCTATCTTTTCAGCAGGCTGAAATCTGAGGATGGAGGTTGAGAGTCAGCCTGAGCAGGAAAGTTCAACAGACCCATATCTTAAATTCACAACTAGAACATCAAAAGTAGAGCATGGATCAAGTAATAGAGCACCAGCCTTCACCAATAAAGCTAAAGGAATGTCCCCAAGTCCTGTGTATAAATGCATAAATTCCACTACCATCATACACAGACACACACAGACACACAATCACAGACACAGACACACACACACACACACAGGTTGACATTTTCCAAAAAGCACTATGGTACTTTTTATGAGCCCCTGAAATCCACTTTGTTTTCTTTTCATTCAGTTGGTGATGTTTCCACAGGGAGAGCAGAACAATGGCTGTTACCTGAGTCATGCTTGCCAGTGATTCCCCACAGATGATCCAGGTCTGCCTTAGGAGCAGTGGGAACCTGGGAGAGCTCTATAGACATGGAAACATGAAGAGACATGCACTCAGGTGCTTCTTCCTCCTGCTAAGGACCTCTCTTTCTGTGGGGTGAGTTCCTTTTCTTCCCAAGTAAAGGAAATACATTTTGTAGCTTTGTGGGTGTCTTCACATTCTAATAAAGCTGTTTTGAAATGTCAACAATCACAAACCAGCTCTTTTCTTTCCTCTTACCATTAGTCAATTTGTTGGCAGCCTTCATTGTTCTGAGAAAAATGGAATGTTCTAAATTTAATCATAGGATATTTATAGTTGTCCATCGAGATTTATGGTTCTTTTGCTCTAGTAAATTAAGAAACTCCCAAGAGAATTTAAGGATAGTCTTTAGTGAGCTTATGTCTATGGTGCAAATGAGGTTTTTTCTGCAAATATCTTTTTTTGTGCTAAGTGTGACTAGAAATATGATTATTAGGTAAAATTTAATTGATTAGCCCATTATTTTGCAAAGACTCTACAGTAGGAAATGAGATTTAAAATACTTAGCCTATCTTAGTTTATAGAACAATGATAACAAGTCTTTTCACTGAAATTTATAGTCCATCCAAAGGGAAAACATCCTGCTTCCTAGCTGGCTAAGGTCTACTGTCCACAGAGCAATATATTTTGATGCTGTTGCCAGTGTAAGTTGGCATTTATTTTCCCCAGATTTCTGAACAGTGATGATCATGAAATCTGGTGAAGGAGGTGGGTGGGAGCTGTGGTCTGAGCCCCTTTTTGAAGATTCTGGCTTCAGAAATCTGGAGCCATCATGCTGTAAACGTTGATCTTGTCACACAACTCCAGGGCAATCATCATTGTGAACCAGGCAGTACTTAGCCAACTGTTGGAGATCTTTCATATGTGGGGTCAAGAACATAGAGTCATCTAAAAACAATGTGACAAATTAAGAAGAGGTCCTTTGTTTCTTGAGTCCTGTTTACTTTGTAATATCTCATTGCATTTTAAATTTAACATCCACTTATCAGAGAGACCATATGCTGTTTGTCTCTCTGATCTTGGCTTATTTCACTCAACATGGTTTGTTCTAGTTTCATCCATTTCCCTGGGAGGGCCATTATTTTGTCCTTTCTAATGGCTGCATATTATTCCAGTGTATATAGGTACCACAATTTTTTGATCCATTCATCTGTAGTGGGGCATCAGGATTATTTCCATATCTTGGCTATTGTGAATAGTACAGCAATGAAGATGGAGGTGCATGTTCCCTTGTGTCCTGATTCCTGTTGTTCAGGGTAGATGCCTAGGAGTGGTCTGGATGGGTTGTAGGGAAGGTCTGTGTTTAGTTTGCTGAGGAACTTCCAGACTGCTTTCCAAAGAGGTTGTATTAGTTTACATTCCCACCAGCAGTGCAGTAGGGTGCCTCTTTCTCTGTATCCCTGCAAGCATTTGTTATTATCTCAATTTTGGATATAGGCCATTCTGACTGGGGTAAGGTGGTATCTCAGGGTTGTTTTTATTTTCATTTCCTTTATGGCAAGGGATGATGAAGATTTCTTCATGTGTTTTGTTGCCATTTTTATCTCTTTTGAGAAGTCTGTCTTTAGTTCCCTTGCCCATTTAATGATTGGTTTTTAAGATTTAGGAGGGATTAGTTTCTTGAGTTTCCTGTATATAATGGATATTAGGCCTTTGTCTGATATATTTCTGGGAAATATCTTTTTTGGTTGGCTGTCTTTCTAGTTTGGGAGCTATGTTTTTAGCTGTGCAACTTTTTATTTTAAGGTAGTCCCATTTGTCGAATCTCCAATTTGTCATGACTCTGGAACTCTGTTCAAGAAGTTCTAGCCTGTGCCTATAAGTTTAAGTGTCCCTCTTACTCTGTCCTGCAGGAGCTTGAGAGATTCAGGTTTGATGTTAAAGTCTGTAGTCCATTTTGACTTGATGTTAGTGCATGGTGACAGGCTGGGTTCCACTTTTACTTTGCTGCAGGTGGCCACCTAGTTTCCCCAGCACCAATAGTTAAATGAGTTTTTTGAATGTAATATCTTTATGGAAAACCAAAGGCATCTTTAAGTACTTTGTTCCAATGAAACAGAAATTGAGAGCACTTTGAATTACTTCAGTTTTACTCAGGATCTTGTATAAGTTGGCAAACAAGAGTTTTTAAATGCCATAATTGATTAATTTCATTTGTAGGAATAATAATGACAAAAAGGAATTTACTTGAATATGTAGAGTAAGTTTTCCCCACTGATAGTTAATAAGTTTGGAATTAATTTCAATTAAGGCATTGACAGCCTCTTGGGAGAGATACCAGGATATGAGATCTATTCTCTGCAATTAAGTAGATTAAATTCATAGGGAAGTTTCTCTGTTCACAGTGAGAGTTATGATACATAGAAGACTATGGTGAACACACTAGTGTAATTGTGTACTTAGATACCTTTAAGGTAATAATGTAGAATTTTAATAAATTTCTTCAAGCACAAAGAAAGCTTTTGAGACCTGATACCATCTTACATAGAGCAGAGAAAATACCGAGAGGTCTCTAAAGATGAATTTATTTTTATTTTCTTTTTTTGGTATATGTGCTGGTACTGGGGCTTCTACTTAGGGTCTTGTGCTATTGCTTAGCTTTCCTTTTAGGTGGGTGCTCTACTACTTAAGCCATCTCTCCACTTCCAGGTTTTTGCTATTTAATTGTCAATATGAGTATCACAGACATTTCTGCTTGAGATGCCTTTGAACCTGGGTTCTTAGATCTTGACAGTTGTGAGCCAGCAGCATTCTGACAGATACATTTATTTTGTCATGCAGCTTGGCAGATTAGCATGAATTTAGTTCCTACCTACCAAATAACAAATGTTGTAGACTAGTAGATTGGGCTAGTAATTTGTGCGTGGCTTCTCTTGAGGAGCTGTTCAGTTTCTAGCAGGGGTCCACCAGGCTGTAGTCTCCCATGGAATGTGAGGACCAATTCCAAGATTAAGGGATGGCTGGTAGGGTTTAGGTCCTATGGTTTTAAGACTGTGCTTTCTGCTCACCTGTCATCCAGCTACTGTTGTCAGTCATCTCCTAGATGCCCCCATAGTTCCTTGTCAAACATATCCTTTCCATTAGAAAGGGGCATCCATACTGATTGATTTACTCTGTTGGAGTTCCTGAATTTAGAAAGGCCTTAATTTGAGCTCTCTCCTTGGAAGTAACCAACTCATGACCAACTCTTATAGAAACTAATTACATCTGTAGAATCTCTTTAATTTTGTTATCTGCCAGGGCTTATTGTGTTGTTAGAGTACAGTGACAGATCTTGTCACAAGGGATTGAGTTGTTGTGGGTCATCTGAGAATTCAGCCCATGGAGTTAGGCAGGTTTAAGCAGGAATGAGTTGAACCAGACAAAGCTATTTATTACTCTAAGGGTCCTGGAATGCAGAGGCTATTAGTGTTGAGATATTGTTTAATTTTAGCCAACAATGTGTGTAATTTAATAGAAGAAAATATAATTATTTGTCTGGAGTAGAAAATTGTTTGACAGCTACAGTGACTGAAAGGCAGTTAGGAGTTAAACTCAGGATAGATTCAAGAGCAGTGGCAGTGGCTTCAGAGATGGGAGAGAGGTACAAATGTTAGACATTTGAAGAAGAGAACATGTCAGTAATGGATGAGGGAGGGATCCACAGAACAATCCATCATTGAATCTTTCTTCTTTTCAAAATCAAGATGACATTCCAGGGAGAAAAATGGAGCATAAAGATGGTCCAGAAAGAACATATCTTATGAAGCAATACTAGATTTTCAGTAATTATAGGTAACTGCCTGTAGAGATAATTCACTGTGAATAATTGTAACTTGCAATAGCACAAGAGCTATCTGGAGATTTTGTGCAGGTGCTAGTCCCAGACCTTGAACCTATCCTTAATGTTTTTGCTGTTGTTTCGTTGGTCCTGGGTCTTGAACTATGGGCCTGTTCCTCAACTCTTCAGCTCAAGACTAGAAATCTACCACTTGAGCCAGAGCGCCACTTCCGGTTTTCTAGTGGTTTACTGGAGATAAGAGTCAGAAAGAATGATATTACCCCATTTGATAGGAAATGGAAAGCCTTGGAAAAAATTATATTAAGTGAAGTGAGCCAGGCCCAAAGAAACATAGGTCCCATGGTTTCCCTTATTTGCAATAACTAGTATATATCTGAGACAAACAGAAAAGGTCAGATAAGATGGTATTAGGCGAAATGAACCCTAAGATAAGGACACAAGTGATTTTTTCATTCTTGGTATTGTTTCTAATGTATTTGTAAAGTGATTGTTTTGTTGCTTTGTATGTCCTATGGTATAACCCCTGTTTTCACTGTATTTGATGTTAGTATAATTTGGGGAGGGGAAGGGAAAAAACAAATTGTTTAAATAGGGATACAGGTGGACCCATTGCAACAATGAGATGTACAAGACGTTATGTCGAAAAACGAACTTTGTAACTTTGGTGGGGGGGTTAGGAGGGAATGGAGTCGTGGAGATGGGAGGGCAGGGATGGTAGCAGAAAAACAAATGAGGAGGCAACAGTGCTTGATAAGAAATGTACTTATTACCTTGCTCATGTAATTGTAACCCTTCTGTATGGTATTTTCACAATACAAAAACTTATTTTAAAAAAAATCTCATGAACTTTCCTGCCCAGGCTGGCTTTGAATGGTGATCCTCAGATCTCAGCCTCCTGAGTAGCTCTGATTCCAAGTGCGAGCCAGGGGTAACCAGCTCCCTAAGATAGATAGATAGATAGATAGATAGATAGATAGATAGATAGATAGATAGATAGATAGATAGATAGATAGATAGATGGATAGATAGATTTTTTTAATCAAGATTAGTATTCTATCACTTTAGCACAGCTTTTTTTAATTTTTATTTATTTTTTATTGTGAAAATACTGTGCAGAGGGGTTACAATTACATGGGCAAGATAATGAGTACATTTCTTATCAAGCATTTTAGCCTCCTCCTTTGTTTCCCCTTCCCATTCCTTCCCATCCTCCCCCCCCACCCCCCCACTTAATCCTCCCCGCCTCCCCCCACCAAAGTTGTAAAGTTCGTTTTCGACATAACAACTTGTACTTCTCATTGTTGCAACGGGTCCACCTGTATCCTTATTTAAACAACTTATTTTTCCCCTTCCCCTCCACAAATTATGCCGACATCAAATATAGTGTTATACTGTGGGGGAGGGACATACAAAGCAACAAAGAAATAATCTTATAAATGCGTTAGAAACAATCGCATGAAAGAAAAATAAACATTTGAATACATATCTTAGGGTTCATTTCCCCAACATCACCTTATCTGACCTTTTCTGCTTGACTCAGTCTTATGGACTTTTTCTGGCTTGTCTGGCTTCAATCAGTGATCCTCAGATCTCAGATTCTGAGGAGATAGGATTAGAGGTGTGAAACCCTAGCAACCAAGAAAGCATTTTTTGTTTCAGTGAAAGAAATTAAGGAATACAGATTCTTCAGGGAGATTCACCTCAGTACTACATAAGTTACCAAGAGCAGTTCCTGTGAAAACACCCCCCAGTACATATCCATCACAGTGGTCTGTATCATCTTTTCCCAAAAGAACTGTGTCTTATACTGGTGGTACAAGACTGTAATCCTCGCTATTCAGGTGGCAGAAGTAGGAGAACTGGGTTTTGAGGATGGCTTGGTAAAATTAGCAAGAGACCATATATGAATAGAAAACTAAAAAGAATAAGGGCTAGAGGCATACAGGCCATAAGTGTAGTAGGCCATCTGCCTACTAAGTGTAAGGCTCTCTGTTTAGTACTGCCAAAAAGAAAGGAAAAGAATAGCATCTCAGTCCATTTTCTGGTGCTATAACCAAAAACATAATGCTGTACCACTTTATAAGGGAAAAGGGTTCAATTATGTTCACGAGAGTAGTAGCTGGAAAGTCTATACACAGCTTGCTAGCACATCTGGCAAAGCCCCTAAGCTTCCCTGATGGAGGATTTAGGCATCATGGCACATGCTAGAATGAGAGGGATTAAGGCTGCTTTTAACAACCGTCAACAACAATAATATTAGTCCTTTCAGAACTAATGAAATGGCATTAATCCATTTATGACTGAATCCTTTCTTAAGGTTTCCATGTCCTGACACTGCCATATTGAGAAATGAAGCTTCATTGTGAGCTTTAGTGGTGAAAAACTATCAACAGGCTTTTGTTAGAGGCAGGTGAGAATATTAGAAACCCAGGACATTCATCCAACTGGACACCATGGACAACTGCTTCAGTCTGATTGATTCTGGTATTTGGGGCTATCTCATAGCCAGGATCCATCAGTCCATGTCTGATCTGTGTGCCAGCTTCAGTTATGCTATGGCATAAACGCCTAGGCAATAGGGAGAACAAGGATGGAGATGTGCTCAAAAATGGAGATTTGGCATTCTTCCTGATGCTTACTTCACATTAATCAGTTTATGTGGGTTAGTCATTAGAAAGTATTGTATGTTACTATATTATACTTGCATAGAGGCTTGTAGTAACTGCTTGTGCCACAGAAAGTGCAGTCTGTTTACACATAATGCAGACACTCCTAAGAACACAAAAGATGAGAGAAAAAAGTTCTGGCCCACAAAATCTACTTTGCATTAATATTTGTGGGCCCCTACTAGGCCTTGAACTTGTAGGCTTTTCACTCACTTCCGCACATCCAACTGAGATCTATCTCTGTGTGTAATTTTCTTATTACTCTTTTTTAAGAGTAAATCTAATAATACATTCCCATAATTTTTGTCTACAATAAGATTTGGAAAATTTTCCATTGGGTGAAGCATTCTAGGTTATTTTCATCATTCTAGTCTCTTCAATTTTCTAGTTTTTCTTGGAAGTTAAGGACAGGCTCTCCATAGCTCTTAAAAGGAAATCTTTTACCCAATCCTAGTGGCTCAGGTCTATAATCCTAGCTTGTAAGGAGCTTGAGATGAGGAGAATGGTGTCTTCATGTTATCTGATGCAGCAAATTCCATGAAACTGCATCTCCAAAATTATGTATATATATATATATATATATATATATATATATATATATAATTATACACAAATCATATGTGATATAAATATAGATAGATAGATATAGACATGAACTGAAATTGAATCAGGAAGTAAACCTGAAAATCAGTAAGAGCTGCAAGCATTCCTCCCACCGTCAATTTTTTTTAAATGCTCAGAGGTTGAAGTCTGAAAAGATAAATCCTTGACTTAAAAAGGAATAAATGTTACACACTTTTGACCCTTCCTAGGCCTCTTGCCTCCAAGATTTAGAGTAATAAAAGACCTATCTGGACAGTGAGTATTTTCCATGTCCTGCAGTATGATGAAGGGTTGTTAGGTGAAGTGACCAAATGTATATGTAAGGTTTCAGGCTGAAATTCCCCAGCTTGAAATCGACTTGAAGCCCTGGGTACTGTTGTTTTGGCATGTTGAAGGGCTCTGGACCCTTTCTCTAGAACAGTTTTCTTTGTGATCTATGAAAAATTTTTTAAGCCTGCAAACAGCAGCATATTCTGCAGAGTGGTAGCTATCCTGATAGTCAACCATTTCCTGTCCCGTCTCTTATTTGAGCTAGACTCTAGGCTCTCATTGTCTGCCTTCCCAGAAGGAAGGACTTTGTCCTCTGACATCTCTCATTGCTCCTCAAAAAGAAAGAGCAACTAAAAGAAACCATAGATTCATGGTGTGTGATCATGCTGAGACTGGGGTTCTTGTGCTGGAAGGAAAGGAGAATGGCAGGAAGAATGGCACTTAATGCCTCTTTGTTGCTATGGCTTATCATCACAGGGCAATTGAAATTCATATAAAATGTGAAGGAATTAAGCCAGGCAAGCAAACTGTTTCTCCTTTGTGGAGGAAGAGGAAAGATGGAGGAGGGGTCTATAGGAGTTGAGCACCCTGGAAGGCATTTTAAGGCAGTTGAAGGCATTGATTTAACTTCCAACACTGCTGGCATTCTGCCTTAATTCATCTTTCATCAGAAAGGATATGGCCATGTATCATTAAATGTCCTGTTCAGTACTGATTTGTGGATCTCAGGTAAGCTGTACCCCATATGTCACATGCTACTGCAGCAATAGTTCAGCTCATTAGACAGTGGCTCTTCAGGACATAGGAAACATCTTCCACTTGGTTTAGTTAGTGTCCATTACCTGTTCTATACGTGCCTCTGTTTTGGGTATGCAGTCAGCAGTTTTAAGATGATATTTTGTTCATTGGGAGATAGGCAAAGGGAGATAGTCCTCCAAGACAATTACCCCTATATGGCTAAACTTCATATATTCAAACAGGAAACTTTCCATCCACATAAAACACAAAAGAGGATGCCCAAGCACCAGAGGTCTACTTTGCAGCCATTGTAATTTCAATGCAGGTACATTTCAGAGAATATCAAGTCACCAACTCTGCCCTTCAGCAACTGCCCTGGGGTGGTCCTGATGCTCAGGCCAAAGTCACTGACCTTTGCATTGCCTTTCTCATCCAAAAGGATGTTATTGAGTTTTAGATCTCATTGTGGGTTTCTGTTTTCATTAAAGTAATGCACAGTACTCACAATTGGTGTGAAGAACCTCTTAGCTTCATTCTGGAAAAGGTGGTATGACTTTTGCATCTATCCTAGGAGGTCTCTAGGTGGCCAGTTCTCCCTCACCTGATATAAGCTGATCATATGTGGATGATGGAAAATCTTAATAATGTCCATCTCATTTCTGATCTGAGAGTTGTTGAACTCTCCCTTCTTGAGTACTTTTACTACCACTTTGGTGTCTGTTATGCGGTGTTAGGCAACTTTACATAACCATGGCCACCACAGCCAGTGATCTCCTTCATACTGTATAGTTCAGCGAAAATCTCCTTCCATAGCCAATGATATCCTTCACCCTGTATTGTTCAAGGAAGGTGTCCTTTGAAGAGCTTGAGGAGTATTCTCTGTATTCTGTCCTCTTTCTCCTAGGATGGCAAGGAGTAAATCTAACTAAACTTAGCTAACTAAATATAAACCCCAGAGCAATAACCATAAGGAAATACTCAAACACAACACAAAGTTCGCCCCCACCAAATAACAACCTGTCAGTGTAGTTCTGAGTCCAGCGGGTCACCAAGCAAGAATTGCCAGCACTGTAATGGACTGCAGAAACCACTCACAGTGGCTACATTGGCAGGCATCCACTGGCTCTTTTGGCCTTGATCCTGGAGGATTGTTGCATCCACAGGGATGCAAGGGGCACAAGAGGATGCCACCGCTGCTGCCATGCCAGTGTTGCAGGAAGTGCAAGGGCATCAACCAATGCCTTCTGTCCTTGGTGGCTGCCAGGTCCTAGTGTTTGCTCCTATAGAGATATTGGCCACTAGACTTTGTCCTTGAGTACCATGCATGTCCTCAGGCCTGCTCCTGCTAGAACCCTGGCCATGTGCAGGAGCCACAAAGACACCCACCAGTGGTCTCCATTCACCTCATGGGCAGGTCTTGGGACATGCTCCAACAAAGTGAAAACAAGGTGGATTACTATGCATTTCTAGGTCCACCGAGAGTGG
This sequence comes from Dipodomys spectabilis, assembly GCF_019054845.1. Taxonomy (NCBI): domain Eukaryota; kingdom Metazoa; phylum Chordata; class Mammalia; order Rodentia; family Heteromyidae; genus Dipodomys; species Dipodomys spectabilis. Next base: position 45,644,688 of record NW_024870772.1, on the reverse strand, counting down.
GGAGGGGGTGGCAAAGAGTCTAGGTAGAAACTTTCACTATAAGTAGATCCAGATTTTTTAAAACTTGAAATAAAGAGAAAATTCAAACAAGTAGTTAAGGTATATGAGGTGTCATCAGATGGTAAGAAAAGTGACATCTATGACAAATATGGGGAAGAAGGACTGAACATTGAAGGAGGAGGTGGAGGTCAGGCAGAAGCAAGGTGCCAGATGCTTTTCTCTACCTTCTATCGATTTTCATTGTTTGCACATGCATTTATTTCCTTTCATTCAGTGTTCACTATTTAGGAGTCACTAGATCATGATAGCTCTTCTCTGCCACACTACTTGTTTGTGGACAGGTGGACATTCCCCAGGTATAGCTGCTTCCATTAAGAGTTACCAGCAGGAAAGTCAATACCAAAAGAATTGTTGATTATGGTCAAGAAAGAGTAGAAATTGAAGTCAGCTGCATAAAGTCCTTAATAAATGGTAAGGAGCAGCTTCTACATTTGCATAGCAAGTACTTCAACACAAGCATTGATTGAAATGTAAAATAATAACAAGCACCATTTGAATATTACAGAAACTTTTTTGATGAGTTCAAATGCATATGTTTCACTGTAACTGTACCTAAAATATTTATAGACTTTTTTCTTTTGTTCTTTTAAATATGTATTTGTGCATGAACACTGACAACCATTTAATTATGTAATGCTGAGTCTCCTTAAAAAAGTTGGTAAACTAGGGCTGGCAAGGTGGCTAGTGGTGGAGTGCTTGCCTTGCACACATGAGGCCCTGGGTTCGATTCCTCCATGCCACATAAGCAGAAAAAGCTGGAAGTACTGCTGTGAGTCAAGTGGTAGAGCAGTATCCTTGAGCTGAAGAGCTGAGGCACAGTGGCCAGGCCTAGAGTTCTAGCACCACAACTGACACACACATCCACACACAAAAATTGGTAAACTGGCACTTTTGTCATTTAAATTAAAATGCAAAGAAACTAGGACCAAGAAAGGTTTTTGCTTAGGTGGTCATGGAAGTGGCTGTTTTCTCACTTAGAAATTAAATCCAGGGACTGGGAAGGTGGCTTAGTGGTAGAGCGCTTGTCTTGCATGCATGAAGCCCTGGGTTCAATTCCTCAGCACCACATAAGCAAAAAGAAAGAAGATGGAAGTGGCGCTGTGGCTCAAGTGGTAGAGTGCTAGCCTTGAGCTGAAGAGCTGAGGCACAGTGCCCAGGCCCAGAGTTCAGGCCCCACTAACGGACTCCCCCCCAAAAAAGAAATTAATTCCAGTAGGATACTTCATAGCATTCATAATCTGAAAGGCTGCTCTAACTTTTGGCAGTTTCAGTAGGTTTTCTGGTAATGAGCACCTTGTTGTTGCATACTTACATGGTAAAAGTAGTAGAAGTTTATTGAAAAGAAACTACAGCTGACATACTTCCCACTTCCAGAAGAGGTTTAATTTGGTTAGGTTTCTATTTGTTTCCACCTCCCATGTTTCTCTTCCTCTTGTGTTTTGTTTTGTTTTTTGTTGTTGTTGTTATTTTCCTTTTTTTGGCTGAGAGGCCTTAAACACTAGACCTTCCCCAATGTGGATTTGTGCATTCCAAGTATATGGTACCAAAACCATCTGCTGCTACTTCTATTTTGGAAGTAAACCACTCACTGGTCTAAAGCACTGTGCTCTGTCTTCCTTCTTGTATAGATTTATTTTTAATTTTTGGTCTGTTTTTCCTTTTAGAGAGGATTTAACCAGGACCCTTCTCAGATGCTAGGCAAATACTCTCCCACTGAAGTACACATTCTTTGGATAGATTTCTTTAAAATACATTTTTATTGTAAAAAATACTGTACACAGGGGTTACAGTGACATGAGCAAAGTAATGAGTACATTTCCTATCAAGCATTTTTACCTCCTCCTTTTTTTTACCCCTACAATCCTTTCCCTCCCACCTCCCCAACTACAATCCCCTCTCATCCCTTCCCCCCTCCCTGCTTAAATTGTAAAGTTCGTTTTTCAACATAGTATCTTATACATGTCATTGTTTCAATGGATCAACTTGTATCCCTATTTAAGCATTTTGTTGTTTTCCTTTCCCCTCCCCAAGCTAGAGAAGTGTATATACAAGATGCAGGGCACCAACATCAAATACAGTGAAAACATTGGGTTCAACCACCTTACTGAATTCCTCTTAGTGTGTACTTGTAAACATCTTTGAATATTATATATACTGTCATGGCATCTTGCTCACAAGTTTGTTTGTCCATTGGAGTTTTATTCTTTCTTCTTTTTTTCTTACTACAATTTAAACATCAAATGGGTTGTTGAATGCCATCTGTGCTAACATATTTCTTTCTTGATTCCATCAGAAATACCTCAGCTTTTTTAAAGAATATTTATTGCAGGTGTTTGATAGATATTCTATATAGTTAAAGGTATTTTCCTTCAGTTTGAATTTTCACAAACATTAAGTGATATTAAAAACATTAAGTGCTTTTATGTCTGCATCTTATTGAGATGAATATATAGGTTTTTTTCTTTACTCTTTGTGTGAAAAATTACATTAGATTTTCTAAATTTTAACTATCTAAGTGGAGTTGTAGCTTAGTGGTAGAATGTGATTAGCATGTGTGAAGTACTGTTGCATCTTCAGGAAGACATATACACATAGGAATATAGGAAAAAGAATAAATGCAAAGTGTCCTTAATTTCTGATACATGTTCACTTTTGTTTTCACTTTTGTTTAGAGTTGTTTTTGCCTTTCTCTTCATAAGTAAAATCACTATAAAAGTATTCTTATTTTGTCATGGGGCTTGGCAAGTTAATTAGGAAGTGATTCTTCCTTTTTAAAATTTCTAGAGTAGTTACATTGGTATATACCAATTATTCTAGCTACTCAGGAGGTGAAAACAGGAGGTTCACAAATTGGAAGCTAGCCTGGGCTAAGGAGGATCCTGTCTTAACAAAAAAAGAAAAAAAAAAAGAAAACCAAGCAACCCCCTCCAAAAGACTCCCAGCCAACTGAAAGAAAAAAAAAACAGCAGGTAAATAAAAGGTATGTGCTTTGATAAAAATCACTCATCAAGCTGTCTTTTAACATTTGGTTAAAGTTCTTTTCCATTTTCATGTTGTGGTCTTTTTTGAGATTTGTTTTTTTTTTAACCTATGAAACTGAACTCCAGTCTTCCTGACTTAGCCTCCTATGCATTGAGATTACAGGCATATGTTACCACACCTGGCATGTTGGTATTTTTTAAAGTAAATTGTGGGTCATAATTTTAGTTTTACAAAAAGCTTAAACGTAGTATATCATTTCTCTATATGTTCCCTCATTCTCCTAGTATTAATGTGCCAGTATGTAACTACTTTATGTTTGTAAAATAAAAAAGCAACATTGGCCTATTGGCATTAACTAAATTGCAACCTTTTTAGTTCTTTTCACGAATTTTTGTCCAAATTCCCTTTTTCTGTACCAGTATCCATTGCTTTTGCATTTGCCTCTGCTTGTCTCTTTTTTTTCATGTTGTCCACTCAGCTGTTCCATCAATGAGGAAAATCAAAAGCAGGTTAAAAATGGCCACTGGCCAGGCAGCAGTGGCCCATGCTTATAATCCAAGGTACTCAGGAAGCTGAGATCTGAGGATCAGAGTTTGAGGCCAGCCTGGAAAAGAAAGCGGGAATCTCATCAGAAAATCAGCTTTAAAAAAAAATCTCAGAAAGATACCTAACCCTTTTGTTTTGTGGATATTTTGTAGACAACAAGCATTTGCATAGTCGAATATTGCTCCAATTTCTCCTAAGGAAGCTAGGAATTTTGTTTTTGTTTTTGCCAATGTGAGTGCTTGAACTCAGGAACTGGGCCTGAATTTTTTATTTCTCAGTGCCAGCACTCTACCACTTGAGCCATAGCCACACTTCTGGCTTTTTGGTGGTTAATTGGAGCAAAGTATTTCACAAACTTTCTTGGCTGGGTTGCCTTTGAACAGCAATTGTCCTGAATAGGTAGGATTATAGGCTTGAACCAGCTGGTTGCCTGGTAGGAGCTAAGTCCATGCTAAAATGTTAGTCATAAGTTACGAGAGACTAATGTAAAAGCCCACTAAACACAAAAATTACTTGAATAATGTAATTTCTTGATGTCGGTACTGGGACTTGATCTCAGGACCTGGGTGCTATTCCTGAGCTTGTCTGCTCAATCTAGTGCTCTACCACTTGAGGAACATCTCCACTTCCAGATTTTTTTCTGGTGTGTTGGAGCCTAATAGTCTTATGACTTTCCTGCTGGGGCTAGCTTGCACCTCAGTCCTCAGATCTCAGTCTCTGAGATTACAGGCTTTACATTACAGGCTTCAGCCATTGGCACCTAGCAGAATAATTATTTTAATATGGATGAAAAAAGGTGCAGTGGCAGGCACTGAAGTAAAGTGAGTTTGTAAAGCCAAGTGTTTAAGCTGGCGTTTGTAGCCAAAACATCATGTGGGTCACTGGTAACTGTCTGAGGGGACTTGTGCAGGAAAAGGCTCTGAACATCTAAGCTGAAGTCTCAGATTAGATCAATTTCAACAGTGTATTTGGGGACTGAGGGGTTCTTCCAGATTTTCTAGTCAGTTGGTTTAACAATTCTGCAGTGGCACAAATGGGCAGTTAACATACACAAACAAATCAAGGAAACAACCAATAGCCCAAATCCTAGCTTTGTGGGTTACACCCTTCCCACGTTGGTTCTGAAAAGACCATCCCCACTCTCATGTAGACACAAGCAGTAGGAGTGAACTTGATCTTTGAACTGGTGGCTCCAGGCCTGGCCCTCAGTAATGGCAGGGCTTTCAAGGTGCACCTGCAGACCTGCTCTGCTGGTGGGATTTGAACTTGGGCTGGGAGACAAGGATAGAATGCTGCAGTGGGGAGCTGGGAATCACCCTCAGAAGGTAGAAATCCAGGTTGAAGATGGACTGAGCTATGTGACACTAGATCAGGGACGAGCACAGCAGGAATAATCTATGGGCTGGAGTCTTGAAGCTGGGGGTGGACCATCTCAGGTCCAGTAACTTGGGCTCCATGTCCTCTTGGATGATCTTGGGGACAGATTCCCAGCAGAGGACCTGCTAGGCCACGGCGTCCTCTGGGTGCATGTCAGGAAAGTGTCCAGGAGCAGGCTGTGAGTGAGGCACAAGGTTCCCTCGTTTCTGACCATTGGAGGCCAGGAAGTCCTGGAGGGATGAGGAGGAGTCTGTGGCCTTGGAGGACCCTAGTGTGGTCTAAGGCTGGTGTGGACTCCAGCCCCAGGTCCATGTCCCAGATGAACTTGCCAGCACACCCGGCACTAAGACCACTGGGGTGGTGAGCCTAGTGTGGATGACACTATGGGCCAGAGTCCCCTTGGAGAGTCTTCAAGGCTTGGTGGCCTGGGTTGGTCTAGATGAGTGTGTGAGAACTGTACCTGGTGACATCCAGGTCTGGAGCAGCCCCAGTGATGCGTGGAGCTTGGCTGGGCAGGCCTGCCGACATCTTTGAGGAGGGAATCATCCCCCTTTGAGGGTGGACCTGGCACTTTGGAATCTCCAGGTGACCAAATTAGTAAGTGGCACCAGTAGGATCTCAATGTTGGTCTGTCAGGTTACAAATTCAAGCTTTTATTGTGGTGCTAGTCCTGCAACTTGGACTCTGGGAGGGATTCAGCACTGTTACTGTGCTTTTTTGCTCTAGGCTAGCACTCTGCCACTTTGAACCATAGATTTACATCCAGTCTTTTGCTGCTTAATGGGAGATGTCTCATGGTGCCTGGTGTGGCGGTTCATGCCTGTAATTCTAGCTACTCAGGAGATGGATATCTGAGGGTTGGGGTTCAAAGGTAGCCCAGGCATGAATGTCTCTAGACTCTCTTCTCCAATAAAGTACCCAGGAAAAGCTGGCTCAGCATTCTTTCTCAAGTGATAGATTGCTAGCCTTGAGAAGAAGATTAGGGACAGTGCCCAGACACTGAGTTTAAACAGCAACACTGGAAAAAAAAAAAGTCTCATGGACCTTCCTGTTCTCTTGGCTGGCTTTGAACCTTGATCCTCATATCTCAGCCTTCTGAGTGGCTAGGATTACAGGTGTGAGACACCGATATCTGGCTAGCTATAAGAGACCACCTAAAAATAAACATTGTGCTTCCCCAGAATTCTGCGTTCTGGTAGGGTATTTTTGAGAACAAAGAGCCTGGCTAGTCAATTAGTAACAAGGCCTCTCTTCTCAGAGATTATGCGTCATATCACCTTGACCTTGAGCAATCCTGTATGCAGGCCCCTAGACTTCATCTCATCCTAGCCTTTAGCAGTTAACAATGTGGGCTCCTGTCTATTGGGAGCTCTGCTTGTCTTGTTCTTCAAAAAATCTTGGCCATTTTACCTCTTCCTGCGTCCACAGATTCATTCTTTAAAACCATAGAAACAAAGGACTTGGTTGAAATGTTGTTGTTTTTCAGTTTCATTTTGATAAAATTTCTGCTGGTTTGAAGTACCACTAGTGAAAGCCAAGAAGTCATTTTCCATCATCATCAAAATGCAATTCTAAGACTGGTGCTGGTAGCTCATGACTGTAATCCTAATTACTAAGCAGTCTGGGACCTGAGGATCATGGTTCAAACTCAGCTAGAGCAAGAAAATCTGTGAGCCACTTTATCTCCTACTAACTACCATAAATCAGGAAGGGGTGCTGTGGCTCAAGTGGTGGAGTGCTAATCAAAATAATTAATGTAGAGCACTCTGGGACTTAGTTCAAGCCCAAGGACTGGCACATACACACACACACACACACACACAAACACACTCATGGGGGAAAGTAGAGTAGTGGAACACATGGGCACCAGAATATGCAGACACATGAACCACCAGGTATATGACCTGTCCCTTTTGGAATGCTTGGGAATTTAGTTTCTAGCCTCCAACTTAAAGTGACTCCATTGCAATTCAGACCCGGGATTGTGTCCACCTGAGCCAGGGTGAATTCTTTCTTTCTTCTTCCAATTTCTCAAGGAGCTGGTGTCCATCAAACCAGGTGGGAACTTGTCAAATGCCTCAGCTTGGATGGATTTCCATCCCAAATGCTTACTATAATTGAGTTGCAGCTGATGTTCAGGAACTGACAGACCTGATTTTGAGCAGGTGACATTTGTAGACAGACAGCCCAGCTGGGATTGCTTGGTCAGTGAGCTGTGCCTGCTATTTGCCACTCAGGACTGTAGGCCACACTCTGTGGAGGAAGGGCAGCTGTGGGCCCCTAGACATTCCAAAAGCTTTGGTGCTCCAGTGCCCCCTCTTGGCCATCCACAGAGCTACAGGCACATTGTAGCTCCACTGGAGCTACAGCCCCAGTCCTGGGGCTTGAACTCACGGTCTGGGCTATGCTTTAGTGTTTCTTCCCCAAAGCTAGTTCTCTACCACCTTAGCCCCAGCTCTATTTCCAGGTTTTTAGTGGATCATTGGAGATAAAAATCCATGGACTTCCTGTCCAGAGCTAGCATTGAATGTTAATCCTCAGATCTCAACTTCCTGAGTAAATTAGGGTTAAAGGCATGAGCCACCACTTTTGGCATCCAGTTAATCTTGGCTTTGCTCTTCACTGGCCAAGGGACTTTGAGAAAATTATTTAATTTTCTTGACACCTGTTGTAATGTTTTGAAGAGTTTGGTTTTGTGATGCTGATTCTAGGGCTTGATGCTGTTCTGGAGTTTTCATTTCTGTTTTTCTTGCTTTGTCAATTGTGGTGCTTGAACTCAGGGCCTGGGCACTGTCCTGAGCTTTTCTGTTCAAAGGTAGTGCTCTACCACTTTGAGCCACAGCTCTACTTCTGGGTTTATGGTGGTTAAGTGGAGTTAAGACTCTCATTGACTATCCTGCTCAGGTTGACTTTACACCATGATCCTCAGATCCCACCTTTCTTAGTAGCTACGATTACAGGCATACCAGTACTCAGGTCCTTGAGCTTTTGTGTGTGTGTGTGTGTGTGTGTGTGTGTGTATGTGTGTTTGGCAGTTGTGGTGCTTGAACTCTGGACCTGGGTGCTGTCCCTCAGCTCTTCAGCTCTTGGCAAGCATCCTTGAGCTTTTGTAACTCAAGATTGTTGCTCTACCATTTGAGCCATAGCTCCTCTTCCAGGTCTTTGGTCCTCTCCCAGGACTGACCTTAAAAACAAGTCTTATGGGCCTTCCTGCCTGGGCTAGCGTCAAACCACAATCCTTAAACCTCAACCTCATGAGTAGTTAGGATTATAGGCATGAGCCACTGTCACCTGGTTTATATATCTCTTAAATAAAATCATGTCATTTTCTGATACCCAACCTTCAAAAGCTTCTGCTTCAGAATAAAAGCCAAAAGTCTCCACCAGAGCTGAAGGGGCTTTATCTTGGTTAGTGGTTCTCAAACTCTTCTAGAGGGCTTACTTAAAGCAGGAAACCCTGGACCCTACCCTCTGGCTAAGCAGGCCTTGGTTGGACCTGCTAATATGTATTTCTAACAAGTTCCTGGATGACATCCCTGCTGCTATGTGGAGACCACACCTTGTTACACACTGCTATGCACAAGCTGGTCAATTGATGTCCTACAGAAAGCATTTCCTTTAGTCCCACCACTGCCTCTGCTGCAGACACACTGGCCTTTCTCCTTTAAGATAGGCCAGACACCCTCATATTTTGAGGTGTGTAATTAAATCAGTGCAAAGTGGGGTGTGGGCTCAGTCAGTGCAAGGTGGTGTGCAGGGTCATATCAGTGCAAGGTTCAGTGCTGGGTCAATCAGTCAAGGTGGGTTGTGGGTTCAATCAATGAAGGGGGGTATGGGGTGGGGTCAGTCTGTGCAAGGTGGTATGTGGGGTTAAATAAGTGCAGGTTAGCTTACAGGGTCAATCAATGCAAGGGGCCTGTGGGGTCAATCAGTGAAAGGAGGGGTATGGGGTAAATCAGTGCAAGGAGAGATGTGGAGTCAATCTGTGCAAGGTTGGGTACAAGATCAATCAGTTCAAGGTGGTTTGGGTCAAGATAGGGTCTAAGATAGGGTGTGGTGTCGATCAGTGCAAGATGGGGTGCAGGGGTCAGTCATTTCAAGGTGGAGTGTGTAGTCAAATCAATGCATTGTGGTCTGCGGGTTCAAATCAGTGCAAGGTCTGTTGTGGGGTTAAAGCACTGCAAGGTGGGGTGCAGGGCCAAATTAGTGCAAGGGGCTGGGAAGGTGGCTCAGTGCCAGAGTGCTTGTCTTGCAAGCATGAGGCCCTGGATTCGATTCCTCAGCACTACATAAGCAGAAAGAGCCAGAAGTGGTGCTGTGGCTCAAGTGGTAGAGCGCTAGCCTTGAGCTGAATTGCTGAGGGACAGCGCCCAGGCCCAGAGTTCAGGCCCCATGACAGACAAAAAAGAAACAAAAACAAAACAAAAAACAAAAATTAGTGCAAGGTTGCTTGCACGGTCAGATCAACGCAAGGTGGGGTGTGAGGTCAATCTGTGCAAGTTGGCTTGTGGGGTCAGTCAGTGAAAAGTGGGGTGCAGCATCAGTCAGTGCAAGGTGGGGTGTGGGTTAAATTAATATGAGTGGGATTGCGGGGTCAATCAGTGCAAGGTGTGGTGCGGGGTCAATCAGTGCAAGGAGCAATGCAGGGTTAAATTAGTGCAAGGTGTGGTGCAAGGTTAGATCAGTGCAAAGTGGGGTGCATGTCAGATCAGGAATGCAGGGTGAAATCAGTGCAAGGTTGGGGAATGGGGGTCAGTCAATGCAAGTTGGGATCGGGGTCAAACCAGTGCAAAATGGGCTGTGTGGTCAATCAGTGCAAAATGGGCTGTGTGGTCAATCAGTGCAAGGTGGGATGTGTGGTCAAATCAGTGCATGGTGGACTTCAGGGTCAAATCAGTACAAGGTGAGTGGTGGAGCCAGATCAGTGCAAGGTGGGGTGGGAGATGGGCTCAAATCAATGCAAGGTGGGGTGTGGGGTCGATCAGTGCAAGGTAGGGTGCCAGGTCAATCGGTGCAAGATGGGATGTGTGGGTCAAGTCATTGCAAGGTTCAGTGAGCAGTCAATCAGTACATAGTACAGTGTGGGGTCAGATCAGTGCACCATGTGGTTTGGGGTCCATCAGTTCAAGGTTTGGGATGGGATGATATCAAATAAGTGCAAGACAGGGTGTGTGGGTCAGTCAATGCAAGGTGGGGGGACGGGTCAAATTGGTGCAAGGTGGGGTGTAGGGTTAAATCAGTGCAAGGTGTGTGTGTGTGCAAAGTGCTGTGAGAGGTCAATCACTGTCAGGTGGGGTGTGGGTAAGATCAGTGCGAGGTGTGGTGTGTGGTCAGTCAGTTTAAGGTGTAATTCAGAATCAGTCATTGCAAGGTGGGGTGTGGGGTTAAATCAGTGCAAGGTGGGGTGCAGGTTCAATCAGTGCAAGTTGGCTTGTGGGGTTAAATCAGTGCAAGGTGGGGTGCAGGTTCAATCAGTGCAAGTTGGCTTGTGGGGTCAATCAGTGCAAGTTACTGTGAAGGGTCCATCAGTGCAACATTGTGTGCAGGGTAAATTCAGTGGATGGTACGGTGGGGGTCAACCAGTACAAGGTGGGGTGCGGGGTCAAATCTCTGCAAGGTGGGCTGTGGGTTCAAGTAGGGTATGGGGCGAATCAATGTAAGGTGGGGGTGGGGTTAAATGAGTGTAAGGTGGCGTGCGGAGTTAATCAGTGCAAGGTGGGGTATGGGTCGATCGTACCAAGGTGGGGTGCGGGATCAATCAATGCAAGTTGGCTTGTAGGGTCAACCAGTGCAAGGAAGGGGGTGCAGTGGTGAAGACATTGCAAGGTGCTGTAAGGGGTCAATCAGTGCAAGGTAGGAGGCGAGGTCAGATCAGTGCAAGGTAGGGTGTGATCAGTCAGTGCAAGGTGGGAGCTGGGTCAAATAAGTGCAAGATGGGGTGCAGGGGCCATCAGTACAAGGTGGCTTGCAGGGTCAATTAATGCAAGGCAGGATGCGGGGTCAAGCTTTGCTAAGTGGGGTGCCGGGTATTGTTCAACAGTCCAACTTACAACTGGATCATTTTTCTTTTTCTTGAGGAAAACACTCAAGCTGCAAGGCGAGATGGACCACCGGCCATGTGCAAGATTAAGCGGTCCAGCGCGGCAAGAGCATGCGCAGCAGCACTGCCCTCGCCCCAGGAGCAGGAGTGAGGGCCACGCATGCGCACCGGGCTCCTCGCCAGCCCGGAAGCGCCGCAGCTGGGACTTGAGAAGGAAGCAGGAGCTTGGAGGCCGTCCTGGTTCCCTCTCCTGGCCTTGGCTCCCGCTGGCTGTGCTCCACCATCCACAGGCGGTCATGGGGCTGCAGCCGAAGTCGCTGCAGTCTCCCCAGCTGGCGCTGCACCTACGGCAGGGCGCCTTGGTACCGGGGCCTCTTGGGTGTCCTCGCACGGTCCTCAGTGCTTCCAGTCCGCGAGGGCCTCCATGTTTCCTGTTCGTGTGGCCAGCGCGCGACACAGTGGACAGCCCCTCCCCCCCCAACGGTCACCTTCCGCGGTTTGAGGTAACCGCCTCCAGCTCGCCAAGGTTTGAGGTAAACGCTTGCCGCAGTCCACGGGTTGAGGGAACCGCCTCCAACCATGTGAGCTGGAGCCTCGGGTGCCCCAGGACCCCAGCCGCCATTCCCCGTGGGCCCCGGCAAAGAGCAGGTCCTCCTAAGGTCCCGAGGCTGCGCCCCGCGTGGCCGCCTCGCCACACCTCGCGCCGCCGGGGAAGTGAAAAGCTGGCCCTGCCCTGAGCCCTGAACCTCGCGTGGCTCTGCTCCGCGCCCCGGGACTTCCTGACACAGCCAGCGCTGCAGTCTCCAGCAGGTGAAGGCAGCAAGCATGCACAAGTGCTTTGCACCTCCCAACGCCTCCAGGCGCCATGCTGCCAGGTGCCCAGTACTCCATTCCAATGACCCCTGGCAGAGCTGTAAGCAACCACAATTGCACAATCGCCTTTTGAGCTGCTCTTCCCAGCCTGGGAGTTCATTCAACACAGCAAGTGCTGAGTTCATTGTTGGAGGGTTGAGAATACTGAAATGGGAGTCGGGGGGAGAAGGAGGGAGGAAGATGGAGGGGTAGAGAATGAGGGATGGGGGAGGGAGAAAAGAGAGAGAATGCATGAGAATGAGCTGTCTGGAGTTACATGGTATGAGTAGTACCAGTACGAGGAAGTTTCTAGTTACGAGTCCGTGCATATTTTTTGTGACATATGTGAGTTCAGTAACTGCCAAAGCACATCTGCTCCCTCATCATTCAACAATATGATTCTGTCTGCAATCTCTAGTAGCATCTTAATTAACCTTCAACTCTGTTTTTTGCTTAAATACATAGAGTTGTTGAGACATAATGAAAGGATCTCTGGCTTCATATTTTCTCATCACCCTCGGCAATACTACCTCTGTAGTAGGAGCTCAGATGATGCAACCATGAAAATCTGGGAAGCAGAGATGAAAGGGCATGCATTTCATCAGGTACTGTGGCTTACTGACTTCTCAGATTCATTTAAAATTTTTTAACTATAATTTTATTGTTTTTAAAGTGTTGTCCAGAGGGGTTACCATTTCACAATTCAGTTATGATGCAAATTTCCCTTTTAGACAATGTCACATCTTCCTTTGCTTTCTCCCAGTTTTAATATTTTTGTTTTTGTTTTTAATGTCTGTTCTTCTGCTTGTATTCTGCTTGAACTCAGGGCCTTGACACTGTCCCTGAGTTTTTGTACTCATGGATACTCTACCACTTGAGGACCAGCTCCATTTATAGCTTTTCTGGTTGTTAGTTGGAGATAGAGTTTCACAGGTTTTCTTGCTCCAGCTGTTTTTGATCTTCGAGTAGGTAAGGTCACAGGCCTGAGCCACCAGTGCTGTGTGGAGACCACAGTGTAGCTCACTGCTCTGTATAAGCTGTCAATTGCTGTCCTACAGAAAGCATTCCTTTAGTTCCCCCATTGGCTGTGCTTCAACCACACTGGTCTGCTTCCTGTAAGAGAGGCCAGACACCCTCACATTTTGAGATCATGACCCTTGCTGATTCTTGAGCCTTGAAATCTTGCCTTCATCTCTTGTAAGTCACTTTATCACATGAGGCTTTTCTTTTTTTTTTTTTATTGTGAGAATACCGTACAGAGGAGTTACAATTACATGGACAAGATACATTTCTTATCAAGCATTGTTGCCTCTTCTTTGTTTCCCCTTCCCATCCCTTCCCATACGTCCCCTACCCAATCCTCTCCCCCCACCACCAAAGTTGTAAAGTTTGTTTTTTGGACATAACAACTTGTACATCTCGTTGTTGCAATGAGCCCACCTGTATCCCTAGTTAAACGATTTGTTTTTGCCCTTCCCCTCCACAAATTATACCAACATCAAATACAGTGAAAGCAGGGGGACATGAGGCTTTTCTGAGTTCATACTTTATTGCAAATTCCTGGTACATCCCTCATTTCTCCTTTATTTTTCTCCATCATATATTTATGCAGATGTGTATGTATGTATGTATATTCTCTCCACACCCCCACAGTAAAGCATAAATCTTCAGAAAGTAAACTTTTCACTTTATAGATGTACAGGTTTAACAACTTAAGCCAAAATTCAGCTTTGACTTTTTAAAAAATTTTGGGTACTGCTCCTAGTTATTGTACTTAGGACCTGGCAGTTCTACCTGAGATATTTTGTTCCTGTTCTTTTTGTTGTTGTTCTGAAGGCTAACAGGCGTCACACCTTAAAGTTAATGTTGGTCTTTTAAGTATGAGTTATAGTGCTTAGACTAAGGACCTGGTCACAATTCCTATTTGGTTTTTTTGTTTTGTTTTGTTTTTATTTTTTCCCTTTAGGTTAGCACCTTAACCCACAGGTGAATTTCTTTTGTTTTGTTTTTGTTATTGCTGGTTAATAGGAAATAAACATCTCATGGGAGGCCAGGAATACTATATATGATTCTGAAATCTGAGGATTGAGGTGCTAAGCCACCCTGTGAAGCAAAGTTCATGAGACTCTTCTCTCCAATTAACCACCAGAAGGCAGGAAGAAGTAGAGCTTTGGCCTTGAGCAAAAAACTTCAAGTTCAAACCCCTGGCACTGGCACACACTAAAACAAGTTTTATGGTCTTCCCTGGCCAGACTGACTTCAAACTGTGATCTACATATTTCAAGGATCATGAGCTTGTTCAATTACAGGTGTTCTTCTTTCATCTTTGATTTCATTTATTTATTCATTCATTAATTTATTTAAGTACAGGTTCTATGGCTTGTTATTAAATGGCCTCACCACTAGTTATGATGTTTTATTTTTATTTTTTAATTTTTTCCTTCCTGACTAGAAGGCTTCACACCTTGAGGCACAGCTTAATTGCTCACTTTCTTTTATCTTTTTTTCTTTCTTACTTACTTTTTTTGCCAATCCTGGGGCTTGAACTCTGGTCCTAGGCACTATCCCTGGGCTTCTTTTGTTCAAGGCTAACACTCCACCACTTAACACAGCACCACTTAGAGCATTTTCTGAGTAGTTTATTAGGTGTAAGAGTTTCTCAGATTTTCCTGACTGGCTTCAAACTGGAATCCTCAGATCTCAGTCTCCTGAGTATCTAGGATTACAAGTATAAACCATTGATACCTGGATCCTGTTTTATTATGTTTTGTTGTTTGACCACAGTGCCTGTTCCATTTGCTGGGCAAGAAATCGAAACCAGGACAGAGCTACTGTGCCTGAAGCATTTTATTTTTTCCTTTCTCAAGCCTAGAAGTCTTTATAGCTAAGCCACAGCTCAAGATCTGGCTTCATTTTTATCTTAAATTTAGTTTTAGGCGTAGGTGCTAGGGCTTTAACTGATGACATGGCCACTCTCCTTAGGCTTGACATCAGGGTAGAGCCACTGTGCATAAAGTTGATTTTTTTACTCAAGGCTAGCAGGTTCTAACATCTTGAGCCACATCTTAATTGCTGGCTTTTTCTTTTTTTGCTCATTGACCTTGAACTCAGGGCCTATCCACTGTCCTTGAGTTTTTTTGTTTGTTTGTTTTGGTAAATAAAAATCTTATTTGGTACTGATGATTAGAAATTAAGAAAAACTTTACTTTTAAAAATACTTATGGATACATGCAAAGTCAGGTTATTAACATGCTCAGAATAGGCATCAAACACATCCAAAAGTTGTTAGGGGAAAGATATTCTAAAGCACAATGTCTATCCAAATGGATGTAGCAAGATGCTGTCCCTGAGCCCTTTTGTTGTCAAGACTAGCACTCTACCACTTGTGGTTCTTGTTGGTTAATTGCAAATAAGAGTCTCACAGATTTTCCTCCTCAGGCTGGCTATGAACCCTGATCCTTGGATCTCAGCCTCTTGAGTAGCTAGGATTCTAGGTATGTGTGAACCACTGGGACTAGGCACAATATAGGTCTCTACACTCTGGTTCTCTCCTCTCATGGCTTTTGTACACACATTTCCACAGGCCAGGAGCACATTCCCTTGAGCAAGTCTTTGCTCTGAATCTGCTTGAAGGCTGTTCTTTGGGGAGACCTCTCCAAGAAGCCCCTAGTTGAGTTTTGAAACACTTGTCATAGTTGTAGTTACTTGATGTTGTCCTGTCTTCCCCTAGAAGATTTCAGGCTTCCAGTAGCAGGGACATGTATCTTATTTTTTTTTGGGGGGGGGGTCCGGTTGTGGGGCCTGAACTCTGGGCCTGGGCGCTGTCCCTCAGCTCTTTAGCTCAAGGCTAGCGCTTTACCACTTGAGTCACAGCGCCACTTCCAGGTTTTTTTCTTTTTTGCTTATGTGGTGCTGAGGAATCGAACCCAGGGCCTCAGGCATGCAAGGCAAGTGCTCTACCACTGAGCCAACTTCCCAGCCCTGGACATGTATCTTATTTAGCTGTTCATCATTCTGAGTCAAATCCTTTGGAGCCAACCTAGAATGTGCTAGGTGTCCTACACAGTGATTCAATAACTGAGAGGAGATAGAAAAAGCAGTATAATACACACACATGTCTGCCTAACAGTGGTACATCTGTATAATTTCACAGAGCAACATTTCCTACCCATATATAATAATGTAGACTTATAATGATATTCCTGAGTTATCAACAAAAGGCTCTGTTGAGAGTGATTATCAGAAATGGTAGCACTGACATTCATTTGAAAAGTATATCCACTAAAATATTCAAATGGAAGAGAGTCTTTCTAAGATGGGGATACTAATGATTTGAAAAAACAAAACAGAACACTTAGCAAAATGGCTATGGATGCCAGTCGAAGTGTTAGTGTGCATTTATTTTGTGTAAACTGTATTTATGAATGTTTAGGTTGTAAATGGGGGCATTTTTTTCCTCCCCACATGCTCAGATCTCAGGAGGTTCATGAACAACAAAAACAAATGAATTTTTTGTCTCCATTAGCTTATCATTGCCACTTTCAAATGGCTTCCTGCCTTTAGATTCTAATGTTTGTGTCATAACAATTGGTAAAGAATTAAGTATCTTCATTTATTATAATGACTCCCATTATATTCAAGAAAACAGTATTTTAACTTCATCTACTTCAGATACAGAGGCAAATTAAGGGAATATGCTCAACAATTCCATGGGGTTTCATGCCACTGGTATCTACCATCTTCATCAATGATGTATCAACTACTTAGTGAATGCAAACTTGGTGCCAGGCTGTTTCACTTATTAGAAATAGCCAGGAAATAAAATGTGTAAAGACTTCATTTTCATGGAGCTGATATTCTAGGTAATGAAATCAGACAACAAAGAAACAGTTAAAAATCAAACAGTGGCAAACACTATGATGAAAATGGATGGAAAGTAGAGATATTTAAATTTTTCCTTAGCCACAACTTTGGGTGCAGCTACCTTTGGGTCATCAGAGGAGGCCTCCCTGAAATGGTGACAAATGAGTTAAGTTGTGAGTGCCTAGTGGAAGACATGAAGGAAAGAGGGAAAGAAAATTGTGGGCAGAGGGGAACATTAGGAGTAAAGGTTGTGAGGTGGGAGAAGACTTGGTGTTTGAGGAACATAAGGTTGCCAGGGTAGCTGAAATGAAATGATTGAAGAGTGATGGTGGCAGATGCACTTGATACAGAGAATCTGCTCATATAGGGTCATGTAGGCCATGGAAATTGGTGGGGCTTTCTTTAGAACTTTCTTGTAATTAAGGGTAGTACTGTGGATTATAGCAGGAAGTAACACTATGTGATGTGTGCTTTTCAAGGTTCACCCTGGTGGCAGCGTGGAGAATGGATGACAAGAGTGAAAGCAGGGAGCTCTGTGCCACCATCATTTAGTACAGGTCAATGAAGATGATGTGTATCACTGGAATGTTGACAATGGAGGCAAAGTAGTGGATGGAGTGGGTTTTTTTTTGCCAATAATGGGACTTGAACTCAAGGCCTAGCATTCTCAGTTTTCTCCCTGAAGTAATACCCTACCATTTAAGTGACAGCTCCATGTCTGGCTTTTTGTGTGTGTGATTAATAGGAGATAAAAGTTTCATTGACTTTCCTATAGTTGTTGGCTTTGAACTGTGATCTTCTGATCTCAGCCTCCCAAGTATCTATTGTTACAGATGTGAGCTACCAGTGCCCAGATTGTGGAAATGGTTTTCAAAAATGAGACTTGCTCCAAAGATGATGTAGGCTTTTGGCTAAAGCAAATGAAAAAATGGATGGTAGAGCTATTTATTGTGAGAAGATGGTAGGAAAACAAGTATGTTGTTCTAACAAGCAGCAAAAGGAATTACAAATTTTGTTTTAGGCATAATAATTTTGTTTTGCCACTGAGAGATACCTGGCTAACTGGAAATGTCAAGTAGAGAGGCTTTTAAGTGCCCAAGCCTGGAAAAAGCATTTTGAGTTGGAAATTGCATTTGGCAATTGCCAATAGGAAGGGAGTATTTAAAGCTTGGAAAGTGGGGACTATCACTAAAAAAGAGGCAGCCACACTGCCAAAACCTTGTTCTTACTATCCACATTGATCACTAGGTGTGGCCAAATACCACAGTCACTGTAATAGCTGTGACAAATATTTTATCTTTTTTTTGTATGTGTGTTACCTGAGGCTTGAACTTGGGGGCCTAAGTGCTATTGCTACAAGTTAGATTCCTAACTTCCATGATCAGACTTACTCTTTTCCTCCACAATTCCCTGCCTCAGTCATCTCTGAAGGTTCACAGTTCACAGTCAAGGAGCTTGCCTTGGGTGTTAGCTGCAAACCAGTTACCAACAAATCACAAGGCATGTTCAGAAGCAACCACCTTAGGTCTGCTGACTCCACCCAGGGTCTGCACTCTCTAACCCTGGATTCACAGCAGTGAAATCACAAATGCATGAACCAATCACAAGTTGATGAGCCAATGCTAATTGGCTGGGTGTGGCTGGGCATGGTTTGGATGTACTGATAAAACAACACTAAGGTGGCTTAGACAAGACTGTTTTGGAAGGGCTAGTGGCTCATGTCTATAATCAAAGCTACTTAGGAGGCTGAGACCTGAAAATGGTGGTTTGAAAGCAGACCAGGCAGGAAAGTCTGTGGGACTCTTATCTCAAGTTAACAACCTCCAAACCAGAAGTGGAGCTTTGGATTAAAATGGTAGAATGAGAGGCTTGAGCATAACAGCTTAGGGACAGCACCCAGGCCCTGAGTTCAAGCTCCATGACTGACAGAATGTCTGGTGTGTGTGTATGTGGTACATGTGTATCTGATGTGTGAATATATGTATATGTGCACATGCATGTGTGGTACGTGTCTACTATATGTCCATGGTGTGTATGTGTTACTTGCATGTCCTGTGTGTGTTTTCCATGTTTGTCTAGTGTGTATGTGTGTGTGCACATCTGTATGTGATTTCACTTTTACCTTGCACTCCACCTGCATTAAAAGTATTTTGAGGGCTAAGTGGACTCTATAGTGAAGTAGTAATTTTCCAAGATTTTTTAAAGGACATTTTGAATTGTCTGAATGACAGAGGAAGAGAAGAGAGTGTGCAAGATAACAGAGTTGTAAATCTAACACTTTAGAGGCCATCTTCCAGAGTAAGCTTGAAGAACTGGGTCTAAACCAGGTCCAGTGCTGTGCTTTGGTCAGCTATCTGTAAGAAATCCTCATTTGGCCAAAGGTATGGATTTCAAGAAAGAGAACAAGGCAGCAAGAATAGATTTAAAGGGGTCTGAGACACTTACACAACTTCTAGGCATCATTGCCATTTGGATTGCTGATATGTGCTGCCCCCCCCCCCTTTCATCTGTAGTAAGACCAGGAATTCATAAAATTGAAAACCATTAAGTAATAAGTGAAAATTACTAAAGGGCTTCAGCAGCAAATTTAGGCAAGCAGAACACACATGAACAGAGGAAAATGGAAATGATCCACCCTGAGTAGTGGGGGGAAAATGAAATGAATAGAATCTGAAGGACCAGCCTGTGGAACGCCACCAAGATGATAAATATATACATTGTTGAAGTCCCAGAAGAGAGAAGAAAGAAGAAATAAAAAATATTTGAAGGAGTAATGATCAAAACTTCCCAATTTTTATTTGAAGCATGAACCTTTATATTCAATAATTTAGCAGCTCAACAAACTTCAAATAGGATAAACTGAGATCACTAAGGCACATTGTAATTAAACCATCAAACCTCCTAAATCACACACAATTCATCTCACACAAGACATCTTCAATAAGATTATGTCCAATTTTTCATCAGAAACCAAGGAGGCCAACAGACAGCAAGGGCAGCCAATTTACAATGCTAAAAGCTAGACTAGACAGAAAAATCAGTGTGGTCTCATCTTCAATAACCAGCAAAATACCAAGCGGTGTGCTTCAAGTGATAGAGAACTAGTGGAAACAAGAAAGCCAAACAAAGCGAGGCATACCTAGGATTACCTGTAATCCTAGAATTCAGAAGGCTGAGATGTAAGGATCATGATTCAAATGTACTCATTACCTTGCTCAAGTAATTGTAACCCCTCTGTACGGTATTGTCACAATAAAAAAATTAAAAATTGCTCTGGCCCCATTAAAAAAAAGCCAGCTTGGGCAGGAAAATCAATGAAACTCTTATCTCCAATTAACCACAAAAAAGAAAGAAAGGAGCGAGAGTAGAACTGTGGCTTGAGTGGTAGATCACTGCTCTTGGGTAAAAAAGCTCAGGGACAGGGACTCAGCCTTGAGTTCAAAGCCCAGAACCAGCATTGAAAGAAAGAAAGAAAACAAAAGAAAGAAAGAAAATGGAAGGAAGGAAGGAAGAAATAAAGATGAAAAAGAAACAAGAGCACAACTTCAAGCCCCATCATGTGTGCATGCGCGCATGCACACACACACACACACACACACACACACACACAAGTTGCAATATAAGCTATAATAAGGTTATGTTGAGTAAATCTAAATAAGTCTTTGTTGTTATGAAACAACAATTATAAATGATAACTGGTTACAGATTTTTTAAAGAGAAGTAGTAGGTTACAAACAGAGGCCCTAGCTTCAAACTATATCCCTCTTGCTCAGCAGGGGATCTAGCACTTGAACCCTAGCCCTTGTCTTTCATCAATTTGAACATATCAACTCACTGACTTTGTATTACAAAGCAAGAATATAATGGAAAATGATTTGTTTTACCTCATAGATGGAAGTAACGGTCAGTAACTCCTAGTGGAATTGTAGATTCACCAGAAGTTGCTCATATTTCTACCACCAGGTGAAATGGGAGAGAATGGAAAGAGGCCCCTGTTATCCAGTGACCCCAGTGCAGGTAATCATGAATAAAAGGAAAGAAATGTACATGCAAATGATGGAAATCCACAGAAAGCAGAGAAAAGCAGCCTGTACCTCACTTCACCTCCTGACTCTGCCCAAACCTATCCATGGCTTAACCCTTCTTGGTCATATTTGTCTCAATGTATCCTTCCTTTCTTTCTTCTTCCTTTCTTTCTTCTTCCTTCCTTTCTTTCCTTCTTTCTTTCTTTTTTCACTTTCTCTTTCTTTCTTTCTTTCTTTCTCTTTCTTCTTTCTCTCTTTCTTTCTTTCTTTCTTTCTTGCTCTCTTTCTCAATTGTGGGGCCTGAACTCTGGGCCTGGGCGCTGTCCCTCAGCTCTTTACCTCAAGGCTAGTGCTCTACCACTTGAGCCACATCGCCACTTCCAGATTTTTCTGCTTATGTGTTGCTGAGGAATTGAGCCCAGGGCCTCATGCATGCAAAGCAAGCACTCTACCAGTGAGCCACCTTCCCAGCCCCTCAATGTATCCTTTCTTATCAATACCTCCTGTGCCACAGCTACAGGTTTCAAGTTTCAAGGGTTGGTGTGTTTTGTGATTTCATCTTACAGCCTTTTAATTTTAAATCATTTTCTCAAATTATGTACAAAAGGTTTTGAGTTGTTTTCTTTAAAAATTAAATGAAGTACTATTCCACCAAGCATGAATCAGAGTGATTTTTTCCACTCCTGGGACTTGAATTCAGGGTTTGGGCACTGTCCCTGAGCTTCTTTTGCTCAAGGCTAGTGCTCTACCTTGCATCATAGCACCATTTCTGGCTTTTTTCTGTTTATGTGGTACTGAGGAATCAAACACCGGATTTCATGCATTCTAGGCAAACACTCTACCTCTAAGCCACATTCCCATCCCCAGGGTGTTTCTTAAAGTAGATGTGACTCTGACAGGTTTTGCCTCTGGCATGCCTAGGACTTAATTATGATCCACCATGGTTTCACAGGTAGTTGGAGCAAGTTCCAGGACCTAACTACAAGAAGGCTCAGGTTCTTGTGCCTGGATTCCTGCGACATTATCACTGCATGAGTAGGTCTTAGAATCTTAAGGCCTTGGAGGAGGAGGGAGGAGCTTGGCCACTGTCCTCACAATTCCTGAAATGCTCCCATGATGATGGCCATAGCAGTCCACCTTGGGCCCACCTGGAGTCTTTGACAACAGTCCTAGAGGCCTAGAACTGGAGAAGGGGTCCATGCCTGGCTGTGATTAGTCCATTCCTTGCTGTCACTGGGCCTGCCTGTGATTGGTCCATTCCTCTCTGATGTCATTAGCCCAGCTCAGATTGGTCCATTTCCTCATTGACCTCACATGCCATGCTGAGGTCCCTGCAGGGGTTACAGAAGGCAGTTAGTTGCTCTGCCTTTTCAGTTAGAGTGCTGAGAGCTCTCCTTTGGATGACCTACTCGACTAAATCAAAGCTAGGTTGATGCTTTCTTTGGGGGAGGGGGAAGAAGGGAGGTTTTGTGTTGTTGGGGTTGGGAATTTTCATTATTTTGTGGTTTAGATTGTGCTAATTTCAGTTAAGATATGCTACCACCAAATTGATTTCGCTAAGTTTAATTAAGATTTGATACCCACAACATTGACTTCACTAATTTTTGATAAGATTTGCTACCTGCCATGTTTATTTAGTTAAGTATAGTTAAGATTTACTATCCACTATATTTTGTTAGTTAAGGTTGACTCCCTTGTCATTGCATCAGAAAATGGAGTCAAAGGACAGCGAATACACTATGTTCTCCTCCACGGAGGAAGAAATATTTGCCCGCCAGTACCACGTACAGCAGACCATTGGCTATGGAACCTTTGGACAGGTGAAGAAGGCCTATCACTGCCTCACAGACAGTGAGGTAGCAGTAAAAATACTGGGGAAAGAAGAGTACCCTATGCTGGTGGACAATGAAGTAGAAATTGTTAAGGCTCTGAATCACCCTCACATGATCAGGGTGTACCAAGTGATCCAGGGAGAAGAATATGTCTACCTGGTGATGGAGATGGCCACCAAGGGTAACCTCCAGATGTGGATTGAAGAATCAGGGCACCTTTTTGAGGCTGAAGCCAGGAGGTTTCTGAAGCAGATAGTAAGTGCTGTGCAGTACTTTCATGTGAATCAGATCGCACACCTTGACCTAAAGCCTGACAACATCCTACTGGATGGAAATGGTAACGCTAAGGTCAGTGACTTTGGGTTAAGCATGAGGATTGCCCCAGGGCAGCTGCTCACAGAAATTCGTGGTGCCTATGTGTACCGTGCCCCTGAAATATACCTGCGACAACAATATAACGGCTTTAAGGTAGATGTCTGGTGCCTGGGCACCATCTTGTTGTTTATGGTTACAGGAAATTTCCCGTTTAAAGGGAGCACTTCCAATCAGCTATGTGCAGAAATTGTAGAGGGCAGGTATGATGTGCCATCTCACCTGACTCCCAAAGGATGTAACATCCTTTGGCAGCTCTTAACAGTAGACCCACAACAGAGGCCAGATATACATCAAATTATGGTACACCCATGGTTTGATCAAGTTGAGGAAGGCTGTCTGTATCCAGAGGAGCCACTGCCCGACCAGTTGGACCCAACAATTGTCACTAGAATGTGTGACATGGGATACAGTAAAGCACAGATAAAAAAATCAGTACTGCAGAGAGCATTTGATGATGTGATGGCCACTTACTTTATGATTAAAGATGGCCTAGAGGCAGTGAGGGTCAGTCAGGTGAAAGCTAATTCAGAGTACTTGGATTTTCAAACACATACACCTGCCTTCCTTCTCTATAGGAGAGCAAATTTACCTTACCTGATTCATTCTCTGCCATTACCATCTCAGTTTCTGCTGACCTGTGATGAGAAACAGAGGACAGGCAGAAGTGCCTCCCTACCTGCCATTCCCCTCTGCTTCCTACAGACAAACTCCAGTCCCAGAATCATCTCACAGCATGATTTGGTGCCTGCATTCTACTGCTTCTCCCTCCCAAAGAGCCATGAGGGGAGAGAGAGCAGCAAAGCAAATGCAAAATCCCTGCCCTCTGCACAGCCCCAGGATGAGAACAGAGTCTGGAGGCTTAGCAAGAGTCAGAGCTGTAAGGAACCTGGAATGGGGCTTAGGAGATATTCCTGGTATGGAAGTAAAGAGCTGCCAGGGGAGGCTGAACAGAAAGTTGACATTGCTGTGATCCCAGCATACTCAGCAAAGACCTCTGGCTGCTCTTGTTTTGGGCATAGAGATAGCACATCAGAGGAATATGTTCTTCCCTCTGGGCAGTCCCAGAATGATAGCAGAGACTCTGGATCAAGAAGGAAACGGGGCAGGAAGGGACTATTTACCCGGATAACCAGTGCTCTTAGAAAATTATGCTGCTGTCTGCAAGCCCAGTAACAGACCAGCTCCAGAAAGAGCCCTGAAATTCACCAAAGAACAGGAAAATACAAGACAAAGTGAATTTGAGTCTGCACATTTTCAAACCCATTAGAAGACTGTTGTGATAGTCACAAATTGTACTGCCTGAAAACATTTAAAACTGATTTTCTTAGAAAAGAAAGTGAATGTCTTCCAAAGACCAAACAGAAACAACTATCGTAAAGAAAAAATTAAGGTCCAATTGTTTGTGGTTGCCTGAAATGCTGTCCTCTTTGTATTCTCCATCGTTAGCTCACTTAGGATGAATTGGCAGGTATAGTGTGGAGGTGTTTATGTTACCTCTTTAAAACTAGCTAAAAGACCTGATTTTTAAGTTTGAATTTATTTTTAATTCTAATTTTACTTATAGTGTGTAGTCAAATCCCAATTCTCTTCATTTAGAAATGTATAAAGTATAAGTATATGTTTATGCATGTAAGTATCATGTAACTACATCCTTCCTTTAAAATCTAAAAACAAAAAAAAAAAACAAAAAAAAACAAAAACAACAACAAAAAACAAAAAAACAAAAAAAAAAAAAAACCTTCATGTACCAAAACAAAACAAAAGAGAAAAAAACAGCATAAATCATTGCTGGTGAAAATCTTGAATTCTGCACAGCCTGTCTTGTGAGTAAGTACCTCAAGAGTGATTGCCACTGCCTGTGCCCACCACCATCCCTTCCCCCCAAAACCTCCATGCCTAGACATAGAACACAAGGGAAAGAAGAAAAGTTAGAGTACAAAACAATCAGTTCTCTCAAGGCTGCAAAGCCCAAGGGATCAGAGAACGAAGTTCCATCTCAATGTAAGTTGTACATTTTCACTTCTGAACAACTGACCTCCCTGACAGAAAGGGAAATGAAGATTTTATTTTGGGTGGTGTTGGTGTTGGTTGGGGTAAAGTTGTGGTCAGGTCAGCTTGGTTTTACTTTAATTTTATTTGATTTCCTTCCTTCCTTCCTTCCTTAAAAAAATCTTAGTTTTTCATTGAATCTTATTAAACAACTCTTTCAGGGTTTTTTCTTCCTGTTTTCCAACTCATTTTCTTTCTCTCTCTTTTTTTTCTGGTGGTCATAGAGCTTGAAATCAGGTCTAGGGCACTGGACCTGAGCTTTTCTGTTCAGCTCCCTAGTTGTTGTTTTTTGTTGTTTATTTTGTGTATGTGATTTTTGTAGGTTCCAAGTCTCCTGGATTTTCCCATCTGGGAAAAATTCTAAGATTCACAACTCTAAGCCTCCTAAGAATCTACGTTTATTGGCATGACCAAACATCACTCTGATCTCTAAGATGTTTCAGGGGCTTTTTTTCTTCTTTTACCCTCCTTTTCATTTAATTTATTACTTTTTTTCTTTTTCTTTTTTTTTGTTATGGGGAGGAGGGCTGCTGATCCTATGGCTTGAACTCAGAATTTTCCTTTTGTTCTGAGTTCTAGCAGACACTACAATTTGAGCTAAAGTTCAACTGTTGACTTTTTTGTTTTTATTTGGATGCTGATCCACCTGGTCCTAAGGAATAAACTCAGGGACTGCCAACTTTTCCTGAGGTTTTTGTTAGCTTTTCTTTTTGCCCAAGTTTACCAGCCTTTATACCTTAAGCCAGAACTAAACTTCTGACCCTTTTTTGTTTGGTTTTTTTTTTTTTGCTTTTGGTCCTGGTAGATGAACTCAGGGCCTAGCCACATTACCTAATTTTTTTCTGGACAAAGCTAGCAGGTTCTACAACTTTAGTCAGAAGAGCCTCATCACTGTCCATGAGTTGTTTTTTGTTTTTGTTTAAATGCTTAAATCAAGGAAGGTGTACAATTGGAGACAAAACTAGGTTGTTGAGGTATTTTTTAGAGCCTGCAAAGCTAGCAGGCTCTAATCTTTGAGCCAAAGCTCAACTTCTGACTTTTTTTTTACTTTTGGTGGATAATCAGAGGTAAGTGGGGGGGGGGGGGGGGCCGGGCGGGAGGATGATGGGAAGGGATGGGAAGGGGGAAACAAAGGAAGAGGCTACAATGCTTGATAAGAAATGTGCTCATTATCTTGCCTATGTAATTGTAACCCCTCTGTACAGTATTTTCACAATAAAAAATAAAAATAAAAAAAGAATCCCATGAATAGCCAAGAGCAAACAGAGAGGCTTGAAAATAAGGATCTCAATTTGAAACCAGACTGGGCAGGAAAGTCCTAGGAATTCTTATCTCGAATCAACCACCAAGACACAGAAAGTAATAGAGCAGTAGCCATGAGCAAAACACCTCAAATTTAAACCCCAAAACACCTCAAATTTAAACCCCAGTCTGAACACATTAAATCAGGTCTAAAAGAATTTCATGTCCGGGCTGGTTTTGAAGGATCGTCAGATTTCACATACCATGAGCAGCTTGGAATACAGGTGTTGAGTGTTGATTTAAAATTTTTTCAACTGACTCTTCTTTGCATTCCTTTTAGTTCTTCTTTTTGTTGTTGTTAGAGGAGGTTTTATGGCTTATTATTAAAGGCCTGCCCACTTGCTCTGACGCTCCTTTTTTATCTGTTTCTCTCTCAAGAAGGTTGGACATCCTGAGCCACAGCTCAAATTATGTTTCTTTATTGTTGCTTGTTTTGTGGAAGTTCTAGGGCTTCAACTCAGGACATGGACACACTGTCTTAGATTTTTTTCTCCCTGGAAGGCTAGCAGGCACTACTACTTCAGCCACAGCTCAGCTTCTACCTTTGTTTCTTATCCTGGTGCTTAATAGGAGATGATTGTCTCTAGGGCAGCAACGAACACTACTCACTATCATAAAATCTGGGGATTGTGGTTCAAAGCCAGTCTAGGTAGGCAAGTCCATGAGACTCTTATCTCGAATTAACCACCAACAGGCTGGAAATAGTAGAATTCTAGCCTTCAAAAAAACACCTCAAATTCAAGCACCCATTACACACAGAAAAAAAGGCTCATGGACTTTCCTGCACATCAGGATGGCTTCTAACAAAGATCCTCAGGATTACAGGTGTGAGAGTACATGTTAAAATCTTCAAATAACACTTTTTCACCCATACATTTCTTTTTTTGACTGTTAGGGCTTTGCCACTCTGAGTCTGTTTTTCATTGCTTATTCTCTCGAAAATAGCTAGCTATACAATTTAGGTGAGAAATCATCTACTAGATTTTTTTTTGCTTTTATCCTACGACTAAAACTCGGGTGACAACCAATGACTCCTTTTTGCCCTTTTTAGTGGAGTTTGTAGTAGTGGGTATTAGGAAGTGATATTAAGGCCTGTTGAAGTTCTTGGAGTATTTTTTCCCCTCAACCTTGCAGGCTCTACTGTACAGTCATAAGTCAACTTCTGGCTTTTTTTCTTTTTCTGGGAGTTAATAGGAGATAAAGGTGGCATGGACACCCAAGGACAACACACCATATCCTATAATCTGAGGATTGTGGTTCAAAGCTAGCATGGGCAAGAATGTCCATGAGGGCTCTTAGCTCCCATCAACCACCAAGGGGCAGAAAGTAGTAGAGCTCTATGCTCAAAGGAAACACCTCAACCTCCAGCATACCCATCTCATACAGGAAAACAAGCCTGCTAGACTTTCCTGCCCTGTCTGGATTTGAACCATGATCGTGAGATTTCACCTAACTTGAGCAGGTGTGAGATGATTATAAAATATTTACTTGGCTCTACTTTGCCTTCCTTTTCAATTATTCTTCTCTCTGTTAATGTTAGTCAAGGTGTTATGACTTGTAATTAAAGGCTTGGCCATTCTCCCTAAGTTCCATTTTTATTTATCTCTCTGTTGAAAGAAGGCTTCACACCTTGAGCCTGAGCTCCACTACTGTTTCTTTATTGTTGTTTTTAAGGAATATCTCAGGGTTGAAATTGGAGCATGGACAATTTGTCAGATTTCATTTCCTCATGGGGAGCAGGCACTACTACTTCATCTACAGCATGGCGTCTGTCTTATTTTCTTTTTCTGGTGCTTAAAAGGAGATAAGAAAATCATGGGCAGCCAAAGTCACTAAACAATATCCTAAAATCTGACAATTGAGGTTCAAAGCTAGCTTGGCCAGGAAAGTCTATGAGGCTCTTATCTCCAGTCAACCAGGTAGAGGCAGGAATCAGTGGAGATCCAGGTTTGAACAAAACACCTCAACCTCCAGTGGACCCATCTCAACCTGGAAAACAAGCCTGCTAGTCTTTCCTGCCCAGGCTGGATTTGAACCACGATTGTGAGATTTCACCTACCTTGAGCAGGTGTGAGATGGTTTTAAGATATTTAATTGGCTCTACTTTGCCTTCCTTTTGAATTATCTTCTGTTTGTTGATTTTAATGGAGGTCCAATGGCGTTTTCATCAAATGCCTGACCACTCTGGCTGAAGCTCCCTTTTTTTATCTGTCTCCCTGTCTTTAGCGAAGGCTTCACACCTTTAGTTTGAGCTCACTTGCTGTTTCTTTAATGTGATTTTGTGGAATTGCCCAGGTTTGAACTTGGAGCTTGGGCAATTTGTCCTAGATTTTTTTTCCCCTCATGGCTAGCAGGCTCTAGTCATTGATGCACAGTATAGCTTCTGCCTTATTTTCTTTTTCTTGTGGGTAAAAGGAGATAAGAATACCATGGGCTGCCAGAGTCACTACGCAGTATCCTAAAGTCTAACAATTGTAGTTCAAAGCCAACCTGGGAAGGAAAGTTCATGAGGCTTTTATCTCCAGTCATCCAACAAGAGGCAGGAAGTAGTGGAGTAATAGCCTTGGACAAAACACCTCAAGCTGGATCCCACTCAAGACACACTGAACAATAAATCTCATCGACTTTCCTGCCGAGGCGTGCTTTGAACCATGATCCTTAGATTTCACCCACCATGAGCAGGTCCAAATTACAGCCCTCAGGATTACAGGTGTGAGTCAGCATGTTAAAATCTTTAATTACCTCTTCTTTCTCCTATTTTTTCATTGATTTATAGGTCTTGTTTATGGCTGGTATTTTCAGGGCCTTGCCAGTCAGGCTCGGGTATTCTTTTCTCATTCTCAGGAAACTAGCTGCCTCCACAAGTAGGGTCACAGATGTAGTACTGGCTTTTATTGCTTTTTACTTTTTTCATAGGCCTAAAACTCGGGACCCCATCACTGAGTCTTTTTATCCCTTTTTTGTGGATGGAGTTTGTAGTGGTGGTTGTGTGGTAATGAAATTAAGGTCTGGTGACTCTCTGGAGGTTTTTTTTTCCTCAAGGTAGGTAGGCTCTACTATTGAGCTACAAGTCTACTTGTGGCTTTTTTTTTCTTTTTTTGGTGGTTAATAGGAGATAAAGGACTGCTGAACAGCCAAGAACAGTACACCATATCAAATAATCTGTGGATTGTGGTTCAAAGCCAGCCTGGGCAGAAATGTCCATGAGGGCTTTTATCTCCAATCAACCACCAAGAGGCAGGAAGTAGCAGACATTCAGGCTTAAAGAAAACACCTCAACCTCCAGTATCCCCATCTCACACAGGAAGACAAACCTGCTAGACTTTCCTGCCCAGGCTGGGTTTGAACCACGAACGTGAGATTTCATCTAACATGTGCAGGTGTGAGATGTTTTGAAGATGTTTAATTGGCTCTACTTTGCCTGTTCAAATATTCTTCTCTTTGTTAATGTTAGTTGAGGTGTTATGACTTATAATTATAAATGGCTTGGCTACTCTTCCTAAGGTTCTTTTTCTGTCTGTCTCTCTGTTTAGAGAAGGCTTCACACCTTGAGCCTGGGCTCGCCTGCTGTTTCGTATTGTTATTTTTGTGGAATTTCCCAGGGGTGAACTAGGATCATGGGCAATTTGTCTTAGAATTTTCTCCTCATGGATTTCAGGCTCCACTACATCATCCACAGTATGGCTTGTGCCTTTTTTGGTTTTCTTGTGGTTAAAAGGATATAAAAAAATTATGGGCAACCAAAGTCACTACATAGTATCCTGAAATCTGACAATTGTGGATCAAAGCCAGCCTGGGCAGGAAAGTCCATGGTGAACTTATCTTCAGTCAGCCAGGTAGAGGAAGAGAGCAGTGGAGTTGAAGGAATGAAGAAAACGCCTCAACTTCTTGTCCACCAATCTCAAACTGGAAAACAAGACGGCTAGACTTTCCTGCTCAGACTGCCATTGAACCATGATTATGAGATCATGAGAAAGTGTGAGTTGCCTTTAAAATGTTTCATTGGCTTTACTTTGCCCTCCTGTTCAATTATTTTTCCCTTTGTTAATGATAGTTGAGGTTCAATGGCTTGTGAATAACTACCTAGACACTCTGCCTGAAGTTCTTTTTGATCCGTCTTTCTGTCTTTAGAAAAGGCTTCACCCCTTGAGCCCGCGTTCCTCTTCTGTTTCTTGATTGTTGTTTTTCTGAAACTTGCCAGGGTTGAACTTGGAGCATGGGCAATTTATTGTAGATTCTTTTTCCTCATGTGTACCAGGCTCTCACTATTTCATTCCCAGCATAGCTTCGGCCTTATTTTCTTCTCCTAGTGGTTGAAAGGAGAGAAGAAAATCATGGGCAGCCAAGGCCACTACAAAATGTCTAAAATCTGACAATTGTGGTTCAAAGCCAACCTGGGCAGGAAAGTCCATGAGGCTTTTCTCTCCTTTCAACCACCAAGAGGCAGGAAGTAGTGCAGCTCTAGCCTTCAACAAAACACCTCAAGCTGTAGCCTACTCATGACACACTGAAGATCAAGTCTCATGGACTTTCCTGCCCAGGCTGGATTAGATCCACGATCCTCAGATTTCACACACCATTTTCAACTCCAAATTGTAGCCCTCAGGATTGGAGGTATAAGGGCTGGGAAGGTGGCTCAGTGGTAGAGTGCTTGCCTGCATGCATGAGGCCCTGAGTTCGATTCCTCAGCACCACATGAGCAGAAAACAGCCGGAAGTGGTGCTATGGCTCAGGTGGTAGAGCATTAGCCTTGAGCTGAAGAGCTGAGGAACAGTGCCCAGGCCCAGAGTTCACACCCCAGGACCAATTAAAAAAAAAAAAAAAGGATTACACGTGTGAGCCAAGATGATAAAATCTGTAATTATCTGTTCTATCACCTTCCTTTTAATTGATTGATAATTCTTGTTTGTGGCTGGTATTGTCAGGGCCTTACCACTAAAGCTCAGGTATTCTATTCTCATTCTCTGGAAATTAGCTGTCTCCACAACAGGGGCCAGAGTTAATTTCTGACTTTTTGTTGCTTTTTGCTTTTCACTTAGGCCTAAAACTCGGGACCCCATCACTGAGTCTTTTTGTCCCTTTTTTCCTGGAATTCGTTGTGGTGGTTGTTTGGTAAGGAAATTAAGGTCTAGGGACTCTCTAGAGAGGTTTTTCCTTCAAGCGTAGCAGTGTCCACTATTTAGTCACAAGTCACCTTGTAGCTTTTTTTTTACTTTTACTTGTGGTTAGTAGGAGATAAATGACTGCTGGGCACAGCCAAGTACAGGATACCATATCATATATTCTGAGGATGGTGGTTCAAATCCAGCATGTGTAGGTATGTAGATGAGGGCTTTTTTCTCCCATCAACCAAGAAGGGGCAGGAAGTGGTAGAGCTCCGGGCATAAAGAAAACCCCTCAACCTCGAGTAGAGCCATGTTACACAGAAACTCCACCCTGCTAGCCTTCAATGCCCAGGCTGGATTTGAACCACGATTGTGAGATTTCACCTACCTTGAGCAGGTGTGAGATGGTTTTAAGATATTTAATTGGCTCTACTTTGCCTTCCTTTTGAATTATCTTCTGTTTGTTGATTTTAATGGAGGTCCAATGGTGTTTTCATCAAATGCCTGACCACTCTGGCTGAAGCTCCCTTTTTTTATCTGTCTCCCTGTCTTTAGCGAAGGCTTCACACCTTTAGTTTGAGCTCACTTGCTGTTTCTTTAATGTGATTTTGTGGAATTGCCCAGGTTTGAACTTGGAGCTTGGGCAATTTGTCCTAGATTTTTTTTCCCCTCATGGCTAGCAGGCTCTAGTCATTGATGCACAGTATAGCTTCTGCCTTATTTTCTTTTTCTTGTGGGTAAAAGGAGATAAGAATACCATGGGCTGCCAGAGTCACTACGCAGTATCCTAAAGTCTAACAATTGTAGTTCAAAGCCAACCTGGGAAGGAAAGTTCATGAGGCTTTTATCTCCAGTCATCCAACAAGAGGCAGGAAGTAGTGGAGTAATAGCCTTGGACAAAACACCTCAAGCTGGATCCCACTCAAGACACACTGAACAATAAATCTCATCGACTTTCCTGCCGAGGCGTGCTTTGAACCATGATCCGCAGATTTCACCCACCAGGAGCAGCTTGGGTTGTAGCACTCAGGATTACAAGTGTGAGCCAACATGTTAAAATCTTTAATTATCTCTTCTTTCCCCTTCCTTTGCATTGATTGATTGGTCTTGTTTTTGGGTGGTATTCTCAGGGCCTTGCCACTCAGGCTCAGGTATTCTTATTCTCTGGAAACTAGCTGTCTCCACAACTTGGGCACAGTTCAAGTACTGGCTCTTTGTTGCCTTTGCTATTGTGATCAGCCTAAAACTCAGGACCCCATTAGTGAGTCTTTCTGTCCCTTTTTTGTAGAGTTTGTAGTGGTGGTTGTTTTGTGATGAAATTAAAGTCTGTTGACTCTGTAGAGGGTTTTGTTCCCTCAAGAGTAGCAGGCTCTAGTATTGAGCCACAAGTCAACCTGTGGCGTGTTTTCCTTTTTCTGGTGGTTACTAGGAGATAAAGGTGGGCTGGGCAGCCAAGGACAATACACCACATCCTATACGTGAGTTGTGTGGTTCAAAGCTAGCTTGGGCAGGAATGTCCTTAAGGGCTCTTATGTCCCATCAAGCACCAAGTGGTAGGGAGTAGTAGAGCTCTATGCTCAAAGAAAACATCTCAAACTCGAGCACACGCATCCCCTGGAGGAAAAGAAGCCTGCTACTCTTTCCTGCCCAGGCTGGTTTGAACCACAATCGTGAGGTTTCACCTAACACGAGCAAGTGTGACATGGTTGTAAAATGTTTCATTGGCTCTACTTTGCCTTCCTGTTCAATTAGTCTTCTCTTTGTTGATATTAATTGAGGTTCAATGGCTTGTTATTAAATACCTGGACACTGCCTGAAGTTCCTTTTTGATCTGTCTCTCTGTCTTTAGAGAAGGTTCCACAGCTTGAGCCTGAGCTCAACTGCTGTTTCTTTATGGGTGTTTTCGTGATTTCCCAGGGTTGAACTTGGGGCATGGGCAATTTGTCGTAGATTTTTTTCCTCATGGCTACCACCCTCTCACTATTTCATCCCGGCATAGCTTCTGCCTAATTTCCTTTTCCTAGTGGTTAAAAGGAGAGAAGAAAATCATGGGCAGCCAAGATCACTCCACAAAGTCTAAAATCTGACAATTGTGGTTCAAAGCCAGCCTGGGCAGGAAAGTCCATGAGGCTTTTCTCTCCTTTCAACCACCAAGAGGCAGGAGGTAGTGGAGCTCTAGCCTTCAACAAAACACCTCAAGCTACAGCCACCCATGACACACTGAAGATCAAGTCTCATGGACTTTCCTGCCCAGGCTGCCTTTGATCCACGACCCTCAGATTTCACCCACCATTTGCAGCTCCAAATTGCAGCCCTCAGGATTACAGGTATGACGGCTGGCAAGGTGGATCAATGGTAGAGTGCTTTCCCTGCATGCATGAGGCACTAAGTTGGATTCCTCAGCACTCCATAAGCAGAAAACAGCCGGAAGTGGTGCTATGGCTCAGGTGGTAGGGCCTTAGCCTTGAGCTAAAGAACTGAGGGACAATGCCCAGGCCTAAATGTAAGGCCCACGCCCGATAAAAAAAAAAAAACAAAACAAATAAAAAACACATAAAAAACACAAAGGATGACAGGTGTGAGCCAAGATGTTAAAATCTTTAATTATCTGTTCTATGGCCTTCCTTTTCATTGATTGATGTCTTGTTTGTGGATGGTATTCTCGGGCTTTACCAGTCCCGCTGACGTATTCTTTTCTCATTCTCTGTAAAGTAGCTGTCTCCACAACATGGGCAGAGTTCTACTACTGGCTTTGTGTTGCTTTTTGCGTTTCGCTTAGGCCTAAACCTCCGGACCCCATCACTGAGTCTTTTGGTCCCTTCCATCATGGAGTTTATACTGATGGTTGTTTGGGAAGAAAATTAAGGTCCGGTGGTTTTCCAGAGGGTTTCTTTCCCCTCAAGGAGAGCAGGCTCTACTATTGAGTCACAAGTCAACTTGTGGCTATTTTTTCTTTTACTGGTGGTTAATAGGAGATAAAGGTCTGCTGAGCAGCCAAGGACAGTACACCATATCAAATCATCTGTGCATTGTGGTTCAAAGGCAGCCTGGGCAGGAATGTCCATGAGGGCCCTTATTTCCCATTAACCACCAAGGGGCAGGAAGTAGTAGAGGTCCAGGTTCCAACCAAACAGCTCAACCTCCAGCACACCCATCTTACACCGGAAAACCAGCCTGCTAGATTTTCCTGCCCAGGCTGCCTTTGAACCATGATTATGAGATCATGAGAAAGTGTGAGTTGCCTTGAAAATGTTTCATTGGCTCTACTTTGCCCTCCTGTTCAATTATTTTTCCCTTTGTTGATGTTAGTTGAGGTTCAATGGCTTGTGAATAAATACCTAGACACTCTGCCTGAAGTTCCTTTTTGATCCATCTTTCTGTCTTTAGAAAAGGCTTCACCCCTTGAGCCCGCGCTCCTCTTCTGTTTCTTGATTGTTGTTTTTCTGAAACTTGCCAGGGTTGAACTTGGAGCATGGGCAATTTATTGTAGATTCTTTTTCCTCATGTGTACCAGGCTCTCACTATTTCATTCCCAGCATAGCTTCGGCCTTATTTTCTTTTCCTAGTGGTTGAAAGGAGAGAAGAAAATCATGGGCAGCCAAGGTCACTACACAGTGTCTAAAATCTGACAATTGTGGTTCAAAGCCAGCCTGGGCAGGAAAGTCCATGAGGCTTTTCTCTCCTTTCAACCACCAAGAGGCAGGAAGTGGTGCAGCTCTAGCCTTCAACAAAACACCTCAAGCTGCAGCCTACCCATGACACACTGAAGATCAAGTCTCATGGACTTTCCTGCCCAGGCTGGCTTTGGTCCATGATCCTCAGATTTCACCCACCATTTGCAGCTCCAAATTGCAGCCCTCAGGATTAGAGGTGTAAGGGCTGGGAAGGTGGCTCAGTTGTAGAGTGCTTGCCTGCATGCATGAGGCCCTGAGTTCGATTCCTCAGCACCACAGGAGCAGAAAACAGCCGGAAGTGGTGCTATGGCTCAGGTGGTAGAGCATTAGCCTTGAGCTGAAGAGCTGAAGAACAGTGCCCAGGTCCAGAATTCAGACCCCAGGACCAATAAAAAAAAAAAAAAATCAAAAAGGATTACACTTGTGAGCCAAGATGATATAATCTGTAATTATCTGTTCTATCACCTTCCTTTTAACTGATTGATAATTCTTGTTTGTGGCTGGTGTTGTCAGGGCCTTACCACTAAAGCTCAGGTATTCTATTCTCATTCTCTGGAAATTAGCTGTCTCCACAACAGGGGCCAGAGTTAATTTCTGACTTTTTGTTGCTTTTTGCTTTTCACTTAGGCCTAAAACTCGGGACCCCATCACTGAGTCTTTTTGTCCCTTTTTTCCTGGAATTCGTTGTGGTGGTTGTTTGGTAAGGAAATTAAGGTCTAGGGACTCTCTAGAGAGGTTTTTCCTTCAAGCGTAGCAGTGTCCACTATTTAGTCACAAGTCACCTTGTAGCTTTTTTTTACTTTTACTTGTGGTTAGTAGGAGATAAATGACTGCTGGGCAGAGCCAAGTACAGGATACCATATCATATATTCTGAGGATGGTGGTTCAAATCCAGCATGTTTAGGTATGTAGATGAGGGCTTTTTTGTCCCATCAACCAAGAAGGGGCAGGAAGTGGTAGAGCTCCGGGCATAAAGAAAACCCCTCAACCTCGAGTAGAGCCATGTTACACAGAAACTCCACCCTGCTAGCCTTCAATGCCCAGGCTGGATTTGAACCACGATTGTGAGATTTCACCTACCTTGAGCAGGTGTGAGATGGTTTTAAGATATTTAATTGGCTCTACTTTGCCTTCCTTTTGAATTATCTTCTGTTTGTTGATTTTAATGGAGGTCCAATGGTGTTTTCATCAAATGCCTGACCACTCTGGCTGAAGCTCCCTTTTTTTATCTGTCTCCCTGTCTTTAGCGAAGGCTTCACACCTTTAGTTTGAGCTCACTTGCTGTTTCTTTAATGTGATTTTGTGGAATTGCCCAGGTTTGAACTTGGAGCTTGGGCAATTTGTCCTAGATTTTTTTTCCCTCATGGCTAGCAGGCTCTAGTCATTGATGCACAGTATAGCTTCTGCCTTATTTTCTTTTTCTTGTGGGTAAAAGGAGATAAGAATACCATGGGCTGCCAGAGTCACTACGCAGTATCCTAAAGTCTAACAATTGTAGTTCAAAGCCAACCTGGGAAGGAAAGTTCATGAGGCTTTTATCTCCAGTCATCCAACAAGAGGCAGGAAGTAGTGGAGTAATAGCCTTGGACAAAACACCTCAAGCTGGATCCCACTCAAGACACACTGAACAATAAATCTCATCGACTTTCCTGCCGAGGCGTGCTTTGAACCATGATCCTCAGATTTCACCCACCATGAGCAGCTTGGGTTGTAGCACTCAGGATTACAAGTGTGAGCCAATATGTTAAAATCTTTAATTATCTCTTCTTTCCCTTTTCTTTGCATTGATTGATTGGTCTTGTTCTTGGGTGGTATTCTCAGGGCCTTGCCACTCAGGCTCAGGTATTCTTATTCTCTGGAAACTAGCTGTCTCCACAACTTGGGCACAGTTCAAGTACTGGCTCTTTGTTGCCTTTGCTATTGTGTTCAGCCTAAAACTCAGGACCCCATTAGTGAGTCTTTCTGTCCCTTTTTTGTAGAGTTTGTAGTGGTGGTGGTTTTGTGATGAAATTAAAGTCTGTTGACTCTGTAGAGGGTTTTGTTCCCACAAGAGTAGCAGGCTCTAGTATTGAGCCACAAGTCAACCTGTGGCGTGTTTTCCTTTTTCTGGTGGTTACTAGGAGATAAAGGTGGGCTGGGCAGCCAAGGACAATACACCACATCCTATACGTGAGTTGTGTGGTTCAAAGCTAGCTTGGGCAGGAATGTCCTTAAGGGCTCTTATGTCCCATCAAGCACCAAGTGGTAGGGAGTAGTAGAGCTCTGTGTTCAAAGAAATCATCTCAAACTCGAGCACACGCATCTCCTGGAGGAAAAGAAGCCTGCTACACTTTCCTGCCCAGGCTGGCTTTGAACCACAATCGTGAGGTTTCACCTAACACGAGCAAGTGTGACATGGTTGTAAAATGTTTCATTGGCTCTACTTTGCCTTCCTGTTCAATTAGTCTTCTCTTTGTTGATATTAATTGAGGTTCAATGGCTTGTTATTAAATGCCTGGACACTGCCTGAAGTTCCTTTTTGATCTGTGTCTCTGTCTTTAGAGAAGGTTTCACAGCTTGAGCCTGAGCTCAACTGCTGTTTCTTTATGGGTGTTTTCGTGATTTCCCAGGGTTGAACTTGGGGCATGGGCAATTTGTCGTAGATTTTTTTCCTCATGGCTACCAGGCTCTCACTATTTCATCCCGGCATAGCTTCTGCCTAATTTCCTTTTCCTA
The DNA here is from genome assembly GCF_019054845.1 of Dipodomys spectabilis. NCBI lineage: Eukaryota > Metazoa > Chordata > Mammalia > Rodentia > Heteromyidae > Dipodomys > Dipodomys spectabilis. Next base: position 45,606,891 of record NW_024870772.1, on the reverse strand, counting down.
GTGGTTAAAAGGAGAGAAGAAAATCATGGGCAGCCAAGATCACTCCACAAAGTCTGAAATCTGACAATTGTGGTTCAAAGCCAGCCTGGGCAGGAAAGTCCATGAGGCTTTTCTCTCCTTTCAACCACCAAGAGGCAGGAGGTAGTGGAGCTCTAGCCTTCAACAAAACACCTCAAGCTACAGCCACCCATGACACACTGAAGATCAAGTCTCATGGACTTTCCTGCCCAGGCTGCCTTTGATCCACGACCCTCAGATTTCACCCACCATTTGCAGCTCCAAATTGCAGCCCTCAGGATTACAGGTATGACGCCTGGCAAGGTGGATCAATGGTAGAGTGCTTTCCCTGCATGCATGAGGCACTAAGTTGGATTCCTCAGCACTCCATAAGCAGAAAACAGCCAGAAGTGGTGCTGTGGCTCAGGTGGTAGGGCCTGAGCCTTGAGCTAAAGAACTGAGGGACAATGCCCAGGCCTAAATGTAAGGCCGACGACCGATAAAAAGAAAAACAAAACAAATAAAAAAAAAAAATACAAAAAAAACAAAGGATGACAGGTGTGAGCCAAGATGTTAAAATCTTTAATTATCTGTTCTATGGCCTTCCTTTTCATTGATTGATGTCTTGTTTGTGGATGGTATTCTCGGGCTTTACCAGTCCCGCTGACGTATTCTTTTCTCATTCTCTGTAAAGTAGCTGTCTCCACAACATGGGCAGAGTTCTACTACTGGCTTTGTGTTGCTTTTTGCGTTTCGCTTAGGCCTAAACCTCCGGACCCCATCACTGAGTCTTTTGGTCCCTTCCATCATGGAGTTTATACTGATGGTTGTTTGGGAAGAAAATTAAGGTCCGGTGGTTTTCCAGAGGGTTTCTTTCCCCTCAAGGAGAGCAGGCTCTACTATTGAGTCACAAGTCAACTTGTGGCTATTTTTTCTTTTACTGGTGGTTAATAGGAGATAAAGGTCTGCTGAGCAGCCAAGGACAGTACACCATATCAAATCATCTGTGCATTGTGGTTCAAAGGCAGCCTGGGCAGGAATGTCCATGAGGGCCCTTATTTCCCATTAACCACCAAGGGGCAGGAAGTAGTAGAGGTCCAGGTTCCAACCAAACAGCTCAACCTCCAGCACACCCATCTTACACCGGAAAACCAGCCTGCTAGATTTTCCTGCCCAGGCTGCCTTTGAACCATGATTATGAGATCATGAGAAAGTGTGAGTTGCCTTGAAAATGTTTCATTGGCTCTACTTTGCCCTCCTGTTCAATTATTTTTCCCTTTGTTGATGTTAGTTGAGGTTCAATGGCTTGTGAATAAATACCTAGACACTCTGCCTGAAGTTCCTTTTTGATCCATCTTTCTGTCTTTAGAAAAGCTTCACCCCTTGAGCCCGCGCTCCTCTTCTGTTTCTTGATTGTTGTTTTTCTGAAACTTGCCAGGGTTGAACTTGGAACATGGGCAATTTATTGTAGATTCTTTTTCCTCATGTGTACCAGGCTCTCACTATTTCATTCCCAGCATAGCTTCGGCCTTATTTTCTTTTCCTAGTGGTTGAAAGGAGAGAAGAAAATCATGGGCAGCCAAGGTCACTACACAGTGTCTAAAATCTGACAATTGTGGTTCAAAGCCAGCCTGGGCAGGAAAGTCTATGAGGCTTTTCTCTCCTTTCAACCACCAAGAGGCAGGAAGTAGTGCAGCTCTAGCCTTCAACAAAACACCTCAAGCTGCAGCCTACCCATGACACACTGAAGATCAAGTCTCATGGACTTTCCTGCCCAGGCTGGCTTTGGTCCATGATCCTCAGATTTCACCCACCATTTGCAGCTCCAAATTGCAGCCCTCAGGATTAGAGGTGTAAGGGCTGGGAAGGTGGCTCAGTGGTAGAGTGCTTGCCTGCATGCATGAGGCCCTGAGTTCGATTCCTCAGCACCACATGAGCAGAAAACAGCCGGAAGTGGTGCTATGGCTCAGGTGGTAGAGCATTAGCCTTGAGCTGAAGAGCTGAAGAACAGTGCCCAGGTCCAGAATTCAGACCCCAGGACCATTAAAAAAAAAAAAAAAATCAAAAAGGATTACACGTGTGAGCCAAGATGATATAATCTGTAATTATCTGTTCTATCACCTTCCTTTTAACTGATTGATAATTCTTGTTTGTGGCTGGTGTTGTCAGGGCCTTACCACTAAAGCTCAGGTATTCTATTCTCATTCTCTGGAAATTAGCTGTCTCCACAACAGGGGCCAGAGTTAATTTCTGACTTTTTGTTGCTTTTTGCTTTTCACTTAGGCCTAAAACTCGGGACCCCATCACTGAGTCTTTTTGTCCCTTTTTTCCTGGAATTCGTTGTGGTGGTTGTTTGGTAAGGAAATTAAGGTCTAGGGACTCTCTAGAGAGGTTTTTCCTTCAAGCGTAGCAGTGTCCACTATTTAGTCACAAGTCACCTTGTAGCTTTTTTATACTTTTACTTGTGGTTAGTAGGAGATAAATGACTGCTGGGCAGAGCCAAGTACAGGATACCATATCATATATTCTGAGGATGGTGGTTCAAATCCAGCATGTGTAGGTATGTAGATGAGGGCTTTTTTGTCCCATCAACCAAGAAGGGGCAGGAAGTGGTAGAGCTCCGGGCATAAAGAAAACCCCTCAACCTCGAGTAGACCCATGTTACACAGAAACTCCACCCTGTTAGCCTTCAATGCCCAGGCTGGATTTGAACCACGATTGTGAGATTTCACCTACCATGAACAGGTGTGAGATGGTTTTAAGATATTTAATTGGCTCTACTTTGCCTTCCTTTTGAATTATCTTCTGTTTGTTGATTTTAATGGAGGTCCAATGGTGTTTTCATCAAATGCCTGACCACTCTGGCTGAAGCTCCCTTTTTTTATCTGTCTCCCTGACTTTAGCGAAGGCTTCACACCTTTAATTTGAGCTCACTTGCTGTTTCTTTAATGTGATTTTGTGGAATTGCCCAGGTTTGAACTTGGAGCTTGGGCAATTTGTCCTAGATTTTTTTTCCCTCATGGCTAGCAGGCTCTAGTCATTGATGCACAGTATAGCTTCTGCCTTATTTTCTTTTTCTTGTGGGTAAAAGGAGATAAGAATACCATGGGCTGCCAGAGTCACTACGCAGTATCCTAAAGTCTAACAATTGTAGTTCAAAGCCAACCTGGGAAGGAAAGTTCATGAGGCTTTTATCTCCAGTCATCCAACAAGAGGCAGGAAGTAGTGGAGTAATAGCCTTGGACAAAACACCTCAAGCTGGATCCCACTCAAGACACACTGAACAATAAATCTCATCGACTTTCCTGCCGAGGCGTGCTTTGAACCATGATCCTCAGATTTCACCCACCAGGAGCAGCTTGGGTTGTAGCACTCAGGATTACAAGTGTGAGCCAACAGGTTAAAATCTTTAATTATTTCTTCTTTCCCCTTCCTTTGCATTGATTGATTGGTCTTGTTTTTGGGTGGTATTCTCAGGGCCTTGCCACTCAGGCTCAGGTATTCTTATTCTCTGGAAACTAGCTGTCTCCACAACTTGGGCACAGTTCAAGTACTGGCTCTTTGTTGCCTTTGATATTGTGTTCAGCCTAAAACTCAGGACCCCATTAGTGAGTCTTTCTGTCCCTTTTTTGTAGAGTTTGTAGTGGTGGTTGTTTTGTGATGAAATTAAAGTCTGTTGACTCTGTAGAGGGTTTTGTTCCCTCAAGAGTAGCAGGCTCTAGTATTGAGCCACAAGTCAACCTGTGGCGTGTTTTCCTTTTTCTGGTGGTTACTAGGAGATGAAGGTGGGCTGGGCAGCCAAGGACAATACACCACATCCTATACGTGAGTTGTGTGGTTCAAAGCTAGCTTGGGCAGGAATGTCCTTAAGGGCTCTTATGTCCCATCAAGCACCAAGTGGTAGGGAGTAGTAGAGCTCTCTGCTCAAAGAAAACATCTCAAACTCGAGCACACGCATCTCCTGGAGGAAAAGAAGCCTGCTACTCTTTCCTGCCCAGGCTGGCTTTGAACCACAATCGTGAGGTTTCACCTAACACGATCAAGTGTGACATGGTTGTAAAATGTTTCATTGGCTCTACTTTGCCTTCCTGTTCAATTAGTCTTCTCTTTGTTGATATTAATTGAGGTTCAATGGCTTGTTATTAAATGCCTGGACACTGCCTGAAGTTCCTTTTTGATCTGTCTCTCTGTCTTTAGAGAAGGTTTCACAGCTTGAGCCTGAGCTCAACTGCTGTTTCTTTATGGGTGTTTTCGTGATTTCCCAGGGTTGAACTTGGGGCATGGGCAAATTGTCGTAGATTTTTTTCCTCATGGCTACCAGGCTCTCACTATTTCATCCCGGCATAGCTTCTGCCTAATTTCCTTTACCTAGTGGTTAAAAGGAGAGAAGAAAATCATGGGCAGCCAAGATCACTCCACAAAGTCTGAAATCTGACAATTGTGGTTCAAAGCCAGCCTGGGCGGGAAAGTCCATGAGGCTTTTCTCTCCTTTCAACCACCAAGAGGCAGGAGGTAGTGGAGCTCTAGCCTTCAACAAAACACCTCAAGCTACAGCCACCCATGACACACTGAAGATCAAGTCTCATGGACTTTCCTGCCCAGGCTGGCTTTAATTCACGACCCTCAGATTTCACCCACCATTTGCAGCTCCAAATTGCAGCCCTCAGGATTACAGGTATGACGGCTGGCAAGGTGGATCAATGGTAGAGTGCTTTTCCTGCATGCATGAGGCACGAAGTTGGATTCCTCAGCACTCCATAAGCAGAAAACAGCCGGAAGTGGTGCTACGGCTCAGGTGGTAGGACCTTAGCCTTGAGCTAAAGAACTGAGGGACAATGCCCAGGCCTAAATGTAAGGCCCACGCCCGATAAAAAAAAAAAACAAAACAAATAAAAAAAAAAACATAAAAAACACAAAGGATGACAGGTGTGAGCCAAAATGTTAAAATCTTTAATTATCTGTTCTATTGCCTTCCTTTTCATTGATTGATAAGTCTTGTTTGTGGATGGTATTCTCGGGCTTTACCAGTCCCGCTGACGTATTCTTTTCTCATTCTCTGTAAAGTAGCTGTCTCCACAACATGGGCAGAGTTCTACTACTGGCTTTGTGTTGTTTTTTGCGTTTCGCTTAGGCCTAAACCTCCGGACCCCATCACTGAGTCTTTTGGTCCCTTCCATCATGGAGTTTATCCTGATGGTTGTTTGGGAAGAAAATTAAGGTCCGGTGGTTTTCCAGAGGGTTTCTTTCCCCTCAAGGAGAGCAGGCTCTACTATTGAGTCACAAGTCAACTTGTGGCTATTTTTTCTTTTACTGGTGGTTAATAGGAGATAAAGGTCTGCTGAGCAGCCAAGGACAGTACACCATATCAAATCATCTGTGCATTGTGGTTCAAAGGCAGCCTGGGAAGGAATGTCCATGAGGGCCCTTATTTCCCATTAACCACCAAGGGGCAGGAAGTAGTAGAGGTCCAGGTTCCAACCAAACAGCTCAACCTCCAGCACACCCATCTTACACTGGAAAACCAGCCTGCTAGATTTTCCTGCCCAGGCTGCCTTTGAACCATGATTATGAGATCATGAGAAAGTGTGAATTGCCTTGAAAATGTTTCATTGGCTCTACTTTGCTCTCCTGTTCAATTATTTTTCCCTTTGTTGATGTTAGTTGAGGTTCAATGGCTTGTGAATAAATACCTAGACACTCTGCCTGAAGTTCCTTTTTGATCCATCTTTCTGTCTTTAGAAAAGGCTTCACCCCTTGAGCCCGCGCTCCTCTTCTGTTTCTTGATTGTTGTTTTTCTGAAACTTGCCAGGGTTGAACTTGGAGCATGGGCAATTTATTGTAGATTCTTTTTCCTCATGTGTACCAGGCTCTCACTATTTCATTCCCAGCATAGCTTCGGCCTTATTTTCTTTTCCTAGTGGTTGAAAGGAGAGAAGAAAATCATGGGCAGCCAAGGTCACTACACAGTGTCTAAAATCTGACAATTGTGGTTCAAAGCCAGCCTGGGCAGGAAAGTCCATGAGGCTTTTCTCTCCTTTCAACCACCAAGAGGCAGGAAGTGGTGCAGCTCTAGCCTTCAACAAAACACCTCAAGCTGCAGCCTACCCATGACACACTGAAGATCAAGTCTCATGGACTTTCCTGCCCAGGCTGGCTTTGGTCCATGATCCTCAGATTTCACCCACCATTTGCAGCTCCAAATTGCAGCCCTCAGGATTAGAGGTGTAAGGGCTGGGAAGGTGGCTCAGTGGTAGAGTGCTTGCCTGCATGCATGAGGCCCTGAGTTCGATTCCTCAGCACCACATGAGCAGAAAACAGCCGGAAGTGGTGCTATGGCTCAGGTGGTAGAGCATTAGCCTTGAGCTGAAGAGCTGAAGAACAGTGCCCAGGTCTAGAATTCAGACCCCAGGACCAATAAAAAAAAAAAAAAAAATCAAAAAGGATTGCACGTGTGAGCCAAGATGATATAATCTGTAATTATCTGTTCTATCACCTTCCTTTTAACTGATTGATAATTCTTGTTTGTGGCTGGTGTTGTCAGGGCCTTACCACTAAAGCTCAGGTATTCTATTCTCATTCTCTGGAAATTAGCTGTCTCCACAACAGGGGCCAGAGTTAATTTCTGACTTTTTGTTGCTTTTTGCTTTTCACTTAGGCCTAAAACTCGGGACCCCATCACTGAGTCTTTTTGTCCCTTTTTTCCTGGAATTCGTTGTGGTGGTTGTTTGGTAAGGAAATTAAGGTCTAGGGACTCTCTAGAGAGGTTTTTCCTTCAAGCGTAGCAGTGTCCACTATTTAGTCACAAGTCACCTTGTAGCTTTTTTATACTTTTACTTGTGGTTAGTAGGAGATAAATGACTGCTGGGCAGAGCCAAGTACAGGATACCATATCATATATTCTGAGGATGGTGGTTCAAATCCAGCATGTGTAGGTATGTAGATGAGGGCTTTTTTGTCCCATCAACCAAGAAGGGGCAGGAAGTGGTAGAGCTCCGGGCATAAAGAAAACCCCTCAACCTCGAGTAGACCCATGTTACACAGAAACTCCACCCTGCTAGCCTTCAATGCCCAGGCTGGATTTGAACCACGATTGTGAGATTTCACCTACCATGAGCAGGTGTGAGATGGTTTTAAGATATTTAATTGGCTCTACTTTGCCTTCCTTTTGAATTATCTTCTGTTTGTTGATTTTAATGGAGGTCCAATGGTGTTTTCATCAAATGCCTGACCACTCTGGCTGAAGCTCCCTTTTTTTATCTGTCTCCCTGTCTTTAGCGAAGGCTTCACACCTTTAGTTTGAGCTCACTTGCTGTTTCTTTAATGTGATTTTGTGGAATTGCCCAGGTTTGAACTTGGAGCTTGGGCAATTTGTCCTAGATTTTTTTTTCCCTCATGGCTAGCAGGCTCTAGTCATTGATGCACAGTATAGCTTCTGCCTTATTTTCTTTTTCTTGTGGGTAAAAGGAGATAAGAATACCATGGGCTGCCAGAGTCACTACACAGTATCCTAAAGTCTAACAATTGTAGTTCAAACCAACCTGGGAAGGAAAGTTCATGAGGCTTTTATCTCCAGTCATCCAACAAGAGGCAGGAAGTAGTGGAGTAATAGCCTTGGACAAAACACCTCAAGCTGGATCCCACTCAAGACACACTGAACAATAAATCTCATCGACTTTCCTGCCGAGGCGTGCTTTGAACCATGATCCTCAGATTTCACCCACCATGAGCAGCTTGGGTTGTAGCACTCAGGATTACAAGTGTGAGCCAACAGGTTAAAATCTTTAATTATCTCTTCTTTCCCCTTCCTTTGCATTGATTGATTGGTCTTGTTTTTGGGTGGTATTCTCAGGGCCTTGCCACTCAGGCTCTGGTGTTCTTATTCTCTGGAAACTAGCTGTCTCCACAACTTGGGCACAGTTCAAGTACTGGCTCTTTGTTGCCTTTGCTATTGTGTTCAGCCTAAAACTCAGGACCCCATTAGTGAGTCTTTCTGTCCCTTTTTTGTAGAGTTTGTAGTGGTGGTGGTTTTGTGATGAAATTAAAGTCTGTTGACTCTGTAGAGGGTTTTGTTCCTTAAGAGTAGCAGGCTCTAGTATTGAGCCACAAGTCAAACTGTGGCGTGTTTTCCTTTTTCTGGTGGTTACTAGGAGATAAAGGTGGGCTGGGCAGCCAAGGACAATACACCACATCCTATACGTGAGTTGTGTGGTTCAAAGCTAGCTTGGGCAGGAATGTCCTTAAGGGCTCTTATGTCCCATCAAGCACCAAGTGGTAGGGAGTAGTAGAGCTCTATGCTCAAAGAAAACATCTCAAACTCGAGCACACGCATCTCCTGGAGGAAAAGAAGCCTGCTACTCTTTCCTGCCCAGGCTGGCTTTGAACCACAATCGTGAGGTTTCACCTAACACGAGCAAGTGTGACATGGTTGTAAAATGTTTCATTGGCTCTACTTTGCCTTCCTGTTCAATTAGTCTTCTCTTTGTTGATATTAATTGAGGTTCAATGGCTTGCTATTAAATGCCTGGACACTGCCTGAAGTTCCTTTTTGATCTGTCTCTCTGTCTTTAGAGAAGGTTTCACAGCTTGAGCCTGAGCTCAACTGCTGTTTCTTTATGGGTGTTTTCGTGATTTCCCAGGGTTGAACTTGGGGCATGGGCAATTTTTCGTAGATTTTTTTCCTCATGGCTACCAGGCTCTCACTATTTCATCCCGGCATAGCTTCTGCCTAATTTCCTTTACCTAGTGGTTAAAAGGAGAGAAGAAAATCATGGGCAGCCAAGATCACTCCACAAAGTCTGAAATCTGACAATTGTGGTTCAAAGCCAGCCTGGGCGGGAAAGTCCATGAGGCTTTTCTCTCCTTTCAACCACCAAGAGGCAGGAGGTAGTGGAGCTCTAGCCAACAAAAAAACACCTCAAGCTACAGCCACCCATGACACACTGAAGATCAAGTCTCATGGACTTTCCTGCCCAGGCTGGCTTTGATCCACGACCCTCAGATTTCACCCACCATTTGCAGCTCCAAATTGCAGCCCTCAGGATTACAGGTATGACGGCTGGCAAGGTGGATCAATGGTAGAGTGCTTTCCCTGCATGCATGAGGCACGAAGTTGGATTCCTCAGCACTCCATAAGCAGAAAACAGCCGGAAGTGGTGCTATGGCTCAGGTGGTAGGACCTTAGCCTTGAGCTAAAGAACTGAGGGACAATGCCCAGGCCTAAATGTAAGGCCCACGCCCGATAAAAAAAAAAAAAAAAACATAAAAAACACAAAGGATGACAGGTGTGAGCCAAGATGTTAAAATCTTTAATTATCTGTTCTATGGCCTTCCTTTTCATTGATTGATGTCTTGTTTATGGATGGTATTCTCGGGCTTTACCAGTCCCGCTGACGTATTCTTTTCTCATTCTCTGTAAAGTAGCTGTCTCCACAACATGGGCAGAGTTCTACTACTGGCTTTGTGTTGCTTTTTGCGTTTCGCTTAGGCCTAAACCTCCGGACCCCATCACTGAGTCTTTTGGTCCCTTCCATCATGGAGTTTATACTGATGGTTGTTTGGGAAGAAAATTAAGGTCCGGTGGTTTTCCAGAGGGTTTCTTTCCCCTCAAGGAGAGCAGGCTCTACTATTGAGTTACAAGTCAACTTGTGGCTATTTTTTCTTTTACTGGTGGTTAATAGGAGATAAAGGTCTGCTGAGCAGCCAAGGACAGTACACCATATCAAATCATCTGTGCATTGTGGTTCAAAGGCAGCCTGGGAAGGAATGTCCATGAGGGCCCTTATTTCCCATTAACCACCAAGGGGCAGGAAGTAGTAGAGGTCCAGGTTCCAACCAAACAGCTCAACCTCCAGCACACCCATGTTACACTGGAAAACCAGCCTGCTAGATTTTCCTGCCCAGGCTGCCTTTGAACCATGATTATGAGATCATGAGAAAGTGTGAATTGCCTTGAAAATGTTTCATTGGCTCTACTTTGCTCTCCTGTTCAATTATTTTTCCCTTTGTTGATGTTAATTGAGGTTCAATGGCTTGTGAATAAATACCTAGACACTCTGCCTGAAGTTCCTTTTTGATCCATCTTTCTGTCTTTAGAAATGGCTTCACCCCTTGAGCCCGAGCTCCTCTTCTGTTTCTTGATTTTTGTTTTTCGGAAACTTGCCAGGGTTGAACTTGGAGCATGGGCAATTTATTGTAGATTCTTTTTCCTCATGTGTACCAGGCTCTCACTATTTCATTCCCAGCATAGCTTCGGCCTTATTTTCTTTTCCTAGTGGTTGAAAGGAGAGAAGAAAATCATGGGCAGCCAAGGTCACTACACAGTGTCTAAAATCTGACAATTGTGGTTCAAAGCCAGCCTGGGCAGGAAAGTCCATGAGGCTTTTCTCTCCTTTCAACCACCAAGAGGCAGGAAGTGGTGCAGCTCTAGCCTTCAACAAAACACCTCAAGCTGCAGCCTACCCATGACACACTGAAGATCAAGTCTCATGGACTTTCCTGCCCAGGCTGGCTTTGGTCCATGATCCTCAGATTTCACCCACCATTTGCAGCTCCAAATTGCAGCCCTCAGGATTAGAGGTGTAAGGGCTGGGAAGGTGGCTCAGTGGTAGAGTGCTTGCCTGCATGCATGAGGCCCTGAGTTCGATTCCTCAGCACCACATGAGCAGAAAACAGCCGGAAGTGGTGCTATGGCTCAGGTGGTAGAGCATTAGCCTTGAGCTGAAGAGCTGAAGAACAGTGCCCAGGTCCAGAATTCAGACCCCAGGACCGATAAAAAAAAAAAAAAAAAATCAAAAAGGATTACATGTGGGAGCCAAGATGATATAATCGGTAATTATCTGTTCTATCACCTTCCTTTTAACTGATTGATAATTCTTGTTTGTGGCTGGTGTTGTCAGGGCCTTACCACTAAAGCTCAGGTATTCTATTCTCATTCTCTGAAAATTAGCTGTCTCCACAACAGGGGCCAGAGTTAATTTCTGACTTTTTGTTGCTTTTTGCTTTTCACTTAACCTAAAACTCGGGACCCCATCACTGAGTCTTTTTGTCCCTTTTTTCCTGGAATTCGTTGTGGTGGTTGTTTGGTAAGGAAATTAAGGTCTAGGGACTCTCTAGAGAGGTTTTTCCTTCAAGCGTAGCAGTGTCCACTATTTAGTCACAAGTCCCCTTGTAGCTTTTTTTTTACTTTTACTTGTGGTTAGTAGGAGATAAATGACTGCTGGGCACAGCCAAGTACAGGATACCATATCATATATTCTGAGGATGGTGGTTCAAATCCAGCATGTGTAGGTATGTAGATGAGGGCTTTTTTCTCCCATCAACCAAGAAGGGGCAGGAAGTGGTAGAGCTCCGGGCATAAAGAAAAGCCCTCAACCTCGAGTAGAGCCATGTTACACAGAAACTCCACCCTGCTAGCCTTCAATGCCCAGGCTGGATTTGAACCACGATTGTGAGATTTCACCTACCTTGAGCAGGTGTGAGATGGTTTTAAGATATTTAATTGGCTCTACTTTGCCTTCCTTTTGAATTATCTTCTGTTTGTTGATTTTAATGGAGGTCCAATGGCGTTTTCATCAAATGCCTGACCACTCTGGCTGAAGCTCCCTTTTTTTATCTGTCTCCCTGTCTTTAGCGAAGGCTTCACACCTTTAGTTTGAGCTCACTTGCTTTTTCTTTAATGTGATTTTGTGGAATTGCCCAGGTTTGAACTTGGAGCTTGGGCAATTTGTCCTAGATTTTTTTTCCCCTCATGGCTAGCAGGCTCTAGTCATTGATGCACAGTATAGCTTCTGCCTTATTTTCTTTTTCTTGTGGGTAAAAGGAGATAAGAATACCATGGGCTGCCAGAGTCACTCCGCAGTATCCTAAAGTCTAACAATTGTAGTTCAAAGCCAACCTGGGAAGGAAAGTTCATGAGGCTTTTATCTCCAGTCATCCAACAAGAGGCAGGAAGTAGTGGAGTAATAGCCTTGGACAAAACACCTCAAGCTGGATCCCACTCAAGACACACTGAACAATAAATCTCATCGACTTTCCTGCCGAGGCGTGCTTTGAACCATGATCCTCAGATTTCACCCACCAGGAGCAGCTTGGGTTGTAGCACTCAGGATTACAAGTGTGAGCCAACATGTTAAAATCTTTAATTATCTCTTCTTTCCCCTTCCTTTGCATTGATTGATTGGTCTTGTTTTTAGGTGGTATTCTCAGGGCCTTGCCACTCAGGCTCAGGTATTCTTATTCTCTGGAAACTAGCTGTCTCCACAACTTGGGCACAGTTCAAGTACTGGCTCTTTGTTGCCTTTGCTATTGTGTTCAGCCTAAAACTCAGGACCCCATTAGTGAGTCTTTCTGTCCCTTTTTTGTAGAGTTTGTAGTGGTGGTTGTTTTGTGATGAAATTAAAGTCTGTTGACTCTGTAGAGGGTTTTGTTCCCTCAAGAGTAGCAGGCTCTAGTATTGAGCCACAAGACAACCTGTGGCGTGTTTTCCTTTTTCTGGTGGTTACTAGGAGATAAAGGTGGGCTGGGCAGCCAAGGACAATACACCACATCCTATACGTGAGTTGTGTGGTTCAAAGCTAGCTTGGGCAGGAATGTCCTTAAGGGCTCTTATGTCCCATCAAGCACCAAGTGGTAGGGAGTAGTAGAGCTCTATGCTCAAAGAAAACATCTCAAACTCGAGCACACGCATCTCCTGGAGGAAAAGAAGCCTGCTACTCTTTCCTGCCCAGGCTGGCTTTGAACCACAATCGTGAGGTTTCACCTAACACGAGCAAGTGTGACATGGTTGTAAAATGTTTCATTGGCTCTACTTTGCCTTCCTGTTCAATTAGTCTTCTCTTTGTTGATATTAATTGAGGTTCAATGGCTTGTTATTAAATGCCTGGACACTGCCTGAAGTTCCTTTTTGATCTGTCTCTCTGTCTTTAGAGAAGGTTTCACAGCTTGAGCCTGAGCTCAACTGCTGTTTCTTTATGGGTGTTTTCGTGATTTCCCAGGGCATGGGCAATTTGTCGTAGATTTTTTTCCTCATGGCTACCAGGCTCTCACTATTTCATCCCGGCATAGCTTCTGCCTAATTTCCTTTTCCTAGTGGTTAAAAGGAGAGAAGAAAATCATGGGCAGCCAAGATCACTCCACAAAGTCTGAAATCTGACAATTGTGGTTCAAAGCCAGCCTGGGCAGGAAAGTCCATGAGGCTTTTCTCTCCTTTCAACCACCAAGAGGCAGGAGGTAGTGGAGCTCTAGCCTTCAACAAAACACCTCAAGCTACAGCCCCCCATGACACACTGAAGATCAAGTCTCATGGACTTTCCTGCCCAGGCTGGCTTTGATCCACGACCCTCAGATTTCACCCACCATTTGCAGCTCCAAATTGCAGCCCTCAGGATTACAGGTATGACGCCTGGCAAGGTGGATCAATGGTAGAGTGCTTTCCCTGCATGCATGAGGCACTAAGTTGGATTCCTCAGCACTCCATAAGCAGAAAACAGCCGGAAGTGGTGCTATGGCTCAGGTGGTAGGGCCTGAGCCTTGAGCTAAAGAACTGAGGGACAATGCCCAGGCCTAAATGTAAGGCCCACGCCCGATAAAAAAAAAAAACAAAAAAAATAAAAAAAAAAAAACATAAAAAACACAAAGGATGACAGGTGTGAGCCAAGATGTTAAAATCTTTAATTATCTGTTCTATTGCCTTCCTTTTCATTGATTGATAAGTCTTGTTTGTGGATGGTATTCTCGGGCTTTACCAGTCCCGCTGACGTATTCTTTTCTCATTCTCTGTAAAGTAGCTGTCTCCACAACATGGGCAGAGTTCTACTACTGGCTTTGTGTTGCTTTTTGCGTTTCGCTTAGGCCTAAACCTCCGGACCCCATCACTGAGTCTTTTGGTCCCTTCCATCATGGAGTTTATCCTGATGGTTGTTTGGGAAGAAAATTAAGGTCCGGTGGTTTTCCAGAGGGTTTCTTTCCCCTCAAGGAGAGCAGGCTCTACTATTGAGTCACAAGTCAACTTGTGGCTATTTTTCTTTTACTGGTGGTTAATAGGAGATAAAGGTCTGCTGAGCAGCCAAGGACAGTACACCATATCAAATCATCTGTGCATTGTGGTTCAAAGGCAGCCTGGGCAGGAATGTCCATGAGGGCCCTTATTTCCCGTTAACCACCAAGGGGCAGGAAGTAGTAGAGGTCCAGGTTCCAACCAAACAGCTCAACCTCCAGCACACCCATCTTACACCGGAAAACCAGCCTGCTAGATTTTCCTGCCCAGGCTGCCTTTGAACCATGATTATGAGATCATGAGAAAGTGTGAGTTGCCTTGAAAATGTTTCATTGGCTCTACTTTGCCCTCCTGTTCAATTATTTTTCCCTTTGTTGATGTTAGTTGAGGTTCAATGGCTTGTGAATAAATACCTAGACACTCTGCCTGAAGTTCCTTTTTGATCCATCTTTCTGTCTTTAGAAAAGGCTTCACCCCTTGAGCCCGCGCTCCTCTTCTGTTTCTTGATTGTTGTTTCTCTGAAACTTGCCAGGGTTGAACTTGGAGCATGGGCAATTTATTGTAGATTCTTTTTCCTCATGTGTACCAGGCTCTCACTATTTCATTCCCAGCATAGCTTCGGCCTTATTTTCTCTTCCTAGTGGTTGAAAGGAGAGAAGAAAATCATGGGCAGCCAAGGTCACTACACAGTGTCTAAAATCTGACAATTGTGGTTCAAAGCCAGCCTGGGCAGGAAAGTCCATGAGGCTTTTCTCTCCTTTCAACCACCAAGAGGCAGGAAGTAGTGCAGCTCTAGCCTTCAACAAAACACCTCAAGCTGCAGCCTACCCATGACACACTGAAGATCAAGTCTCATGGACTTTCCTGCCCAGGCTGGCTTTGGTCCATGATCCTCAGATTTCACCCACCATTTGCAGCTCCAAATTGCAGCCCTCAGGATTAGAGGTGTAAGGGCTGGGAAGGTGGCTCAGTGGTAGAGTGCTTGCCTGCATGCATGAGGCCCTGAGTTCTATTCCTCAGAACCACATGAGCAGAAAACAGCCGGAAGTGGTGCTATGGCTCAGGTGGTAGAGCATTAGCCTTGAGCTGAAGAGCTGAAGAACAGTGCCCAGGTCCAGAATTCAGACCCCAGGACCAATAAAAAAAAAAAAAAAATCCAAAAGGATTACACGTGTGGGCCAAGATGATATAGTCGGTAATTATCTGTTCTATCACCTTCCTTTTAACTGATTGATAATTCTTGTTTGTGGCTGGTGTTGTCAGGGCCTTACCACTAAAGCTCAGGTATTCTATTCTCATTCTCTGGAAATTAGCTGTCTCCACAACAGGGGCCAGAGTTAATTTCTGACTTTTTGTTGCTTTTTGCTTTTCACTTAGGCCTAAAACTCGTCACCCCATCACTGAGTCCTTTTGTCCCTTTTTTCCTGGAATTCATTCTGGTGGTTGTTTGGTAAGGAAATTAAGGTCTAGGGACTCTCTAGAGAGGTTTTTCCTTCAAGCGTAGCAGTGTCCACTATTTAGTCACAAGTCACCTAGTAGCTTTTTTTTTACTTTTACTTGTGGTTAGTAGGAGATAAATGACTAATGGGCAGAGCCAAGTACAGGATACCGTATCATATATTCTGAGGATGGTGGTTCAAATCCAGCATGTGTAGGTATGTAGATGAGGGCTTTTTTCTCCCATCAACCAAGAAGGGGCAGGAAGTGGTAGAGCTCCGGGCATAAAGAAAACCCCTCAACCTCGAGTAGACCCATGTTACACAGAAACTCCACCCTGCTAGCCTTCAATGCCCAGGCTGGATTTGAACCACGATTGTGAGATTTCAACTACCATGAGCAGGTGTGAGATGGTTTTAAGATATTTAATTGGCTCTACTTTGCCTTCCTTTTGAATTATCTTCTGTTTGTTGATTTTAATGGAGGTCCAATGGTGTTTTCATCAAATGCCTGACCACTCTGGCTGAAGCTCCCTTTTTTTATCTGTCTCCCTGTCTTTAGCGAAGGCTTCACACCTTTAGTTTGAGCTCACTTGCTGTTTCTTTAATGTGATTTTGTGGAATTGCCCAGGTTTGAACTTGGAGCTTGGGCAATTTGTCCTAGATTTTTTTCCCCTCATGGCTAGCAGGCTCTAGTCATTGATGCCCAGTATAGCTTCTGCCTTATTTTCTTTTTCTTGTGGGTAAAAGGAGATAAGAATACCATGGGCTGCCAGAGTCACTCCGCAGTATCCTAAAGTCTAACAATTGTAGTTCAAAGCCAACCTGGGAAGGAAAGTTCATGAGGCTTTTATCTCCAGTCATCCAACAAGAGGCAGGAAGTAGTGGAGTAATAGCCTTGGACAAAACACCTCAAGCTGGATCCCACTCAAGACACACTGAACAATAAATCTCATCGACTTTCCTGCCGAGGCGTGCTTTGAACCATGATCCTCAGATTTCACCCACCATGAGCAGCTTGGGTTGTAGCACTCAGGATTACAAGTGTGAGCCAACAGTTTAAAATCTTAAATTATCTCTTCTTTCCCCTTCCTTTGCATTGATTGATTGGTCTTGTTTTTGGGTGGTATTCTCAGGGCCTTGCCACTCAGGCTCAGGTATTCTTATTCTCTGGAAACTAGCTGTCTCCACAACTTGGGCACAGTTCAAGTACTTGCTCTTTGTTGCCTTTGCTATTGTGTTCAGCCTAAAACTCAGGACCCCATTAGTGAGTCTTTCTGTCCCTTTTTTGTAGAGTTTGTAGTGGTGGTTGTTTTGTGATGAAATTAAAGTCTGTTGACTCTGTAGAGGGTTTTGTTCCCTCAAGAGTAGCAGGCTCTAGTATTGAGCCACAAGTCAACCTGTGGCGTGTTTTCCTTTTTCTGGTGGTTACTAGGAGATAAAGGTGGGCTGGGCAGCCAAGGACAATACACCACATCCTATACGTGAGTTGTGTGGTTCAAAGCTAGCTTGGGCAGGAATGTCCTTAAGGGCTCTTATGTCCCATCAAGCACCAAGTGGTAGGGAGTAGTAGAGCTCTCTGCTCAAAGAAAACATCTCAAACTCGAGCACACGCATCTCCTGGAGGAAAAGAAGCCTGCTACTCTTTCCTGCCCAGGCTGGCTTTGAACCACAATCGTGAGGTTTCACCTAACACGAGCAAGTGTGACATGGTTGTAAAATGTTTCATTGGCTCTACTTTGCCTTCCTGTTCAATTAGTCTTCTCTTTGTTGATATTAATTGAGGTTCAATGGCTTGTTATTAAATGCCTGGACACTGCCTGAAGTTCCTTTTTGATCTGTCTCTCTGTCTTTAGAGAAGGTTTCACAGCTTGAGCCTGAGCTCAACTGCTGTTTCTTTATGGGTGTTTTCGTGATTTCCCAGGGTTGAACTTGGGGCATGGGCAATTTGTCGTAGATTTTTTTCCTCATGGCTACCAGGCTCTCACTATTTCATCCCGGCATAGCTTCTGCCTAATTTCCTTTACCTAGTGGTTAAAAGGAGAGAAGAAAATCATGGGCAGCCAAGATCACTCCACAAAGTCTGAAATCTGACAATTGTGGTTCAAAGCCAGCCTGGGCGGGAAAGTCCATGAGGCTTTTCTCTCCTTTCAACCACCAAGAGGCAGGAGGTAGTGGAGCTCTAGCCAACAAAAAAACACCTCAATCTACAGCCACCCATGACACACTGAAGATCAAGTCTCATGGACTTTCCTGCCCAGGCTGCGTTTGATCCACGACCCTCAGAGTTCACCCAACATTTGCAGCTCCAAATTGCAGCCCTCAGGATTACAGGTATGACGGCTGGCAAGGTGGATCAATGGTAGAGTGCTTTCCCTGCGTGCATGAGGCACGAAGTTGGATTCCTCAGCACTCCATAAGCAGAAAACAGCCGGAAGTGGTGCTATGGCTCAGGTGGTAGGACCTTAGCCTTGAGCTAAAGAACTGAGGGACAATGCCTAGGCCTAAATGTAAGGCCCACGCCCGATAAAAAAAAAAAAAAAAAACAAATAAAAAAAAAACATAAAAAACACAAAGGATGACAGGTGTGAGCCAAGATGTTAAAATCTTTAATTATCTGTTCTATTGCCTTCCTTTTCATTGATTGATAAGTCTTGTTTGTGGATGGTATTCTCGGGCTTTACCAGTCCCGCTGACGTATTCTTTTCTCATTCTCTGTAAAGTAGCTGTCTCCACAACATGGGCAGAGTTCTACTACTGGCTTTGTGTTGCTTTTTGCGTTTCGCTTAGGCCTAAACCTCCGGACCCCATCACTGAGTCTTTTGGTCCCTTCCATCATGGAGTTTATCCTGATGGTTGTTTGGGAAGAAAATTAAGGTCCGGTGGTTTTCCAGAGGGTTTCTTTCCCCTCAAGGAGAGCAGGCTCTACTATTGAGTCACAAGTCAACTTGTGGCTATTTTTTCTTTTACTGGTGGTTAATAGGAGATAAAGGTCTGCTGAGCAGCCAAGGACAGTACACCATATCAAATCATCTGTGCATTGTGGTTCAAAGGCAGCCAGGGCAGGAATGTCCATGAGGGCCCTTATTTCCCATTAACCACCAAGGGGCAGGAAGTAGTAGAGGTCCAGGTTCCAACCAAACAGCTCAACCTCCAGCACACCCATCTTACACCGGAAAACCAGCCTGCTAGATTTTCCTGCCCAGGCTGCCTTTGAACCATGATTATGAGATCATGAGAAAGTGTGAGTTGCCTTGAAAATGTTTCATTGGCTCTACTTTGCCCTCCTGTTCAATTATTTTTCCCTTTGTTGATGTTAGTTGAGTTTCAATGGCTTGTGAATAAATACCTAGACACTCTGCCTGAAGTTCCTTTTTGATCCATCTTTCTGTCTTTAGAAAAGGCTTCACCCCTTGAGCCCGCGCTCCTCTTCTGTTTCTTGATTGTAGTTTTTCTGAAACTTGCCAGGGTTGAACTTGGATCATGGGCAATTTATTGTAGATTCTTTTTCCTCATGTGTACCAGGCTCTCACTATTTCATTCCCAGCATAGCTTCGGCCTTATTTTCTTTTCTTAGTGGTTGAAAGGAGAGAAGAAAATCATGGGCAGCCAAGGTCACTACACAGTGTCTAAAATCTGACAATTGTGGTTCAAAGCCAGCCTGGGCAGGAAAGTCCATGAGGCTTTTCTCTCCTTTCAACCACCAAGAGGCAGGAGGTAGTGGAGCTCTAGCCTTCAACAAAACACCTCAAGCTGCAGCCTACCCATGACACACTGAAGATCAAGTCTCATGGACTTTCCTGCCCAGGCTGGCTTTGGTCCATGATCCTCAGATTTCACCCACCATTTGCAGCTCCAAATTGCAGCCCTCAGGATTAGAGGTGTAAGGGCTGGGAAGGTGGCTCAGTGGTAGAGTGCTTGCCTGCATGCATGAGGCCCTGAGTTCGATTCCTCAGCACCACATGAGCAGAAAACACCTGGAAGTGGTGCTATGGCTCAGGTGGTAGAGCATTAGCCTTGAGCTGAAGAGCTGAAGAACAGTGCCCAGGTCCAGAATTCAGACCCCAGGACCAATAAAAAAAAAAAAAATCAAAAAGGATTACACGTGTGAGCCAAGATGATATAATCTGTAATTATCTGTTCTATCACCTTCCTTTTAACTGATTGATAATTCTTGTTTGTGGCTGGTGTTGTCAGGGCCTTACCACTAAAGCTCAGGTATTCTATTCTCATTCTCTGGAAATTAGCTGTCTCCACAACAGGGGCCACAGTTAATTTCTGACTTTTTGTTGCTTTTTGCTTTTCACTTAGGCCTAAAACTCGGGACCCCATCACTGAGACTTTTTGTCCCTTTTTTCCTGGAATTCGTTGTGGTGGTTGTTTGGTAAGGAAATTAAGGTCTAGGGACTCTCTAGAGAGGTTTTTCCTTCAAGCGTAGCAGTGTCCACTATTTAGTCACAAGTCACCTTTTAGCTTCTTTTTACTTTTACTTGTGGTTAGTAGGAGATAAATGACTGCTGGGCAGAGCCAAGTACAGGATACCATATCATATATTCTGAGGATGGTGGTTCAAATCCAGCATGTGTAGGTATGTAGATGAGGGCTTTTTTCTCCCATCAACCAAGAAGGGGCAGGAAGTGGTAGAGCTCCGGGCATAAAGAAAACCCCTCAACCTCGAGTAGACCCATGTTACACAGAAACTCCACCCTGCTAGCCTTCAATGCCCAGGCTCGATTTGAACCACGATTGTGAGATTTCACCTACCATGAGCAGGTGTGAGATGGTTTTAAGATATTTAATTGGCTCTACTTTGCATTCCTTTTGAATTATCTTCTGTTTGTTGATTTTAATGGAGGTCCAATGGTGTTTTCATCAAATGCCTGACCACTCTGGCTGAAGCTCCCTTTTTTTATCTGTCTCCCTGTCTTTAGCGAAGGCTTCACACCTTTAGTTTGAGCTCACTTGTTGTTTCTTTAATGTGATTTTGTGGAATTGCCCAGGTTTGAACTTGGAGTTTGGGCAATTTGTCCTAGATTTTTTTTCCCCTCATGGCTAGCAGGCTCTAGTCATTGATGCACAGTATAGCTTCTGCCTTATTTTCTTTTTCTTGTGGGTAAAAGGAGATAAGAATACCATGGGCTGCCAGAGTCACTCCGCAGTATCCTAAAGTCTAACAATTGTAGTTCAAAGCCAACCTGGGAAGGAAAGTTCATGAGGCTTTTATCTCCAGTCATCCAACAAGAGGCAGGAAGTAGTGGAGTAATAGCCTTGGACAAAACACCTCAAGCTGGATCCCACTCAAGACACACTGAACAATAAATCTCATCGACTTTCCTGCCGAGGCGTGCTTTGAACCATGATCCTCAGATTTCACCCACCAGGAGCAGCTTGGGTTGTAGCACTCAGGATTACAAGTGTGAGCCAACAGGTTAAAATCTTAAATTATCTCTTCTTTCCCCTTCCTTTGCATTGATTGATTGGTCTTGTTTTTGGGTGGTATTCTCAGGGCCTTGCCACTCAGGCTCAGGTATTCTTATTCTCTGGAAACTAGCTGTCTCCACAACTTGGGCACAGTTCAAGTACTGGCTCTTTGTTGCCTTTGCTATTGTGTTCAGCCTAAAACTCAGGACCCCATTAGTGAGTCTTTCTGTCCCTTTTTTGTAGAGTTTGTAGTGCTGGTGGTTTTGTGATGAAATTAAAGTCTGTTGACTCTGTAGAGGGTTTTGTTCCCTCAAGAGTAGCAGGCTCTAGTATTGAGCCACAAGTCAACCTGTGGCGTGTTTTCCTTTTTCTGGTGGTTACTAGGAGATAAAGGTGGGCTGGGCAGCCAAGGACAATACACCACATCCTATACGTGAGTTGTGTGGTTCAAAGCTAGCTTGGGCAGGAATGTCCTTAAGGGCTCTTATGTCCCATCAAGCACCAAGTGGTAGGGAGTAGTAGAGCTCTATGCTCAAAGAAAACATCTCAAACTCGAGCACACGCATCTCCTGGAGGAAAAGAAGCCTGCTACTCTTTCCTGCCCAGGCTGGCTTTGAACCACAATCGTGAGGTTTCACCTAACACGAGCAAGTGTGACATGGTTGTAAAATGTTTCATTGGCTCTACTTTGCCTTCCTGTTCAATTAGTCTTCTCTTTGTTGATATTAATTGAGGTTCAATGGCTTGTTATTAAATGCCTGGACACTGCCTGAAGTTCCTTTTTGATCTGTCTCTCTGTCTTTAGAGAAGGTTTCACAGCTTGAGCCTGAGCTCAACTGCTGTTTCTTTATGGGTGTTTTCGTGATTTCCCAGGGTTGAACTTGGGGCATGGGCAATTTGTCGTAGATTTTTTTCCTCATGGCTACCAGGCTCTCACTATTTCATCCCGGCGTAGCTTCTGCCTAATTTCCTTTACCTAGTGGTTAAAAGGAGAGAAGAAAATCATGGGCAGCCAAGATCACTCCACAAAGTCTGAAATCTGACAATTGTGGTTCAAAGCCAGCCTGGGCAGGAAAGTCCATGAGGCTTTTCTCTCCTTTCAACCACCAAGAGGCAGGAGGTAGTGGAGCTCTAGCCTTCAACAAAACACCTCAAGCTACAGCCCCCCATGACACACTGAAGATCAAGTCTCATGGACTTTCCTGCCCAGGCTGGCTTTGATCCACGACCCTCAGATTTCACCCACCATTTCCAGCTCCAAATTGCAGCCCTCAGGATTACAGGTATGACGGCTGGCAAGGTGGATCAATGGTAGAGTGCTTTCCCTGCATGCATGAGGCACTAAGTTGGATTCCTCAGCACTCCATAAGCAGAAAACAGCCAGAAGTGGTGCTATGGCTCAGGTGGTAGGGCCTTAGCCTTGAGCTAAAGAACTGAGGGACAATGCCCGGGCCTAAATGTAAGGCCCACGACCGACAAAAAAAAAAAACAAAACAAATAAAAAAAAAACCATAAAAAACACAAAGGATGACAGGTGTGAGCCAAGATGTGAAAATCTTTAACTATCTGTTCTATGGCCTTCCTTTTCATTGATTGATAAGTCTTGTTTGTGGATGGTATTCTCGGGCTTTACCAGTCCCGCTGACGTATTCTTTTCTCATTCTCTGTAAAGTAGCTGTCTCCACAACATGGGCAGAGTTCTACTACTGGCTTTGTGTTGCTTTTTGCGTTTCGCTTAGGCCTAAACCTCCGGACCCCATCACTGAGTCCTTTGGTCCCTTCCATCATGGAGTTTATACTGATGGTTGTTTGGGAAGAAAATTAAGGTCCGGTGGTTTTCCAGAGGGTTTCTTTCCCCTCAAGGAGAGCAGGCTCTACTATTGAGTCACAAGTCAACTTGTGGCTATTTTTTCTTTTACTGGTGGTTAATAGGAGATAAAGGTCTGCTGAGCAGCCAAGGACAGTACACCATATCAAATCATCTGTGCATTGTGGTTCAAAGGCAGCCTGGGCAGGAATGTCCATGAGGGCCCTTATTTCCCATTAACCACCAAGGGGCAGGAAGTAGTAGAGGTCCAGGTTCCAACCAAACAGCTCAACCTCCAGCACACCCATCTTACACCGGAAAACCAGCCTGCTAGATTTTCCTGCCCAGGCTGCCTTTGAACCATGATTATGAGATCATGAGAAAGTGTGAGTTGCCTTGAAAATGTTTCATTGGCTCTACTTTGCCCTCCTGTTCAATTATTTTTCCCTTTGTTGATGTTAGTTGAGGTTCAATGGCTTGTGAATAAATACCTAGACACTCTGCCTGAAGTTCCTTTTTGATCCATCTTTCTGTCTTTAGAAAAGGCTTCACCCCTTGAACCCATGCTCCTCTTCTGTTTCTTGATTGTTGTTTTTCTGAAACTTGCCAGGGTTGAACTTGGAGCATGGGCAATTTATTGTAGATTCTTTTTCCTCATGTGTACCAGGCTCTCACTATTTCATTCCCAGCATAGCTTCGGCCTTATTTTCTTTTCCTAGTGGTTGAAAGGAGAGAAGAAAATCATGGGCAGCCAAGGTCACTACACAGTGTCTAAAATCTGACAATTGTGGTTCAAAGCCAGCCTGGGCAGGAAAGTCCATGAGGCTTTTCTCTCCTTTCAACCACCAAGAGGCAGGAGGTAGTGGAGCTCTAGCCTTCAACAAAACACCTCAAGCTGCAGCCTACCCATGACACACTGAAGATCAAGTCTCATGGACTTTCCTGCCCAGGCTGGCTTGGGTCCATGATCCTCAGATTTCACCCACCATTTGCAGCTCCAAATTGCAGCCCTCAGGATTAGAGGTGTAAGGGCTGGGAAGGTGGCTCAGTGGTAGAGTGCTTGCCTGCATGCATGAGGCCCTGAGTTCGATTCCTCAGCACCACATGAGCAGAAAACAGCCGGAAGTGGTGCTATGGCTCAGGTGGTAGAGCATTAGCCTTGAGCTGAAGAGCTGAAGAACAGTGCCCAGGTCCAGAATTCAGACCCCAGGACCAATAAAAAAAAAAAAAAAATCAAAAAGGATTACACGTGTGAGCCAAGATGATATAATCTGTAATTATCTGTTCTATCACCTTCCTTTTAACTGATTGATAATTCTTGTTTGTGGCTGGTGTTGTCAGGGCCTTACCACTAAAGCTCAGGTATTCTATTCTCATTCTCTGGAAATTAGCTGTCTCCACAACAGGGGCCAGAGTTAATTTCTGACTTTTTGTTGCTTTTTGCTTTTCACTTAGGCCTAAAACTCGGGACCCCATCACTGAGTCTTTTTGTCCCTTCTTTCCTGGAATTCGTTGTGGTGGTTGTTTGGTAAGGAAATTAAGGTCTAGGGACTCTCTAGAGAGGTTTTTCCTTCAAGCGTAGCAGTGTCCACTATTTAGTCACAAGTCACCTTGTAGCTTTTTTTTTACTTTTACTTGTGGTTAGTAGGAGATAAATGACTGCTGGGCAGAGCCAAGTACAGGATACCATATCATATATTCTGAGGATGGTGGTTCAAATCCAGCATGTGTAGGTATGTAGATGAGGGCTTTTTTCTCCCATCAACCAAGAAGGGGCAGGAAGTGGTAGAGCTCGGGGCATAAAGAAAACCCCTCAACCTCGAGTAGACCCATGTTACACAGAAACTCCACCCTGCTAGCCTTCAATGCCCAGGCTGGATTTGAACCACGATTGTGAGATTTCACCTACCATGAGCAGGTGTGAGATGGTTTTAAGATATTTAATTGGCTCTACTTTGCCTTCCTTTTGAATTATCTTCTGTTTGTTGATTTTAATGGAGGTCCAATGGTGTTTTCATCAAATGCCTGACCACTCTGGCTGAAGCTCCCTTTTTTTATCTGTCTCCCTGTCTTTAGCGAAGGCTTCACACCTTTAGTTTGAGCTCACTTGCTGTTTCTTTAATGTGATTTTGTGGAATTGCCCAGGTTTGAACTTGGAGCTTGGGCAATTTGTCCTAGATTTTTTTTCCCCTCATGGCTAGCAGGCTCTAGTCATTGATGCACAGTATAGCTTCTGCCTTATTTTCTTTTTCTTGTGGGTAAAAGGAGATAAGAATACCATGGGCTGCCAGAGTCACTACGCAGTATCCTAAAGTCTAACAATTGTAGTTCAAAGCCAACCTGGGAAGGAAAGTTCATGAGGCTTTTATCTCCAGTCATCCAACAAGAGGCAGGAAGTAGTGGAGTAATAGCCTTGGACAAAACACCTCAAGCTGGATCCCACTCAAGACACACTGAACAATAAATCTCATCGACTTTCCTGCCGAGGCGTGCTTTGAACCATGATCCTCAGATTTCACCCACCAGGAGCAGCTTGGGTTGTAGCACTCAGGATTACAAGTGTGAGCCAACAGGTTAAAATCTTTAATTATCTCTTCTTTCCCCTTCCTTTGCATTGATTGATTGGTCTTGTTTTTGGGTGGTATTCTCAGGGCCTTGCCACTCAGGCTCAGGTATTCTTATTCTCTGGAAACTAGCTGTCTCCACAACTTGGGCACAGTTCAAGTACTGGCTCTTTGTTGCCTTTGCTATTGTGTTCAGCCTAAAACTCAGGACCCCATTAGTGAGTCTTTCTGTCCCTTTTTTGTAGAGTTTGTAGTGGTGGTGGTTTTGTGATGAAATTAAAGTCTGTTGACTCTGTAGAGGGTTTTGTTCCCTCAAGAGTAGCAGGCTCTAGTATTGAGCCACAAGTCAACCTGTGGCGTGTTTTCCTTTTTCTGGTGGTTACTAGGAGATAAAGGTGGGCTGGGCAGCCAAGGACAAGACACCACATCCTATACGTGAGTTGTGTGGTTCAAAGCTAGCTTGGGCAGGAATGTCCTTAAGGGCTCTTATCTCCCATCAAGCACCAAGTGGTAGGGAGTAGTAGAGCTCTATGCTCAAAGAAAACATCTCAAACTCGAGCACACGCATCTCCTGGAGGAAAAGAAGCCTGCTACTCTTTCCTGCCCAGGCTGGCTTTGAACCACAATCGTGAGGTTTCACCTAACACAAGCAAGTGTGACATGGTTGTAAAATGTTTCATTGGCTCTACTTTGCCTTCCTGTTCAATTAGTCTTCTCTTTGTTGATATTAATTGAGGTTCAATGGCTTGTTATTAAATGCCTGGACACTGCCTGAAGTTCCTTTTTGATCTGTCTCTCTGTCTTTAGAGAAGGTTTCACAGCTTGAGCCTGAGCTCAACTGCTGTTTCTTTATGGGTGTTTTCGTGATTTCCCAGGGTTGAACTTGGGGCATGGGCAATTTGTCGTAGATTTTTTTCCTCATGGCTACCAGGCTCTCACTATTTCATCCCGGCATAGCTTCTGCCTAATTTCCTTTACCTAGTGGTTAAAAGGAGAGAAGAAAATCATGGGCAGCCAAGATCACTCCACAAAGTCTGAAATCTGACAATTGTGGTTCAAAGCCAGCCTGGGCAGGAAAGTCCATGAGGCTTTTCTCTCCTTTCAACCACCAAGAGGCAGGAGGTAGTGGAGCTCTAGCCTTCAACAAAACACCTCAAGCTACAGCCACCCATGACACACTGAAGATCAAGTCTCATGGACTTTCCTGCCCAGGCTGGCTTTGATCCACGACCCTCAGATTTCACCCACCATTTGCAGCTCCAAATTGCAGCCCTCAGGATTACAGGTATGACGGCTGGCAAGGTGGATCAATGGTAGAGTGCTTTCCCTGCATGCATGAGGCACGAAGTTGGATTCCTCAGCACTCCATAAGCAGAAAACAGCCGGAAGTGGTGCTATGGCTCAGGTGGTAGGACCTTAGCCTTGAGCTAAAGAACTGAGGGACAATGCCCAGGCCTAAATGTAAGGCCCACGCCCGATAAAAAAAAAAAACAAAACAAATAAAAACAAAACATAAAAAACACAAAGGATGACAGGTGTGAGCCAAGATGTTAAAATCTTTAATTATCTGTTCTATGGCCTTCCTTTTCATTGATTGATAAGTCTTGTTTGTGGATGGTATTCTCGGGCTTTACCAGTCCCGCTGACGTATTCTTTTCTCATTCTCTGTAAAGTAGCTGTCTCCACAACATGGGCAGAGTTCTACTACTGGCTTTGTGTTGCTTTTTGCGTTTCGCTTAGGCCTAAACCTCCGGACCCCATCACTGAGTCTTTTGGTCCCTTCCATCATGGAGTTTATACTGATGGTTGTTTGGGAAGAAAATTAAGGTCCGGTGGTTTTCCAGAGGGTTTCTTTCCCCTCAAGGAGAGCAGGCTCTACTATTGAGTCACAAGTCAACTTGTGGCTATTTTTTCTTTTACTGGTGGTTAATAGGAGATAAAGGTCTGCTGAGCAGCCAAGGACAGGACACCATATCAAATCATCTGTGCATTGTGGTTCAAAGGCAGCCTGGGCAGGAATGTCCATGAGGGCCCTTATTTCCCATTAACCACCAAGGGGCAGGAAGTAGTAGAGGTCCAGGTTCCAACCAAACAGCTCAACCTCCAGCACACCCATCTTACACCGGAAAACCAGCCTGCTAGATTTTCCTGCCCAGGCTGCCTTTGAACCATGATTATGAGATCATGAGAAAGTGTGAGTTGCCTTGAAAATGTTTCATTGGCTCTACTTTGCCCTCCTGTTCAATTATTTTTCCCTTTGTTGATGTTAGTTGAGGTTCAATGGCTTGTGAATAAATACCTAGACACTCTGCCTGAAGTTCCTTTTTGATCCATCTTTCTGTCTTTAGAAAAGGCTTCACCCCTTGAGCCCGCGCTCCTCTTCTGTTTCTTGATTGTTGTTTTTCTGAAACTTGCCAGGGTTGAACTTGGAGCATGGGCAATTTATTGTAGATTCTTTTTCCTCATGTGTACCAGGCTCTCACTATTTCATTCCCAGCATAGCTTCGGCCTTATTTTCTTTTCCTAGTGGTTGAAAGGAGAGAAGAAAATCATGGGCAGCCAAGGTCACTACACAGTGTCTAAAATCTGACAATTGTGGTTCAAAGCCAGCCTGGGCAGGAAAGTCCATGAGGCTTTTCTCTCCTTTCAACCACCAAGAGGCAGGAAGTAGTGCAACTCTAGCCTTCAACAAAACACCTCAAGCTGCAGCCTACCCATGACACACTGAAGATCAAGTCTCATGGACTTTCCTGCCCAGGCTGGCTTTGGTCCATGATCCTCAGATTTCACCCACCATTTGCAGCTCCAAATTGCAGCCCTCAGGATTAGAGGTGTAAGGGCTGGGAAGGTGGCTCAGTGGTAGAGTGCTTGCCTGCATGCATGAGGCCCTGAGTTCGATTCCTCAGCACCACATGAGCAGAAAACAGCCGGAAGTGGTGCTATGGCTCAGGTGGTAGAGCATTAGCCTTGAGCTGAAGAGCTGAAGAACAGTGCCCAGGTCCAGAATTCAGACCCCAGGACCAATAAAAAAAAAAAAAAAAAAATCAAAAAGGATTACACGTGTGAGCCAAGATGATATAATCTGTAATTATCTGTTCTATCACCTTCCTTTTAACTGATTGATAATTCTTGTTTGTGGCTGGTATTGTCAGGGCCTTACCACTAAAGGTCAGGTATTCTATTCTCATTCTCTGGAAATTAGCTGTCTCCACAACAGGGGCCAGAGTTAATTTCTGACTTTTTGTTGCTTTTTGCTTTTCACTTAGGCCTAAAACTCGGGACCCCATCACTGAGACTTTTTGTCCCTTTTTTCCTGGAATTCGTTGTGGTGGTTGTTTGGTAAGGAAATTAAGGTCTAGGGACTCTCTAGAGAGGTTTTTCCTTCAAGCGTAGCAGTGTCCACTATTTAGTCACAAGTCACCTTGTAGCTTTTTTTTTACTTTTACTTGTGGTTAGTAGGAGATAAATGACTGCTGGGCAGAGCCAAGTACAGGATACCATATCATATATTCTGAGGATGGTGGTTCAAATCCAGCATGTGTAGGTATGTAGATGAGGGCTTTTTTCTCCCATCAACCAAGAAGGGGCAGGAAGTGGTAGAGCTCGGGGCATAAAGAAAACCCCTCAACCTCGAGTAGACCCATGTTACACAGAAACTCCACCCTGCTAGCCTTCAATGCCCAGGCTGGATTTGAACCACGATTGTGAGATTTCACCTACCATGAGCAGGTGTGAGATGGTTTTAAGATATTTAATTGGCTCTACTTTGCCTTCCTTTTGAATTATCTTCTGTTTGTTGATTTTAATGGAGGTCCAATGGTGTTTTCATCAAATGCCTGACCACTCTGGCTGAAGCTCCCTTTTTTTATCTGTCTCCCTGTCTTTAGCGAAGGCTTCACACCTTTAGTTTGAGCTCACTTGCTGTTTCTTTAATGTGATTTTGTGGAATTGCCCAGATTTGAACTTGGAGCTTGGGCAATTTGTCCTAGATTTTTTTTTCCCTCATGGCTAGCAGGCTCTAGTCATTGATGCACAGTATAGCTTCTGCCTTATTTTCTTTTTCTTGTGGGTAAAAGGAGATAAGAATACCATGGGCTGCCAGAGTCACTACGCAGTATCCTAAAGTCTAACAATTGTAGTTCAAAGCCAACCTGGGAAGGAAAGTTCATGAGGCTTTTATCTCCAGTCATCCAACAAGAGGCAGGAAGTAGTGGAGTAATAGCCTTGGACAAAACACCTCAAGCTGGATCCCACTCAAGACACACTGAACAATAAATCTCATCGACTTTCCTGCCGAGGCGTGCTTTGAACCATGATCCTCAGATTTCACCCACCATGAGCAGCTTGGGTTGTAGCACTCAGGATTACAAGTGTGAGCCAACAGGTTAAAATCTTTAATTATCTCTTCTTTCCCCTTCCTTTGCATTGATTGATTGGTCTTGTTTTTGGGTGGTATTCTCAGGGCCTTGCCACTCAGGCTCAGGTATTCTTATTCTCTGGAAACTAGCTGTCTCCACAACTTGGGCACAGTTCAAGTACTGGCTCTTTGTTGCCTTTGCTATTGTGTTCAGCCTAAAACTCAGGACCCCATTAGTGAGTCTTTCTGTCCCTTTTTTGTAGAGTTTGTAGTGGTGGTTGTTTTGTGATGAAATTAAAGTCTGTTGACTCTGTAGAGGGTTTTGTTCCCTCAAGAGTAGCAGGCTCTAGTATTGAGCCACAAGTCAACCTGTGGCGTGTTTTCCTTTTTCTGGTGGTTACTAGGAGATAAAGGTGGGCTGGGCAGCCAAGGACAATACACCACATCCTATACGTGAGTTGTGTGGTTCAAAGCTAGCTTGGGCAGGAATGTCCTTAAGGGCTCTTATCTCCCATCAAGCACCAAGTGGTAGGGAGTAGTAGAGCTCTATGCTCAAAGAAAACACCTCAAACTCGAGCACACGCATCTCCTGGAGGAAAAGAAGCCTGCTACTCTTTCCTGCCCAGGCTGGCTTTGAACCACAATCGTGAGGTTTCACCTAACACGAGCAAGTGTGACATGGTTGTAAAATGTTTCATTGGCTCTACTTTGCCTTCCTGTTCAATTAGTCTTCTCTTTGTTGATATTAATTGAGGTTCAATGGCTTGTTATTAAATGCCTGGACACTGCCTGAAGTTCCTTTTTGATCTGTCTCTCTGTCTTTAGAGAAGGTTTCACAGCTTGAGCCTGAGCTCAACTGCTGTTTCTTTATGGGTGTTTTCGTGATTTCCCAGGGTTGAACTTGGGGCATGGGCAATTTGTCGTAGATTTTTTTCCTCATGGCTACCAGGCTCTCACTATTTCATCCCGGCATAGCTTCTGCCTAATTTCCTTTTCCTAGTGGTTAAAAGGAGAGAAGAAAATCATGGGCAGCCAAAATCACTCCACAAAGTCTAAAATCTGACAATTGTGGTTCAAAGCCAGCCTGGGCAGGAAAGTCCATGAGGCTTTTCTCTCCTTTCAACCACCAAGAGGCAGGAAGTAGTGCAACTCTAGCCTTCAACAAAACACCTCAAGCTGCAGCCACCCATGACACACTGAAGATCAAGTCTCATGGACTTTCCTGCCCAGGCTGGCTTTGATCCACGACCCTCAGATTTCACCCACCATTTGCAGCTCCAAATTGCAGCCCTCAGGATTACAGGTATGATGGCTGGCAAGGTGGATCAATGGTAGAGTGCTTTCCCTGCATGCATGAGGCACTAAGTTGGATTCCTCAGCACTCCATAAGCAGAAAACAGCTGGAAGTGGTGCTATGGCTCAGGTGGTAGGGCCTTAGCCTTGAGCTAAAGAACTGAGGGACAATGCCCAGGCCTAAATGTAAGGCCCACGACCGATAAAAAAAAAAAACAAAACAAATAAAAAAAAAAACATAAAAAACACAAAGGATGACAGGTGTGAGCCAAGATGTTAAAATCTTTAATTATCTGTTCTATGGCCTTCCTTTTCATTGATTGATAAGTCTTGTTTGTGGATGGTATTCTCGGGCTTTACCAGTCCCGCTGACGTATTCTTTTCTCATTCTCTGTAAAGTAGCTGTCTCCACAACATGGGCAGAGTTCTACTACTGGCTTTGTGTTGCTTTTTGCGTTTCGCTTAGGCCTAAACCTCCGGACCCCATCACTGAGTCTTTTGGTCCCTTCCATCATGGAGTTTATACTGATGGTTGTTTGGGAAGAAAATTAAGGTCCGGTGGTTTTCCAGAGGGTTTCTTTCCCCTCAAGGAGAGCAGGCTCTACTATTGAGTCACAAGTCAACTTGTGGCTATTTTTTCTTTTACTGGTGGTTAATAGGAGATAAAGGTCTGCTGAGCAGCCAAGGACAGGACACCATATCAAATCATCTGTGCATTGTGGTTCAAAGGCAGCCTGGGCAGGAATGTCCATGAGGGCCCTTATTTCCCATTAACCACCAAGGGGCAGGAAGTAGTAGAGGTCCAGGTTCCAACCAAACAGCTCAACCTCCAGCACACCCATCTTACACCGGAAAACCAGCCTGCTAGATTTTCCTGCCCAGGCTGCCTTTGAACCATGATTATGAGATCATGAGAAAGTGTGAGTTGCCTTGAAAATGTTTCATTGGCTCTACTTTGCCCTCCTGTTCAATTATTTTTCCCTTTGTTGATGTTAGTTGAGGTTCAATGGCTTGTGAATAAATACCTAGACACTCTGCCTGAAGTTCCTTTTTGATCCATCTTTCTGTCTTTAGAAAAGGCTTCACCCCTTGAGCCCGCGCTCCTCTTCTGTTTCTTGATTGTTGTTTCTCTGAAACTTGCCAGGGTTGAACTTGGAGCATGGGCAATTTATTGTAGATTCTTTTTCCTCATGTGTACCAGGCTCTCACTATTTCATTCCCAGCATAGCTTCGGCCTTATTTTCTTTTCCTAGTGGTTGAAAGGAGAGAAGAAAATCATGGGCAGCCAAGGTCACTACACAGTGTCTAAAATCTGACAATTGTGGTTCAAAGCCAGCCTGGGCAGGAAAGTCCATGAGGCTTTTCTCTCCTTTCAACCACCAAGAGGCAGGAAGTAGTGCAACTCTAGCCTTCAACAAAACACCTCAAGCTGCAGCCTACCCATGACACACTGAAGATCAAGTCTCATGGACTTTCCTGCCCAGGCTGGCTTTGGTCCATGATCCTCAGATTTCACCCACCATTTGCAGCTCCAAATTGCAGCCCTCAG
Source organism: Dipodomys spectabilis (assembly GCF_019054845.1). NCBI lineage: Eukaryota > Metazoa > Chordata > Mammalia > Rodentia > Heteromyidae > Dipodomys > Dipodomys spectabilis. The sequence goes on along the minus strand of NW_024870772.1, from coordinate 45,574,474 downwards.
GATTAGAGGTGTAAGGGCTGGGAAGGTGGCTCAGTGGTAGAGTGCTTGCCTGCATGCATGAGGCCCTGAGTTCGATTCCTCAGCACCACATGAGCAGAAAACAGCCGGAAGTGGTGCTATGGCTCAGGTGGTAGAGCATTAGCCTTGAGCTGAAGAGCTGAAGAACAGTGCCCAGGTCCAGAATTCAGACCCCAGGACCAATAAAAAAAAAAAAAAAAAAATCAAAAAGGATTACACGTGTGAGCCAAGATGATATAATCTGTAATTATCTGTTCTATCACCTTCCTTTTAACTGATTGATAATTCTTGTTTGTGGCTGGTGTTGTCAGGGCCTTACCACTAAAGCTCAGGTATTCTATTCTCATTCTCTGGAAATTAGCTGTCTCCACAACAGGGGCCAGAGTTAATTTCTGACTTTTTGTTGCTTTTTGCTTTTCACTTAGGCCTAAAACTCGGGACCCCATCACTGAGACTTTTTGTCCCTTTTTTCCTGGAATTCGTTGTGGTGGTTGTTTGGTAAGGAAATTAAGGTCTAGGGACTCTCTAGAGAGGTTTTTCCTTCAAGCGTAGCAGTGTCCACTATTTAGTCACAAGTCACCTTGTAGCTTTTTTTTTACTTTTACTTGTGGTTAGTAGGAGATAAATGACTGCTGGGCAGAGCCAAGTACAGGATACCATATCATATATTCTGAGGATGGTGGTTCAAATCCAGCATGTGTAGGTATGTAGATGAGGGCTTTTATCTCCCATCAACCAAGAAGGGGCAGGAAGTGGTAGAGCTCGGGGCATAAAGAAAACCCCTCAACCTCGAGTAGACCCATGTTACACAGAAACTCCACCCTGCTAGCCTTCAATGCCCAGGCTGGATTTGAACCACGATTGTGAGATTTCACCTACCATGAGCAGGTGTGAGATGGTTTTAAGATATTTAATTGGCTCTACTTTGCCTTCCTTTTGAATTATCTTCTGTTTGTTGATTTTAATGGAGGTCCAATGGTGTTTTCATCAAATGCCTGACCACTCTGGCTGAAGCTCCCTTTTTTTATCTGTCTCCCTGTCTTTAGCGAAGGCTTCACACCTTTAGTTTGAGCTCACTTGCTGTTTCTTTAATGTGATTTTGTGGAATTGCCCAGATTTGAACTTGGAGCTTGGGCAATTTGTCCTAGATTTTTTTTTCCCTCATGGCTAGCAGGCTCTAGTCATTGATGCACAGTATAGCTTCTGCCTTATTTTCTTTTTCTTGTGGGTAAAAGGAGATAAGAATACCATGGGCTGCCAGAGTCACTACGCAGTATCCTAAAGTCTAACAATTGTAGTTCAAAGCCAACCTGGGAAGGAAAGTTCATGAGGCTTTTATCTCCAGTCATCCAACAAGAGGCAGGAAGTAGTGGAGTAATAGCCTTGGACAAAACACCTCAAGCTGGATCCCACTCAAGACACACTGAACAATAAATCTCATCGACTTTCCTGCCGAGGCGTGCTTTGAACCATGATCCTCAGATTTCACCCACCATGAGCAGCTTGGGTTGTAGCACTCAGGATTACAAGTGTGAGCCAACAGGTTAAAATCTTTAATTATCTCTTCTTTCCCCTTCCTTTGCATTGATTGATTGGTCTTGTTTTTGGGTGGTATTCTCAGGGCCTTGCCACTCAGGCTCAGGTATTCTTATTCTCTGGAAACTAGCTGTCTCCACAACTTGGGCACAGTTCAAGTACTGGCTCTTTGTTGCCTTTGCTATTGTGTTCAGCCTAAAACTCAGGACCCCATTAGTGAGTCTTTCTGTCCCTTTTTTGTAGAGTTTGTAGTGGTGGTTGTTTTGTGATGAAATTAAAGTCTGTTGACTCTGTAGAGGGTTTTGTTCCCTCAAGAGTAGCAGGCTCTAGTATTGAGCCACAAGTCAACCTGTGGCGTGTTTTCCTTTTTCTGGTGGTTACTAGGAGATAAAGGTGGGCTGGGCAGCCAAGGACAATACACCACATCCTATACGTGAGTTGTGTGGTTCAAAGCTAGCTTGGGCAGGAATGTCCTTAAGGGCTCTTATCTCCCATCAAGCACCAAGTGGTAGGGAGTAGTAGAGCTCTATGCTCAAAGAAAACACCTCAAACTCGAGCACACGCATCTCCTGGAGGAAAAGAAGCCTGCTACTCTTTCCTGCCCAGGCTGGCTTTGAACCACAATCGTGAGGTTTCACCTAACACGAGCAAGTGTGACATGGTTGTAAAATGTTTCATTGGCTCTACTTTGCCTTCCTGTTCAATTAGTCTTCTCTTTGTTGATATTAATTGAGGTTCAATGGCTTGTTATTAAATGCCTGGACACTGCCTGAAGTTCCTTTTTGATCTGTCTCTCTGTCTTTAGAGAAGGTTTCACAGCTTGAGCCTGAGCTCAACTGCTGTTTCTTTATGGGTGTTTTCGTGATTTCCCAGGGTTGAACTTGGGGCATGGGCAATTTGTCGTAGATTTTTTTCCTCATGGCTACCAGGCTCTCACTATTTCATCCCGGCATAGCTTCTGCCTAATTTCCTTTTCCTAGTGGTTAAAAGGAGAGAAGAAAATCATGGGCAGCCAAAATCACTCCACAAAGTCTAAAATCTGACAATTGTGGTTCAAAGCCAGCCTGGGCAGGAAAGTCCATGAGGCTTTTCTCTCCTTTCAACCACCAAGAGGCAGGAAGTAGTGCAACTCTAGCCTTCAACAAAACACCTCAAGCTGCAGCCACCCATGACACACTGAAGATCAAGTCTCATGGACTTTCCTGCCCAGGCTGGCTTTGATCCACGACCCTCAGATTTCACCCACCATTTGCAGCTCCAAATTGCAGCCCTCAGGATTACAGGTATGATGGCTGGCAAGGTGGATCAATGGTAGAGTGCTTTCCCTGCATGCATGAGGCACGAAGTTGGATTCCTCAGCACTCCATAAGCAGAAAACAGCCGGAAGTGTTGCTATGGCTCAGGTGGTAGGACCTTAGCCTTGAGCTAAAGAACTGAGGGACAATGCCCAGGCCTAAATGTAAGGCCCACGCCCGATAAAAAAAAAAACAAAACAAATAAAAACAAAACATAAAAAACACAAAGGATGACAGGTGTGAGCCAAGATGTTAAAATCTTTAATTATCTGTTCTATGGCCTTCCTTTTCATTGATTGATAAGTCTTGTTTGTGGATGGTATTCTCGGGCTTTACCAGTCCCGCTGACGTATTCTTTTCTCATTCTCTGTAAAGTAGCTGTCTCCACAACATGGGCAGAGTTCTACTACTGGCTTTGTGTTGCTTTTTGCGTTTCGCTTAGGCCTAAACCTCCGGACCCCATCACTGAGTCTTTTGGTCCCTTCCATCATGGAGTTTATACTGATGGTTGTTTGGGAAGAAAATTAAGGTCCGGTGGTTTTCCAGAGGGTTTCTTTCCCCTCAAGGAGAGCAGGCTCTACTATTGAGTCACAAGTCAACTTGTGGCTATTTTTTCTTTTACTGGTGGTTAATAGGAGATAAAGGTCTGCTGAGCAGCCAAGGACAGGACACCATATCAAATCATCTGTGCATTGTGGTTCAAAGGCAGCCTGGGCAGGAATGTCCATGAGGGCCCTTATTTCCCATTAACCACCAAGGGGCAGGAAGTAGTAGAGGTCCAGGTTCCAACCAAACAGCTCAACCTCCAGCACACCCATCTTACACCGGAAAACCAGCCTGCTAGATTTTCCTGCCCAGGCTGCCTTTGAACCATGATTATGAGATCATGAGAAAGTGTGAGTTGCCTTGAAAATGTTTCATTGGCTCTACTTTGCCCTCCTGTTCAATTATTTTTCCCTTTGTTGATGTTAGTTGAGGTTCAATGGCTTGTGAATAAATACCTAGACACTCTGCCTGAAGTTCCTTTTTGATCCATCTTTCTGTCTTTAGAAAAGGCTTCACCCCTTGAGCCCGCGCTCCTCTTCTGTTTCTTGATTGTTGTTTCTCTGAAACTTGCCAGGGTTGAACTTGGAGCATGGGCAATTTATTGTAGATTCTTTTTCCTCATGTGTACCAGGCTCTCACTATTTCATTCCCAGCATAGCTTCGGCCTTATTTTCTTTTCCTAGTGGTTGAAAGGAGAGAAGAAAATCATGGGCAGCCAAGGTCACTACACAGTGTCTAAAATCTGACAATTGTGGTTCAAAGCCAGCCTGGGCAGGAAAGTCCATGAGGCTTTTCTCTCCTTTCAACCACCAAGAGGCAGGAAGTAGTGCAACTCTAGCCTTCAACAAAACACCTCAAGCTGCAGCCTACCCATGACACACTGAAGATCAAGTCTCATGGACTTTCCTGCCCAGGCTGGCTTTGGTCCATGATCCTCAGATTTCACCCACCATTTGCAGCTCCAAATTGCAGCCCTCAGGATTAGAGGTGTAAGGGCTGGGAAGGTGGCTCAGTGGTAGAGTGCTTGCCTGCATGCATGAGGCCCTGAGTTCGATTCCTCAGCACCACATGAGCAGAAAACAGCCGGAAGTGGTGCTATGGCTCAGGTGGTAGAGCATTAGCCTTGAGCTGAAGAGCTGAAGAACAGTGCCCAGGTCCAGAATTCAGACCCCAGGACCAATAAAAAAAAAAAAAAAAAAATCAAAAAGGATTACACGTGTGAGCCAAGATGATATAATCTGTAATTATCTGTTCTATCACCTTCCTTTTAACTGATTGATAATTCTTGTTTGTGGCTGGTGTTGTCAGGGCCTTACCACTAAAGCTCAGGTATTCTATTCTCATTCTCTGGAAATTAGCTGTCTCCACAACAGGGGCCAGAGTTAATTTCTGACTTTTTGTTGCTTTTTGCTTTTCACTTAGGCCTAAAACTCGGGACCCCATCACTGAGACTTTTTGTCCCTTTTCTCCTGGAATTCGTTGTGGTGGTTGTTTGGTAAGGAAATTAAGGTCTAGGGACTCTCTAGAGAGGTTTTTCCTTCAAGCGTAGCAGTGTCCACTATTTAGTCACAAGTCACCTTGTAGCTTTTTTTTTACTTTTACTTGTGGTTAGTAGGAGATAAATGACTGCTGGGCAGAGCCAAGTACAGGATACCATATCATATATTCTGAAGATGGTGGTTCAAATCCAGCATGTGTAGGTATGTAGATGAGGGCTTTTTTCTCCCATCAACCAAGAAGGGGCAGGAAGTGGTAGAGCTCGGGGCATAAAGAAAACCCCTCAACCTCGAGTAGACCCATGTTACACAGAAACTCCACCCTGCTAGCCTTCAATGCCCAGGCTGGATTTGAACCACGATTGTGAGATTTCACCTACCATGAGCAGGTGTGAGATGGTTTTAAGATATTTAATTGGCTCTACTTTGCCTTCCTTTTGAATTATCTTCTGTTTGTTGATTTTAATGGAGGTCCAATGGTGTTTTCATCAAATGCCTGACCACTCTGGCTGAAGCTCCCTTTTTTTATCTGTCTCCCTGTCTTTAGCGAAGGCTTCACACCTTTAGTTTGAGCTCACTTGCTGTTTCTTTAATGTGATTTTGTGGAATTGCCCAGATTTGAACTTGGAGCTTGGGCAATTTGTCCTAGATTTTTTTTTCCCTCATGGCTAGCAGGCTCTAGTCATTGATGCACAGTATAGCTTCTGCCTTATTTTCTTTTTCTTGTGGGTAAAAGGAGATAAGAATACCATGGGCTGCCAGAGTCACTACGCAGTATCCTAAAGTCTAACAATTGTAGTTCAAAGCCAACCTGGGAAGGAAAGTTCATGAGGCTTTTATCTCCAGTCATCCAACAAGAGGCAGGAAGTAGTGGAGTAATAGCCTTGGACAAAACACCTCAAGCTGGATCCCACTCAAGACACACTGAACAATAAATCTCATCGACTTTCCTGCCGAGGCGTGCTTTGAACCATGATCCTCAGATTTCACCCACCATGAGCAGCTTGGGTTGTAGCACTCAGGATTACAAGTGTGAGCCAACAGGTTAAAATCTTTAATTATCTCTTCTTTCCCCTTCCTTTGCATTGATTGATTGGTCTTGTTTTTGGGTGGTATTCTCAGGGCCTTGCCACTCAGGCTCAGGTATTCTTATTCTCTGGAAACTAGCTGTCTCCACAACTTGGGCACAGTTCAAGTACTGGCTCTTTGTTGCCTTTGCTATTGTGTTCAGCCTAAAACTCAGGACCCCATTAGTGAGTCTTTCTGTCCCTTTTTTGTAGAGTTTGTAGTGGTGGTTGTTTTGTGATGAAATTAAAGTCTGTTGACTCTGTAGAGGGTTTTGTTCCCTCAAGAGTAGCAGGCTCTAGTATTGAGCCACAAGTCAACCTGTGGCGTGTTTTCCTTTTTCTGGTGGTTACTAGGAGATAAAGGTGGGCTGGGCAGCCAAGGACAATACACCACATCCTATACGTGAGTTGTGTGGTTCAAAGCTAGCTTGGGCAGGAATGTCCTTAAGGGCTCTTATCTCCCATCAAGCACCAAGTGGTAGGGAGTAGTAGAGCTCTATGCTCAAAGAAAACACCTCAAACTCGAGCACACGCATCTCCTGGAGGAAAAGAAGCCTGCTACTCTTTCCTGCCCAGGCTGGCTTTGAACCACAATCGTGAGGTTTCACCTAACACGAGCAAGTGTGACATGGTTGTAAAATGTTTCATTGGCTCTACTTTGCCTTCCTGTTCAATTAGTCTTCTCTTTGTTGATATTAATTGAGGTTCAATGGCTTGTTATTAAATGCCTGGACACTGCCTGAAGTTCCTTTTTGATCTGTCTCTCTGTCTTTAGAGAAGGTTTCACAGCTTGAGCCTGAGCTCAACTGCTGTTTCTTTATGGGTGTTTTCGTGATTTCCCAGGGTTGAACTTGGGGCATGGGCAATTTGTCGTAGATTTTTTTCCTCATGGCTACCAGGCTCTCACTATTTCATCCCGGCATAGCTTCTGCCTAATTTCCTTTTCCTAGTGGTTAAAAGGAGAGAAGAAAATCATGGGCAGCCAAAATCACTCCACAAAGTCTAAAATCTGACAATTGTGGTTCAAAGCCAGCCTGGGCAGGAAAGTCCATGAGGCTTTTCTCTCCTTTCAACCACCAAGAGGCAGGAAGTAGTGCAACTCTAGCCTTCAACAAAACACCTCAAGCTGCAGCCACCCATGACACACTGAAGATCAAGTCTCATGGACTTTCCTGCCCAGGCTGGCTTTGATCCACGACCCTCAGATTTCACCCACCATTTGCAGCTCCAAATTGCAGCCCTCAGGATTACAGGTATGATGGCTGGCAAGGTGGATCAATGGTAGAGTGCTTTCCCTGCATGCATGAGGCACTAAGTTGGATTCCTCAGCACTCCATAAGCAGAAAACAGCTGGAAGTGGTGCTATGGCTCAGGTGGTAGGGCCTTAGCCTTGAGCTAAAGAACTGAGGGACAATGCCCAGGCCTAAATGTAAGGCCCACGACCGATAAAAAAAAAAAACAAAACAAATAAAAAAAAAAACATAAAAAACACAAAGGATGACAGGTGTGAGCCAAGATGTTAAAATCTTTAATTATCTGTTCTATGGCCTTCCTTTTCATTGATTGATAAGTCTTGTTTGTGGATGGTATTCTCGGGCTTTACCAGTCCCGCTGACGTATTCTTTTCTCATTCTCTGTAAAGTAGCTGTCTCCACAACATGGGCAGAGTTCTACTACTGGCTTTGTGTTGCTTTTTGCGTTTCGCTTAGGCCTAAACCTCCGGACCCCATCACTGAGTCTTTTGGTCCCTTCCATCATGGAGTTTATACTGATGGTTGTTTGGGAAGAAAATTAAGGTCCGGTGGTTTTCCAGAGGGTTTCTTTCCCCTCAAGGAGAGCAGGCTCTACTATTGAGTCACAAGTCAACTTGTGGCTATTTTTTCTTTTACTGGTGGTTAATAGGAGATAAAGGTCTGCTGAGCAGCCAAGGACAGGACACCATATCAAATCATCTGTGCATTGTGGTTCAAAGGCAGCCTGGGCAGGAATGTCCATGAGGGCCCTTATTTCCCATTAACCACCAAGGGGCAGGAAGTAGTAGAGGTCCAGGTTCCAACCAAACAGCTCAACCTCCAGCACACCCATCTTACACCGGAAAACCAGCCTGCTAGATTTTCCTGCCCAGGCTGCCTTTGAACCATGATTATGAGATCATGAGAAAGTGTGAGTTGCCTTGAAAATGTTTCATTGGCTCTACTTTGCCCTCCTGTTCAATTATTTTTCCCTTTGTTGATGTTAGTTGAGGTTCAATGGCTTGTGAATAAATACCTAGACACTCTGCCTGAAGTTCCTTTTTGATCCATCTTTCTGTCTTTAGAAAAGGCTTCACCCCTTGAGCCCGCGCTCCTCTTCTGTTTCTTGATTGTTGTTTTTCTGAAACTTGCCAGGGTTGAACTTGGAGCATGGGCAATTTATTGTAGATTCTTTTTCCTCATGTGTACCAGGCTCTCACTATTTCATTCCCAGCATAGCTTCGGCCTTATTTTCTTTTCCTAGTGGTTGAAAGGAGAGAAGAAAATCATGGGCAGCCAAGGTCACTACACAGTGTCTAAAATCTGACAATTGTGGTTCAAAGCCAGCCTGGGCAGGAAAGTCCATGAGGCTTTTCTCTCCTTTCAACCACCAAGAGGCAGGAAGTAGTGCAACTCTAGCCTTCAACAAAACACCTCAAGCTGCAGCCTACCCATGACACACTGAAGATCAAGTCTCATGGACTTTCCTGCCCAGGCTGGCTTGGGTCCATGATCCTCAGATTTCACCCACCATTTGCAGCTCCAAATTGCAGCCCTCAGGATTAGAGGTGTAAGGGCTGGGAAGGTGGCTCAGTGGTAGAGTGCTTGCCTGCATGCATGAGGCCCTGAGTTCGATTCCTCAGCACCACATGAGCAGAAAACAGCCGGAAGTGGTGCTATGGCTCAGGTGGTAGAGCATTAGCCTTGAGCTGAAGAGCTGAAGAACAGTGCCCAGGTCCAGAATTCAGACCCCAGGACCAATAAAAAAAAAAAAAAAAAAATCAAAAAGGATTACACGTGTGAGCCAAGATGATATAATCTGTAATTATCTGTTCTATCACCTTCCTTTTAACTGATTGATAATTCTTGTTTGTGGCTGGTGTTGTCAGGGCCTTACCACTAAAGCTCAGGTATTCTATTCTCATTCTCTGGAAATTAGCTGTCTCCACAACAGGGGCCAGAGTTAATTTCTGACTTTTTGTTGCTTTTTGCTTTTCACTTAGGCCTAAAACTCGGGACCCCATCACTGAGACTTTTTGTCCCTTTTTTCCTGGAATTCGTTGTGGTGGTTGTTTGGTAAGGAAATTAAGGTCTAGGGACTCTCTAGAGAGGTTTTTCCTTCAAGCGTAGCAGTGTCCACTATTTAGTCACAAGTCACCTTGTAGCTTTTTTTTTACTTTTACTTGTGGTTAGTAGGAGATAAATGACTGCTGGGCAGAGCCAAGTACAGGATACCATATCATATATTCTGAGGATGGTGGTTCAAATCCAGCATGTGTAGGTATGTAGATGAGGGCTTTTATCTCCCATCAACCAAGAAGGGGCAGGAAGTGGTAGAGCTCGGGGCATAAAGAAAACCCCTCAACCTCGAGTAGACCCATGTTACACAGAAACTCCACCCTGCTAGCCTTCAATGCCCAGGCTGGATTTGAACCACGATTGTGAGATTTCACCTACCATGAGCAGGTGTGAGATGGTTTTAAGATATTTAATTGGCTCTACTTTGCCTTCCTTTTGAATTATCTTCTGTTTGTTGATTTTAATGGAGGTCCAATGGTGTTTTCATCAAATGCCTGACCACTCTGGCTGAAGCTCCCTTTTTTTATCTGTCTCCCTGTCTTTAGCGAAGGCTTCACACCTTTAGTTTGAGCTCACTTGCTGTTTCTTTAATGTGATTTTGTGGAATTGCCCAGATTTGAACTTGGAGCTTGGGCAATTTGTCCTAGATTTTTTTTTCCCTCATGGCTAGCAGGCTCTAGTCATTGATGCACAGTATAGCTTCTGCCTTATTTTCTTTTTCTTGTGGGTAAAAGGAGATAAGAATACCATGGGCTGCCAGAGTCACTACGCAGTATCCTAAAGTCTAACAATTGTAGTTCAAAGCCAACCTGGGAAGGAAAGTTCATGAGGCTTTTATCTCCAGTCATCCAACAAGAGGCAGGAAGTAGTGGAGTAATAGCCTTGGACAAAACACCTCAAGCTGGATCCCACTCAAGACACACTGAACAATAAATCTCATCGACTTTCCTGCCGAGGCGTGCTTTGAACCATGATCCTCAGATTTCACCCACCATGAGCAGCTTGGGTTGTAGCACTCAGGATTACAAGTGTGAGCCAACAGGTTAAAATCTTTAATTATCTCTTCTTTCCCCTTCCTTTGCATTGATTGATTGGTCTTGTTTTTGGGTGGTATTCTCAGGGCCTTGCCACTCAGGCTCAGGTATTCTTATTCTCTGGAAACTAGCTGTCTCCACAACTTGGGCACAGTTCAAGTACTGGCTCTTTGTTGCCTTTGCTATTGTGTTCAGCCTAAAACTCAGGACCCCATTAGTGAGTCTTTCTGTCCCTTTTTTGTAGAGTTTGTAGTGGTGGTTGTTTTGTGATGAAATTAAAGTCTGTTGACTCTGTAGAGGGTTTTGTTCCCTCAAGAGTAGCAGGCTCTAGTATTGAGCCACAAGTCAACCTGTGGCGTGTTTTCCTTTTTCTGGTGGTTACTAGGAGATAAAGGTGGGCTGGGCAGCCAAGGACAATACACCACATCCTATACGTGAGTTGTGTGGTTCAAAGCTAGCTTGGGCAGGAATGTCCTTAAGGGCTCTTATCTCCCATCAAGCACCAAGTGGTAGGGAGTAGTAGAGCTCTATGCTCAAAGAAAACACCTCAAACTCGAGCACACGCATCTCCTGGAGGAAAAGAAGCCTGCTACTCTTTCCTGCCCAGGCTGGCTTTGAACCACAATCGTGAGGTTTCACCTAACACGAGCAAGTGTGACATGGTTGTAAAATGTTTCATTGGCTCTACTTTGCCTTCCTGTTCAATTAGTCTTCTCTTTGTTGATATTAATTGAGGTTCAATGGCTTGTTATTAAATGCCTGGACACTGCCTGAAGTTCCTTTTTGATCTGTCTCTCTGTCTTTAGAGAAGGTTTCACAGCTTGAGCCTGAGCTCAACTGCTGTTTCTTTATGGGTGTTTTCGTGATTTCCCAGGGTTGAACTTGGGGCATGGGCAATTTGTCGTAGATTTTTTTCCTCATGGCTACCAGGCTCTCACTATTTCATCCCGGCATAGCTTCTGCCTAATTTCCTTTTCCTAGTGGTTAAAAGGAGAGAAGAAAATCATGGGCAGCCAAAATCACTCCACAAAGTCTAAAATCTGACAATTGTGGTTCAAAGCCAGCCTGGGCAGGAAAGTCCATGAGGCTTTTCTCTCCTTTCAACCACCAAGAGGCAGGAAGTAGTGCAACTCTAGCCTTCAACAAAACACCTCAAGCTGCAGCCACCCATGACACACTGAAGATCAAGTCTCATGGACTTTCCTGCCCAGGCTGGCTTTGATCCACGACCCTCAGATTTCACCCACCATTTGCAGCTCCAAATTGCAGCCCTCAGGATTACAGGTATGATGGCTGGCAAGGTGGATCAATGGTAGAGTGCTTTCCCTGCATGCATGAGGCACTAAGTTGGATTCCTCAGCACTCCATAAGCAGAAAACAGCTGGAAGTGGTGCTATGGCTCAGGTGGTAGGGCCTTAGCCTTGAGCTAAAGAACTGAGGGACAATGCCCAGGCCTAAATGTAAGGCCCACGACCGATAAAAAAAAAAAACAAAACAAATAAAAAAAAAAACATAAAAAACACAAAGGATGACAGGTGTGAGCCAAGATGTTAAAATCTTTAATTATCTGTTCTATGGCCTTCCTTTTCATTGATTGATAAGTCTTGTTTGTGGATGGTATTCTCGGGCTTTACCAGTCCCGCTGACGTATTCTTTTCTCATTCTCTGTAAAGTAGCTGTCTCCACAACATGGGCAGAGTTCTACTACTGGCTTTGTGTTGCTTTTTGCGTTTCGCTTAGGCCTAAACCTCCGGACCCCATCACTGAGTCTTTTGGTCCCTTCCATCATGGAGTTTATACTGATGGTTGTTTGGGAAGAAAATTAAGGTCCAGTGGTTTTCCAGAGGGTTTCTTTCCCCTCAAGGAGAGCAGGCTCTACTATTGAGTCACAAGTCAACTTGTGGCTATTTTTTTTTTACTGGTGGTTAATAGGAGATAAAGGTCTGCTGAGCAGCCAAGGACAGTACACCATATCAAATCATCTGTGCATTGTGGTTCAAAGGCAGCCTGGGCAGGAATGTCCATGAGGGCCCTTATTTCCCATTAACCACCAAGGGGCAGGAAGTAGTAGAGGTCCAGGTTCCAACCAAACAGCTCAACCTCCAGCACACCCATCTTACACCGGAAAACCAGCCTGCTAGATTTTCCTGCCCAGGCTGCCTTTGAACCATGATTATGAGATCATGAGAAAGTGTGAGTTGCCTTGAAAATGTTTCATTGGCTCTACTTTGCCCTCCTGTTCAATTATTTTTCCCTTTGTTGATGTTAGTTGAGGTTCAATGGCTTGTGAATAAATACCTAGACACTCTGCCTGAAGTTCCTTTTTGATCCATCTTTCTGTCTTTAGAAAAGGCTTCACCCCTTGAGCCCGCGCTCCTCTTCTGTTTCTTGATTGTTGTTTTTCTGAAACTTGCCAGGGTTGAACTTGGAGCATGGGCAATTTATTGTAGATTCTTTTTCCTCATGTGTACCAGGCTCTCACTATTTCATTCCCAGCATAGCTTCGGCCTTATTTTCTTTTCCTAGTGGTTGAAAGGAGAGAAGAAAATCATGGGCAGCCAAGGTCACTACACAGTGTCTAAAATCTGACAATTGTGGTTCAAAGCCAGCCTGGGCAGGAAAGTCCATGAGGATTTTCTCTCCTTTCAACCACCAAGAGGCAGGAAGTAGTGCAGCTCTAGCCTTCAACAAAACACCTCAAGCTGCAGCCTACCCATGACACACTGAAGATCAAGTCTCATGGACTTTCCTGCCCAGGCTGGCTTGGGTCCATGATCCTCAGATTTCACCCACCATTTGCAGCTCCAAATTGCAGCCCTCAGGATTAGAGGTGTAAGGGCTGGGAAGGTGGCTCAGTGGTAGAGTGCTTGCCTGCATGCATAAGGCCCTGAGTTCGATTCCTCAGCACCACATGAGCAGAAAACAGCCGGAAGTGGTGCTATGGCTCAGGTGGTAGAGCATTAGCCTTGAGCTGAAGAGCTGAAGAACAGTGCCCAGGTCCAGAATTCAGACCCCAGGACCAATAAAAAAAAAAAAAAAAAATCAAAAAGGATTACACGTGTGAGCCAAGATGATATAATCTGTAATTATCTGTTCTATCACCTTCCTTTTAACTGATTGATAATTCTTGTTTGTGGCTGGTGTTGTCAGGTCCTTACCACTAAAGCTCAGGTATTCTATTCTCATTCTCTGGAAATTAGCTGTCTCCACAACAGGGGCCAGAGTTAATTTCTGACTTTTTGTTGCTTTTTGCTTTTCACTTAGGCCTAAAACTCGGGACCCCATCACTGAGTCTTTTTGTCCCTTTTTTCCTGGAATTCGTTGTGGTGGTTGTTTGGTAAGGAAATTAAGGTCTAGGGACTCTCTAGAGAGGTTTTTCCTTCAAGCGTAGCAGTGTCCACTATTTAGTCACAAGTCACCTTGTAGCTTTTTTTTTACTTTTACTTGTGGTTAGTAGGAGATAAATGACTGCTGGGCAGAGCCAAGTACAGGATAGCATATCATATATTCTGAGGATGGTGGTTCAAATCCAGCATGTGTAGGTATGTAGATGAGGGCTTTTTTCTCCCATCAACCAAGAAGGGGCAGGAAGTGGTAGAGCTCGGGGCATAAAGAAAACCCCTCAACCTCGAGTAGACCCATGTTACACAGAAACTCCACCCTGCTAGCCTTCAATGCCCAGGCTGGATTTGAACCACGATTGTGAGATTTCACCTACCATGAGCAGGTGTGAGATGGTTTTAAGATATTTAATTGGCTCTACTTTGCCTTCCTTTTGAATTATCTTCTGTTTGTTGATTTTAATGGAGGTCCAATGGTGTTTTCATCAAATGCCTGACCACTCTGGCTGAAGCTCCCTTTTTTTATCTGTCTCCCTGTCTTTAGCGAAGGCTTCACACCTTTAGTTTGAGCTCACTTGCTGTTTCTTTAATGTGATTTTGTGGAATTGCCCAGATTTGAACTTGGAGCTTGGGCAATTTGTCCTAGATTTTTTTTTCCCTCATGGCTAGCAGGCTCTAGTCATTGATGCACAGTATAGCTTCTGCCTTATTTTCTTTTTCTTGTGGGTAAAAGGAGATAAGAATACCATGGGCTGCCAGAGTCACTACGCAGTATCCTAAAGTCTAACAATTGTAGTTCAAAGCCAACCTGGGAAGGAAAGTTCATGAGGCTTTTATCTCCAGTCATCCAACAAGAGGCAGGAAGTAGTGGAGTAATAGCCTTGGACAAAACACCTCAAGCTGGATCCCACTCAAGACACACTGAACAATAAATCTCATCGACTTTCCTGCCGAGGCGTGCTTTGAACCATGATCCTCAGATTTCACCCACCATGAGCAGCTTGGGTTGTAGCACTCAGGATTACAAGTGTGAGCCAACAGGTTAAAATCTTTAATTATCTCTTCTTTCCCCTTCCTTTGCATTGATTGATTGGTCTTGTTTTTGGGTGGTATTCTCAGGGCCTTGCCACTCAGGCTCAGGTATTCTTATTCTCTGGAAACTAGCTGTCTCCACAACTTGGGCACAGTTCAAGTACTGGCTCTTTGTTGCCTTTGCTATTGTGTTCAGCCTAAAACTCAGGACCCCATTAGTGAGTCTTTCTGTCCCTTTTTTGTAGAGTTTGTAGTGGTGGTTGTTTTGTGATGAAATTAAAGTCTGTTGACTCTGTAGAGGGTTTTGTTCCCTCAAGAGTAGCAGGCTCTAGTATTGAGCCACAAGTCAACCTGTGGCGTGTTTTCCTTTTTCTGGTGGTTACTAGGAGATAAAGGTGGGCTGGGCAGCCAAGGACAATACACCACATCCTATACGTGAGTTGTGTGGTTCAAAGCTAGCTTGGGCAGGAATGTCCTTAAGGGCTCTTATCTCCCATCAAGCACCAAGTGGTAGGGAGTAGTAGAGCTCTATGCTCAAAGAAAACACCTCAAACTCGAGCACACGCATCTCCTGGAGGAAAAGAAGCCTGCTACTCTTTCCTGCCCAGGCTGGCTTTGAACCACAATCGTGAGGTTTCACCTAACACGAGCAAGTGTGACATGGTTGTAAAATGTTTCATTGGCTCTACTTTGCCTTCCTGTTCAATTAGTCTTCTCTTTGTTGATATTAATTGAGGTTCAATGGCTTGTTATTAAATGCCTGGACACTGCCTGAAGTTCCTTTTTGATCTGTCTCTCTGTCTTTAGAGAAGGTTTCACAGCTTGAGCCTGAGCTCAACTGCTGTTTCTTTATGGGTGTTTTCGTGATTTCCCAGGGTTGAACTTGGGGCATGGGCAATTTGTCGTAGATTTTTTTCCTCATGGCTACCAGGCTCTCACTATTTCATCCCGGCATAGCTTCTGCCTAATTTCCTTTTCCTAGTGGTTAAAAGGAGAGAAGAAAATCATGGGCAGCCAAGATCACTCCACAAAGTCTAAAATCTGACAATTGTGGTTCAAAGCCAGCCTGGGCAGGAAAGTCCATGAGGCTTTTCTCTCCTTTCAACCACCAAGAGGCAGGAGGTAGTGGAGCTCTAGCCTTCAACAAAACACCTCAAGCTACAGCCACCCATGACACACTGAAGATCAAGTCTCATGGACTTTCCTGCCCAGGCTGGCTTTGATCCACGACCCTCAGATTTCACCAACCATTTGCAGCTCCAAATTGCAGCCCTCAGGATTACAGGTATGACAGCTGGCAAGGTGGATCAATGGTAGAGTGCTTTCCCTGCATGCATGAGGCACTAAGTTGGATTCCTCAGCAATCCATAAGCAGAAAACAGCCAGAAGTGGTGCTATGGCTCAGGTGGTAGGGCCTTAGCCTTGAGCTAAAGAACTGAGGGACAATGCCCAGGCCTAAATGTAAGGCCCACGCCCGATAAAAAAAAAAACAAAACAAATAAAAAAAAAAAAAACATAAAAAACACAAAGGATGACAGGTGTGAGCCAAGATGTTAAAATCTTTAATTATCTGTTCTATGGCCTTCCTTTTCATTGATTGATAAGTCTTGTTTGTGGATGGTATTCTCGGGCTTTACCAGTCCCGCTGACGTATTCTTTTCTCATTCTCTGTAAAGTAGCTGTCTCCACAACATGGGCAGAGTTCTACTACTGGCTTTGTGTTGCTTTTTGCGTTTCGCTTAGGCCTAAACCTCCGGACCCCATCACTGAGTCTTTTGGTCCCTTCCATCATGGAGTTTATACTGATGGTTGTTTGGGAAGAAAATTAAGGTCCGGTGGTTTTCCAGAGGGTTTCTTTCCCCTCAAGGAGAGCAGGCTCTACTATTGAGTCACAAGTCAACTTGTGGCTATTTTTTCTTTTACTGGTGGTTAATAGGAGATAAAGGTCTGCTGAGCAGCCAAGGACAGTACACCATATCAAATCATCTGTGCATTGTGGTTCAAAGGCAGCCTGGGCAGGAATGTCCATGAGGGCCCTTATTTCCCATTAACCACCAAGGGGCAGGAAGTAGTAGAGGTCCAGGTTCCAACCAAACAGCTCAACCTCCAGCACACCCATCTTACACCGGAAAACCAGCCTGCTAGATTTTCCTGCCCAGGCTGCCTTTGAACCATGATTATGAGATCATGAGAAAGTGTGAGTTGCCTTGAAAATGTTTCATTGGCTCTACTTTGCCCTCCTGTTCAATTATTTTTCCCTTTGTTGATGTTAGTTGAGGTTCAATGGCTTGTGAATAAATACCTAGACACTCTGCCTGAAGTTCCTTTTTGATCCATCTTTCTGTCTTTAGAAAAGGCTTCACCCCTTGAGCCCGTGCTCCTCTTCTGTTTCTTGATTGTTGTTTTTCTGAAACTTGCCAGGGTTGAACTTGGAGCATGGGCAATTTATTGTAGATTCTTTTTCCTCATGTGTACCAGGCTCTCACTATTTCATTCCCAGCATAGCTTCGGCCTTATTTTCTTTTCCTAGTGGTTGAAAGGAGAGAAGAAAATCATGGGCAGCCAAGGTCACTACACAGTGTCTAAAATCTGACAATTGTGGTTCAAAGCCAGCCTGGGCAGGAAAGTCCATGAGGCTCTCTCTCCTTTCAACCACCAAGAGGCAGGAAGTAGTGCAGCTCTAGCCTTCAACAAAACACCTCAAGCTGCAGCCTACCCATGACACACTGAAGATCAAGTCTCATGGACTTTCCTGCCCAGGCTGGCTTTGGTCCATGATCCTCAGATTTCACCCACCATTTGCAGCTCCAAATTGCAGCCCTCAGGATTAGAGGTGTAAGGGCTGGGAAGGTGGCTCAGTGGTAGAGTGCTTGCCTGCATGCATGAGGCCCTGAGTTCGATTCCTCAGCACCACATGAGCAGAAAACAGCCGGAAGTGGTGCTATGGCTCAGGTGGTAGAGCATTAGCCTTGAGCTGAAGAGCTGAAGAACAGTGCCCAGGTCCAGAATTCAGACCCCAGGACCAATAAAAAAAAAAAAAAATCAAAAAGGATTACACGTGTGAGCCAAGATGATATAATCTGTAATTATCTGTTCTATCACCTTCCTTTTAACTGATTGATAATTCTTGTTTGTGGCTGGTGTTGTCAGGGCCTTACCACTAAAGCTCAGGTATTCTATTCTCATTCTCTGGAAATTAGCTGTCTCCACAACAGGGGCTAGAGTTAATTTCTGACTTTTTGTTGCTTTTTGCTTTTCACTTAGGCCTAAAACTCGGGACCCCATCACTGAGTCTTTTTGTCCCTTTTTTCCTGGAATTCGTTGTGGTGGTTGTTTGGTAAGGAAATTAAGGTCTAGGGACTCTCTAGAGAGGTTTTTCCTTCAAGCGTAGCAGTGTCCACTGTTTAGTCACAAGTCACCTTGTAGCTTTTTTTTTACTTTTACTTGTGGTTAGTAGGAGATAAATGACTGCTGGGCAGAGCCAAGTACAGGATACTATATCATATATTCTGAGGATGGTGGTTCAAATCCAGCATGTGTAGGTATGTAGATGAGGGCTTTTTTCTCCCATCAACCAAGAAGGGGCAGGAAATTGTAGAGCTCCGGGCATAAAGAAAACCCCTGAACCTCGAGTAGACCCATGTTACACAGAAACTCCACCCTGCTAGCCTTCAATGCCCAGGCTGGATTTGAACCACGATTGTGAGATTTCACCTACCTTGAGTAGGTGTGAGATGGTTTTAAGATATTTAATTGGCTCTACTTTGCCTTCCTTTTGAATTATCTTCTGTTGGTTGATTTTAATGGAGTTCCAATGGCGTTTTCATCAAATGCCTGACCACTCTGGCTGAAGCTCCCTTTTTTTATCTGTCTCCCTGTCTTTAGCGAAGGCTTCTCACCTTTAGTTTGAGCTCACTTGCTGTTTCTTTAATGTGATTTTGTGGAATTGCCCATGTTTGAACTTGGAGCTTGGGCAATTTGTCCTAGATTTTTTTTCCTCCATGGCTAGCAGGCTCTAGTCATTGATGCACAGTATAGCTTCTGCCTTATTTTCTTTTTCTTGTGGGTAAAAGGAGATAAGAATACCATGAGCTGCCAGAGTCACTATGCAGTATCCTAAAGTCTAACAATTGTAGTTCAAAGCCAACCTGGGAAGGAAAGTTCATGAGGCTTTTATCTCCAGTCATCCAACATAGGCAGGAAGTAGTGGAGTAATAACCTTGGACAAAACACCTCAAGCTGGATCCCACTCAAGACACACTGAACAATAAATCTCATCGACTTTCCTGCCGAGGCGTGCTTTGAACCATGATCCTCAGATTTCACCCACCATGAGCAGCTTGGGTTGTAGCACTCAGGATTACAAGTGTGAGCCAACATGTTAAAATCTTTAATTATCTCTTCTTTCCCTTTCCTTTGCATTGATTGATTGGTCTTGTTTTTGGGTGGTATTCTCAGGGCCTTGCCACTCAGGCTCAGGTATTCTTATTCTCTGGAAACTAGCTGTCTCCACAACTTGGGCACAGTTCCAGTACTGGCTCTTTGTTGCCTTTGCTATTGTGTTCAGCCTAAAACTCAGGACCCCATTAGTGAGTCTTTCTGTCCCTTTTTTGTAGAGTTTGTAGTGGTGGTGGTTTTGTGATGAAATTAAAGTCTGTTGACTCTGTAGAGGGTTTTGTTCCCTCAAGAGTAGCAGGCTCTAGTATTGAGCCACAAGTCAACCTGTGGCGTGTTTTCCTTTTTCTGGTGGTTACTAGGAGATAAAGGTGGGCTGGGCAGCCAAGGACAATACACCACATCCTATACGTGAGTTGTGTGGTTCAAAGCTAGCTTGGGCAGGAATGTCCTTAAGGGCTCTTATGTCCCATCAAGCACCAAGTGGTAGGGAGTAGTAGAGCTCTATGCTCAAAGAAAACATCTCAAACTCGAGCACACGCATCTCCTGGAGGAAAAGAAGCCTGCTACTCTTTCCTGCCAAGGCTGGCTTTGAACCACAATAGTGAGATTTCACCTAAGAAGAGCGAGTGTGACATGGTTTTAAAATGTTTCATAATTGAGGTTCAATGGCTTGTTATTAAATGCCTGGACACTGCCTGAAGTTCCTTTTTTACCTGTCTCCCTGCCTTTAGAGAAAGTTTAGTAGCTTGAGCCTGAGCTCAACTGCTATTTCTTTATGGGTGTTTTCCTGATTTCCCAGGGTTGAATTTGGAGCATGGGCAATTTGTCGTACCTTTTTTTCCCTCATGGATACCAGGCTCTCACTATTACATTTATTGCGTAGCTTCTGCCTTATTTTCTTTTTCTACTGGTTAAAATTAGAGAAGATAATCATGGGCAGCCAAGGTCACTCCACAGTGTCTAAAATCTGACAATTGTGGTTCAAAGCCAGCCTGGGCAGGAAAGTCCATGAGGCTCTTATCTCCTTTCAACCACCAAGAGGCAGGAAGTAGTGGAGGTCTAGGCTTCAACCAAACACCTCAAGCTGCACCTATCATGACACACTGACGATCCAATCTCATGGACTTTCCTGCCCAGGCTGGCTTTGACCCACGATCCTCAGATATTTCCCACCATTTGCAGCTCCAAGTTGCAGCACTCAGGATTACAGTTATGAGGGCTGGGAAGGTGGCTCAGTGGTCGAGTGCTTGCCCTGCATGCATGAGGCCCTGGGTTCTATTGCTCAGCACTACATAAGCAGAAAACAGCCGGAAGTGGTGCTATGGCTCAAGTTGTTGAGTGTTATCCTTGAGCTGAAGAGCTGAGGGACAATGCCCAGGCCCAGAGTTTAGGCCCCATGACAGCCAAAAAAAAAAAAAAAGAAACAAAGGATTACAGGTGTGAGCCAACATGTTAAATTCTTTTATTATCTGTTCTATCCCCTTCCTTTTCATTGATTGATAAGTCTTGTTTGTGGCTGGTTTTCTCAGAGCCTTACCACTCAGGCTCAGGTATTCTTTTCTCATTCTCTGCGAAGTAGCTCTCTCCACAACATGGGCCAGAGTTCAACTACTGGCTTTTTGTTGCCTTTTGCTTTTCACTTGGGCCTGACCCTATCACTGAGTCTTTTGGTCCTTTTGTTCATGGAGTACATACTGGTGGTTGTTTTGTAGTAAAATTAAGGTCCAGTAGTTCTCCAGAGGGTTTTTTTTTCCCTTAAGGGTAGCAGGCTCTACTATTGTGTCACGAGTCATCCTGTGGCTATTTTTTCTTTTACTGGTGGTTAATAGGACATAAACATCTGCTGGGCAGCCAAGGACAGTACACCATATCAAATCATCTGTGCATTGTGGTTCAAAGCCAGCTTGGGCAGGAATGTCCATGATGACTCTTTTCTCCCATTAACCACCAAGGGTCAGGAAGTAGTAGAGGTCCAGGTTCAAACCAAACATCTCAACCTCCAGCACACCCATCTTAACACAGGAAAGCAAGCCTGCTAGACTTTCCTGCCCAGGCTGCCTTTGAACCATGATCATGAGATCATGAGAACGACTAAGTTGGTTTTAAAATGTTTAGTTGGCTCTACTTTGCCTTCCTTTTCAATTATTCTTCCCTTTGTTGATGTTAGTCGAGGTTCAATTTCTTGTTATTAAATGCCTGGACACTCTGCCTGAAGTTCCTTTGTGATCCATCTGCCTGTCTTTAGAGAAGGCTTCCCACCTTGAGCCTGAGCTCCACTGCTGTTTCTTTATTGTTGTTTTTCTGGAACTTGCCAGGATTGAACTTGGAGCATGGGCAATTCATCCTAGATTATTTTTTCCTCATGGCTAGCAGGCTCTACTACTTCATCCACATCATAGCTTCTGCCTAATTTTCTTTTATTAGTAGTTAAGGGTAGATAAGAAAATCATGGCAAGTCAAGGTCACTACACTGTATCCTAAAACCTGACAATTGTGGTTCAAAGCCAGCCTGGGCAGGAAAGTCCATGAGGCTCTTATCTGCATTCAGCCACCAAGAGGCACAAAGTAGTGGAGTGCTAGCCTGGAACAAAACACCTCAAGCTGCAGCCCACCCATGACACACTGAAGAACAAGTCTCATGGACTTTCCTTCCCAGGTTGGCTTTGAACCATGATCCTCATGTTTTACCCACCATGAGCAACTCGGGTTGCAACACTCAGCACTACATGTGTGAGCCAGCATGTTAAAATCTTTATGTATCTGTTCTCTCCCCTTTCTTTTCATTGATTTATAGGTTTTGTTTATGGCTGGTATTCTCAGGGCCTTGCCACTCAGGCTCAGGTATTCTTTTCTCATTCTCTGGAAATTAGCTGTCTCCTCAACATGGTCCATAGTTCAAGTACTGGCTTTTTGTTGCTATTTGCTTTTTGCTTAGGCCTAAAACTCGGGACCCCATCATTGAGTCTTTTTGTCCCTTTTTTCCTGGAATTCGTTGTGTTGGTTGTTTGGTAATGTAGTTAAGGTCTGGGGACTCTCTAGAGAAATATTTTCCTTCAAGCGTATCAGTGTCTACTATTGAGTCACAAGTGAACTTGTGGCTTTTTTTTTTCTTCTTTTTCTGGTGGTTAATCAGAGATTAAGGACTGCTGGGCAGAGCCAAGTACAGGTCACCATATCAGATACTCTGAGGATGGTGGTTCAAAGCCAGCCTGGGCAGGGATGTCCATGAGGGCTTTTATCTCCCATCAATCACCAAGGGGCATGAAGTAGTAGAGCTCCAGGCTTAAAGAAAACACCTCAACCTCCAGCACACCCATTTCACACAGGAACACAAGCCTGCTAGACTTTCCTGCCCAGGCTGGATTTGAACCACCTTTGTGAGATTTCACCTACCATGAGCAGGTGTGAGATGGTTTTAAGATGTTTAATTGGCTCTACTTTGCCTTCCTTTTCAGTTATTTTTCTCTTTGTTGATGTTAATGGAGAATCAATGGCATTTTTATTAAATACCTTGCCATTCTGCCAGATGTTCTATTTCTATCTGTCTCCCTGTTTAGAGAAGTCTTCACACTTTGAACCTG
Source organism: Dipodomys spectabilis (assembly GCF_019054845.1). NCBI lineage: Eukaryota > Metazoa > Chordata > Mammalia > Rodentia > Heteromyidae > Dipodomys > Dipodomys spectabilis. The sequence goes on along the minus strand of NW_024870772.1, from coordinate 45,551,819 downwards.
AACTCCACTGCTGTTTATTGTTGTTTCTGTGGAATTTCCCAGGTTTGAACTGTGAGCATGGGCAGTTTTTCCTAAATGTTTTGTCCTTAGGGCTAGCATGCTCTATTACTTCATTCACAGCATAGCTTCTGGCTTTTTTTTTCTTTTTCTTGTGGTTAAAAGGAAATAAGCGATCCATGGGCAGTCAAGGTCACGAACACACTATTCAAAAATCTGAAAATTATGGTTCAAAGCCGCCCAGGAAAGAAAGCACATGACACTCGTATCTGCAGTCAACCAGGAAGAGGCAGCAAGCAGTGGAGCTCAAGCACCTCAACTTCCAGCCCACCCATCTCACACAGGCAAACCAGGGGGCTAGTTTTTTCTGCTCATGCTAGCTTTGAACCACAATCGTGAGATTTCACCTAACTTGAGTTGTGTGAGTTGCTTTTAAAATATTTAATTGGCTCTACTTTCCCTTCCTTTTCAATTATTCTTTGTTGATGTTAATCGAGGTTCAATGGCTTTTTTTTTAATCAAATGCCTGGCCATTCTGCCTGAATTTCCTTGTTTATCTGTATCCCTCAATATAGAGAAGGGTTTACACCTTTTTCTGAGCTTAACTGCTGTTTTGTTATTGTTTTCACGGAATTTCCCAGGGTTGAACTTGGGGCATGATCATTTGGTCCTAAATTTTTTTTCCTCATGGCTAGCAGGCTCTACTACTTCATCCACATAATAGCTTCTGCCTTATTTTCTTTTTCTAGTGGTTAAAAGGAGATAAGAAAAACATGGGCAGCCAAGGTCACCACATAGTATCCTAAAATCTGACAATGGTAGTTCCATGCCAGCCTGGGCAGGAAAGTCCATGAGGCTTTTATCTCCATTCACCCACCAAGAGGCAGGAAGTAGTGCAGCTCTAGCCTTCAACAAAACACCTCAAGCTGCAGCCCACCCATGATACACTGAAGAACAAGTCTCATGGACTTTTCTGCCCAGGCTGGCTTTGAGCCATGATCCTCAGTTTTCACCTACCATGAGCAACTCGTATTACAGCCCTCAGGATTACAGGTGTGAGCCCACATTTAAAACCTTTAATTATCTCTTATTTCCCCTTCCTTTTCATTGATTTATTGGTCTTGTTTGTGGCTGGTATTCTCAGGGCCTTGCCACTCAGGCTCAGGTCTTCTTTTCTTACTCTCTGGAAACTAGCTGTCTCCACAACTTGGGCCACAGTTCAACTACTGGCAGTTTTTTTCTTCTTGCTTTTCGCCTAGGCTTAAAACTCGGGAAGCCATCACTGAGTCTTTTTGTCCTTCCCAGGCTGGCTTCAAACTGTGATCTTTAGATTTCAGCTTAGATTAAAGGTATGAGTCTATATTTTAAAATCTAATTGGCTTTTCTCTTCTTCACATACATTTATTTGTTGGTTCTCTGGCTTGTTTTTTAGGGCCTCACCAATCTTGCTGAAGGCTAGAATGCTCTAAAACTTTAGCCACAGCTCCACTTTGGTTTAGTTTTTGGCTTTGGTGGTTAGTAGGAGTTAAGTATACACACTCTTACAGGGTCTTGAATTGTACTGATTGTGATTCAATGTCAGGGGGCAAGGAAAATCCATGAGACTCTTATCTCAAATTAACCTCCAAAAGGCTGGAAATATGGTTAAGCAAAAAGTTGTACTTCATATCCCAGAAACACACATGCATGCACGTGCGTGCACACACACACACACACACACACACACACACACACACACACACACACACACACACACACACACACACGGCTTTCCTGTCCTGGCTGGTTTGGAATGGTGATCCTCAATTTCAGTCTTTTCAATAGCTAGAATTATAAGTGTGAGCCAAAAGTTTTTTGGTCATTTTATCATTTTTAATAGACTCTTTGTGCTCTCTTCCACCTTTTAAAATTTATTTTGTGGTTGTCTTAGTGCTAGATCTGTTTTTCACTTAGCTTTTTTTAGTTTTTTTTCTTAGCTTTTTTATGCTCAAGGTTGCTGATGTACCACTTCAGTCACAGCTCCACTTCTGATTTTTTGCTGATCAGTTGGAGATAAGAGGCTCATGGACTTTTCTGCCCAGACTGGCTGTGAACCACAGTCCTCAGATTTGAGGATACTGTGTAGTGCCCTTGGCTTCCTGTGGAACTCATGTCCTATTTACCACCAAAAGACAAGACAATGGAGCAGAAGTTGATCTATGGTTCAAATAAGAGAACCTGCTAGCCTTGAATTAAAAAAAAAACTCGGAAGTCTAATTTTGGTACTAATTGTATGTACACACTGCTTGATCTATTCAAACAAAACAAAACAAAAAACAAAAACAACTATGTACAGTGACCAGGTAATAATGATTCCTGAATTGATAACCAGGAACTAATTCCTGAACTCATCTCCCATAGCCTTTTTTAGATATATATGGTCATTTGTGTCAGCTGAGGAGAGATTAAAGAACAAAGCTTTAGGGGCAAGATACACAGTTCTTGGAAATAGGGATCCATTGGCAAAGCTTTTCAGAGAATGACTAAAAACTCAATCTTTGCCATTCCAAATGGTTCTTACCTCTGTGCAAGGGAAAGAGAGATGAGAAGGAAGAAATATGGGAAAACTAAGAAACCTCAAACAAGGTAAGTAATGTTAACTTTATTAGATGAAGTAAAACATAGGTATACAGTGTACAATCCAGAAAAGGATATGTCTCCTGTGTTTGGATCCCAGTTAATTTAGTTAATAAAACTAACCAATGGTATTTACCAATGTATTTACAGAAAGGAGGTACATTACAGGCAAGTCAGTTCACTAGCCTTAAGGATTTTGAACACAAAGGAGTGAAAGTGTTTGGCTCTGCTTGGGAAACAGGAGAGAACAGAGCTGAAGAGGACTGAGATGTGCAGACATTTCCCAAGAAAGATCTTGCTGACATCAAGTCTTCAGATGCCTGCTGGGTGCCAGTGGCTCATGCCTGTAATCCTAGCTACTCAGAAGGCTGAGATCTGAGGATTGTGGTTTGTGGGATAAGAAAGTTTGTAAGCCTCTCTTTTTTTACAGCTCAAAATATTCCCATTTGTTGCTAATCACAACCCAAGGCGGTACAATGGGATACCAAGCTGAAGAAAATTAGAAAATACAAAGACAGGTGCAGAGAAAAAAAAAACAAAAATCAATGAGGACCTAGGGTCCTAAGGCTCACTGGCACCTGGGCCCCAGGTCACACAAGCAAGCATATTTATTTGAATTCACATTGGGAAGGTTACCATGGATATATGCAAAAATGAAGCATCTATATTACAATCAGAACCAACACAGTGAGTGAGAAACTCTGGTTCCCTTATTGTTTTGAGAAAGAAGACTGCAACCCAGCGAAAATCCAGACATGGAGTCTACTTTATATCTAGCCTCCTAGGTTAAGTTGTCAGCTCTTTCACCCAGCCTTCAAGGCCTTTAAAGCACTATGGAAGGGAACAATAGCTTAACCCTCCCCAGAGCTGTGTTTTAACCCTTTTATGGCCAGCTCTCAGCTTTCTGAGTACTATTGAGGTGGAGTTCCAAACTCTCAAACCTTTTCCAAGTTTAACAGCTCAGCTTGAGTCCCCTACTATTAATATAATAGCATGTATTACAAACACAGTAAAAAGAGAAAAATAACATTAAATATTTACACAGAAATAACTGACTACATTCTTTCATCCAGTACAAGAAATTTAGCACTGCTGCTTTAAGTCACTAATAACACGTTTTTAGATGTAATTTCACGGCTTTCATAAAACTTCCTATATTGTCCTTAGAATGTCTTTTTGCCTTCCATTTTTATTTATTGTATTTGCATAGTAGTATATCATCCTTAAAATCATATCACTTCATAATTAAAGTTTATCTTGTAAGTAAATACTTGTGAGACTCCAATAAAATACCAAAAATCTGGAAGTGGAGCTGTGGCTTAAGTGTTATCATGTAAGCCTTGAGCAAAAGAAGTTCAAGTCCTAGGTGTCCATACATACCCACTCACCCCCCACACACACACACCCACACCCATACCCACCCACATGCATACACACACACACAATCAGTGATAATGTCTATCAAGTTCTTCCTTAGGATGATCTTGGTGATGTCAGCAACTGTAACAAGTTTCTTTCTCTGTTCCATGGATTTGTGAAAGTAAACCGCAGAGTCACTGTAGTGTAACATGTGGCTAAGATCTGTCCATTAGCAAAGGTTATCATGGAATACATCCAATACAATGTCCAGCTCTCTTGACAGTAGATCTTCACATCTTGGGAATTGATGGGACCCACATACTCTTCAATTGGCTTTCCCATCCTCTGTGCCACCTGCTGCAATGATTCACCATCCATACCAAAGAGGCTTTCATAAACTCTCCCAAATTATCTGAGTCCTAGATGGCAGAGATGGCAGAGAGAACCCCTGTGGCAATTCCCCTCCCTGAGAGGCCATTTTACCTCCTATGCTCTCCTCACAGATGTGGACAATGGTCCCTGAGAGACTACAGTGCCTGATCTTGGAGTAATTGTATTTCATAGTGTCCATATGCTCTGGGAAATCATGCAGTGAAGGGTCCAGGTTAAGAACATAGGGGTAAACACACCTCTTCCTTCTGGAGGTTTTCCTGTATGTTCTCTTGGGCACTGAACAGAAACAGGGTCTCTGAAAGGGAACTTGTATGGTGATCTCTGTCTGGCTTGATCCATACAACATAGAACCACTTTCCCATCCCCTCAATGATTTTGACATGCTCCATGTGATTTGTGCTGAACGGCTCTCAACACAGTAACAATGTAGAAGTCACAACTGGATGTTGTGTGGATAGCTGTCCATACTTGGGCATGAGTCCCCTTGCCAGGCAGGGCCCACAACTCCATGCTGGGAAAGTGAGTGGCTTATATCTGCATAGTCTGAATGACCCCAGTAGGTCTCTTCATTATGTCCAAGGCCCCTCAGCAGAATGATGAAGAATGACGCACCATGGGCAGTCATCACCAAAACACTGACCTGGTCCTGGGCATTATCTCCAGTGCCTCCCCCACTTCTAGCAACTTCCCTTCTTTCAAGGCCTTGCCAGTCTTCCACCTCACATCCTCAGGTAAAATGCTGTTGTCAGTAAAGAGCAGAGGACAAGGAAGCAGGTACACCCTAGGGAAAGGAAACACTGGAGCCTCTTCCATGGTGAGAAGGTAATGCAACCTGCCACTGTAGAATAGCCAAGGAATTAAGATGGTTGTGCACACAGTTTTGTGCATGAAAAATGCCAGACCTAGTATGCCCTGTTCAGATTTTCAGGCCGTAATCGTCTGTAGCAAAGGCATCTCAGTTACACATAAAACAACTTCATAGTGTCTTTTCTTCTTTTATTCTGTGCCAGTTCTGGGGCTTGCACTCAGGAAATGGACACTATCCCTGATGTTTATTCCTCTCAAGGCTACTGCTTTACCATTGGAGCCACAAATATACTTCTAGATTTTTTTTTTTGTACATAAATGGAGATAAAAGTTGTACAGGCTTTCCTGCCCAAGTTGGCTTCAATTACTGATCCTCAGAACTCAGCCTCATGAATAGCTAAGATTACAGGCATGAGCCACTGATCCTGGCAGCAACCCTCTTCCTTTTTTTCTTTTCTTTTCTTTTTTCTTTTTCAGTCATGGACCTGAATTCAGGGCCTGTGCACTGTCCCTCATCTCTTCAGCTCAAGGCTAGCATTCTACCACTTGAGCTACCACACCAGTTCCAGCTTTTTTCTGCTTATGTGGTGCTGAGGAATCGAACCTAGGGCCTCATGCATACAAGGCAAGCACTCTACCACTGAGCCACCTTCCCAGCCCCATCTTTCCTTTTCTTTAAAAAAAATTATTATTAGGAAGATCAGATGTTCAGAGCGGTAACAGTTAAGTCAGTTAAACAGTTAAGTCAGGCAAAGAGTACATTTTTGGGGGATAATTACACCCCTTCCCTTGCTCTCAGTTTATCCCTGCCACTGTGGCTTTTTTGTGGTTAACTGGAGATAAGAGTCTCTCAGACTTTGTTGCCCAGGGTGACTTTGAACCACGATCCTCAGACATCGGTCTCCTGAGGAGCTAGGATTACAAGCTTGAGCCTGAAAGACAGGAAGATTGTTCTGAAGGTTGTTCTATATTGGTGATAGGGGTGTGGGCCTGAATGGACTTAGGCAGTGAATGCCAGGCAGGTCACTCATCTGTAAGCATGTGTCCCTACTTAAACCTGACTGGCTCTCAGGAGAGGTAGGTGAGGCTTACAGCCATTGTGTACGAGCTCACCAGAAGTCCTCACTGTATTTGTCTAAGTCAACAACTATTCGATTGTTTATATTATCAACACTTTTTAAGAACATTTTTATTGTAAGATTACAATAACTACAGATGAGTAATGTCCTAGGAATATATGTCTGTTATCAGCTTTAATAGCCAAGCCACATAACTGCTCCAAATAATCTCTTATTGATATGAAATTAGTTCTTGAATATTACTCTTTATTGTTAATGATATCATAAGTATTAAAGTTCTTCAAACATGTTTCTCTTATTAGATGAATCCTTACAGTGAGATTGAAAGCATCTTCTGGTGCAGCATTGGAAAAGATACTTGGTTAACACTAAGAATGAAGGATAAGAAATGTGAAAAACAGAACTGAGACGTACCAGTGTGACTGGGAAACATCTTCCACAGAGCAGACAGAATCCTAGACTTCTGGAGGCATGTCAGTGTGAGAGCAGGTCTTCAACCAGTTCACATGACCACATGGGTGAGTCTCAATGTTGCCGCATAGATTTATTCTGATTCCTGTATGAAAGTCTCATGTCCGATGGGCTTTCACAATCCCAGATTTATGAAAGTTTGCTGTCTTCTTTCTCCAATATTACTTCATACTTTGCTATTGAGTGCACTTTTTCTTTTAAAAAAATGAAAACTCAACACCATCTCTTGGACTAAGGCCTTTCCTGTTTCCCTATGAATAGATCTGTTATTTAAGAGGCTACCTGACTGGTGCCAGTGCCTCACTCCTGTAATACTAGCTACTCAGGAGACTGAGATCTGAAGATCACAGTTGAAGCCTGCCTAGACAGGAGAGTCTACCAGACTCTCATCTTGAATCAACTACCAAAAAAGCCAGAAGTGGAGCTATGGCTGAAGTGGTAGAGCACTAGCCTGGAGCCAAAAAGGCATAAGGGCAGGCAGCAACCGGCCTGAGCCTGAGCCCCAGACCAGCCTTCATGTACACACACACACACACAAATGTCTTCCTGCCAGACTTGTCCATGTGGTCCCCTGAAATGGTTGGAGACCTCTCTTTAAATGGACTGCCCAGGTATCCACTTCAGTAATGTGGAAATTGCCTCTGAGTCAACAATATGTCCATTGGTTCAAGTTGTGTACTTTGCATCCTACTTCCTTTGCTCCTTTTCTGAGGCAAGTCTTATAGCTCAACACAGCTGTCCATACACTTTAAGATGCTGCTTATGGTCTCAGGGCCTGCATTCACACTCCAAATGGAAAAATAAAACAGGACCTGAAACCCTTTGCTTATTCTGAGGGCCAGCTTTCCAGGTATTGGCAGCTCCCTATGAATGGCAAACTGGAAGCCAGGCATAAGATGTTCACAAGAGACAGGTGTGGAGGGCTTGGGTCTTTCTGCACTAAAGCAGAGAATGGAGGAGACAGAGGAACTGGGAAAAGACAATCTACCTTCCCATGTTTCCTTGCAGTTCCTGATCCACAGTATAACCTGTGCTAATTGCTCTGCTGTGTTTGTGTGTGTGTGTGTGTGTGTGTGTGTGTGTGTGTCTGTGATTGTGTGCACCTGCACAGTGGTTCTGGGCCTTGAATTCAGGGGCTGGGCTCTGTCCTTGAGCTTTCTTGTTCAAGGCTAGTGCTCTACCACTTCTGGCCTTTTAGGTAATTAAATGGAGAGAAGACTTTCAGGAAATTTCCTGTACAGGCTGGCTTCAAACCGCAAACCTCAGATCTCAGCTTCCTCAGTAGATGAGATTCATAGGTGCCTTTGCTTTAGCAGCAACAATCAAAATACTGCCCTTATCCTTGTGGTGAACAGTCTCAAAAGTTGCATATGAATAGCCTCCTGAGTAGCTAGGATTACAGCTGTGAGCTACCAGGGCCAGGTTGCTGTGCTGTATTTTCATTTGGTCTCTGCCTGCCTAGGCCTCCCTGGTGGCCTCACTGGAGACTGTGGGGAGGGCAGGTTCCCATTTCTATTTCTGGGTCTGACTGGTTTGAGGGATTCAGCTGGGCAGGTTCTAGCTTCTTTTTCAGAGAGTAGTGCAACTCAGGAGAGTCCAACTCCAGAGCTTCCTGCCTCTGTCTGAGATGACAACAGCCTCAGCCAGAGTCAACCACTTTGGAAAGCAGTATGGACAGTTTTCAAAAGACTCCACATAGAGCTCCCTTATGACCCAGCAATCCCACTTTTGGGCATTTACCAAATAATCACAAGCCTATACTAAAGCTACCAGCACAACTATGTTTATCACAGCATTATTTACCATAGCTAAGATATGGAACCAACCCAGATACCACCCCTCAGTAGATGAATGGATCAAGAAAAGTGGAACACACACACACACACACACACACACACACACACACACACACACACACATATTTGTTAGGAAATAGAAAGGCTTGGAAAAAAATATTAAGTGAAGTAAGCTGGGCCCAAAGAAATATAGTTCCTATGGTTTCCCTTATTTGCAGTAAGTAGTATATGTCTAGGACAAGCAGAAAAGGTCAAAAGCTATGTACAGATGACCATATAAGATGATGCTAAGCGAAATGAACCTCAAGATGGGGACACACTGGTGTTTTCTTTCTTGCTATTATTTTTAACTTTTTATAATGTACTATGTGATTTTTTATTTCTCTGGTATGTTCTTCCCCCACAGTATTACTCCTGTTTTCCTTGTATTTGTTTCTGTGCAATGCATCTTGTATATACATTTTTCTAATTTGAGGAGGGGAAGGGAAATAACAAAATGCTTAAATAAGGATACAGGTTGACCCATTGTAACAATAAGATGTACAAGACACTACAACAAGACACTTTACAACTTTGGGAGGGTGGCAGGGGAGGGGGGAGGAGGAGAGGAAAGGTATGGTAGGGGAAAATACATAATAGGAGGTGATAGTGCTTGATAGGAAATGTACTCACTACCATAGTCATGCAACTGTAACCCCTTCTGTACAATATTTTTACAATAAAACATTTTAAAAACAGCTTAAAAACATACTATGTTTCAATAAATTGACACATCATAAGAGGCATGTTTTGAATTTTTAAAAGAAAATGAGGGCTGGGAAGGTGACTTGGGTGTAGAGTGATTGCCTTGTGTGCATGAGGCCCTGGGTTTGCTTCCTTAGTACCACATAAGCAGGAAAAAGCCAGAATTGGTGCTGTGGCTCAAATGGTAGAGTGCTAGCCTTGAACTGAAGAGCTGAGAGCCAGTGCTCAGGCCCAGAGTTCGGGCCCCATGACCGACAAAAAAAAAAAAAAAAAGAAAGGAAAGAAAGATGGCGGAGGCGGGGGGGTGGAGGAGGGGGAATGAAAATACCTACACTGATGGTTTGGTTGCTGAGCTATTGGACTGGCTTCAACTTGATCCTTAGATTTCAGCCCCCTGAGTAGGTAGGATTCCTGGGCATGGAAGCCCACTTTCTTGGGTGCCTTAGGTGGGGGTGGGGGTGGGGGTGGGGTGGGGTCCCACCCACAGCTTCAAAAAATGGCCATAAAATACTTCTTTTATTTTTCCAGACTTGGGACTTGAACTGAGGGTGTGGGCACTGTCCCTGTGCTTCTTTTGCTCAAGGCTAACTCTCTAACACTTGAGCCACAGTGACTCTTTTGGCTTTTTCTGTTTATGTGCTACTGAGAATTAAACCTAAGTTTCATGCATGGTAGGCAAGCATTCTACCACTAAGCCAAATTCCTAGCCCAGACCATTAACTTCTATGATGTCACAGCCACCTTTGCCATGGCAGCAAATAGGTGTCAGGCACTGATCTCGTGCTGAGGTAGACTCAGCTACCCAGAGAGGCAAAAAGAATGAGAGGAAATGACAGCTAGCCACCAGACTACAGCTTGATGAGCTGTCCTGACTGGCTGCTAAGATTGCCTGAGCTGAAGCAGGCTCAATTCCACACAAGGCTCCTGCATTCTAAAGACCAGGGACTACTGCTAGCATTGGAAAGACAGAAGTGAGTGCAGCTTCCTCCATGCAGCCTTCACACCAGAGAAGAAAACCAGAAACCACAATGATAATTTCCATAAATCAGCGGCATGAGGTTGGTGATGTGGTGGGAACAACTTCACAGTGGGATGAAAGGAGACATCTCTGAGGAGACATTTGATCTGAGAGCAGGGCCATCATCCATGCATTTATCTAGGAGCAAGTTCTCCGGGCAGTGAGAACAGCAAGTAGAACCCAAATGATGGGAATGGACCTGACTTGCTTCACAAAAGGAAAACAGCACTGACATGCTGAAGCTCACGAAGCAAGAAAGGAATGGTACAATGAGGAAGAAAGAACAAAGATGAAGATAGGAATAAATTAAATAGATATTGTATGCTGCAGGTTACAAGGAGAAACAATTGATTTTATTCTAATTGATACATGACCCACTGCAGCCAAAGTATTCAAATGGTAGCCACCCATATCAGAATAACTTAGAGAACACTTCTAAAATGTAATGCTAGCCAAGCTATGGTGGCTTACACCTGGAATCCCACCTACTCAGGAGGCTGGTATCTGAGGATCAGATTTGAAGCCAGCCCAAACAGGGAATTCAATGAGATTCGATCTTCAGTTAAACAACCAAAACTCTTGAACTGGAGTTGTGGTTCAAGTAGTAGAGAACTAGCCATGAGCTAGTTCCCAGGCTCTGAGTTCAAGTTCCAGGATTGGCATGAAACAAAATGTGACACTGAGTTCTCCATGCTCGGGGGGTTTCTAGTTCATGAGCTTTGGAAATGATATCCCTACCAAATGCTCTCCTCCAAAATCCTGCTTCATAGCCACTTTCAAAGCTCCAGCATCACCACTGTCTCCTCCCAGTTAGCATAGCAATCTACCACTGAAAGTTGGAAGAAATCATTTTAGTAATCATGAGAATTCTGATCATCTGCCCACATACAACAAGTCAGTAGTAGTCACCTTCTACTATTGTCTAAATATATTTAATCCTCCTTGTAGTTAGTGATCCTTAAGGAGTAAAACCTATAGAATAATTATCAAACTAATCCAACAGTCATCATTCTTCTACTCAATATTCATGTAAGTTTATTAAAGTAGGGACTATACTGAGGCGTGAACATAATACTTTCTAACTATAATACTCTCTTATGAAGTAGGGGTTAACAGAAACATCCTGCTTGTTTTCCGAAAGTGATAAGTGATTTAAGTAAGCTACTTCACACCTCAGAAGGAAAATGCTACTGGCGTTAGATAAATTTTGTTCACCAAGCACTGACAAAATGAATTTCAGAAAAGCCATAGACAAAGAGGCATTATACAAAACACTTTATCATGACACACAACAAAGGCCACCTAGTTGACCTTTCAGGAAACAAAAAGGAAAGAATGAAAAGCAAGGCTTCTAAAATGAGCTGGGCTTTGGTGGCTCATACTTATAATCCTAGCTACTCAAAAGCCTGATATCAAAGGATATGGGTTCAAAACTTGCCCAGGAAGAAAATCTTCCTCTCTGCAACCAGCAGACAAAATATTAGCTGTGTGCCTGCAGCCCAGTTTGACACCCTCTGCCCCCTGAAGCTTTAGACACCCAAGACCTCCTGTCCCCCAAATAATATCAAATGTATTCACATATTATCTTGTATGTGGGAGATAATATTTGAAAGATGCATCAGAAATATTTCACTGACTTCTAGAAAAAGGCAGAGTAAAAGAGGAAATATGTATTCCCTCCCTGGAGGGAAAAACCATACCAGAAGGATGTTAATGGGGCTAGAAGCCCATTTCTCACTTATCAGCTTAACCATCTTTCCTCACATCTTGTCAGAGTGAACAGTGAATATTTTGGATGTGAGTGATGTATATGAGTATGTAGGTTGTAAAAGTAATGATGAAAAGCTGGGCACTGGTAGCTCAGCCTTGTAATCTTAGTTACTCAGAAGACTGAGATATGAGGATCCCAGTTCAAAGCCAGCCTGTGTAAAGAAAGTCTATGAAACTCCTATCTCCACAATTAACCAGTAAAAGGCAGACAGTTGAGCTGTGGTTCAAATGGCAGAGGGCTAGCCTTGAGTAATATAGCTAAGGGACAGCATCAAAGCCCCAAATTCAAACCCTAGCACTTGCTCACACTCACTGAAAGTAACCATGATAACACTACAGGATATGCATGTGTTAGGGAGGGATAAAGGTGGGCAGGATGTTGACATATTTACCTAATCTTTAGTCTCAAGCATGAGGCATGAGAGGTTGGGAAGAAGAGTTTACAATTTACTATGAGAATAACATTTTATTACATGGCATCCTTCTTCCCTTCTACCCTGTAATGGACCTGGGGTTGGGTGCTCTCCCTGAGCTTGTTCAGCTCAAGGCTAGCACTCTACCACTTGAGGCACAGCTCCACTTCCGGTCTTTTCTGAGTAGTTTGTTGGAGATGAGAGTGTCAGAAAATTTCCTTCTTGGGACTGGCTTCACATCTCAGCCTCATGGGCAGCTAGGATTATATGTGAGCTACATATGTCTGGCTTATATGCCACAGTTTTGAAAACAAAATTCAGTTACACACTGCTGGCTAAGGCCTATAAGCCTAGTTGACTTAGAAAGCTGAGATCTGGAGAATGGTGGATCAAAGCCAGCCCAGGCAGAAATGTCTACAACTCCATCTTCAACAAACAAAGCACAGCAGTGCTTGAGCTGTGATTAAAGTGGTAGACTGCCAGCTAAGCAAGCAAGGTAAGTATGAGACCCTAATTTCAAACACCGTTATGGGCAAAACCAAAACAAAATAAAGCAACCCTCCAGCCTATAAACATTAAAATAGAGGGCTGAGAAGATATCTCAGTGGTAGAGTTCTTGCCTTGCAGGCATGAGGCCCTGTGTTCGATTCCTCAGCACCACATAAGCAGAAAAAGCTGGAAGTGGAGCTGTGGCTCAAGTGGTAGAGCATTAGCCTTGAGCTAAAGAGCTCAGGGATAGTGCCCAGGCCCAGAGTTCAGGCCCCATGACTGAAAAAATAAATAGTAAGGTTGCCCTATACTAAAATAATAGTCATTAAATAGTGACTTGAAAATTTAAAAAACAAAACAAATACTCTCCATAAATCCATAAATAAAAACCTTCCACAAAATATTTTAAATGTCCTATTAGACATATTCTCTTTTTTTTTTTTTTTTGGTTGGTCATGGGACTTGAACTCTGGGCCTGGGAACAGTCCATGAGCACATCAACTCAAGGCTAACGCTCTACCACTTAAGCCACAGAGTCACTTCCAGTTCTCTGGTGGTTATTTGGAGCTGAAGAGCTCAGGGACAATACCCAGGCCCATAGCTCAACCCTCAGGACTGACAAAAAAATAATGAAGCTGGAAAAAAGTGACTGACAATTGTAATTCTAGTTAACTAGGAGGCTGAGATTTGAGGATACTATTTCAAGACCAATTCGTGCAGGAAATGTCCATGAGAGTCTTACCTTCAGTATACTACCAATAAAAAAGGAAGTAGAGCTGTGGCTTACTTGGTAGCATGCTAGCCTTAAGCAAAAGAAGTACAGGCATAGTACCCAGGCCCTTATTTCAAGACCCAAGACCTGCACAGAAAATTAAAACCAAATAAAATTTACTAAAATTGGTTTAAGAAGGGAGTGTAAGAGAAAAATGGATATTTTTGATTTGAGTACATTTTATGAAAATGTCACTGTATATGTTAATAAAAACTCAAAAGAAGTTGTTGTAGGTTACCCCCTGAAAAAGTACTCCTCATTACATTCTGAAATGTTTGGAATCATTGTTTCAGTGTGTACTGATGTTTCTCCTCTAATAATTATTAATGAGAAGGCTGGCAGTGGTGGCTCATACCTATAATCCTAGCTACTCAGAAGGCTGAGATCTGAGGATGCTGTTTTGAAGCCAGCTTGGGAATGAAAATCCATGACATTTATCTCAAAAAACTATTCAAGAATAGTCAGAAGTGGTGCTATGGCTCCATTGGTAGAGCACTAGCCTTAAGCAAAAGGAGCTCAGGGTCATTGCTTAAGCCCTCAGTTCAAGCCCCAGGATTGGCATACATACACAAATATGTCTTATGAATTGTTAATAGGGACTTGTACATTTTCCCCAAGAATTCAATTTCAGACAGCACTATGTACTGTGGGAGGTTTGAGTGCTCTGGGATGCACAACATTTCGATTAGATTATATGGAAGGGGCATCTGCACAAAATTCCCTCATTCAATTTATATTGATCAGTTAGCATTCTATCATGAGAAAGAACTGCATTTCCCATTTATTTAATACTCACTTGTCACTTCTATTTTTATTAACTTACTTGCTCTTTTAAAGTTCCTATCCTTTGCCTATTTTTAAATCACCTTAGTAAACTATGACTTAATGTTATAGATATATCTACTTTTGAATATTCTGATGAATTCACACAGATCCATAGCCACCACAAACAAAATATAAAGTATTTCCTTGGCCCCCTAAAAGTTCTCTGTGTTTTTCTGTAGTAAAAATTCAACTCCATCCCGAGTCCCAGGCTGTATAATTGATTGGCCATCACTACAGTTAATTTCACCTTTTCTTGAATTTCATGTAAACAAAATGTCATTTTGTGACTGGCTTCTTTTATTCAGCTTATTTTTGAGACTTACGACTTTGTTGTGTTAATATTTATACTTTCATGTGGCATCCTCGACTATAGTTTTTTCCCTTTCTCTAATTTCTGGTTCTATGCATTCAAACAAGCATGATGCTTGAGTGCCCATACACACTTGCACACTATGTATATTAATATATATGCTAATATACTATATATTATAGTGTATATAGTCCGTACTCTATGCAATATATAAGTATAGTATATATACTCTGTTATATAAATATATATTACTATACTATATATAAAACATTATGTACACTATTATATATTGTATATCATATAACAGTGCACATTATGTAATTATGCATTACTTATAATATATTACATGAATTATATAACTTATATAATATATGATTAATATATTATATAATAGATATTATATAATGTAGTTATACAATTTATATTATGTTATATTGTATATAGTATATAATATATTGTATAGTTTATATAATGTTATAAATTATATGTTATATATACAATATATAGTATAACATATATAATATAATTGTGTATTTTATATATAGTATACACTATGTAGTACATATATAGTATACACAATATAATATATATCATATACATAAAATATGTATACTATATATTATATATCATGTATCATATAATTTGATTTCTATATTATGATTTATAATATATACAACATATAAAATATAATACATATTACAATATGTACGATACAGAATATACATACATATACAATAGTGTTACAATGCCTTGTACTGGTGGCTCACACCTGTAGCCATAGCTACTCAGGAGGCTAAGATCTGAGGATTGTGGTTCAAAGCCAGCCTGAGGAGGAAAGTCCATGAGATTCTTATTTCTAATTAACCACTAGAAAATCGGAAGTGAAGCTGTGGCTCAAAGAGGTACAGTGCTTGCATTGGGAAAAAGTGTTTAGGAACAGTGCCACGGCCCAGCATTCAAGCCTACAACCAATGGGAGGACAAACATCTCACAGTCTTTCCTGCCTGGGCTAGTTTCAAATCACAATCCTCTGTTCTCAGCCTCCTAAGTAATTAGCTTTACAAGATTGAGCCACCAAGTCTGGATTCTGATTTTTTTATATGCTAATTATCTCCTGTTATTTATGGCTGTAGTCAGGTTAGCTATCAGTGTTTTGCAGTCAGAAATGAGTTATTTCTATACCTTATTTTCAAGTCCAAATCCTGACCTTTTCAGTGAAGAATGATACTTAGCAATCAAACTCTGGGTGATAGGCAGTGTTTTCGTACAGCCCTGCCTCCCTTTCTGGGGCCCTGCATGAATATTTCTTGCATGGCTCTGCTCAATTCAACTACTAAGGACAAGAGAAAGGGTAATTCAACACACATTTTAGGGGCTTCATGTTTTGAGTGCCCTTGAGGAAGCCTGGAATGATCTTGCCTAGACATCAGCCATTTGTACACTGGTCATCTAATCCTAAGTAGATGCAATCTAGATCCAATGGGGGCTCTGATACACAAAGCACTCAACCTGGATGTACTCAAGTTGCACAGAGGCTATTTCCAGAGAGTATCCCAGACCTGCATCCAGTACTAGGCAACAGAAGATTCACTGACAACGTGTAATTACTCTGTTATTCTCAGAGGATAAAATGCTATTCGAGCTAAGTGCCACATTATTTCCTGTACACAGCAATGCTACAGTGGGCAGGCATTCCCGTAGCATGTTTTTGTTGGGGGGGGGGGGGGTGTTGTGCTGGTACTAGGACTTCAATTCAAGGACTGGGTAATAAACTTTAACTTTTTTTGGGGGGGAGGGTCTGGTCATGGGGCCTGAACTCTGGGCCTGGGCACTGTCCCTCAGCTCTTCAGCTCAAGGCTAGAGCTCTACCACTTGAGCCACAGCGTCACTTCTGGCTTTTTTTGTTTTGCTTATGTGGTACTGAGGAATTGAACCCAGGGCCTCAGGCGTGCAAGGCAAGTGCTTTACCATTGAGCCACCTTCCTAGCCCCTAAACTTTAACTTTTTACCAAGGCTGGTAATCTACCACTTGAGCTCCCCCTCCAAATCTGGCTTTTTAGTGGATTAATGGAGATAAAACTAGGAAGAAGGTAAAAGGAGGATGTGAGATTGTGATACATTGTATCCTCCTCTGGAAAGGTCACAATCTCCCTCTTGTACCACTAATGTGTGCTATTATATTGAAAGATAACTAGAGGTCTAATTACCCAACCATATTCTCTTGTTTTTGAGTTCCTAGAAAAATGACCATGTTCCTTGCTTTTGTTCCCCCTCCCCTTTTTGGTGCTAGTACTTGGATTTAAACTCAGGGCCTGGTTGCTAATCCTTAATTCTCCCTTATGGCTAGTTATCTACTGCTTGAGACACAGCTTCACTTCCAGCTTTTCACTAGTTAACTAGTCTCCAATTTTCCTACCCAGGCTGAATTGAACCCCAATACTCAGATTTCAGCATCCTGAGTAGCTAAAATTACGAATGTGCACCACTCAGATCCTTGCTATCTCCCAATAACAAGGGTTATCTTTCAATAACAAGGGTTTCACAGAATGCAGCCTTTCTTCATGGCTTCCAGGTTTGTGCATAGAGCTCAATTAAAATTCAACACCAAGTCACACATCCACCACAGATGCTACTTCCCAATCTGCTAACAAAAATCTGACTCTAACATCTAGAACTTCTACATGGCAGCCCTGGTTTAGCATGTCATTTTTATTTTTGAGAATGTGGAGGTTTCTTATTTACCAATTTATTATTAAAAAATTGTTTCTGAAAGTAGCCCTGTGGGTCAATTGGTAAAATGCTCGCCTTGAGCTGAAGAGCTCAGGGAAAGCACCCAGGCCCACAGTTCAAGACCCACGACTGACAATAAAAGAAAAGAAAAAAATAGCTAAGCAAAAAACTGTTTCTGTGCCAAGCATGATAGTACATGCTTGTAATCAAAGCATGCAGAAAGCTGAAGTCAGGAAGATCTAGAGTTTGACGCTAACCTAAGGGACAGAGTGAGAGTTTCATGTAAAACAAAACAAAACCAACAATTAAAAGCTCCCCAAACAAAAACAATATTTTTTGCACTCAACATTTCTGTGTTGAAGTTAAGACAAATGCTTTGCATCAGTGTATGTGGTTCATGCCACAACCCTAGCTACTCAGGAGACCGAGATCTGAGGATCAATGTTTCAAGCCAGCTGGGGCAGAAGAGCTCGCCAGACACTTATCTCCAATTAATCACCAAAGTGTGAATGCCAGCCTTCTGTGAAAAAGCCAAGTTAGAGCATGAGGTCATAAATTTAAGCTCTTCTAATGGCACAAAAAAGAACCAAGACAAAACAAAAACCAAGACAACTGTTTACATGAATCCTGTCCAGCTCACTCCCAGAATGAGGGCTAGAAATGTGGCTTAGTGGTAGAGTGCATGCCTAGTATATATGAAGCCCTGGCTTCTATTCCTCTGTACCACATAAACAGAAAAGGCTGGAAATGGTTCTGGGGCTCATGTGGTAGAGTGCTAGCCTTGAGCAAAAAAGCTCAGAGACAGTGCCCAGGCCCTGAGTTCAAGCCCCAAGACTAGTAAAAAAGAAAAAAGAAAATCAGAATGAAATGTGTAAAAATGATTTATCACTGCATTTCTTTCTATGAGAATATAAAAAGAAACAATTAAAGTTTATGTATTCATGTGATTTGAGGCGTCTGTACTTGGTAGTGGTATGTAAACCTATACAATGTTATTACCGTATTGAAAGACTGATTGATATCTCCTTGTAGATGAAAAAAAGTTCTCTGCATCCACATTGAACAGCCATGAAGTACAATGTTCATCCTCTTAGCTTTAGCGGTCATCAGATTTTTATTGAAATTACAGCTCTGAATCTTTTAAAAAAATTTTAATTGTCAAAGTGATTTACAGAGGGGTTATAGTTATCACTACATTTCTTTTGACTAAGTATAAAATCCAGACTTACCCTAAGGGTTTTGAATAATCAAGATGGCTTCTAGAGCTCAGATTAGATGACATCAGGGGATGAAGAATATGTCCATAACTTACAGAATAAAGACAGAATTTGATGTCTCCTTAGTTCCTAGGTTTGAATGTACAGGGAGGAACCCTCAAGGTTGAGGACAGGTTAAGGACAAAACAATTCCTGTGCTATTCCATCATATGAAACAGATTATTCCCTTACATTAGTACACAGAAATGCAAAACTACATATTATCTTATATACATATTTAGGTTAATACCTGAAAAATCCACTTCTGGATTTTGGTTGGTTAATCAGAGATAAGTGTGTCTCAGATTATTTTTGCCCGGGCTGGCTTTAAACCAGGCTTTAAACCAGGATCTACAGATTTCAGCCTCTCCTGCAGCTAGGATTAAAAACAAAAGCTTTCGTGACTAGCGACTATTTTCTACATTAACCATTTTGGCATGCTTGAATTTTAAAGTAAAGTGTTATTTTTGAAAAATGGAGAAATAGTAATGTTTAAAAGAACTAAAAAGCAGCCGGGCGCTGGTGGCTCACGCCTGTAATCCTAGCTACTCAGGAGGCTGAGATCTGAGGATCGCGGTTCAAAGCCAGCCTGGGCAGGAAAGACCGTGAGACTCCTATCTCCAATAAACCACCAGAAAACCGGAAGTGGCACTGTAGCTCAAGTGGTAGAGCGCTCGCCTTGAGCTGAAGAGCTGAGGGACAGCGCCCAGGCCCAGAGTTCAAGCCCCACGACCGACCAAAAAAAAAAAAGAACTAAAAAGCAAATCTCAATGGCAAGTGGCTGAACACAGGATAAAATAAAGTTTTTAGATTGTGCACAGAAACAACTGCATTGTTGGTTCCCCAAATACCATTATAGATAGCAATTGCCAGATTGTGATTTAAAAAAGTATAATCATGGTTTGTTTTTAAAAATAATTTTAGCCTGGCACTGGTGGCTCAGGGCTATTATCCGAGCTACTCAGGAGGCTGAGAGCTGAAGATCATGGTTCAAAGCCAGCCTCCACAGGAAAGTCCATGAGACTCTTATTTCCAATTAACCATCAGGAAACCAGAAGTGGCACTGTGGCTCAAGTGGTAGAGTGTTTGCCTTGAACCGAAGAGTGCAGGGACAGCATCTTGACCCAGAGTTCAATCCCCACAACAAAATAATAATAATTTTATATTAAGGTGCTGTATAGAAAGACTACTACTTCATAAGAGTTTTTTTTCTTTTTTAAAGGTAACAAACATGCCCATCTTCATTATCAAGAGACTTTTATTTTGCCATCTGCCTTCCAGCTAATGTTTGTACACGCAATTTGAACTAGAAAGCAAAGCAAACCAATTCTAACAATAAATATGTTTTTCTCTATACATCTTGTAAATCAATGCTGACAACACAAAATTTTTAAAAAATCCCTATTGCTAAACACATCCTAATTACATGGTAGCCATTCTTGTAGGCGAGTTGAATGACTAAAACAAGTATTCAAAGAATAATTTATTTAATGGGACAGAGGCCAGTTAGTTTGAAGTATCAGTCATGTAAAATATACTAATTTCTATAATTAAAAAGAAAATATACCCACTTGCAGCTGGGAAGATGGCTCAGCGGTAAAGTGCTTGCCTTGCAGGCATGCGGCCCTAGGTTCAATTCCTCAGCACCATATAAGCAGAAAAGGCCAGATGTGGTGCTGTGGCTCAAGTAGTAGGCACTAGCTTTGAGCTGAAGAGCTGAGGGATAGCACCCAGGCCCACAGTTCAGACCCCACGACTGACAAAAAAAATATGCCTACTTACCTTGACAGCATAAATTTCAAGGTCCTTAACAATAGCTGTACATTTTTCTTGTTTTCTATTCTTACAAAGTGTTTATTTCCCAGAATCACCTCTTTGCTAATATTTTATTATTCCCCAAGACTGTGTGGACCTTTTCTTGCTGGTTTCTTTAGCCTACTTCATTCATGTTAAGCTTATTCAACTATCATTTATGTATATGAAGAATTTGCAAATACCTATTTCCAATCAAAACTACTTGTAGACATTTCTGATCCTTAACTGCCATTAAAAACTTTGTTAAACAGGAATTATCTCCTTATATTATGATATTAGTATATAAGTAAATTTAGGAAAATAAAGGAATATCACCAATAAATATAATTTATGATCGCTATAATAATGTTAACCTTGAATTAGTACATTTTAGATCCTTTTAATGAGCAATTTATTACAGCTGACGGGAAAGGAAATTAACTTTTTTGTGTGCTACTTGAACTCAGGGACCTTGCTTCTCATTCTACCTTTGCCCTCAAGGCTGGTGCTCTACTAGTCACAGCTCCACTTTCCAATTCATTTAGGGGATTAATTAGAGATAAGTGTCTCTAATCCTGCCTGGGCTGGATTAGAAACTTGAGGCTCCATCTCAGTCTCTGAGGCATCCAGTACTATAGGCATGAACCATCAATGCCTAGTTTCTATGAGAGCGAAAGATACTGATTTGAATCCCAGTATACAAAAACAAAAACATGGCATATAAGTATACTGAGAGAATATTAAACATAATTTTATGTGGGTTTCTGGGTGAAGGAATCAGAGAATTATCACTATTATCTTTTCTGAATTTTTAAAATCAGAAATTAGGGTTGAAGGCATGGCTCAGTTGGTAGAACTTAGACAGTGAGGTAAAGCATCAGATACTGAATTTGAGTCCCAGTATTGGACATTAAATAAACAAAGAAAATAAAGAAGAAATTTTTTTTGGTCGGTCCTGGGGCTTGAACTCTGGGCGTGGGCTTTGTCCCTGCACTCTTCAGCTCAAGAAGGGTGCTCTACCGCTTGAGCCACAGCTCCACTTCTGGTTTTTGAGTGGTTTTCATTGGAGATAAGAGTCCATGGACTTTCTTCCCCAGGCTGGCTTTGAACCACAATCCTCAGATCTCCCCCTCCTGAGTAGCTAGGATTACACCCGTGAGCCACCAGCGCCAGGCAAGAAATTGTTTCTTAAGAGTAAAATGCGTACAGGAGACTCCTGTAGGAGTTTATGGTTCAATGTGACTGCTGCTGAGAAAAAATTGAAAATGCTCAGGAAGACTAAGAATTTTAGAATTAAGCGATGGCCATATATACAACAGATCTTAGCACCTATAATTCAATACTACATGAAGTAGGTTACATTAATGATATAAAAACTGTTGTACACATTACTACTACTCATGAAAAAGATCTTGCTTCACACTCTTTATCTCTGGATAGTTGATTCATTTTTCCCCAAATGCTACTAAATATGTACAGTCTTTCAACAGCTCCAAAAAATTTTACTTTATCAATTAAATTTAGAATATTTTGTATATTTTTGTCTTTTTGGGAGAATCACAACACCTTTTACTTTCTTCTTTTACTATTTATTTTGGGGAGGCATATTTTCACAAAAAAACAATGAGAAAACCCTTAGCAGATCACATGATTTAAATACAGGTAACATAGCTGGGCACCAGTGGCTCATTCCTCTAATCCTAAAGAGTCTAAGATCTGAGAATTGCAGCTAATCAGACTGGGCAAGAAAGAACATTATTTCCCTCAGCTCTAAATAATAACCAACAAAGAGGAAAGTAGAGCTATGGCAAGCGGCAGAGCACTAGCCTAAAGTAAAAACAAAGCAAAACAAAAGGAGGACTGGCACACACGAGAAAACCTAATTGACAGGAATAGAGTTCTGAGAGCTTCTAGGCATCACTTCAACTTCCTAATGGGATATGCACATGGGAATTCAAAATACTTTTGATTTTTAAAAATAGATTAAAAATTTTAATCACAATGAAGAATTGTCATATGGTCAAACAAGTCCGAAATCAGGGAATGAGGATAACTCACTGTATGTTGGCGTGAGCAGAAATAATTTGCCGTTGGATTTGAAAACCCTATTATAGTTTCTTTTTGCCATGACATCATTTTGGTTCAAGTTAAAGTAGTTGGCCTAAGGAACATTTATGGTTAAGATATGAAATCTCATCATTAATCACTGCAATTGAGGACTGATTTGTGTGTAAATTCTTCATGTCACTCAATGGTAAAGTCCCATAAGATAACACATAGCCTTTCAACAAAGCCTAAGCAGTCTGCCTAGCATGGGGGATATCGCTAGTGTGGAATGTAGCTTGCAAGAGGGTACAGAGGAACCAGAGGGGAGACTTCAGACCACAGCAACTCACTTGGGTTGAATTGGTGTTCCGGATGAGAATGTTGATGTCAAAGGCTTCACCACTAAGCTTTCAAAGGTGATGCTGTAGGACAATCTCTTCCCCTCCACAGCTGTATAAAGTGAAACAAGTTCTGTCTCCTCCTATTGCTATGGCACAAAAAAAGCTTATTAGTTTTCAACAACTTAAGGATTTGTTTTCAGAGTATGACTATCAGACTAGAAGAATCAAAGAAAAAATCTGAAGTATTCCAATACACTGGAATAAACTCAGCTTTCCATCCTATACACAGTTGGAGGGAGATTAAAAGAAATGTTTTTAATTCTATGATAATTTCTAAGACACAATTACTTTAAACATTTTTCCGGGACATCAAAGCTGGAATCTGAAAAGAAAATGTTCCTAAGGCAAAAATTGAGAATTCTCACTCATACCATACCCTCACCCCTAAAATTATTATTTTTTGGTCATTCAGATTTATCAGCAGATATATGAGACTCTTATACTTTTAAAATCATATCATATTTGATATCAAAGCCATTTGTTTTCAATTTTGTTATTTTGGGAAAAGGATCTAGGATATTAGACAGCTTCAGTATTAAGACAGATAAATCATATCTAATATATTAGATCATAGTCTAATCATCACTGCTTTTGGAAAGCCTTGCTTTATTTCTAGAGATTCGTATACTTTCCTTCAAGGTACCTGTCTAGGATTCTCTTCTTTTTTTTCTGGTCCTGGGGTCTGAGCTACTTTTATTCAAAGTTAGTGCTCCACAACTTGAATCACAGTGCCACTTCCAGATTTTTCTGTGATTAATTGGAGATAAGTGTCTCATGGACTGCAGGTGTGAACCATTGGTGCTCAGGCATTTTCAGAAGTAAGGCTGTGACTCTTAAGTAGTATAGCACTAGCTTTGAGCAAAAGAGCTCAGGGATGGCGTCCAGGCCCTGAGTTCTAGCCATATATCCAGCACAAAAAAAAGAAAGAAAAGAAAAAAGGAGATAGAATCTTTAAGAGATGATCATGAACTATGAAGGGACAACTCTGTCCTCATAGACAGATGACTTCATTATGAAAATGATCTTGTTGCAAAATCAGTACTGTCTTACCCTCTCAGTCTCTCATTCATGCTCTTTTGCCTTTCTACCATCCTTCATGGGGAGACACAGCAAAAGGACCTCAGTTACATATGTGAACACCATGCTCTTGAAATTTCCAAATAAAAAATTTCATTGCTCTTAAATTAACCAGTCTATGGACATTACCTTTATTTTAAAATATCTTTTAAAACATTCTAGAACTTTCTAAAATAGTTATATTTCAATTTTCATAAAAAAAAAACAAAATTTTAGCAAACCAGTCTTTAATTTTCTTATTTACAAAGAAAATAAATCAGCATTCTAAGTTGGGCCCTGAAAGACCCCAGACTCACTGGGATGCTTTCTTCAACGGGAGGGCACCCCAAGAACCAAGACTCCAAACCAGCAGATGCAATAAGCAAGAGGAGTTTATTAGACGTTTGCGCAAACGGGCTCCCTGTCCAAGGCAGACTGGAAGCCCCGAGCAGTAGTTACAGGCACTTTTAAAGACAAAAACCACAGGATTAGCATAAGACCCCAGGCTCCCCAGGATTGGCTCAGGTTAAAACTTATCATATACTCCAGCAATCATTTTGTTGTGTGGGAAGTCTTGTAACACTAGTCGTAAACTCGTTGGCTCTCTAGGGGGAGGCTTCCCTGGGTGGGGGGAGTCCACATAGTTACAGGCTCGTGATTGGTTGACATTTGACTTAGTTTGCTGGGCTTGCCAGATGGTCCTTGTCTTGAGCCCCTTGCTGAGAGTTTCTAAACAGGAATTTAGAAGAACATACTCTTTTGTTCTTTACCTATGTTTGCAGACCTTGTCCCTGGGCCTGCATCTGGACTTTGTAACTTTGTAACTTATTTCTGGGAGGGGAAGAGTCAGTGTTAGCACAAGCAGGTTTACAGAAGCAGAATTAGCAGTTAGCATATTGTAAAATGAACATAGCCCCAATTTCAATCTTTCATTCCCTCCTCTTGTCTTTGGACTAATTTTAATCTTAAAATTTAGGGTGTCTCTTCTCTTGTGGGGTGTCAGTTGTTCTCAATGCTTGGTATTTGGATCTCAGAACTAATAGACGGACTGAGCTGATCTTTTTCTTTTACAAGTCTGTTGAGTATACAAGGTCCGATTGTAACAAAAGTAACAGTTGACCAGGGCCCCTTACATTTTTTTCCACCAGTCCTGACTCCGTGTAGCACAGTTAACTTAATTTTATATCAGCTGTACTTGTAAGCTCCAATTTTAAGACATACTCATACCATCTGCGACATACTTAAACTTTCTGAGGTTTGTCTTCTTTAAAGACAATCCTTACTTTTCAAATCCTTTCTTATCCAAAGGGGATACCAATTTTTCCCCAATTCCTTTCCCAAGGCTTTCTTTACTAACCCCCTCTCCTTTTCAGTTTATTACTTCCATTGATAACACACTCAGGTTATTACCATACCAGAGCCAAACTAGGCTGTGACCATAGAGTGGATTTCCAGTCACTATGCACTGAATTGCTTAAGGCAAGCAAGCCAGTGATATCCTTGTCCCCAATATCCACTATGGGAAGAGAGGGTTTCTGGATATTACCCAAAAGAATGTCCCACAAGATCTTGGATTTAGCAGCAGTCAAACAGGAAGCAGACTCAGGTGATGGAATCAGGCAGGAGTTTCTCCAGGTGGCTGTCAGGCCGTCGTTGAACTTTACCCATTAGGGTATGCAGCAGCAGCAGCAGCAGGGTCTCTCGGTGGCTTCAAGGGACTGTCACACCTCGTGCTGTAAATTCCTACACAGACTGGTTAAAGATACATTGCATAGGCTTGGCAGGTTTTGATCCTGCTGGTTTTTAAGATCTTTAAACAATAGCCCAGGACAATTTACCAAAATCACAACTTTTTTACTAGCCAGATATTTTTGTAAATAGACACAGAAGGCTCAGTCTTGTAACCATCTTGTAACCATCTCTGACAGATGCAGTCTCCACACCTTGCACACCTATAACAGTTAACACTATTTTTATGTCTTTTTTTAAAAAAATTATTTTATCTATTTTGCCTCATTTCTCCAAAACTGACTCTGGACCCTTGATCTTAAAATGGGGGTAGAAGAGCGAACGTCCATCTTCTGTAACTTTTTCAAGCTGACTTCAGGGGTGTTGATCTTACCTAGCCAGGAACCTATAACCTTAACCTATTTTACAAAGAGGCCATCAGGGTTAGATGTCATTAAGAACAATATTTTGACAACTGCACAGACCTTTTCTCCGGCTACAGCAGTGTAGCTTGTTTAGCACTCTGGTTTGCAAAAACATCCTTTTGGATGACTTAGGAACGTGATCTTTAGTGACCCTAACAATGCCTAAGTTACCTTTGCAGGCCTTTAGACAGATATCAATGGACTCTGGTTTACAAACTTTTTCCTGAGCAGATGAATTTCATGTAACTAGTGTCAGCTCAATTGTTACTGCCAATTAAAGCTTTTGGCACATAAAGGGGTTGAGATTTAAACTATCCCCCACATTTCATAACGTTAGCTTTTTACTATCACAGAGGACTGGCAAGTGGCAAGTTCCTGTTCCTTACAAGGTAGTCATGAACATTAGGCATGCTTACAAACTCTTCCCATGACCTCCCGGCTCTGACCAGTTTTGAAGGGCCACGCACAAATGACTCTAGGATCTGACATTTCTGCCATCCAAGCAGTGGCTTACTGCCTCTGGATGCTCCTCCATTGCTCTTGTCCCAGGAGTGTCTTCTCCACTTTGGGATAAATGCCTCATTGGCATTTCCCTTTAGCTGGTCGCTGGACTTGAACTCGGGCCTGAGCACTGTCCCTCAGCTCTCCAGCTCAAGGCTAGCACTCTGCCACTTTGAGTCCCAAAGCAACTCTGCTTGCTCTTTCAGCACTCTGCTGGCTGAGTAGACGTGACAGTCTCACAGGAACCTTTTTGTGCCCGGGCTGGCCTTGAACCAGTTTCAGATCAATGAGTCTTATAAAAGGCCATCTTACTCCAATTAAAAGCAACAAGGGGGTCAACATAGAAGTAGCTTTTAAGCATGCTCTTACCTAAAACTTATTGAGAGTCAAAGTTACATCTGACAAACTTTTAAGAATCCTCTGTGGTTTGCTCTGGACTTTGCTGGAAACTTAAAAAAAACAACCTATAAGAGCAAACTGGAATAGCAATCATTTTGATAATCCTAATTTTAATGTTAACACATCCAAGGGGAAGTTTTAGCAATACTAATCAGATCATCACATCACTCATTTTAACCATCATGTTTTCAGTCTGTATCTGCAGGGAAAAGAGAGAGAACAAAGATGGGCCACTCAGCCCCTTCTATGGAATGGGCACGCACCCAATCCGACTAACACATTTATAAGATGATTTCTTTGTTGCTTTGTATGTCCCTCCCCCACGGTATAACCCCTGTTTTCACTGTATTTGATGTTGGTATAATTTGTGGAGGGGAAGGGAAAAAACCAATTGCTTTAATAAGGATACAGGTGGATCCATTGCAACAATGAGATGTACAAGACATTGTGTCGAAAAGCGACCTTTACAACTTGGGGGCGGTGCAGGAGTGAGACGGGGGAGGGAAGAGATGGTAGAGGAAAACAAAGGAGGAGGCAACAATGCTTAATAAGAAATGTACTCATTACCTTGCACATGTAATTGTAACCCCTCTGTATGGTATTTTCCCAATATAAAAAAACTTATTAATATATATAATTAAAAAAAAAAACAGGACTGGTGTCTCATACCAGTAATCCTAGTATAATATAAGCTAATGAAAGTTTTCTTTTTGTGCCAGTCCAGGGGCTTGAACTTGCAGCCTGGGCTCTGAGTTCTTTTGCTCAAGGCTATCAATTTACTACCTGAGTCATAGCTCCACTCCTAGTATATTTGGTAGTGTAGTGGAAATAAGAATATCATAGACTTTTCTGTTTGTGCAGGCTTCAAACTGTGATCTTCTATGTAAGCCTCCTGCATAGGATTACAGGCATGAGCCACCAGTACCCAGCTAAAAGTTACTTTTGTAAGATATAAAAATTTACTTGGGCCGGGCACCTGTGGCTCACGCCTGTAATCCTAGCTACTCAGGAGGCTGAGATCTGAGGATCTCGGTTCAAAGCCAGCCCAGGCAGGAAAGTCTGTGAAACTCTTTATCTCCAATAAACCACTAGAAAACCAGAAGTGGCGCTGTAGCTCAAGTGGTAGAGTGCTTGCCTTGAGCTGAAGAGGTGAGGGACAGCACTCAGGCCCAGAGTTCAAGCCCCATGACCAACAAAAAAAAATTTTTTACTTGGGCCTGGGAAGGTGGCTCAGTGGTAGAGCGCTTGCTTTGCATGCATGAGGCCCTGGGTTTGATTCCTGAGCACCACATAAGCAAAAAGAAAAAAGCTGGAAGTAGCGCTGTGGCTCAAGTGGTAGAGCGCTAGCCTTGAGCTGAAGAGCTGAGGGACAGCACCCAGGCCCAGAGTTCAGGCCCCACGACAGGACCCCCCCCAAAAAAAATTTTACTTATATAAGATATAAAAAGCAACATAAGCAAATCAAACATTAGAATAACAAAACTGAAACAAGTTATATTAAAGACATAAAATGACAAACACCAAAGCCCTGAGTTCAAGCCTCAGGACCAGCACAAAAGAAATAAGTGTAGAAGAAGAGAAGGAATAGCCAGTGACAGAGTTTTAAATTAGTCACTGGTGGCTTACACATGTTGTATTAACTACATAGGAGGCTAAAGTCAGAAAATACCATTTAAAGGCAAGCCTAAGCAGGAAAGTCCATTAGGCATTTTTTCTGTGTGTGCCAGTCATGGGAGTTGAATTTGTTCTACTTTACACAAGGCTGGAGTTCTTTCACTCTCAGCTTATTGATGGGATCACTACCAGCTAATTGGAGATAAAGAATATCATGGAATTTCCTGTGCAGGCTGGCTTCAAACTGTGATCCTCAGATTTCAGCTTCCTGAATCATTCTATGCTTTGCATGAGACTCTTATCTCCAATGAACCACCAAAAAAAAAAGAAAGAAAAAACAGCTGGAGGTGGAGCTTTGGCTCCAGTGGCAGAAATGAGACAATGATTTCTGGGACAGCACCCACACCTTGAGATCAAGCTCTAGGACCAGCACATACAACAAGAATAAAATAAATAAATGAAAAGAAAGGTGGAAGAAGAAAAGGGAGAGCCAATTTCAGAGCTAAAATAAGCAAAACTGAGATAGCTTACACTTGTTATTGTAGCTACTCAAGGGTCTCACATCTTAGGATCAGTGTACAAGGCCAGCCAAGGCAGGGGAGTCCATGGATTCATCTTTAATTAGCCAACTACAGTTAAAAAAAAAGTCAAATTGTGCTGTGGTTCACATATTAGAGTGCTAATATTAAAAATGTACTGGAACAGGGCTGTGAAGGTGGCTCAGTGGTAGAGTGCTTACCTTGCATGCATGAGGCCCTGGGTTCAATTGCTCAGCAACATATAAGCAGAAAAAGCTGGAAGTGGCATTGTGGCACAAGTGGTAGGGCTCTAGCCTCAAGCTGAAGAGCTGAAGGACAGTGCCCAGGCCCAGAGTTCAGGCCTGGGACAATATCTAGGCTCTGATTTATAGCCCCAAGCCCAGCATACATATGGAAATAAAAAAATAGATATTAAAAAATGCATAAGAAAATCCAATTAAATTTTCAGAATGAGCCATGAGTTTTTGTTTCATGTGTGTAATCCTAGATACTAAGATAGATGAAATCTAAGGGTTATGGTGTCTCATCATCAAATCACCAGCAAAACAAACAAAAAAACAGAAGTGAAGCTGTGATTGGAGTTGTAAAGCACCAGCCTTGAGTGAGAAGGTATGAAACAGTGCCCTGGCTCAGAGATCCAGCCTCAGGATCACAAAAAAATAGTAATAAGAAGAGAACCTGGGGCTGGTGATTGATGCCTGTAATTCTAGAACCTCAGGAAGCAGAAATATCGGGATCCAGTGTAAAGGCCAACCCTAGCAGGAAAGTCCAGAAGATAGTTGTTTGTGGGCCGTCCTGGGTCTAGAACTGTACTACTCCCAGATTTTTGGCAGTTAATTGGAGGTAAGGATCTTAGACTTTTCTGCTCAGGGTGGCTCTGAACCATGATGGTCTCTCTTCAGCCTCCTGAAACAGGCCAGGCCTTGCATGAGTTCTAGCTTCAGGACCAGCACACACAAAAAATGAAATGAATAAATGTAAAGAAGGGTAGAAGAGAAGAACCAATAATGGAGGCTTCAATGAGCCAATCAGCCAATCATTGGTGGCTCATAACTGTAATTCTAGTTACTCAGGAGGCTAACATCTGAGGATAGTATTTAAAGGCCAGACAAAGTAGGAAAGTCCATAAGACTTGTGTGTGTGTGTATGTGTGTGTTTCTGTGTATGTGTGTGTATTTCTGCGTGTGAGTCCTGTTACTTGAACTTGTACAGTTTTGCTCAAGGCTCTACTAATCTCAGCTTTTTAAGGGTTATAATTGGAGATATCATGGACTTTCCTGCCCAGGCTGGTACAAACTTTTTGATCCTCAGATTTCAGCCTCATGAATCCAGTCTGGCTCTACATGATACTCATTTCTAATTAGCCACCAAAACAGAAAAAATAAAAACTAGAATTGAGCTGTGGTTCAACTGGCAGAACTGGGAAAAAGTTTCTGGGACAGCACCCAGACCCTGAGTTCAAGCCACAGGGCAAACACAGAAGAAATAAAAGGAGAATAGAAGTACAAAAGGAAGAGTCAGTGACAGAGGTTGAAATGAATCAAACATTGGTTGCTCACACATGTTATACAAGGTACTCAGGAGGATGAAATCTAAGGTTCACAGCTCATGACCAGCCTAGGCAGGAGAGTCCATGAGACTTGTATATCTAATTTGCCACCAAAAATAAGCTACAAGCTGTACTTTGGCTCATGCAGTTGAGTGCTAGTCTCAAAGTTTGGGACAGCACCTAGGCCCTAAGTTGAAGTCCTAGACACACATTTAAAAAAAAAAAAACACAAATCAAAAAAGATGGGAAAAAGAGAAAACTAAGGTTTCAAAATGAGCCATGGTTTTTGGTTCATGTGTGTATTAGCTATTCAAGGTTCAAAGCTAGACTGGGCAAGAAAGTACATGAAACTCTTATCCCCAACTACCCAGCCAAAAGCTGGAAGTGTAGATAGATATGATTGTAGTTGTAAAGCACTGTATTTGGTGCAAAAGCTAAAAAAAAAGACTTTGCTGACCCAGAGTTCAATTAATAGTGCTAATAAATAATTGTAGGAGACGAGAAGAAAGGCCAATTGTAAATTTAAACATAAGCCTGGTGCTTGTTGACTACTCAGGAGACAGAAATCTGAGGATCAAATTTCTTTTTTTTTTTTTGGCCAGTCATGGTGCCTGAACTCTGGGCCTGGGCACTGTCCCTCAGCTCTTCAGTTCAAGGCTAGTGCTCTACCACTTGAGCCACAGTGCCACTTCCAGCTTTTTCTGCTTATGTGGTGCTGAGGAATCGAACCCAGGGCCTCATGCATACAAGGCAAGCACTCTAACACTGAGCCACCTTCCCAGCCCGTGAGGATCAAATTTCAAGGCCAGCACAAGAAGCAAAGTTCAGGAGACTTTGTGTGTATGTGTATGTATGTGTGTGTGTTTGTGTTTATATGTGTGATGTGTGTGTTTGTGTACCATCCTTTGCCTAGTGCCCTAGCATTCCCAGCTTTTGAGTAGTGAATTGGAGATGAGAGTGTCATGGACTTTCCTACCCAGGCTGGTTTGAAACATGGTCCTCAGATTTCAGCCACCTGATTCAGCTGGAAGTTGAGCTATGGCTTAAGTGGCAGAACTGGGCAAATACTTTCTGGGACTGCACCCTGAGTTCAGGCCCCAGGACATGCACAGAATAAATAAAGAAGAGTAGAAGTAACCAAGAAAGAGTGAAGGCTTAAATGAATCAAGCACTGGTGGCTCATACATGTTCTACTGGCTATTCAAGAGGCTGAAATCTGAGGATGATGTTTCAGGGCCAGCCTAGGCAGGAGAGTCCATGAAATTCTTGTCTGTAATTAATCAACCCCCCCCCAAAAAAGGGCCAAAAAGTTATGGTGTATCTCATGTAATAGAGGATAGCCTTGAATAAAAACTAGGACAGAATATGAGTCCTAATTTGTAGACCCAGGGACAGCACACATATGCAAAAAGTAAAAAGTAAACAAGGTAGTGGCAAGCACATATTAAAGTTTTAAAATGACACAAGGGTTATTGGTACTGTGTATAATCCTAACTACACAAGAGGATATCTGAGGACTGTGGTATCAAGTGAGCCTGGGCAGGAACATGTTTGAGATGCTTATCCTAGCCACCTAGCACAAAGCCCTGAGCTGGGGCTGAGGTGATAAAGCAGCAGCCTTTAGTTAAAAAGCTAAGAAACAGTCCCCAGAGCCAGAGGTAAAGCCACAGGACCACTAAAAATTACAAATAAAAAAACAATAAATACAAAGGAGAGTGGAAGAAGAGAGACTGCAATCTGAGGATCACAGTTCAAAGCTAACGCAAGCAAGAAAATCCATGAGACTTTCTGTGTGTGTGTGTGTGTGTGTGTGTGTGTGTGTGTGTGTGTGTGCACCTGTGTGCCATCCTGTGGCTTGTGTGTGCCATCCTTGAACTTGTGCTAGTTTGTTCAAGGATAGAGCTCTACCACTCCCATCTTTTCAGTGGTTAATTGGAGGTCATTGACTTTCCTTCCCAGGCTGGCTTGATTCATGCTAGGCTTTGTCTCAGACTCTTATCTCCAATTACTTATCAAAAAAAAAAAACACCTGGGAATTGATTTATGGCTCAAGTGGCAGAATTGGGCAATCACTTTCTGGGATAGCAACTAGGCCCTGAGTTCAAGCCCCAAGACAATCACAGAAGAATTAAAGAAAAGGAGTGTAGAAGTGCAGAAGGAAGACCCACTGACAGAGGTTTAAATAAATCAAGCATTGGTAGCTCACCAATGTTCTATCAGCTACTCAGGAGGATGAAATCTGAGGATCACAGTTGAAGGCCAGCCCAGATAGGAGAATCCATGAGACTCTTATGTCTCATTTGTCACCAAAAATATGCCACTAGCAGTGCTCTGGCACATGTGGTAGTCTTAAACAGAAAGCTCTGGGACAGCACACAGGCCCTGGTACTGAAGCCCCTAGCACAGACATTTACAAAGATAAATCAAAAAGCACAAATTATAAAAGATGGGAGAAAGAGAAAATTATAGTTTCAAAATGAGTCATGGGTTGTTGGTTTATGTGTGTATTCCTAGCT
Organism: Dipodomys spectabilis; assembly: GCF_019054845.1. NCBI lineage: Eukaryota > Metazoa > Chordata > Mammalia > Rodentia > Heteromyidae > Dipodomys > Dipodomys spectabilis. The sequence continues at coordinate 45,518,406 of NW_024870772.1, read as the reverse complement.
ACTCAGAAAGTTGAAATATGAAGATCACAACTCAAAGCCAGCCTGGGCAGGAAAGTGATTGAAATTCTTATCTCCAACTACCCAGCAAAAGCTGGAAATGAAGGTGTTATAGTAGTTGTAAAGTACTGAAATTTAGTGAAAAACCTGGGAAACAGTTCCCTGGTTCATAATTCAGCTCAGTCGACCAAAAAAAAAAAAACTGAAAGAAGAGAAGAAATGACCATTTGAGATTTAAAAATAAGCCTGGGCTGGTGGTTCATGCTTATAATTTTAGCTGTTCAGGAGGCTGAAGTCTGAAGATACTATTTAAAGGCCAACCCAAACAGGAAAGTCCATGGGGCTTTTTTTCTGCGTGTGCCAACCTGGGGCTTGAAGTTGTGTAGGAGCTCTACCACTCCCAGCTTCGTAGTAGTTGACGAAAAGAGTATCATGGACTTTCCTGCCCAAGCTGGCTTCAAATTGTGATCCTCAGATTTCAGCCTCCTGAGTCTTGCTAGGCTTTACATGAGACTCTTATCTACAATTAACCACCAAAAGGAAGAAAACAAAAACCTGGTGGTTGAGCTGTGGCTTCAATGGCAGAAATGAGAAAATAATTTCTGGGACAACACCCAGACCTTGATATTAACTTCAGGACCAACACACATTCAAAGAATAAAATAAATGTATAGAGAAAGGTGGGAGAAGAAAGAGCCAATGTCAGAGTTTAAATTGAGCCAAGCATCACACCTGTGATGCTCAAATCTGATGATCACAATTGAAAGCCAGTCCAGGTAGGAGAATTCATGGACTCAATTCTAAGTAGCTACTTAAAACAACAAAAAAAAATAGCCACAAGTTGTGCTGTGGCTCATGTCTTAGTGTGTTAGTCTTGAATAAACACCTCTGGGACAGCATCTGGGCTGATTTGTAGACCCAAGACCAGCATACACAAGGAAATAAAAATATAAATAAAAAGGTGTAAGAATGGCTGGGAATGTGGCTTAGTGATAGAATGCTTGCCTAGCATGTTTGAATCCCTGGGTTTGTTTCCTCAGTATCTCATAAATAGACAAGGCTGGCTCAAGTAGTAGAGTTCTCACCTTGATGTGTATAATACTAGTGACTCGGAAGACTGAAATCTGAAGGTTGTTGTTCATAGCCAGCTTGGTCAAGGAAGTGTATAAGTCTCCAACTAACCAGCAAAAAAAGCCAGAAATGAAGCTGTGGCTGTAGTTATAAAGCACCAGCCTTGAACGAAAAACCTATGAAGCAGTGCCCTGGCTCAGAGATCCAGCCTCAGAATCACAATAAGAAAATTAAATGGTTGGAAGTAGAGAAACTGGGACTGTTGGCTCATGTCTGTAATTCTAGAAATGCAGGAGGCTGAAATCTAAGATCCAGTGTAAAGGCAAACCCAGTCAAGAAATTCCAGGAAAATGGTTTGTGGGTGGTGACCACACTGAGGATAGGTTTTTGTTGATTGAATAGAGATAAGAGTTTCATGGACTTTCCTGCTCAGGCTGCTTTCAAACCATGATGGTCAGATTTCAGCCTCCTGAATCAGGCCAGGCCTTTCATGAGTTCGAGCTCCAGGACCAACACACACACAAAGAATGAAATAAGTGAACAGAAGGGTAGAAGAACAGAACAAAGAGCCAATAACAGAGATTTCAATGAGCCAATCATTCGTGGCTCATATCTGTAATTTTAGATACTCAGGCTGAAATTTGAGGATACCGTTTAAAGCTCAGCTCAGGTATATGAGTTCATAAGACCTCTCTCTTTCCTCTTTCCCCTCTTTCTCCTCTCTCTCTCTCTCTCTCTCTCTCTCTCTCTCCCTCTCTCTTTCTCTCTCTCTCTCTCTCTCTCTGTTTTGCTCAATGATCTCCTACTTTCAGATTTTTAGTGGTTAATTGGAAAAAAAGAGTGTTATGGACTTTCCTCAATTTTCAGCCTCCTGAATCTGGCCTAGCTCTACATGATTCTCTTCTCTCCAATTAACCTCCCCCCAAAAGCCAAATGTTATTATTAGTCCAATGTATGCCCTGAGACAGCATCTGAGCTTGAATTTCTACTCCCAAGACAAGCAAAATGAAAAAAAAATAAGAAAAGAAGGTGGAAGCAAGCACATATTACATTTTAAATGACCAAATTATGCTGGTCATGTGTGTAATCCTTACTATACAAGAGGCTGACATCTGAGGATTGCAGTGTCAAGTCAACCTGGGCAGGAATGTGCTTGAGACAGCACAAAGCCTTGAGCTGTGGCTATGGCTAAGGTGGTAAAAACACCAGCCTTGAGTGTAAAAGCTAAGATATAGGCCCCAGAGTCAGAGGTCAAGCCACAGGACCAATAAAATTTGCAAAGGAGAGAGGATGAAGAGAGGCTGAAATCTGAGGATCATGGTTCAAAGCTAGCCCATACAAGAAAGTCCATGAGGCTTTCTCTGTGTGTGCATCTGTGTGCCATCCTGTGTCTTGAACTTGTGCTGTTTTGTTCAAGGATAGAGCTCCACCACTCCCAGCTTTTCATTATTAATTGGAGCTAAGAGTCCCATGGACTTTCCTGCTGTGGTTGGCTTTGAACCATGATCCTCAGATTTCAGCCAACTAATTCATAATGGGCTTTGCATAAGACCCTTAACTACCAAGAATTAAAAAAAAAAAAAAAAACTGGAGTTGATCTGTGACTCAAGTGGCAAACTGGGCAATCATTTTCTAGGACAGCACCCAGGGCCTTAGTCAAGCACCAAGACAAAACAAGTATAGTCATGAACTATACTTTGGCTCATGTAGTAAGCCACTAGTCTTGAAGAAAAACCTCTGGCATTGTATCCTGGCCCTGATTTGTAACCCCAGGACTAACACATATACAAAAATAAAAAACAAGGAAAATTTTAAAAAGAAAAAGTGGAAAAAAAGAACATATTAATGTTTTTAAATGAGTGATGGATTTGTGGTTCAAAGGTACAATCAGAGCACCTCAGGAAGCTGAAATCTGAGGATCACGGTTTGAAGCCAGACTACCTAGAAAAGTACATTAGAATCTTATGTCCAATAAGCCAGAAAAAAAAAGCTAGACGTGGAGCTGTGATTGAAGTTGTAAAACATCATACCTGAGTCAAAAAGCTAAGAAACAAAAGTGCACTGGTGCCTCTAGCCTGTAATCCTACCTACTCAGGAAGCTGAGATATGAAGATCACGGTTTAAAGCCACATGGGAAGGAAAGTTCATCAGACTCATCTCCAATTAACCACCAGAAAACCTGAAGTGGCATTGTGGCTGAAGTGGTAGAGCATTCACCTTAAGCTGAAGAGCTCAAAGACAGCACCCAGGCCCAGAGTTCAACCCCTACTCTCCTTAAAAATAGGTAAGCAATGAGGCCCAGAGATCAGGTCTACTGACCACAGTAAAAAAGCATTGAGGTTGAAGACAAGAAAGAGCTGATTAAAAATATTAAAATAAATCATAGGCTGGTTGCTCGTGCCTATAAATCCTAGCTACCCAGGAGGCTGAAATCTAAGGGCCGCAGTTTAAAGCCAGCTCTAGCAAGAAAGTCCATGAGACGTGTGTGTGTAATTTCCAGTACTAGGGCTTGAACTTGCCCAGTTTTACTCAAGGCTAGAGTTCTACCACCCCCAGATTTTTGGTGATTAATTGGAGATAAAATCTCAGACTGGCTCTACTACTGAGCCACCTTCCCAGCCCAAAGCCAGAAATTGTACTGCAGCTCAAGTGGTAGAGCACTAACCTTAAGCTAGAATGCTGAAGAGTTCAGGTCTCACAACCGATGAGCGGGGGGGGGGGGGGGGGGGGGGGGGGGGGGGTGGATCTCAGACTTTGCTGCCCAAACTGGCTGCAAACCAAGATCCTCAGATTTCAGCCTCCTTAGCTGTGCTGGGCTTTGCATAAGACTTTTCAAAAAGAACTTGGAAAAAATTATATTAAGTGAAGTAGGCCAGGCCCAAAGAAACATAGGTCCCATGGTTTCCCTTATTTGCAATAACTAGTATATGTCTGAAACAAGCAGAAACGGTCAGATAAGTTGATGTTAGGTGAAATGAACCCCAAGATAAGGGCTCTAATGTTTTTTTCTTTCATGCTATTGTTTCTAACATATTTATAAGATGATTTCTTTGTTGCTTTATATGTCCCTCCCCCACGGTATAACCCCTGTTTTCACTGTATTTGATGTCGGTATAATTTGTGGAGGAGAAGGGAAAAAACCAATTGTTTAAATAGGGATACAGGTGGACCCATTCTAACAAGGAGATGTACAAGATGTTATGTTGAAAAATGAACTTTACAACTTTGGCGCGGGGGGGGGGGGGGGGGAAGGGAGTTGGGGGTGTGGAGGGGGTGTGGGGGGGAGATGGGAAGGGGAAACAAAGGAGAAGGCAACAATGCTTGATAAGAAATGTACTCATTATCTTGCCCATGTAATTGTAACCCTTCTGTACGGTATTTTCACAATAAAAAAATTAAAAGAAAGAAAGAAGCTGGAAGTTGAGCAGTTGAGCAATTGGCAGAACTGAGCAAAATGTCTGAGACAGTGGCCAGTCCCTACATGGAGAAAAAAAAACATAAAAACTTCCAAAAATAAATAACAGTAATTGTAATACAGAAAATAAAACATGTTTAATATAATACAAAGGAAAACTATGTTTCTTTTAAATGCACAAACAAGAACATACTACAGAGTTTCAAAATGACATACTGAGAGTAAGGGGAAAAAGAAAATTTTTAAAATTCATGTAAATATTAAATCCAAACTGACATGACCAAAATCTAATGTGATCAGAAACTTATCTCTCACTTATCTCTCACTTGTAATTGCTTACAAACAATTGTCCCTCCAGTTTCAGCACTAGCATGGGGATTTAGAAATGACCTCTCTATTCAGCCTTGACTAAATAAGGATCTTCCTGCTTTAGCCTCTTGTGTTATAACTACAGGCATTGCCGTTATTTTAATATACAAATTATCCTTTTAAACTCAACATCAATATTCAAATAATGGACTATGTGTAAAAGCATGAATAAACATCAGAGATCCACCAGAGATCCTCTGAGGAATACAATCATAACAGTAGAAGAGCACTTACCATTCAAGGTAGGTAACGGAAGGAATATTTAGCATTTTTTTGGATGTGCAAGGGGCTGAACACAGGGCCTCATGCTTGCTAAGCAGGTATAAAATTCAGTGACATTAATTATATCCACACTGCTTTGTAACCATTACCTCTGTTTGTGAACTTTCTTTTCAATACTGATGGAATCCACACAGTCATTGAGTAATAATCACCCCCAATGACCTGCCCCAGAAACTTTTAATCTTCCATTCTCTCTTATGAAATAGTTTAGTCACTATATTTCACATAAATATGTTATTTTTGTGTCCATCTGAGACATATATTAATTGCAGCCTTTTGTGGATGAGTCATAATTTATGCATACCTCACATTTTATAAACATATTCATCTGGTAGACACTCCAGGTGTTTCCAACTCCTGACTACTGTGAACATTGCTGATGTTATCATTGGCATACGAGTTATTAGTTTTATTTTCAGTTCTTTTGGGTATGTAATGAGCAATGGAATTGCTGGGCCATGTGGTAATGCTATGCTATGTTAGAAGAATGTGGCAAATTCTATCATAATTGCTATATCACTTTTCATCAGCACAGAAATGTACAAATGGTCAATAAAATGTACAAAAGTATTTCAACTCTTCCACAGTTGTGTCCTGAAGGATCATTTTTTAACTTTTTACTTGTTTTTATTAAGGCCATACAGGCCTGGAAATATGTAGCATTGTCTAGAGCTGAAGTGAGAATAATACCAAATGCCACTGACCTAGCCTCCAAAAACATTTATTCTGGTAGTTAATTTTTTTCTAGAGATAAATTTTAGTGATTATATGCATGTTCACTCTTTAAAAATAAGGTTTTGAATTTTAAAATGACATATAACTGTAACCACTCTGTATACCATCCTTATAATAAGAAAAATTATATTTACAAAAAATATAAAAGACAAAAAAGGGTTTGAACTATCTAAGGTAGGTGCCAGCTTCCAAGCAGAAAAATACATTACAATCACAGTCTGATAATGACCCAAGCAAAATAATACAATAAGAGCTCATCTAAAGTAAAATGAAGAGCAAGGACTGGGGGCAGGGGTCAAGGGGTAGAGCACTTGTTTGCCCAGCACCAGCCTCTGAATCAAAACCCCAGTACTGCCAAGGGATAAAATAAAGTATTAAAACTTAAGGAAAAGTGCAGATAATAGTATGATGGACGACATGGAGGTACACACTTGTAATCCCAATACGTGGGAGACTAGGCAGTAGAATTATGAAGTTAAGATCAGTCTTGGCTACATAATGAGACTGCATCTTAAAGAATAACATAGAATAAAATAAATCAAACTATATTTTTAAAGACTAGGTTGTAAAACAGACCCAAAGACCAATGGAATAGAATAGAATATCCAGAAATAAATCCATATACCTACAGTCAGCTGATATTTGACAAAGGAGCCAAAGACATACAATGGAAGAAACATAGCCTCTTCAACCATTGGTGCTGGGAAAACTGGGCAGCCACATGCAGAAGACTAAAAGTGGACCCCAGCCTATCACCATGCACCAACATCAACTCAAAATGGATTAAAGACCTTAACATTAAACCTGAATCTCAGGACAGAGTAAGAGAGACACTTGAACTTACAGGCACAGGAAGGAACTTCCTGAACAGAGTCCCAGGGTCATAACAAATTGGAGAGAGACTCGACAAATGGGACTACCTTAAAATAAAAAGCTTCTGCACAGCTAAAGCTATCGCCACCAAGCTAGAAAGACAACCAACTAACTGGGAAAAAATATTTACTAGCAATATATCAGACAAGGGGTTAATATACAGTATATACAGGGAACTCAAGAAACTAATCCCTCCCAAACCTAACAAACCAATTACTAAATGGGCAAGGGAACTTCTTCTAAAGAGAGACTTCTCAGATGAAGAGATAAAAATGGCAAAGAAACACATGAGGAAATATTCACCATCCCTGGTTGTGAAGGAAATGTAAATAACGACAACCCTGAGATACCACCTTACCCCAATCAGAATGTCCCACATCCTCAAGTCAGCCAATGACAAATGCTGGAGGGGATGTGGAGAAAGAGGAACCCTATTACACTGCTGGTGGGAATGTACACTTATACAACCACTTTGGAAAGCAGTCTGGAGGGTCCTCAGAAAGCTAAATATTGACCTCTCTTATGACCCAGTCATACCACTTCTAGGCATCTATCCTGAACAACAGGAACCAGTATACAAGGACACATGCACCTCCATGTTTATTGCAGCACTGTTCACAATAGCCAGGATATGGAAACAACCCAGATGTCCCACCACAGATGAATGGATCCAAAAATTGTGGTATCTATACACAATGGAATATTATGCAGCCATTAGAAATGACAAAATAATGGCATTTGCAGGGAAATGGATGGAGCTAGAAGAAATCATGTTGAGTGAGGTAAGCCAAGAGCAAAGAGACAAACGGTACATAGTCTCCCTGATAAGTGGATGTTAAATCCAAAATGTTAGGTGATACGACAAAATTAACAGGACTTAAGAAACAAAGGACCTCCACTCATCTGGTCGAATCACTACTAAATAACCCCATGCTGCTGATCACATATATGGTATACATGTGCACACTGGAGGGGAACCAGGAAGACAACACAGAACTAGAGGGAATCAGGGAAAAACATATAACAGCGGGACCCATCAGCTGCACTGGACATTGACCAAAATGAACTAAGCAACTCAATGGCAGCGATGGGAGAGAGGGAACAAGTGGGAAAGAGGGAACAGCTGATGCTATGCAAAACAAAAGAAATGTACATACCACCTAATGTAGAAGAAATAACTGTATCACAAAGCTCATAGAACTCATAAGTGTTAGAGACTGTGATAGACAATTTGCTCCAGGAAAGTTTAGAATATGTTTGTGACTTTAACTGAGCATACTATCCCACAATACTGTGAAATTTGAGAAATTATGTAACCACTTAATCACAATAAAAAAATTGAAAAAAAAGACCAGGTTGTAGTTCAAATGTAATTCAAGTAGTTTTGCATGTGCAAAGAACCGATACGATGCACAAAAATTACATGCTTTAATAACTACAACGCAGTACTAGGTGCCCCTTGGCTAGAATCCCTTCTGAGGAAACTTAAGGCAGTTGGTGCACCTGTCTTCTGGGCTGAACTGAGGGCATTGCTGGGCAAACACTGTTTTGATCTCCATTCTTGGATCCCACTTACAACTGTTTTTTTTTTACAACTGTTTTTTTTTTTTTAGTAGACTCCCTAAAAATCTCTCCCATCCCAATAACAGATCCTTCTGGCTTTCAAATGAGGTTATCTTTGGTATCTCTTAGGGCTCTCCACTCCTTTGTCTGGAACTGCTCTGTTTCTGGGCCCACATTCAGCAGCTTGTTCTAAGAGTGGTAGCTCTTTTGCTAGCCACCTCTATCCTCTGCCATCTCCTCAAATTAGTCTTTGGTATCAGTATGAGTCTGCTCAGGGGATAGACCAGCCTGGGCTGGCTTTGAACCGTGATTCTCAGATCTCAGTTTCCTGAATAGCTAGGATTACAGGCATGAGCCACCAGCACCCGGACATCATTTCTTTCTTCCAGGAACATTTCATGGGGACAGAATAGCACAGCAGCACATATATTTGTTAGCAACTACCCTAGGGTGAACTAGATGCTCAGACCAAAACCACTGACCTTGATATTGCCTTTGGTCTCCAACAGGATGTTGTTGGACTTAAGGTCTCAGTGTGTGATTCTGTTTTGGTGTAGGTAGTGAACAGCACTTACAATTTGCATGAAGAGCCTCCTGGCTTCATCCTCATATAGGCGGCAGGATTTTCAGATCCACCCCAGGAGGTATCCCCTAGTGGCCAGTTCCATGATGAGATACACATACTCTTCCTTTTCCATCAACTGGTCAACCTGATGATGTGTTTGTGCTGTACAGTCAAAAAAATGTCTACCTCATTCTTTCTCCTATGACTGGAGGACTCTCCCAGATTATTCTAACTGCCACCTCCATGCCTGTGAGGCAGGAATGGGCCAGTTTCACTTTTCCATAGGTACCACGGTCGATGAGCTCTTTCATCTGGTATTGTTTGATGATGTCCTCCTTCAAGGAGCTTGAGGATGTTTCTTTGTATTCTTCCATCCTTCTGCTATGATGACAAGTAGCAAGTCTAACTAAAATAAACTAAATAAAATAATGGAAAACCCAGAAAAAGTAAAAAGAAATACCAAAATCCAAAGGACAACCTGCCCCTGCAACCAAAAGAATCATCAATTTAGCTTTGAGTTAGTCCAGCAGGTCACCAAGCAAGAGCTCCCAGCTCTGTTAACTGACATAGGTTGGAGCACAGTGGCTTCCTATATACCTAACACAATGGAGTGATATCATGGAGGAAATAGACCAATCAGAGTCTGGGCCAGTGAGGTCAGAGAAAAAGTGGACCAATGACAGCCTGCCACCATTGACATTCTAGCTCTTAGACCTCAAAGACTATTGCTAAGGACTCCAGGTGGGCTTGAAGTTGCTATGGTCATTATCATGGCATTTCTGAAACCACTAGGACAGTGGTGAAAGTCCTCTGACTTTCTAGAGGACTCCTGCATCATATAAATTGCTTCTCTGGAAATACTAGCTAATAGCCCCCATTCTTGATGGTCACCTTATCCTATGTCGTGTTCTAGCAATGACACGGCACAAAGGCCTCCCTCCTCCTCAAGGACAGCTGTGTCCTACAACTTCCTCCTGATGGGACAAGTTCCAGGCTGGCTTTGAGCCACAATCTCACAATTCACGTTCCTGAGTAGTTAGGATTAGAGGCCTGAGCCATCAGTAGGTACTTAGCTCATCTCTTACATTTGGAGGAAATATATTTGTTAGAAAGGTGGGTTTTAGGTGTCCTTTTAGCACTTTAAATTTGTTTCCCTTGCTGTTAATCTAGTTTCTGATGAGAAATTTGTCACAGTATCATTGAAGATCACTTGTGTGTGATGAGTTGTGTCTCTGCACTTTGGGAGGTTTTCTGTCTGACTTTAATTAGAATGTGTCTTAGTGTGGACATTAAATATTCACATTGTATATGTGAATATACATATATATGCCTACCTAGTTATATTATATATACATTTACATACATATATTTTCACATAACTTCCACTTTTGTGATTGTTTATGGTAGGAAGTCTAGATTGATCCCAGCTACTCCATCAGAGTTAGAGTTATAAGTTTTCCTCTTTATTTCTTGATTTAAAAACATATGCATTTCTCGGCAAGGATATTGAAACAGGCACAAAGCAGAGCTAGCCTGTCTCTCTCTCTCTCTCTCCATCCCTCCCTCCTTCCCCCCTTCCCTCTCTTTGATTTCCTGCCTCTGTCAGCTCTCTGAGCACAGGACCATCGCTTATCAGGTTCTTCTGGTGTGTGCTGTGATCTTTTGCAATGTCATGTTCTGTTTCAAAGGCCACCTGGCCTGCACCTGAAAGAGGAGCTGCTTCAAAGTCTGCCTGCATGGGTGTGCCAGCCTCTGTCTTGATGTCATAGCCCCTGCAGCTACTGGGTAGCCTTAGCAGATACCCCTGTGCCAGGACTGCTGACTGCTGACTGTGGGCTGATGACTTTTATCCAAGTCAGAGGTCTATGGTGGAGCCTAGGGGTGTTCCCCTGTTGGTGACTGTGCTTGAAGCAAGGCTGGGGGCTGCAGAAGCCTCACTGTGCTCTGACTTCTGGGGCACAACAGATACCAAAAGCTTCTCTGAGCTCTTTTCAGAATACATGGGCAAGTTCAGGAGCAGAAGCTGAGCTCAGGGGGCACCTAAACACAAGGTGGGCAATGGAGCTGGGAAGGACTGGACTGTCAGGTTGGCAGGGGGACAGGTGATGAGCCTGTATTAGTAGTCTGCTGGCTTCCAAATGAAAAGCTAGACTTGCTTGCTACCCAGAAATGTCCCCCTAAAACTGGTTGGCCAGCTGTGCACTAGTCAGGCTGGGAGGTGAAACCTTGCTTGATGGCATTGCAGAGTCCTCAACCTGGCTCACCTGCAGGCACAAGAAGCTGCCTAGTATCTCCTCAGCCATAAAACTTGGGGACAGCAGCAATCCCAAACTTGTACATGGAGTGTCCATCTGACTAGAGGCTGCTGTGGTCAGTGCGGGTCTGGGAAGAGTGGCAGGCCTGCTGCTGGAGGGAGCAGATACCCCTTCTAAGGCTTCTGGGGGAAGGGAAGCCCTCAGAAATGGGCGCATGGAAAGGTTGGTCTGTCCTGCCCAATGAGAATGCCTCCAGCTTGTTTGACTGGTTGGGTGGGTGGGAGGTCATCACTTGGTGACATTTCCACCCCTGAGGGAGCAAAAAAGAAAGGCTTGCCAAATTGCCCTTGGCAGGTAGAGTTGAGATCATGGCTGCTTCTGTCTTGAATGAACTTGAGGCTTTGTCACCAGAGGACAAGTGACCGGATGCTGGCGTGGAGCCCAATGATTTTAGGGAATTTATCAGACAGCCCTACTTGGCTTGCATTTCACTCTACAGGGCTAACACTGGGTGGGGGAGTTTGTGCTGTAGAGCTGGGCATCACAGCTTGATCTTTTTGAAGGGCTGGAGACACCTTCTGGCAGCTGTTGGAACTTTAGGAAGTCTGAGTACGTTATGTTATTAGGTGTCCTCTGAGCTTCATCTTGGGTTGCTACAGGGCTGAGCCCTCTCTCCCTGCTGCCCTCAGGGTGTGGGCTGGTGTCTGACAGGTAGAAAAGTGTAGTGTGTTTACCATTCCCTGAACCTCACTCTGAAGGGCTATTGTTGGCAGGGAGGATTGTGTCATTGGAAAGTCTGTGTATTGAGTAACACGTCTTGGCTTTCTCTCTGAACATTTAGTTTCTCTTCAAATCTGATCGCTGAAAGGCCTAAGAGTTCTAATGCTCCAGAGGCTTTCTAGGTTTCCAGACATGTCCAGGGCTTGTTCTTTTTCATCTTACAAATTCAGCTCCTACTTCCTCCATTAGTCTTGGTCTACTGAGCCCTTTGGCTCTGGCATAAATGAGAAAGGACAGGAAGGGATGTTAGGTTTGTAAGGAAAGCAGACAGGGCTGTCTTGTTACATAGTTTCAATTTATTCCCAATGTTGGTAAATAAAGCCTTCAGATTGGATTTCAGGACCTGCCCAGGATAATTGTTCCATCCCTTTTCCCTCCTGTTACCAAACTGTGTTTCCATTTAAATTCATTTTTATTTTTATTTTTGTAGTGGTGATTGAATCTAGGGCTTCAATAAGCTGAGCATAGTAATGAGGCTGAGACTGGGAAAATTGTGTTTTCAGGCCCATCTAGGCAGAACTGTGAGGCCTCATCTCAACAGAAGAAGCCGTGCATAGTGGTGTGTACCTCTCATCCCAGAAGTGATGGGAAAGGAAAATAGGAGGACTGAAATCCAGTTGCAAACCTCAGCAAGAAATGAGACCCTGTTTCATAAACAGTGCAAAAATGATACAGATGGGGCTCAATATTAGAGTGTGTTTCTAGAAAACATTAGGCCCTGAATTCAAACCTCAGTACCATATAAAAGGAGAGAACCAGTTATGTCTGGAAAGCTTATTAGAACTAGCTTTTGTTGTTATGCTACTTGGGCTTGAACTCTGGGCCTTGAGGTTGTCCCTTAGCCAAATTTTTCACATAAGGCTAGACTTACACCATTGAGCCACAGCCCCACTACTAGCTTTTCTCTGTGTGTGTGTGTGTGTGTGTGTGTGTGTGTGTGTGTGTGTGTGTGTGTGTGCGTGCATTCCAGTATTAGGGTTTGAACTCCAGGACTGGGCACTGTCCTTCAGCTCTTTTGCTCAAGGGTAGTGCTGTACCGCTTGGGCCACCACTTTAATACTGGCTTTTTGTGGTGAATGAGATAAAAGGTTCATGGACCGTTCATGCCCCAGCAAGTTTTGAACTGAAATCTTCTGTTTCAGACTCCTGTATGGCTAGGGTTATGGGTGTGAATCATCAGTATATGGCTAGGAGAAGTGTTCTTAAGCAGAAATAATGTGGATGTGCTAGCCTGCTGCAATTTGGTGGCATGCTTTTTTTTTCTTAGAAAGGAATTTCTTTACTGGGAGGCCAGAGCTTACCCTGGAAGCTAGGAAGGCAGAGCAAATACAATCTCCTATCTCCAGCGACAGGACCTTTTGCATGATGGTTGTAAGGCCATCATCTTCTTTTATCAGGTGTTCATGCTAGCCTGAAGGTAACACTGTTTTCTTCATCAGCTTTGTCTTGGTTGCATTAAATAAGAAAATTACTTAATAACACTCACCAAAGTTCACCAGAGAGAGGGGGAACTGAAGCTTTAAAGTGAGGCTTTAGACACTACAGGAATATACCAGAAGGGGTACCGAGAAATGAGAGTTTAAAAATACTGATTTTTAGGGGCTGGGAAGGTGGCTCAGTGGTAGAGCGCTTGCCTTGCATGCCTGAGGCCCTGGGTTCAATTCCTCAGCACCACATAAGCAAAAAGAAAAAAGCCGGAAGTGGCGTTGTGGCTCAAGTGGTAGAGTGCTAGCCTTGAGCTGAAGAGCTGAGGGACAGTGCCCAGGCCCAGAGTTCAAGCCCTACGACTGGACCCAAAAAAAAAAACATACTGATTTTTACTTTAAAAAAATAGAAAGAATACATGAATATATGTCAGTACTGGCCAAATGTACTTAAAGCTTTCTAATAAACATTTAAAGGAAGTATTTTCATGATGCACGACTGCTCATATTACCTGTGTAGATTCTCTAATCCCTTCACTGTCCTCCCAAGGGAAGACACTGTCCCTCCAGCTCAGAGCAGAGTATCTGAGGTAACACCCATCTACTACTGAGCAGTGGAAGACAAGTCAGACAGCTGGTGAAGTGTAGACAAGCTGCTCTGCTCCCGTTTCCTACCCAGTTCTAGCCTTAGCTGTACAGAGTTCATAGCTCAGAGGAGATGCTTGATAATACTGCTCAACCTACAAGAATATGTGTGTGTGTGTGTGTGTGTGTGTGTGTGTGTGTGTATGATAGCACTCATATGCCAGCATGAGGCTTCTTTTGGGCCTCACGGGTGGAGTTAACCCCTTCTTCCTCAAGTCTGTTGAAAAGAGTTTCAGTGCCTAAGATGCAGCAGAGAAGGAAATGATCCCTAAATTCTAACCTGGTAGGTCAGATGGGGCTTTTATGTCCTCTGATTCATACTAATGCTAGTGTTAATACTAACCCATTGCTGGTACTAATAACAACTGGCACTCTTTGTGTGGTTTGGCACTAGCTAGGTTTTTTCATATGGGTTAAGCAACCTCAATTCTCCAACATTATGACATAGTTGAAGTATGATGTGCTACATACGCACACACACACACGCACACGCACACGCACACACACACATTTGGCAGCATTCTTCATTGTGTAAATTGGACCATGAAATGTAGAGAAGTTAATGGAAGCCTCTCAGGGACTGGATCCTACAGCCATCACCTTGGAGGAGGGACTCACAGGAGTTTGGCCAACAAGTTGGAGACAAGATGATGTAGATCTCGTGCCATTTTCGGCCATCTGCCTGATCTGGAGGGACCCAGGGTTTGCTATCATAGCACAATCCACCATGGCCTGGCCCCAGCCCAACCCCTGCCTAATCTTTGGCACATGGAATAACAGCTTTGTCCTTTTGGTCCGACACATAAGGTTGGCTCCAAAGAATTTCCAGAGGACATCAGGAAGATATCTAGAAGATACGTTAACTGAGACCAGAAAGTGCAAGCACTTACTGTAGGTCTCACAACTGTTAATAGTGGGCTTTATTGACTCCCTGATCTTTCCCCAAAGCAGTGTAGCCTCTGATCTAGGATTCTCACAATCCTCCCTTAGAAAAATAATCTAGTAGAGTCATTAGCAAAGAAGCAATTAAAAAATCTATAGGCAATGTTAATTTTTCTTCTTGAATTACTAAAATACATGCAGAACATGTCAATTCAAGCAGCATAAAATGGCAGATGGCATGAGCTTGACCCCTGTCCCTCTACTGTGGCTCTCTTGCTCCACTCTGGGGTGGCCACTGCTGCTAGTTATCTATACCTGCGTCTAAACCAAATGTGCACAAAGGACAGGATATTAAAAGGAGACTTCTTGTCCACAGCTACCTGAGGTCCCTTCAAACTGCTAACTTAGTATGAGGCCAAATTTCCACTCATATTATAGAGATTCAAACTTCTACACTCAAGTTCACAGACCTGAGCCAAGTCTGTGCTGGAACCACATGACTGAAGGTGGTAGCTCATAGTTCACCAAGGAAGATGTCTGCAATAGCTGTAAGTCTGCCCTCTGCCTTTCCCACTAGGTCACAGTATGAGGACTAAGGAGTTACACAGGCCTTTTACAGGTCACTAGACATTGGGTTTTAACTTTTGTAATTCCAAGTAAGCTTGGAAAATTGTCATAACATTAAACAGTAGTGACCACCTTTCAAGTCTGACAACATTGGGTTTTTTTATTTTGTCTTATTTATCTTTTTGTTCTTTTTTATTGTGAAAATACCACACAGAGGGGTTACACTTACATGAGCAAGGTAATGAGTACATTTCTTATCAAGCATTGTTGCCTCCTCCTTTGTTTCCCCTTACCATCCCTTCCCATACCCTCCCCTTGCTCCCCTTCCTCGTGCCAAAGTTGTAAAGTTTGTTTTCTGACATAATATCTTGTACATCTCATTGTTGTAATGGGTCCACCTTCCCCTCCACAAATTATACTTTCATCAAATACAGTGAAAACAGGCGTTTTACCATAGGGGAGGGACATATAAAGCAACAAAGAAATATCTTATAAATATGTTAGAAACAATAGCAAGCAAGAAAAAACATTTGAGTCCTTATCTTGGGGTTCATTTTCCCTAACATCAACTTATCTGACTGTTTCTGCTTGTCTCAGATATATACTAGTTATTGCAAATAAGGGAAAGCATGGGACCTATGTTTCTTTGGGTCTGGCTTACTTCACTTAATGTAATTTTTTCCAAGTCTTTCCATTTTCTAACAAATGGGACAATGCCATTCTTTCTGATGGAGGCATGGGATTGCATGAAATTGCAGAGCTTCTGCAAGGCAAAGGACATAGCTAGCAAGATCAATAGAAAGCCCACAGATTGGGAGAAGATCTTCACTAACCATTCAATGGACAAGGGTCTCATATCTAAAATATATCTGGAACTCAAAAAATTAAATCCCCCAACAACAAATCCTCAAAGAAACAACTGCCCAATAAATAAGTGGGCTAAAGACTTACAGAGAAACTTCTCTGAAGAGGAAAGAAGGATGGCCAATAGACACATGAAGAAATGCTCAATCTTCCTAATCATAAAAGAAATGCAAATCAAAACAACATTGAGATTCCACCTCACCCCAGTTAGAATGGCTATAATCAAGAACTCTAATGACAATATTGTTAACACAGGTGGAGAATAAGCAAGATAAAAAGTAAATGTACATACGGATGCACACACCCACACCCACACCTTCACCAGGTGGACACATACATACACAGAGACACAAAAAATCACAGGACATGTAAGCTTTGTTTTCTTAATAATTTAAATAGTCCAAAATATTTGATGCAGTTAGTAAATCACTAGCGCGCGCGCGCACACACACACACACACACACACACACACACACACACACACACACACACACACACTGCCAATACTGGAGCTTGAATGCAGAATATGTGTAATGTCCCTAAAATTTGCGCCACAGCTCTACTTGTGGCTTTTTGTTGGCCACATGAAGACAAGTTGACTTCAAACTACAATACTCAGATCTCAGCCTCCAGACCGGTTGAACAACTTATATTCTCACTAACAGTGATAAAGCTCCCTTTTGGCCACATCTATGATATCATTTGTTACTAATCACTTAAAAAATATTATTGGCCTTCCTTACTGGGGTGAAGTGGAATTACAGTGTGGTTTAAGCTTACATTTCCTTTATATTCAGAGATGTTGAACATTTCTTCATGTATGGGCCATTCTTACATCTTCTGAGAAGTCTCTCTTTAGGCCTTTACCTCATTTAGGTGTTATTTGAGGGTTTATTGAGGGTAATTTTTTGTTTTCTATGTGTATTTTTTCCTGTTAGGCCCTTGTCTAATGCAAAGCTCATAAAATTCTTCTCCCATTCCGTGACTTTTCTATTTAACTTGTTATGTCCTTTACCAGACAGAAATGTTTAAGTTTCATGCAATCCCATTTATCTAGTCTTTCTTTGATTTGTTGTGATGCTGGATCTTTACTTGGAAAGTTTCAACATGTGTTCTAGGAACCATGGTGTTTCCCCTGCCACTTCCTGTAATACTTTCATGGTTTCTGGCCTTATATTGATGGCTTGGGATATGTAGCCAGCATTAATTTGATCTGCCAGAGACAGCAAAGTGGTACCCTTTCTAAGTAAGATGAGGTGGTTCATGGTGGTTTGAAAAGGGGATGGCTTCCCAGAAGTGTGAACATGGAAATCATAGGTGGTAGGCTCAGTCATTATTATTTTTAATTACATATTTATTTGTAAGTACAATGAATCCTAATCAATGACACTTTTTTCATGATCTCCTCCATCCCTGAAACTCAACCCCTTCCCCTCATTTCCTAGTTTCATTGGATATACATTGAAAATTATGACTTCATTCACCTCCTCTCCACCTTTTAATTGACAGTTTCTTCATATTCATTTTATTGTACTGTCAGTTTTTCTAAAGAATTACACCATTTAAAGTCTTTTTTACATATGCTGTACTTTGTGCAATATGTTTATGTATATGTGCACAAAACCCTGTATATGTTTACTTGTATATTTATAAAGGAGACCCATCTTCCACATATGAGAGAAAACATGCATCCTGACTTCACAAAAAATTTTCCAGGTCCATCTATTTCTTTACAAATGATGTAATATTTTAATGGATGAGTAAAATTCCTCTGTGTATATATACCATATTTTCTTGATCCATTCATTTATTGAAGGTATTTGTGCTATTCTATACCTTGGCAATAAACATAGTTATATAGGTGGCCTTACTTTATGCTGATTTTTAGTCTTTTGGATAAATGCCCAACACTGATAGTTCTGGATCACATGGTAGTCCTAGTTGTTTTTTTGTTTTGCAGTGTGGTTGAACAAGTTTACATTCCCACCAACACTGTTTTATGATCCTTTGCCTCCACATCTGTGACAGCATCTGTTATATTTTTGTTGGTAATGATCACTCTAAAATGAGATGGAATCTCAAGTGTTTTGAGTTGCATTTCCTTTATGGCCAGAGAGGTCGAACATTTCTTTATGTGACTATTGGTCAGTTTTATTTCTTCTGAGAAGTCTCTACTTAGATTGTTTTCCCATTTGTTAATTGGGTTGATAATTCTTTGCTAGTATAATTTATTGAGCTCTTTGTATATTCTGATCTATAGCTGGTAAAGATATCTCCTTCAATAGGCTCTTTTTAGCTTGCTAATGATGTCATTTGCCATACAGAAACTTCTTAGTTCGGTACAATCCCATTTGTGAATTCTCTCTTTGTGTCCAGTCATTGTTGATGGGCTATATTTCTGCTCGCTAGGAGCCTAAGTTAGCAAGGCTTCTACTCTTGGAACAGTCCTTTCTAGATTTCAATCCTAGTGGTGGACAGGTTGCCCTCATTTTACAGGTAGCAAGGTCAAAATCTAACATTTCCCTGATTCTTCAAGCCACGCATCTAGTCAGACAGTCTAGAAACTAGATTATTCATGTACAGTCTCAAGATAGGTTGTCCTAGTGACTTCCTTTCTTTACATTTCTTCCTCACCTCTGTACTTCTGGTATACAGTATGATGGCTACTGACCACATGGGGCTGCTGAGCACTGCAAATTGTGGTTTGTTGTATTGGTTTGGCTGTAAGGATAATGTGCACCATGGAGTTGGAACACTACATACAAAACAATGGGGGAGCTACTTTTTTATTTGTTTGTTTTGCTAGTCCTGGGGCTTAAATTCAAGGCTTGGGCACTATCGCTGAAGTTCTTTAGCTAAAGTCTAGCTAGCACTCTACCACTTGAGCCACAGCATGACTTCCAGCTTTATCTGTTTATGTGGCACTGCGGAATCAAACTCAGGCCTTCATGTATGCTAGACAAGCACACTACCACTAAGCCACATTCTCAGCCCTTGGGTTATTTATTAAATGCTGATTTTATCATGAGTTTCCCACTTTCTTGCCCAGGCTGGCTTCGAACTGTGATCCTCAGATCTCAACTTCCTGAATACCTAGATTACAAGGATTAGCTATTGGTGCCTGGAAAATGGTGATTTTTAACCTACTTTTAATTTTCCTCATTGATGGAACACCTGAGTAGATAGATAACATGAAGAAACGAGAAAGGCAGAGGCAAAAGCAAAAGTAGTGGATACTAGAAAAGGAAAGGAAAGTAGTACAAAAGTTGGCAAAATGAAGTAAAGGTTGCAATTTAGTTAATAGCAAAAGACCAATGTTGCTTTTTTATTTTACAAACATACAATAGTTACATACTGGTACATTCCATTAACAGTAGAGGAATGAGGGGACATACAAAATATTTACTACATTTAAACTTTTCTGTATACTTAACTTATGCCAACACAATTTATTGTAAAAAATGCCAACAAGGACAGGTGTGATAACATTTGCTTGTAGTCTCAACTCTTAGGAGGTTAAATTGGGAGGAGAAATGTGTATATTAGGGGAGAACTTAAAATGCATTGTCTAGACTAGATTAAGGGAAAATATAATATTAAGGAAACTTCTGAGGTAGTAAATTTAAACTTATTATATATTTGTATCTATGATGGCAATTTAAGCTGAGCAAATAAGAGACATAACCAAACCACTTAACAAGAGGCATGCACTGCCTTCTCCCAAGTATGAGGGAAGAAACATGGGAATATACAGTTCTGTTGGACAAGAAGCTCAGTACATCACATCCTTAAAGCAATGGGCTAAGAAAGAATGCATGAGGAGCTTATGAGAGGGATAGGAAGTACTACTTTGAATTCATAATCTGGCCTCTCTGGAATCCCAATGGTCTGCTGATTCCTTTCTAGGCTAAAGACGGACTTCTATCCACCACAAACTCCTTTCCCACACAGGCTCCTGCAGAGCTGAGCACTAGGCCTCCAGGAAAGCATCTTCTAACTCTGAGGCAGCCTTTTTCAGACTCTCATTAACCTGGCAGTAAACTCTCCTTAGCTCAAAAGCGGGAGGATAAAAAGTCATCAGGAAAGAACACAAACTGCCTTCTGAAGTGCTCTGGAGAAAGGGAGGCCAGGAGATCCAGTCCCTGACTCCCATAGCAGCCCAGCTGCAAGGCTTGTCTGACCCTCCCACCTTCTCAGAAAACCAGCAAGCTGAAAAGGAAAAACATCACTTTCTTCCTACCACATTTCACTAATGAGATAAGCATTCCTTACATCACCTCCAGGCCTCATCAAAAGTTTTTGTTTAAATGAAATGACCACTTTCCTGAATGACTATTTATGACCTAGTAACTACTATTTCATATCCCATCAAATCTTAGTTGAGATTAAAGTTGTAACCAAAGCACTAAAATTTGAAATCACATACATATTCTTCTCTTCTTAACATATATGTCAACACTTTAATTGCCTAGCCCTTTTTTCTTTTCTTTTTTTAATTGTGAAAATACTGTTCAGAGGGGTTACAATTACATGGGCAAGATACTGAGTACATTTCTTATCAAGCATTGTAGCCTCTTCCTTTGTTTCCCCTTCCCATCCCTCCCCCCCCCCCCCCGCTCCCACCCAACACTCCTCACCAAAGTTGTAAAGTTCATTTTCGACATAACGACTTGTACATCTCATTGTTGCAATGGGTCCACCTGTATCCCTATTTAAATTATTTGTTTTTTCCCTTCCCCTTCACAAATTATACCGACATCAAATACAGTGAAAGCAGGGGTTATACTGTGAGGGACAGACCTATAAAGCAGCAAAGAAATAATCTTATAAATGTGTTAGAAACAATCGCATGAAAGAAAAAACATTTGAATACATAACTGCCTAGCCCTTTTTTGAACAGTACTTTCTAGGATAATTGTGGGAGTGTCCGTTGCAATATAAAACTAATTAAAGCCAGTAAGTGAAAAATTGGGTTTGGACTGATCTTTATTTGTGACTTCAAGAATTATTATGAGTTTGAAGAAGAGGGACACATATGGTTGGGTTGACTTACTAATTATCTTAGGTGTCCTTTTTATAATATGTTTTTTATGGTAAAAAATCATGTACAAAGTTACATGATTAAGGTAATGAGTCCATTTTCTATTGAGCATTGTTGCCTGCTCCTTTGTTTTCCCCTACCATCCTTTCTTCCCACATGCACAACTACACAACTACTCCCCCATCTCCTCCCCCCCAACCCCGTCCTGCTGACGTTGTTGTACATCTCATTGTTACAATGGGTCAGCCTGCATCCTTATTTAAGCATTTTGCTTTTCCCATCCTCTCTCCAAATTAGAGAAGTGTATATAAGAGGCAGGGCACCAGAATCAAATACAGTAAAAGCAGGGATAATGACATGGGGGCAGATCATACAAAGAAACAAAAAAAAAATCACATAGTACATTGTAAATACATTAAAAACAATAGCAAGAAAGAAAAAAATTGTGTCCCTATCTTGAGGCTCATTTTGCTTAACATCATCTTATCTGGTCATGTGTGCATAGCTTTTGACCATTTCTGCTTGTCCAAGACGTACTGGTTATTGCAAATAAGGGAAACCATGGGACCTCTATTTCTTTGGACCTGGCTTACTTCACTTAATATAAATCTTTCCATTTCCTAACAAATGGGGCAATGTCATTCTTTCTGATGGAGGCATAGAATTCCATTGTACATATATACCACATTTTCTTGATCCATTTATCTACTGAGGGGCATCTAGGTTGGTTCCATATCTTAGCTATGGTAAATAATGCTGCAAGAAACATAGTTGTGCTGGTAGCTTTAGTATGGTCTTGTTTGTGATACTTTGGGTAAATGCCCAAAAGTGGGATTGCTGAGTCATAGGGGAGCTCTATGTGGAGTCTTTTGCAGAGCCTCCATACTGCTTTCCAAAGTGGTTTAACAATTTTACATTCCCACCACCAATGCAGTAGGGTTCCCTTCTGTCCACATCCCCTCCAGTTGTTATTAGAGTTCTTTATTATAGACATTCTAACTGGAGTGAGGTGGTATCTCAATGTTGTTTTGATTTGTATTTCTTTTATGGCTAGGGAGGTTGAGCATTTCTTCATGTGTCTATTGGCCATCCTTCTTTCCTCTTCAGAGAAGTTTCTTTTTAAGTCTTTAGCCCACTTATTTATTGGGAAGTTGTTTCTTTGAGGATTTGTTGTTGGGGGATTTAATTTTTTCGAGCTCTAAGTATATTTTAGATATGAGACCCTTGGCTACTGAAGTTCTTCTCCCAGTTTGTGGGCTTTCTATTGATCTTGCTAGCTATGTCCTTTGCCATGCAGAAGCTCTGCGATTTAATGCAATATCATTTGTCCAACCTTTCTTTGATTTGTTGTGTTTCTAGGTCTCTATTAAGAAGATTTCAGCTGATGCCAAGGAGCCCTAGAGTTTCTACTATTCCTTCCTGTAATGTTTTCAGGGTGTCTGCCTTGACTTCCAGGTCTTTGATCCATTTGGAGTTGGTTCTGGTGCAGGGTGATATATAAGGATCTAGCTTTAGTTTTCTATAGGTGATTAACCAATTTTGCCAGCCCTATTTACTGAAGAGGCTGTCTTTCTTCCATCCTATTTTTATTTGTGTTTATTTATTTTTTATTATGATTAAGTGATTACATAATTTCCCAAATTTCACAGTATTGTGGGATAGTAATGCTCAGTTAAAGTCACAAACACATTCTAACTTTCCTGGAGCAAATTGTCTATCACAGTCTATAACATTCTATGAGCTTTGCGATAGTTATTTCTTCCACATTGGGTGATATGTACATTTCTTTTGTTTTGCATAGCACCAGCTGTTCCCTCTTTCCCACTTGTTCCCTCCCTCCCATCACTGCCATTACGTTTCTTAGTTCATTTTGGTCAATGTCCAGTGCAGCTGATGGGTCCCGCTGTTGTATGTTTTCCCCTGAGCCATCCTATTTTTTTAGCATTCTTATCCAGGTTAGGTGGCTATAGGTCTGTGGGTTAATTTCTGGATTTTCAGTTCTATTCCACTGGTTCTGAGGTCTGTTTTTGTGCCAGTACCAAGCTGTTTTGATTACTATGGCTTTGTAGTAGAGTTTGAGATTTGGTATTGATATTCCGACAGCACTGTTCTTTCTGTTAAGGATTGTTGTTGCTATTCGGGGTCTTTTATTGTTCCATATGAATTTTTGGAATGCTTCGTCTATTTCATTGAAGAATGAGGTTGGAATATTGATAGGTCATCACATTGAATTTGTAGATAGCTTTTGGAAGTATTACCATTTTCACAATGTTGATCCTTCCAATCCAGGAGCATGGGAGATTTTTCCCACTGCCTAAATTCTGCTTTGATTTCCTTTTTCAGGTTTTTAAAGTTTTCATCATAGAGGTTCTTTACTTCTTTAGTTAATTCCTAGGTATTTCATTTTTTGTGGAGTCCCAAAAGCAGTTGCTTTCCTGATTTCAGCCATGCTCTTCTCATTATTGGCATATAGAAAAGCCATTGATTTTTGAGGGTAAATTTTATACCAAAGTTTTGCCAAAGTTTTGAATAAGCGTGAGTAATTTGGGGGTGCAGTCCGTGGGAGTCTTTAAATACAAGATCATGTCATCTGCAAAGGGGAAAGTTTTACTTAAGCTTTCCCTATTTGGATCCGCTTTATGTTTACATCTTATCTTATTGCTGTAGCTAGGCATTCTAATAGTAAATTGAAGAGAACTGGAGAGAGTGGACATCCTTGATTCCTTCCTGAATTTAGAAGAAATGGCTTTAACTTTTTGCCATTAAGTATAATGCTGGCTTTAGGTTTTTAACATACAGCTTTTATTGTATTGAGAAAAGGTTCATGGATTCCTAGTTTTTCCAGAGCCTTCATGATAAAGGGGTATTGGATCTTGTCAAATGCTTTTTCTGTATCTATTGAGATAATCATGTGGTTCTTATCCTTGCTCTTATTGATATGATGAATTATATTAATTGATTTGAATATATTGAATCAGCTTTGCATCCCTGAAATGAATCCTGTTTGATCATGGTGTATGAATTTTTTGATGAGTTGTTGAAGTCGATTGACCAAAAATTTGTTGAGAAGTTTTGCATTGATGTTCA
Organism: Dipodomys spectabilis; assembly: GCF_019054845.1. Classification (NCBI taxonomy): domain Eukaryota; kingdom Metazoa; phylum Chordata; class Mammalia; order Rodentia; family Heteromyidae; genus Dipodomys; species Dipodomys spectabilis. Next base: position 45,493,991 of record NW_024870772.1, on the reverse strand, counting down.
TCAAATAAATAGGTCTATAATTCTCTTTCTTTGATGAGTCCCTGCCTGCTTTTGGGATGAGGGTTAAGATGGCTTCATAGAAAGAGTTTAATTTCAATTTCACTGAAGAGATAGAGGAGTATTGGTTTAAGTTCAATTTGAAGGCATTGTAGAATTCCACTATACATCCATCTGGTCCTGGATTTTTCTTAGATGTGTGGTTTCTTATTGATGTTTCTATTTTGATGCTATTTGATATGGGTCTGTTAAGGTGGTTTAACTCATCTTCATTTAACATTATTTACCATAGCTAAGATATGGAACCAACCCAATTGCCTCTCAGTAGATGAATGGATCAAGAAAATATGGTATATATACACAATGGAATTCTATGCCTCCATCAGAAAGAATGACATTGCCCCATTTGTTAGGAAATGGAAAGACCTGGAAAAAATATTAAGTAAAGTAAGCCAGGCTCAAAGAAACATAGGTCCCATGGTTTCCCTTATTTGCAATAACTAGTATATGTCTGAGACAAGCAGGAACGGTCAGATAAGTTGATGTTAGGCAAAATGAACCCCAAGATAAGAACTCAAATGTTTTTTTTCTTTCTTGCTATTGTTTTTAACATATTTATAAGATGATTTCTTTGTTGCTTTGTATGTCCCTCCCCCACAGTATAACCTCTGTTTTCACTGTATTTGATGTTGGTATAATTTTGGAGGGGAAGGGGAAAAACAAATTCTTTATATAGGGATACAGGTGGGCCCAATGCAACAATGAGATGTGCAAGACATTATGTCGAAAAACAAACTTTACAACTTTGGGGGAGGGGTAGAGGGGCAAGGGGGGGCGGAAATGGGAAGGGATGGTAAGGGGAAACAAAGGAGGAGGCAATGCTTAATAAGAAATGTACTCATTACCTTGCCCACGTAATTGCAACCCCTCTGTACAGTACTTTCACAATAAAAAATAAAAAAAATAAAAGAAATGACTGAGTGTCCATGGTCTCTTTGCTCAGTACCTAGAAGTTAATCCAAGCTAGTCCTTTTGGTGATAGGTCTTCTCACAGGCCATCCAGTAAAGATTTAATTCACAGTGCAAGTGAGAATGGGAAGCCTGTCAAAAATTTTGTTTTCATTGTATTTGCTTAATCTACATTTCACTCTTTGGTTATAATTTGTACCATTTCAGATCTATACTTCAGACAGAAATATATCTTGTTTAAAATATTTTGTTGATATCTGAGCACTCTATCATTATTTACCTACCACGAGGCTACAATGAATTTTATTTTAGTACCATGCATCCATGCTAAGTACCAACAATCAGCAGTGCTCAAGGTGATGGTTTTATTTTACTGCTACAGCATTTTTCAATAGTAATTTTGCAAAGGCAGTCTTGTTGTAGCCAAGTGCCAAAACAGAACTTTTTTGAGGGCAATCATGGCCTTAAAATAGTGTGCCAGTGAAGGTAATTCAATCTGTACTAAAGAGAAAGTAATGATGACTGTGTGTGTCCACAGGTTTAGCCAGTGTTTATAAATGTGTCTTTCCTTCACAGTGTTCCCAAAGCCTAGGTAAAGTTCGTTGTGAGCAGGGGTGGTGGATTTTCAAATAGGAAATCTACATTAATCTTATTTATTTGAATTTATCTTTGACGTTACACAAAAGCAGAAGCTATTGAGAGTAATTAATTTTTTCTTGGTCATGGGACCTGAACTCTGGGCCTGAGCGCTGTCCCTCGACTCTTCAGCTCAAGGCTAACGCTCTACCACTTGAGCCACAGCACCACTTCTGGCTTTTTCTGCTTATGAACCCAGGCCTCATGCTTGCAAGGCAAGCACTCTACCACTGAGCCACCTTCTGTGCCCCTAAGATTAATTCTTATTTCTCAAAATCCTTTGCCCTCCCTTGTCTGTGTGTCTGTAATCAAAGATCGTTGGTCATAAATGCCTCTTGTGTCATGAATGCTGTCAAGGTGGCGGGTAAGGTTGTAAGACATCTTTCCCCTCTGGCTTAAATCTTTCTTGCCAATCTGATATATGAATAATTGTGAATCAAGTAATCTGTCTTATAACATCATAAATGGCAAGTGTAAACCAGAGCAAAGAAAAACACTTGTGTAAAAACATGGGAGTATGTATGTGGGTATTGGTAAGATTACAATTTTTAGATTAAAGCTTTAAGTATTTCATAGTTCTTCCATGGGGTCCCTACTGTTACTCTGTATTTTGTGTTCACATAGTGTGTGAAGTATATGCTTTCAAGAAAGACATCCATGAAGCTGGGCATTGCTGTCTGATGCCTATAACCTAGCTAGTCAGGAGTCTGAAATCCGGAGATTGAAATTCAAAGCCAGCCAGGGCAGACAGATCCTCAAGTCTCTTATTTCCAATTAACCAGCAAGAACCTGGAAATGGAAACATGGTTCAAGTGGTAGAGCACCAGCTTGGAGTGAGTTCCAGAGCTCAAACCCCAGTGCTAGCACAAACAAAAACACAAGAGAAATGAGAAATACGGGGGAAGGGTGGGTCGAAGCAGTGGTAAATCATAGAAGATGATGTTAAGTGAAATGAACCCAAGACAGGGATATAAGTGGTTTTTTTCATTCTCCTTATTGTTTTTAAAGTACTTTAAATGTACTATGTGATTTTTTTGTTTCTTTTGTATGTTCTTCCCCCATGGTCTAACCCCTGTCTTCTCTGTATTTGGGTGCACTGCATCTTTTCTAATTTCGGGAGGGGAAGGGAAAAAACAAAATGCTTAAATAGGGATAAAGGTTGACCCATTGTAACAATGAGCTGCATATGACACTATGTTGAAAACAAACTTTACAACTTGTGGTGAGGAGGGAGGGAGGAGTTGGGGAAGTGGAGAGGGAAGGGATGGTAGGGGAAAAACAAAGGAGGAGGTAACAATGCTCGATAGGAAATGCACTCATTGCCTTACTCATGTAACTGTAATCCCTCTGTATACTATTTTTACAATAAACATATTAAAAAAGATATTGGTGGCACAGATCAAGATGCATAATACATGTAAACTGCATTGTTAAATTGCAATATATAACCTAAAATTAAGAGGAGTGGGTAGGGAGAGGTGGATGAGAATATTGGAAGGGCTGACACTGATCAGGATGCACTGTATTAATTGCTTCAGTGAATGGCAACTCCTTTGTACAATTACATAAAGGTAATGAAAATATTCCCTCCAAAAGAAATAATAATTATATTTACATAATTTATTTAATGAGTTTCTCAAGAATATGCGCACAATATAAATCAGCAAGGGTTTGGCCACCAGTGTCTCAGAGTGCTCTGCACTGTAAGTCTAGATTATTTTGCATCAAAATACTTGTTCAAGGTAGAGTTCTATGGCAAAATAAGAGGGGTAAGTATTCCATGCTTTTGGTTTATGTGGATTGTCCAGTTCCTCTCCTGACAGATGCTCCTTCATATTATATGCACAGGCCTACAAGCAGCCAGAAAATCTTTGGGAACTTCTGGTGGGCACCTATGTCATCACTTCTGTTTCTCCGCTGGCACCAGACCAAGCTCCCAAGCCACCAACCATTGTACCTGCAGTCTTCCAGGCTCTGCTCACCTTTCAGGACTCTTAGGGCCTTGGTTTGTCCTTGTTGCAGAGGGAGGTTTCCCCTGTGGGACATGGAAGTCAAGCCAGGCCCAGGATCAGCGGGCTCCATAGCCTAAAATGCTGGCTAGCTTCCAAGACCACCTGTGGTCTCTGAAAGACCCCAGACTCACTGGGATGCTTTCTTCAACGGGAGGGCACCCCAAGAACCAAGACTCCAAACCAGCAGATGCAATAAGCAAGAGGAGTTTATTAGGCGTTTGCGCAAACGGGCTCCCTGTCCAAGGCAGACTGGAAGCCCCGAGCAGTGGTTACAGGCACTTTTAAAGACAAAAACCACAGGATTAGCATAAGACCCCAGGCTCCCCAGGATTGGCTCAGGTTAAAACTTATCATATACTCCAGCAATCATTTTGTTGTGTGGGAAGTCTTGTAACACTAGTGGTAAACTGGTTGGCTCTCTAGGGGGAGGCTTCCCTGGGTGGGGGGAGTCCACATAGTTACAGGCTCGTGATTGGTTGACATTTGACTTAGTTTGCTGGGCTCGCCAGATGGTCCTTGTCTTGAGCCCCTTGCTGAGAGTTTCTAAACAGGAATTTAGAAGAACATACTCTTTTGTTCTTTACCTATGTTTGCAGACCTTGTCCCTGGGCCTGCATCTGGACTTTGTAACTTTTTAACTTATTTCTGGGAGGGGAAGAGTCAGTGTTAGCCCAAGCAGGTTTACAGAAGCAGAATCAGCAGTTAGCATATTGTAAAATGAACATAGCCCCAATTTCAATCTTTCATTCCCTCCTCTTGTCTTTGGACTAATTTTAATCTTAAAATTTAGGGTGTCTCTATATTATCTTTTGGGGTGTCAGTTGTTCTCAATGCTTGGTATTTGGATCTCAGAACTAATGGATGGACTGAGCTGATCTTTTTCTTTTACAAGTCTGTTGAGTATACAAGGTCCGATTGTAACAAAAGTAACAGTTGACCAGGGCCCCTTACATTTTTTTCCACCAGTCCTGACTCCGTGTAGCACAGTTAACTTAATTTTATATCAGCTGTACTTGTAAGCTCCAATTTTAAGACATACTCATACCATCTGCAACATACTTAAACTTTCTGAGGTTTGTCTTCTTTAAAGACAATCCTTACTTTTCAAATCCTTTCTTATCCAAAGGGGATACCAATTTTTCCCCAATTCCTTTCCCAAGGCTTTCTTTACTAACCCCCTCTCCTTTTCAGTTTATTACTTCCATTGATAACACTCAGGTTATTACCATACCAGAGCCAAACTAGGCTGTGACCATAGAGTGGATTTCCAGTCACTATGCACTGAATTGCTTAAGGCAAGCAAGCCAGTGATATCCTTGTCCCCAATATCCACTGTGGGAAGAGAGGGTTTCTGGATATCACCTAAAAGAATGTCCCACAAGATCTTGGATTTAGCAGCAGTCAAACAGGAAGCAGACTCAGGTGATGGAATCAGGCAGGAGTTTCTCCTGGTGGCTGTCAGGCCGTCGTTGAACTTTACCCATTAGGGTATGCAGCAGCAGCAGCAGCAGCAGGGTCTCTCAGTGGCTCCAAGGGACTGTCACACCTCATGCTGTAAATTCCTACACAGACTGGTTAAAGATACATTGCATAGGCTTGGCAGGTTTTGATCCTGCTGTTTTTTAAGATCTTTAAACAATAGCCCAGGACAATTTACCAAAATCACAACTTTTTTACTAGCCAGATATTTTTGTAAATAGACACAGAAGGCTCAGTCTTGTAACCATCTTGTAACCATCTCTGACAGATGCAATCTCCACACCTTGCACACCTACAACAGTTAACACTATTTTTATGTTTTTTTAAAAAAAATTATTTTATCTATTTTGCCTCATTTCTCCAAAACTGACTCTGGACCCTTGTTCTTAAAATGGGGGTAGAAGGGCGAAAGTCCATCTTCTGTAACTTTTTCAAGCTGACTTCAGGGGCGTTGATCCTACCTAGCCAGGAACCTATAACCTTAACCTATTTTACAAAGAGGCCATCAGGGTTAGATGTCATTAAGAACAATATTTTGACAACTGCACAGACCTTTTCTCCAGCAACAGCAGTGTAGCTTGTTTAGCACTCTGGTTTGCAAAAACATCCTTTTGGATGACTTAGGAACGTGATCTCTAGTGACCCTAACAATGCCTAAGTTACCTTTGCAGGCCTTTAGACAGATATCAATGGACTCTGGTTTACAAACTTTTCCTGAGCAGATGAATTTCATGTAGCTGATGTCAGCTCAATAGTTACTGCCAATTAAAGCTTTTGGCACATAAAGGGGTTGAGATTTAAACTATCTCCCATATTTCATAACATTAGCTTTTTACTATCACAGAGGACTGGCAAGTGGCAAGTTCCTGTTCCTTACAAGGTAGTCATGAACATTAGGCATGCTTACAAACTCTTTTTATGACCTCCCGGCTTTGACCAGTTTTGAAGGGCCACGCACAAATGACTCTAGGATCTGACATTTCTGCCATCCAAGCAGTGGCTTACTGCCTCTGGATGCCCCTCCATTGCTCTTGTCCCAGGAGTGTCTTCTCCACATTGGGATAAATGCCTCATTGGCATTTCCCTTTAGCTGGTCACTGGACTTGAACTCGGGCCTGAGCACTGTCCCTCAGCTCTATAGCTCAAGGCTAGCACTCTGCCACTTTGAGTCCCAAAGCAACTCTGCTTGCTCTTTCAGCACTCTGCTGCCTGAGTAGAGGTGAGCAAAGGTCTCACAGGGACCTTTTTGTGCCCGGGCTGGCCTTGAACCAGTTTCAGATCAATGAGTCTTATAAAAGGCCATCTTACTCCAATTAAAAGCAACAAGGGGGTCAACATAGAAGTAGCTTTTAAGCATGCTCTTACCTAAAACTTATTGAGAGTCAAAGTTACATCTGACAAACTTTTAAGAATCCTCTGTGGTTTGCTCTGGACTTTGCTGGAAACTTAAAAAACAACCTATAAGAGCAAACTGGAATAGCAATCATTTTGATAATCCTAATTTTAATGTTAACACATCCAAGGGGAAGTTTTAGCAATACTAATCAGATCACCACATCACTCATTTTAACCATCATGTTTTCAGTCTGTATCTGCAGGGAAAAGAGAGAGAACAAAGATGGGCCACTCAGCCCCTTCTATGGAATGGGCACGCACCCAATCCGACTCTTTAGGGTTAGATGAACTGTGTTTGTGCCAGCTTACCCTCTTTCACCATGCGTGGGCTCCTCCCAGGGCCTGTCCCACCATGCATGACTAGCTGAAGTGCACTTCTGCCTGTTCACCCCTTACACCCAAAGACAGGTCTTCTGTTGGCTTCTAGTTTTCCCTTTTCTTATCTCTTGGTTCTCGAATGAAATACACAGTTTTAGACAGACAGAACAGGTAACATCTTTGACAGTGTTAAACTAACCTTTACATTTAAATTTCTAATATTTATCCCCAAATTTTAGCCAAGGGAATTAAATCCTGAACTGCCAATGCATTTTTGTTAAGCCAGATAACTTGATTACAGTATAAACAGTCTTATGCATTTTAAAACATCAATGTGAAGATTTTTTTAAAATTTTTGGTAATGTCCGAACCTCATAACCTTTTGAATTTTTAAACTTAAACTCACCCAATTGTTACAGCATGCTGACAATTTTTATCTTTGAACACGTTCACAGACACACACAAAACACTCACACAGATCTTAAAGCGCGCAAAAATCAAAATCAGTTGTACGTACATCTTCTAAAGTTGTTAAACAAAACTTTAAGACAGTTTTTCTTTTAAACTAGGTACCTTTGTTGGGCTTTATTTTCCCAAAGCTTGTTTGTCTAGCAAGGCAATTCACTAATTAGTCTTTTGAATCCCTTCTGTTGGAGGAGGGCTGGGGGAGAGGGTCACTTTAAACTAAACTGGCCAGATTGTTTATCCAATTTAGACAAGAGCACTTTACAAATTGTTACATTGTCAGGACTAGCTGAAAAAGTCCAAACTAGGTACACAGCCTTCTACACCCTCCCTGCTGGCAGCCTCCACAAGAAGAAAATGCTGCCTGAGGCTAGAAGGGAACCAAACTAGCCCAGTAACCTTTCATGCCTCACAGGGAGGGTGGGCATAGCAGGTCTGAGACCGAGCCCAGCTGGAACTTTTATTCCCCCAGAGATGTTTAAAAAAATAACAAAAACACAGATAAACACAAAAACCAAGAATCCACATTTAAAACTGGTACCAATTCTAAAACAGAACTAGACAAGGACTGAAGGCTGAGTTGGGGACTAATGGGCCCCAATTTATCCCTACCGGAACTCTGTGCTGTTCTCATTCAGCAAGCTGAATCCAGAGTCTGCTGAGTGAGCCTGCCACACTCACTCAGAACTTCCCTACCCCAGAAAACACCATTTACTTACCAGGGGGCTCAACCCCCCTACTCATCTCCGGAGGATGTTTCTCTTAGATTCCTGCAGACGTTGACCCAGGGGCCTTCCAAGGCGGAAGAGAATTCCCAGTCATCTTGGGGCAAGGGAAAAAGTCCCTAGCGGCCGTCCCCTCAGACTGACAGGTTCTCCCCCACGCTCAGACCCCCCGAGCCAAGGCCCGAGGCTGAGATCTAACTGGGGCCACTTGCAGGTGGTCAGTGGCAGTTTCATAATTGACAAACAAGCAAGTTACAAAAGCAGAACCAGCAGTTTTCAAACGAACTAGGACAAGGTCTCGGGTGTCCTAGGAGTGGACTCACTTGTTGTCCCATCTCTATAGAGAATACAAAACACACACTAAAAACGAGTAACACTGAACAGAGACAGACAAAACCAGATGCCGCGCGGCAACCGAGTGCAGATGAGGAAGGAATTACAGATGGGAGTGGCCGGCCTCGCCTTAACTCCCCAGAACAGAGACACTCGGATCTCCTCCTTCCTCCAGACGACCCTGGAGCAGGACTCCAGGGCGGGACCAGGGTACTGGGCACGTCTGCTTTTCCCTCTGGCCCAAATACAGATTCAGACAACCCTGGAGCAGGGCTCCAGGGCGGGACTAGGGTACTGGGCACGTCTGCTTTTCCCTCTAGTCCAAATACAGATTTGGATCCCAGAATGCAAAACGAAAGTGACAAACACACAAGACACGAGACACAAGAGCTCTATCTTACCTCCTACCGGTCCTGGAATTTGGGGTCTGGGGGTGCCTGGATCCCGGACGAGCCCCCAACTGAAAGACCCCAGACTCACTGGGATGCTTTCTTCAACGGGAGGGCACCCCAAGAACCAAGACTCCAAACCAGCAGATGCAATAAGCAAGAGGAGTTTATTAGGCGTTTGCGCAAACGGGCTCCCTGTCCAAGGCAGACTGGAAGCCCCGAGCAGTGGTTACAGGCACTTTTAAAGACAAAAACCACAGGATTAGCATAAGACCCCAGGCTCCCCAGGATTGGCTCAGGTTAAAACTTATCATATACTCCAGCAATCATTTTGTTGTGTGGGAAGTCTTGTAACACTAGTGGTAAACTGGTTGGCTCTCTAGGGGGAGGCTTCCCTGGGTGGGGGGAGTCCACATAGTTACAGGCTCGTGATTGGTTGACATTTGACTTAGTTTGCTGGGCTCGCCAGATGGTCCTTGTCTTGAGCCCCTTGCTGAGAGTTTCTAAACAGGAATTTAGAAGAACATACTCTTTTGTTCTTTACCTATGTTTGCAGACCTTGTCCCTGGGCTTGCATCTGGACTTTGTAACTTTTTAACTTATTTCTGGGAGGGGAAGAGTCAGTGTTAGCGCAAGCAGGTTTACAGAAGCAGAATCAGCAGTTAGCATATTGTAAAATGAACATAGCCCCAATTTCAATCTTTCAGTCTCCTCCTCCAGTCTGTGAAAACCTCCTCCATTCTTCTCACTTTGCTGTGCCATGCCCACCAACACCCAGGAACGCAGCATTGTAGGCAGCAGGGCTAGGTTTTCTGCTGGGCCCCCAAGGTGGAACCTGGTCTCCTAGAGACCACCATTGCCACAAGTCATCATGGTGGGGTGCAGGAATGTGGGAATCTTGTTGCCCCGAGTGCCCCCCTTGTCTACAGGACAAAGATTGCCTATGGTCAGGTCCCCAGGGCCCTCCACTCTGACTCAGGCCTGGAACCAAAAGGTCCCGAGGGACCTGGGGAAGCAGGCCAAGTCACAATCCTTCCCTCACCAAGCTCTAGGCTGGAACTCTAAACCAAATTATTGTTATTATTATTATTACTACTACTACTACTATTATAATTTGGCCTATCCTGGTCAGGGAACTCAGTTGTGTGGCAATAAATAAAACCTTTGCCAATCAGGTATTTAAGGCAGGTGCTGGAGATGTGATGTTTAGAGGAGGAGGGAAGAGGGAAAAGAAAGATTGGAGTGATTAGAAAATAAAAGGACTAGATGAGAAAGTGATACAGGGACACTGCTGCTGAGAGGAGCATGAAGGAGAAATGGGTCTGGGAAAGAAGCAGTCTCAAGGGTTCATGGGTCTCCTCACCTCTAAAGTCTCCAACCCTGAAAGGCCTACCCTGAGCTGAGATTGGGAGGCATGAGAACAGAAGGCAAGAGGAGGGAGCCCTACCCTCAAGTGGAAAAGGGCAAAGGAAGAAAAGGGTTACTGACATGGCTACATATCACCTGCCTCGTGGGCAGCTCCAGAGAGGAGTTCATGTGTAGGGAAGCTTACATGGCTAGGAGTTATGATCATCTATGTACATAGCCATGAGAAAAACCCTCTCAAAGAGTGGGAACACTTGTCATCAGGTCCTGTCCTTCAATTCTACAACACTTGCTTGAAATGAATAAATTACAATCCTGATAATTTTGAGGGTTCTTTCAGGTGGTAGATTATACATGTTTTTCATTTTAAAATACGCAATGTAACAACTTTGTGGTAAAACAACAGAAGCCTGGATTTTACTGGGCTTAAAGGTTTAAAGTTATCTTAATCTTTCTTTTTAACTTGATAAAAGCAGCAAAAATTAAGCAAACATAGTGTTCCATTACATAATAGTCTTATGTATTTGCCTCATGACTAATTATTTACCATGGGAAGAGCACTGACCTCAGACATGGAAGGAGCAAGTCCTTACCTATGGTTTGCTTATAACTGCAAAGACAGCTACAGGGCTAGAACTGCTATGGCTGAAGCTGCTATAATGAGATAGAGGAAGGACTGTGGTGTGGTGGATGGTTCTTCATCAGGGGATAAAGAGACCTCCACTGCAGCAGTAGATAATTATATGTCATTTTTGCGTGTCTCTAAGAGCTACGGTTCCTTCATTTGCCCTTTTCTCAAATTTGTTTTTATATGGAAACCCTGGAATTCTCTAAGTCTCACACTCCTCCTCTACAGAAAGTTGCTCACAAGGGCTTTCCTGGGACCTCTCTCTGAAAACTGTAGAGTTCTGGTGCTGAGCCAAATGGGAAGGTCTGATAACATAAGTATCACATCTCCACTTAGCACAAGCAGTGTGCTGGGTGCTGGTGGCCCATGCCCGAAATCCTAGTTACTCAAGAGGCTCAGGCTGAGCAGCTCAAGACTGAAAAGTCTGGGAGAATCCATCTCCAGTTAGTTAGCAAAAAGTTGTGCTAGAGGTGTGGCTCAACTGGTTGACTGGCAGTTATAAGCAGGGAAATCCTGCTGAGAACAAGGTCACTGAGTTCAACTCCCAGCACTGGCAAAAAGGGAAAGGGCAGTGGTGAGAAAAGCTCCTAAAAGTTCTTAGCTCTCAGATTGCAAGGGGAATGACTACAAGGAAGGGTGTAAGAAGGACCTCCCAGCAGAGGGGACTGCATCCTGCAGCCTCTCTTCCCTGCCTTGCTCTCCTAGCAAATCAGCAGAGCTGTAGCACATGGTATGCCAGATCTGGACTGAAGTCAGGGAAACTGCAAGACTCCAGATGTGAGAAAGGGGAGATGTCTGTAGACCTGCACAGGAGACATAGGGAACATCCCCTTGGCTCCTGCCACCACCTTCTCATACATTGCATTTGTAATAGCTACAGAATAAATTTCATGGTTCCTAACAAACCCTCAAAAGGTTGTAAGACCTGAAATGGTGGGAGACTACTACTTCAGGCCAGGGAGGGAAAGGGACTGTAGGAAAAGGGGTCCATATGAACAAAGACCTGGGGAGTATGAAGTGTTGGTATGCTGGGAAAAAGTAAACCTCCTAAATGTGGTCAAATGCTGGATGGATATATGCACTGAGTGGGAATAAGGACTGGAAACATCACATTGTAGAAGACCTTAGGTTCAGCTCAGAGCATTTAGTTGGCTGCAGCAAGAAGGCAGTTTAGATGTTAGCATGGAAACAACATCATTAGGAGTGGCCTTTGCTAAATGCATATGTTATATTTAGCCTTCTATGAGTACCTTGTTTGCGTGTGTGTGTGTGTATGTGTGCGTGTGCGTGTGTGCGTGTGTGTGTGTGTGTGTGTGTGTGTGTGTGTGTGTGTGTGTGTCTGTGTAGGTAGGGTGACTTGGACAAAGGGAAACCTATCTGTGGATAAGGCTGTGATTTTGTTTCCCAAACTAGAGACCAGTAATTATAGTCTTCTGCTACAAGGCCTAGCTGCTGTTCAACTCCAGCACCTCTCTCAAAGTAAACTTGGCACTCACAGCCACATTCACAGCTAGGAATTCCCCCATTTGCTGCCACACAGTCTGAAGGCGCTGCATACAGCATGGGAAATGATGGGCTTGGATGCCCACACATCTGGATTAGAGTACTTGTTTCAAAACATTAAATTTTCTAAACTCAACTTCCTGTTTTTCATCAAAGTGACAAGATTTAATCAGAGTTGACAAGATTAAGTGAGATAATGAATAGTAAAGCCTTAGAAGATTTAATACTGTTTGGGATGTTCACTGTGAGATAAATACCTTGGTTTCTCCAGTAAATAAATTATGAAAAATATGAAAAGAAGTGAGAAACCAACAAACTTTAACTGAAGAACTATAGTAATCAATGAAGTATATAGTCTTGTTTAGTACTTGATTGAAATGAACTAAACTGAAAGGGGACTTCAGAGTTACATATGGATTAGAAATTGATAATCAGGTATTAAAATATAATATGTTTGGATATAATCAATATTATCTGTGGAGTATGTGTGTGCTGGTCCTAGGCCTTGATTCTAGGCCTGTGCACTGTCCCTGAGCTTTTGTGCTCAAGGCTAGTGCTCTAACACTTGATCCACAGCTCCATGTCTGGCTTTCTGGAGGTTAGTTGGAGATGAGTGTTACAGTTTTTGAACTCTGATTCTCAGGTGTCGGGAGCCAAAAGTTGAGCCTCTCAGCATAATAGGCTTGACTATCTCACTGGAACATCTTGAGGCTGAGTTTACAGAATCCTACCCTCATCCTGCCCTAAGCAAACATCCTGCAACTGCTAATGACCACCCTTTCCTCCTGCCCTAAGCAAACATCCTGCACTGCTATGGCCAATGAAAAAGCTTCCTTAATGGCCAATGAAAAAGCTTCCTTATTCCAAGCATATAAATACCCTTGTGTGAAAAATAAAAATTTGCAGCTTGATCAGAATCCTTGTCTTGCTGTCATTCTTCGTGTCTCTTGTCCCTTCATTCCTTCTATCTTAGGTTCACTGCCCTGGTTGACGTCCTGCGGGTCGGGACACTCAGGTCTCACCCACCTAAATAGCTAGGAAGACAGTATGAGGCACTGGCAACCAGCAGTTTTCTTTTGTGTTTGCTCAAGGCTAGTGCTCTACCACTGGAGTCACAGGTCCAACCCCAGATGTTTTGGTGCTTAATTGGAGATAAGAGTCTCACAAACTTTCTTGCCCTGGCTGGCTTTGAGCCCCATCCTCAGGTCTCAGCCTCCTGACAAGCTGCGATTACAGATGTGAGCAACCAGGGCCTGGTTATGTGTGTGTGTGTGTGTGTGTGTGTTTGGTAAAAGTGCATATGTGGGTATCATCGCAAACTACTTGTGAGATAAAAGAATCTGATGACTGGAATTTCCTTCAAAGCAATGTTGGTTTAGGAAGGATGAGTAGGAAGGGGCATCCAGTGTTTGAGGAGAGTGGGGAGGGAAGGAGTGAAGCATGATTGGTTGTGGGTTGAGATGAAGACTGAGAAATACACTGTATGATTCCATCTTTGTATGCTTGGGTTTGGATAGGAAATGTGCTCTTAAAAGCTCATGTGTGAAAGGGTGGGTCCCAAACCTAACAGTGTTCAAAGGCAAGGCTTTGGGATATAGTTGTCTCATGAGGCTTCTGAGCTCATCCATAGACCAATCCATTCAGGGCTTCATACGTTCATAGCATTAGTAAGAAGTGGGGCCTTGTTGAAGAAAGGAAGTCACTGGCAAGGATGTATCTTGTTCCTGTCCCTTCCTGCTTCTTGGCCACCTTGAGGTGAGCAGCCCTGCTCCACTACACCCTTCTTGACATGAGTTTTTAATCTCACCTCAGGCCCAAAGCAATGGGATCAAGTGTGAGCCAAAATAATTCTTTTCCCCTGTAAAGTTCTTTTGTCAGGTATTTGTCACAGAGACCAACAGTCTAATCCAGTGTATCTGCAAATTTTTATGTTTTCATAATAAAACATTTCCAAGGAAAAATACGATAATAGTATATACTTCACATGAATGTTACAAATATAGAATGGAAAACATAAAAAAGTATGATAATGTTGGCTATAACAGGATTTAAAATAGTTATTTTCCCTTTGGTACCCTCCTCCTCCTCCTCCTCCTCCTCCTCCTCCTCCTCTTCCTCCTCCTCCTCCTCCTCCTCCTCCTCCTCCTTCTCCTTCTTCTTCTTCTCCTCTTCTTCTCCTTCTTCTTCTTCTTCTTCCTGGTTGGTCCTGGGGCTTGAACTCTGGGCCTGGACACTGAAACTCAGCTCTTCAGGTCAAGGTTAGTGCTCTACTACTTGAGTCACAATGCCACTTCTGGTTTTCTGCTGGTTTATTGAGACAAGAATCTCACTGACTTTCCTGCCCAGGCTGGCTTTGAACCACAATCCTCAGATCTCAAACTCCTGAATGCTAGGATTACAGGTGTGAGTCACCAGCACCCAGTTTTTTTTTACTATTTCACATTCTCCTCTCTCTCTTTCTCTACCTTTATTTCTAATTCACTATCTCTCCTATTCTTCTCCATTTCTGTCTTCCTCACTCCACACAGGAGGGTTGGTTTCATCAAGAAACAATTATTGTAATACTCTACAGAGGTTGAATTGCTCCTTGTCTTAGCAGGGGTTTATGACAAATCAATCCCTCTTTCCAAAGAAATCAAATGCCAGTAGATTTGACAGCACCTTCAGGAACCAGGAAAACATTAGGCAGTGTGCTGGGGAGGAGAAATTTGGATTTTCTGAGGGAGAAGCCAGCCCAGGCAGCCCCAGAGGCATGAGTGTACGACTTGGAAGGAATCAGGGAACTTTTACAAGCACAAGTGCTGCCACTTAAAGCAGTATGGAGGTTCCTCAAAAGACTTCACATAGAGCTCCCCTATGACCCAGCAATCCCACTTTTGGGCATTTACCCTAATGTTTACAAACAAGACCACACTAAAGCTACCAGCACAACTATGTTTATTGCAGCATTATTTACCATAGCTAAGATATGGAACCAACCCAGATGCCCCTCAGTAGATGAATGGATCAAGAAAATGTGGTATATATACACAATGGAATTCTATGCCTCC
Organism: Dipodomys spectabilis; assembly: GCF_019054845.1. Classification (NCBI taxonomy): domain Eukaryota; kingdom Metazoa; phylum Chordata; class Mammalia; order Rodentia; family Heteromyidae; genus Dipodomys; species Dipodomys spectabilis. Next base: position 45,478,727 of record NW_024870772.1, on the reverse strand, counting down.
ATCAGAAAGAATGACATTGCCCCATTTGTTAGGAAATGGAAAAACTTGGAAAAAATTATATTAAGTGAAGTAAGCCAGGCCCAAAGAAACATAGGTCCCATGGTTTCCCTTATTTGTAATATCTAGTATATGTATGAGTCAAGCGGAAAAGGTCAGATAATGTGATGTCAGGAAAATGAACCCTTAGATGTGTATTTTAATGTTTTTTTTCTTTCATGCATGTGTTTCTAACACATTTATAAGATTATCTCTTTGTTGCTTTGTATGTCCCTCCTCCACAGTATAACCCCTGCTTTCACTATATTTGATGTCAGTATAACTTGTGGAGGAGATGGGGAAAAACCAGTTGTTTAAGGATACAGGTGGACCTGTTGCAACAATGAGAAGTACAAGTTGTCATGTCCAAAACGAGCTTTACAACGTTGGTGCGGGGGGGGGGGGGGGGGGGGAAGGAGAAGGATTGGGATTAGGGGGGGAGGGGGGATAATAAAAAAAAAAAAGAAAAAAAAAAAACAAGTGCTGCCACTTGATTATTAGAGAAGGGTTTCAAATGCAACCAAATTAAAAGTGCCACTAACCACTCTCCATAAAAACAAAACCAAACAAAAAACTCCCTTTCAAAACAGAAAAGTTACTTATAAAAGGGTTTCTACCCCTTGAAAGTTTTGGCTGAGCCTTTTATCAGTGCTTCGGTCTCCAATGCATGAGGCATTCCTGCAGAAAAGGGGACAATACAGCCCCAGTTCACCTTCATGTCATCAAGTTTTGCACAGACCTACTCAAAACAAAATGAATAAATCTATGTCAAGGACTTGTCTAGTTGAAGACTCATAAAGACATGGAACTAAATTTAGAGCTGGAACACCATTAGAAATCACCTGGTCCAACTTTTCTTCCTACCTTCCATTTTACAAATGAGAAGGAAGAACTCAAAAGACAACCAAATGACCTGCAGTACAGCGGGCATAGGGGGGCACATCCTGCAGCAGTTTTTGGAACTATGATCCACAGTACTAAACCTAGGACACACAGACACAGACACACAGACACACACAGACACACACACACCAAAGAAACCCAATACTTTTCATATTTTCTATCTTGCTGTATTCCTTTCCATTAAATGTTTTGGCGACAATCTACTAAGTTGATTTTATAACTCACTGGTTATAAGTTAGAAAACACTGTCCTAGAGCATTCATTTTCTTTTTTCCTCTTTATCCCAGGACATTGGGCTCCATATTGGCCCAACCAGCCCATCCTGAGGGCAGAGAAGGTTTTGGCCATAGGAGGCCATGGGAAACAAACTTGTGTGACTCAAGTTAGCTTAACAGAAGGATGGCTCTACAGAGCTAGACATAGTGCAAAACCCAAGCCAAGCCTTCTCTTCTCTAGACTGTAGGCCAAGAGACGAGTGGAGCTGTTGGCGATACATCCTGCAGGTGGGAACTTCCCTCCAAGACCATGTCAATAGGATTGGGCCCTACTTTTCAAGGGGTAGCAGCCACTGTGTCTTTGCAGAAATTTCCAAAGGCTATACATCCTAAGATATAGGTTCGCAAGGATGTTAAAGTAGAAGACTGACTCTGTTCTTAGTTGAAAAGTAGTAACTTTGATCAACTTAGCAATTCAAAGGCTGGCCAAAGTTCCTGGGGTCCTGTGCTCAGCCTCAGGACTGGGGCCACAAGTCCTGAGGGCCCCTGGGAAGGAGATCAAGATCAATCCCTTAATGTGCCCTTGGCATAGTACACCCTCATATTGTTTTATGTTTTGTTTGTCGGTCATGGAGTTTGAACTCTGGGCTTGGGCACTATCCCTGAGCTCTTCAGCTCAAGGCGAGTGCTCTACCATTTGAGCCACAGCATCACTTTCAGCTTTCTAATGGTTTATTGGAGATAAGTCTCACAGGTTTTCTTGCCTGGGCTGGCCTTGAACTGTGATCCTCAGATCTTAGCCTCCTGAGTAACTAGGATTATAAGTGTGAACCACTGACGGCCTGCTTCTAAATCAAATTCTTTTAGTCTTTCTTTTTTGCCATCCTGGCTATTGAACTGAGGGCCTAGGCACTGTCCCTGAGCTTCTTTTGCTCAAGGCTAGCACTCTATCACTTGATCCACAGTGCCACTTCTGCTTTGTCTCTTATCAAATATTCACAAAACAAAACTCCTTTTCAAGAGAAAACTTACTTGGGAAGATGTTTGGACCCCTTGAAACTTATTGCTGCCGGGCGCTGGTGGCTCACGCCTGAAATCCTAGCTACTCAGGAGGCTGAGATCTGAGGATCGCGGTTCAAAGCCAGCCCGGGCAGGAGAGACCGTGAGACTCCTATCTCCAATAAACCACCAGAAAACCGGAAGTGGCGCTGTAGCTTAAGTGGTAGAGCATTCGCCTTGAGCTGAAGAGCTGAGGGACAGCACCCAGGCCGAGTTCAAACCCCACTACCGACAAAAAAAAAAAAAAAAGAAATTTATTGCTATACCTTTTATCAGTTCATCATAGAATTGTCAACAAATAGCAAAATAATGAAAAGGGTATTGAAATATTCTTCTTTAGAGGCTTGAAAAAAGAGCTAATCCTTCATTCATTTTGACAAATAGCAAAATAATGAAAAGGGTATTGAAAGATTCTTCTTTAGAGGCTTGAAAAAGAGCTAATCCTTCATGCACTTTGACATAAGACTTCCATTCCCTAGGTCTGTGAGATAACTTGTGAATGCATGAGCTCTTTTGCTTGTGATAAACTGTTACTAATATCATAGGAAAGATGTAAAACTACCCACTCAAGTAGGATCTCATATCCAGGCTACCTGATAGCTTTCTAAGAGTTTTCTACACTTATCACTAAAATAGCAAGAAATCTGTCTTCTGGGTGGAATATCATTCATTCATCAAACTTGTAAAAGGAAGGAATGTTACAAACATAAGCTGTACTGCCCAATCTATTGATACACTTCCCAAAAATCTGGCTTAATGGCTGTGCATCTTTATGTATCCCTGAATATATGCATGCATCTCACCTTTCACTGATATCCTCCTGTTTACTCAACAAGCTCCATTCTCATGCTTTAGCGCACTCCTTCCCCTGCCCATAGCTTATGATGCTCCTTTCCTAGGCAATACTAGGCTCATTTGACAAAGGCAGTAAAGAATCAGCCTCCAAACCCCTTTTACCTTGAGATGGCACTCCTCTGGGGGCAGCTACCACCATAAAGGGAAGCAAGATCCCCTTAGAGTGAGCTTCAGGTCTGGGGAGCTGCAGTTCCTTATCTACTACTTGGGCAGCAGCCATAAACCCTAGTCCTCTATGATGAAGACCATGGTCCACATGTCCACATCAGGGTCTCCATTCCTAGCCCCTCCTAAACCTCCTAGGTTATATAGGTGACCTCAGAAAATAGCCAGCACTTCTCACTTGTCTCTTGTGATAAGGGGTCTTGCCAGTCCCTTTACTGGCAATAAACCTTTTCTTTTTTTCTTTGTACCTGGATGTCTGCATGGTTTTCTCACAAAGTCTAATATACTCTAACACTTCCAATGTAAGCTCTATTGTTTTTTTTTCTTGATGCTAAAGAATTAACTTATACATAGTGACATACATGGTAAACTTACAGATTTACTTTTTCATTCATAATTTACCTAAAACTAATAAATTGGTAGAATTATATAAAATTTTTTCATATTTGGTTATACAAAAGGGTTTTTCTGTCTTTCCCAGGAAATGAGGCTTGTAGGGCAAATTACATGTTTACAGCTGTTAAAGAAAGGTTTCATGTGCTAGGTCCTGGTGGCTCATGCCTGTAATCCTAACTACTCAGGAAGCTGAGATCTGAGGATCAAGGTTTTAAGCCAGCCTAGGAAACTGTGAGACTTTTTTGGGGTGGGGTCCAGTCATGGGGCCTGAACTCTGGGCCTGGGCGCTGTCCCTCAGCTCTTCAGCTCAAGGCTAGTGCTCTAACATTGAGCCACAGCACCACTTCCAGCTTTTTTCTTTTTGCTTATGTGGTGCTGAGGAATCGAACCCAGGGCCTCAAGCATGCAAGGCAAGCGCTCTACCACTGAGCCACCTTCCCAGCCCCAACTGTGAGACTCTTATCTCCAACAAACTACTCCAAGAAGCTTGAAGTGACACTGTGGCTAAAGTGGTAGTGTGCTAGCCTTGAGCAAAAGAAGCTTAGGGACAGTGCCCAGGCCCAAGTCCAAATCCCAAGAGCAAAAAAAAAAAAAAAAAACAGAAAAGAAAAAGAAAGGTTTCATGCATGATTTAAAAATGGTTCTTTTCTAGGCTAGCATTCTTAGCCTGCATTCTTAGCCTCTCAGGAGGTTGAGATCTAAGGGTTATGGTTTGTAACCTGCCTGGATAGAAAAGTCTGAGAGATTCATATTTCCAATTAACTACCAAAAAAAATTTGGAAATGAAGTTGTGGTTCAGGGAGTATAGGGCCAGAATTGAACAACCAAAAAAACAAACCCCACTCAGTAACACTACCCAGACCCTAAGCTCAAGCCCAATGACCACTGGAAAAGAAAAAGTATTTCATTCCTAGTAAACCTAATTAAACGTTTAATGCGCATTTGTTGTTTAATTTTAAATTCAACTCACTCACTACATAGGAACTCAAACCTCATCATCTAATTTTCTGCTTATTATGACCCTTCTATTCCTACCTTACTTATACTAATCATGGTTATAGTCCCTCCCTGTCAAATAGTGACAGGGAATAGCAGACTAGGATCTGTATTCCCATTCAATGAGAAGGTCTGCCTTCCTGTTACTGAGTTCTAGAAAATGAACCATAGATCCAGGGTGGATGGTCTCCTATCTCGGGAATCTACCAAGCCCTGGGACTGCCTCTTTGTTTCTGAGAGGGATTCTCACCTCCTTGGCTCTTCATGAGCTGCATACATGCACTTTGATACTCTGACTAAGGATTGTGCCTGCCAGTCCTTGAATGCACAGCAGACTATGACCAAGTCTCCTTTGACCTGCTCTATCATTTTCTATGTAGTTCTCCAAACTGAAAATTATTATGTACTTTTGAAAGGTAACCATATATTCTGTAGAATACCATTGTAGTCCAAAACAGTTTTCCATGCAGATGACAAAAGAAAACAACTCAGCCATTCATCACATTTTCATTGGAACAGATGACAATGCCCATTAATACATTATCTTCACTGTGAATAAATGAAAAGCAAACAGAAAATTATGTTGGAGTTTTTTTACATCAGCCATGAATAAGAAAGCAGAATAGGTACAAAGTTCTGAGTTTTATAAGTAACAATTAACATACACACAAATGCATACACACACACACACACACACACACACACACCACATAAACAGAAAAGGCCAGATGTAGTGCTGTGGCTCAAGTGGCAGAGTGCTAGCCTTGAGCAAAAGAAGCACAGGGACAGTGCCTAGGCCCTGAGTTCAAGCCCCAAAATTGCCACAAGGCTCTATGTTTTATCCATAACAACACACACACACACACACACACACACACACACACACACACACACACACACACACAAATCTTTGTCATGTAGAACAGCATTTTATAAGGAAGTCCAATCACTGCACATTAAAGCAGTTACAAACTTGTCATAGTGCCAGGGAATAATCCCTTTCCAAAAGTAAACCATGTCCTTACACTATGCAGATTGTCAAAAACCTTGGAATCTTTTTCACAGTAAATAGCATTTGAAATAAAGAAAGAATTTCACATTCAAAATTACGCTCTTGTGACTCACACATGTAATCCTAGCTACTCAGCAGGTTGAGATCTGAGGATTCTGATCTCCAACAAACTACTCAGAAATTCAGAAGTAGACCTAGGCTCAAGGGGTAGAGCATTAGCCTTGAGCAAAAGAACTCAGAATCAGTGCCCAAGACCTGAATTCAAGACACAGAACCTGCACTAAATACATACATACATACATACATACATACATACATAATGCAGAGTCCTTGGGGATGAGTCTATACGTCATAGAATTGTACACAAATTGCATATAGGAAAGGGGGTATAGAAAGATTCTTTTTTACAGCACTGACATGAGACTTCTATCCCTTACTGCTGTGAGACAGATTGTTTATGAATGACCTATTGTGCTTATGATAATTTGTTACTACAGTCATAGAAAAGTTAAACTACACTTTTGAATAAGCTCTCATACATAGAACGTCTAATAGCATTTTTAAGGTGGTCAAATCACATTTTATTAAAGTACCCATAAACTCTAAGTGACCCCTGTTATCTAAAATAACATGGTCATTGTTGCTATGAGAAGTCTCTAGCAGACTCACACCCCTCTCAAAGAGAGTGTGTTATTCGCTCTTCTATTGCTATAGCTAAATTCCACATCCTATGTAATTTATAAAGAAACCTTTATTCAGCTTATGATTCTAGAGGTCTGGAGGTCCAAGGAGAGTGGCAGAATCTGGTGAACTCTTTGTTGCTGGTAAGAATGACTGCTGGGTTCAGAGGTAGTTTAGGGTATCATGTAGAGATACAAGATTGCTAACTTGACTGCCTCTTAGACTATCTAATAGCATTCTAAGAGTTTTCTTCACAACTCCCTAAAATAGCACAAAGTCTGTCTTTTGACTACGTTCTCATTTATTCACCTAACTTGGAAAAGAGAGGAATGCTACAGAGATAACCTCCATTTTCCAACCTCTGATAGATTTCCCAGGAAAATCTGGCCTAATGTCTTTGTGTCTTTATGTACATGTACATATACATATTCACATGCATCTGACCTTTTCCTGACATCGTCCAATGTAGCTTCTGTTGGTACACTTTTCTCCATGCTACAAAATTAAAATATACATAACCAAATACCAGACAAATCCATGTTTACTTTTCATTCAAGTTAGCTACAATATACCCGAAACTAATATATTGGTAGAACTGGATAGTTTGTACATATTTAGTCATATGAGAAAGGGTATTTCTTTTTTCCCTAGAAAAAGGCTTCTAGGAAAACTTACATGTTTACAGCTGCTAAAGACTGGTTTCTAGCTGGGCACTGTAAGGTCTAAGTAGGTAGGTTTCATTAGGTAGCTGATGAAGAGAACACCATGGCTATTCAGGCAGGAAAAATATTTACTGAACTATTGCCCCTGCCATGCATGTGGAAAGGCATGGCCAAAAAAGGGAAAACCCACCCCCAGGCCAGCACTTTTCTAGGCCAGGGACAGGAAAAGGTATGTCCAGGTGGGAGAAAGATGTGGCCACATTGGATCTGGATATGACTTCTGGGCCTGGGACCCTCCAATAGTCAGATGGGAGGCGTGACCAGAGGCAGCCTAGGATGTAACCTAGCAGCAGGGGGAGATGAGTGCTTCCAGGTGTGCCAGTTACCTAGGTAACACAAGTCATAGGTAGACACTTAGCCAAGAGGTAGAGTGGTGTCTGCACAGGGCCTGCATGGCCTGGGGCAGACCTTACAGGCACCAGTGCTTCATACCTATAATGCCTGCTTGTCAGGAGGCTGATATTTGAGGATTGTGGTTTGAAGCCAGATGGAGTAGAAAAGTCTGTGAGACGCTTATTATCAATATATTACTCAAAAAAGCCAGAAGTGGCACTGAGGCTCAAGTGGCAGAGTGCTAACCTTGAGCACAAAGAGGTTCCCCTAAACCTAAGCACCCAGGCTGAGTTCAAACTCTGGAACTGGCAAAAAAAATTGTTCTTTCCTAGGCCAGGTGCCTGTGGTTCAGGGCTGCTCAGGTAGCCCAGATTACTTATCTGAGGATCACTTGTAACCAGCATGGTCCAAAAGAGTCCATGAGACTCATATGTCCAATTAACTACCGAAAAAGTTAAAAAACAGTTTATGGGTCAAGTGGTAGAGTGCCAGTCTTGAGCAAAAAAGCTCAAGGACAGTGCTCAGGACCTGAACTGAAGCTCAAGGACTGTTTCTCATGTTCTCTCTATTCCCTCTTTAATTACACAAATTAAGGATGACTTTCCTGCCTGTCAGATAGGCTAGAAGCCTGTCAGGCTAGAAGCAATGTAATGGTGGGTGGGCCTTCAAGGCTACTGAGTCCTAGAGAATGAAGCATTGGTCCAGGGTTGATGAGCTCCATTCTCCTGGATTCTACACAATACTGGGACTACTTCCTTGATTCTGATTCTGAGAGGGATTCTCACCTGCCTGGGCTCTTCATAAGCTAAATACATGCACTTTTATATTCTAAGAATTGTGGATGCCAGTCCTTGAATTCACAGCAGACCATGACCAAGTCTCTTTTGACCTACTCTATCATTTTCTATTTAGTTTCAAATCTGAAAATTATTCCATCCAGTTTTCGATATATCCTCATGTATTCTGTCAATTGTCATCATATTCCAAAATGGTTTACCATGCAGATGACAAAAGAAAACAACTCATGCAGTAGTCACATTTTCATTGCCATGGATGACACCCTCTGTTAATGTATCTTTGTCACTGCTAACATGAAAAGCAGAAAATGTTGAAATCACACTGTTTCACTACAGTGCTGACTATTGAAAACATGGCCTGGGCATGCTAGACCATTAGGCGTGCTCAGTCTCTTAAGCTAAATTTCTAGCTCTTCTATCTCCAAACTACCTCTTACAAGTACTCTGTTTGACCTCAGATCCCTGGAATGGCTACGTGCTCAATTTCAAGTCACACTTTTTGTATGATCTCCCTTGTGAGAGCCTGAAACTCCAACCTGTGAGACCCTGAAAAAATTGGGAGTTGGAATGACTTCTCTCCATACACTCTGGGAATGCTGAGAGTTTTTCTGGAATGGTCAATCAGTCCTGGCTTAATGGGAACTCAGTTTCCATCCTAAAGTGCGTGGGAACCTAAGGGTAGACTTAGGTTTATGCAAATTAAAGGTCATTTACTGTTTAGCTCTCCTCAGAATAATAAAGTCTCCTACCACTTTTATATAAAATATTGTCACAGGTTGAAGTATATTCCTTCCTTGCACAAGACCAAAAAAACCTTAGCTAATAGAACCTTAGGATCTGTTGCCAATGGAAGGCTACAGGTCCCCTGCTAGCCCAGGTCTCAGTAGAATGGTCCAATCTCTGTTATTGTGTTGCTCCTGATAGTGGTGAATTAAGCACGCTATGCTTTCATCATAATCTGAGATGGATGGGCATGCCTGTATCATATCTGTATCATATCTGTAACCATATCTACTCAGAGGATGAGACTATAAAGGATGTAAGGTATATTAAATACGTAGGAAGAAATGGACTGGATCTGGACTACATGTAGAGTGGCTGGTGTTGAACTACGAATCTAAAATAAACAAACTTCAGGAATCTCAGACCATTTTAGCCAAATACCTTGGTTACAATGCTAGATAACTAGTTTACATGGACACCAACATATACACATAGGTGTGCCCTTGCGCACATGCACACACACACATATACACACACTGTACACATCAGGTTTCACAGTGCGCAAAATGAAGAGGGGCCATAGGCTTTTGGAATTCCAGCAGTAAGATGACATTATTTTAGCCAATATTTTAGAACCACCTGGTCAGTGTTAGAATAGGCAACCCTAATGGAAAAAGGCAAAACTCAAGACCCCAAATTTTTGAAAAGAATATTGTTAGGTAAACTAAATAATCAGCTGAGGAAAGAGAAAGCAGCACATGGTATTCAGGCAAGGGAAATATTTTCTGCAGGCTGCCTCTGGTCAAGTCAGAAGCCCATATAATGTGGGGGGGGGGGGGGGGAGGGAGAAGGGAAAGGATCGTACTGTATCCAGGCCAGGAGTTATCAAGGCCAAGGACGGGAGAAGGTGTGGTCACACAGGATGTGGATATGACCTCAGGAATGGGGTGGGGGGGTGACTGCCTCCAAGTGTGCCAGTTACCTAGGTGATGCAGGTAATTGGGTGGAGACTTAATCAAGAGGAGGGAAGAGTCTGCTCCATCTCCCCAGGGTGGACCTTACAAATACATTTAGATATCTTTGCTAAGAAAGCACATCAGATGGTTGGGCCTCAGTTCCCAGGACTTGTGAAAAGAGGCAGCAACTTATTAGCAAGGCACATTAGAATAAATGGGTGGGTGAGTAGTAAGCTTGGTGGGAGGGTGTCAGATGAGACCAAACCTTTAACCCACCACATGGCTAAGATGGCAAACTCAAGATGGTGAATTTCTGAACAAGTCATGATGGTAAGAAAACTTGGTAGAGCTTTCTTGAATAAGCAAGGAAGCACAGACAAAGCAGCAGAAAGGAAGGGGCACACTCTAACAGAGTGTGGGTGCTCTCAAAGAAAGACAGAGAAAGAGAGGTTGAACTATAAGACAAGGAAAGTTACCTTTCTAGAGATGGCTGGGAGGCAGAGGTGAAGAGCTTAGTGAGACAGAGGTCAGGTAAAGAAACATATGGAAACTCTAACAATTTTCAAACCTAGAGTGGCTAGCCTTTGCGAGGGAACCTAGAGCAGGGTCCCTGGGTCATGGCCTGGGTCACACTCTTTATGACACAAGCCAAAAGATTGGAGAAAAGAGGAAGAGGGAAAGAGAAAGAAAGAGAGAAGGATATTGTGCATGATTGGCAGAGAGAGAGCAAAGAGAGCCTGAAAGTAAACAGACTTCTGACCATTTATCATTTTAGTTGGAAAAACTGTATATAATCTGTGAATGGCATAAAAATTTAGGCACTTTCCAGGGAGTGTAGGGGGGCATTTCAAAGGTGTTTCTGGCTTGGGCATGACTCACAGCACCCCTTTAAAAGCACAGGAGAGTGAAGGAGAGCTGATCAGGCAGAAGCAGTGTCCCGACTTTCACTCTAGAAAGACATGGCCAAGCTTCCCAAACCAAGCATCCTTGGATCCAGAGGTGAGTGGCCTTTCAGCTAAAGGTCAAGTGAATTCTCTGGCAGGGCACCATGTCTGGAGAGTGAGCAACAGAGAATCTGTAGAGAGTAGTTTCACTCACCAGAGTAGATAAGTGGTATGGATAGGGATGTGGAGGCTAGCAATGGTATTAGCGAAAAGTCTTGAGTGGTGTCTCATGGCAGTTCAGTTTATGGAAAGGGGGATGGTCACTAATGGAAAAAGTGGAAGGAATTGTGTCATTCCTGACTCAAAAACCCCATCTGAGTCAGGACACCATTTGCAAGGTATACTAAATAGGGAGGTTTCATTAGGTAGCTGAGGAAGAGACCACCACGTGGTATTCAGGCAGGAAAAGAAGTGTATTTACCAAACTGCTGCCCCTGCAGTGTATGGTGGAGAGGCATGGCCAAAAGGGGCAACCCACTCCCTGGCCAAGACTCATCTAGGTCCGTGATGGGAAGAATTGTGGCCACACTGGATTCATATGTGATCTCAGGGCCTGAGACCTTCCCCTGGTCTGATGGGAAGCATGACCCGGGATGGGGCGGGGGGTGAGGGGGTGGGAGAGGGCATTGGGGAAAGCACCTTGGAAAGTGGATATGACTGCTTCCAGGTGTGCCAAGTAACAGATACTGGGCATAAATTTACCAAGAGGTAAGGGATATCTGCATAGGGCCTGCATGGCCCGGGGAAGACCTTACAGTGGATAGCAATATGAAGCTACCCAGACTGGAATATCTTGGCCTGGTCATCTGCAATTGGCCAGCAAAATGCTGGGCTGAAAATGGGCTAAAGAGTTAACACATCAGTTGTGAATAATAAAGCAGAATAGGTACAAGGCTAAGTTTTAACCATAATAACATACACACACACACACACACACACACACACACACACACACACACACACTAATTGGAAACATGATTTTATTAGGAAATCCAGTCACTGCAGTTTCAAGCAAGTATAATCTTGTCATAGTGCCAGGGATGGATCCCTTTATCCAAAGTAAGCCATGTTCATGTTGTCAGAAACCTTGGACTGAGACTAATAGAAATTACCTTTCAAAATGTGGGAAAAAAATGTCCTCTACAAAATAAGGCAGATCTATAGGATGAGTATACACATCATAGAATAATTGTGGACAAACAGCAAAACAGGGGAAAGGTATCTAGAAGAATTATTCAAAGGTCTGAAAAAGAGCCAATCCTGCAGGCACTTTGACCTGACAATTCTGTCCCTTAGAGCTGTGAGATAAATAGTAAGTGTGCTACTTTGTTTTTGCTTTTGTTTTAGTCGGTGGTCTAGTGGAACTTATTGCCTGCAGGCTGTCCTTGAGCTTTTATGCTGAAGGCTAGTGCTCTACCCCTTACCCATACAAACTAGTGGTCTTTAAGGAATGTCTTCAACTCCCAGTGCCTTTTGTTTGCAGCCCAATGATAAATTTATTGTATAGAATACAGAAAGCAAAGTAAGACACTGCTTTAAAAACCAAGGGTTGGGGGCTGGGAAAGTGGCTCAGTGGTAGAGCGCTTGCCTTGCATGCTTGAGGCCCTGGGTTCGATTCCTCAGCACCACATAAGCAAAAAAGAAAAAAGCTGGAAGTGGTGCTGTGACTCAAGTGGTAGAGCACTAGCCTTGAGCTGAAGAGCTGAGGGACAACGCCCAGGCCCAGAGTTCAGGCCCCGCGACTGGACCCAAAAAAAACAAACAAACCAAGGGTTGGAATTGGGGGGCCAGGATGGCGATGGTAAGAAAACACCACACCTCTCTCCAACCCAATAGAAAGTTCAAGTTCCAATGCTGAATTTCCCCAAGAGACAGACAACAGCAAAAAGACAAACACCCAGAGAAAAATAGGAGGTTAAAAAAAAAAAAGAGAGAAAGAAAAGGAAGAATTTCAGAATGGAAAAGAACAAAGACCCTTCCCCCAGCTCTTGTTGGCAGCACAGCAACGCACCAAACCATAGCCAGTCTGGCCCAGCAGGGGCTACCAGAGACCTCATTTCCATAGGGGGTCATCTGCAGATCTCCAGCACAGAAAACACAAGGTGCCAGTGTCAGACCTGCTGATTGCAAACAGAGAAACCTCGGAGCATGGAACCTGCACAAAGATCCCTCCCCTACCCCTCACTGACAGAGCAGCACTGCTCCATCCTGCCAAAGCCACTTGGTCCCACAGACTTGGGGGGGCGAACCCCAGAACTGCAGGGGTCTGCCCACAGAACGCCAGTGCAAAAGACTCCCAAGGTGCTGGTGCTGACCCAGAGAGTGCAAACAGAGACAGAAAGCTCAGAGCTCAGAACCTGAGGGAAGACCCCTCCCCCACCCTTTGGCCAGAGGCCAGTGCAAAAATGGCCTTTGCCACCAACCTGGACAGCATCAACAGAAGCAGAGATGGGGAGAAACACTGACCCAGAGTGGCCACCACCCAGCCCAGCTCAGAAGCATCTTAACCGAACACAGAGCACAGTGGCAAACAGCGACCTGCATCACCTAGAAACAGCGATCTGCCACAGCAAGAGTTCCCAACTATCTCCAGGGACAGTGCAAAGGGAGACCAGTACTGGCGGTAACCCCCAGAGCGTGACCCAGACCCCTGCCCCAACACCTGGACTACAGGTCCCACTAAAACTTGGAACTGTATAAGTGCCCCACCAGCACGTGGAGCACATCCACCCCACAAGGATAGATCAAGAGTATCCCTGAATGGGAGCTTAAACATTCAAGCTGGGAACAGCACCCACAGGCCACAACAGCCAGCAGTGGAAGAAATCCAAACTGCATACCCCAGGCTGCATACCCCAGGCAGGATACCTACCAGCACAGTTCCAACCGGCATGCCCCAGGCAGAGGACTAGGAGCCAGGGCCAGGCCTGGGGATCAGGTGCCTGAGCTGCACAAACCACTCACCCTAATTGAAGTCAGAAACTGAGCACATACCTCAGCAGAAGGAGGAAAGCAGGGAACCACACCCCCTGGGAATTGTGCCCATGATGACAAAAGACCTGTGTGTCCAGGGCAGGAGAACCAGAAGCCCAAACCCCACCAGAACCTCACCTATATATCCCAGGCTGGGGATTGGACAGCTCAGGCTGCCAACAACTGATTATAGTCAGGAACTCATAGCAGACTCCAGCAACTGGAAGAGTACATCCAGCACACCCAATCTCACCAAGAGCATCTGTAAGAGTAAGCAGGAGCAGTCTTGGCTGCTCAGTCCTCGGCTAAAGGTGGGGACTTCCAGTGAATCTACAGCAGACAGCTGAGAGCCCTATATGGGTCAATCTAGGAGCTGGGGGTCGACCTCTCCCCCAACAGAACCAAGACCAGATAAACACTGACTCAGCCAACCCAGGGCTGAAAGCGAGCTTCATCAGTTGATCCAGGAACCAACCCAGAACCAAGCAAAGGCATCCACCTATTGACCAAAACAGTTAGAATTTCAGATTAGTCTCCAATAATCCTTGAATCCCCATGTGAAAATCAGAAAGAAAAATTACAAGATTTATCAACACCCAGGATACCAAGCTACCCCTAAAAGCCAACAGCCATCCAGGGGAGAGCCCCAGTGGAACAAAAGCAGGAATGGAAGACAGATGCTACATCCAAGAGATGCTGGAGGCAATGACTCAAGAATTTTAAAGTGAGAAATAGATCAGAAATTTAAAGAACACAGAAACAAACTATCAAAAGAGATACAGGATTTCAAACAGGGGATGTATGCAAAAATAGATCCAGTACACACTTCATGGAGAGGTGAGATTAATACCCTGAGAACCAACATAGAATCCATCAATGGATCAATTTCCTCCATGCAAACCACAATGGAAGCCATAGTTAACAAAGTGAATGAAATGAAATTTAGAGTGTCAGATATGGAAGAACAAATGCAGAAACTGGAAAAAAAAAGTCACAGATATGGAAAAATCACTTACATTATGCAAAAAGGAAATCCAAGAGCAAACAGACAGTGCCAAGAAATTTAACTTTCATATAACTGGAATGACAAAGGTGAAGAATATCAAAGCAAGGGAATGCAATACCTATTTAGCAAGATTATCAATGAACATTTCCCCCATCTTAAAGGAGAAAATCTTACCTACATAACAGAAGCATATAGAACACCTAACAAGCAGGATCCCAGAAGAATCACTTCTAGACACATTACAGTAAAAATGATAGGTCTGAATAATAAAGAAACAATCCTGCATGTAATAAAAACAAAGAAGGAGCTATACTATAATAGGAAAAAAATCAGAAGCACTGCAGATCTCTCTACAAAGACACTGAATGCAAGAAAGGCCTGGGAAAGTACGATCTGAGCCCTGAGAACTAATAATTGCCAACCCTTACTGATATACCCAGCAAAGCTAGCATTCATATTCGATGGAAAAACTAAAATTTTTGATAGTAACTAAAAACTAAATGCATTCATAAACAATAAGCCAGAATTGCAAAGAATATTAAGAGGGGGAGTACAACCTGAAGAAAGCAGTCAAGAACAGGAATCCACATTA
Source organism: Dipodomys spectabilis (assembly GCF_019054845.1). Lineage (NCBI taxonomy): Eukaryota > Metazoa > Chordata > Mammalia > Rodentia > Heteromyidae > Dipodomys > Dipodomys spectabilis. The sequence continues at coordinate 45,463,363 of NW_024870772.1, read as the reverse complement.
GACAGGTATCACTAGAAGGAAGGAAGGAAGGAAGAAGGAAGGAAATAGAGACAGACCAAGTAAATAATCTCATGTTGCAATTGAAACTGCTAGAAAAGCATGAAAAAATTGCACCTAAAGTTACTAGACAGAACCAGATAACCAAATTAAGAGCTGAAATCAATGAGATAGTGTCTGAGAAAAATATAAATAAAATTAATAAAACAAAAAGCTGTTTTTGAAAACATTAATAAAATTGATGGACCTTTTGCAAGATTAAATTAAAAAAGAAAAGAGGAAACACAAATCAATGAGATCAGGGATGCCAGGAAGAAAAATTATAACAAATATCCAAGACATCCAAACAATTATAAAGAACTATTTCCAGAAACTATACTCTCTAAAGAAAGAAAATCTAGCAGAAATGGATGAATTTTTAGAGAAATACAAGTTGCCCAAACTGAACCAAGAATAAATAAATCAATTAAATAAGCCAATAACAATGAGATACAATGAGACAGAAGTAACAATCAGAAGTCTTCCAACAAGAAAAAGCCCAGGACCAGATGGATTAACTAAGGAATTCTCTAAGACCTCTAAAGAGAAACTAATATCCATATTTCTGATTCTTCCGAGAAATAGAAATAGAGGAAGCTATCCCAAACTCATTCTATGATCCAATATCACACTCATCCCTGAACCATGCAAAGACCCAACAAAAATAGAGAACTACAGACCAATCTCCTTGATGAACACAGTTTCAAAGATCCTTAACAAAATTCTAGCAACAGAATCCAGAAACACATCAAAAAAATCATACATTACGACCAAGTAGGCTTCATCCCAGAGATTCAGGGATGGTTTAACATACGTAAATCAATAAATTTAATCCATCACATCAACAGATTCAAGGTCAAGAACCACATGATTATCTCCATTGATGCAGAAAAGTTTTTTAACAATTTACAATATTCATTCATGTTAAAAGCTCTGGAGAAAATAGGAATAGAAGGAACATTCCTTAAAACAATAAAAACCATATGTGACAGACCAATAGGCAATATTATAATTAATGGGGAAAAACTACAAACAATTCTCTTAAAATCAGGATCAAGGCAAGGATGCCCACTCTTACCACTCCTCTACAATATAGTTTTGGAATCCTTAGGCAGAGCAATAAGGCAAGAAAAAGACATTAAATTGATCCACATAGGGGACGAAGAAGTTAAACTGTCCCTTTTTGCAGATGACATGATACTATACCTCTGTGATCCCAAAACTCAAACCCCAAACACTTAAGAACTTATAAACCACTTCAGCAAAGTAGCAAGATACAAAATCAGCCCACAAAAATCAGTTGCCTTTCTGTACACCAACAATGTACAACAGAAAGGGAACTCAAGGAAACAACCCCATTCACAAACCTCAAAAAATAAAATATTTAGTAATTAACCTAGCCAAAGATGTAAAAGAACTGTTTAAAGAAAACTATAAAAGCTTAAAGAAAGAAATTATAAAGGACACCAGGAAATGGAAAGACCTTCCATGTTCTTGGATAGACAGACAATATAGTGAAAAGGGTCATACTGCCAAAATTAATATACATATTCAACGCAATTCTTATTAAAATCCCAATGACATTCATTACTGAAATACAGAAAACAGTCCAAAAATTCATATGTAACAACAAAAGACCTAGAATAGCCAAAACAATTCTAGGCAAAAAAGAAGGTATCTTGATGCCAGACTTCAAACTCTACTATAGCGCCATAATAACAAAGACAGCTTGGTACTGGCACAAAAACAGATCTGATGACCAATAGAATAGAATAGAAGATCCAGGGCTGGGAAGGTGGCTCCGTAGTAAAGTGCTTGCCTTGTATGCATGAGGCCCTGGGTTCGATTCCTCAGCACCACATAAGCAGAAGAAGAAGAAAAAAAGCCCTAAATGGAGCTGTGGCTCTCAAGTGGTAGAGCACTAGCCTTGAGCTGAAGAGCTAAAGGCCCAGGCCCAGAGTGGACAGTGCCCAGGCCCAGAGTTCAGGCCCCATGACAGACAAAAAAAAAAAAAATAGAAGATCCAGAAATAAAACCACACACCTGCAGTCAGCTTATTTTTGACAAAGGAGCCAAAGACATACAGTGGAAGAAACACAACCTCTTCAACTACTGGTGCTGGGAAAACTGGGCGGCCACATGCAGAAAACTAAAAGTGGACCCCAGCCTATCACCATGCACCAACATCAACTCAGAATGGATTAAAGACCTTAACATTAAACCTGAATTCCTGAAACTACTGCAGGACAGAGTAGGAGAGACACTTGAACTTATAGGTACAGGCAGGAACTTCCTGAACAGAGTCCCAGGGTCACAACAAATTGGAGAGAGACTCGACAAACGGGACTACCTTAAAATAAAAAGTTTCTGCACAGCTAAAGCTATAGCAACTAAGCTAGAAAGACAACCAACTAACTGGGAAAAAATATTTACCAGCAATATATCAGACAAGGGGTTAATATACAGTATATACAGGGAACTCAAGAAACTAATCCCTTCCAAACCCAAAAAAACAATTACTAAATGGGCAAGGGAACTAAAGAGAGACTTCTCAGAAGAAGAAATAAAAATTACAAAGAAATACATGAGGAAATGTTCAGCATCCCTGGTTGTAAAGGAAATGCAAAAAAAAGACAACACTGAGATACTACCTTACCCCAGTCAGAACAGCCCACATCCTAAAGACAGCCAACGACAAATGCTGGAGTGTATGAGAAGAAAGAGGAACCCTATTACACTGCTGGTGGGAATGTACACTTATACAACCACTTTGGAAAGCAGTCTGGAGGGTCCTCAGGAAGCTAAATATTGACCTCTCCCATGACCCATCCATACCACTTCTAGGCATCTATCCTGAACAACAGGAACTAGTATACAAGAGCACATGCACCTCCATGTTTATTGCAGCACTATTTACAATAGCCAGGATATGGAAACAACTCATATTCCCCACTACAGATGAATGGATCCAAAAATTGTGGTATCTATATACAATGGAATATTATGCAGCCACTATAAAGTACAAAATAATGGCATTCGCAGGGAAATGGATGGAACTAGATGAGATCATGTTGAGTGGGGTAAGCCAAGAGCAAAGAGACAAATGGCACATTGTCTCCTTGATAAGTGGATGTTAAATCCAAAACCTAAGGTGATGCACCAAAGTAAACAAGACTCAAGAAACAAAGGACCTCCACTCATCTGGTTGAATCATTACCATGCTCCTGACCTCATATATGGTATATATGAGCACATTGGAGGGAAACTAGGAGGAGGACACAGAACCAGAGGGAAACAAGTCAAAACATATCAGAGGGACCCTTTAGCTGCAATGGACATTGATCAAAATGAACTAAGCAACTCAATGGCAACGATGGGAGGGAGGGAATGAGCAGGAAAGAGGGAACAGCTGACACTAAGCAAAAGGAAAGAAATATACATATCACCCAATGTGGAAGAAATGACTGTATTGTCAAAGCTCATGGAACTCATAAACTTTATAGAGCACAAAAAAGACAATTTGACCCATGAAGGTTAGACTGTGTTTGTGACTTTAACTAAGTACCACTATCCCACAATACTATGAAATTTATGAAATTTATGTAATCACTCAATCACAATAAAAAAATTACCAAAAAAAAGGCAATTGGTTGAAAAAAAACTAATAGAAAAAAAAACAAGGGTTGAGGACTTAACTCATCAATAGAATGCTTGAGATTGATCCCTATGTTATACAAAATATTTGTAGAACATACCATTAAATTTAGACATCCAAGACTCTCAAGCATGACTCATCAAATTATATATAACTGAGAAAAAGATAATTATACAATGAAAACAAGAGATCAAACAATTTGGGGAGAAAATGAAAGTGACAAGACTCCAGTATAATTTCTGAAATTACTATCTGAATATCAAATGATGCACATATGTGTAAATAATAATGATAATCATAGTAATAATATTGGAGAATAATCATTGAAAATTACTCAGTGTACATCTCAAGCATATAAACATTGAAATATGTCAGATAAGATAGATGGAAATGAAGTCTGAAGACATGTTTAATTCAATATTTAAAAATCCAAAAAAGAAAAAATAAAGATTGAATAGTCAACACAATAATGGTTGAGAAAATTTGAGAGCCTTTGGATTTAGAAAATATAAAAATAGCCAGGTTCCGGTGGCTCAAGCCTGAAATCCTAGCTACTCAGGAGGCTGAGATCTGAGGATCATGGTTCAAAGCCAGCCCGAGTAGGAAAGTCCATGGAACTCTTATTACCAATAAACTACTCAGAAACTGGAAGTGGCATTGTGGCTCAAGTGGTAGAGTGCTAGACTTAAGCTGAAGAGCTCGGGGACAGTGCCCAGGCCCAGAGTTCAAGCCCCACAACCGAAAAAAAAAAGGAAATATAGAAATATCATAGGAAGAATATTTAAAAAAAAGAAATGTAAGCATTTCTTACATTTAGTAAGAAAACTAAATGTAAATCTTTAAGTAGTAGTGGCATAGCTAAGCCTAACTTGTATTTCTATCATCCCTAAAAATGATGTCCTAATTTATATGATGAAGGGTAAGCCAGATGTCTATATTCTAGTCAGCTCTAAAGAAAAGAAGAAAGAAGAGGAACACACCATGCTCTAAATGGGATGATCTGGAATTTGGATAATTTATATTTTCCCTCATCCCTTTGTAGCTAACCATAATAAATCTGGAAGATAGCAATCTTTTACTAGGTAACCACAAGCCCACTAAAACAAAAAAAAAACCATTGAAATAGAATTGTACTGTCTAATTAAACAACCACTAATCAAACAAAATTACATAAAAATTTAAAAATCAATTTCTTATTCCTACTAAACTCAGCTGTTCAATGGTTACCTAATGCTACAGTAGAAAACTATGCTTAAGAACATTTTTCTAGCTCAATGCACACTATTTTTATGGTCTAAAGACATTCTATGGGGCTGGGAAGGTGGCTCAGTGGTAGAGCACTTGCCTTGCATGCATGAGGCCCTGGGTTCGATTCCTCAGCACCACATAAGCAAAAAGAAAAAAAGCCGGAAGTAGCACTGTGGCTCAAGTGGTAGAGCGCTATCCTTGAGCTGAAGAGCTGAGGGACAGCTCCCAGGCCCAGAATTCAGGCCCCACGACTGGACAAAAAAATAAAAAAGACATTCTACAAAAAAGACAGTGGCTAGACTCAAGGTGGTTGGGTTTTCTGTTATCCATTTCTCTCTTTTTCCACTTCAATGTTCCTGTGAACTCTTATTTCCACACTTAAAAACAAATATAATCCTAAAGTCCTATCCAGGTATGTTTATCTTGCTCTTGTCTAAGATTCCTCCAGGAAGTTCACAGGTGACTATTCATTGTAGCATCCTGCAGAATAAAAGATATTTACCATAAGATACCAACCCTGATATACTCAGTGATAGAGAATTAGCAGAATAACTTAAAAATATCCACTTAATCAAAAATAGAGAAAGAACCTCAAATAGCTATCCCCCTAGGCAGGGATGGTCAGATGCTCAAACTGGACTAAGTTTGTTTAGCCTTAGTCATGGCTTTACTATCTGGGAGCAACTTGAACACTGTTGCCTTTGGGGATAACCATGGAGCTCTGGGAATGTCCTCTTTGGAGCTGTATCTATAGGGAATCTATTGACATATTTATTGATAAATCAATAGAAACATAGACATTTCCTAGATTATGCTCATAAACTTTATAACTAACAATCACAACATATTACACTTTTTTGAGGTCATCTGAGATAAAAGTTTAGCATGGAAAGACAAGATTCTTAATTCATTGACACTGAATTAGTTCTTACTTTTCTGGCCCTACCTTAATGGGAAAATACTTGAAAATGACTTAGTTGAATTTCCTATGAAAGTAGCCTTTTCAAAGTTGGGGCATAGAAATAAGTTGATTTCTCTATTAACTATCACTGAAGCCATAGTGTGCTAGGACTTTCTAATTATCACTAAAATACTCTAACATTTCTTCTAAATAACTAATAAATATATAAAGGAAATTGGAGATGCTAAGATAAGAGAACATATGAGAAAGAGAAAGACAACAGTTGAAGACATTTTCTACAATATGATGTGCAGAGAAATTTATGTGTGTTGCAAAAGAAAGAGGAGGAGGAGGAGGAGGAGGAGGGGTGGGGAGGGGGAGAAGAGGAAGAAGAAGAGGAAGAAGAATCCACTTTAGTGTCCTGTGGCATTTCTGTCAGATTTGATTGAATTTGCTCAAGCACCTTCAATATTAGCAAAGTAAAAGGCATACTTATAGGTAGACTTGGTGATTTATAGAAGAGAGAGTTTCACTGTCTTATCTATCCATCATTCACTTGTCTGTGAAAAAAGTTTCAGCTCTCTTTCTTAAAATGAAATGACTGACAACTTTGTAAGTATGAAGCAGACTAGGTTCTAGGCCTCGGCTGACTGCTACTTTCACTGTATCAGTATACATCTTCCCATTTCTTAGTTGTAAGATGGCATGCATATATTAGTCTTGCTCTATGGAATGAAGCTGGTGATGCATCTTATGTAACATGCTTGAATCGAGGAACTCTCAAATTACCATTGAGCAGATTTTCCTGTTTTAAGGTCCAGAGAATGATTTCCATTAAGCCAATGGAGAAAAGCCTAAATAAAGAGGTGAACAGAGGTAAGCCGTGCAAGCCTGTGCATTGAGCAGAGCGATGGTACGTCATATCTCATTTCCCTAATTGTAAAGGAGGCGGCCACTGCAGTACATGGGGATTACGGAACCAGAACCAGTTATTTAAAACAATCTGAAGGCAATTTTGTAGAATCTTCTACCTCAAAAACCTTCTCTACCTATATGTCCAGAGGGCAGAGTAACAAGAAGAAAAGATTCTTCTGGGGGCTGGGAAGGTGGCTCAGCAGTAGAGCGCTTGCCTTGCATGCCTGAGGCCCTGGGTTCGATTCCTCAGCACCACATAAGCAAAAAGAAAAAAGCCAGAAGTGGCGCCATGGCTCAAGTGGTAGAGCGCTAGCCTTGAGCTGAAGAGCTGAGGGACAGCGCCCAGGCCCAGAGTTCAGGCCCCACAACTGGACCCAAGAAAAAAAAAAAGATTCTTCTGCTACCATTTCGATTTTCACCACAATTACAAAAACACAAAATTTTAATGTCACCAAACTATACTCTTCAAAAACTGGTTAAAATGAAAACTAACATATTATACTAAAATTAAAAGGAGGACTGTGTTGGGAGAGGTGGATGGGAATGTTGAAAGGGGTGACAATGATGAGGATGCACTATATTAATTGCTTCAGTGAACGGCAACTCCTTTGTACAACTATGTAAAGATAATGAAAATATCTCCCCCAAAGAAATCACAACTGAGTACATATGAATGTATATATATTTAGAGTTTCTCTTAAAAAAATAAGCATACAATGTAAACCAGGAAGGGTTTTGCCATCAGTGTCTCAGAGTGCTCTGCCCTGTATGTCCCTAAAAATGCTTCTTTGAAATACACTTCTGTGCCAAAAATAGGGAAATAAATATCCCACATCTTTTCTTTGTGTGGATTATCCAATTGATCTCGTGAGAGATATAGTGTAAGGGTAGAAAGAAAAAAATTAATTACCTTTACTCTTAGGGCTGACAAGTCATGCAATACAACACCCTTGTTTTAGAAAGAGACTTATTAGCTGCAACCAGTACCTAAGCCCCATTTGTTTTCCTTACTTGGCCCATTCCATTGCTTTGTGTTTGTATAAACAGTGGGCAAAAAGACTTCCCACTGTAGCTTATACACAGAAATGGAAGATGAAGCTCTTTCTATTGGATTACATTATATCTTACCGACTTCTCCGTGTTAATGCGGTATGGAACCAGAAGAAGGCACAGCCATTGCAATAGTTTGGAAGGTTCTAAAAACACATGGTTAAAGGTTATTTTCATAGTCAAATAGATACCAAAAACTAGTTATTCCAAAGAGATTAAAATTCCTCCCTTATTCCTTTATGTACGTCATCACACACAAGACTGGTGAACAAAGAAATTTCTAATTTTTTAAAATGTGCCTTCACATCTTGACCCATGATAATCATCACTGAAATTTGTTGTTGCCAAGGTTCCCTGAGCCAGTGAAGAAACCACAGTTTCTGTTTACAGATCACTAGTTGAGCAAAGATTCAGAGTTGTTCCATCATCTGGGGGGTAACCTTCCAATACAATGACTACCCAGGTCATTTGCTTCCATACATTCACCATTGTAATAGATAATAGATACTCCTTCAGCAGTGAGTAAGCAGGTGATGAAGGAAGGCACAGAGAATTAGATTTAAGTTCCTTGTTGGTAGTGGTGATGTATGATTTAACAGAAAAATACAACTACTGAGCTGTGAAATTAATTATAAACAAAACCACTCAGACATAACATTGTATAACTAATCAATAGAAATTATACACTCATGACTCTTATAGTAATGATGCTAAGTTAACAGATAAAAATCTCCCTTAGTTATTGATAATGTGTAAACACATTGATGGCAATATGTTTAAAAGATACAAAACTGTCAATACTACTCTGAAATGTTTTAAAAAAAACCTTCTTTTTAGCATCCTTGTTTTCTTATTTTTCTTATTTGAAAACCAACAGATGGTAAATTGCATAGAATTTAGAAAAAAGTAGGTGGGTGTTGGTGGCTCACATGTGTAATCTTACTTAGAAGGCTGAGCTCTGAGGATCTGCAGTTTGCAGCCAACCAGGGTCGGAAAATCCATGAGACTCTTACGTGCAATGCAACACTCAGCAAAAGCCAGAAGTGATGCTGTGGCTCAAGTGGTAGAGTGCTAGCCTTAAGCAAAAGAAGCTCAAGGACAGTGGCCCAGGCCGTAAGATCAAGTCAAGGACTGGTTAAAAAAAGCATTGAGAAAAAAACAAACACACTTTAAATATATTTTTAAAAACCTTGATAGTTTTGATTTGCATTTTTCTCCTCTTCTCTGGACATGGATTGCTCTCTATCCTTTCTCTTGTTGAAAACTGCAGCAAGGACAACCCAAAACAAAAATATTCAAAAATTCAGACAAAAGCAACCATACAAGGGTTTTTTCTTACTTATCAGTGATGAAAACTTTACTTCTACATTGGCATATAAGTCCAGACAGTTAGGTATAAGAATTATTGCTCTATTTGTTTTTATGTCATGTAATTACTGTAAATAAACACATAGAATTAGGACTATAAATGTAGCTGGTAGTAAGTATTCATTTTCACCAATCCAAGCATGCAAAATTCACTATATACTCTCAATTTCATAACCTAGTCATTTCCTACAGAAATTAACAGTAATCTATTTTTGTTTACATTAACTCTACATGTTTGAGGGTACTGTTGAGAAGCAATGTATTCATGTTTTACTGGAGTTTAACCTAATAAATATTACAGTTCAATGAAAATCATCTGATTTTCATATTCTTTTAAGACAATGGACTATGAAGCTTAATTTTAAAGCTCACTTTGATATCTAAAAAGCAATGCTTAACTAATCACATTTTTATAAAAAAAAAATCTTATATTGCTAGTGGGATCAATGATAGATTCCAGAGAATGGAGTAACCAAAAATAGGTCAAGTTTGAGGTATTAACAATTTTGAAATTAGTGTATTTCTTTGATAATGACTCACCTTCATACTTATAAAGGGTCTATGTAGGCCCTGTGGGACAAAAAAATAAATAAATAAATATAAAAAAAAAGAAAACCAAACCCAAAAACCCTCACGCTTTTTAGAACCCTTCAGGAGTTTTTATACATAAAGAATAATAGTACAATAATATACAGAAAAGCTGCACAAAGAAGATTTGTGTGCAATTATGTAGTGCGTGTGTGGAGGGAGGAGTTTGTAGTAGATAGGAAAACTTTGTAGTAGAATAGGAAAACTTCCCCAAGGATGTAGAACTTCAGTTTGTCATTGGATAAATATGGAGTAGTACAGGCGTGAGATACCTGCAGATACATTAATTGTAATTAGACTTGTATTCCTAGAGCCAGAGGAGTGGCCTGTCCTCCTTTAATAGGAGTCTGTAGGTTAAGTTATTGATGGGAATAGCTCAGCTTCGCTAGGGTTGTTGTGTCTTGAGAGCTTAAAAGCCAGGAAAACAAGAGTGAAAAGTTGCTAGGAATCGCTGGGGGCATGTTCTATGTAATTATCACCTGTAAAATTGACTTAGTAACTTATGGTTTATAAAGTTACTTCAAATGTATTATATAAATCTCAGAACACTTAAGATGTGGCACACTGTGTCTTCTGCTCACAATGAGAGCGATAATGTAGCAGCTCTGGCATCATCCACACAGCAGGGGCTCCTTAATATCTGTTCAGTGACTGAAAGAACCCATGCTACTTTATGGAAGGGCCATGGTGAACATGACCAAAAATAGAGTCTTCTCATAGACAAGAACATAAAGTCAAGGATGGGTTCTGGGTAAACGCTCTCAGCAAGGTGAAGCCAAACACCAATGAATAAACATTTTGAAAAGTGTATATCAGGCTGGGAGTCAGTGGCCTATGACTGTAATCCTAGGTACTCAGGAAGCTTAGATCTGAGGATCTTGATTCAAAGCCAGCCCAGGCAGGAAAGTCCACGAGACTCTCTGATTAAGAAGCTGTGGCTCCTCACCAGATAGCAAGTCTATTAGTGCCTGGTCTTAGACTCCTGCCTGGTGGAACTAGGAGAAATCTATTTCCTTCATGTTTTAGCACTGTCTTAGAAACCTGACTGGATCAAGAAATAGAATCATCTTAATCTCTGATAAAGCATTTCCTCAACCAGAATATGATAGCATTAGACCAGAATAGCATAATATACTTCATATACCTATGCAGGCCTAACATCATCTCTTTACTTGCCAACTCCTTCATTATAATTTATTTAGCTCTGTGCGTTCTTTATATGCTTTTGCCTATGAATTTTAGCTATTCTCTTAATAAGGGAGGAAAATATTTTAAGAATATTTTTATAACTATACTTTCAAAGTAATACAATTTTCAAGATTAATGCATGAATTTATTTTCTACACTAATTATTTAAGTGCACTTATTACAGAGCTGTGTCTGATCACAACAATTTGTAAACTTTAAGCTATCTAATCTGTTTATAAAGATTAGAATTCAATATACAGTTCAAAATTCACAAATTTGAATGGCTTACTCCAATAAATAAATTTCTGTGATCATTTTCATTATCAAAAATAAAGAAGCTGTGGCTCAAGTGGTAGACTGTGAGCCTCAACACAAAAGCTCAGAGACTCTCAAGTTCAGAGGTTCTGAGTTCAAGCTCCAGGACCAGCATACCCAAGGCGCGCACGTGTGTGTGTGTGTGTGTGTGTGTGTGTGTGTGTGTGTGTGTGTGCGTTTATAACTTCTAAGAAGGAACTGGAAAGGAATTTTAAGTTTACTTTTGATCACAAAGGCAACTTGCTTAATTTTTTCCAGAAAAGATCTACAGTCTTGAGCATTCCTTCAGCATTACAGTTCAATATTGTCTCCTCTTACTGCTGCATGTGAAGAGGTTTCTCCGCAGTCCACATGGAACATCTGAGTTCGTGTCACTGAGGGCATTGTGGAGTGGATAGTTTCTGGGTCCATTCCACATTTCCTGAATCCTGTTTCACAAGTGCCAAGGTGATCGTCAAGAACACTAAATTGCAGGATCAGTGCTATATGATAAATGACCCCCAAAAAATGACCAAAAGGAAAATAATATAGCAAATACTGACTAGACATGGGAATTTGAAACCTCCATTGATTCCTGGGAACATTCTTAGCATGTGTGGGCAAGTGAAGACAAAGAACTGTGAACTGTAGCATATTTGGGGAAATGTCTTGCAAGGACTCTTTGGAACAAGGTTTGTTTGGCCACCAGAGGGCAGCATGCATCTGTGTAGTAAGTAATGGAATAGAGAGGGCTAGACTGTGAACTTGAAACAAACACCAGAATTCTCACATCAAATGCTTTTGCTCACCGTGCAGTTTTCCGATGTGCTACTAAGCACGGTCTTGCGCTACATTATGATGTCTATTTTTAGGTCTGTTCCATCTCCTTGTCTGACCCCTCACTAAAAGTAAAAAGACACACTCGTTAGAGCACACAGCAAAATGTCTTGCCAGTTATCATGAGAGACTAAAAGAGAAAACAATGCCAACTAACACTGTGGTGATATTTAATCATTTGATCTTGCATGGATTTTGTTCTTGAAAACCACCTCTGTCTCCTAAACATAAGATCAGAGAGAAAGGGAACAAATATTCATGTAGTATCTTTCACTTCTGAAAGAAGCTTCATCTTTCCAGAAAAAAAAAAAAGGGATGGTGGCCAACAACAAAGCTTCTTGCAATGCTTTCTTTAGACTTTGATAATAAGTCTAAATCCCTCTAGCCCTACTTTAAGTTCAATTTGTAAGTCAATCTCTATGAAAATAGAGATAGCCAGATCCAAACATTCCTGTTTGTGTATGTTTCAGACAAATGGTCTTATGCCTCCCTCTTTTAAAAATTATTTTTATTATCTTTAAAGTAGTTGCACAAAGGAGTTACCATTAACAAACCAGTTTGTAAATACAGAAGCTTCTTCATGAAGATCACCCCTTTCAACATTCTTTCCCATCCCTCCCAACCCACCTTCCCCTCAATTTTCCTAATTTCACAGGATATGCCTTAAATATTATGACTGCATTTGCCCAATTTCTCTTCATTCATCTACCTTCCTCTTCCCTTTGACCTCGCCCCACTCATGCTTTTCAAGTACCAGTTTCCTGTTTGGTTAATATATATGTGTACAGTTGCATACAACCTCACAGATGTGTACTTGGCTATTTAAAAATTATGAGAGAGATGTGAGAGAACATGTACCCTTTGTCTCTTTCCATCTGACTTACTTCATTTAACTGAGGCTTGAACTCAAGACCTCACATTTTCTCTTGGCTTTTTTGCTCAAAGCTGGCGCTCTATCACTTGAGCCACACCTCCACTTCTGACTGTTTGCTGATTAATTGTGGATAAGAGTTCAAACCCTAATCTTCAGATCTCGGCCTCCTAAGTAACTAGGATGACCTGCGTGAGCCATCAGTGTGTGACCTTTTCTTCCATTCCAGTGGCCCCACTTCCCTTAGCATTTCCACAAAGACCTGGTTTCAGAGCCCATAATTAACGTTTTTCCTTTCAACCCTGCCTATTTCCCCTTAACAAATAAAGTCACTGAACCATGCTTGATAGCTCTTCTTGTTTTATTTTGCTTTGATTTCTCTTAATTTTGTTTACCCACCACTATGAGAATAATTCTGATAAGGAAGCACGGCTTCTTGCTGCACTTCCCTCTCTGCCATTCCAGTTGCACAGCTTCTCTCTATTGATGCCTACTGACAGTTAACCAAAAGTAGGACTAGATCAATTTTTAAAAAAAGTTAACATGTGCATTGCAGAAAACATATATAAGCAAAGTGCAAAGTGTTACTGCCACAGCAGTTCAATTGGACACGAATATCTAGATCCTCCATGTACACACACCTATCCCTTCTTAGGTAACTGAGGTCTTATTGTATGTGTCATGCTTTTCCAAATGTTATGAATTCACCAATTCAAAATTCCAAAGCTTTGTTTTTTGGTAACCAAGAATAAACTACACTAACTCAATATGTTTGGTAAAAAAAAAAATGCAATCCTGCTTTTTTTAGGGATAAAAATTTCACTGAACCCAGGTGCCGGTGGCTCATGCCTGTAATCCTAGAAAGTCAGGAAGCTGAGATCTGAGGATCACAGTTCAAATCCAGTGAGGCAAGAAAGTTCGTGAGACTCTGATCTTCAATAAACCACCAGAAAACTGGATGTGGCGCTGTGGCTCAAGTGGTAGAGTACTGGCCTTGAGCTAAAGAGCTGAGGGACAGTGTACAGGCCCAGAGTTCAAGCCCTATGGCTAACAAAAAAAAGAAAAGCTTTTTTTTCCCCACTGAAGACAAAAAACAGCAACAGGCTTCTAGACAGAAATATTGGCAGAGTTATAATTAAAATACTGCATTTCTTTTATGCTCAATTCAAAAGGAGACATAAAGCAAGCTATAATAAGCAATTTCTAAGCTCATTAGTAGGTTCATAATATACTATTAAAATATAAAGAAGAATGTCTCTACTAAATATATGTATCCCTGTGGTACAACCAGAACCATATACATCAATGTCTCTAATCAAAGTATAAATCAGTACACCTGCACACATCTCTCCCTGCAGGCTTCCTCCTCCTACCCTCTACTGCCAGCCTCTAAATAAGTCCTGACTTCATTGCCCAGAGGTGGCACAATCCATCCAAGATGGATCTGCTGATTGTAACAAATGTTTACAAGTTAGCTAATTCACTACTTCTACTTTGTACTGTACACTGTCACCTCAGGACATCTATAAAGATTAGATGTTCTGAAACAGGGAACTTGGTGTATGATATAAGTACTTTACCAAAATGCACATCTTTGAGATGGAGTTGCTAGCAAAGCATCCTCTTCTCTCTCTCCATCACTCCAGACACTAACTCCAAGATAAGGACTTAAGTTCACTCCCAGAAGACAGTTTTCCCTAAACACTAACAAAAAGACATTTATATAGGGATTGTTTTTTACTTCCTACTTTTAGCATTAAGACTTAACCCTTAATACTTAGCAATATTAACTAAAATACACACATACAACCAAGTCTAAACAACCTGAACCAACAGAACAGGCACAAGATAGCTGCTCTCTGCACACGTCCTTCCCCAACCCCACCCCTGCTGCCACCCACTGAACAGCACAGTCTCTAAGACATTACAATTCATTCTCAAAGTCAACTACAAAAATACTTCAAGGGAAATATGCTAGCCCTCTACTTTTACAAGGTTATGCATGTTTAGACATCTAGAAAAACTAGATGCTTCTAATAAGGTTTTAAATTTCCCACCAAACAAACATACAAGTAATGCCACATAAAGCACACACGCTAACAAAAGCTCTAATTTGAAAGGATGATTCTGGCTTAGAACCCTTCCCATCTCCAGCAGCCCAATGTCAGGGTTATTTACACAAATATGATGTTTCAAGGGGACTTTTAATAATTCAACTTCAATGTTTAAAGTCTTTAAATTTTAACACAAAATGTACTCAATGTGTTAGTTTACTAATTCTACTTTTGTCACTGGCAACCTCTTTAACATCTAGCAAGACTAGATATTGTAAATTAGGACTCATCTGTCCTTTATATACACTATATACAGAACAAAATTTAAATGCATAGACTCCAGAGGCAATGGTCAATCTTGCTTCACCATAAACCCACTGGTAGAAAGCCCACTTTTCCCTCCCTCCCTGAACCAGTACAGATAACCTTGTGTGCTGCTCAGAAGCTGTTTCATCATTCCATTTCCAAAAGACAAAATGTCATTACGAATTTTAGCAAAACAATAGCTACAAAATGAATTATTTACTGCTTCTACTTTTAACATGCTTTGTGCACTTCTAAACATCTAGAGAGACCAGATGTTTCAAATGAATATTTAATTGTCCACTGTATACACAGCAGTGTTGAGTAAACCACACACATGTAACAATGGTTCTATCTGAAAGTGTCTTCTAGGTGGGAGCATTCTATTCTAGCCTAGAACCTTTCATTTTTTCCAATTCCTCTCCAGTGTCACACTTGATATAGGCACACAGTCACTTACAGATGTTACCATTTTGCTTCTCAAGTCCTTTTCAGAAGACAGCCTTTTTATGACTTTTAACACAATACATACAACATGTGTTAGTTTACTAACTCTACTTTTATAATACACTGGCAACATCTTTAATAGGTAGAGACTAGATACTATAAAATTAGGACTTATTCGTCCAGTCTATACACAATATATGAGATACACCAAAGTTAAACAAAATGTATGTAACATACAGGGTAAGGTGTGAATTTTTTCACACACACTGAAAAAGTAATTTGTAGCAGTTTCCTTTCCACCACTTTCCTCAACCCAGTGAACAAGTACAGACAGTACACTGTTCACAGAGGTAGTTTAACAACTCCATTTCCCAAAGTTTGCAAAGCTCCTACAGTTATTCTACTTCTACTTTTAAGTACACCAAACATGTCTAAATACTTAGGACTGGCTATTTCAAATGCAAACTTACTTGTTGTGCTCACAGCACTGGTGAATGCAATTGCACATGCAACAGTGGCTATACCCCAGGTATCTTCTAAAGATGACCATTTTGGCCCTAGGCCATTCCCTTCTCAGTTCCTTCTTTCTGCCTTCAAACCAGTGGACAAGTACAGGCATATATAATGCTTAGAGATAGTTAAACAAATTCATATCTAATTGTCATTTATAGAAAATGGTTCCTATGACATTTCAACACAAAGTACACAAAATGTGCTGATTTTACTATTTTGTCATACACTGGCAACCTCTTTACCATGTAGAGGCTAGATGTCGCAAAATTTGGACTTTTTTTTATTATATAGACACTATATACATAGCAAAACAAAAAGCAGTAAAATGGTATCTGAGGATGTCCAGGCATGAACACCCTAGCATATTACCCTTTGCAATTGCTTGCTAACACCTCCTCCAAACCAATGAACGAGTATAGGCAGTCCCTGCCATTTTGCTCACAGAGGTGGTTTCCCCCGATCCATTTTGTAAAGACAGTGTTTCATGTGAATGGTAGCAAGAAGTGATATTTAATATACATTGGACACGTCTAAACATCTAGAGAGACTAGATGTTTTCAATTAAGGACTCAGCTCGTCCACTGTGTACACAGCGGCCATCACTGACTGTACACATGTAACTAATCATAATCTGAAAAGTGTCTTCAAAAAATATGAGCATTCTAGGAGCTAGAATGCTCAGATTTTTCAGAAGACCTTTTCTAGAGATATTAACACAAAGCCTACAAAGTGTTCTAATTCTATTTTTGTCATACACTGGCAACCTCTCTAACATCTTGAAAGACTAGATGTAAGTTAGGACTCCTTTGTTCTTTATATACACTAAGTACACAAGAAAATAGAACAAAATGGGACAATGTTACTCTTCACTGTAAGCACTGGTGTGGCCCTCTTTATATTTCTTTCTCCTAGGAACCAGGGCATCAGCACTATGCCTACAACTCAAGTGGTTGACCGTTCCCCCAAAAATGCATTTCACAAGAATTTTTTTAGGGAGGTCCGGTCGTGGGGCCTGAACTCTGGGCTTGGGCGCTGTCCCTCAGCTCTTCAGCTCAAGGCTAGCACTCTACCACTTGAGCCACAGCACCACTTCTGGCTTTTTTCTTTTTGCTTATGTGGTGCTGAGGAATCGAACCCAGGGCCTCATGCATGCAAGGCAAGCGCTCTACCACTGAGCCACCTTCCCAGCCCTTCACAAGAATTTTAATAGAGACGTTTGTAAAATTTGTTATTTTCCTACTCCTACTTTAAAAATACTTCAGGCTTTTCAGAACATCAAAGGTTCTTAAGCACAGTCAACTATATGCAGCAAGGAGAATAGATGCACACAGATCAATGGTTGTCACTAGAGATCATCTTTGCCTCTCCCCTCTCTTCTTCCTTCTCACAAGTCTTCCCCTCCACCCACTCCTCCATCCTTAGGACAAACATGAACAAGTGTCACTCTGGCCTTCTCACCTGGAGGTGGTCTAACATTCTATATCATTTCCAGAAGACATGTCTATGGTCTTTGCAAACAAATGGGCATTGACAAGTGTGACTTTCTACCTCTACTTTATCATACGTTGGCAACCTCTTCACATCTGGACCGTCCACGTGGACTAAAAGTCATCTTTTAAAAGGTTGGGGGAAGTTGAGAGCAGCTTTTTCATATTGTGTGTACAGACCTACAGGCAGCCAGTAGATCTTCCAGGACTTCCAGTGGGCAGCTGTGGTCGTCACTACTGTTTTTCCACTGGCACCAGCCTGACTGGGCTGCCAACCTTTGCACCTGCCGTTATCCCAGGCTCTGCTCACCTTCCAGGACCCTGCTCACCTACTGGACTCTCAGGGCATTCATCTGTCTTTGTTGAGGGGGAGGCCCCCCCTTGTGTTGATCCAGGCCCTGGATCAACAGGCTCCCTGGCCTAAAATGCTGGTTAGCTTCCAAGCCTGTCTGTGTGTCCTGAAAGCCTCCACCATTCTTCTCACCTTGCTGTGCCATGCCCGCCACCACCCAGGAACACTGCATCCTAGGGAGCAGGGCGAGGCCTTCCTCTGGGCACAGCAAGGTGTAACCTGGGCTCCAAGAGACTACCAGCGCCATCAAGTCATCATGGCGGGGCATAGCAATGCTAAGAGCTTATTGCTGCCAGTGCCCCCATGTGTACAGGACAAAGATTGCCTATGTGCAGGTCCCTGGAGCCTTCCACTCAGCTTCAGGCCTAGGCCACAAGGCCTGGAACTCTAAATCAATGTTTTTGTTTGTTTGTTTTTGCCATTCCTGGGGCTTGAACTTAGGGCCTGAGCACTGATCCTGTGCTTCTATTGCTCAAAGCTACCTCGCTACCACTTGAACCACAGAGCTACTTTCTGACTTTTTCCATGTATGTGCTACTGAGGAATTGAACTCAGGGCTTCATGCATGCTAGGAAAGCATGCTACCATTAAGCCGCCTTCCCAGCCTAAATCAAATTCTTATTGTATGACAAGAACATTGGCTTAAGCCCTTGATATTCCCCAAATTTCAACAACTTTAAGTCACATAAATTTATTTCATCATTTACTAAAAGGAAAAATGAGGTGAAAATTTCCTGTCTCACCCTTTTTCTTCTACCTGTGTAGATCCTCAGCCCCAAAGAAAGAACCTCTCTCACCAGTTTTCTAGGCCAGCCTGGCAAAAAGTGGGACCCTATCCCCAAAACAACTAGAGTAGCTAGTTACTGGTGGCTTTTGCCTGTAGTCCTGGCTGCTTGGGAGGTTGAGATTAAGAGGATCACAGTTTGAGCTAGCCCAGAGGGAAAACTGTGAATGTGGTTATGTGTGCCTATCCTCCCAGCAAGGATGAAAAGCCAAACACAGGCAGTCTTATATCTTTGGAAGTAGGCAGCATCTTCTTAGTAGTTGCTAAGGCTCTCTGAAAGAACATCACCTTCTTCCACCCATCTTCATGGAGATTTAATTTTGTGTGTGTCTGAGGGGAAGGATCCAAGCTGTCCTTTAGGAAGCTTCTCTGTAGTACCCACTCCTGTGTCCCAAAATGGTGTTCAACTTTTTTCTTTCCTGGCATCAGAGTTTGAACTCAGAGCCTTGAGCTTGCTCAGCTTGCGTCACTGACACTCATCACTTGAGTCATGCCTCCAACCCTACAGTCTCTGGTTATGTTGCACACGGAGACTCAGATTTTTCTGCCTGGGCTGGCTTCAAACTGATTCTCCAGAGTTCAGCCTCCTGACTAGCTAGGATTTTAGGTGTGAGCCTTACCAACACCCAGCTTGGAGTTGGCTTTTTAAAATCTATGCACTGATTTCTCTTTTCTGCTGACCACCCATGCTGAATGCTAGCATAAGGCCTATCCTGTCAGGGGACTCAGTTATATGGCAGCAAATAAAGCATTTGTGATCAGGTATTTAAGGCAGGTGCTGGGGATGTGATGCCTAGAAGAGGAGGGAAGAGGGAAAAGAAAGATTGGTGTGATTAGGAAAAAAAGGACTAGATGAGAAAGCGATACAGGGACACTGCTGCTGAGAGGAGCTATGAAGGAGAAATGGGTCTGGGAAAGAAGCAGTGTCAAGGGTTCATGGGTCTCCTCACCTCTAAAGGCTCCAACCCTGAAAGGCCTAGACTGAGCTGAGACAGAGAGCCATGAGAACAGAGGGCAAGGGCATGGCGCTCTGCCTCAAGTGGAAATGGGCAAAGGGAGAAGAGAGACACCTAAGAGTTGCTGACATGGCTACACATTGCCTGCCCAGTGGGCAGCTCCAGAGAGGAGTTCATGTGCAGGGCAATTTAGATGGCTAGGAATTGTGATCATCTATGTACATAACTGTGAGCAAAACCTTCTCAAAGAGTGGGAACATTTGTCCTCAGGTTGTATCCCTCAATTCTACAACACTTACCTTAAATTGAATAAATTACAATCTTTGTGATTTTGAGGGTTTTTTGAGGTAGTAAATTCCAGTGAAACACATTTTTCACAGTCTAAAAGTACTCAACGCAACAGAAGCCTTGATTTTAATAGGTTTAAAAGTTTAAAGTCAGTACACGAATATTTTTTTTTAATTTAATTTTATTTTATTTGAGAACATACTGTACAGAGGGGTTACAATTACATGGGCAGGATAATGCATACATTTCTTACCAAGCATTGCAGCCTCCTCCTTTGTTTACCCTTCACCTCCCTTCCCAGCCTCCCCCCTCCCTCCCACCCAATCATACCCCCCCTCCCCCCCCCCCGACATTGTAAAGCTGGTTTTGACATGACATTTTGTACTTCTCATTGTTGCAACAGGTCCACCTGAATCCTTAAACGACTTGTTTGTCCCCATCTCCTCCACATGTTATACTGACATCAAATATAGTGAAAGCAGGGGTTACACTGTGGGGGAGGGACATACAAAGCAACAAAGAAATAATCTTATAAATGCGTTAGAAACACATGCATGAAAGAAACAAAAACATTAAAATACATATTTGAGGGTTCGTTTTCCTAACATCACATTATCTGACTTTTTCCGCTTGACTCATACCTATACTAGATATTGCAAATAAGGGAAACCATGGGACCTATGTTTCTTTGGGCCTGGCTTACTTCACTTAATATAATTTTTTCCAAGCCTTTCCATTTCCTAACAAATGGGGAAATGTCATTCTTTCTGATGGAGGCATAGAATTCCATTGTGTATATATACCACATCTTCTTGATCCATTCATCTACTGAGGGGCATCTGGGTTGGTTCCATGTCTTAGCTATGGTAAATAATGCTGCAATAAACATAGTTGTGCTGGTAGCTTTAGTGAGTACACGAATATTTTTTAACTTGATAAAAGCAGTAAAAAAAATAAGCAAACATAGTGTTCCATTATATAATTAATAATCTTATGTATTTGCCTCATGACTAATTATCTACCATGGGAAAAAGCACTGACCTGAGACCTGCAGGGAGGAACATGGAAAAAACAAGTCCTGCCTATGGCTTGCTTATGACTGAAAGGACAACTACGGGGCTAAAACTGCTATGGCAGAAGCTTCTATGATGAGTTAGAGGAAGGACTGTGGTGTGGTGGATGGTTCCTCATCATGGGAGAAAGAGACCTCCACTAGCAGCAGTAGATAATTATATATCATTTTGGGGTGTCTCTAAGAGCTAGAGTTTCTTCATCTGCCCTTTTTCTAAATTTGTTTTTGTAAGGAAATGCTGGAATTCTCTAAGTCTCACATTCCTCCTCTACAGAAAGCTGCTCACAAGGGCTTTCCTTGGACCCCTGGAGAAACCGAAGAGTTCTGGCACTAATCCAAATATCACATCTGCACTTAGCACAAGCAGTGTGCTGGGTTCTGATGGTCCATACCTGTAATCCTAGCTACTCAGGAGGCTGAGTCTGAGCCAGTGGAGACTGAAAAGTCTGAGAGAATCCATCTCCAATTAATTAGCAAAAGTTAGGTTAGAGGTGTGGCTCAATTGGTAGAGTGCCAGTGATAAGCATGGAAAGCCTCCTGAGCACAAGGTCGCTGAGTTCAAGCCCCAATACTGCCAATAAAAGGAAAAGGCAGTGGTGAGAAAGGCTTCTGAAAGTTCTTAAGTCTCAAGTGACAAGGGGAATGGCCACAAGGAAGGGCAGAATGTGGCAGTGTGTAAGAAGGACCTCCCAGCAGAGGGGACTTGGTCCTGCAGCCTCTACCCTGCCTTCCTTTCCCAGCGAATCAGCAGAGCCATCGCCCCTGGTGTGCCAGGTCTGGACCGAAGTCAGGA
Organism: Dipodomys spectabilis; assembly: GCF_019054845.1. Lineage (NCBI taxonomy): Eukaryota > Metazoa > Chordata > Mammalia > Rodentia > Heteromyidae > Dipodomys > Dipodomys spectabilis. Next base: position 45,441,363 of record NW_024870772.1, on the reverse strand, counting down.
AAACTGCAGAACTGCAGAAGTGAGGAAGGGGAGATGTCTGCAGACCTGCACAGGAGACGCAGGGAGACACAACCCCTTGCCTCCTGCCATCAGATTCTCCATTTCTGCACAGAAGAGCTCTCGAGCTGCTGCTGCTTTCCCACTTCCTTCCCCTGATGGAACGTAAAGCAACAAGGGTTTCTGTACAAATTAATCTGACACATAGATAACGCTCATCCAAACAAGGAAGACGCTATGCCAGTGGCAAAGCACATTGGGATGCCAACGTTGGCAAGATTGCCAGGACAGGGCCTTGCCTTTAAGGGGATACATAGATTGCACTTGAAATAGCCACAGAATAAATGTCATAGTTCCTAGCAAACCCTCAAAGGGCTGTAAGGCCTGAAATGGTGGGAGACTACTTCGAACCAGGAAGGGAAAGGGACTGCAGGAAAAGCGGCCCATGTGAACAAAGACTTGGGGAGTATAAAGTCTTGACATGCTTGGAAAAAGCAAACCTCCTAAATGGGATCTACTGCAGGATGTATAAATGCACAGAGTGGGAGAAAGGACTGGAAACATCACATTGTAGAAGACCTCAGGGGTTCAGCTCAGAACACTTAGTTGGTTGCAGCAGGAAGCCCTTGTGGATTTGAGCATAGAAATTGCATGGTTAGTATGGACTTTACTAAGTTCATGTGTTATGTTTAGCCTTCTATAGGTACCTTGTTTATGCATGGGTGTGAGTGGGATGACAAAAGTGGACAAAGGGAAAACCCATCCATGGATAAGGCTGCAATTTTGTTGCTCAGTCTGGAGACCAGTACTTACTTATACAGTGTTCTGTTACAAAGCCGAGTGCTGTTCAACTCCATTACTTCCCTTAAAGAAAATTGGCATTCACAGCCACATCCACAGCTAGGAACTCACTGCCACATGGTCTGAAGGGAATTACAGACAAGGCACTGCACACAGCATGGGAAATGACGGGCTAGGATGCCAACACATCTGGATTTGAGTGCTTCTTTCAAAACATTAATTTCTCTAAACTCAACTTCCTGATTTACATCAAAGTGCCCACTCAGAGTTGACAAGATAGTGAGATAATGAATAGGAAGTCCTTACAAGATTTAGTACAGTTTGGGATGTGAAATCTATGAGGTAAATGCCTTGGTTTCTTCAGTAAATAAATTATGAAAAATAAGAAGTGAGAAACCAATAATCTTTTTCTTTTGTCAGTCTAGGCTTGGGTGCTGTCCTTGCACTCTTCAGCTCAAGGCGAGCACTCTACTGCTTGAGCCACAGCACCACTTCCAGTTTTATAATGGTTTATTGGAGAAGATAAGAGTCTCAGGGACTTTCCTGCCTGGGCTGGCTTTGAACCGTGATTCTCAGATCTCAGCCTCCTGAGTAGCTAGGATTACAGGCATGAGCCATCAAGCACCTGGCTTGAAATCAATAATCTTTAACTGAAGAGTTATAGTAATCAATGAAATATATAGACTTGTTTAATACTTGATTGAAATGAACTAAAGTAAAAGGGGACTTCAGACCCTTAGGAGAGTTACATATTAATTAGTAATTGATACTATGCAGGTATTAAAATATAATGTGTTTGGATATAATCCATATTATCAGTGGGGTATGTGTGTGTTGGTCCTGGGTCTTGAATTCTGGGCCTGTGCCCTGTGCCCTGAGCTTTTGTGCTCAACACTAATGCTCTGAACATTTGATCCACAGCTCCATATATGGCTTTCTGGAGGTTAATTGGAGATGAGTGTCACAGGCTTTGAACTCTGATTCTCAGGTCTCACCCACTTAAATAGCTAGGAAGACAGTATGAGGCACTGGCAACCAGCAGTTTTCTTTTGTGTTTGCTCAAGGCTAGTGCTCTACCACTGGAGTCACAGGTCCAACCCCAGATGTTTTGATACTTAATTGGAGATAAGAGTCTCATGGACTTTCTTGCCGTGGCTGGCTTTGAGCCCCATCCTCAGGTCTCAGCCTCCTGACAAGCTACAATTACAGATGTGAGCAACTAGGGCCTGGTTGTGTATGTGTGTGTGTGGGGGGGTGTGTGGGTGTGTGTGTATATGTGGGTGTCATCACAAACTACTTGAGAGATAAAAGAATCTGATGACTGGAATTTCCTTCAAAGCAATCTTGGTTAGGAAAGGAAGAGTAGGAAGGGGCATCCAGCATTTGAGGACAGTGAGGAGGGAAGGAGTGAAGCATGATTGGTTGTGGGTTGAGATGAAGATAGGGAATGTGCTCTTCAAAGGCTCATGTGTGAAAGGCTAGGTCCAAAATGTACCAATGTTCAAAGGCAGGGCTTTGGGAAATAATTGTCTCATGAGGCTTCAGAGTTCATCCATAGACCAATCCATTCAGGGCTTCATAAGTTTATAGTATTAGTAGGAGGCCGACCTCCTTGTTGAAGAAAGGAAGTCACTGGCAAGGATGTATCTTGTTCCTGCCACTTCTCACTTCCTGGCCACCTTGAGGTACACTACACCCTTCTTGACATGAGTTTTTAATCTCACCTCAGGCCCAAAGCAATGTGATCAAGTGTGAGCCAAAATAATTCTTTCCTCTTTAAGTTCTTTTGTGAGGTATTTGTCACAGAAACCAACAGTCTAATCCAATATATTGGAAATTTTTATGTTTTCATAATAAAACATTTTCAAGGAAAAACTAGGATAATAGTGTAGAAGTTCACGTGAAAGTTACAAATATAGAATGGGAAATCCAAAAACCTGTGATAGTGTTGACCATAATAGGAGTTAAAATATTTATTTTCCCAGTTTATTCTCTATTCTTCTTTGTTTTTTGTTTTGTTTTGTGGGTCCTGGGACTTGAACTATGGGCCCTCAACTCTTCAGCTCAAAGCTAGAGCTCTATCTCTTGAGCCACAGTGCATTTCTAGTTTTCTGGGGGGTTATTGGAGATAAAAGTCTCACTGACTTTCCTGCCTGGCATGGTTTTGAACCATGATCCTCAGATCTCAGCCTCCTGAGTAGCTAGGATTACAGCTGTGAGCCATCAGCACCCGGCTCTTTAATTCTTTTATATTCTCTTTCTCTATGTTTATTTTATTTTATTTTTTGGGTCCAGTCTTGGGGCCTGAACTCTGGGCCTGGGCACTGTCCCTCAGCTCAAGGCTCAAGGCTAGTACTCTACCACTTGAGCCACAGCACCACTTCTGGCTTTTTTCTTTTTGCTTATGTGGTACTGAAGAATGGAACCCAGGGCCTCACGCATGCAAGGCAAGCGCTCTACCACTGAGCCACCTTCCCAGGCCCTTCTATGTTTATTTTTATTCTCTGTCTCTCCCATTTTTCCTCCTCTCTGTTTTCCTCTTTCCCACATGGCATGGGAGTTAAGGGGTATGGAAATGGTTCATAAAGAAACAATTCTTTTGAGGTTCTACAGAGGTTGAATTGCTCCTGTCTTAGCAGGGGTTTATGAAAGATCAATTCCTTTCCAGATTCCTGTAGATTTGAGAGAATCTTCAGGAGCCAGGAAATCCTTAGACATTGGAAGGGGGAATTTGGATTCTCTGGGGAGATGCCTGTCCAGGTAGCCCCAGAGGCATGACTTTGGGACTTGGAAGGAATTAAACTATTACAAGGCACAAGTGCTGCCACCTGATTTTTAGAGAAGGGCTTCAAATGCAACCAAATTAAACATGTCACTGACCACTCTCCATAAAACCAAAATCAAACAAACAACTCCCTTTCAAAAGAGAAAACTTATTTGTGAGGGGTTTTTTACCCCTTGAAAGTTTTGGCCTAGCCTTTTATCCTTTCTTCGGTTTCCAAACCATGCCAGACTTTCCTGCATAAAAATGAACAATGCAACCACAGTTCACCTTCACATCATCAAGTTTTGGGCAGAGCTACTACTCAAAACAACAAAACAAATAAAGCTATGTCAAGGACGTGTTTAGGTGAAGACTCATAAAGACATGGAACTAAATTTGGAGCTGGAAGAAGATTAGAAATCACCTGGTCCAATTCTTCTTCCTACCTTCCATTTTACAAATGAAAAGACTGAAGACAACCAAGTGACCTGCAGTACAGCAGCTGTGGGGAGCACAGCCTGAAGCAGTTTTCGGAACTATGATCCACAGTACTAAACCTAGGACACACAGACACAGGCACACACAGACACACAGACACAGACACACACACACACAACAAAACAAGCCAAACCCAATATTTTTTATGTTTTCTATCCTGCTCTATTCCTTTCCATTAAAAATGCTGGTGGCAATCTAGTAAGTTGATTTTATAACTCACTGGTTATGATTTGGAAATCACTCTCCTAGAGCATTCATTTTCTTTTTTCCTCTTTATCCCAGGCCCTTGGGCTCCAGATATTTGCCCAGCCAGCCCATCCTGAGGACAGAGAAGGTGTTGTCCACAGGGAACCATGGGAAAAAAATTGTGTGATTCAGTTAGGAAAACAAAAGGGTAGCACTACAGAGCTGGACATGGTGCAAAACCCAAGCCTCTCTTCTCTAGACTTAGGCCAAGAGGTGAGTGGAGCTGTTGGGGTCCATCCTGCAGGTGGCAATTTCCCGCAATAGGACTGGGCCCCATTTTTTCAGGGGGTAGCAGCCCACTGTGTCCTTGTAGAAATTCCCAAAGGCCAAATATCCCTGAGAGATAGGTTCTCAGGGATAATAAAATAGAGGACTGACTTTGATCAACAGCAATTGAAAGGATGGTCAAAGCCCTTTGGAAAACGTGTAGTTAATCTTGATCTTCTTCTCAGGAAGAAAGAAGTCACACTATTGGGGAGATTACAGAAGCATTTGATTACTGAGTGTTTGTTTTCTCCTTGTGTAGATCAGCCTGAACTCTAATTGTGATTTTTTCCCTGCCTCTGCCTCCTCAGTGTTGGGCTCACTGCCTGCACCCCACACCCACCCATAGTTCATTTCGCATTTTCATAACATGGCTTCACCAGTTTACCTTCATTCTGCCCCTATGGGCTCCTCTCTATATTTAAAATGGTGACATCTGCCAGATGCTAGTGCCTACACCTGCAATCCTCTCTACTTGGAAGATTGAAGACTGGAGGATCATGGCTTGAGGCCAGCCTTGGAAAACTATCTTCTCTTCTCCTATCTCAATAGAGCCAGGCCTGGTGTCAGGACATGGTGGCACACATCTGTCATCTCAGCTAGGACAGAAAGCCTAAAATTAGCATGGCCAAGAGTGTGGCTGGTGGTTAGGGAGACTCTATGTCAAAAATAGTCAGTGTAGAAAGGGGATGGAGGCAGTGAGAGAGCAGGAGGTGCTGAGTTCAAACCCCAGTACAACATACACACACACACACACACACACACACACACACACACACACACACACAGACACACACACACACACACACACATAGACACAGACACACACACACAGACACACACACACAGACACACACACACACACACACACACACACACACACAAGCTGACATTGGACTTTTGAATATTTAGGAAGTACTGGGGTTTGAATTCTGATTCTCATGTTTGCTAGGCTGCTATGATTCTGCTAAACCATGCTCTCAACCCCACCCCCTTTTTTAACTGGTTAATTTTAGGATCAGCACTTGCTTTCCATTCAGGCATGCACCTGAGCCACACAGGTTTCTCCATCATTACGGGGATGACCGGTTCTCACCATCATGTTAGGTTTCCCTTTGTGGAGCTGGAGTTTTGTGGCCTTCTCTGTCCAGTCTGTCCTGGATATGTGATCCTCTCATTCTCAACTTCTCACATAGCATGCAATGATAGGTGCTCACCACGGTACCCAGCTGTCACTTGAAAAGGTGTCTCATGACCTATTCTGTCCAGACAATCCTTGCACTACAGTCCTCCTCTCTGCATACTCCCAAGTAGCTAAGATTACAGGCGTAAGTCACCAATTCCCATCTTTTCCTTGATTGCAATTTTTAAAGTACTGCTTCACACAGTCATAAAATTCAATGCATATCCTACAAATAAATAAATTACAATTAAATAAATTGTGGGAACAGGTGGGTTTAGGAGGGATGTAGGAGAATGTTGAAAAGGCAACATTGATCAAGATGTACTGTATTCACAAACTGCTTGGTTGAATGACAACTCCTTTGTGCAACTACTTCAAGATAATAAAAACGTACTCTAAAAAGGCTGTTCATAACTTAGATATTCTGAAGTTGCCATTCTCTTTGATTTGTGCTTCATTGTTCTCACCATAGTCCTGGCTCAGAACAAGGACACTAGGCCAGTTACTAATCGCACATTAAACAAAGCAGCACAAGTACAGGCTTTCACTTAAGCACCATGATCTAACAATTTTCTTAACATTTTACCAGGAATGCTTCAGAACCAAAAAATAATAAATATAAGGCAGAGTGCAGTAACATCTTTCCTACCTGGGCAGTTGAAAGCACTCAGTTGCAATAAGGCAGGCACAAATCATTGTTCCCGATCACCCTTAAAAAGAAACTAGCTCAAGAAACCTTTGCTCCAGTATAAAACTACACTCAGAAATACTCAAAGTATGCATTGGGTATCAGTTCACTTTCATCTTGAATGCGTCTATGTCAACATTTTCAATTGAGAAATAGAAAGACCTTATTTTAACTAACATAACAAAAAGATAAACCCGGGCCAGGCATGGGGGTTCACATCTGTAATCCCAGCTACTCTGGTGGCAGAGATCAGGCAGATTGTGGTTCCAGGCCAGCTCAGGCCAAGTTAGCAACATCTCATTCTCAACCAAAAAGGTGGGCATGGGGGTTCATATCCATGACTCCCATTATATGGGAGACATAGAACAGGATTACAGTTGGAAGCCAGTTCAGGAAAAATATGAGACCTTATCTGAAAAGAAATCACTGAAGCAAAACAAGGCAGGCCATATGGCTTAAGTGGCAGAGTACTGGCTAAGCAGTTGTGAGGTACTGAGTTCAAACCCAAGTAGAAGCCGGGTACTGGTGGCTCACGCCTGTAATCCTAGCTACTCAGGAGGCTGAAATCTGAGGATCACGGTTCAAAGCCAGTCCGGGCAGGAGAGACCGTGAGACTCCTATCTCCAGTAAACCACCAGAAAACCGGAAGTGGCGCTGTAGCTCAAGTGGTAGAGCGCTCGCCTTGAGCTGAAGAGCTGAGGGACAGCGCCCAGGCCCAGAGTTCAAGCCCCATGACCGACAAAAAAAAAAAACCCAAGTAGAAACTCAAAACACTAGCATTTATCATCTCTACTTAACTGTACTAGTTATTGCAATTGTATTAGAAAATCATTCAAAAATAAAGAATGTAGAGAGGACAGCAATATAATCAATATTTATGTTCCTATTCCACAGACTCTATAAATCTGAGTCTTTCTGTTCTTGCTAATTTATATCTTGGCTTGCCTGCCAATATTCTCTTTTCTCTCTCTCTGTCTCTGTCTCTCTCACTCTCTCTCATAGTGTTTTAAAGCATACCTTTTACTTCCCACTTCAAAGATTATTTCTTTGTATGTCCCTCCCCCACAGTATAACCCCTGCTTTCACTATATTTGATGTCGGTATAATTTGTGGAGGAGAAGGGGAAAAAGAAGTCGTTTAAGGATACTGGTGGACCCGTTGCAACAATGAGAAGTACAAGTTGTCATTTCGAAAATGAACTTTACAACTTTGGTGGGGGGGGCAGGATTAGGTGGGGGGGCGGGAGGAGGCTGGGAAGGGATGTGAAGGATAAACAAAGGAGGAGGCTGCAATGCTTGATAAGAAATGTACGCATTATCTTGCCCATGTAATTGTAACCCCTCTGTACAGTATGTTCACAATAAAAAATAAAAAAAAACTTCACCCTCCAAGTCTTTTATATTACATTCCAACTTATATTTAGTTCTGACATAAAAATTTTAATTTGAAAAATATTGCCCTTTCCACAATCCTCTGTAGATTTTGAATTAGCTGCTTTTATATAATTCTAACTGCACCCATTTACCTAAGAATTACAACATTTTCTGATCTATCCTCTAAGAGCTTTTAAATGAATCACTCATTGAACTTTGCCACCCATGTATGAACGTACTATTCTAACCAAGTACTTCCACAATGGAAGTGAATGGCACCACTAAATTTGATGAATACAAGCTTCCTGCTAGATGAGGGGACTGGCTATTGCTTCTCTCAGCTTCACTGACTGAAAACGTGTCAATTCTGCAGGACATATCTGGGCTTCTGTAAGTATGATATTTCCCCATTGGAAGGAAAGTTGTGAAAAGTTCTTTTAGCAATTATAGATACACTAACATGGGGCACCTTCGCATGTCAATGCTGTGAATAAATACAGCTTCAGGATCAGTAAGTGTCCTCTCCTCTCAGCCAGGTGAAACAGGAAACCATGAAGTACACAGTAATCATTGTGCAATCATTCGGCAAGCATTCATCACTAAACCTCTCAAATTAGACAATGATGAGTTCTCCCAGGTGGAAATGTCGGGCCTGTTGTATCATCAACAACCTGTCATTTCCAATTGGTCAGACAAACCAAGATATAGAATCATAGATTTTTTTTTTTTACTAGAAGCTTTCCCCCAATATTTTATAGTGGTCTTGCTTGCATTGACTTTAGCTGTAATAATAGATATCATCACTCAACTTTATGAAATCTTCCTGAAACACACAACTTAGTTTTCATGAAATTAAAACTTATTCTGTTCACTTTGATATTTTCAGATTTATATAATATTTGATTATTTGATGTAATTCTAATATTAAATAACAGACACTTGAGATAACAACTAACCTTTATCCACTGACTTACAGATCTCACATACTCTTTACAAGTCTGTGAGGATATCTTGGCATTAGGAAGAAAAACCAGAGGTTCTACAAGTTTAAGAGATTCTGTGGGGAGTGTGTGTGTGTGTGTGTGTGTGTGTGTGTGTGTGTGTGCGCGCGCGTGCGGGCTGATACTGGAACTTGAACTCATGATCTCCCTTGGCTGCTTCTGATCAAGCAGGGTGCTCTACCACTTGAGTCACACCTCCATTTCCAGCTCTCTGCTGGTTAGAGACAAGAGTCTCATGAATTTTTCTGCCTGGATTGCCTCTGAATCATGATCCTCAATTCTCAGCTTCTTAAGTGGCTACAGTTAATAAGCATTGACCACCAGTGCTTGGCTGAGCCTTTCACACAGTCAAATACAAAGTATTTTAATGCTAAGTAAGAAGTCTGTCATGTTGACAGTCTTGGACAGTTATCAGATGAAGAAATACAAATGGATGAATATATATGAAGAAATATTCAACTTCCTTAGCCGTAAAGAAAATACAAATAAACTTTTTATTCAACAGATTTACCAGCCATGTTTATAGAATATCTTGAGCATTTTCCTCTAGGTCATTCTAGGACTGCTCTATAACTTGTTTATGTGGACATGGAGTTAGGGGTTAGTTGATTGGCTATATTTTTTTGTGTTTTTAAGGTTCTACTCATTTGGAGACAGAACCACTCCAGTACAACAATAGGACAGTCTTTTAGGGCAAGAGCCAACCCAGTATCGTGCAGATATATATATATAGAACTTAGGGTTTCAAAATTATGTATACGTTTTTCCCTATTTAGCCCTCTTTTTCTTTGCTTGGAGAGGGATGTTGTGGTTCCAGGGTGGAGATTACATATAGTTGTAACTTGTGAGATGATCTGGGTTTGGCTATTAAGTAGTCATCTTAGGGTTAACAAGATGAGCCCCTTGTACTCAGTCAAAATGGCTCATGTATAAACCATTAGGGATCAATGGACTGAAGAAAATGGAGAAGAGAAGGGTTAGGATTGGAGAGATATAAGTTTAAATTAAGAAGAAAAATTGGGTATAATGATAGTAGAGGGGTAAGAACAGTTTAGAGGAGAAGTATGTGTAATAGGAAGGGACTAGAGACCTTGTTTCAGAGTGTAAGAGGTAGAAAAGTATTTGAAGAAAGATTATGTAAGGAAAACCTTAGAAATCTAGATGAAAATAGGAAAAGAAATTATATATATATGTTTATTTGGGAGAATTGCTGATATTAGAAAAAGTTTTATTGAAAGACTATTAGAAAGTAGATTAACCTAAGATAATTTCTGTGATTATTATGTTTACATACATAGAAGGCCTTACTTTGTGTGTAGACCCAGCTCTGACAGAGTAGTAGTACAATGTGAAGAGAAGCAAAGAGGAAGGAATGAGAGGAAAAAAATTAAAATTAGGAAATTGAAAAGTGGAAAAAGAACTAAATAATAGTGAAAAAATAGAAGATTTAAGTAAAATAGCAGATCCTAAGAACACAACTAAAAAAAAAAAACACAGAAACAAAAAACAATCAAACATTTAAAAAGAAAAACCTAAAAAAATCTAAAGAGTGAGTTTTTCAGCTTGTTTGGGGGAGATTGATTCTCCCCCACATGGTCCTCTAAGCCGATTCCTGATAAAACCTTGTATGCCTTGCAGTAGTCCACTTTCCTTGTGGCTTGGTTGTAGCCAGATGGCCTTTTGACAAGGGAAGGTGACTGCTACCTAGAATCCCACGCTCAGGTCTGATGGTGCGGAGTTGGAGGAATTGAACTTTATAGTCTGATATCACAAGTGTAGCTGTGTTCCCAGGCTTTCCCAGGTAACCACTGGAGGTTTAAAAACAGAGCTTCGATCTGTGTTCACCTCTGATATGATCCTTCCCTTTTGGGCTGGTGCTTGAGTCAGAGGCCTTTGGGATCCTAGAGAATTGCCACCCCCGGGAGTGGACCCAATTGGGTTATTTACAAGATCCGTAGCTGGTGGCGCATTGGACCGCAGAGCATGTTTTGTGGTGGCCAGGATGGTTATGGTGGGTTCTCAAGGTCTGGGCGTTGTCAGGACCAGGTGGGAGGGTTGGCGTCTGCACCAGCAGAAGGGTCTTACTCTACAGGGCAGGGAGTCTGGGTGCTGGGAGGATCAAGGGGAGCTTGGGGTGGTGGGCTGTGGTGGGTGGCAGCAGTGCTGGGCGGCAGCAGCGGTGGTGGGTGGGGCAGCTGCCAGCAGCTGCAGGGTTGAAGATGCGGGCATAGCTTGGTAGGGTGGGCAGAGCCCGCAGAATGATGCCACGGTGGCTGTGGGAGCCCAGGGTCGGCACCCAGTGGCAGCAGAGAGGGAGCGGGTCCTGGCAGAGGGCCTACTTGATGAGGGGGGTGTTGGCCGGTGGGGCAAGGGGGTTGGTGGCCTGCAGGCCATGTGCAGAAGTGGAGGGGGCAGGGGGATCCCGCTGGCACTGCTGGCACAGGACCTTATGTTGGCTCCAATGGCGACTTGGGGGCGCTTACCTGGTGGTGTCAATTTCCGGCAGTTGCAATGGCTGACTTTGCTTCTCCATAGCCTCCCAGCCGGCAGGTTGGAGCGCAGCTCTGCTTGCCAACTCCAGAGTCTTCACAGGATTCCTTCCTAACTTTCTGTGGATCTGGTGTTGAGTGCTTTCTTCAGTTTATGGATGCTTCTTTGCTTAAAATCTGCAGAAATTCCAGTGTGTGTGTGTGTGTGTGTGTGTGTGTGTGTGTGTGTGTGTGTGTGTGTGTGTGTGTGTGTGTGTGTGAGACATTTTCTTGATCCATTCATCTACTGAGGGGCATCTGGGTTGCTCCCATATCTTAGCTATGGTAAAAATAATGCTGTGATAAACATAGTTGTGCTGGTAGCTTTAGTATGGTCTTGTTTGTGATCATTTGGGTAAATGCATAAAAGTGGGATTGCTGGGTCATAAGGGAGCTCTATGTGTAGTCTTTTGAGGAACCTCCATACTGCTTTCCAAAGTGGTTGAACAACTTCAGAAAGATTGACACAGCCCCATTTGTTAGGAAATAGAAAGAAAAAATAGAAAAAATTATATTAAGTGAAGTAAGCCAGATTCAAAGAAACATAGGTCCCATGTGTCCCTTATCTGCAATAACTAGTATATGTCTAGGACAAGCAGAAAAGGTCAAAAGCTATGTGCATATGACCATATAATCTGATGCTAAGCGAAATGAACCCCAACATAGAGACACAAATGGTTTTACCTTTGTGGTTGTACTATGTACATGTTAATGTACTATGTGATTTTTTTTTTGTTTCTTTGTGTGTTCTTCCCCCATGGTACAACCCCTGTTGTCACTGTATTTGATTTCCGTATCCTGAATCTTGTATATACATTTTTCTAATTTGGGGAGGGGAAGGGAAATAACAAAACGCTAAAATAAGGATACAGGATGACCCATTGTAACAATGACATGTACAAGACAGTATATTGAAAATGAACTTTACAACTTTGTGGTGGGGTGGGGGGGTGGGGTGGAAGGTGGGGAGGTGGGGAAGAAAGGAATGGTAGGGGAAAATAAAGGAGGGTGTAACAATGCTTGATAGGAAATGGACTCATTACCTTACTAATGTAACTGTATCCCCTTTGTACAGTATCTTTACAATAAAAAATATAGATTAGGAACAATAAAAGAAAACCTGCAGAAAGTCTCAGTGCTGCCGCTTAGCAGGAGTTTCACGCACTATTTTACTTTTCACCTTGCTTATTTGCCCGTTGAAATATTTCTTTTGTAGTAGGAAAGGTCTGTAGATATTTAGAGTTTGATTGGAATGGATCTCTTGAGGTAAAGTGTGTGCTGTGACACTAGACCTTAGTTTGGTGAGGGACACATAATGGGACTCCCTGTGAGAGTGTCGCCATCTTGAATCTCCCCAATTCCTGAATTTAGAGGAAATGGCTTTCATTTTCACCACTAAGTATAATACTGGCTGTAGGTTTGTCATATACAGCCTTTATTATATTGAGGAATGTTCCATGGATTCCTAGTTTTTCCAGACCGTTTATCATAAAGGGGTGTTGGATTTTGTCAAATGCTTTTTCTGCATCTATTAAGATCATCATGTTGTTCTTATCCTTGCTCTTGTTGATGTGATGAATTATATTGTTTTGTGTATATTGAACCAGATTTGCATCCTTGAAATGAATCCTGTTGGATTGTGGTGTATGATTCTTTTGATGAGTTGTTGAAGTTGATTGGCCAAGATTTTGTTGAGAAGCTTTGCATCGATATTCGTCAAAAAAAAAAAAAAAAAATGGGTCTATAGTCTCTTTGATGAGTCCCTGCCTGGTTTGGGGGTGAAGGTTATGCTGGCTTCATAAAAAGAATGTGGTAGTGAATTTTTCTTTCAATTTCATTAAAGAGATGGAGGAGTATTGGTGTGAGTTCTGCTTTGAAGGCCTTATAGAATTCAGCTGTAAATCCAAGTGGTCCTGGACTTTTCTTGGGTGGGAGGTCTTTTATTGCTGCTTCTATTTTGATGCTTGATATGGGTCTGTTAAGTTGGCTTAAACCATCGTAGTTTAGTTTGGGCATATCAATATTTGCCAGAAATTTGTCTAATATATCTTTCAGATTCCCAAACTTATTAGCATAAAGGTTTGAGAAGTATCCCCTTATTATATTCTGAGTCTTGGCTATTTCTGTAGTGATGTTCCATTCTCATCTCTGAGTTTATTTGGGTGTGTTCTCTTTTTTTCTCATAAGATTTGCTAAGGGTCTGTCAATTTTATTAATTTTTTCGAAGAACCAACTCTGTTTTGTTCATTCTTTCTAGAGTTTTTGGACTCTAATTCATTTAATTCGGATTTAATTTTAATTATTTGGGGTTTAGCTTGTTGCTCTTTTTCAAGGAGCTTTAGGTGCCTCATTAAATTGTTGGTTTCAGATCTTTCCAATTTGTTGATGTAGAAATTCAGAGCTATATAAACTTGCCTCTGAGTACTGCCTCTGCTGTGTCCCAGAGGAACTGGTAATTTGTGTGCACATTTTTGTTGAATATCATGAACATTTGGATTTCCTTTCTAATCTCTTCCATGACCTACTGGTGGTTCAACAGTGTGTTGTACAGCCTCCATGTGTTACAGGATTTCCTTTGGTGGCTTTTGGTGTTCAATTCTAATTTTATTCCCATGTGGTCTTAGAGAATGCAGGGCATAATTTCAATGTTGGACAGATTTGCTTTATGGCCTGGAATGTAGTATATTTTAGAAAATGTTCCATGTGCTGCTGAGAAGAGGGTGTAATCTGATGCAGCTGGGTGAAATATTCAGTAAATGTCTAGTAAGTCTAGTTGATCTATGCAGATTTTAAGATCCAAGGTTTCTCTGTTGAGCTTTTGCTGGGTTGATCTATCTAGTGGGGATAGTGGTGTGTTAAAGTCCCCAACAATTAATGTCTTTGAATCTATGTGAGATTTAATGGAAAGTAGTGTTTCTTGGATAAAGTTATTTGGTGAATAAATATTTAGAATCGTAATATCCTCCTGAAGGAGAGATCCCTTAATTAGTATGTAGTGACCTTCTTTATCAGTTCTCATTGATTTTAATATGAAGTCTACTTTATCTGATGTTAGGATTACAACTCCCACTGGTTTATGGGGGCCATTTGCTTGATATATTTTACTCCAGCCTTTCACTTTCAGAATATGTTTATTTTTGTGGGCAAGGTGTGTCTCTTGAAGACAGACAATAGAAGGATCTTGCTTTTTCATCCAACTGGACAATCTTTGTCACTTAATTGGAGAGTTAAGACCATTAACATTAAGGGTTAGGACTGAGAGGTGTTTGTCTGTCCCTATCTTTTTATTCATTTTTTGGAGGGAGAGGAAGTTGTGCCTTGGCTGTTCTTGTTGTGATTACGTATTTCTCTGTTATAGACTACTTCACTGCTATATTCTGTTCTTGTTGGTTTTCTATATGTAGAACGTCTTTGAGAATTTTTTGAAGAGCTGGTTTGGTAGCCATATATTGCTTCACATTTTCCTTGCTGTGGAAGGTTTTTATTTGTCCTTGTACTATGAATGAGAGCTTAGCTGGGTAGATTATCCTGGTTGATAGTTATTTGACTTTAGTGCAGGCATACCTCTTTCCAGGCCATCCTTGGTATTATGGTGTCTGCTGAGAAGTCTGAGGTAATTCTGATTGGGTTACTTTTATATGTGATTGTTCTCTTCTTCCTGGAAGCTTTAAGAATTCTTTCTTTAGTGACCATTGAGCAGGTAGGGATTATAATATGTTGGTGGGATGACCTGTTCTGGTCTGGTCTATTTGGGGTTCTAAAAGCTTCTTGTATCTGGATAGGGCCTGTCCTTTTGTATATTTGGGAAGTTCTCTGCTAGGATTCTGCTGAATATATTTCCTGATCCCTTGGCTTCCCTCTCCAGGCCCTCTTGCATATCTATTATTCTGAATGTATCCTGTATTTCCTGCAGTGATCTGTCATGCTTCTTAGTTTTGTTATGAATGATTGTGTGCACTTTCTCTATGGAGTCTAAACTGTCCTCAGCCTTCAATATTCTTTCTTTGGCCTCCTCCATTCTACTTTGAAGGCTTTTTAGCCTTCAAAGATGTTTATCATCTTTCCTTCTTGCTGGTCTTTCTTAATGGTGGACAGATCTTTATTAAAGTTTTCTTTTAAGTCTTGAATAAATTGCCTTACCTCCTGAAGTTGGTTATCAGACTTCTCTTGCCACTCCTTAATCTCGGTTCTTATCTTTTCATTAGCTTCTTTCTCCCTCTGCTGGGGTTCCTCTATCTTTTTATTTGTGGAGGTCATGAAGTCATCTATTAGCTTCTGGCTGGCCTCATCACATTCTCTGATAACCCTATGCAGGGTGTCCAATTGTTCATTCAGCAGGTTTACCAGCTTTTAGTCTATCTTGAGCATTATCCTCTAGGTCATTCTGGGACTGCTCTGTAGCTTGTTTATGTAGAGATGGTGTTGGGGTCTGTTGATTGGCATGTTTCTTGTGTTTCTGTGGTTAGTTCTACCTATTTGGAGACAAGAGCCACACTGGTATGACAGTAGGACAGTCTTTTAGGGCCAGAGCTAACCTGTTGTCATGTACATGTATCTTAGGGTTTCAGAGTTATGGGTAGGTGTTTTCCTGTTTAGCTCTCTTTTTCTTTGCTTGGAGAGGGACATTGTGACTTCGGGATCAAGATCACGTATAGTTGTAACTTTTGAGACAATCTGTGTTTGGCTGATAATTAGTTGGCTCCTTAGAGTTAACAGGATAGGCCCCTTGTACTCAAAATGGTCAAATGGAACCAATTTTGTAGTCAAATATAGAACCAACTGTAAGTTGAGTCAGATATAAGTCTGACTCAATGGGCTGGGTCAGATGGAGAAGTGAAGGGTTAGGATTGGAGAGACATGAATTTAAGTTCAGAAGAGAACTTGGGTATAATGATAGTAAATGGGTAAGAACAGCTTAGGGGATAGTAAATGGGTAAGAACAGCTTAGGGGAGGTGTATATGTAGTAGGAGAAGAATAAAGACCTTGTAAGAGGTGGAAAAGAATTCAAAGAAAAGTTATGTAGGGAGTAGCTTAGAGATCGAGATAAAGGTAAGAAAAAGAAGTTATATGTAAGTGTATTTGGGAGACTTGCTGAGATTAGAGAAAGATTATTCAGATATTATTGGAAAGTCACTTAATCTAAGTTAATTCCTGTAATTATTGTTTACATACATAGAAGGAGTCCTTCCTTTGTGTATAGCTCTAGGCAGCGTAGCTCTGATGGAGTAGTAGTATAATGTGGAGAGAGAGGAGAAAGGGAGAGTGAGAAGAAAAGAAAGAAGAAAAAACTTAGAAATTGGGAAATTGGAAAATGGAAGAAGAAACCAAATAATAATGAAAAATAGAAGCTTTAAGTGGAATAGCAAATCCTAAATCACAATACACATAAGTAACACATAGAAATAAAAACAAACAACAAATGATCAAACATAAAAACTAACAAAACAAAACAAAAACAAGAATAAAAAACTAAAGGATGGGTTTTTCTGATTCTTTGGGGGAGCGTTAGTCTCCCAGCAGTTCTCAGAGCAGATTCCTGATAGAACCTTGTATGCCTTGCTGTAGCCCACTTTCCTTGCGGCTTGGTAGAGAGCAGATGGCCTTTTGATGGGGGAGGGTGCCTGTTGTCTAGAGTCCCACTCTCAGGCCTGGTGGCAGGGAGTTTTGGGGGTTTCAGGTTTGCTATCTTAGGCCTGCAGCTGTGTTCCCAGGCTTTCCCAGGTAGCCACAGGAGCCTTAGGAACAGAGCTTATGTCCATGTTCTGTTCCGGTGTGATCCCTCCCTTTTGGAAGGGGGCTTGGGTCAGAGGGCTTTGGGATCCCGCAGGGAATTGCCACCCCCAGGAAGTGGATCCAGTTGTGTTACTCACATGATCTGTAGTTGGTGGTGTGCTGGACCACAGAGCCTGTGCTGTGGCGGCTAAGATGGAGTTGGCAGGTTCTCAGTCAGAGGGTCAGGGCGTTGGCAGGTCCAGGTGTATGGCGGGGGATGGCTCTGCTGATGCTGAAGGGTCTCCTTTGTGGTGGTGTGGGGAGTCCTGGCGTTGGGAGGACCGGTGGAGGTTGGTGCGGCAGGCTAGTGTGGACTGCTGGGGGCCATGCTGGTCTGCAGCAGAGGCGGTGGGTGGGTGGTGGCGGGCCTTGGGGTTGGCTGCCTGTGGCTGCTAGGTGTGTCAGAGGAGATGCCTGTAGCATCTTGGTGGTGCAGCAGCTGTGAGAGCCTGGGGTCTGTGCAGGGTGGCAGCAGGGAAGGAGCAGGTCCCAGCAGAGTGGCCAGTTGGCAAGGCAGTTAGCCTGTAGCGTAGAGGGATGGATTGGCTGTGGCTGCGGTTTCCTGGGGGCCTTGTGTGGGGTTGGCGGGGCCCACGGGGATCCTGCCAGCACTACAGGCACGGGCTGACTTTGGGGGCTTACCCAGTGGTGCCAATTTCTAGTGATTGTAATGGAAGTATTGCTGAATTTGCCTCTTCCCTGTAGCCGTCGGGGGGTGAGGGGGGGGCGGGGATGGGGGTCGTTTGCCAGCTGGGAGGTCTTCACCAGATTCCCTCCTAACTTTCCGTGCGTCTAGTGTTGAGTGCTTTCTTAGGTTTCAGGGTGCTCCTCTGCTTAAAGTCTGCAGAGTCCAGGCAAGGCATGGCATGGAGCTGCACGGTGCAGCTGCTCCACAGGGGTCCCGTTCACTGTTTCTCTTTTCCCTTATTTGCCCGCTAGGATCGTCCTCTTGTATTAGAAAAAGTCTTTAGGTATTTAGAGTTTGATTGGAGTGGATCTCTTGAGGTAAAGTGTGGCTGTGCCCCTAGATCTTCTTTTGGTCAGAGACACGTGGTGGGGCTACCTGTGAGAGCGCCGCCATCTGCTAAGTCCAACGTCAATAATATTTTTTAAAATATATTTATGAGGCAAAGATTATTCATTTTTCTGAGTTAAATCTTATATGTCTTTCAGAGGGTCACAAAATAGGAGTTGGAGCTGTGATTTGGACAGAAAGGAAATCTGTAAGTATGAAAATACGTCTTTTGATATTTACTCTGGAATTTTAGTGAGGTTTACAGCATATTCCAAACTATTTTAAATACTTATCATTGATGTCATTCAAATCACAATATGAAGAATTCATATAAACTAATAAGAAACAGCAACTGAAGTAAGAATTTCTATGATTATGTGTAAATACTGAAAAGTAAAGATTTTGTTGTTGGTTATGTGGCTTGAATTCGGTCTGGGCCCTCTCCCTGAGCTTTCTTGTTCAAGGCTAATACTCTACCACTTGAGCCACAGCTCAGTTTCTGGCTTCTTGGCAGTTTAGTGGAGATAAAGGTCTCACAGGCTTTCCTGACCAGGCTGACTTCAAACACGATCCTCAGATCTCAACCTCCTGAGTAGCCAGGATTATGATGCCTAGTTTACAATAGCATCAACAGAAATGGCCTGTTCAGAAAACTCACTGTAATTGGTCCACACACTTTGCAGAAAGTTGTGATGGAACTGGCGCAATGTACTTTGTAGGATGTGGTTATAATACCTTTCCTGTTGGATCCGAGTATGCTGACTTCCCACACATGGGTGACAAACAGAAAGACAGAGAGATAAGGAAATTCTCATACATTGTACATTCGAGACAGAATGTCTTGAGAGTTAGGTATGAGATAACTTTTGAGTATACTTTTATTTTAAATAACAAAGGCTCATTGAAAATAGTTTCCTTTGGTGGTAATTTGTTTCCCTTATGAAATTCTAATAAGAAACATTATTTTCAGGAATATAATTTTGATTAAAGTCTGTCTTGCTGCTGAATCTGAAGCCGTTGTCAGACCTTCCGATTGATTGAGCAAATCTGTTTAATTTTCTTCCTTCCCTCTCTTATACTAAAAGTTCATCCTTAGAGTTTTTTAATTAAATATTTTTATTGTAAAGATACTGTACAGAGGAGTTATAGTTACATGAGTAAGGAAATGAATACATTTCCTGTCAAGCATTGTTACCCCCTCCTTTGCTTTTCCCCTATTCCTTCCTGTCCCACCTCCCCAACTCCTTCCTTGCCTCTCCCCGCATCCTTAGAGTTTTGTTCAGATTCTCATATTTTTAGCTTTAGTATTTTCTTTTGTTTCCTAAGTCTAGAGAAAATGTGTTTATATTTATAAACATACAGGCTTTATTATAAAAGATCTTTTTGTTATAGATTACAGCTAGAATTTCCTCCTTTTAAGGTTAATTTAGGTCACTTCCACAAATCCACCTCAGCATTTACAGCTAAGGGGGTGTTATGGGATTAACAAAAAAAACATCTAAGCCTTCACATAATGGCTCCTGTCCTGGGAGAACTAAAAGGGCAGGGCCTCTAAAGCTAAATCCATCTAATGAGATGAATTTGGTGGAGAGGAAACAAGCACTGTAAACCTTGAGGGACAACTTTGGACAAAGGAAGAGCTGTAGGGAGGAGCTGGCTTTTAAGCTGAGTTTGAAAAGATTGCTAGATTGTGGCTACTTGAGATATCCTTCAAGTTTATATATTATCAGAAAAGTCATTCTTGCTTCTAACATCAGCCACAGTCTAAAGGTAGGCTGGATTTGGACACATGGTAAATGCCGTTCACAGGATAGGCTGGCACTGGACAAGAGAGGACTTTGTGTTAGCTCTTCCTTGGTAGGTGGTGAGAGGTGGAATTCTGTTGGCAGAACCACACTATATAGACTATCGTGGTAGACCATACATAGACCGTAAATACACTATATATAGACCATTGATAATATAGGTGTATTGTTTGAACAGGCTAGATGCAAAGGAGTCACATGAACAGAAATGAGAGTATTCTCATTGTGGGACACTATGCCTCAGAAAACAACCTAAGGAAGGATTTTTTTTTGGTGGGGGGGTCCGGTCGTGAGGCCTGAACTCTGGGCCTGGGCGCTGTCTCTCAGCTCTTCAGCTCAAGGCTAGTGCTCTACCACTTGAGCCACAGCACCACTTTTGGCTTTTTTTCTTTTTGCTTATGTGGTGCTGGGGAATCGAACCCAGGGCCTCAGGCATGAAAGGCAAGCGCTCTACCACTGAGCCACCTTCCCAGCCCAGGAAGGATTTATTTTGGCTCACAGTTTCAGAGGTTTCAGTCTGTGGTCACTTGGCTTGGTTACTTTTTAGGCCTGTATGCAGTGAGGCAAGTCTTGATGGCAGAAAGGCATAGCAAAGCACAGTGATATTTCATGGCTACCAGGAAACAGAGTAAATGAATGAAGAAGGGCATGGTGAGACATGAGCCCAATGACCTACTTTCCCCTTCTAGGCCCCACCTCTGAAAGGTTACACTGTCTCCCAGTAATGCTATCATATTACATGAATCTATCAATGCATTAACCAAATGGTTAGGTCAGAGCCCTCCCTATCCAGTCACCTCTTAATAACTGGATCCACCAGCTGGCAGACATTTCATATTCAAACCATATCAGAGAGTCTCAACTAGAGATATGGATATGGATGTGAAAGAATTGAAGACAGCTAGCTGAGAGCAGTGTGAACTCAAGAACTTGAACTTGGAATCCATCTAACCTTAGACAACAGCAATCCTTAGTCCTATATTACTCCAGTGGGCAAAATTTCACCAAAAGTCTCCTCTATTCTTGTGTTTCTCCTCCTCGTTACAGGCTTACCAGTCTATATTGTACAGAGGTATGACAAAGTCATACCCAAATGTTTGTTGAATATATCATCCTATGATGGAGAAAGGTTAAAAGAATTACAACTCAATCAAACTTCTAATTTTAATTTATTCTTTAGGATGCATTTCTTAGATGTCTTTTGGATCTCAGTTAAGGGTTCCACAATGCTTTGATATCTTATTTGATATCTCTTAATGAGTTTGAACCCCAACTTCAAGTATTATCATAAAGAGGGTAAGAAAGAATACTAGAGGGTGAATTTGATCCAAGTACATTATATGTATTGTATCACATTGTAGCCCTTTTGTACAATTACCATATACTAATAAAAAGAGAGAAAAGAAGAACTTACAAAGCATTGTTTTCTTTTTTAAATCCCATGTTCATCCCCTCTTTCTCTCCCTCAAACATCAGTCTGTGTTTTCATTTGCTTTGTAATCTGTTACTGACCATCTTACCAATGTAATTGGTAATTGTAATAATTGTCATGTTTTTACATATTTTGAATATTCACTAATTAGGAATAAGACAATGTTACAAATCTTTTTCAAGCAGCTCAACATTAAAGATTTCTCTAAAAAATAACTTTCCCTCTCAGAAACTACTTGCATATATTTTGTGAATTTTTATAGGTATTAAGAAATAAAATGTACTCATTGCCTTACTCATGTAACTGTAGCCCCTCTGTACAGCATCTTTACAGAAAAATTTTTAAAAATCTAAAAAAAATAAATAAAACCAGAAGAAAGAAGTATGATTTTTGTGACCAAGTGCCCTTGTGATGAATGTGTACCTTTAATTAAAGATGCAGATATAAAAAAAATCTATGCAGGGGATGTAGATGTTGGTAAAAAAAAAAAAGGCAGACATTTCTTATATGAAGTTTGGGAAATGCAGGGTGTTAGCAAATTTACGGTAAGTAGATATACTTTTTCTTCAAAGCATGCATCTTATTATGTTGTTTGAGACCCTGTTTCAGCAGATGATTATAATTGAGATCATTTTATGTAAAAGCATATATCTATAAATGTTTGCCAAGGATTTCTGCCTTATGAATTAATGTTGCTGTAGAGTGTGCACTGATCTTGTGTATCCGGAGCCAGTAGATCCTTTGGTGCCATCTGGTGGGTTGATAACAGAAAAGTTCTAACTCCCCTCTTCCCTCACACTCAGTGGACAAAGGTAAATGATAGAAGACTAGAAGACATGTCCATACACACATTTCTCAGAAGAAAAATGGGGGGGAAATTATAATTTCATATTTGATAGTTCAAAAAAGCAGTTCATGAAAAATTCAGAATTTTATCTTTTTATATTTCTTTACTACTGAGATTTTTTAAAGTTGTTTACTTATGTGTATGTGCTTGTATGCTGGTCCTCGGGCATGAACTCAGGATCTGGGCACTATCTCTGAGCTTTTGTGATCAAGACTAGCACTCTACTACTTGAACCACAGTTCCACTTGTGACTTTTTGGTTGTTAACTGAAGATAAGAGTGTCAAATTGGCTTTGAATTGCAATCCTCAGATCTCAGCCTCTGAATAGCTAGAATTATAGGCATGAGGCACTGGCACCCAGCTTAAATGTGTTTAATTTAGAAGCACTCTTAAGCATACAAAAAAGTTCTAAGACCTCTACAAGGAAAATTTTTTACAAGATGTTAACAGGATACCAAATCCATTTTATTTCCTTGAATAAGGAATTAGCATATAACTACAGTAAAGCCACAAAACAAAACAACAAAAAATAACTCTGATACATTTCCTCAATTAGTCCAAAGATTTCAGCCAAGGCTTACTGCTAGCTGTCCCAGTAATGATTTACATAGTATTGCTTTTGACATCCAGTAATCCTAACATTTAATGTAACACTTAAATACTAGAATTTACAATGATAGAAAAAGCATATGAAAGAACTGCTTAACATTTCTGTTATGTATATCAGTTTGCGTCCAGGGTGCCTGGAACATAAATATACTGAGTGTATATGTGCTTGTATATATATGTATATATGCATATATATTATGTTATTCCATAACTCATACATAGCACTGTTAATACACTGCTACATATTCTGTGTTGTTAAAATTTGCATGACTCTAAGGTTTTACAATTATCAAAAGCCTTTTTATAAGTAATCTTAAATAAGTCCACATTTTTCTGGTTTTCATTTTCTCTGTCCAAGCTAATAAGTTTTAGTGATTTGATGTGCTTCAAACATGTGTCTTTAAATTTTTTTTCTCATGTAACTTCCAACCTCTTGTAAGTTCTCTCTCTTGGTGTTGACCTAGTGGCCTAGCAAGACCTTTGTAGTTGAGCCGTTAATGATTCTGATGGAGACTCTAGCCAGGTAAGGAAAGAAGGAAGGCTATACTCTGAAGTATTGATCAGAAGCCATTTTCTCTTCTGCTGCTCCAGGTTTCTCTAGATGTTTAGTTTTCCCTAATTTCCTTCTGAGTGGTTGAGATAGAATAGTAGACTGGGGATGTATATAGTTTGTTATATGATATAAAACAATATAGCATACAAACATTAACCTATATGATATTACATGAAAAGGCATGATAATGTTGGCTACAGTTTCGTTCTTTAATAATGAGGCTTTCTCTAGAAATTATGTAACTCAGTAGCACCTGCAGAAGAATCTGTTGTACAAGAATTCTGTGATGAGGAGCCTGGCCAGCAGAGGTTCTGATTCCATCACTGCCTTTAGTTACTGGGTAATATATGAGGTACTGCCCTTTGCTAGTCTCCACTTTCTTACATACAAGGTGAAAGTAAGGGCTCTTGAAGATCCTTTCTTTCAAGAGTTTTGACTCTGATTCTATACACTGTAATCAATCAGTGGTACCATTAGGATCATTCAGTGTAGCATTATTAGGCCCTTGGTAATATGAACACACATGCTATTCTATTACAAAGCTGTTTTGATGTTTAAAAGGAGGAAACTGAAATGCTATTTAACTTCTTTTAAAATATTTGTATTATCTTACAGTGTCAGATGAATCCATTTGAAGCTTATAGTCTTGAACAAAATGAGCCTGAAAAGAAAGAAAGTAAGTATTTACAAGTCCTATATTAAGGGTAGCTTTGCTGTTGAGAACAGTGGTTAAATAGTGAACTTTAAATAGCAGGTGATGGAAATTAGTATGGGGGGATTTTTTTGCCATTCAATTTGCTCATTTGCGTATACACTAAATACAAGGTGTGTGGAAAGTGGTAATTAGTGATTACTCCAATAGAATCTGCATTTTAATACAAATAATATATACAAATTGAATTTATAAATTTAGTTTGTACAAAGCAGTAAATAACAATACTCTTATTTACCAACACAAAAGCTTCCTGGGTATAAGAAAAGGAAAATGATTTATTTAGTATGGATGGATCTAGAACAAAATAATAAGACATATGTATTTATCTCTATCTCTGTATGTATCTATGTAGATTATCTCTAAATCTATGTTCCTCAGCAATGTTACGATAATGGAAAGATCTATTTATTGAATAATCTATAACTAAGAATCATCATATCTAATATGTGGATTATTTATTGTGTTATTTATATTAACATAACTGTTTTAATGTATTATCTTTGGGAGATCTTACCCTTATTTAGGTACATAGTTTTGAACATTTATGCTGTATAAGAATTATAACAATATTTGGTTAACAATATAATATTACTGAAAATGGTTGCTGTGTTACAACTGTATTCTAGGTAAAAGTTTTCCTGATTTAAAAAAAAAAAGATTTACCCTGAAAAATCAAGAACTAGAAAGGTCTCTGAAAATGTAAATGTATTGATTATTTGTGTTCTGAATTAGCATTATTCAGATCAGGAAATAAAGGAAAACATATGGACCTGACAGTGCTTGAGGAGAAAAATTATAATGTTCCGGTTATTAGAGAAAAGGCTACAGAAAGAACTACTCCTATAAAGATGAACTGCTTTATCTGCATTAAAATTAAGAACTGCTCATCAAAAGATACCATTGGGAGAGCCGTGGAATAGAAGACATTTGTCCACTTACAGTCAACAGAGGGCATGCACCCAGCATTTATCCTTCCCAGCTCTCTAAGGAAAGACAGGAAGCCATGCCTGGGGTAAAGTCCTGAGACTGGGAGGAAGGCATCAGAGGACAGCTGCTGCTTTGCTGGCCATGTTTCATTTGTTGATGTAGCGGGGGTGAGTGTATGTTTGCTTTGTGACAGTTCACTAAACTGTTTGTGTTTTTAATGCATTTTTGAACAAGAGTTTTATATCAAATAATATACTTATCTCCTTTTCAAGTAAACAGCTTTATTGAAGTATAATTCACGTATTATAAATTAACCTTTTTGTATGTGGGCTCGCCTGTCCTGAGTCTTAAACTCAAGGCCTGGGTGCTGGGCTCTACCACTTAAGCCACCGTTCCACTTCTGCCTTTTTTGTGGTTAATTGGAGATAAAGAGTCTCACAGACTTTCCTGGCTAGGCTGGCTTCAAACCATCATCCTCAGCTTCTGGAGCAGCTAGGATTGCGGGCAGGAGCTACCAGCACCTAGTTTAAATCAACTGTTTAAAGTACAGAATTAATTGGCTACTAGCCTCTCCAGATCTCTAAAAGCATTACCCCAACCTAATTTAGAATGTTTTCATTACCTCACAAAGAAGCCTCATACCCATTTTAGTCATTCTCTATTGCATCTACCCCACCCCAGGTAGCCTCTAATCTTTTCTATGGATTTGTCTGGTCTGCCCATTTCACTTACATGTACTCATCCAGGATGTGCTTTTATTCTGCTGAGAAGTAGACAGAAAATCAAATAGGTGAAGGCTGAACCCCCGCTTTACTGCTAGAGTGAGGACAGCTTTTGGCCACACCTTTCTGTCCAGCTTGTTAGGGAATTGCTGCCTCCTTTCCTCTCAGTGCTGGTAGCAGGAACAAAAGGAAGAGATGAAGACCAACTCTCCTTGGGGAACATTCTTTTCAGAGCCACTGGAGCTTCAAGAAAATAAAAATATCCAGAAATCCATACTCAGAAAAAAAGAGAGACATTTTGTTAGCGTCAGACTAGTAGCAGTACAAAAACTAAGCCAGAGTTAGCTTAAGGACAAAATCCCGTAGAATCTGGGACTTTGAAAGTAAGTGTGGGGGCTGCTGAAAGATAGGTAAACTGAACCTGAGACTCCTACATGAAACTGGAGTCCTTGGAGGAAGCTAGAAGACTCCCACTCAAAGAAGTAAAGGGATATTTTATCAGAAGGAAAAGACAAGTGTAAGGTCTGAGTTTATAATTGAAAAGTCAATAAAACAACAACAAAAACCAAAAGTCATGAATAAGAGTAAAGAGAACCATCAAACAGGACTTCCTGTTCAGGAGTCATCATCTTGTCTAAGGACAAGATGCTTTTGAGAAAATGAAGCCAAGCCCAGTAGTTCATGCTTGTAATTCCAGAACTCCGGAGGCAGTGGCAGGTTGATTGAGAGTTTAGCCTAGGCTCCATCATGAGACTCTATCTCAACACAAAAGAAAACATCATGGAATGAATAAAGCCAGTGTTTATCACTGGATACACTGTTGATAGTCCAGTCTTTAATATGGGGCATAGACCATGAGTTAAAGGATGCATGGCATCCCCACTAGAGAGGGTCAAGCACATGAATCCAATATAGTTACATATCTCTCTCTCTCTCTCTCTCTCTCTCTCTCTCTCTCTCTCTCTCTATATATATATATATATATATATATATATATATATATATATATGTCAATAGAATACATGTCTATGTTAAGCTGGAAATGGTGCTATAGCCAAGTGGTAGATAGTAGCCTTGAGGGAAAGAAGCTCATGGACAGGCCCTGAATTCAAGCCCCAGTATTGGTTTAAAAAAAACAAACTCCTGTGTTTTGATCTTTTGTGTTCAGAGCTCTACTATTCTTTATATATTAGTTCTTTGCTTCAAAAAGAATTCTATTCTTTGACTCCATTTATACAAAGTTGTTATGAAGAGTAACCAATATACTGCCTAGAAAAAGTATATTGCTCCTGACATGTTCTTCTCTTACTCTGTTCAATGGAAGGAAGGAAGTTATCCACAGATCTTTCAGTGAAAAAATTTAGATACAATGTCAAAGGCTCAAGGAACTCCTGAGAGCGATCACACATCTGCATCTCTTTTTCTTCTTTCTCTCTACTTGTTTATCTTTTTTCCTGTGTCAGTATTGGATTTTGAGCAGTAGCTGGACTGCTTTTAGCAAGTTTCTTAATTTTGAGACAAACCTCATTCCTTTCGTGCTTAGATATATTTTGGACAGAGTTTCCTGTGTGACCAGGCATCACACTGTGATATTCCTACCCATATCTCCTAGTGGCTGGGATCTCATCATGTCTGTGCCCCATTGCTTTACCTCTTTTAACATTTTACCATATGTGTTTGTGCAGGGCTGGGGTATTTCTTTCATTCTGCCTTTATAAATATGGATATATGTATATATATAATATGATATGCATATGATATGGTATGTGATATGTGATGTATATATGATATATATACTACATATATGTGATATATATCATATATACTTACAGACATATTTAGAATGTTCTTGGATTTTAACTCATGTTCTACCATGTTTTTATTGTTTCATGTTTCAGTTGATCCCACATTGGGAAGTATTGACACTTTACAATCCTACTTGACCCATCTCAATGTTTCTAGAACACTGGGGCTCTCTGGGCTGGGTAGGCCATAAACCAAGGCTATGGAATAACTTCAGCAGGGCCACCAGGAAAATCCTTCACTCTGGCATTAGTGCTTAAAGTGCCTTTTTACTCATTGCATGCTTCACACAGCGTGGGTAGGTAAGTACCAACAGATATGGAACACTGACCAAGTCCAGGCCTTCGGCCCAGCCACCCAACCAAGCCCTGGAAGAACTTGTAAAGCAGAGGATCCATGAACAGCAGACCATTGTCCATTGCTTATTCTGATTGCTCTGTGAATCTCCAGTAGAAAGCCAATCCAGACCTGTCAGCCTGAGCCTCCCCAGTGCTCTTGGTGGTGTGTCTATTTCCATGGCTTTCTGTCAATCCACAAACATGGGAGGTGCAAGTTTTCTTTAAGTGAGAAAATCAGAAAAAATATGGCAATTTGTAACTGTCAGAAATTTGGATGAGTCTTAACATGGAGAGAAGCCTCAACTATAACCTTCTTATTTCTAAAAGAAGATTCTTAAAAATGAGAGATTGCTTCCCTTATCACTAGCATTGAAAAAGACTTTACTAAACCAGCTATTCTACCGCCTGGTTGCTTAAGCTTGCCATGTTGTCTGACTGGATTATTGCCGCTCGAATTTTAAATGTTGAGCCACAGCACAATTCTGTTACTGGAATTAAAGGGAGTAATACTGTGGAAGGGTCTTGAGAGCATGCTCCTTTAGAGGAGTCAGATTCAGGGCAGGGAAAGAAAAGCCTTTATGTGGTTGCTCTACTGGCTGTTGGAACCCTTTTTTTGGATATTGGTGGTAGGGAGACCAAGAGACAGAGAGATGTAGGCTGCCTGATGTATTTTCAGGCTGCTGGCTCGAGCCCATCTTCAATCCCACAGGGCTCTGAGCTCCTGTCTGTGTCACTTTGGCATCCATATTTCCATTACAAAAGTCCACATTGGCAATTGGCAGACTTCCCTGACCATTGTGCTCCAAGTGTTCAATGTGTTGATTATAAGATTGCTAAATTGGAATGGTCTGCACCAAATACTTCCCTTATCTTCATGAATTCTTTGTAGAGTGTGTTTTCTGCATTGTAGGGGCTTGAGAATTGAGTCAACCTTGCCTGCATGATGTTTCTGTCAGTGAGAGGCCATGCATGATGGTGGTTCTGTGAGCTTTTATTACCTAGTGACACCGTAGCTGTGGCCATTTGTGGAAAGATATCCTGGTATTTGCACAATGATGGAATCACCTAGTGACTTGGTTCTTAGAAGGTGGCCTTATGAAGCAATGCTAATAAAAGCAAAAACATTCAAGTAAGGGTATCATTCCAGTCATGTCAAAACAGAACTCTTTTTGAAGGCAATCATGGCCTTAAAATAGTGTGCCAGTAAGTAAGGTACTTAAAAGTACTAAAAAGAAAGTAATGATGACTGTGTGTTCATGGGGTTAGCAAGTGTTTGTAAAGGTGTCTTTCCCTTCACAATGTTCTCAAGGCTTAGGTGAAGTTGGTTATGAGAAGCGGTAGTGAATTTTCAAATAAGAACTCTAGATTACTCATTTTTGATGTTACACAAAAGCAGAAGTCAATGAGATTTATAATTGTTTCTCAAAGTCCTTTTGTCCTCCCTCGTCTGTGTGTCTGTAATCAAAGATGGTTTGTCACATAAGCCTTTTGTGTCATGTGTGGTATTGAGGTGAGGGGTAAGTTGTAAAACATCTCTCCCCTTTGGTTTTAAAACTTTCCTGACAGTCTGATGTATGAATAGTTTGTGAATCAAGCAATCTGTTTTCTGATATCAGAAATGGCAAATGTTAAACCACTTGTGTAAAAACATGGGAGTCCATAGGTATTGGTAGGATTACAATTTTTAGATAGCTTTAAGCTATGTCAGAGTTCTTTCATGTGATCCCCACTGCGCTTCTGTATGCTGTGTTCTCAAATTAAATACAAGAGGGAGACTATGTGAAGTATATGCTTTCAAGAAAGACATCAGTGAAGCTGTGCTTTGCTTACTCACACCTATAATCCTAGCAGCTCAGGAAGCTAAGATCTAGATGATTGTCTGCAGGGCAGACAAATCCTCAAGCCTTTTATTTCCAATTAACCATCAGAAATCTGGAAGTAGAAGCATGGTTCAAGTGGTAGAGCATCAGCCAGGAGTTCAAGCCCTAGTGCCAGCACACTACACCAAAAACAAAACACAACAAAAAGATAGTGCCTCAGATAGTGTGCCAAAATAGAATAGCTTATGAAACTACCTCTTTGAAGTAGAGCTCTTCAGCAAAATCAGTGGGATAAAAAACTCATGTTTTTGGCTTATGAAGATTATCCAGTTCATTATGTGTCAGGTAAAGCCTAAGGATAGGAAGAAAAGCCATTACTTTTAGGGCTAACAGAAAAGTCATACATTAGAACACTCTTGTTTAGAAAGAGACTTGCTGACTGCAACCAAAACCTAAGCTCCATTTGCTTTCCTTACTTGGCTAATTCCACCTCTTGGAGGTGACATAGATACCTTAATTTTCAGAAGTGAACACATTAGTCACAACATGCTTCCAAGGGGATTAGTTACATCCAGTTTGAACAAACTATGAAAATGTCTATAATTGGTAGAAATTACCCACAAATATATTAGGTATGTAATGAAACTCAGTAATAAAATACTGTTTTGTTTCTTTTGTGTCAATAAAGGGTCTTGTGATATCACTTAGCCTTTTCTGCTCAAGCTAAATCTATCACATCAGGCTATTTCACTAGCTAATTGAAGAGTCTCACAGACTTTTCTGCCTGGGCTGGCTTCAAACTGCGATCCTCATATCTCAGCCTCCGGTATAGCTAGGAGGCCAGTGAGACACCAGTGCCTGTCTGTATCTCTCTTTTTATTTCTTGTGTTTTTTTACATTAATTTACTTTACTGTTAACATAAAGGTAATGTACAGAGGGATTACAATCACAGGAGTCAGGTAATAATTACATTTCCTTTTTTACAGTGTCTTTGTTCCCTCATTCTCTCCCAGTCCCTTCCTTCTGTCCCTACCCACAAGTTGTATAATTCACTTTCATCTGTGTCCAGTGAGCTCCACTGCTGCATTTTTTTACCCTTTTTCCCTCAAGTTCTGTACCCTTCCCATTCCCTCCTGAAGGCATAGATGTGAATACACCACCATACAAAAACAAGACAGAAGCTCACACACACACACACACAGAGTTTTATATAAATATGAAGAGGCATGTAGGCATTGTGTCTTTGTATTTCTATCCTAGGAGTATCTTCTTTTGGTCTCACTGTGTGTAAATATCTAGAATCCTAATAACTTACCATATCCCAGTGTATTTTAGATCTAATTCTGTCTATCTCTCTCTCAAGTGACAAAGCTGTGTATTTGTCTAAATAACAACCTCATAACTGTTAAGAACCTTTACAAAAGCAAGGTATGAAACGATACCAATTCCTACAGAATGTCTATGAAATGAGGTTAAAACATCCCCACCATCTCTCATGTGACCCTGGTGACATAAAGGACAAAGTTGTGCTTTACAACAACCACTTGGAGAAGTAGCGACGAGTAAAGGCCCCTCGCCCCAAGCCCTGCCTTTGTTGAGAACTTTGCTCGAGTCAGTTTGTTTTAATACATCTAGAAAAATTGGTAAACATTTTGTCATTAAATACAGTTTACTCTTTCCAAAATCAAATTGTGTCTGAATCACAAGTGTGTAGAACTGGTGTTTTCTTGGTGCTGTCTTACTAGACTTGAGGTATTAAGCTCAGTTCAGACTTGAAGAGAAGATTAACACTGGATGTAACAAATACTATCAGTTCATGCACACACGATGACACAAGGACAATCTCTTCAACTCTGATCAGAATGGTTTTGAGTAGTTTTCACCACCTCAGGAAAAATACTCCTAAAAAGTGGAGAACTTGTAGGATCAGGAATGTGTTTCTAGATATGGTAGTAGGTTCTTAAGAACAATGAACTTCTTTTTAGAAGCTCAGTTCTTAGAAAACTTTTTTAAATGGGAGTCTATAAAATTAATGGTTTTCAGACTAATTAATACTTATCGAGCTTCGCCATTTCTGTCCTAGATATAAATATGCCAGTGTTAGCTTGAGGCCAGCTAAAGCCTTCCTCGATGGATCACATCTTCCTTCAGTATTACCATAGTACATCCACACCCCCTCAGGACCTGGCATATTCCAGGAACTGAGGAAATGTAGGCTTCCCTGGGAGGAACTGGTCATCACTAAGATCTGAGCAACTGTATTTTAACTTACACACTGTCCTATGGCAGCTCGTGTTTGTGGTGAATGTACTTAGCACAGTGGGCAAAAAGACTTGCCACTGTAGTTTATACACAGACATGGAAGATGAAGCTGTTTCTATTGGATTACATCATATCCTCACCGATTTTTCTTTACTAACGAGGTGTGGAACCAGAAAAAGAAAGCACTGCTCTCATAGTATTTCAGATGATTCTAAATACATAGGGTTAAAGAAAAAGGTTATTTTCATAATAAAATGAATACTAAGAACTAATGATTCCAAAGAGATTAAAATTCCTCCCTTATTTCTTTATGTATGTATCAGTTGCAGCCTTCTATACAAAGTACTCAGGGACTTTAGGAGAACACTGTTCCAATTAAAATGTAAAAGGTCAAGCTTAGTGCAGTAAAACAGAAAAATCTGTTAAACTGGATTTCATAAAAGAGCATTAGCGCCAAGTGCGGGTGGCTTATGCCTATAATCCTAGCTACTCAGGAGGCTGAGGTCTGAGGATGGCAGTTCAAAGCCAGCCTGGGCAGGAAAATCTGTGAGACTTTTATCTCCAACTAACCACCACAAAACCAGAAGTGGCACTGTAGCTCAAAGTGGTAGAGCCCTAACCTGATCACAATTGCTCAGGGATAGGTCCTGGCCCTGAGTTCCAGTCCCATGACTACCACCACCAACAACAAAAAAGCATAGCAACAGAGTGAAAAACTAAGCCACAGAATGAAGGAAAATATATGCAAATCATGTATCTGATGAGGGTGTTGTAGCCAGAAGACCTCCTTCAATTCAAAAACAAAAGCCTGATAAAAACAGATAAAACAAACATTTCTCCAGAGAATGTATCGAAAAGGCCTACAAGCACACATGAAGACTGAGTCCTGATGTCACATCCAGTAGGATCACCATCAAAAATCAGCAAACCACAGTCCACCAGAGTCTCTCAGGCCTTGCTGGTGCAAATGTAAAATGGTGAAACCATGGTGGAAAAGGGTTTGGTAATTTACCTTAAACAAAGAATTTAAATTAATTTAAGTTAAACATAGAATTAGCTGGGAGTCTGTAGCTCACACCTCTAATGCTAGCTACTCAGGAGGCTGAGATCTGAGCATTGCTGTTCAAAAGCCAGCCCCAGCAGAAAATTTCATGAGACTCTTACCTCTAATAAACTGCTCAGAAAACAGGAAGTGGCTCAAATGATACAGTGCTCGCCTTGAACTGAAGAGCAGAGGGACAGCCCAGGCCTAGAGTTCAAACGCATGATCAGCAAAAACAAGAATAACAACAACAACAAAAAAAAAAACATATAATTACCATATGACACCAATTCCACTTGAAAAATGTTTTTTCAGGATAAATATAGATACTGATCTTTTGATCTTATTTGCACAGTGCTAAATATAAATTATTATTAATAGAAATTATTATTAATAGAAATTATACACTCATGACTGTAACAGAAAAGATCCTAAGTTAATAGATAATTATAGCATATATCAACTCAAAGGAAAGTAAAAGCTCCCTCAGTTATTGATAATGTGTAAACACATTGATGGCAATGTGTTTAGAAGATTCAAAATTGCTAATACTGTTCTACAGTGTAAAAGAAACCTATTTTAGCATCCTTGTTTTATTATTTTTCTTACTTGAAAACTAACATATGTAAATTGCATAGAATTTAGGGGACCAAGTGAGCCAAAATATTTTGAATGTGTAAAAATTTGTGATAGTTTTGATGAGTGTTTTCCTCCCTTTCCCTGGACATGGATTGCTATCTAGCCTTTCTCTTGCTGGGAACTGCAGCAAAGGAAATCTTGACCCCAAATCAGTCAAAAGACAAGAGCAATCACACAGATAGACAAGAGCAATCACACAGGGTTCTTGATTACTCACAGGTGAAAAAAACTTGACTTTTACATCATCACACAATTCTGGGCAATCTGACAGAAGAAATATGGCCATATTCCTTTTGAGATCATGCAATAACTATGAATAAACACATGGAACTAGGAACTATAAATGTAGCTGTGGTAAGTATTCATTTTCTCGTACCTAATCATCCAGTTTCATAGCCCAGTAATTTCATATATAATAGTATTTTTTTCTGAAGTTGTAATACTATTCTTTACATGAACTCTACATATTTGAGGGTCACAGTAGGGCATTATTGAAAAGCAAAATAATTGTTTTTCTACTGGAGTTTAAACCAATAAACACTACAGTTCAATGTGAATCATCTGACTTTTTCTTTAAAATGCATTATAAAGCTCAATTTTAAAGTTTACATTATCATTCAAAAAGCAATGAATAATTGATTATGTTTGTCAAAAAAATCTTATGTTGCTGGTGAGATCAATGCCCTATTCCAGTGAATGGAGCGATCAAAAATAGTTCTAGTTTTGGGGATTAACAAGGATTAACAACTTTGAAATGAGTCTGAGTATTTCTTTGGTATTGATTCACCTTCATACTATAATGAGGAATGATAGGCATCACGGGCAAAAGAAAAAAAAAAACCCTCACATTTTTTCAATGCCTTCAGGAATTTTTATACATAAAGAACAATAGGACAATAATATGTTATTTTCAAGCTGTACAAACAAGATCGAGTGTGCAATTATGTAGTGTGTGTGTGTGTGTGTGTGTGTGTGGAGTGGGGAGTTTCTAGTAGAGAATCTAAATAGGAAAACTTCCCTAAGGAAGTAGAACTTGAGTTGATCATTGGAGTAGTACAGGCATGAGAGACCTGCGGAAACATGAATAGAAATTAGACTTGTGTTCCTAGAGACAAGGACGTGACCCGTCCTCCTTTATTGGAAGGCTCTAGGTGAAGTTATTGATGGGAATAGCTCAGTTTTGCTAGGGCTGTTGTGTCTTGAAATCTTAAGAGCCAGGAAAACAAGAATGAAAAGTTGTTAGGAATAGCTGGGGGCATGTCCTATGTAACAATGTGGTTGGATAATTATCACCTATAACATTGATTTAGTAATTTATACTTTATAGAGTAACTTCAGATGTATTACCTAAATCTCACAACACTTGAGAAGTGGTCTATTTTATAGATAAGAATTTGAGCCAAAGATGGTTACTGGCTCTGGCCAGGCACACTGTGTCTTCTGCTCACAATGAGAGCACTATTTCAGGGTACATTCTGCACACATCCACATGTTGAATTTTATAGGGAGAAATACAAAGGAAGCAGACTATTGTACAAATCTAGAAATGAGCAAATGAAGCCCTGGACTAGGTAGCAGTAGCGGGAACATGAAAAGTGAAGTGAAACTTCAAAGCATCTTCCATAGGAGCTGGTGATTAATGTGATTTAGAGACTAAGACAAAAAAGAATTAAAAACAATT
Source organism: Dipodomys spectabilis (assembly GCF_019054845.1). Taxonomy (NCBI): domain Eukaryota; kingdom Metazoa; phylum Chordata; class Mammalia; order Rodentia; family Heteromyidae; genus Dipodomys; species Dipodomys spectabilis. The sequence goes on along the minus strand of NW_024870772.1, from coordinate 45,406,036 downwards.
TCAAATGGTAAAGTCTGACTTGGAGAACACTGGTTGCATTTAAGCAGCATAGGAAAAGCTTATTTGATAAATCAGGATTGATTAAATGTGTTTAGACAGTGGGTGTGGAAAATGCCCATGTGGCAGCTCTGACATTGTCCACACAGCAAGGGCTCCTGCATATCTGTTCACTCACTGAAAGAACCCATGCTACTTTACAGAAGGGCAATGGTGAACGTGACCCAAACCAGAGTCTTCTCATAGATAAGAACAAAAAAATCAAGGATGGGGTCTGGGTGAATGCTCTCAGCAAAGTGAAGTCAAACACAAAGGAATAAAAATTTTAACAAGTATCTATGAAGCTGGATACCAAAGGCCCACGCCTGTAATCCTAGCTACTCAGGAGGCTTGGATTGTGTGTGTGTGTGTGTGTGTGTGTGTGTGTGTGTGTGTGTGTGTGTAACTTCTAAGAACTTGGGAAGGAATTTTAAAAGTTTACTTTTGATCACAAAGGCAACTTGCTTATTTTTTTCCAGAAAAAGTCTAAAGTCTTGAGCATTTCTTCAGTATTGCAGTTCAATATTGTTTCCCCTTACTGCTGCTCCCCACAGAACATAGGAGTTAGCGTCACTGTGGAGTGGACAGCTTCGGTGTTCATTCCACATTTCCTGAATCCTACACTTCACAAGTGCCAAGGTGATCTTGGTCAAGAACACTAAACTCCAAGATCACTGTTATACAACAGATGACCAAAAAACAAGACCAAGATGAAAATAATATAGCAAATACTGACCAGATATGGAAATTTGAAACCTCCACTGATTCCTGGGAACATTCTTAGCATGTGTGGGCAAGTGAAGACAAAGGAACAGTGAACTGTAGCATACTTGGGGAAATGTCTTATAAGGACTCTTTGGAACCTAGCTTTATTTGCATGTGGACTAAGCAAGCACCACGCTGGCCACCAGAGGGCAACACGCGCCTGTGTGGTGAGTGATGGTTTGGGGAGGGCAACATGCCAGCTGGACCGTGAGCTAGAAACAAGTACCAGAACCCTCACTTCAAATGCTTTTACTCACCATGCAGGTTTCTGATGTGCAAGTAAACACAGTCTTACACTGCATTATGGTGTCTATTTTTAGGTCTGTTCCATCTCCTCTCCCGACCCCTCAATAAAAGTAAAAAGACACATATGTTAGAGCACACAGCAAAATGTCTTTCCAGTTATCATGAGAGACTAAAAAGAGAAAACAGTGCCAGCTAACAATTGCAATATTTCATCATTTCATCCTGCATGGATTTTGTTCTTGAAAACCAGCTTCTGTGTCCTAAAGCAGAGTTTGTAAGATCAGAGAGCAAGAGAACAAACCTATATGTAATACATTTAGCTTCTTCAAGATAAATTCTTAGAGCTTCATCTTTCCAGAAAAAAAGAAAACAAATGGTGACCAGCAAAGCTTCTTGCTAATGCGATGCTTTCTGCAGACTTCAATGATAACAGTCTAAATTCCTCTTGCCCTACTTTAAATTCAATTCCTAAATCAATCTCTATGAAAATATAGGACAGCCATACCCAAACATTCTTGTTTGTACATTTCAGGCAAATGGTCGAATGCCCTATTCTTTCTTTTGTAAATTACATTTTATGATCTTTAAGTCATTGTACCATTTAACCAGTGCAATGCATCTTCATGGAAGATGCACCCTTTTCATCATTCTCCCCATCCTTCCCAAGCCACCCTCCCTTCAATTTTCCTAGTTTCACAGGATATGTCCTAAGTATTATGATGACACTCCTCTGTTCTACCTCTCTTCATTTGTCTGCCTTCCTCCCTTATACTTTCCAAGTACCAGTTTCCTGGTGTTCATCCTGTTGGACTGTGAATTTGTTTTTCTATGGAATTATCCCATTTGAATTCTCCCATTAAAATACCATATGTCAGTATACTGGCGGCTTATGCTTGGGAGGTTGAGATTGAGAGGATTATAGTTTGAGCTAGCCCAGAGGGAAAACTATGGACACGATCATATGTGCCTATCATCCCAGCAAGGATAAGAAATCTAACATAGGCAGATTCATTTCTTTGGAAGTAGGCATCTTGGTAGTAGCTAAGGGACTCTGGTAGAACACGACGTATTCCCACCCTTCCATCTTTATGGAGACTCAGGTGTGTGGGGGGGTCCAACCTGCCCTTTAGGAAGCTTCTCTGTAGGACCTATTTCTTTTTCTAATTTTTTTATTGTGACAATACCATACAGAGGGGTTAAAATTGCACAAATAAGGTAATGAGTACATTTCTTAGCAAGCATTGTTACCTCCTCTTTGTTTCCCCTTTCCATCCTTTCCCATTCCCCAATCCCCCCCACCACACCTCCCGCCTCTTCACCAAAGTTGTAAAGTTCATTTTTCGACATAATGTCTTGTACATCTCATTGTTGCAATGGGTCAACCTGTATCCCTATTTAAACAATATGTTTTTCCCCTCCCCTCCACAACTTATACGAACATCAAATACAATGAAAACAGGGATTATACCATGGGGGAGGGACATACAAAGCAACAAAGAAATACCTTATAAATATGTTAGAAACAATAGTAAGAAAGAAAAACCTTTTGAGACCTTATCCTGGGGTTCATTTCCCCTAATATCAACTTATCTGACCCTTTCTGCTTGTCTCAGACATATTGCAAATAAGGGAAACCATGGGACCTATGTTGCTTTAGGCCTGGTTTACTTCACTTAGTATAATTTTTTCCAAGTCTTTCCATTTCCTAACAAATGGGGCAATGTCATTCTTTCTGATGGAGGCATAGAATTCCATTGTGTATATATACCACATTTTCTTGATCCATTCATCTACTGAGGGGCATCTGGGTTGGTTCCATATCTTAGCTATGGTAAATAATGCTGCAAGAAACATAATGGTGCTAGTAGCTTTAGTATGGTCTTGTTTATGATCATTTGGGTAAATGCCCAAAAGTGGGATTGCTGGGTCATAGGGAAGCTCTATGTGGAGTCTTTTGAGGAACCTCCATACTACTTTCCAAAGTGGTTGAACAAGTTTACACTCCCACCAACAATGCAGTAAGGTTCCCTTCTGGCCACATCCCCTCCAGCATCTGTTATTAGAGTTCTTGATTATAGCCATTCTAACTGGAGTGAGGTGGTATCTCAATGTTTTTTTGATTTGCATTTCTTTTATGGCTAGAGAGGCTGAGCATTTCTTCATGTGTCTATTGGCCATCCTTGTTTCCTCTTCAGAGAAGTTTCTCTTTAAATCTTTAGCTCACTTATTTATTGGGCAATTGTTTCTTTGAGGATTTGTTGCTGGGGGATTTAATTTTTTGAGTTCCAAGTATATTTTAGTTATGAGACCCTTGTCCATTGTATGGCTACTGAAGATCTTCTCCAATTCTGTGGGGTTTCTATTGATCTTGCTAGCTATGTCATTTGCCATGCAGAAGCTCTGCAATTTCATGCAATCCCATTTGTCCAACATTTCTTTGATTGTTGTGTTTCTGAGTCTCTATTAAGAAAATTTTGGCCTCTGCCAAAGAGACCTAGGGTTTCTCCTATTCCATCCTGTAATGTTTTCAGAATGTCTGCTTTGACTCCGAGGTCTTTGATCCATTTGGAGTTGATTCTGGTGCAGGGTGATATATAAAGATCTAGCTTTAGTTTTCTACAAGTGATTAACCAATTTTGCCAGCACCGTTTACTTAAGAGGCTGTCTTTCTTCCATTATATTTTTTAGCTCCCTTATTGAAGATTAGATGGCTATAGGTCTATGAGTTCATTTCTGGGTCTTCAGTTCTATTCCATTGGTACTGAGGTCTGTTCTTGTGCCAGTACCAAGCTATTTTGATTACTATGGCTTTGTAGTAGAGTTTGAAATTTGTTATTGATATTCCTCCAGCACTGTTCTTTCTGTTAAGGATCATTTTTGCTATTCAGGTCTTTTATTGTTCCATATGAATTTTTGGATTGCCTCTTCTATTTCCTTGAAGAATGAGGTTGGAATATTGATAGGTATCGTATTGAATTTGTAGATAGCCTTGGGAAGTATTGCCATTTTCACGATGTTGATCCTTCCAATCCAGGAGCATGGGAGGTTTTGCCACTTTCTAAGTTCTGTTTTGATTACTTTTTTCAGGTGTTTAAAGTTTTCACCATAGAGGTCCTTCACTTCTTTGGTTAAGTTAATCCCTAGGTATTTTATTTTTTGTGGGCCTATTATAATTTGGAGTTGCTTTCCTGATTTCAGCCACGCTTTTCTCATTGTTGGCATACAGAAAAGCCATTGATTTTTGAGGGTTAATTATATACCCAGACACTTTGCAAAAGTTTTTAATCAGCTTGAGTAATTTGGGAGTGGAGTCTGTGGAATTCTTTAAATACAAAATCATGTAATTTGCAAAGAGGGAGAGTTTTACTTCATCTTTCCCTATTTGGATCCCTTTGGTGTTTGCATCTTGTCTTATTGCTGTAGCTAGGCATTTTAATACTAGATTGAAGAGAAGTGGAGAGAGTGGACATCCTTGTCTCATTCCTGAATTAAGAGGAAATAGCTTTAGTTTTTCACCATTAAGTATAATGCTGGCTGTAGGTTTGTCCTATACAGCCTTAATTGTATTGAGGAATGTTCCCTGGATTCTTAGTTTTTCCGGAACCTTCATCATAAAGGGGTGTTGTATCATTTCAAATGTCTTTTCTGCATGTATTGAGATAACCATGTGGTTCTTATCTTTGCTCTTGTTGATGTGATGAATTATATTAATTGATTTGCATATATTGAACCAGCTTTGCATCCCTGAAATGGATCCTGTTTGATCATGGTGTATGATTTTTTGGATGAATTGTTGAAGTCGGTTGGCCAAAATTTTGTTGAGAAGTTTTGCATCAGTGTTCATAAAAGAAATGGGTCTATAGTTCTCTTTCTTTGATGAGTCCTTGCCTGGCTTGGGGATGAGGGTTATGATGGCTTCATAGAGTGAGTTCAGTAGTGAAGTTTCTCTTTCAATTTCATTGAAGAGTTTGAGGAGTATTGGTGTGAGCTCTGCTTTGAAGGCCTTGTAGAATTCTCTGTAAATCCACCTGGTCCTGGGCTTTTCTTAGATGGGAGGTCTCTTATTGCTGCTTCTATGTCAATGCTTGATATGGGCCTGTTAAGATGGTTTAACTCATCTTGGTTTAATTTTGGCATGTTGATATTTGCTAGGAAAAGGTCTGTTTCTGTAAGTTCTCAAACTTATTAGCATAAAGGTTTGAGAAGTATTCCCTTATAATTTTCTGAATCTTGGTTGTTTCTGTTGTGGTTTCCATTCTCATCTCTGAGTTTTTATTTGGGTGTGCTCTCTTCTTTTTCTGATAAGATTTGCTAAGGGTCTGTCAATTTTGTTAATTTTTTCGAAGAACCAACTCTTTGTTTTGTTGATTCTTTCTATAGTTTTTTTGGATTCTAATTCATTTAATTCTTACTTAATTTTAATTATTTCTTTCCATCTACTGGATTGGGTTTATCTTGCTGCTCTCTTTCAAGGTGGTTTAGATGTCTCATTAAATTGTTGGTTTTAGATCTCTCCAATTTGTTGATGTAGGAACTCAGAGCTATAAACTTGCCTCTGAGTACTGCCTTTGCTGTATCCCAGAGGAGCTGGTAATTTGTGTGCTCGTTTTTGTTGAATATCATGAACACTTAAATTTCATTTCTAATCTCTTCCATGACCAACTGGTGATTCAACAGTGTGTTGTTCAGCCTCCAGGTGTTACCGGACTTTCTTTGTTGGCTTTTGGTGTTGAGTTCTAATTTTATTCCCTTGTGGTCTGAGAGAATGCAAGGTACAACTTCAATGTTTCTGAATTTGGACACGTTTGCTTTGTGACCTAAAATGTGGTCTATTTTAGAAAATGTTCCATGTGCTGCTGAGAAAAACGTGTAATCTGGTGCTGCTGGGTGAAATTTTCAGTATATGTCTGTTAAATCTAGTTGATCTATGCAGCTGTTTAGATCTGCAGTTTCTCTGTTGAGTTTTTGCCAAGTTGATCTATCCAGTGGGGAGAGTGGTGTGTTAAAGTACCCAGCAATTAATGTCTTCGGATCTATGTAAGATTTGAGGGAAAATGGAGTTTCTTGAATAAATTTGGGTGCTCCATTGTTTGGCAAATAGATATTTAGAATTGTAATGTCCTCCTGAAGGAGAGATCCCTTAATTAGTATGTAGCGACCTTCTTTATCTCTTCTCACTAATTTTAACTTGAAGTCTATTTTATCTGATATTAGGATTGCAACTCTCCCCTGTTTATGGGGGCCATTTGCTTGGTAGATTTTGTTCCAGCCTTTCACTTTTAAAATGTATTTGTTTTTATGGGCAAGGTATGACTCCTGAATGCAGCAGATAGAAGGATCTTGCTTTTTAATGCAACTAGACAGTCTATGATGCTTACTTGGAGAGTTAAGTCCGTTAATGTTGAGAGATAGGACTGAGAGGTATTTGGGAGTTCCTGTCATGTTATCCAGGCTGTGGCTACTGGGTTCTTCCTAAGGTTCTTGGATTCTCAGTTTGGGTGCTGTTTCTTGGCCTTTATTGTGGCCTTGTTGGTTTTCTATGTGTAGGACATCTTTAAGTATCTTTTGTAGCACTGGTTTGGTGGAGGTATATTGTTTCAGTTTTTCTTTGCTGTGGAAGGTTTTTATTTGACCTTTGGTTATGAAGGAGAGTTTAGCTGGGTACAGTATTCTTGGTTGATAGTTGTTTGTCTTTAGGGCATGGTATACATCATTCCAGGCTCTTCTTGCTTTAATTGTGTCTGCTGAGAAATCTGATGTGATTCTAATTTGTTTCCCTTTATAGGTGATTGATCTTTTCTCCTTGACAGCTTTAAGGGTCTGTTCCTTGGTCTGAATTGATTTTAATGTGACGATGGGGTATCCTATTCTGGTCTAGTCTATTTGGGGTTCTAAAAGCTTCTTGTATCTGAATAGGCTTATCTTTTTGCATGTTTGGGAAGTTCTCTGCTAGGATCCTGTTAAACAAATTTCCTAAACCATTAACTTCTGTCTCTAGGTGCTCCTCTACACCCATTATCCTCAGATTAGGCCTTCTGATGATGTCTTCCAAATGTTGAATAGATCTATCATTTTTCTTGGACTTGTCTTGGATGGTTATATGTTCTTTGTCTATAATATCTAGGCTATCTTCAATCCCCAAGATTTGATCTTCTGATCTAACCTACTGTCAAAACTTTCTACTTTGTTTTTTATTTTATTTTCCTTCTAATTGGTCGGCTTTGATGGCTTCAAATTCTTTGTTGGAACTTTGTTTTAGATCTTGTATGAACTTCTTTACTTCCTTAATTTGGTGTTCAGTGTTTATTCTCAAATCACTTAGTTGATTGGCTATCGTTTCCTTGGACTCCCATTGCTTCTGTAGGGCTCCATTCAGCATTCCCTTTGTGGTCTCCCTGAATTCTTTCAGCTGTCTGTTTATGGATTCCATGAATGCCTATATTTATCTTTGTCTATCGCATCCTGCTCTCGCAATTCCTGAATTACTCTTTGATTAGCTTCCTCACATTCACGCAATTCCTGTAGTTCTCCTTGACTGTTCTTAGCCTGCTCACACCATTCCTGACTTTCTTTTTGTCTGTTCTCAGCCTGCTCATGCAATTCCTTTACTTCTCTTTGAGTGTTCTCAACTTGCTCATGCAATTCCTGTATCAATCTTTGAGTGGCTTCCTCACACTCATGAGATTCCTGTATTGATCTTTGGTTTGCCTCCTCTCTCTCCCTATCATGCTCACACTGAATCCTTTGCAGGTTTTCAAACTTTTCATTCACCATGTGTTTGTAGAGCTTTTTGGGTACTCTCCTCTGGAATATTCATTATCTATTCTGTCCCCTGCTTATCATGACTGGGAGTTGAGATACCTGGACTTGCCATTTTTCTTGTGTTTTTCCAGCTTGTTCTGCCCATTTGATATGAAAGTAACATCAATTTTGTGCTAGAACACTATTTTAAGGCAAGCATCAACCAAAGTCCTGTAGTTGCACAGACAAAAGGCTGCAGATACAATCTAGTTCAACAGATACAATCTATTCAACATCAAACAACTATGGATTAATGGGCTAAGAACAGCAAAGATGAATTTGGCAAACCAGAAATTATTAGGTTTAGGGAGAAATGTGGAGGAAAATAGGATTAGAGGGATGTGGAGAGGTAAAAGGAGAGTGAATTTAACCAAGTCCTAATCTCAGAGAGGGAAATGGGTTGGACAGAATGAAGGGAGAGAAATTTTTAAAAAAAGAAAAAGAAAAAATGGCAAAACAAAAATTTAATTTAAAAATTGAAACACTTAAAAATTATGCAAGTTTAAAGAAGTGATATTGAGAGAAGGATAGGATGAGAGTAAGGGAGGGATAGAGACATGAAAAAATAAAAAATAAAAATTCTTTAAAAATTATATAGGTAGAAAGAGATAATACTGCTATTAAAGAATTTAAGCCTAAGAGGTTTTGAGTTGAGTAATAAATTTCTTGGTTAAGTATGTACACAATGGGGGATAAGGTCTAATAATCGATGACAGGTATATATCTGAGGATGAGCAGAACAGCAATTAAGTCATGCAAAAAGGAACGAAAGAGAAGAAAAAATGAAAAGAATGAAAAAGAGAAAAAAAGGACCAAAAGGTTAGTAGAGATTAAAACACACACACACACACACACACACACACACACACACACACACACACACCTAAAGTAAAAATGTGAGGAAAAAAAGATTAATAGAAAACAATTTAAAAAAATTAAAAGTTAAAAAAAGGTACAGAAAAAGAGTTCTTTGATTTTTTTTAGGGGGGTAGGGGGGCATGGATGGGAAGATCCTGTATCTTCCTTGTGTCCTAACCAGTCTCTTGGTGGAGCCATGGGTAACAAGGTCACATGGCTCATCTCTGGTATATGATGCTCAGGTTATACTGCTCCATTATCTATCACTTCCTTCCCAGTGATCCACATAGGACTGCCTCCTTGGATCCAATTTACTAGAGTGTCTCAAATAGAAAACCTGGTATTTTCTAAGGAACTGCCTGATATTAAGGGTAATAATAGGAATGACTACAATAGCTTACTTCTAATGATTTTTCCTTTCTGACTCCATTTTATCCAACTATAGAAATCATCTGCAGAACTCTCAGTGAAAACATCTAAAGAAACTCTTAAAGATTCATTGTAATCCCAAGGTTCTTCAGAGGATAACTTTACAAATTCCAATCCTTTCCCACCTTTTTTTCATTAGTTGCTGCCTCGCTTGGATGACAGGGCATCCTCAATGCTGGCTAGGTAAGCGCTTGAGCACCTGTGCTCTATACCCTAAGTCCTTTTGTACTGTAGTCTTCCTTTTAGGCCTGGAAATGACCTCACACCACTATTTGATTACTTATGGCCCTGTCGGGGCTCGTAGCTCCAAAGATCAGGCTCATTGTTATTGAGACCCTCATCTGAATCCACCTTTCCATACAAATGAGTGGTATGGATTGGGAATGGACATATTTGGTCTGGAAAAATATCAAACTGCTAAGCATTCATGTTTTATGTTTGCTACTAAGCAAAATCAAGGGGTTAGTTTTTTGTGTTTTCCCAATAAGTGCACTGTATTTTCTTTGTCTGAATCCCTTCTACTGACCGAAATTCCTTATTCTCCAAACCTTGTGCCTGCTTATGTCCAGCATCATAAATATCTATCTTGCTCTAACCCACAGTCGGGCTTGATGTAGGGTCTCTTTGCAGTGTGTTACAGATTTGGGATGAGAACTAGCCAAGGCTCTGCATAGTCGCCAAGAGAGACATAAGGATATTTGGACACTATCATCACATAGTGACAGGGTTCTTTTTTCTTTTAATTTTAATTTTTTGTGAACATACTGTACATAGGGGTTACAATTACAAGGGCAAGATAATGCGTACATTTCTTATCAAGCATTGCAGCCTCCTCCTTTGTTTACCCTTCACATCCCTTCCCAGTCTCCCACCCCCACCCCCCCCCGTCCGACCCCCCCCCCCCCCGCCCCCGCACCAACGTTGTAAAGTTTGTTTTCGACATGACAACATGTACTTCTCATTGTTGCAACAGGTCCACCTGTATCCTTAAACGACTTGTTTTTCCCCATCTCCTCCACAAATTATACTGACATCAAATATAGTGAAAGCAGGGGTTATACTGTGGGGGGAGGGACATACAAAGCAACAAAGAAATAATCTTATAAATGCATTAGAAACAAATGCATGAAAGAAAAAAACATTAAAATACATATCTAAGGGTTCATTTTCCTAACAAGTGACAGGGTTCTTTATTATGTGGGATACATGTATGAGTTAAAACACATGTCCTGCTGCTTGGTATCCTCTTTTGCTGTTTTTTTGTCTCTGTAAACAATTTTAACCTGTGTTCCATCCACTATAGACTCAAAAGTGGAAAACTTGATATTTTCTAAAGGAATATGCTGCTAAAATACCAACGTAGAACAAGCATACTTCTCATAACCTGTTTCTTTCTTTCCTTTTTTTGTTATAACAGAAAGTTTCCCACAAATCTCTTAATGAAAACATTTAGACAATATGTCCAAAATGCTTTGTATTTTGAACACCAACACCCTATTGTCAAGGGAAAATATTTAAGATAGAACTTCACTCATAAAATATCACAGTTAACTGTAGAGATAACTAGTTTAAAACACAATTTAAAATGTTTTATCTAATAGCTTCACATTATAGCTTGTTCTTCCTGCAGCTTTTTTCAAGATAAACATAATTTAGGCCAAAACTATTTTTCAATTTTTTTTTCAATTTGAAACCATTATGTATACCTCATTCCCCAATAAAATAAAAACAGACATAAAAATAACTTGATCAATTGTTCCAAAATATGATTGATACATAATTTTTACTTGAACAATCAATGGATCTGTGAAGAAATCTGAGAGGAAATGTAATCTTTCCAAAACAAATGAAAATGGAAACACAGAATTGCAAACTGACTTCCATATGGAAGCTACAACTTGATCTCAATAGGTAAACAAATGAAACAGCAGTCAGTGTGGGAGAGAGAATCGGATAGGGAAGTTAATGCATAAGTAATAATAGAATAGAAAAGAAAAGAAGAATACCTTGGCTAGAAATAATTAATTCAAAAATTTCAGAATGGCAAGTTCAAATAATACTGAATTTCCGACACAAACCAATGACATATTACTAAAGTCATCACACTTAATATACATGTGTTGAACTGGCATAGTAACTGTCAAAAAGGAAAAAATATTTTTAAATGCTACACCCGAGAAGGAAGTTTTCTTTATAACATCGTAATTCTTATCTAAGTGAAGCAAAAATGTACAAAGATGCCAAAATATGCTATGAGAGTAGGAGAAACACAATGACATTCTGTATTGCAGTTCTTCCCACTATGAAATTAGCAAATCCTAACTCCTGCTTTCTCTGTGTATGTTTGAATGTGATCAAAATTCTACTCATATATAGAACATGTTTGTGCATATATATGCACAAATATGTAACATATATATTCAATTAGCACAAACTCTGTCTATCCATCCATTTCTTTTCAAGTAAATAAGGTCTCATTTATCTCTCCCCTTGTGTTGGAAGCTCCATCTTCATGTATTAAGGACAGAAATGTCCTTTAGGATTTTAAAGTACATAGAGTCATACATAATAGGACTGTTATAACGACTTCATAGTCTTCTTCTAATTTCTCCACAGATTATACCCTACTGGAATTTTATGCCCATGTGTATGTATCAGGTGTTTGAAACTTCAATACCATTTTTCCTTAGAGGTTAATTTTATAGATTTGTAATGACATATTAGTTCCAGGACATAGTTTAAGTCAAGGTTTTTGTTCTTGAATTCACAAATAAAAGCAGCTTGTGAACTTTTCACGATTTCAGTTTTTCCTACGTCAACTCTAATCACTGGGTAGAAATCCCATCTGATCCATTTGGACTCATGATTCAAAAGTCTATGCATCCACTTCTGATGTTTGACATTGTAAGAGCTTTCATTCCTTTAACACAAGATCAAGAAACTGAAGGCCTGAAGTAGAAGCTCTGAATAGTGTGTTCAAAATTTGAGTTGATAGCCAGTCTTCATGTGACAGAGTTCTGTATTAGTAAGTATTTGGGTCACCAGCCTCATATAATGCAGAGCTCTGCATAATGAGGGATACATACATTATTCTGATATTATACATGCACGCTCTACTGCTCCTTATCTGCCATTCTTCCTTTCAGTTCTAAACAGGATTTTCTTCTTTGATCCAGTCCATTAGAGATTTACAAATAAAAAATCTAATTGTTTTCTAAGGGTTGCCTTTATTCTGAGTTATAAACATACTAACTACAAGAAGCATACTGCTTCTGATGTAAAGATAGAAATTATCCATAGATCTATTGGTTTCAAGACTTAGACACAGTTTCAAAAATACTGCAATTCTAAAACCTCCTATGAGGTTTACAAATCTCAACCTCTTTTTCCTTTCTCTCTTGGTGTCACCCTGCCTACTTCCAATTAAGTGGTCTAGCATCTAAGCTATGGCCCAAGTCCTGTGTGTATGTGTGTGTTCAAGTTTCCATGCAAGTATGTATATGTACATATGTACCTATAATTGCACACTTCTGTTTATGTATATATATGTGTAATTAACATAAATTACTAGATATTAGATTACTTCTTCCTTCTACACTTTGGTAGAAATTGCTCTGCAGCTTATAAACTGTGAAAACTTTATTCTCTTATAAATCAGTTTGTTTGGAAGCGTGTATATCCCTTTTCCATGCAGTGAATTGTATTTATTTATAATAGACATATTTGGTATGGTAAAATGTTTACCAACTCAACCTTTCTGTTCAGATGTTTACAACAAATTAAATACAAGCATAATTTTAAACTAATTAGAAACAGGCATTTTGTGATTGGGTTTTTTCCTCCCCAATTCAACTGTATTGTCAGTGTACATCCCTTCTATACTATTTAAGTTTTGGATTTTTGAATCTAAGAACCAACTCCTAAAGTTCACCATCATACTTTAACACAAGTCCAAGAAACTGCAGGCCTAAGGCAGGGCCTTTGAACAATGTATGCTAGGTTTGAGTTAAGAGTCAGCCAGTTTCTAGCAGAAATCAATGTTATATGAGTAAGGCTACAGAATGACAATTATGCAACCTGATCACCACACTTAATATGCATGTGTCATACTATCACAATACATCCTGTAAAACCATAAAAAGGAAGTTTTTCTTTTTTAACAGGGTATACTTTTATCCAAATGAATAAAAAAGATACAGACGTGCACCCCATGCTACAATGAGCATGTAGAAACACTGACAATGATATCTGTACTGCAGTATTTCTATAGGAACTTTCCAAATCCAAATCTCCACTTTCTCTGTGTATTTTGTGTATAAGAATCTCTATATGTATATTTGTATTTAGATGCATATGCATCAATCTAAATGCAGAAACACATACACAGATTGTATACACACATGTGTGTGTGTTTATATATGGATATAAATGTGTGTATGTATTTCATACCTATGTTTTTAGCATAAATTACTATTTATCCATCCACTTCTATACATGTATATTATAGATTCATTTATATCTCACCTTTTATTTCATTGGAAAAGATTTCTCTTAACATTTTTTAAGAAATACAAATGCCCTAGTCCAAGATAAAGGCATTTATATTAAATTTAACTTTGCTTGCAGGTCCCAAGGCTCTACTGAAATTTCTGACATTCCAATCTCTCTTTCCTTTCCTCACCTTCGCCCATCAGACAGAGCTAGTTTGCTGAAGGCTTGCATTTGCAGACACTCAATACTGATGGCCATGTTTGGCTCTGGGTTTGAGGCAGTAGCCTCACCTGACTGCAGAGTTCTAGAAAGTAAGTATACATATTGTCTGCCTCAGCTCGAATCACTGCTGCTGAGGGATCTATGGCTTAGTCTACTGCTATCTTCTCTTTGCTAAAATAGAATACTCTGGCTGCAAAAACTCCTGAAGGTAGATTTTGCAAATCTCTACATCCCTTTATTTTCATTGTTTTATGTTCTGTGAAGGTAGGAGGGGTTTGAGTCTGTATATATGTGTATGTATATATATGTACTAAACAATAGTATATGCTTGTATATAGATTGCTTTTTCATGTATATGCATAGGTAGGTTTATGTTTTTAAATTAATTTATACATTACTTTTCTCTGATGGCTCTATCATAGGTGTCTGATATCAGTCTTGGCAAAAATACATAGATGTCACTCATAAATATAACTTGTGAGGGACCAATAACTACATTTCCTAAATGAGTCAGGTAGTAGTTGATCTTGAATGTTCATGCGTGCAGTCCTAATACAAATTTGGCATTTTTTACTGGAAATGAGTATTAATGTGGTGGTAACAAATGTATTAGACTTCTGCAAAAAGAAAGTGATTAGTTCAGATTTAAACATCTATCATCTGTATCCCAATGAGGAACAACATTTTCTAAGTTTAATTACATTGTAGAAGGGCTTATCCCTCCTACCACTTCAAACTTCCAGGGTAAGCCCCAAGACTAACTCCTTAGAACTATGCATAACATGGCTATCTTCCTAGCTCTGGAAGAAGAAGAAACAGCTGTAAATTAGAGGAAGGTGTTGTATGCACTATGATAATGAGTGAGAACTTGTAGAACCAACTTCACTTGGTGCTGAAGACTCTCTGTTCCATACCTACTGCTATCTGTTCCTTGATCCAAATAGGGTTCTTTTGTCCCCACAATCAATCTACATATTCTCACACACAGGCATACTGAAATGCTCCTTAGGTTCTGCTGGGATTTAAACAGCATGTCAAACACATCAAAGGTATGAAATATTTCTCTTATGACATGTGTCTGTTTTGTCCAAAGACACCCTAAAATATAGAAAGTTTCATTCATATGATATATGAATTTAGGGTGGAACCAGAGTCAAAGCCTTTGCTCCACTGACAATCTCAATGAACTTCAAACAATCCAAATCTCAGTCTCCACATTCCTCTACTTATCTGTATATGATCAGTATCAACACAAGAATGGATATTCAAACAGGGCTTCTTTGAAAAATTAAAATTTTATACCTTCAATAGAAGACTCTTATGCAGGAGCTCAGAACAATATATATGAAGAAAACATTAACAAATGTTTACTGGGCATTTGTTGTGGATTTTTTTTTTTGGGGTCCAGTCGTGGGGCCTGAACTCTGGGTCTGGGCGCTGTCCTTCAGCTCTTCAGCTCAAGGCTAGCACTCTACCACTTGAGCCATAGCTCCACTTCCGGCTTTTTTCTTTTTGCTTATGTGGTGCTGGGGAATTGAACCCAGGGCCTCAGGCATGCAAGGCAAGCTCTCTACCACTGAGCCACCTTCCCAGCCCTTGTTGTGGATTTTAAATTCAAATCACTTCACAGGACTCAACCCTTATGCACCACCTTATTTGCTGCTTCCCATGTTCCCTCCATTCCTTCTTAACACTGATTGTGGTTTCACATTCCTACCGGTCAGGTAGTGAACAGGAACAACTTGCTAAAGCAGAACTCCCATCCAATGTGATGGTTGGACTTCTAGAGTAGCAGAGTTCTGGAGAATGAAGCATAGATCCAGGATCAGTGATCCCCTATCCCCTGGCCTCTACAGAGCACTGGAACTAGCCAAATGTCTTTTGATGTCCTTTATCATTTTTCTCTATTGTTTCAAAAAAATTATGCATTCTGTGGATTGTCATCACATGACAAAATAGTTTATCATTCAGCCAACAAAAGAAAACAACTCACCCAGTAGTCATGAAGTTACCAGAACCAATGACAATGTCTAGTATGGTATCTGTGTCACTATGAACAAATGAAAAACAAAAAATTAAGTTAACTATGTAGAAGAAATCATACTTCTTTACTACAGTGCTGACTAATGCAACCATGGCTTTGTGCATGCTAGGCAAGTGACATTTCTAGCTCTTCTGCCCACACCATGACTGCTCTCAAATACTGAGGTTTGAACTCAGATCACCATACTAAGTGCTCAATTTAGAGTCATGCTTTTGTCTGTACTGGCTTACTCAATGATCTCCCTGTTTGGGTTCAGTGTAATCCGGGAACCCTGTTCCTGCTAATTAAGTGCTCAATTTAGACTCACAGTTTTTTCTCTACTTGCTACTCAACGATCTCCCTGTCTGTGCTTTCATCATAATCTGGGATGGATGGGCATGCTACTGTCTCATATCTATAATCCTATCTACTCAGAGGCTAAGACCAAGGATAGTAATTTGAAACCACCTAGAGTGGGATTGTCTGTGAGAGTCCGCCTCCAATTAACCAGCAAAATGTTGGACTTGAAGAGTAGTTCAAGAGTTCCATCAACCATAAGCAAGAAAGCAAAATTGGCACAAGGCTCTGAGTTTTAGTCATAACAGACACACACACGCACACACACACACACACACACACACACACACGAGTGTGCAAACATGTTACTCATTGTCATTTGGAAGGTACTTTCCTTATAGTAATCTTACTGCAGTCAATCAAAACATATACTACTCATTCAAAGACTGCTAGTTTTCTAAGGGTTTTCTTCAGTGCTCACTAAAATAGCAAGGAGTTCATCTTCTAACTGGGTTCTCCTTCATTCACCTAACTTAGAAAAGAGAGGACTATTACAGATATAAGATACACTGCCCATCTTTTTATATAGTTCCCAGAAATTCTGGTTTAATATCTGTGTATTTTTGTATTCATGTATTATGTATTTATATGCATATATATACACACATATATGTGTGTGTGCATGCATCTGATCTTTTACTGACATCTTCCAGTGAGTTCTATTGGTTCATTTATATCCACATTAAAAATTATATTATGCAAAGTCAAATAGGAGGTAAATTCATACCCTTACTTCTTCACTCAAGGTAGCTACAAAATTAGTAAACTGGTAGCACTTGAAAGTTTTATATACCTAGTTATAAGAAAAAGGGCATTCCAGTTATCTTGAGAAATGAGGTATCTAGGGGAAAGTAAATGTATATACCTGCAAAAGAAATGCTTCACGGCAGGTTTAAGACTATTTCTTTCCTAGGCCAGGTGCATGTAGCTCACATGATCAGGAGGCTGAGAAATGAGTGTCTCAGTTTGAAGTCAGCCCAGGGAGGAAAGTCCCTGAGACTCTGTGTGTGCTTGTGTGTTTGTGCGGGGTGTTGTTTGTATGTGTGCGCACGCACACGCAAGCGTGTGCACACACGTGTACACACCGTTCCTGGGGTTAGAAACCAGGGCCTGGACACTGTCCCTGAGCTTCTTTTTCTCCAGGCTAGACCTCTACCTCTTGAGCCACAGAGCTACTTCTGGCTTTTTCTAGTAGTTTATTGGAAATAAGAGTCTCACGTACTTTTCTGCCTGAGCTGGCTTAAAACCATGATCCTCAGATCTCAGCCTCCTAAGTAGCTAGGATTACAGGCATGAGCCACTAGCAGCCAGCTCTTAAGACTTTTATCTGCTACAAACTACTCAAAAACGACAGAAGTGGACCTGTGTCTTAAGGAGTAGTACACTAGCCTTGAGCAAAATATGCTGAAGGTCTGCACCCAGCTCTGAGTTCAAGCCTGAAGACTGGAACAAAATAATAATAATAATAGTGATGATGATGATGATGGTGATGATGATGATGACGATGATGATGCAGAGAATTAGAGGATGAGTCCACACATTATAGAATTGTGGACAAACAACAAAATAGGAAAAGGGGGTATAAAACTATTATTTTGTACAGGCCAGAAAAAGAGCCAACACCAAAGGCACTTTGACATAAGATTTCTATTCCCTAGGACTGTGGAGTAACTTGTAAGTGCATGAGTTATTTTGTTCGTGATAATTTGTTACTAAAGTCATCAAACACATGTACTGTCCATTCAAATAGGGTCCCACACACAGGCTATCTGATAGCTTTCTAGGAGTTTTACTCACTGCTCACTAAAATACCACTAAGGCTATCTTCTGACTGGCTTCTCATTCATTCACCTAACTTGGAAAAGTGGGAACGTTACAGACATAAGCTATAATGCCCAATCTTTTGAGACATCTCCCAGAAATTCTGACTTAATACTTGTGTATATTTATGTACATGTATATATACATATAGGAATGCATCTCACCTTTCACTGACATCTTCAAGTACAAGATCTCCTACTTTATTCTCCTCCAGGCTAAAGGATTAAATTATACCCAGTCAAATGTCAGGAAACTATATTTACTTTTTCATTCAATTTAGCTACAATTTTCTTAAAACTAATAAATTGGTAGAACTTGAAAGTTTTACATATTTAGTTATATAAAAAGGAGTATTTGTCTTTCCCTCAAAATGAGGGTTCGAGAGGAAATCACACTTTTATACCTGCTAACCAAAGGTTTCAGGAAAGATTTGAGAATAGTTCCTTACTAGGCCAATATTTGTGCTCACCAGATATAATCCTAGCCTCTCAGGAGATTGAGATCTGAGGATCATGGAAGTGGTGCTGTAGCGCTCGCCTTGAGTTGAAGAGCTGAGGGACAACCCCCAGGCCCAGAGTTCAAGCCCCACGACTGACAAAAAAAAAAAAAAAAAACTATATAGAGATCTGAGGATCATAGTTTTTAACAATATTGGACAGAAAAGTCCATGAGACTCATGTCTCCAACTAGCTACCAAATACACTGGAAGTGAAGTAGTCGGGGGCTAGCGTGCTAGACTTGAGCAAAACATACTCAGGAACATGGCTGAGAACTTAATCTCAAGCCCAATGACTGGCACATGGAAATAAAAGAATAAATTCTTAAAAACATAACAAAAGTTTAATGTCCTATTGTTGTTGAACTAATTTTAAATTCAGCTTACTTCACAATAACTCAAATCTAATTTTCTATCTAATTTTCTGTTTCCTATATCTTCTCTATTCCCTCCTTAATAAATTAATCATGACAGTCTTTCATGTCTGTCAGATAGGGACAAAGAATAGAAGGCTAGAAGCAGGACTCCCATCCAATGTGATGGTGGGCCTTTCAGGGTAATTGAGTTCTGGAGAATGAAGAATTGGTCTGAGGTAGATGATTCTCCTATCTACTGAGATCTACAGAACACTGGGACTACCTCCATGTTTCTAAGAGGAATTCTTTTTTTCTTTTTTTTTTGTTGGTCATGGGGCTTGAACTCTGGGCCTGGGTGCTGTCCCTCAGCACTTCAGCTCAAGGATAGCACTCTACCACTTGAGCCACAGCACCACTTCCAGTTTTCTGAGTGGTTTTTTTTATTGGAGATAAGAGTCTCATGGACTTTTCCTGCCTGGGCTGGCTTTGAACCTTGATCCTCAGATCTCAGCCTCCTGAGTAGCTAGGATTACAAGCGTGAGCCACTGACGCCCAGCCTGAGAATTCTTTCATCCCTTGGCTGTTCATGAGTCACATACCCGCACATTGATACTCTTAGGATTGTGCCTGCCAGTCCTTGAATTCACAGCAGACCATGACCAAGTCTCCTTTACCTGCTCTATCATTTTCTATTTAGTTGCAAGACTGAATATTATTGAGTACAGTTTTGATAGATCATCATATATTCTGTCGATTGTCATCATACTCCAAAAAATGGTTTACCATGTGAATGACAAAAGAAAACAACTCACCCAGTATTCAGGTTTTTATAATAACCCACGACAATGTCTGGTATTGTATCTGTATCTCTGTGAATAAATAAAAAACAAACAGAAAATTAAGTTGGACTATGTAGAAGAAACCATACTTTTTTTTATTTTACTAAAGTGCTGAGTATTGAAACCAAGGTCTGTGCAGACTAAGCAGGTGCTCAGTTACTTGAGCTATATCTCTAGCTCTTCTGCCTCTACTACTCCCTCTCTCAAGTACCGAGGTTTGAACTCAAAACCGTGTTCCTGATAGGTAAGTGCTCAATTTACAGTCACACTTTTGTCTATGCTGGCTTTTTCAATTATCTTCTTGTTTGTTCTTTTGTCATAATCTGGTATGGATAAGCATGCCACTTTCCCACATTTATAATCCTATCTACTCAAACGCTGAGAACAGAGGATAACAATTTGAAGCCACTGAGCTGTGAGATAGTGTTGGTGCTACTTTGTTTTTGTTTTTGTTTGTGTTAGTGGTCCAGGCTTGAACTCAGGGTCTGGGGGCTGTCCTTGAGCTTTTTTGCTGGAGTCTAATGCTCTACCACCCACCCACAGAAGCCAGTGGTTTTAAAGAAATCTGTCATCAAGTCCCAATGCCTTTTACAACTCATATTAGTAAAGTCAATTTATGTTTGTTCAGTCTCTGGATAGTTTATTCTAGTATCTATTTAGCATGTACAACTCTGCTACAAAGTATAAAACACAAAAAAAGCAGTTAGCATTTTGGAAGGCAGAGACTCTTGGTACTGTAGGATTTTAGGATAGAAAAGTAAAAAAGAAAAAAAACAAAACAAAACAAATACAAACAAGGAATTGTGACAGAGCTAAAGAAACAACTTCAGAGCACAGAATTGAGACCTGAAACAATCTGATAGGTTCACATATCAGGGGTGTGTGTGTGTGTGTGTGTGTGTGTGTGTGTGTGTGTGTGTGTGTGTGAAAGAAAGAGGAAGAAGGAAAGAAGGTAAGTGTAGAATTCATGAGTCTCCTCTTCTTCTTCCCTATTTTGTGTACCATTCAGGCAAGCCTGGAATCCATTGGTAAATGAAACACTGGGTAAGTCAGAAATGAAGGGATGGTTTCAAGTAATAGTTTATGAAGAAAAACAAAAGAAAAAATACTAGAACAAATATTCTAATACCATGGACTAGTTACTATTGAGTCTTCTGTAAGAAAGAAACAGTAAACATGTCAAGAGTGGTCTAAATTATGGTACCGTATGGGATAGGATTTGGTATGGACTAAAGGAAGAGCTCAATTGTAGAGCACTTTATGAAACACTTATGAAGTAATCTCGGTTCAAGCACTCAAAAATTGTGAAAAGAAAAAATAGTTTATTAGAATGTTTTTTTCTTTCCTGTGAATTCATTTTTAAAGGATATTTTGTTAGACTATAAACAATCAAAATTTAGCTCCGTGGAAGAACATGAAAAGGGCCCTAAGTTTGATCCTCAGCACTGAGAAAAAGAAAAAAAGAAAAAGCTTAAAAGACACATACACTTACAAAACAATAATAAAATACTGGTACTAGTTGTAGTAGTAGCGGTGGTAGTAGTAGTAGTAACAAAAAAAGACTGAATTTAACCAAAACAAAGTCATCTTCACATAGCTGCTGCTTTCCACCAGGAGTCCAACATGGAATTGTAACACCAAAAAGTATGTAGACTACTAGAAAGGTAAGAATGTACACTCCAGGTGGTTTCTGTCGAGGAAGTAAACCGGCAGATACTGAACAAACCCTTTAGATATAGACTACTCAGCAAACTGTTTGGGGCTCCAAACAAGGCACCAGACACTTACGGATACAACAAGAACTCCTTTAACTGAGTATGCAATGATCAACCCCTACACTAGGTGAAAGTAGCAGCGAAGTAGCAGCATTATATTTTATTATATATATTATTATATATATTATATATATTATATATATTATATATATTATTATATATAATACATATTATTATATATGTAGATATATGTTTGTATTTTAAGGCTTTGTATACCCTTCCCACTTTCCTATAAACCTTTCCCACTCTGAAGAGGCAATCCAAAAATTCATATGGAACAATAAAAGACCCCGAATAGCAAAAACGATCCTTAACAGAAAGAACAGTTCTGGAGGAATATCAATACCAAATTTCAAACTCTACTACAAAGCCATAATAATCAAAACAGCTTGGTACTGGCACAAGAACAGACCTCAGGACCAATGGAATAGAATTGAAAACCCAGAAATGAACCTACAGACCTATAGCCATCTAATCTTTGATAAGGGAGCTAAAAAAATGGAATGGAAGAAAGACAGCCTCTTCAGTAAATGGTGCTGGCAAAATTGGTTAATTACTTGTAGAAAACTAAAGCTAGATCCTTATATATCTCCCTGCACCAGAATCAACTCCAAATGGATCAAAGACCTCAGAGTTAAAACAGACACTCTGAAAACATTACAGGATGGAATAGGAGAAACCAGAGGTAGATCTCGTAGGCAGAGGCTGAAATTTTCCTAATAGAGATCCAGAAACACAACAAATCAAAGAAAGGTTGGACAAATGGGATTGCATGAAGCTGTAGAGCTTCTGCATGGCAAAGGACATAGCTAGCAAGATCAATATAGAAAGACTACAAACTGGGAGAAGATCTTCAGTAGCCATACAATGGACAAGGGTCTCATATCTAAAATATACCTGGAACTCAAAAAATTAAATCCCCCAACAACAAATCCTCAAAGAAACAACTGCCCAATAAATAAGTGGGCTAAAGACTTAAAGAGAAACTTCTCTGAAGAGCAAATAAGAATAGCCAATAGACACATGAAGAAATATTCAACCTCCCTAGCCATAAAAGAAATGCAAATCAAAACAACATTGAGATACCACCTCACCCCAGTTAGAATGGCTATAATCAAGAACTCTAATAACAACAGATGCTGGAGGGGATGTGGACAGAAGGGAACCCTATTGCCTTGTTGGTGGGAGTGTAAACTTGTTCAACCACTTTGGAAAGTAGTATGGAGGTTTCTCAGAAGACTTCACATAGAGCTTCCCTATGATCCAGCAATCCCACTTTTGGGCATTTACCCAAATGATCACAAACAAGACCATACTAAAGCTATCAGCACAAGTATGTTTCTTGCAGCATTATTTACCATAGCTAAGATATGGAACCAACCCAGATGCCCCTCAATAAATGAATGGATCAAGAAAATGTGGTATATATACACAGTGGAATTCTATGCCTCCATCAGAAAGAATGACATTGCCCCATTTGTTAGGAAATGGAAGGACTTGGAAAAAATTATACTAAGTGAAGTAAGCTAGGCCCAAAGAAGCATAGGCCCCAGGGTTTCCCTTATTTGCAATAACTAGTATATGTCTGAGACAAGCAGAAAAGGTCAGATATGTTGATGTTAGGTGAAATAAACCCTAAGATAAGTATTCAAATGTTTTTTACTTTCATGCGATTGTTTCTAATGTATTTATAAGATTATTTCTTTGTTGCTTTGTATGTCCCTCCCCCACGATATAACCCCTGCTTTCACTGTATTTGATGTTGGTATAATTTGTGGAGGGGAAGGGAAAAAACAAATCGTTTAAATATGGATACAGGTGGACCCATTGCAACAGAGATGTACAAGTCGTTATGTCGAAAAACGAACTTTATAACTTTGGCCGGGAGGGGAGGGAGATATGGGGGAGCGGCAGGATATGGGAAGGGATGGGAAGGGGGAAACAAAGCAGGAGGCAACAATGCTTGATAAGAAATGTACTCATTATCTTGCCATGTAATTGTAACCCCTCTGTACAGTATTTTCATGATTAAAAATTTAAAAAAATAAAAAAAGCAAATTTTAAAGAAAAAAATGCTCGATAGGAAATGGACTCATTACCTTACTCATGTAGCTGTAACCCCTCTGTACAGTATTTTTACAATAAAAAGTATATTTAAAAAATAAAAAAACCTTTCCCACTCTCTTATTAATCTTTACACACTCTTATAAACACTTCCTATGCTCTTAAACACTTTCTATACTCTTATTTATTTATTTACTTTGCCAGTCCTGGGCTTGAACTCAGGGCATGGGGGCACTGTCCCAGGTTCTTTTGCTCAAGGCTAGCACTCTATCACTTAAGCCGCAGCTCCCCTTCCAGTTTTTTCTGTTTCTGTGGTACTGAGGACTCAAACCCAGAGCTTCATGTGTGCTAGGCAAGCACTCTACCACTAGGCCACATTCCCAGCTCCTCTTTCTACCCTCTTAAACCTACGAAATTTTATCAGCAAAATCCCACAATATAGCAAAAACTCTGCAATACAGATTTGGATTTTTTTTAAGCCTGTGATACAGTGAAGTTGCAATAAGGGAACTGCAATATAGTGAGGGAAAACTGCACTCTATGAAGACTGAAAAACTACTTTAGTAAGCTGCTTGGGGGCACAGATACTGTCTTCTCCATGGGAAATGAATAAACCAGCAGCTGAAGACAGGATCTGATAGGAATCAACCTTCTTCCAAGGGTATACACCACAGGCTTTATTCAGATTCTTACATCCTGTTTATACAATGTGAGCTATCTTTAAAATGCTTTGGCTGAGTCACAGAGCTTCATCTTTCTTCCCTTTGGATTTTTTCTGGTGCCAATTACTGGGGCTTCACTCAATGCCTGGGCACTTAAGATTAGCACTCGATTACTTGATGCACGCTTAACATCTAGGTTCTAGGTTTTTGGTGGTCAATTGGAGACAAAAATCTGATGGATTTACCTACCTGGGCTGGCTTAGAACCACAATCCTGAGATCTCAGCCTCCTGAACAGTTAGGATTACAGGCATCCATGCCCAACTATATTTTCATGCTCTATCATAATGCTGACTTGTAAGGCAATACTATCACTAATAAAAAAGTAATTTGACCTTCACCATGGTAATGAAGTATGTTTCTGATGTTAATTAAATAACTGAAGCTCTTGTGGTATCCTTGTGGAACAGATCTAGGCTGAATACCAGTTTCTCATCCCTAACACAGTTTCACCATTATTAGGACAACCAGCCACCCCTGAGTGAAGCTTAAAGGGACTGGAACATGGCTATCAAAGTGCTTAAACTTCAGTATTTTAAAGAACAGTAAAGGCATAGTACAAGGCCTTTAATCTGTGAACATGTTAAATAACATTTCCATATACTTCACATTTATTAAGAAAAAAGGTATAGCTGTGTTCCTGATTTCACTAAAGAAGCCTGGGATTTTTGCTCAAAATTTAGCACATTTGAGTCCTATGACTTACTTGTTACATCTAATGCGTACCAACCAGTGGTACACAGATCTTCACATAAGAATTTTATATTCACTGTTTCTAAAACAGACTTACGAGTCTATCTCCCTCTAAAAATAGGGGGAAAGCCACACATACAAAGTTTTTAGATAGTGCTCAGTATTTCCAAACTTTTGGCCCACAAAATTACCAGGCCTCTCTGCCAACCACAGGCCTCTCCACAGGACTCTTTGCAGGCCTCACCCTCCCCTCAGGCCTCTCCAGAGGCCTGTCGCCTCTCTGCAGGCCTCTCCTCAGGCCTCTCCACAGGCCTTCCCTGCTCTACTCCAGTGGTTGCTCTTGCAGTCTTTCTTTCCACCCCCACTCCTTGGAAAACACACCCAATATATAGGCTGCGCCCCTCCCCCACTCCAAGGGCTCCAACAGTTTCAACCTGCCACTCATGCCCCTCTCCCCACTGCCCCACCCCATCCAGTGGCCTGGCCCAAAGGCCAGTGATGTCAGCTGGTCTTCCTGCCCTGCTGGTTCTTACATTCCTTACTGGTTTTCATGTCCAATCAAATCATTGATTTTGACATCCTTCCTTTGGGCCAAATCCTAACCACCCTCCCCCCTCCACACACACATTGAACAGGCTTAAAATGCAAATTTAACAGATAACGAAGAGGGATAAGCATAGAAACAAACTAATTAACACTTGCTAAGTCTTATCCTTAAGGGATCCTCTGAGAGTCTCTGAACAGTCCATCTTGCAGCCTTCTTTGTATACTGTCCCACTGCCTGTTTCACTTGAGCATGTTGGATCCAGTGCTGTTTCCTGCAACTTTAATAACCGATGGTGTAGTTAGCACTACCAAATAAGGTCTTGCCACTTGGGATCCAATTCAGGAGCATGATGCCTTTTTACCCACACCAGCTGTCCAGGTGAGAAAGAGTGGGTGGAGTTGTTCTCAGAAGGTCAGTGGGCCTTGGCTACCAAAGGATAGGCATATAAAAGAATATGTTGCAAAGCCTGCAATGACTGTACAAGATTGTGGTTAGACATTTCTGTTAATGTAGCTTCCCCAAGTTTAGGAATCAAAGCATTGGTCTGCCACAGATTATTTCTAAGAGAGTGAATCCCCGACCATAAGGGGTGCATCTTGCTCAGAGGACAGTGAAGGGGACAAGACTTACCCAGTCATGGCCAGTCTCTGAAATTAAAGTTTCCTTTAATGTCCTATTCATTCTTTCCACTTGTCCTCAACTCTGAGGTGTATAAATACAATGCAACTTCTAATTTATTCGTAGGGCCTTAGCTAATAATTGAGTAACTTGGGCCTTGAAAGCCAGGCCACTGTTGGACCCCATTGCAAGGGGTAACCCAAATTAAGGAATTAACTGTTGCCTGA
Source organism: Dipodomys spectabilis (assembly GCF_019054845.1). Classification (NCBI taxonomy): domain Eukaryota; kingdom Metazoa; phylum Chordata; class Mammalia; order Rodentia; family Heteromyidae; genus Dipodomys; species Dipodomys spectabilis. Next base: position 45,379,651 of record NW_024870772.1, on the reverse strand, counting down.
GCAGTTTCTGCTTTTGTCAGGAATGCTTCATCCCAGCCTGAAAAGTGTCCACTAGTACTAATGATACCAATAACCATACTTTTCAGGCTTTACCTCCATGAAGTCCGCTTCCCAAAATTCACCAGGTGAAGATCCTCACTTACCCATCTTCTCCACATGTTCCAGCTTCCCTGCATTTACCTGTTGATAACTTTCTACATATATTACATAAGCTTGGCAGGCTGAGGCCCCACTCATTTTCAAGACAGTTTTAGTGGCCCAGGGCAATTTACCAGGGTGACAATCAGATATAAACAGAAGGCTTGAGCCTGTAATCGTTTTTTGCAAGTGCAGTCTCCACATTTGCACACTTTTTACCATTGTTTTTCATGATTCTTCCTTTAATCTTAATGACTAGTAGCTCTAGACACGCCACTGGTTTTAGGGTGGCCTCCCTTTAAGCTTAGTTGTTTTCCTGAACCTCAAGGGTCTCTAATTTCTTTACCACCTGTTTAGTACTCTGAACCTCAGTCTGGAGTTTGGAGACGTTCATTTTCCTCCTCTTTTTCTCTCAAGCTCATTTTCATAACCTCAATCTCTTTCTCAAAGGCCTCCTTAATTTGCAAGTATTCTGCTAGGGTAAGTAACAGAAGAGTTCCTTCAATTATCCAACTGTTGCTGCAGCCTGCTGCTCCTTCTCAGCACCTTTGCTTGCTCTTCAGTTCCTCCTGTAATATCTTAACAATGCTTTGAGCAGGTTTTCAGCAACACCACCTGTTCCATTGGGACATGCTGCTTCTGCTTTAGACTTTGTATGGCAAGGAACTCAGCAGTCTGTTTGGCCTTTTCCTCTAGTAGCTTCTCTTTCTCCTTCTTCACTTTGGTGTATTTTTGTAACAGATCTTTCAACTATTTGTTTAGCTTTTCTGTTTTTCTGCCTAATACTCTTTCCATTTCGCAGGCATTCCCTATCAGAGCATGTGTGTCCATTAACTCTTTCTGAAGAGTGACAATTTCCTTGAGCTTGTTGTTTTCCTGCTTGCTTTTCTTGGCCTCTTCTTCTCTAACATGGCACTTCTGTGTCTGCTCCACTAATTGCTCTTTCAGTTCTTCCTCTGTTGCTTTGAATTTCTGCTCACACTCTTCAAAGCTGATAATCGGCATATACTTCAGCCTAATACATTCTTAAATCATGTCCAGCACCTTCCTCTGGGCCTTGATTTCTGCATGCAGCACCAGGAGCTCCTCCTAGCCTTGCTTGTAGTCAGCAAGGATGGCAGCATTGGCATCCTGAGCTTCCTTCAGCCTCCGACCTGTGGCCCCCCGACTTGGTCTTGTGTTCACCCAGGCTGAGGTACTTGGCTTTTATTTGATTCTGAGTGTCTTCCAGGTTCCTTTTGAGGATTTCGTTCTCATCTTCTCATAAATCAGAAACTTTTACAACTTTTACAAGTTCCTGATTTGTATCTCAAATCTTGTCTTCATGTCCAATAATTCTCTTAGTTTTCTCCAACTTGCTGTCGGTGCATTTTTAACCTCTTCATGGGTTTTGACTGGCACATACTGGAGGTTCAGTCTTTTTCAAGCCAATGTTTTCAGACAGGAGTGCATGAATTTTTTCTTCACCACATTTTTTGTTAAGTTCAGAGAGCTGATTTTTAAGTTCAACAAGGTTGGATTTCAGAGTCCTAAGTTCCTTTCGATGTTTCTCAGGAGATAAGCCACATATCCCAGATGACCCCTTGAGGAGATCTCAGATGACTTCTCAGGGAAGTAACAGATGACCTCCCAAGAAGATCCCAGATGACCTCTCAAAGAAGTCCCAGATGACCTCTTGGGGGAGGTTGCCAGAAGACTAATAGCCTTCTCTTTCCAGAGATTTTCTGACCTTTAAGGAAAAAATCTCTACGGATTTGTGATAATCTTTCCCTAACATCCCACTTGGCATCAGGTTATCAAAGGATGCTTGACTTTTATCCTCTTCTTTATGGGAGAGCAGTTCCTCTTGTGAGCTAAATTCTTGTGAGGTACTATAGGAGAGTTTCAGCATGGGTATATGCAGGTCCCCCTCTCCATTGGGGGACATCATTTCTAAACGGGCCCCACCCAGCAGCTCCTTTGTCCCTGGAGCCTCTGGGGGAGCCATGACTGGAGACAGACAGTGGAAACTGGAAACTCTGATGCCCATGGAGAAAACAATAAGTTGATGTGGGTCATGGATGTTGACTGGTCCCTTTTGGAACTCTCAAGGGTTGCAGGAAGTTGTAGTTTTCAGTGATGCTGACAGGGCTTCAAGCACTTCCTCCTGCAACAGTATAAAAGGAGACACAGCAACATCAAAGGAATGAAAGCCATTCCTCCTAGAATGGCCAAAAGAAACACCGTGTGGTATGTGGTAATGTCTTGTGTGGTGACGGGCCCTGGGATGGGAGGAGACTACTACTGCTACCCAGTATCCCAGCTGGGGAACAATGTACATCCACACCAGCTGGTTGCCTTCTTGGTGCACCAGCCAAGGTTGCTCTTCAGCCACGTTCCCAGCTTCTGATCAAAACGCCATGTTGCAACATAAGCATTGTGCCTGAGACTGCTCTGCATGGTCAAAGGCACTGGGGCCGTCCACCAGCACTGGAGTCCCGTTACTGCAAGCAGGTGCACACCGAGGGCCGTGACCGGGGTCAGATCATACCTGGTGCTGTTTCCTGTTCCATTTCCATCCAATCCTCTCAAATAGGGAAAGCTGTCCACCTCGGAGGGGGAGCTGGCGGCTGTGAGGGGGGCATCAAGTCACTGTAGCTGGCATTCTCGGGCAACCTCAGGGCTCTCCTCTGGAAATGGACGCGAGGCTATGGCCGGGCGCCTTGGAATCCTGATACTATTTGGAAAATATCATCATAGATCATCAGAGTAGCTGACCTTTCTGGAAGCAGGCCGGGGCTCAGTGAAGAAAATACAGGTAACCAGAGAGGCTTCCATGGGCCGACTGGCGGTGACAATCAGCTGACTACCCAGCTTATACTGGAACTGGATGAAGGCGGTGCCGTCCGTTCCCGCTGTGCCCGAGGCGATGGAGACCTGGTTGGCAAACATCTCAATGAGCGCATCGGCAATGGGCTGGTGGGTGCTGGCGTCACTAATGTGGACCTTCAATGTCACCTCTTGGGCTCTCGCAGCGTCTTGGTCACCGCCTTCCAGACGTGGCAGCCCAGCAAGCAGAGCAGCAGCGCCGCGGACCTGCTCATCTCCGCGCCGCCGGGCCGCGGGCGGCTCCAGATCGGCACCAGCGGGCCCGGCAGGGGCGCGTCACGGGCGGCCTGGCGCCGCGCCTCCCTCCAGGGGGCTGGCTCTGCGCGCGCGCGCCCCGCACGCTGGTCCCCGTGGCCGCCCGGCACGCTGGTCCCCGCGGCCCCCGCCGCTCCCTCTGTGGCGCCCCGCGCCCGGCTTCTTCTTAGAGCCCCAGTCGCCGCCGCTCCGCGCTCCGCCCTGGATTGTTTTTTATATTGCTCGCATAGCGAGATCTTTCCTCATAATACCAAGAGCTCTCCATTTCTGGTTCCTCTTTTAAGCTAGCTCACCAAATATCAGTTAATTTCTCTATATCTTAGCTTCTCTTTCTGTCATTGGGAAAGAACCATGTATAGAGGTGTAAGATTAAACAGCAATACATTTTAAATACATTTTTAAACAGCAATAAATACATTTTAAACAGCAATACATTTTTTTCTCTCATAATAAAGGAATGCAAGAAATATCACATCAGTGTTTCTAAATTAGAATTATCTCTGTGCCTCTGTTGGTGAGAGTGAAAAGACAGCCTGTATCAGGAGTTTCCAGAGGACTTCTTTTCCCTTTTTAGCATGTTATTCATGCATGGTAAGAAGGAAAGAGTCAGCTGGGCGCTGGTGACTCACACTTGTAATCCAGCTACTCAGGAGGCTGAGATCACAGTTCAAAGCCATCCTAGATTAAAGAGGTCATGCAACTGTATCTCCAACTAACAAGCAGAATGCCAGACTGGAGGTGCGGCTCAAGTAGTAGAGCACCAGTTGTGAGTGGAAAAGCTAGGCAAGAATCTGAAGCACTGAGTTCAAAAAGGAGTCTCCTCTTGTGTAAATTCATTATATTTCCTCAGAATTTTCAGTCATCTTGTCAGTTGCTATAAGAGAGAAAGCAAGAAAGCAAGAGAAGGAAGGAAGGAAGGAAGGGAGGGAGAGAGGGAGGGAGGGAGGGAGGGAAGGAGGGAAGGGAGGGAGCGAGGGAGAGAAGGAAGGGAGGGAGGGAGGAAGGGAAGGAGAGAGGGAAAGGAAGAAAACAAAGAAAACCTCTTTAAATTCTTATTGGGAATGTGTTGATTTTATGAATTAATTTTGGAAGACATCCAAAAAGATTAATTGACCTCTTTATAATTCCATGTTGCTATTTTATATAGTGTTTCTTGTGAAATTACATTGTCTAAATGGTTGTTCCCAGTCTAAATGAGAACTGGGACTACATTTGAGAATTGTTTCAAGCTCATACAGCTTTTAATTCTCACAATGAAAAAAACAGCACAGTGTCAGAGTCAAGCTAGTAGACAACTGAATGTAAAGGCTATATTTCTCCTTGCTCAAGCTGGCATTCTACCACTTGAGTCACAATTCTACTTCTGGCTTTGTGCTGGTTAATTGGAAATGGGTCTGCCTACCTGAGCTGTCTTAGAATCACCATCCTTATAGCTCAGCCTCTTGAGTAGCTAGGATTACAGGAGTGAGCCATTGACTCTTGACAAGCCAGATTTCGTGATGCCTGGGACTAAAACAACTTAAATGTAGTTACTTGTTTTGAAAGGCAAACATATTGAGTAGTATGACTAGGTTTATTACATTAGTATAAAAGTAGGTCAGGTACTGACATTATATTCTCTTTATTCATTAACAATACTGACTGTTAGAATTTATGTGACCAATCCAGACACTGCTGGCTTATACCTGTAATCCTAGCTACTCAGGAGGCTGAGATCTGAGGATCACGGTTTGAAGCCAGCCCAGGCAGTAGAGTCCATGGGAGTCTTAACTCCACTTAATCATTCAAAAGAACCAGAAGTGGAGCTGTAGTTCTAGTGGTAGAACATCAGTCTTAAACAAAAAATGAAGAGACAATACCCAAGCCCAGAATTCAAGCCACAGTACCTGCACAAAACAACAATGAACGCTGGACCCACATCTAACCAACCACAGAAAGCTTATCAGAAATCTAAATCTGTGGCCGCCACCGCCGCCGCCAGCGCAACGGAGCCGGAGCCACGAGGAGATCGGCCGCCTCCCCCCTTCTTCTCGCCGGCCGGCCGCGTCCGTGGACTTGTTCCAGCAATCTGTTAAAACATGGTGAATTACTATGAAGTTCTAGGGGTGCAGAGGCAGAGGCATGCCTCGGCCGAGGATATCAAAAAGGCATACCGGAAACTGGCATTAAAGTGGCATCCAGATAAAAACCCTGAGAATAAAGAAGCAGCAGAGAGAAAATTCAAACAGGTAGCTGAGGCGTACGAGGTGTTGTCAGATGCTAAGAAACGGGACATCTATGACAAATATGGCAAAGAAGGATTAAATAGTGGAGGAGGAGGTGGAAGTCATTTTGACAGTCCATTTGAGTTCGGCTTTACATTCCGGAACCCAGATGATGTCTTCAGGGAGTTTTTTGGTGGAAGGGACCCATTTTCATTCGACTTTTTTGAAGACCCATTTGATGACTTTTTTGGGAACCGAAGGGGTCCTCGAGGAAGCAGAAACCGAGGTGCAGGCTCCTTTTTCTCTGCCTTCAGTGGATTTCCATCATTTGGAGGGGGATTTCCTTCATTTGATGCAGGATTTACTTCATTTGGGTCACTGGGTCATGGAGGCCTCACTTCCTCCTTCTCCTCCACGTCATTTGGCGGCGGTGGGATGGGCAACTTCAATTCCATATCAACTTCCACTAAAATAGTTAACAGCAGGAAAATAACTACAAAGAGAATTGTTGAGAATGGTCAGGAAAGAGTAGAAGTTGAAGAAGACGGCCAGCTAAAGTCCTTGACAGTAAATGGTAAGGAGCAGCTGCTACGCTTGGATAACAAGTAACTCAGCACACGCATTTAACAGTAGTGTTAAACCATAACAAGCACCATTTGAGGATTAACAGGAACATTTTTTTGAAGATTTCCAACGAACTCGACTTTCAGTATAACTGTACCTAATCTAAAGTATTTCTAAGCAGCTCATCGGAGCCTTTATTTGTCATAGACTTTTGAGTTTATTGTTGGGACCACACAATAGGACCATTTTTTTTGGTCTTTAAAATTGTTGTAATCTCTGTATGCACTTTGCTTTGTATTAAGCGTAATGCAAGGTGAGGCCCGTGACTCTTGCGTAGTCCTAGGACAAGATTGTACTCTTAACACCAGCATGGACCTGCTTTCGTCGTGTTTGAAATGTGAGCCACGTAGTTCAGCCTGCTGTGAAGTTGACATTGCCAGGATGAATCTTCTACAGAAACAATTCCAGTTTCTTATTTTCAGTAATGAAAGACTTAATACATCAATGGTAATACATTTCTGGTTTATTATAAGTTAAGGATGTTTTCTAGTTGTGCATGAATGCTGGCAACTTAGTATGTTTTGACAACTGTTTAAATAATGTAATGTTAAGCTTAGGTTAAAAATAAGTTGGTAAACTGGGTCTTTGTCATTGCTTTAAAAAAAGAAAATAAATGCAACTGTGTTTGGTGCAAAAAAAAAAAAAAAGAAATCTAAATCTGTGTATCAAAATTCACCTCATGTGTACATGAAAGTTTTATTTATACTCCATTGTTAACTCAAATGTCATGCACAGAGACACAGATAAGTCCATGTAGCTACAACTACAACTATATGATTTTAGGTTTGTTTTATAAAAACAAATTTTTAAGTAGATGTCATATGTCACAACCTTGACAAGAAATGTTCTTATTATCTTATTTATGTAACTGTAAGCCCTCTGTACACCACCTTGGCAATAAAAAATAAAATTAAGGCCAGTGGCTCATGCCTATAATCCTAGGTACTCAGGAACCTGAGATCTTGAGGCTAACGGTTCAAAGTCAGCCCAGTTAGAAAATCAGGAAAAAGTCCCCATGAGACTCTTATCTCCAATAAACTACTCAAAAAAGCCAGAAGTGGCCCTATGACTCAAGTGGTAGAGCACTAGCCTTGAGCACAAAGAGGCTCAGGAACAGCACCCAATTCCTGAGTTCAAGCCCCAGGACCAAAATAAAAAAAAGTGTCATGCTGAAATAATACACTGAATTACATTTTGAACATTGAAAACAATTCAAGAAATACTTGCTAAATTATATTGCTAAGGCTGTTTATACAGAATAACATTCTGTGTAATAATATGTAAACAGAATAATATCCTATTTACACAGAAAAACAAAAATTTCATTCTATAAAATATCTAACACTCTGTTAATAAATATCAGTGGCTATTTTAAAGTTACCGGATACTGTTCAAATATTTAGAAATAAATACTCTTTGGGGGCATGAAAGAGACTGCTGCACTCTGAAAAGTACAAAGTCAACACCATTGAATATTTTTGAAGGAAGAATAATTTTTATTAATAATTTGTTAAAAATTGTTATTGTGAAAATACTGTACAGAGGGGTTATAGTTACATGAACAAGGTAATGAATACATTTCTTTTTTTTTTTTTTTGGGTCCAGTTGTGGGGCCTGAACTCTGGGCCTGGGCACTGTCCCTCAGCTCTTCAGCTCAAGGCTAGCGCTCTACCACTTGAGCCACAGCGCCACTTCTGGCTTTTTTCTTTTTTGCTTATGTGGTGCTGAGGAATCGAACCCAGGGTCTCATGCATGCAAGGCAAATGCTCTACCACTGAGCCACCTTCCCAGCCCATGAGTACATTTCTTATCCAGCATTGTTGCCTCCTTCTTGTTTTTCCCCTACCATCCCTTCCCTCCCACCTCCTCAACTACACTACCCACCCGTCAGCCCCTCACCTACCCACCCCCAACCCCACCTAAATTGTGAAGTTCGTTTTTCGACATAGCATCTTGTACATCTCATTGTTGTAATGGGTCAACCTGTATCCGAATTTAAACATTTTGGTTTTTCCCTTTCCGTCCCCAGATTATACTAACTTCATACAGTGAAAACAGGGATTATACTGTGGGGGAAGACCATACACAGCAACAAAAAAAATCACGTGGTACCTTATAAATACATTAGAAACAATAGCAAGAAAGAAAAAAAAATCACTTATGTCCTTATCTGGGGTTCATTGTGCTTAACATCATCTTATCTAGTCATATGTACATAGCTTTTGACCTTTTCTGCTTGTCCCAGACATATACAAGTTATTGCAAATTAGGTAAACCATGGGACCTATGTTTCTTTGGGCCTGGCTTACTTCACTTAATATAATTTTTTCCAAGTCTTTCCATTTCCTAACAAATGAGGTGATACCATTCAATCTGATAGAGGCATAGAATTCCATTGTGTATATATACCACATTTTCTTGATCCATTCATCTACTGAGGGGCATCTGGGTTGGTTCCATATCTTAGCTATGGTAAATAATGCTGCAAGAAACATAGTTGTGCTAGAGCTTTAGTATAGTCTTGTTTGTGATCATTCAGGTAAATGCCCAAAAGTGGGAGTGCTGGGTCATAGGGGAGCTCTATGTGAAGTCTTTTGAGGAACCTCCATACTACTTTCCAAAGTGGTTGAACAAGTTTACACTCCCACCAACAATGCAGTAAGGTTCCCTTCTGGCCACATCCCCTCCAGCATCTGTTGTTATTAGAGTTCTTGATTATCGCCATTCTAATTGGGGTGAGAGGTGGTATCTCAATGGTGTTTTGATTTGCATTTATTTTATGGCTAGAGAAGTTGAACATTTCTGCATGTGTCTATTGGCCATTCTTATTTCCCCTTTAGAGAAGTTTCTCTTTAAGTCTTTAGCCCATTTATTTATTGGGCAGTTGTTTCTTTAAGGATTTGTTTTTGGGGGATTTAATTTTTTGAGTTCCAAGTATATTTTAGATATGAGACTCTTGTCTGTTGTATGGTTAGTGAAGATCTTCTCCCATTCCATGGGCTTTCTACTGATCTTGCTAGCTATGTCCTTTGCCATGCAGAAGCTCTGCAGCTTCATGCATCCCCTTTGTCCAACCTTTCTTTGATTTGTTGTGTTTCTGGATCTCTATTAAGAAAATTTCAGCCTGTGCCTACGAGATCTACCTGTGGTTTCTCCTATTCCATCCTATAATGTTTTCAGAGTATCTGTTTTAACTCTGAGGTCTTTGATCCATTTGGAGTTGATTCTGGTGCAGGGTGATATATAAGGATCTAGCTTTAGTTTTCCACAGGTGATTAACCAATTTTGCCAGCACCATTTACTGAAGAGGCTGTCTTTCTTCCATTCTATTTTTTAAGCTCCCTTATCGAAGACGAGGTGACTATAGGTCTGTGGGTTCATTTCTGGGATTTCAATTCTATTCCACTGGTCCTTAGGTCTGTTCTTGTGCCAGTACCAAGCTGTTTTGATTACTATGGCTTTGTAGTAGAGTTTGAAATTTGGTATTGATACAATGTTGGTGGGGAGGGGGAAGCGGGGAGGATTGGGTGGGGGGTGGGGGGGGAGGCTGGGAAGGGATGTGAAGGGTAAACAAAGGAGGAGGCTGCAATGCTTGATAAGAAATGTACGCATTAACGTGCCCATGTAATTGTAACCCCTCTGTACAGTGTGTTCACAAAAAATTAAAATAAATTAAAAAAAAGAAATTTGGTATTGATATTACTCCAGCACTGTTCTTTCTGTTAAGGATCATTTTTGCTATTCAGGGTCTTTTATTGTTCCATATGAATTTTTGGATTGCCTCTTCTATTTCCTTAAAGAATGAGGTTGGAATATTGATAGGTATAGCATTTTGAATTTGTAGACAGCCTTGGGAAGTATTGCCATTTTCACTATGTTGATCCTTCCAATCCAGGAGCATGGGAGGTTTTTTCACTTTCTAGGTTCCATTTTGATTTCCTTTTTCAGGTTTTTAAAGTTTTCATCATAGAGGTCCTTCACTTCTTTTGTTAAGTTAATTCCTAGGTTTTTGTTTTTTTGTTTTTGTTTTTGTTTTTTTTTGGTCGTGGGGCTTGAACTCTGGGTTGGGCACTGTCCCTGCGCTTTTCAGCTCAAGGCGATAGAGCTCCACCGCTTAAGCCACAGCGCCACTTCCGCTTTTCTAGTGGTTTATTGGAGATAAGAGCCTCACAGACTTTCCTGCCCGGGCTGGCTTTGAACCTTGATCCTCAGATTTCAGCCTCCTGAGTAGGTAGGATACAGGTGTGAGCCACCAGCGCCGTCGGTATTTTATTTTTTGTGGGGCTATTACGAATGGAGTTGCTTTCCTGATTTCAGCAGTGCTCTTCTCATTGTTGGCATACAGAAAAGCCTTTGGTTTTTGAGGTTCTTTTTTTTTTTTTTTGGTCAGTCTGATCCTGAGTGTTGGGAGCCAAAAGTTAAGTCTCTCAAACTTGATAGGCTTAACTATCTCACTGGAACAAGCTGAGCCTGAGTTTACAGAATCCCACCTTTTCACCATGCCTTAAAGTAAACACCCTGCAGCTACTAAAGACCACCTTTTCACCCCGCCCTAAATCTACTAACGACCACCTTTGCACCATGCCCTAAGTCCAAGCATATAAATACCCTTGTGTGAAAAATAAAAATTGGCAGCTTGATCAGAATCCTTGTCTTGCTGTCCTTCTTCGTGTCTCTTGTCCCTTCATTCCTTCTCGCTTAGGTTCATTGCCCTGGTTGAAGTCCTGCGGCCCTCAGCTCTTCAGCTCAAGGCAAGCGCTCTACCACCTGAGCCACAGCACCATTTCCGGTTTTCTGGTGGTTTATTGGAGATAAGAGTTTCACGGACTTTCTTCCCCTGGCTGGCTTTGAACCGAGATTCTCAGATCTCAGCCTCCTGAGTAGCTAGGATTACAGGCGTGAGCCACCAGCGCCTGGCTCTCGAGGGTTATTTTTATACCCTGCTACTTTGCCAAAGTTTCCAATTAGCTTAAGTAATTTGGGAATGGAGTCCATGGGACTCTTTAAATACAAGATCATGTCACCTGCAAAGAGGGAGTGTTTTACTTCATCTTTCCCTATTTGGATTCCCCTTATGTTTGCATCTTGTCTTATTGCTGTAGCTAGGCATTCTAATACTAAATTGAAGAGAAGTGGAGAGAGTGGACACCCTTGTCTCGTTTCTGAGTTTGGAGGAAACTGCTTTAGTTTTTCACCATTAAGTATAATGCTGGATGTAGGTTTGTCATATACAGCCTTTATTGTATTGAGGAATGTTCCCTGGATTCCTAGTTTTTCCAGAACCTTAATCATAAAGAGGTGTTGGATCTTGTCAAATGCTTTTTCTCCATCTATTGAGATAACTATGTGGTTCTTATCCTTGCTCTTGTTGAAGTGATGAATTATATTAATTGATTTACGTATATTGACCCAGCTTTGCATCCCTGAAATAAATCCTGTTTGATCGTGGTGTATGATTTTTTGGATGAATTGTTGAGTCGATTAGCCAAAATTTTGTTGAGAAGTTTTGCATCAATGTTCATCAAAGAAATGGGTATATAGTTCTCTTTCTTTGATGAGTCTCTGCCTGGTTTGGGGATGAAGGTTATGATGGCTTCATAGAATGAGTTTGGTAGTGAACTTTCTCTTTCAATTTCATTGAAGAGTTGGAGGGGTATTGATATGAGAATTCCGCTGTAAATCCATCCAGTCCTGGGCTTTTCTTAGATGGGAGGTTGTTATCTTAATTTCTGTACTACCAATTTGCTTCACTAGATGGAGTTATGATGCATAATTATTTTAAATACACTCCAAAAGTAAAAAAAATAACTTATTATTTTGAGAAAATTATATCTGTAGGAGATAAACTGTAGCTTGTTAAGATGTCATCTTAAAGGAGATGACAGGGCTGGTGGCATGGCTCAAGTGATAGAGTATCTACCTAGCAAGCATGAGATCCTGAGTTCAATCCTTAGCACCATCACCACCAAATGAAAAGAAAAAAAAGATGATCTTCCATATAATAAATTGTCCACCCAAAAGAGAAACATTTCATAGGGTTAATAAGAAGTAGTTTACTGTTTAAACTAGTCAATATTGCATTGGTGAACTGAATAAATAGATTCCTTTGCCTCATTCATTCACATATTCACGCATTTTTTTAACTAAGTAGTTGTTGAGAATTTGTATGCTCACATTACTTGGCATTGCAGACAAAAGTAAGGATAGACCCCAATCATAAAGGCACAGAGCCTCAGTCAGAGGGGAAGAAAGGATATAAGCCACAAATGAGAATACTTCAGTGAGAGAAATATAGACTGGCAAACACAAGTTTCCATGGTAACACCAAGAAACAAATGATTTCTTATGGAGGAGAAAATTCTTGAGGTTTTTTTGTTTTGTTTTGTTTTTTTCTTTTTTGGTTGATAATGGGGCTTAAACTCTGGGCCTGGGCACTATCCCTGAGCTCTACCACGTGAGCCACAGTGCCACTTCCAGCTTTCTGGTGATTAATTGGAGATAAGTCTCTTACGGACTTTCCTTCCCAGGCTGACTTTGAACTGCAATCCTCAGATCTCAACCTCCTCAGTAGCTAAGATTATAGGTGTGAGCTACTGGCACCTGACTTGAGGTTGGTTTTAAGAGGTAATTCATAGCAAGGAATTACCCAAAACAAGGAATAACTGCTGGTTCACATCTGTAATCCTAGCTACTCAAGAGACTGAGATCTGAGGATTGCTGTTCAATGCCAACCTGGACAGACAAATCCATAAGACTCTTATCTCCAAGCAACCAGCAAAAAAAAAAAAAAAAAAGCTAGAAGTAAATATGTGTCTCAAGTGGGAGAGTACTAGCCATGAGCAAAAAAATCTCTGAGGGATAGGGCCCTGGCCATAATTTTAAGCCCCGGTAACAGCACATGGGAGGGGGAGAGAGAGGGGGGGGAGAGGGATGGAGGGAGGGAGGGAGGGAGAGGGAGGGAGAGAGAAGAAAGCAAAGACAATAGCCTAGACAAATCTTGGTGAGGGTCTGAACCAGGAGAGCACCTGTGAGAAGAGAAAGGAGAAGCTAAAATACACAGGATGTGGAGATAGTACTAATTGGACCAAACGGTGTAGTGACTATGGGGATTCCAGGGGAGAAAGACATTTCTATAGTTAGAAAGTACAATGAATGTTGGGATTAATATCACTAGGAGAAATTGACATATTTTCCCCCCTGTGCTGAGGATCAAAAAGAGGACCCTCTGCTTACTAGGCAAGCACTATACCACTGCACTACATCACCAAAACCACTTTAATAAGGCAACTTTGCTCATATCTTTAACTGTAACCTTCCCATTCTTTCCCTCTTCTTGGGAGAAGAAATCTCACCTTGTTTTCTGTTTACTCTGGAGAGTCAACTTGTTTTTCCTGCCCATGACTCAGTCTTAGTCTAGATCTGTGCCAACATGTGTTAATTTCCTGTAAAAGTAAAAAACTAGTTTGTCATATCTCTTCCCTTCTCCCCACCCTCCATTCCTCTCTTACTCTTCCTGTTCCATCTCCCGTACACATACACACATGCATGCACATAAGTACATAGAATGTAATCTGTAGAAAAAAAATCACAAATAAAAATAGAAATGACTATTCAGAAAAGTAATCTTACAAAATAAATTCCAATAAGTTGTTCAGGAAACTGTACAATCATTACCCTTTTTTTACTGAGGGAAAATTTTAATTTTGGCAAAAATGGAGAAAATGCGTTGAATTCACCTTTCATAAGCAGCGTCACAAATGTGATTAAAGAACTTTAAAACCTCGTAGCAAGAATATTTGCAGAATGTTGTCTGATAATTTTGTAGCTCTATCCCTCAAAATTACCATCCTTAGTTATTGAATTTGTCTTTTTTCATGCCTAAAAGCCATTCAGTTACTTTGACTATGTAATAATTTTGAGTCTTATGTAACCTATTAGATGGGAGCCTGTGATTCTAATTAGTCAGGAGGCTGAGATCCATGGATTAGAGTTTAAAACCATCTCCAATAGAGCTGTGGCTCAAGTGATTAAAACTTTAACCTTGAGGAAAAAGCAGCTCAGAGCCAGCACCCAGTCTTTGAGTTTAAGCCTTAGGAGAAGCACAATAAATAAATAATCTATGAAACATACATAGAGTATTTGTGTTTTACACTTTTTATAGGTTTTAAAATTTTGTTCTTATTAGAGATATTTTTGTGCCTGTCCTTATGCTCTTGCTTGACTTTTTCTGCTCAAGGTTAGTGCTCTACCATTTGAGCTATACCTCTAATGTGGCTTTTTGGGAGAGTCTTAAGAAGGACTTTTCTGCCTGGGCTGTCTCTGGATTTAAATTTTCAGATCTCTGCCTCTTGAGAGGCTGGGATTACAGGCATGAGCCACTAGTGCCTGGTTAGAGATAATTTTATAACTAATTAAGGACAACAGGCAATTCCAATGGTTTTATTGTAAAATGTATGTATTTATTTTGAAGATAAAAAATTCTTATTAAGGCTGGGAAGGTGGCTCAGTGGTAGAGCACTTGCCTTGCATGCTCGAGGCTTTGAGTTCAATTCCTGAGCACCACATAAGCAAAAAGAAAAAAGCCGGAAGTGGTGCTGTGGCTCAAGTGGTAGAGCGCTAGCCTTGAGCTGAAGAGCTGAGGGACAGCGCCCAGGCCCAGAGTTCAGGCCCCACTACCGGACCCCCCCCCCCCAAAAAAAGAAAAAAAATTCTTATTAAATTTATCATTTTTCAGTTGTACCAATTTTTGCAACACAATTCATACACAGCTAATACTTAAAGCCCATTTAAAAAAGGTTTTATTAAGTCTTCTCCAATTCATTCACTAATCAAAAATGCAAATGGGAATATCCAGGAATATTCCCAGTAAATAAAATTGAGTTTGGCAACTCATTCCTTAAAGCAAAGAGAGGCAATATTGGCTTGGATTAAAGGTTTTTTTGGACTACTCATTGCCCTTGAGTGTTCTTAAATTCACTCACACATGTGAAAGTTTTCTGAGTTGTTTTTTGAAATCTTATTAATGCAAAAAATGAGAAATCTAGCATTTAAAAGTTTTCATTTCCAGTCTTCCTTTTGAGTTCCCCTATACACTTAACTTTTTTATTTTAAATACGTATGTTTACCTTTTTCTGTCCTTTACATAAAGAGAATAATACATTCTCAGCAGGTCCTCTGATATCAGCACAAATAGCTGCTGGGGCAGCTGGAAAGAACAGCTGAAGTTAACAAAAATCACCTTTGCTATGAGCAAAATAAAGGCATTCTAGGGAAAAAAACTTTCAAAATTCTGACCTGCTTTTTAAACTTTTATTTATATTTTTACATGTACAATAGCAAAACAAAAAGAATTCAGATGTGCATAGTTGACTCGCATGCAGTACTCTTCCTAGCTACATCTTCCTACCCACCAATATTTTCCCATATATCCCCATGCCATTATTTCCTGTCTGTCTGTCTGTCTGTGTCTATCTCTTGTGCTGGGATTGGGTTGAAATCAGGTCCTCTCCCTTAGCTTTTCTGCTCAAGGCTGGCACTCTGAAACTTGAGCCACACCTCTACTTTCAGCTTTTTTAGTGGTTAATTGGCCATTAAAAGTCTTACAGACTTTCCAACCCAGGCTGGCTTTGAACCTTGCTCCTCAGACCTCAGTCAGTAGGATTACAGTCATGAGTCATTGGCACTACACTACTCAACCTGCCTCCCACATCCTCTTATCTTTCTGCTACCTCATATCACAGTCATCCCAGTAGTACAACTAGAGTGAGCGGAAAAGCACAGAGGATAGCCATACCACAAATTCCTACATGTATGGTATATTTCTGAGGAAATTTGTATAGGGTCCAAATCAAAATAGTTGAGTATATAACATGATGTTGTAGAAGATACAAGTTAATTCCAGGTATAGAACAGGGAAAAGTTAATTAAGCCTGAATATCTTGTGCAGTCATAAAATGAGTCCCTGCAAAGAACAAAAAGAATTTCACATTGATAGATAATGTCAAGAGAACACAAGAACCAATCTCAAAGTTCTAAATAGTCAATGTTGACAATAATCTGAAACAACAAAATATATAATGGTGATATTGGATTTTAATCCAGGAAAGTAAAATATCCATTTATACCAATATAAATATTAAAAATTGAATGAATAAAGGAAAGAAGGGGCAAAATCATAGTTAGCAAATTTAGGAGGGATGAGGAAAATTTGAAACCACTATTGGGTAGCCATCACAATCAAAATAGAAACAAAATCTGCTGAGAGAGACTAAAATTTGTGGGTGAAAGTTTGAAGAAAAACAGGACGTGAGCAACATCTCAGTGTATCTTCTCCAACATACTATCCATGAAGAAAAACAGTTTACAGTAAAGATAATTGACATATATTATCATAAACAAGTATCATAGTCACCAGTAATACGAATAACAATAAAGCATACAACTTCTTGATATGATGCACTGAGGCAGGTGTAGCACCACTGTGGTATTTGTTCCAAATATCCACAACCTCAATGTAATCATGAGAAAACATCAAACAATCTCAGCTGCAGGATATTTAGTAAAATATCTTACCAGCTCTTTTTCAAAAGTATCAAAGTGAGTCTGGAAATGTGGTAGAGCATTGACCTAGCATGAATGAGACCCTGGGTTCAACCTGCAGCTCTGGAAGTGTGGGTGGGGAGTCAGAGACAGAATCAGAGACAGGTGATCCTAAGACAAGAAGTGACAAGCCAGGCGCTCGTGGCTTACGCCTGTAATCCTACCTACTTAGGAGGCTGAGATCTGAGGATCGCAGTTCCAAGCCAGCCCAGGCAGGAAAGTCTGTGAGACTCTTATCTCCAATAAAAACCACTAGAAAACTGGAAGTGGTGCTGTGGCTCAAGTGATAGAGCACTAGCCTTGACCTGAAGAGTTGAGGGACAGTGACCAGGCCAAGAGTTCAAATCCATGACTGACAAAAAAAAAAAGGAAAAAGTGACAAGAGGAAAAAAAAGACAGGAGACTAATGAGCCAAACAAAACAATGACTATGATAATTTATTTAAATCCAAGTGTATTGAAAAAATTTCATTATGTATGGGTCTGTCTGTTCTTAGTATGTGATTCCTGAGTACTCTTAGGACCCTAGTAGTGGCAGAAAGCCACCAGATGTGGCTCTCAACCCTGAACTAGACTGAGAGTCCAAAGAAACCTCTTTTTCTGTATAATTGGCCCATTTGTAGACATGTGCTATTAACAATAGAAACCAGACTGAGACAACCAAGAAGCTACTTACTTGTCAATCTTCCAGTGGTTCCTCTCCTCTCTCCATTCTGTTCATGGTCATCCTTTTTTTTTTTTTTTGTCGGTCGTGGGGCTTGAACTCTGGGCCTGGGCGCTGTCCCTCAGCTCTTCAGCTCAAGGCGAGCGCTCTACCACTTGAGCTACAGCGCCACTTCCGGTTTTCTGGTGGTTTATTGGAGATAGGAGTCTCACGGTCTTTCCTGCCCGGGCTGGCTTTGAACCACGATCCTCAGATCTCAGCCTCCTGAGTAGCTAGGATTACAGGCGTGAGCCACCAGCGCCCGGCTTCATGGTCATCCTTAATCTAGAAAAGTTTTATGATTGATGAGGTCCATCCTCTCAATACTTTCCTTCAAGGTTTCTGCTTTTTTTTTTTTTTTTTGGTGTGATGCTAAGAAAGGCCTCTTTTACCCAGGATTAGATTCTGATTGTAACACTTATAATTAATTATCTTTCTCATTGGCTGTGGAGGACAGGCAGTTCCATGATGCCAAGTCCTCTCTCTTCCTCCAGCCTGAGACTAGAAGTTTGTCATTTCCTCCATGCTGTCCTTGCACATGTGAATGCAGATTGTGGTTGACAGGCACAGAAGAAAACAGTCATAGTAACTTCAGCTCCTGGTGTTGGCCACCAGGAAGCTGCACCTGGGGTGGTCTTGTGTTCCATGTGGACCAGAGAACTGGCCCCTGTCTGGGAACACTACTGCCCATGTGACTGAAAATCTTCTGAAAGTCTGACAAAGTGTTCCATGTAAGAGGCCTGCAGTTGGCTCACAAACTTGCTAGTATCCCCTCCAGGAAGCTGGTATAGGCAATGTTAGAAGAGAAGAAACTTCCTGCCTTCCTGATAGACCTTTCCTGCATATCCACTGGCCATCAGCCAGATGTTATATGCTGGAACCCTTCACAGGGATATCTAAGTGTCCTCAGATCAGAAGGGCATGCGTATAGGTGCAAGGCCTGACTGAGCCTCAAGTAGCTTGCTGATTAGTTGGGCATATAACTGGTGCTGTCAATTATCAACAAATACATTGGCATTGGTCAGGTAAACCTGTCAGCCCAAGTGTTGTGTAACAGAACATGTGATGTAAAAATGTGAACTCAGGGTGACAAATACCTGAGTTCCTGAAAGCAGGCTGAACCAGGACCTGCTCAGTAAGTTTGTACAACAGGCTCACAGAACCAGGCCTGTGCAAATTTTACTTCAGGCCCAAACCACAGACTTGCAAATCATGTCCAGAAACTTGTTGAACCCTTCAATCTCCTTCAACTTGATCCCTACTTAATGTGACCCTACTTAAGTCCCTCACCCCTGCTCCCCAGGACACCTCATGTCTTCTGACTCTCCTCAGGTCACCCTAGTATTCCTCTTCAACTTTCATTAAAGTTGGTCTGTTGAAGTTGATGTCTCTGTCTGCCTTTGTTCTTCTTGCCTTTTGAATCCATCCTTTACTTCCCTAACATTGTGGGGATCGAATAAGAGCTTTTCTTACTTCAAGCTGTACAGATTGCTCTTAAGTTGATTGTGCTTCTTTAAAGTTTGAATGTCCTCTTGGAGCAATGTATTATGCCTTAAACAGACATTTCCTTCCAATTGGTTGGGCCACGTGATGCACTGGTCCATGCATAGGTCCTGGGAAATAGGATGAGAAGAGAAACACTAAGATATGTTCACCCCTTAGGGGAATTTTCCACAATCTTTAGCCCCAGTTAGTATAGTCAAGATCACCAAGGAGTAGCAAAGCTGAATGCCTTTTTGGAAAAAAAATCAAAGGTTTACTGATAATGAAATATGCATTGAATTTATGGACTATCTGCCTTTTCTTCTCAATTTCTGCTCACATCTTCACCTCAAATGTCATCACAAATGGAATGATCTACATTCAGCTTGTAGAAGATATACAGAGCCAGGTTCTCCCGTTTCCATCTGCAGAGTGTGGGGCGCTGCTCAGCATCCTTACCCATTCTCCTATGACGTATGCTCACAAAGAGATAGGCCTGCGTACCCTTTCCTCCTTGTGAAGGGCTTGAAGACTGCCTTTTCTCAATTTTTTTGAGAGATTGTGTCATTATGCAGCCCCAGCTGGCCTAGAATTTACCATCTCCTACTTTGCCCATCTGAATGCTGGGATTATAGATATATACCACCATATTCCACCAGCACACTGTTGTTGTTTTTTATAATTATGAAGATCCAGACTCACCTGTCAAAGAATTTATAGTATAAACTGAGAAGGAAAAGAGACACAAATATACACAATCCACACCCATAATTTTTAGCAAGACATTCTACCACATCCCAGAGATCCTCTCCTTGACTTAAGAACACACCCAGTAGGGTTGTATTATAAGGCCTCAGGTCCTCTTCATGGATTTCCTACCAGTGAAAGTCCTACAGCCCCTGAAAGGACCCCAGAGCACAAAGGGCAGTCTGAGCTCACTGCAACCCCTGCACTGACAGGGCCAGGGACAGTACAGCCAGTAAGAATAAGGCCGTCCACTTGGGCTGGGACTACAGGAAGTGGCCACTCAGAGTTCCATAAGGGATTTTTGTCTGTTTTGTCTCCTGAAGAGACTCTGAGGAACTGATTTTTTTAACAAAATTCACATGAGACTAGTGCATATAGGTATAATATCAATTTATTTTTTTTAAAAAACTAAATGTCAATAAGAATTGCTTACTCTGGGGGCTGGGAAGGTGGCTCAGTGGTAGAGCGCTTGCCTTGCATGTTCTGGGTTCGATTCCTCAGCACCACATAGGCAAAAAGAAAAAAGCTGGAAGTGGCGCTGTGGCTCAAGTGGTAGAGCACTAGCTTTGAGCTGAATTGCTGAGGGATAGCGCACAGACCCAGAGTTTCAGGCCCCATGACCGGACCCAAAAAAAAAAAAAAAAAAGAATTGCTTACTCTGGCCAGTAATAGGGTACTTGCCTAGCATTCTTGAGATCCCGGGGGTCCTCCCCAACATCAAAATCAAACAAAATCTGTATGGAATAAACATGGGATTGTAGCTCAGTGGTAAAGGAACTCTTGCTTAATATATGCAAAGCTCTGGGTTCTAGCTTCAGTACCTCAAAAAGAATTTTTGAGTATCAAGGTCATAAAATCAGTGTTAAGAACTCTCTAGACTGGAAAATATTGAGGACTTGCAATATCTAAACTCATTGGGAGATTCTGTAGTGTTTTAAGATATTGAACAATAGAAAAAAGACACTGAAAAATTATAAAACTCAAGTAAGGTTTCTAGTTGAAGACTATCCTATCAATGCTAACTTTCTGTATTGATTCTTAAACTGGAGAAAGCTGGATGAAGGGATGCTTGAACTCTGCAGTATTTTTGTAACTTTTCTGTAAGTCTGATCATAACTAAAATTAAGCTTTACTTGTGAGATCTTGATTCAAGCCTCAGTTCTAACCCTGTGCTCTGTGCTCTTTCTGGGTCTGTTGCCTTACTAAACATTGAAGCAGTTCCACCATGAAGAGCCAGGAAGGTGCTGTCTTACTCATACATTTGCCCTACTTTACTTCAGCAAAGAAAATGAACATTGAGGAGCGGTGTGCTGGTGGGCGCGGGCCAGCACAGGGGGCTCCGGGGCTTGGATCCATGGCATCTAGGGCAGGGCCACGAGCGGCTGGTACCGACAGCAGCGACTTCCAGCATCGGGAGCGCGTGGCCATGCACTACCAGATGAGGCCTGGGTGCTGTCCCTCAGCTCTTCAGTTTAAGGTGAGCGCTCTGCCACTTGAGCCACAGGGCCACTTCTGGTTTTCTGGTTGTTAACTGAAGTGTGACTCTCAAGTATGAAATCAAGAAGCTGATCTACATGCATCTGGCCCTTTGGCTGCTGCTGGTTGCCAAGATAAGTGTAGGACACCTGAGGCTCTTGTCACATGATCATGTGGCCATGCCTTATCAGTGGGAGAACCCCTATTTGCTGAGCATTGCGCCCTCCCTCTTGGGCCTGCTCTCTTTCCCTTCTAACACTATCAGCTACCTGGTGCTCTCCATGATCAGCATGGGACTCTTCTCCATCGCTCCCCTCATTTATGGCAGCATGGAGATGTTCCCCGCTGCACAGCAACTCTACCTCCATGGCAAGGCCTACCGCTTCCTCTTTGGGTTTTCTGCTGTCTCTGTCATGTACCTGGTGTTGGTACTGGTGGTCCAAGTGCATGCCTGGCAGCTGTACTACAGCAAAAAACTTCTAGATTCTTGGTTCACCAGCACACAAGAGAAGAAGCACAAAATGAAGCCTGCCCGATGGTCTGCTCTCGGGTGGAGCCTGGGCTCCCCCTGAGCCTAGTGAGGTGGAGGAACTGTCTCTTCTGGTGATTTGGGCAGCTGTAATGTTGGTACCTAATGCAGACAGGGTCACATTTTGGCCTAGAGTTCTGTTGCTGATATGGCAAGAGTATATTTAAATTATTTCTGATTCAGCAGCTGGGTGACCAATAGCTATGCAGTAGCTGGGTAAAGTTAAGGCCGTTGGGTATTTTTCTTTAAGACCGAGCCTTATCCTTGCCTTCTTTGGTCATTTAGCTGGGTAAAGTTAAGGCCGTTGGGTATTTTCCTTTAAGACCGAGCCTTATCCTTGCCTCCTTTGGTCATTATTCCCATTTCTATTCCTCACCTCTTTACCACTCAGACAGCAGGAAATAAGGAACGAATTAAGTCTGCTTCAGTCTATAGGCAAGAAACACCTCAGAGACTACACCCCCTGCAGGCTGTGCTCTCTACTGCAAAGCATTTCAATTTAAGAGACCCTCAATAAAGTTCCTAAGACTGAAAAAAGAGAAAAAAAAAAAGAAAATGAACATTGATGAGCAGTGGCTTTGGAAATAGTTGTAAAGTTGTAGTTGAAGGAATCCATCTCCAGAATTCTTCCTTCCTTCTTTCTTTCTTTCTTTCTTTCTTGGCTCCTTCATGGCAAATGCTTGATGCCTGTTTATTCAAATGTATAATGAAGCACCAGAAAACAACATGCAATATTCTCCCCCCTCCCTGATCTGCAATCCCAGAAGTAGGAGACCCATAACCATGACGTTAGTGGGCTCATGTCTAGGAAAGATCCTAGGTGGGCAGGGTCAGAGCAAAGGGCAAAGGGCAAGTGCCCTGTCTATTGGCCTCCTACAGCAGCTGGAGAAACCAGATACCTCCTTCACTGGGTTCAACTAGGCAAAGCAGTAATGTCAGCCCTGGTTGGGAGGAGACTCCAGTTCTGTAAGGACAGCCTTTCTCTTGGCACTTGGCCTAGCTCAGCCCTCTGGAGGCAGTGAGGTGAAATGGCCTTTCTTAGGATGGCCATGGTGAGACTGACAATAGCCCAAATCAAGGATCTACAATCTGAAAACCAGCCAGCCTCTTGAGCACAAGAAAGAGCCTTCCTGCCTAGGGAAAAGCTCTGAGCTAGGACTTCTTGGCAGCAGTGAACAACACGCCCCCCCTTTCCTAGTGGAAAGGCCAGTTTCTAAGTTCAGTCCCCAAATGAGACTGCTTTATCTATTACATATCTATGAAAATATAAATACAAACACAGAATCTAAACAAAGTCCCAGGAGAAGCTGCTCACTGCCCCCGACAAGGGCCAGCTTGAAGAAAAGTGAAGGCTACCCCTTTGTTCTTTGTGTCTTTGGAGCTGCAGGCAAAACTGTCTATCCTCCCCCCTTTCCTTGAGTAACCATGGGACAACTGAGGACAGAGAGTTTCAGGCTTAGGAAGATTTTCACCTTCATCTCATATTGTCCCTCCTCAAATCCCTTCCCAAAAATCTAATAAAGGAAAATAAAACCAACAATGAAAAGAATAACCTAATTCGTTTACTGAAGGACCCCAGAACATCTAGGGTTATAAACCTCACACTTCCCCTGTCATGTGGGGGAAGTTCTGACCCAAAAAAGAAATGAGTGGCTCTCAATCAGAGGTCATAAGCCTTAAGTACCTAAGTAATGCACATGTTACTATGAATGGTAGAGGGAGGAGGGGAGGAGGTGGAAGGGATTGACTAAGTCCTGAGGAGAAACTGGTACAGGACACATTCACCTTTGGGATGATAAATGGGCCAATTAGCTCTGGATTAGAAAAAATGGATAGATTTCTTCCCTCTTCATGCTTCCCTGAGCAGCCCTATGGCAGGGAAGAGGCCAGGTAGGAGGCAGGTAGCCCTTACCCAGTTGGCACTCTAAGGCCCTGGGGCCCAGAGAGGAACTGAAGGAGGTATCAGACAAAGACAAATATGGAACTGGGTCCTGAAGTGAAGAAGTACCAATAGCATCTGCCTGCCCTGGACTGAGGAGGATATGGAGCCTGGCAAAAATAGGAAGCAAGGAGAGGATGGGAAGGCCAGGGAGAGGGCATTGTGAAGGTGGAAAGGGAAAGGACAAAAGAAGGACTAGAGAAGGTACTGGGGGGAAAGGGAGAGAGTAAGGGAGAAATGGGCCCATCCATCCATGTCCCAGGGCTCTGGGACAAATCAGCCTCATGATGGTCTTTTGGACCCTGTCAAAGCCCTTCACTGGCCCCACGAGAATGAAAAGAAGGCCTGGGCAGTTTTCAAAATGATCTTGAAGCCTCAGACCCCAGAGGCTGGGGTAGGGAGATGAGCTGAGAGGTAAGGTGAGGAGATCTTTAGATGCTATTCTAGCCTCTCATCTTGTATCTCAACTGTGAGATGAGACCAAACTCAAAAAGGGCATGGAAGAAGGTAAGAAGTTTCTAGATTTCAGAGTGCCTGGTGGATGGAAGGATGAAGGGAGATAGACAAAGAATTCTGCCAGTAACTTCCCTTGGTTTCTTCCTTGAAGTTGCAACTCAGTTGCAGTTTAACTGCTCCCACATATGGACCCTCCTTAGGCCCTTTTCTAGGCTGACAAGTGATAAGTGCTGTAGAAAAGCAAGGAGCCAGAGAAGAGAATGGGAAACACACTATGCTCTGGGCAGGCTAGAGATCAGACATGGAGACTAGAAAACAGCCATTAATGGCTGTCACCAAGTCATGGTTGGGCCTTCCATGCAGTGATAGGAGCAAGACTGCTAGCTTGCTCCCTGATCCCTACTACATTGAGGCTGAGCAGGTGACAGAAGGTAGTTACTAGGGACCAGTCTCAGAGCTCTGGTGTCTTGCCCCTAGTCCTGACTTGCAACCTAGGCTGGTTCCCAGAGGCTAGAAAGACACAGGTAAGACCCAATAATGTCTGGTTTGGGCCATAGACAAGAAGCACTGAACTCTTGTTTTCAGGGGTTCTAGCAGGAGGAGGGATAGGAAGCCAGTGGTAGGGGCACCTCGGTTTCTGACAGCAGATGGCTGTCCATTTGTCATCTCAAAAATGAAAGCCCAGAATGATGGGGAAAGGGAGTTGGAAGAGAAGAGGGAGGTCCTGGAAGCCGGAGGTGTTGAAGAGGTGCTGTCCATTCCGGGAATAGCCAGGTGGGGGCTGATTACTGCTTCTCCACTGCTCCCTGATCAGCTGTGCTCTCCTGGCTGGTGCCCTGGCCCAGATCCTGGCCCTGTCCATGCCATGGGGTCTCCTTGAACACAAACCAACAGTTCCCAGCTCACAGGAAGAAGTTGATAAAGGCGAAGAGCGCAGAGGTGTTGGCCAGCCCCACAGAGGGTGTGGCTCCGGCACTGCACACTGCTTCCTCTCCATGACACGCAGACATGGCTGCAGTTAGGCTGGATGGCCGTGTGGCCCCTTTGACATCAGTCAGACCTTTGCCCCGGGCAGCTGCAGCTACTAGCCAGAAGAAGGTAAACGGGACAGTCACACAGAAGTCCACCAGTGGGAAGCGCTTGTTGTCTGTGTAGAGCTTGTGAAATCGCAGGTAGAGGACCACAGCAGCCATCGTATAGAAGAATGAAACGATGCCAAGAGTTACCGAGAACTCGGCAGGGGCAGAGAAGTTCCCCATGAGGTGCATGGTCTTGGATGTGGAGTCATCATCGCAGAAGGCATCTCATACTGGACCCTGTGCAACCTGAAGGGATAGCCGAACAAAACAATGATGGAACTCACATCCTTGGCTTCATTGTTGCCGCGAACTGTCGCTCCTGTCTCCCCGCTGTAGGAGCCGCAGACCCGAAAATAGCAAAGGACCACTGGAGAACTTTGATGAAGCCCGGCGGCTCCTCCGGCCGTCGCCACGCGGCGACCTGTCCGCGGTGCGTCCGGAGCTCCGGGCCGGGGTGCAGCGCCTGCGCTCGGCTCCCTCTTCCAGGGGTTATGGGGACCGCGCTGGAGCTGGGGGCTGCGGGCTGGGGTCCGCGGGCCGGGATCCAAGGCCTGGAAGTTGTTATGCGAGAAGCAAACGACTCAGCCTAAAGTATTTCTAAAAGGGGGAACTTTTAGACTAGAAGAAAATACAAATATGCATTACTTGTTAAAGAGGAGTGAGAGTAAGAGAAACTGTTTTGTTTCAACGTTTCCCTAATGTTATTATTGTATTCTTTTAGCATTAAAACATACACAATGGTCTGGGTGCTAGTGGCTCATGCCTATACTCCTAGCTACTCAGAAGGCTGAGATTTGAGGATCATGGTTTGAAGCCAGCCCAGGTAGGAAAATCCATAAGACTCTATCTCCTATAAATTACCAAAAAGAGCCAAAAGTAGACTGTAGCTCAAGCAGTAGAGCACTAGCCTTGAGGAAAAAAACAAAAAGCTGAAGGACAGCAGCATCTATCTAGACCCTGAGTTCAAGCCCTAGGACCAGAAAAAATTAAATAAATAAATGCACACACACACACACACACACACACACACACACACACACACACACACTTGGACTTACTCATCCATTAGAAAGAATGTCATTGTACCTTTTGTAAATAAATGGAAAGACCTGAAAAGATTATTTTTTAATTTAAATTTTATTGTAAGGGTGATGCATAGAGAGTTACAGTTACATGTCATGTAATAAGTACATTTCTTTTTGAACAGTGTCATCTCCTCCCTTATTTCCTCCATTATCCTCTTCCTCCCCTCCCCCACAAGTTGTATAGTTCATGTCCAACATAATGTCTCTCAAGTATCACTGCTGAATTGGTTCACCCTTTGTCCCACCATTTCTATGCTTTCTTTCCCCTTCCCAAACCAGATAAACTTGTATACAAGATAAAGGATACAGAAATCAGGAACAGTGACAAAAGGGAATAATGAAAGATAAAAAAGAAAATAACTACAAACAGTACAATAAAAAAATCTCTTGTTTTACATTTCTTGGAGTTCATTTCAATAAGCATGATTTCTTTTTATTTAAATTTTATTGTAAAAAATGATGTATAGAAGGGTTACAGTTACATAAGTAAGTTTTAAACAGTGTTACCTCCTCCCTTATTTTATTTACATAGCTATAATGATCATCTCCTAAGAATATCCTCCTTTGTTCTCAGTGTGTGAATGTTTTGAGTACTGCTTAATCATGTCCAAGTGTAATTATTTGTCTTTTATTATCCACTGGATTTACTTGGAGATTTATAGACACATTCTAATTATTACAAATGAAGGAAACCATGCAGCCTATGTTTCTTTGGGTCTGGCTTACTTTCCTTAATAAAATTTTTTCCAAGTCCTTCCATTTCCTTATGAATGGGACAATGTCATTCTTTCTCATGAAAGTATAGAATTCTGTTGTGTATATATACCACATTTTCTTAATCCATTCATCCACTGAGGGACATCTGGGTTGATTCTATATCCTAGCTATTGTAAACAATGCTACAATGAACATGATTATGTTGGTGGCTTTAGGACAGGCTGATTTATGGTCATTTGCCCAGGAGTAGGATTGTTGGGTTATAGGGAAGGTCTATGTTTAGTCTTTTCAGAAACCTCTATACTGCTTTCCAGAGTACTTGAACAAGTTTACATTCCCACCAACTGTGTAGTAGTGTTCCCTTTAGGCCATATCCCCACCAGCATCTGTTATTATTAGTTTTCTTAATAATGGCCATTCCAACTGGGGTGAGGTAGAATCTCAATGTTGTTTTGATTTGCATTTCTTTTCTGAACAGAGATGTTGAGCATTTCTTCATGTAAAAGCTGGAAAAAAATATGTCATGAAGTAAACTAAGACCACAGTGACAAAGGATACATGTTTCCCTCATATGTAGAAGCAATAAATTTATAAGTATCTTATAAAATTATAAGTAAATACGTTGAGTGGTACACAAGTGTATACAAATGTATTAACTAAAATATGGTAGAGTCAAGGGAGAACTCAAATTGTGTAATTTCTTAGAAAGACAACATCAAATTTGAGCAAATTAAAATGCCAGGAAGCCGAGAAGCCAATATTCAAAAGAGGTTTGGTGAGGTCAAGGGGTGTACAAATGAAGAGGAAAAAGTGGGGAAGATGAAGTCAAGAGTCCAATGTAAAGCCGGTGGCACTGGTGGCTCATGCCTGTAATCCTAGCTACTCAGGAGGCTGAGCTCTGAGGAACCTGGTTCAAAGCCAGCCCGGGCAGGAAAGTCCGTCAGACTCTCTAATAAACCACCAGAAAACCAGAAGTGGTGCTGTAGCTCAAGTGGTAGAGCACTAGCCTTGAGCTGAAGAGTGCAGGGATAATGCCCAAGCCTGGAGTTCAAGCCCCACGACCAACAAGAACAACAACCAAAAAAAGAGTCCAATGTATATCCTAAAAAATCAAGAAGAGTGATAGAAGGGGTAGGTAGGGGAGGAATAGGTGAGAATGTTGAAAGGGGTGACATTGATCAAGATGCATTGCATTCATAAACTGCTTTGTTAAATGGCAACTCCTTTGTACAACTAGTTACAGATATTTTTTAATGGGGAAAAGTTTATTAGCATAAAAAATGTCTATTAGCCAGGTGCTGAAAGTCTCATCCCAGAAGACCACATGGACACCAAGTTACATACAGAAAAAGTTTGTTGTCAGCAAGCTGACAGGCTGACCCTCTTAGGCAGAGACAGCATTTGTCCTTGAGCAAGAGAGTTTATACGGATAGGGGACTGGGGGATAGAGAAATACAGTTGTTGTAAGGAAATTCAGTCTGAGAAACAGAAAAGCCACCACTTAAACAGCCACATTATGAGTCTTTATTGGAGAGCCAGAGTCCTACTGATGGACTCTTGTCTCAAAGATCAACAGCCTCAGTATAGCTAGCAGAAACTTATAGAGGCCAAAACCACACAAGGTTGGTAGAATTAAATCTAATGAAAGTGTTATATATGATCAAAGCAAACCAGATGAGGACACTTAAACTTAATAGAAAAGCAAATCATCTAGGGAAACTACCAGGGGAAATGAAAGGCCAATTATCTAGGGGAAGCTCAGACCCAGTCTCCTTACTTCACAGCAATGGCATTAACTAGACACTATGTTGAAAATTAACTGTACAACTGTGAGTGAAAATGGGAAGGGAAAACTGGGGGAGATTAAGAGACGGGGTGACAATGTCAAAAAGAAATGTACTCTTTACCTGAGTTATGTAAGTGTAACCCCTCTGTACATCATCTGTACAACAAAAAGAACAGGGATAGCACCCAGGCCCAGAGTTCAAGCACCAGGTTTATTGGGGGAAAGACTATAAAAAGCAAACAAACTTGCAGGTCAGGTGACTGGCTCATGCCTGTAATCCTAGCTGTTCAGGAAGCTGAGATCTGGGGATCATGGTCTAAAACAAGTCCAGGCAGGAAAGGTCATGAGATTCTTACCTCTAATTAACTACCAAAAAAAGCTGGAAGTAGAACTGTGGCTCAAAATAGTAGAGCTTTAGCCCTCAGGAAAAATAAAAATAAAAAAATAAAAAAAGCTTAAGGATAGCACCTAGGGGCTGAGTTTAATCCCCAAAACTAAAAAAAAGGCCCCCAAACTATTCCTCTCTCCTCCTTCCCCCCCAAAATTTTGTAGTATTGTCAAAACTTGCCACTCCACTAATCCTCATAACTAGGAGGAGTATCCCCAGAAAACTTGGCAGAAACAAAACAAATCACTTAGCAGGGATCATTTCCCTAGATACACTCCCACACACTGCACACTCATTCTTCCTGACCACAACAGACATTCCAGTACATCTCTTTCCACCACCTTCTTATTCTTCCCTTATTCTTCTATGGGCTCTATATCCCTGCAGTAACAGTGATATCTAATTCAAGTAAGAATCAACTCAAATATACACAGCCTCAAATTACACCCCTTTTTCGTTATTCTCCTCAAATTCAGCCTGGTTTTTTATTTGTTTGTTTTTTTATATCACTATACCATTCCGTATTTACTACTCCACCTGTTTTTCTCTATTCAAAGCTCTGTTCAATATTCTCCTTCAATAATAGGTTTTAATACTTTGCTCTGGTATAGTTTTTTAAAGTTAGAAGTTGAGTTGTTTTGCTTTTCAAGCTTATTAGAAAGTTCCTGCAAATAAAAAAATATCTGTAGAATGGAAAGCATCCAGGAAATTCTCTGGGAGCCCTTTTTAGATGGTTTGCTTCCAGAAGAACTAACAAAACCTTATGTCTAGGGAAAACATATGGTAGCAGCTAATTTTTATCTCCATTATGCCAAGCCTACACTTGTTTGAATTCTTAGGTCATCATTTTAATGTTTCTTTTCTCTTTCAATGTCAGGCTATCTAACTTCTTGTTATTACTGATGTGCCTCACTGTATACTTTTCAGCCACTTACAGCAGAGATGATATATAGGCTTGGAAATTAAATAGGTGGTATCCTAAAACCATGTATAAAAATAACAGTCTTCAGATCTAAAAGGAGGCATGGGTGGGAGCCTCTTACATTATTAAACATACATATGCTTTTTACATCATCCAGAAGAAGCATCTAGGAAGAAAATAGTATGGCTCAAGTGGAATCCACTGCTTCAAGTCTGTAATCTGGCTACTCAAGAAGCTGAGATCTGAGGATCCAGGTTCAAAACCTGCCTGGGCAGACAAATCCATGATACTTATCTCCAGTAAACCAGCAAAAAATTGGAACTGAAGGAATGGCTCAGCTCAAGTGATAGAACAGCAGACATGAGTAGAAAAAACAGAGCAAGAGCACAAGGCCCTGAGCTCAAGCCCTAATATTGGCAATATACACAAAAAGAAAAAAATAAAGAAGGAAGGAAGGAAGGGAGGGAGGGAGGGAGGGAGGGAGGGATGAAAGAAAGAAAGAAGGAAAAAGAAAAAATAGGATGGCTTATTGGACATGATTCTCCAATTCCCTTTGAATAGCCAAATTACAAAAACATAACATTATACCATTGTTTAATTGTGATGTATTTCATACCTAATATAATGCACAGATCTTCAGTGTACAGTTTAATAGGCTTTAAAAAAACAAAAACAATGGCATGGTATTTATAGTCACCTGATAATAACACATCACAACTGTGCGTACATCTCAACAACAGGGTTCATCAAACAATGTGAATGGATGTTTTCTTAGATTCCCAGCAAAGAACACCAAAAACAAAAATCAAGAAAAAAAACAACAAAAAGAATTATATAGGAATCTTAATAATTTCTCACTTCATCAATCATTTCTAGTTGGAGACTCTTTGTAGAAGAGTAATGTTACCTCCTTTTAGCAAGATCCAACCCAGTTGTTTTCTAGACTTTGTTTTAGAATGAGTTTCTTCTCCATCATTTAACACAAGGTTCACACATTCATCAAAACCAATGCTACAGCCCTCTATCCGCATGTTCACTTACTCAAAGGGCCACACCTGAATTCGAGATCTATTTTGTAAATATGTGAAGATGAGTTTGATGGGCTGCACCATCACCTTCTGTACCTTTTGGCCCTGGCCATTGTATAACATGGTGGAATCTTGCAAAAAATAGGCTTAGAATAATGTATACATTTCTGTAACTATTACCTAAGCAAGCTACAGAGCATTTCCATCAAACCTGGTAGTCCTCTAGGGCTCTTTCAAGCCAGAGCCCACTCTCCCTCACACATCCCTAGAGGCAGGAGTTAGTCCATCCCAATAAATGAGTTGGCTCGCTCTTGCATTTTACATAAATAAGACCATGCCATGGTTTCTGTACCCGCCTTCTTTTGTAGGATAGAATGCTTTAGAAGTTTAAGTTATTGCATATGTTAATGGTTCCATTTTGTTATTGCTGAGCACTAGTACAGTATACAAAAACAGCACAGTTTGTTTATTCGTTTTTCTGTTGATGGAATTTGGATTGTTTCCAGCCCAGAGGTACAATGAATAAAGTGCTATGGATATTTAAGTACAAGCCTTTTTGTGAAGGTTTCTTAGAGTGAAAGTGGTTTTTTTTTTGGGGGGGGGGGTCCGGTTGTGGGGTCTGAACTCTGGGCCTGGGCACTGTCCCTCAGCTCTTCAGCTCAAGGCTAGCACTCTACCACTTGAGCCACAGCGCCACTTCCAGCTTTTTTCTTTTTGCTTATGTGGTGCTGAGGAATCGAACTCAGGGCCTCATGCATGCAAGGCAAGCACTCTACCACTGAGCTACCTTCCCAGCCCTAGAGTGAAATTTTTTAATGAGCCTAATTATACTCATTGTCTTCATGATGGCCTGTTTACAGAAAATTATCCCTTAAATGATATTTACTGGCTTTGAATGTTTTGATTATCCCATAGACAAAGAAAATGTGACAACATTGTAGAAGAGAATAAAGAGGAGAGAAAACAGTAGTGTGAAAGAACTGAGGAAGAAAATATATGATGTATTTTAAAGATCTGAGGGAAAACCACATGACTGGAGTACACAGTAGTGGTAGGTCACTTTACATATTGCATTGCGAACAGGACTCTACTCTCTAATGAGCATCTTTTAATTTATGTAACTTTGACAATCATTATTTAAGAATGTCCTCGGTATCAACTGGTTTTTCCTAAATGAGGTCAAGAAAAAAATTCCGGTCATAATGTTCTTTTTACAACTGTGAGCAGGGGACTCATAGCAGAATTCTTGATTCCTCTTACATTTTAGAAGGAATTCTTCCTGTGGAACACTAGATTTGAAAACGATTGTTAATGTTTTTTTGCAGTTCAACTCTTAATCCTCCAGTCAACTTGCTAGCAACCAGGGATGGTTTCTGCTGAGAAAGGTCCTGTGGAGTGGGAATGTGGTCTCCTGTGACCCCTGTCTTGTTTGGGGCTGCAGTAGGCAGTTGCTTTTTCTTCATCTTTGCTTTAGCCATTTTATAATCTCCAGAATCAAAATATGTTTGCCCCTCAATCCTGTTTAGTTGTTGGTACTTTGTCACCTAGAATGAGCACATTTCCCTTTGTGCAATTGTTTCCTTAAAAAACCTGAACCTCCAGGCTTTTGACTTAGGTGAGGACATCTTGCTTTTAAATTTGCTTCTTCAGTTTGAAATTAAATCTTTTGATGTTCTGGGATGCAAAATAGACAAGAGGATGCTCTGTTGCTGACCAAGGCATAACAAAACTACAACAGAATTACCTTGCTTATCTTTTAATCATGGATGGCTCCAAGCAGCTCAAGTCTAATCTACAGAAGACATTGCTTTGCTCTCATTTGTCTGAACTTAAAGCTCCAATTGGAAAATAAACCAGGAGAATGAGATCATCTGGCCTCAGCAATGATAGAGTAAAAACAGATGTTGGCTGCTTGGGAAAGCTATGGCTCTTCTTCTGCTGAAAGCTGTATTTCCCATGGCTATACCCTTGTTTTCCCAATACTTAAAGCCTGTCTCCAACTAATCAGTTTAAAAAATATTTTATAGTTCCAGATGGTTCCAAAGAAATTGTACATATGTTTTATGGGATGCAATAGCAATAAAATGTTGAATGTCAAAAATACCAATAAAGATAACATCAATGTCTTTTTACCAGAAATGCTTCATTGGATTTTGGATGCAGGCTAGTGTCTAACTTACTGCCTTCTCTCTCCTTCTCCATTAAATGAGAGGAAAATAGCTGCAACATGGTTTATGTATAATGTGGGAAATTTGGAGTTGGACTTCCTGGGTTCAAATCCAAGTTCAGCTATTCACTGACTATACCCTTGGACAAGCAAGTAACTTGACTTCTTTGTACCTTACTTTCTTCATCTAGAAGACAGGCATGATATAGAGTGGATGTGAGAATTAATTTAACACTTAAAAGCACTGCAGATATGGGCTGGGAAGGTGGCTCAGTGGTAGAGCGCTTACCTTGCATGCATGAGGCCCTGGGTTCGATTCCTCAGCACCACATAAACAGAAAAAGCCGGAAGTGGCACTGTGGCTCAAGCAGTAGAGCGCTTGCCTTGAGCTGAAGAGCTGAGAGACAGCGCCTAGACCCAGAGTTCAGGTCCACCACCGGCAAAAAAAGAAAAAAGAAAAAAGAAAAGCACTGCAGATAATGGCAGTGCATAGGAGGCACTCAATAAATGTTATTTTTATTATCTTGAAAGAGGCCTTTCTTTAGAATGATCATTTAAAGATTATGAAATTATTATCCTTTTCAAAAAGTTTCCAATACTCTAGGAAGTCATGCACATGGACCAGTGGACAGGAGATGAGGATGAGATGAACAGATGTAGGAATCTCCCCTTGTCAATGACTGTTGGGTATTCTTGGAAGAATCGGCACCTCTGATCACTGTGTGGATCCCATGATGTACCATACAAGTATGCTCATAAAAAAGAGCATTACTTTTGCAGAACTGAGGTTTGAACTCAAGGTTTTATGCTTACTAGGAAGGTGCTCTGCTACTTGAGCCATATTGCCAGTCATCTTTATCTTGGCTATTTTGCGATAGGGCCTCACTAGTTTTGCCTGGGCTGACCTGGACTTTGATCTTCCTATATACTCTCCAGCTGGATCTAGGATGACACACATACTCTAACACACACAGCTTTTCCTGTGGAGATGGAATCTCATATACTTTTTTTTTTTTTTGCCTAGGTTGGCTAGGTGTGGTCTACAGTACCCAACTCTAAGTTGTTCTTAATTCCCAGGGAAAGTGCATATTTGTAAGATCTTCTGGAAAACTCTTTATCATGAGTCCTTTTTCCTTCTTTCACAAGTGATAGAAGAAAAAAAGAAGCTAGGGAAACATGCCTATCTCTTCTGAAATCTTGCTTAAACCAATTTGCAAGATTAAAACCTAACTTTAGATCACCTTTGGCATCATAAATCTCTCCCTTGTTTCTCCTTCCTCTAAGCCAGGAGTGGCTGCCTTCAAGAATATAGAATATTGTACGAATGAGAGAAGCAAGGTGATAGAGTGTTACAGGAACTGTGGAAATTGAACTGAATCGATTGTAACCATAAACAGGATACTACTAAGTTTTTGTCTCAAATTCATCTGTAAGCCAGAGACTGTGGGCAGGTATTCAGACAGTAATGAGATTTACCTTAATTGGTGTTGTCTTTTTATTTGCTGTTTTATGTAAGCCCTTGCTCAACTTCTCTTGATAAACTCCAAGCTGTTTATTCAGGATTGGCTTTTCTCCTATTCCATCATCTAGCAACCATGTAACGTCATTCATATCTTGAAGCTAACAACAGTAGGCATTAGTAAGTTGAGCTGCTCCTAGGAACTCATTTAAGCTGAATCTGATGAAGGGTAAAAACTGCAGGTTAAACAATCACCCAACAAGTATTTATAGAGCACCTACTCTGAGCATAATGAAGCATCACAAAGCCAAGGATAGCTTCTCCCTTTTTTCAGGCCCTGATTTACTGAAAAGATTTGGTGTTGGCAACCAAGCCATCAGTTTCCTTTCTTATGCCTTTGGATATACTGGATAAGTACCTTCCATTTGCCAGGAACAAGGCATTTTTCAGTTATTTGCAAGTAAAAACAGCAAAATCTCCTTTTAATCCTGCCACTTGCTTATTTATTTACTTATTAGTGTTAGAGATGGAACCAAGGGCCTCAAGCATCTTAAGTGTAAGCTCTACATTTGAGCTATTCCCTTAAGATCTAGTCTACTCCCTTGAGATCTAGTCTGAACTTACTGTAGGATTTTTTAAACGTTTAGATCATCTTTACCAAGATAAATAGAAAGGTAGATAGATGATAAATGATAGATAGACAGGCAGGCAGGCAGGCAGGCAGGCAGACAGACAGACAGACAGACAGACAGACAGACAGACAGACAGACAGACAGATAGATAGATAGATAGATAGATTGCTTTCAAAAAGCAGTTCTGTAATGCTTTCAAATCAGCCATTTGTTCTAGTGTAGCACTTAGGAGGGAAACTGTATGAATTAGCAAAACGGTAGTCAAGTAGCATGGAGAGTTCAAAAGATGGTTGGGAAGGGGACATTATTTCTCTGCTTCAGAGATGAGAAAACAGATCCACTATGGGGAAGCAAGCAGCACAAATGCCCTCAGCTGGAAGGTGGCAAAGCCAAGATTCTAAAACAATGAACTTCCCCAACAACAAGCTGCTTTTGAGGTACAAAAAGGAATAGGATATAGGTCTGCTGCTTTCGGATCTCATACACTCTGGAGGAAAATGCAATGAATAACTAGAAAACTAAGATGAATGTGAGACTAGCTTATGATGGGAATATAGGCTTGTAAATTCTCCCAGGCAAGCTCTATGTGAACGGCAAGCAGAGAGGAAGAATAGGAATGACAAAGTGAAAATAGTGATAAATGCTCATTGATGGAGCAATGGACCCTTCACTGCCATTGCATACTAAATGAGTTGTTTACATTTAGAATAAATACTTTTTTAAGTTTATAGGAAGTTGGTTATTTTAAACCTCATTTATAGATTGTAAAAGTAGTAAGTTTAAGATTTATCCATTTAAAAATAAGTGATTCAAGGTATTTTGTATAAGAAAGGGGGAAGGATATATATATATAGAGAGAGAGAGAGAGAGAGAAACAAAACTAAGCCCTATAAAGTAGCTTGTATATGCATATCTGTATGCATACTACTTCTGCATAAAGAAATAATGGAAAAATAAGTGAGAAATATCTGGGATAGGAATGTTGTAAAGAGGTCAAAAGGATAGGAGAGAAGTAAGACATATCTTTTTAGAAAGATTTTCCTTGTAATCTCTCTGGATATTTTACACAGAAAGAATACATGCAAATTCTAAAATTAAAGCCAGACTGAAACAAATTATCCAAATTTGGCAAGTTGGAAAGATTAGTCAGAGACAAGAGCCTTGAAGTTTTTTCTTTTTTTATCAGTCTTGTGGCTTGAACTCTGGGCCTGGGTACTGTTCCTCTGCTCTTCAGCTCAAGGCTAGCGCTCTACCACTTGAGCCACAGTGCTACTTCCGGGTTTCTGGTGGTTTATTGGAGGTATGAGTCTCACAAACTTTTCTGCCTGGGCTGGCTTTAAACTGTGATCCTCAGATCTCAGCCTCCTGAGTAGCTAGGATTACAGGTGTGAGCCACTGGTGCCTGGCTTAAATTAATTTTTGAACACAGTACTATGATCATACATCTAAGCACTCTATATTATAAGAATAAAACTTGTAGCTAGAGAAGTAGTTAAAGGGCTGGGCAGGGCAGGGACGAGCATGACAGGGAAGGGAAGGGAAAAAAGTTCAGGACATCATGCTAACTGAAATAAGCCAGCGACAAAAGGTAAACACTATTATTCTACTCATATAGATACTTATACTGGTTATACTCATAGAAACAGAAAGCCAGAGTGGTGGTCTATGCCTGAAATATATCTTTATATTGTTCAACCACACACACACACACATTAAATTGAACTACATGAAATTGTTCCCATTAAGCCATTTTCTATTATACTTTACTTTCACATAGTTCAATAAATCAATAAAGTATAACAAATACTAACAGATGTTTCAATTTGGTGATAGATGAATGTTATTGACTATTTTCCTATTCTTTCAACTTTTCGAATTATTTGGAAAGCTTATGAACACAATTTTGAAAAAATTAAGTGAAATAAGAAGAAACACAAAGCACTGGCTTTGTCCTTAGCATTGGCCTTTGAGATTTCTCTAAGAGACCTGGAATTGAGAATCACTGAACTTCAAACCTCCTCTTCTCTGCTTCTGGTGTTGCTGATGAGAAATTCACTGCCAGCGTGATTCTTATATCTTGTATCTTGTGATTTCCCCATCCTGGGAATGCTTTCCAGATCTCTATAGAACTTGTTCTCAAACCTCCAAACAATGTTCAGCCTTTTCCATTTCACTAATAAATTTTTAGGATGTCTTTTAAAATCAAAGGCTCCCTTCTTTAGTTACTCCTAGGCACATGTCCTTTTACTCAGTTTTCTCTGTTCTTTCACAAATTGCTATTCATCTCTCATTGGAGCCTTCTGTTTCTTCCTCTGTAGGATCCATGAGATTTTTGGTTTTGAGACAGGGCTTACTATGTAGCTCAGCTGGCCTTGAAGTTATTACATATCCTAGACTGGCTTGGAACCCCAGAGACTTGCCCTTGCTATGCAGCCAACTCTACAACTTTAGCTACGCCTCTGGTCATCTTTGCTTACGTTGTTTTAGAATAGGGTCTCCTTTTGTTGCTGGCCTGGACCATGATCCTCCTATTTCTAATTCTCCCATCACTAACAGGTTGGTGCTACTCTATTGGTTGAGATAGACTGGCCTTGAAATGTAGCCTCCAGATCTCTGCCTCTTGAATAGGTCAAATATGGACATGAGCCACCATAACCAGCTCCAGTATTTCCTTCTCACTTCCACCTCTCATGTAGCAGTTTGGGTCTCTCTGTGTCACTGCAAATTAATTCACTATCTGGAATAAGTGAGCAAGTACTCTTTATGTCCAAAGGTTGGCATACAGGCCTGTGAACTTGGAAGAAGAACAAAGCTTTCTGGTATATACCAGCTGTCAGACAGCTCTGAACAATCTACCCCTCCTGTTCCTGAGAAGTTATATATTACTAAAGTATTTCCAAAATGAAGTTCATTTTAATTTCTCAACAATAATGATACAAATGAAGTGGCAGTGCAACAAATATGAAAAAAATCTTTTGATACTGCAATATTGACACTTGTGATATTTTTTTTCCATCTGTAACCTCACTAGCAGGCTGACATCCTGATAAACTCTAAAAAGAAAACTATCTAAAAGGCAGGATGGGTGTGGTGGTTAGGGAGGTCATATGCGGAAAAAAAGGAAAATGCAGCTACTCAAGCGGGTGCTCATTAATTACCAGGTCAAGGGGTCTTAACCTGATTCATCATCAGGTCAATGGTACTACGTGGTACCTGTGGCAAACTTCCAAAGAAGGAGCTCCACCCTTTAGGTTCTTTTATTTAGCCTTTGTTTCCCAGCAAAGCAGGTTACAAAACTACTTCTAACATCCCAGCAATCAGCAGAAAGCTTCTCTCCTTTGGGAAGAGCTTGTAGAAGTGTTGCTTTTCCTTCTGAAATTTCTGCTACTGGCAAAGATTTGCAAAGACTGTGAAGGTAGAGTGCAGAAAATATGGTATTTCAATGTAAGTCCACCCAATCCAAATTCTTTGTCTGTAAAGTGTGATAAAGATTGAAAAACCAAACAACTATACTCCTAATTACTCAAGAGGCTGATATCCCAGGATGGCTGTTCAAAGCCAGCCTGGGCAGAAAAATTCATGAGACTCTAATCTCCAGTCATCAAGCCAAAAGCCTGAAGTGGAGCTGTTGCTAAAGTGGTAGATAACCAACCTTAAGCAAAAAAGCTAAAGAAGAGCACCTTGGCCTTGATTTCAAACCATTGTACTGGTACAAGCACACACACGTGTGCACACACATGTAGACACACACACACATACACACACAAAATATCAAACGAAAGTGATCCTAAATTTCTGAAAATTCTTTCTTTAACAATTTCTTCCAGGTAAAAACACTTAAACTGCAAGGTGCTTGTGCTTCTAATCCTAGCTATTCAGGATATCTGAAGATTGTGGTTGGAAGCCAGTCTGGACAAGAAAAGTCTGTGAGATTCCTATCTCCAATTAACTACCAAAATGCTGCAAGTGGCACTGTTGCTCAAGTGGCAGAGCACTAGCCTTGAGCTAAAAAGATCAGGAACAGTGCCTAAGACCTGAGTTCAAGCCCCAGGACCTCCCTCTAAAAAGACCCCCACAAACTATTCTACTTGTCCCTTAAGTACCTGAGATTAAGTCACACATTTTCTTATTAACATACTATGATTACACTTGAAAATATACATGCACCACTTTCAAACTTCAGCCAGTTTGGTCTAGGAGCACAATGAAGATCTGGTGCTGGGTAGTGGTCCAAAGAGCACCTATATCCACTTTTCAGCAGGTGCTTTTCAGGAGATAACACTTGGCTTTCAAAAACATTTACTACTTTCTTAGAACAATGATGGCCAGGTCTTCATTTGGCATAACATCTAAGCAATCAAATTTTTGTTATATCTCTACTGCAGAATTAACTCATACAATTTTGCCAAGTCTAGGCATGTGGATTCATTTCATTGCACTAAAAAAAGACGTAAGATATCACCCAACTCTGGCCAAACTTCTTCTGGAATGTCTTATGAGATTACTGTTTCTAGGTAGTTTGGTGGACTACTACTGCTCATCATTAACTAGACAGGCCAACTATTTTGTCCGGATAGGCATCAAATGTTTATGTAATTGTGACTTAAAAATTACAATACAGCACTGTGCTACCAAGTTATCTTTACTCCAGTCCTGATTATTTATTATTTGGGGTTTCTATATTTCTACTTCAAGTTAGAAACTGCCAGTGTGTTGTTCAACATGCATCACCCTCACAAGTTATGTCTTATCATCTTTCCTAGCCACGAGATAGGCCAAGCCTTATCTGCTTTTGCTTAGATTTTATTGTAGCAAATAGTATTAAGCCAAGATAACAAAAGGAGATGCTCAGGATAAATAAATTCTTCCTAATGAATCAAAGTATGTGCATGGCACTTCCTCCCTACACACTGAGCAGTTCTGTGAAACTGGTCATAGGACAATGGGAGTAGTCAATGTCTTCATGTGGGTAAAGGTGTGGGAAGACCCAGGCAGATTCTTGAGCTAGATGACAAGCTTCTCCACACTAAGTGTGCTTGTGGTTTCATCCTCTTCATTTGAGCCAAAATACCCTGGGAGGTCCAGCATCCTCTGCTCTGCCTCTGTGAGGCCAAATGATGTATTGTCATAGAAGGCAAACTCTGGTTGGGCTGGGAAACTCTGACACTTGTCTTTCCTGAATTGAGAAGGGCTCAGTGGACTGACCCTCTGGTAGATGTCTTGAGGGGAAGATGGGGATGACTGCTTCCTTGAAACACTCCTGTGACTGGGGGATGGTCCCCTTCGAGCTCTGTGAGGATCTGTTCTCTCAATTCCTGTCACTAATCCTGCCTGGCGATCCCCAGAATCTGGTTTCCTCATGGGCTGCCCCACAGTGTAGGATTTAGAGATTGGGTTTAGGAGACCACTGGTCCCACCTGCCCCTTGGAAATGCTCCCCTTTCTCAGAAAGCAGATGGGTGCCTCGACCTGAAGGCCTACCCCTGTCCTCTGCCTGGTCCCAGGTTCTTGTCCTGGAGTTGTAGCCAGGGACCTGTCGTGGAGTCAAAGTGGACATACTCCTCTCCCGGAATGGTCGTGCCTGCTTGGTTTCATGAAAACTAGCTGTCCTCCGGAAGTGGGAATTCCTAGGGTGGCTCTTTTCCGAGGAGCCCCCTCTGCCACCAGTGTGCCTCATCTGGGACTTGCGGATCAAGGTCTGGCTGGGGCTAATAGCACAGCTGGCCGGGGACACACTGAAATCCAGCCTGGAGGGAGGTCTTTCCCCAGCACTCACCCCAGGCTGATCCAGAAATGGAGATTTGATCCTGAACTTATTGGCTGCTTCTTCTGGGCTTTCTAAGTCTAACGGGGGGCTGGTGGCAGCATCAATGGCAGTGTCTGTGAGGGGACTCTGAGACACGTGATATACTTTGGTGGTTTCTGTCAGACCTTTCTTCTTCATCTCCTTCAACTGCTGCTGGGCAAGGCGATAGCTAAAGAGAGGGGGGATGATCTTCTGGGCATTGGACTGAAAGCTCTCGCTGCCAGAAGCATCATCCTCAGGAGACCCCTGTCCACTGCGCCTGTAGGTCAGAGGGATGCCCAGGTCTCCTGGGCTACCCCCAGGCCCATCGCCCCCATCTGAGAAGCTCCCCCGCTGCTCACTCAGCTCACAGATGTTCTCTTCATCCGAGTTCTTCCGGAAGCCAGGGGAATGGATAGAGTTGTGTCGAGCAGGGGTGCTGCATTTGGGGGGCCGGCCGAACCTCCTCCAAAGTGTGATGAGCACTGTGGCAATGATGATGAACAAACACAGGGAAATCCCAGTCACAGTCACTATGTTGTTGGACTTCACTGGATCCTTGGGCGGAAGAGAAGATGGATTGGATGGCCGGAGAGCTACATAGAGATGGAAAAGAAAGTTATTCTCTTGTGTTAATTTCTCTACATGGT
This sequence comes from Dipodomys spectabilis, assembly GCF_019054845.1. Classification (NCBI taxonomy): domain Eukaryota; kingdom Metazoa; phylum Chordata; class Mammalia; order Rodentia; family Heteromyidae; genus Dipodomys; species Dipodomys spectabilis. Next base: position 45,337,935 of record NW_024870772.1, on the reverse strand, counting down.
ATTTATTCATTCATTCATTCATTCATCAGTCATGGGGCTTGAACTCAGGGCCTGGACACTATCCCTGAGTTTTCTGGCTCAAGACTAGTGCTCTACCACTTTGAGCCACAGTGCTGCCTCTTGTTTCCTCACCAGAAATTGGACATAAGAGTCTCACAGACTTTCCTGCCCGGGCTGGCTTTGAGTCACAATCCTCAAATCTCAGCCTCTGAGTAGCTAGGATCACAGGCATGAGCCACTAGGGCCAAGCTTCTGCATGGTTTTAAAATCACTGAGTTGCTTGTTCTGATTATCAAAGCAGTTAAAGAAAGAAAGAAAGAAACAAGGGCTGGGAGTTCGGCTCTGGCAAATGGATCTCCAATGACAAAGTCACCAGGAAAGAGGAAAATCAGGGACCAGAGAAGGGAGGTAGGTGGCCAGGAAAGCTACAGAAAGACCCCTGTGCTTACCAGTTCCTGCTGAGACTTCTTCCCTATTTTCTGCATTGAAGCAAGGGGTAGACAACATCAAGGCTTTTCGCCTCGATAATGGATACATCATGGATTCCTGTAGTAAATGTACCTGTGAGACACACAGAGGCAATTCCTACCCAGTAGAAAACTCAAAACACAAAATGATTTAGGTAGCTTGTGCCTACCTAAACAAGAATCTGATTGAGGAAAGAAGACTGTTTCATCAAACTGTCATCTGACTAGCAAAGCCTCTCCTTTCTCTCCTGGTTTTCGGCTGTCCACTCCCTTCTCACCCTCAGCATTGGTCTTCTTCATCTTCCTCACTCTCTCAAATTGATTTGTCCCACAGTCCTTAAAACTTCATCAAGACACTGATGTCACCTCCAGCCTCTACTTATACTGCTTTGGAAACTTCTGGAAAACTGAGACCAACTATTGCCATCTGACCTCACCTTTTTCTCCCTTGGTCCCTGCATCATTCAAGCCCTTCTAAACACCTGTCTTCTTTCCTATAGTCCTATGCCCATTTGCTCTAGGCCTCATATTCTCTACTCACTCCTTGCCTGCCCCTCTTGGGCCTTTCTACTGTACTCTATTATCAGAGGACATTTGCTGAGAGTCCTCATTATTATCCCTGTCTTTCCCACAAAGCCTATCCTTTGCCTTTTTGGTGAACATGAGGCCTTCCTAACCAATTAAACAGCTTCTTCCAAGCTCCTGAGGTAGGAGCTGTTGCATGTACCTCTCTATAAGGAAACAGGGTTAGCAACACAGTATGTTCTTCATCTCATTCCTGACTACAATGTTCAGCCAGCATTCCTTCACTGCTACATGAATCTTTTGTTCTTTTGATACCTGTGCCAGCCACTTAGATACCCTTTACCTCCCTTTCCCAAAATACCATCATCTTCTAACTCCCTCACAGCCATCTGTCAAAATGGAAGGCTCCATCCTTCCATTGCATCCCAGAGCAAGGACCATCGCAACAGCTTCAGTGTATGTGCCCTACCCCTCTGTGTGTGTGCGTGTGCATATGCGTGTGCGTGTGTGTGCGTGCATGTGTGTGTGTGTGTGTGTGTGTGTGTGTGTGTGTGTGTGTCTTTCTCATTGTCTACCATTGCACCTCTCTTCTTAAAATTTTTTTTGTTAGTTCTGAAGATCAAATCAGGGGCTTTGTGCATGCTACATAGCCTACCACTGAACTGGACCCCCAGATCTCATATTCAAGAATATGAACTTTTACAGGCTTTTCTCTGGCTGTGTCTGCCCCTTTCACTCACTAGTGGTTCTTATGTTGTATTATTTTGCTGAGACTTATGATGCTCCAACATTCTCTTTACTCCCAGTCTGCCAGATGCCTCTTGGCCTCACTTCTGACATGTGATCTATCACTGAACCCATTTTCTTTCAATACTTCAACTCTCAAAACTTTTAATATTGAGCTATGTATCTCCTCTTTTGCTCTGCTACAAAAGTCCTTCCTAAGCAAACTCAAATGTATGAATTCTTAGCTGTTACATCCAATCCCTAAACACTATCAAGAAAACAAAGCAAAACAAAAGCCAAGTGTTGTGACTCACATCTATAATCCTAGCTACTCAGGAGGCCAATATCTGAGGATCATGGTTCAAAGCTAGCCAGGGAAGGAGAGTTCCTGATATTCTTGTCGCCAATTAAACACCAAAAAGCCAGTAGTGGAGCTGTGGCTCAAATGCTAAAATGCTAGCTTTGAGCACAAAAGCCCAGGGACAGCTCCTAGAAAAGGCAAGACTGCCAACAAATGCCCTCTAGACCATCTTTCTTCTAGAGGATCATCCCTCTGTACCAGTCATCCTCAGAGTCTCCTGTCTGTAGCTCCTTTTTGTCAGCACAGAAACACAACCAAGCTTTTCTTGGTCAAGGTGTATTGTACTTATAAACTGTTTTGTTGAATGGTAATCCCTTTGTGTAACTACTTTAAAAGTAATAAGACTACAATGAAAAACAACAACTACAAGATTGTTCTGCTGTCTCACCTCTTACCACAGGCAGATCTCTCTCCCCGTCTTCCCAGCCACAGCTGCGGGAGGAGGAGTGCACATTTACTGACATGCTGCTCCCACGTGATCACCTCTGTGTCTGGTAACCTGCTCCCAGGATTCCAAAGTGCCAGCTCCTGCCAAGATCATCCTAACAACCAGTTGTAAAGAAGTTCTGTCCTGCAGCACTGGCTACTATTTGGTCCCTCTGCAATTCTCTCACTTGTTTCAATGATAGCACTTGATCACATGATTTAGAGAGAAGAGCATGAACTCTGGAGCAGGGATAATAGTCTATATCATGTACTGCTACCTTCCTCTAAACATGCCCAAGACTTCTTAACTTTCTCCAAATCTGTACTTCCTCTGATGTACCTAGTTTCGAGGGAATGGCTCTGCTGTTCACACACTGGTTAGTACTAGACTACTTACTTTTGTCCTTCATTCCTATCTCTGTATCACTCATTCAAGGGTCTTTGCATACCCCTCTTACCGCATCCTCCCCTCCTGACCCTACTGCTGGCACTTCTATTTTCACATGGGTTACTGAAAAACTTAACAGGAATCTCTCTGCCATACCTGTACTTTTGATTTGTTTTTCCATGCTACAGCCAAAAATTGCTCTAAAACTCAGGTCTAAAGCTTTAAGGCCTTCATGATCAGGCCTGTGAGTACTTGTCCAGCCTGTTTTCCCACCTTCCCTTGGCACACTTCATCATCCCACTGCGGGAACTATTCTCAGTTTTTTCCAGGTCCCGTACTCTGCCATCTTCCTCCAGGCCCTCAGTCATTGTTCCCTAAATCTCCCTTGCTGAACTCATTCACTTGGGTGGAACTTTCTCAGTTCTCACACTGCAGATATCACCTGCTCCAAGAACTGAGTTGTTCCAGGCATGGATTATCACCCTACATGATTCCATAACAAACTGTAGATACTTTTATCATTAAAGGTGTTATGATGTACATGCATTATGCCTACTTTTTTTTGCCAGTCTTGGGGCTTGAACTCAGGGCCTGGGCTCTGTCCTTGACCCTCTTTGTGCTCAAGGCCAGCACTCTACCACTTGAGCCACGGTGCCACTTCTGGCTTTTGTGAATATTTATTGGAGATAAGAAGCTCACAGAGTTTCCTGCCTGGGCTGGCTTCGAATCATGATCCTCAGATTTCATCCTCCTTAGTAGCTAGGATTACAGGCATGAGCCACTGATACCTGGCTTCATTATACCTATTATACCTTTCAGATATCATGAACCTCTTTAAGAAGAGGACATATCTTATCAACATATTAAATCTATTTCCTATACTACTTACAGTAATTTGCAAAGATGGTACTCAATAAACATTAGTTCAATTAATTGATGCACTCATTGTTAAGAAGATAATAGCATGACAAGTTCTGTGGCTCATGCCTATTATCATAGCTACTCTGGAGGCTGAGATCCATAGGATCAACTTTCAAAGCCAGGTAAGACAGAAAAGTCCATGATATTCCAAAAGAGCAAGCAAAAATCAGGGCTGGAGGCATTATTCTTGTGGTAGAGTTCCAATGAAGTAAGGCCCTCCTTCAAACTCCATCCCTCCAAAAGATAAAAATACAATGATCAGCATTTCACCAGATGGACTGTGGGTACTATAGCAATTGTATCCTCCTACCTTCTTGTTGAACAAGAAAGACCAAATTAGTCCAGAGCTACTCTCAGACCTTGGCATAAAACTACTCTTCGAAAGCCAAACAAAACTGTGAACTACCAACCCAGTAAAAACAGCTTAGTGGTGAAAGACTTGTTGCCTGATTTATTGCTTCTTTCATCTGCAGGAGCTTCTGGTGATATTAGGTAGCAGCATTGCTATCATGGCTCTTAGATCAGTTATCTTTTGATAGTGATTGGCAACCTTCAAAACCATTGATGGAAAAAAACCTCCAAAGCTGCTGCCTGGCCCATCCCTGCCTCATCCAGACCTTCCTGGTTATCCTGATGTGAAGAAAATCCTCTAATGCTAAGTAGCCCATAAAGAGATCACCAGAAAGAGAAGACTTGAAAGACAGGATGTTTATCCAAGTAAACATTGATCTGAGGCCTTGCGTAGATTAGCTTTAGTATTTCCCTTTCTTCTTAATTAATAATGGTTGTATTTATAGGTCTGACACAGTGTTAAAGAAATAAGATGCTAGAATAAGAAATATGATCATATTTTCTCAAAATTGATTACTAATTCCAGTTTATAATGCCCACTTAAAAAGCCAGAATTGTCAATATAAAATTGCAAAGTATTCAAGACAGGCAGCATGATAGAGTCAGCTCTAGACCATCAGATTTTTATTGCTGTCTTTTCCAGGCCCTAGAATCCTCTGTGTCTGTGATGTGTAAAAATAGTACACAGTCGTTCCTTGGTTCTAGAACTGTGGATATCACACTCTAGAGATACTCAAGTCCTTTCTCTAAAATGGATTAGTACTTGCAAAGAATCTACACACATACATTGGAATACTTTAGATGACTTCTAGGTTACTTATAACACCGAGTACATGTAAATGTTATGTAACTAGTTGTTATACTGTACTCACAGAGTAAAGATGAGAAAAATGTCTGTTCATGTTCAACATGGATGCAAAGTTTTTCTGATGATTTTCATCTATGATTGGTTGACTCCTTGGGTGTGGAATCCACAGACACAAAGGGCCATCTATATATCTACTTCATATAGGTGGGCATTTACAAAAATGTCTCATAGGAAGTAAGTTTTCAAGATCTGAACCCAGCACCAAATGCCTACTTAGCAAAATCAGCTTGAGGTTCCAGTGAGATAGTGTATTGAAATAATGGCATACACCAGGTAGTCAATAAATGGCTGAGATTCTTTGTTTAAAAAAAACAGCAGAAGTCAGTGGCAACTGATTTCACATTCATTTGAATATATGCTATCCCAGAACTGACAAAATGAGGTGTCGTTGAAGGAAGTTACACACAAGGAAATCAGTAGACAGAAAAGACAGCCTTAGATACCAGTAAAAGGATGAAGCCAGTGTGCTTGCTTCAGGAACATTCTAGAATTATCTCAACTGTTTCCTTCATATATTTTCTGCAACTTATGATTGCACTTGGGAAAGTAATGCTCATTGAAAACAATCTTAAAATGCCTTCCATTTCTTTCATAGTTCTTTTCCGGTGAAATGTCCCAGAGAGGCTACCTGCTGCTCTTCCAGTTCGTCTAGATCCAAATATACCCCATATCACTAAGTGGAAATATTATAGGTGGAGTTAAAAGACTGGATAGTTTGCCTATACTTTGTAGAAAATTACCTCCTTGGTTCCCAGTAGAACTACCAGCAGTCATTCATTGGAATAGAGTACTACAGTTTTACATTAATAATTTGCAGGCTATTATCTAACATTAACTCATGTACAGATTATTAAAGGTGTTAAAATGTAATTGATTAATCAGTATTTGTTCAATCATTATTGTGATTTTTATTAAAATGAATATTTTGGGTCATATTTTTAAAAGTTGAGAGAATTGGTTGGCTAGTTTTCCTGAAAGTATTTTTAAGATAAAAGCTTCATAATGCCTTGAGAACCTTACATATATATATAGTTTGGTATAGGTTGTCACCTTTGAAAATCTTGTGTACTATAAAATACTGAGTAGAAGAAATTGTATAATTACAACCATGTAATTAAAAGTATTAAACAGCAAAAGAACCCCAAACAAACAGTAGGAGATAAAAATGAAGAAATAATTATTCAAAGATGCAGCTGACTGAGGGAAAGAGATGAACCTGGGCCTGGGGCTGAAATAAGAAAAAAAGAAGGGAAAACAAAGTTCTTAAGATGTTGAAGAAAAGGGGCAAGGCCTATGGAATGATCTGGAAATATGAAGTGGAAACATAGACATTGATTACTTGATTTATTGGTTGATTGATTTATTTTAGAAAGTACTGTGGATCAAATTCAGAGTTTTGTACATGCTAGGCAAGTGTTTTACCTGTGACTGTCAAGACCTTGGCTGTGTGTGTTGACAGAAGCCTGTGGTTTTAGCTAAAAGTTGGTCTGAGATGACAAGAAACTAAGTATGGCATTCTGATCAAGAATTGGGCAGGAAGAAGTCTTGACAGGAATTATTTAAGGGCCGGGATCACTACAAAAGTCAGCTGACAAACCAGGAGTTGCATCTGTGAGGTAGAATGGTGGTGGGGAGAGAAGGGTCATTCCTCATTGTAACTGGCATGGAAGAGGATTTGGTTCCACAAGCCATGATGTGAATACCACATCTACAGACTTGTCACATTAAGCACATGGAACACTGACTAATGTGTGACTTGAAGATATTAAAAAATGCAGGAAAGGCCAGTCCCCTGGTGACAGAAAAAAGAAACACCCTGCCTTCTCCCAGGTAGGGGTGGTAATGAATAAACCTAGGCCACGTATGGGGAAAAACAGTGTCTTGCTCCATTTTGACAATTGTCTATGTGGTCCCCTTGAACTTCTCTAGGATGATGGGGGAAATAAGTAAAGGAAAATACTTTTTACAGCATTTTTTGGTGCGGAGAGGGAAGAACAGGAATAGTAGAGAAGCCGAGGGAGAAGTAACAAGATGCCAATGTGGTGGCCCAGTTCTGTAATCCTATTACTTGGGAGGCTGAGGCAGGAGGATCTTAAGTTCTGCTGTCTCAAAAAAAAAATCTAAGGAATTTATACTCCTACTACAATTTTGTATTTTACAAAATTATTTACTATGTTTGTCTCTTTAATTTAGACATATATTGTTGTCATTTCCCTCTCTTCCACAGTATTAAATCTCATCAGAGAATTCATTCTCCAGCTTTTCTGTATTAGACACACTAACAAACACAAGGTTTTTACAATCAAAAGTAATTAGAAATGCTGGGTGCCAATGGCTCATACCTTTAATTCTGGCTATTCAGGAGGCTGAGATCTGAGGATCATGGTTCAAAGTCAGTCTGGGCAGGAAAGTCCATGAGACTCTTACCTCCAATTAACCAGCAAAAAGCTGGATGTGGAGGATTAGCCTTGTACAAAAAAAAAAGCTCAGGGATAGGACCAAAGTCCTGAGTTTAAGCCCCTGTACTGGCATGTTTGTGTGTGCACACACACAGAACACACAGTTAAAAAACAGTAATGCGTATACTACTAATATACTTTCAAATGCAGAAAGGTAGTTCTCAAGAAGGCCTGGCTTCCATATTCCCTCTGATTAGGGAAGACACCCAAAGGGAGCTAAAATACCTACCAGCACACTCCTCCAGAGAGCATGGGGAGATCTCCGAGGACTTTCCAGGGCAGCCTGGTCTGGAGGAGGGGAAGGAAGTAAGACACACGCGCCGACGCTCTCGAACACCATCTCCACATGTAGCGCTACACTGACTCCATGGCTGCCACATTCCCCACGTTTCTGCAAGGACATAAGTCATGCTCTCAGTGCTAGCTCATTTGAGAATGACTCTTTAACGACATCCAAATGAAACAACAAAACTCAAATCTTCAGGTCTTTAAAAGTCCATAAGTAAAAACATTCCCAGAGAAGTAGAAAACTGGAAAGAGTGCTACTTTTAACTTTAAAACAAAAAAAAGCTGTAGGAGCTATAAAAATCTTAGCTTTCCTAGAACCCACCAGAGAGAGCTGAGGTTATAGGGCAAGCAACCAGCCTGAAGTATAAGGAAAGACAAGATGCTCTAGTGTAAGAGGGGATGCAACATCTTCTTGCCTAGGATAGACTCCAGGACCCACCCACACAAGCTGGTGAGAAGAAGCCAGCTAAAAATGTAGTGAATTGCTAGAAGCTTAGTGAAGACCAGCATGAGAATACAACACCACTAGCAGGAATATAACAAGGGGAATTTGTACCCACGCAGGCTCTTCTCTGGGGATCTTACCTGAAAGACTGAAGTCAAGTACAAGACTGAACAAAGCCTCTTTATGGTACAAGTCAGACAAGAGAAGAGACATCACTGTGGAAACGGCACAAAACCTCACCCAGATCCTCCCTCCTGTCCTCTCTAAAGAATATTAGCCTAAACCATTGGGCAAAAGACAGCAAACTTTGTCAACCTTAAGAGCATCAGTTGGGACCAATACCTGCTGGAGCTGAAAATATCCAGGGCTCACACAATTTGAGATCTTCCACCACTGTGGTAGAACATCAACAAGGCTCTATCTCTGAGACTCAGAGACACAGCACTTGCCTGAGATGAGGTTGAGCCAGCAAAAAAGAATGCTCTCCTCTTAGTCCATGCTAGCAAGTGCCAACTTCAAATAACAGCAGACCAGTGCTGAGGAGAGGCAAGAGCTAGAGATGAAAGCTTGTCTGGCATGCAGGCTCAAGCCCAGAGCTGAAAGTGGAAGAGAAAAAAGCATTGAGGAAAAAAACCCTCTAGCAATGCAATGCCTGTCCTAATAATAACTGTCCAGAATAACTCTAGAAAATCCTGAAATCTATGATCCATTGAAGACTGCCACAGCAACAGGAAAACCCCAAACATGGCTAAATTCTAATGATAGGAAGCCAGTACCCACACTAAAGACCTAAAGGATATAGAAGCATACCTATTTCCAGGCATAAATTTTGTTTCCTCTGTTTCCACAATTCCAAACAAGATTTCTAACTTCAAATGATTATGAGATATACAAACTATCAAGAGACAAAGTGATCAATAGATCGAGTGAGACTCAGATGTAACCCAGATATTAAATGGAATAGAGAGATAATTTAAAATAACTATGCTATGTTAGAGATTGGGGAAAATGAGCATATTAAGACATTTGAACAGATAGAAACTTGCATAAGAGTTATAAACCAGAGTCAAATGGAAATTTTATAACCTTTAAAAACCCATGAAATAAATGAAGAATGTGTTCCATAATCTTGTAATAGGTCAACACATATAAGGAAGCAAACAATGAATATGAGCATAGAAAGAAATCACCCGAACTAAAATTCACATACTACTATGAGTTCAGAATATTCCACAAGGAGTATGTTTAAAAAGACACCATTCTCATATCTGCCTCAGTGTTGGGATAATGTTTAGATACTGAGTACCTTTCCCAGATTAAGTGCTAACTATAAAAGGACTTGAGGCTGGCTGATATCTCTTACGTCCACAAATTCTTTTGTCCTTCCAAGGCCCTTGTGAAATGCAAGCCCCTTGATCTTAAACTTTCCAGCTTCTAGAGCTGTAAAAAAATAAATGTCTTGTGTTTCATAAATTACCCAGTCTCAAGCATTCTGTTACAATAGCACAAAATGGACTACAACAAAGACAGTGGAGGAAAAAGAGGAAATTAAAATATTAAAAAACACAAGACAAAAGGATATAGAACAACATGAAATAGTGTCTCATACATGAAGAAAAAAACTATAACAAAATTAATCTCTGAAAATACAGTGTCCAAAACTCTCCAAAATTAATGGAAGACATTATACACTCAAGATACTATAAACAATCAAGCAGCATAACCAAAAAACTTAGACATTCTATTGTGATTTTTTTAAAAAAGTCAAAAAATAAATTCAGAAAAATAGGTGACTTTAACTCAACCATGTAATGACTACATCAAATATAAGTAACATAAAAAGCACCAATTAAAAACAGATTATCAGATTGGATTTTAAAACACGTGGTCTAGACACTGATGACTCACACCCATAATCCTAGCTACTCAGAAGGCTGATCTCTGAGGAATCACTATTCAAAGACAGCCTTGGCAGACAAATTCAAGAGATTCTTGGGGTTTTTTTGGGGGGGAGGGGAGGTCCGGTCGTGGGGCCTGAACTCTGGGCCTGGGCGCTGTCCCTCAGCTCTTCAGCTCAAGGCTAGCGCTCTACCACTTGAGCCACAGTGCCACTTCCAGCTCTTTTCTTTTTGCTTATGTGGTGCTGAGGAATGGAACCCAGGGCCTCAGGCATGCAAGGCAAGCACTCTACCACTGAGCCACCTTCCCAGCCTTCAAGAGATTCTTATCACCAATTAACCAGCAAAAAAACTGGAAGCATGGCTCAAGCAGTAGAACACCAAAAAAGGTGAGTGTGTAGCAACCAAGTTCAAGCCCCAGTACTGGTATTCACTCACACACATACACACACACACACACACACACACACACACACACACACACACAAATAGCCCAACTACATGCAGTTTCTTTTTAACATCACTTTACATCTAATGTAGATAGATAGATAGACAGACAGATAGATTAAAAGACAGAAGAAGATAGACCTTGTGAACATTCAAAAAAAATTTGAGTAGCTATATTAATATCAAAATATCAAAACAGGCTGAGAACCAAAGATACTACTAGGGGTAAAGAGGAGTAGTATATAATGCTAAAGAAGTTGATTCAGTGAGGAGCTTTAACAATCCTAAATGTAGATCTACTAAACAATAGAACATCAAAATACAGACAAAGCTCTACCAAAAGAGCCTTCTTTGTTGTTGTTTGTTTTGGTGGCAGGCATTAAATGTAGGACCTCATGCATCCTAGGCAAGTACCCTACCACTGAGTTACACTCTCTAGCCAAAGCAGCCATTACTGACATTATTTATCAATGATAACTTTTATTCTTAACAAGTATGCAATTATCATCAAATAAAATAATTGCTTTATTCCCTATAAAGAACTAGCCTGTGTCTATTCTCTCTCCACACACATCCAAGTCCCAAGACCTATCAGGTTCTGCTAACACTAGAAACCAAAGCATCCTCTGCATAAAAATTTCTCCTCATCTTTTATAGAAAAAACATAAAATGCAGCCAAAGGAATACAAAGCACTACAAAACATAAGGGAAATGTGTAGGATAGATGTGTAGTCCAGAAAGCCAAATGGTGCAATCTCTGGAGTGAGTCATGGAATATGAGTTCTTCAGAGCAATTAAGTCTCTTAGGATTTTCACAAGAGTGGGAGCATTACAAGCAAGTATCCTGGACCAAAATCAACTGAGGTGTGGTAATGATGTTCCATGCAAAGGTCCAACTGAACACAATATTGGTTCTGTGTCTCTGGGATCATGCCACAGCTCCTCCTACAGCAGAACAATGTGTGGGCTTTGTCTGCAGAACTTCCTTGCTGCTCAGACATGAAGCCCCCAGTGCTTGAAAAGCTTTAAGAATCTCAGAGGAAAGTCTCTCTCAGCTAAAGTATTGGGATTTATTTTTGAAAAAACTTCCTGGAGAAACCACTACTGGGAAATCTAAGTAGAAAATTAAGTCAACATACATTTTCTCCTCTTGTGCTCATGTTTAAGACCACATAAAAAAGGAGAATTACAAAAGCTAGAATCCTCTTGTTATTCTTCTTGTACTTTTCTTTGACTTTATATAAATATTTCTTTAAATGGATAGTCACTTATTAAACTAAAATCAAAATTTCCCTTAATGGAGACCAGGAAAATAATCCATTTTTAAAGTATGAATATGGGGAAAAGGTCTAGGGGGAAAAGTAAAAAATAAAAAGTGTCAATATAGCCTGGTGTCAGTAGCTCACACCTGTAATCCTAAACTGTTTAGGTGGATAAGATCTGAGGATCCCAGTTTGAAACTAGCCCAGGCAGAAAAGTTTATGAGACTTTTATCTCCAATTAACCAGCAAAAAGCCAGAAATACATCTGTGGCTCAAGAAGTAGAATACTAGCCTTGAATGAAAAAGTTCAGAGACAGCACACAAACCCTGAGTTCAACCGCTAGTACCAGAAAGATAGAAAGGCATGAATCTTGATTTTAAAAAATATCTAACTTAAAAATATCATGTCCTTTATCTTTGAAAGTAAAATCATGAGTCATGGGATATAAAACAATAGAAAATCCAAACATTTAAGTTAATTTTATTTAATTTGGTTAAATTAAATGGGAAATCACTCAAAGATGGCAATGACCAAATTTAGCCAAAAATTTTAGGAAAAAAAACCCTTTTCACCATTTTATCTCTGAAAATCTCTGCTAATAACATAAGAGGAAAATAATTGGCAAATGGGAACCTGTTAGGTATCAATAGTTCATGAAGAACAAGGTGACAGATATTCCAAATAGTCTGTCTTCATGAAAGGAAGTCCATTATTGTTTAGTCCTGCTTAGACATACATACATGTGTACACACTGCACAACAAACCTGTTTGGCTAGGCTAAATGCTTTTCAGACTGCAGGATATACAGGAACGAAAAAATGTTTCAGATTTAAAGACTCTGAAGAACTAAAGCCTATGAAACATTCCCATCTATAAGACATTTTGCTTAAAAGACCAAGACAACTAAACAAAATATGCTTATAAGAAAATTCCACACACACAGTGAGTAGTTAGAAATACCAGAAGCAAAGGCAACTGGGATAAGCCATTCCGATGCTCTTTGTACTTATATTGAACAAATCATGCTTTCATTTGAGATAGCAAACTCCCAAGTGGTTATGGGTCTTCTAAAAGGGGTATGTGGGCAGCACAGAGGAACTGAGATAAGGACGATAATAGCAGAATTTTTTTTCTATTTCTTTGAGGGTTGTTGTTGTTGTTTGTTTGTGTGTAGAACCCTTTTTCAGCCTCCAAGCTTTATTTTGTTTAAGAGAAGTTGACAGTTGATTGTATGGAAAATATTTGCACAGTGACAATACAAGTAAACTTCTATCCTAGATAATTTAGGTGTCTGACTGATTAACTGCTTGACTTGTGGTGCTGGGGATAAAACCCAGGGCACTGTGCATGCCAGGCAAGTTCTCCACTACTGAACTACATCCCCAATCCATAGTTTACTTGGTTCTGTATTCTGGCTTTGCCAGTCAAAACACCCTGGTTGAATGACTTAACAGATATCTATGCTCTATTTCCTAATCTATAACATTAACAACATTATGAATCTAAATCCCAGGATTATGAAGACTGACCATATTAATATTCTGAAAGCATTCTGGCCAGTGCTTTTTGCTATACAAAAGGTCACTATGCAAAGATCATGAACAGTTTCTATTGGCAACACACCAAATATGTTATATAGTTACATCCAAAGGCATGTTTGAAAGAAGAGACAAACATAAAAAACATTATTTCATTTTCCAAAAAAATGCACATTTACTGAGTCAATGGCTCATACAAGTCCCAGTAGGTCTATGAAAGATTTTATTTGGCAAAACAGATGTTTGTTTGTTTTTACTGGTCAGCACTGTCAATTTAAGTAGAAAATAAAAAGAGGAGAATTTGGTTCAGCCATAAACTTTTGAAACATCAGTCATAAGCTTCAGTCATGAGCATTTGTCCCCAATGTTTGAAAGTATTTTTGTATTTGGAACAGTAAGTATTTCAGGCTTTAGAATGTTTGCATATACACCATGAGATAATGTGAGGAAGGAAGTCGAGCCTAAACCTGCAATTCATTTATCCACCCAAAAATAGCCTATAAATTTATACAATATTTTTAGTGTGCCTGGATTTTATTTTGTTTTTGCAAGCACTCTATCACTTAATCCATGCTTCCAATCCAGCACACACACACACACACACACACACACACATTTGCCTAGGCTAGCCTTGAACCCCAATCCTCTTGCTTCCATCTCCCCAGCAGCTGGGATTAGTAATGTACACATCACACCCACTTAACGCTTATGTTTTGACTGCAACCTGGTCACACAGGTCAGGTATAAAGTTTTCCACTTGTAGCCTCATATTGGTGGTAAAAACTTACAGACTGTGGAGTATTAGTGGGGGGTTCTAATTTTCGATTAGTATTAAAAACACAGAAAGGCACTGAAGTTCTTATTGCAAATATAAATTTTACTTCTTAGTTAGAATCATAGTCAATCTGCCACACAGAGAATCTGTGTTTAGCTCCTCTTGTTAGTCTACTCAGCTGTAAAAGTTATGTGTAGTAGGTACTGCATGGGGCAATCCCCAGGTAGCCCATGACCATCTTCAGCCTGGGCACACAGAAAACCACTCTCTACCCCGTTCTTTCCAATGTCTTCCCTGGCTGATTCTGTGGGGAAATCCAGCATTAGACACTGAATGAAAGCATCGTGGAATGCCCAGCAGCCTGTCAAAACAAGAAAGTTCTCCTGTCCCACATGTCATTAATCAAATAGCCCAAGCTCCTCGATTTCACTTAGTTCATTTCTGTTAGTTTCAGTCAGAATTGTTTTCCTTGAACACATATGTACCTTCTTTTGAAAAGGCAATATCATCTTGGATGTCTGACTCAGTTCAGTTTAACTTTCTCTAAAGCCTAGTTGAAATCAGCCGGACCTGAATTTAATTTATGCTTTGAAAGCATATATTAAAGCTGGGAGTGGTGGCACACACCTGTGCACCCAGAACCCAAGAAGCTGAGCCTGGAGGATAGTGAATTCAAGACCAGGCTGGGATACAGAGTGAGACACTATCTCAAAAGCAATGAGTAAGTAATTGTTGGGCACCAGTGGCTCATCCTTGTAATCCTAGCTATCTAGGAAGCTGCGATCTGAGGATCATGAGTTCAAAGCCAGCCTGGCCACCAAAAAGTGGAAAGTGGAGCTATGGCTCAAGTAGTAGTAATCTCCCTGAGGGAAAAAGGAAAAAGCTTAGGGAATGTGCCCAGGCCCTGAGTTTAAGTCCCAAGACTGGAACAAAAACAAACAAACAAACAAATAAATAAATATTAGTGTGCCAAGTATCCTAAGTGGGTTAAATAAAGACAATAAATAATTTGATGAAGGTGAAAGTAGGATTTTACCATCAAATGAGTTTCCCTACTTTCAGAAGTGCAAAGAATGGGGGGATCTGTGTAGGGAGAAAAGGACTTTAAACAAATAATGACAGAAGTGACAGATGCCATGAAAGAGGAACCAAAAGAGCTTATGGTGGAATCTTGGAGTAAAGAAAAAGTCACCGAAGTGCAGACTTGTAGGTATGTTAATGTTAACTAGGAGAAGACAAGAGTCCAAGCCCCAGCTGAGAGATGAGGACTGGGTTCAGGCAGAACAGGCAGCCCAATGACCATGGAAAGTCTTTTAGATTCCTATCCATGCCAAGTGAGGGGACTGAAAGGCCTGGAATAGAGAAATAGCCTCAGCAGACCTGAATTTAAACAACCTTCTGTGTGTATTGAGAGAATAAAGTAGATAGTCAAGAACTAATTAGGGGGCTGAGAAGTTGGTTCAGTGGTAGAGTGCTTGCCTCACATGCATGAGGCCCTGGGTTCAATTCCTCAGCACCACATAAGCAGAAAAAAGCCAGAAGGGGCTCTGTGGCTCAAGTGGTAGAACGCTAGCCTTGAGCTGAAAAGCTGAGGACATCGCCCAGGTCCAGAGTTCAGCCCCCACAACTGACAAAAAAAAAGAAAGAACTAATTAAGAATCTATTGCAAGAGTCCAGGTAAAATGTAATGGAAAATTAAATCAAGTGTCATCACATGGAACTGGGAAAAAGTGGACAGTTAGACACCTAAAAAAACAGAAGTTACAGGACTTCGTGACTTATTATTTATTTTTTTATAGGGGGTGGTGGGGAAGAGGAAGACTTGGGTTTCTGGTTTGAACAAAAACAAAGATGGTGGAGTCTTTCATGAAGAGGCAGGTTTAGCAGGTAAGATGATGATGAATCTAATTCCAGATATGCTGCTCTGGAGCTAGCTGAGAGGCATCTGAGGGATGCCAACTACTCAGCATCAAGTTAGCATTCATAGCAAGTATGTGAAAACTGAAAAGATGACCAACCCTCAAGAGATGAGAACTCACAGGCTAAGGAGATGAAGAAGTAGCAGCCAAGGAGTTGAAGTCAGATGCCAGTTAGCAGTAGGAGAAGTGAATGAAAGGTAAGAAAACAAATTCCAAATAGTCAACCGTTTAAAAAAAAGGGGGGAGGGGGGGGGGGGACAAGCTGGGTGCTGGTGGCTCACACTTGCAGTTGTAGCTACTCTGGAGGCTGAGATCTAAAGATTTAGGCCAGAGGTGTGGCCTGAGTAATAGAGTGCCAGCCATAAGTGAAAAAGAAAGAAAGAAAGAAAGAAAGAAAGAAAAAGAAAGAAAGAAAGAAAGAAAGAAAGAAAGAAAGAAAGAAAGAAAGAAAGAAAGAAAGAAAGAAAGAAAGAAAGAAAGAAAGAAAGAAAAGAAAGAAAGAAAAGAAAGAAAGAGAGAAAGAAAAGAAAAGAAAGAAAGGAAGGAAGGAAGGAAGGAAGGAAGGAAGGAAGGAAGGATGAACCAAGTACTCATTTCAAGCTGGCACACACACAAAAAGGAGAAGGAAGAGGAGGAGGAAGTAGAGGAGAAGGAGTGGGAGGAGGAGGGGGAAGAAGAGGGAGAGGAGAAAGAAGAGGAGAAAGAGGAGGAAGAGCAGGGGGAGGAGGAAGGGGAAGAGGAGGAAGAGGAAGAAGAGGAGAAGAGGAAGAAGAGGAGGAGAAGGAGGAGGAGAAAAGAGGAGGAGAAGGAGGAGGAGGAAGTTATAAAGTAAAGAAGAGTAAGAGTGATGTGTGCAGTGAATATCAGGTTTAGTTTGGGAGGTTTTGGTGCTTTAAGGTAAGAAAATTATAATTTACAAAAAACAAAATTGCACTTCAAAGCCAATGAGAGTAAGCCTTTATAGTAAGAGACAGTTAAGGATAGGAGTTGGGAGGAGAATAATGATTAATGAAAGTTTCCTAAAATGACTAGAGGGGCTGAGCTCCACAGTGGAAGGGAAGGTTGACCTGATACGGACATGGTGACATGAAAGAAGGGGGATAGGTTGGGTCCAATACTTATAGACTTACAGATCTTTGGTGAAAAGGTAATAAGTTCCCATTTGGGTAGTCAACTCCTCTGTGTGGCAGGCCACAAGATCAACTCCTAGAGTTAACCATAAGGTTGAACTCTGAGCAGAGTGGTGAAGTATAAATGAGCTGGTGTACAGAACTAGGCACAAAATACCCAGGTGACTGCTGACCAGTATAGAGGACCAGCTGAGGGCAGAGGCATGAACAATGGGTACCAGCCTACCCAACTGTGACCTTGTCATGCAACCTCAGCAGCTTGACAGGAAGCCAGCAGATGGCTGGATTCATACAGAGGTAGGGTGTGGCCTGTGCAGGGGCATGGAAAGGACTCCAGGGCAGAGGAATTGAGGATAGTAGTAGGGTGGATACAAGGATGGGCCACAAACTGTAGGCAAGAAGCAAAGTAAATACAAGTAGGTAAGTTGAAAGAAGAGAAAGGGGAAAGTTAAAGGAAAGGGACTTCTATGGTGAGGAAGTAGGTAGCTCTGGGGTTACAGTTAGAAGCTTGGGGAGTCAGAAGGCCATCGACTTTGTGGGATGAAGATAAGAAGAGCAGTTTAGAAAACCACACCACTTACTAAGACTAGACTTACACCCAGGAAAAGGGAAAAATACAAAGAGTAGAAATAGGAGTGGGTAGGCTGGGGTTATAGGTTAGTGGTAGCTTTTAGGCATGAGGACCTGGGTTTGATCCCCATGGCTGAAATGAACAAATGAAATGAGATGAAAAATTAAAATATAAAATAAAACTGGGAGTGAAAGAAATATACTCATTACCTGACTCTCTGTATATCACCTTCATAAAAACAACAAAAATATTTAATTATAAAATAATAGAGAAGTGTTGGGGAGGGATCAGATGGATGGCACTTGAGCCACACATCTATACAGAATACAGTCTGAAAGCATCTTAGAGATCTTGCTTGGATTTCTCAGTAAAAATGCTTCATTCTTAAAATGAATGATCAGCTAGCAAAGAAAAGACATGTTCAGCTAGCAAAAAAAACAAGCAAACAAAAAAACCAAACCTGACAGTTACTAAATATAATCTAGAATTCACTTTTGAATTCCAATCTTTTCTGTCATTGGCTTTCTTATACCTGATAGAATAATATGTTTTTTAAAAAAAACCTGTAGTCTAATAATTGAGCATTTCCTATAAGCTATGTACAAAGAAGGTTATATTTATTTTATTCATTCTCCATGGTAGGTACTTCATTATCCCTACCTGACAAAGGGAGAAACTGAGACCTAAAGAGATTAAATGATCCACTTACTGAGACAGTTGCCCTCCCACAGGTTCTGCATTCCCAGAGTCCACATCTGCAGATTCAACCAACCACAGATGGAAAATATTCACACACACAAAAGCTGCATCTTGTCATGATTCTCCAAACAATGTAGTAAGAACAGCTACTTACATAGCATGTGTATTACATGAAGTGTTAAAAGTAACCTAAAGATAATTAAAACTATACAAAAGTGTATTGTAGGTTCTATGCAAATGTACACCAGGACCAATCCCCGTGGATGCTGAAAGAATGTACTCTTAATTTTTCAGGTAAGAATGATAATGTCAATTGGTAGCTATGAAGAATGAACCATTAAAATGATAGTCCAATGCATCAAAATTCTAAATAATCATTTAGAAAACCAATCAAATAACAACAAAAATAAAGATGCTGATCTGATTTTTGAATGTTGAAAAAAAAATCTCAATACCAACCTATGTTTCTCTGAATTAGCATGCACTCCTTCTCTTTGGCAGAAAAACGGCTTCTCCTTGAAACACCAAAATGAAAGCAGTATTTATTCTTCCCCATGTCAAACAAAGTGCAGTTGAACACTGTTCTCCTCTCTCCCAGGGGCAGGCTGTTTTCTGCCAGCTGAATTGTCCTCTCCCCAGGGCGCCGGGGGGCCTCTTTGAAAACAGTAACCACTCCTTGGGCGAAGATGCATGGTGGGGGCACCACCATCACCTCTACCTGGGACCCACATGTGAGTTCTGGCACCATTACAAGTTTGTATCCAAATTTCTGGGCCAAGTCAATGGGTCCTATGGAGGCAATGACTGAGTCTCCACCGAACAGCCTCAATATCACTGTAACATAGGCTTCTGGTCCCACAGGTGCACAGCCAAACTCTATCCACTGTCCTTGAGTAAGCTCTGTCCTCTTGCTGGTTCTGATCTCCAACGGCTGTCCAGGATTGGTTCTTGCCTGAGGAAGGCTGTTGGTAAAGATGACATCCACTAATATATCAGGCTTGTCCACAGGAAAAGAGCACAGAGGTTGATTGGTAAATAGACCCACTTGGAAGGTGCCTTCTGCTGATTTGGATGTCCTGTTCAAGTCTATATGAAAGACAGGCCATTCTGCCTTTAGAAAGGCACTTTTCTCCCACCAGGGCACTGCAGTGCTGTTGGCTGATGATTCTGGAGTCATTATGAACCAGTAGTCACCAGCTTCCTTAAAGTAGAAGCATTCAAATTCGAGTGTTCCCTGAGACTGGTTGGTTAGGAGGTACTTGGTTGTTAGAGTCTGGTTGGTGTTGGCCTCCAACAGCAGGACAGACACATTCCTCAGTGTGCTATTAGCACCATCAAAATACTGGAAATCCACGGATACTGTGTTGTTACTTAGCGCTACATGGCCAGGTTCTCTCAAGAGGATATATTCAGCTTCTCCAAAGACTGAAAGAAAATGGCCAAAACTGGTTTACAAAGGGTGCATTTGAGCAGCACTATTAGTGATATTAATGAAAACAGAAGTTTAGACCAAAGTTGGAACCGAGCCAAGGATGACGTAAAAATGTGAAATGACACACAGCTCCTGGGAGCAGGGACTTGAGCTCATTCCTTTCTAAGTGGCCCTGTTTTCTCAGCAACTTTCAGGATGTTTAAAATACCAAATTAAGCTGAGCACTGATGGCTCATGTCAGTAAATCCTAGCTACTTAAGAAGCTGAGATTAAGAGAATCATGGTTCAGAGCTAGTCCAAATAGAAAAATCTCTCAGACTCATCTCCATTTAACCAGCAAAAAGCCAGAAGTGGAGGTATAGCTCAAGGGATACAGTGCCAACTTTGAGGGGAAAAAAAAAGCCGAGCAAGAGTACAAGGTCTTGAATTCAAGTCCCACTGCTAGCACAAAATAATAAAATGCCAAATTAGTGATAAGTGTCCTGAATTCATAACACTGAACATGCAAATTCAAAGAAAATCTATGAAGCTAGAATAATTCTCAGATTGAGAATTGTCAACTATTATTAGAGAAAGAGTCCAGTACGCTGTATTTCTCATTTTGTTCATGTTTCTAGTGTTTATGTATTTAGAGATGATGGGTAGACATTGAAATCATAATTGCTTGATTTAAGTGATATAAAACAAACTGAATATTTAGAATATAGAACCTTAAATTGACTTCAAAGTTTTTATATTCAAGATTTGTGAAGGCTGGGAAGGTGGTTCAGTGGTAGAGTGCTTGCCTCACATGCATAAGGCCCTGGGTTCGATTCCTCAGCACCACATAAACAGAAAAGGCCAGAAGTGGTACTGTGGCTCAAGTGGTGAAGCTCTAGCCTTAAGCTGAAGAGCTAAGAGACAGTCCCCAGACCCAGAGTTCAAGACCCACGACCGACCAAAAAAAAAAAAGACATGAGTTTTTACCAGTGTTTATGTGAAGAAACCCTTAAGTGAGTAAGAAATGTAGCCACTTTATTCTCCATGGGTCACCCAAGGAATAGAACAAATATTTATGAAATAACCAGGTTTGTCCTAGGCAACATTAATGACATTATAGCAAGTGGTATTGGCCCAGTAAGGACAGATGACTACTAGCCTCACAAGTATCATTCAGTTAGGATCAATTATATTCTTTTAAAAAGAGATCCAGCAGAGCAGCTGAAGTGAACAGTACAAAGAACATAGACACAAGAATCCTTGTTTCCATTTTGAACATGATCCAAACACGTATCAAAGGAGGCAGAATTTGGCAATCCAACAATCAACGGGGCCATGGCTGGGTTTAAAAAAAAAAAGATTTAAGGAACTTCAGTGCCCTTTTGGTTAGAAAAACAACTTGTATAATTATGAATTTACCATTATATATACCTAGATATATATATATATATATATATATATATATATATACCTCATCTACATGTAATATAATACATACCATATATTACATGTCCCAGTGATCTCATGTGATTTTTGCATAGAGTTATAGTCTTATCTTAAAAATGCTCTTCTAAGTATTTCATCAATGTATGAAAATTAGAGTATAAATATACTAGTACAGAATTTATTTTTAAAATTAGTTCATCACTTTATCTACCTTCTGCTTGAGATGAAGTGAAATATACAAATTTGTATTGAATTATATAGACTTGAATGCTTGATCAAAATTATTATCTTTATCAAAATAAGATCAACTTGTTTTTCTCTAATTTAGGGACAACAGCAGTTGAGTAATATTCCCTTGTATTTGGAGATTGAAGAAAGTTGTTGAGTCCAGTGCAGCTCACATGTTAATACAGAGCAGCCCTGGTACCTTTGATGCACTGGTGGTCAAAGAGACTCCAATTGTATCACCAGAGCCAAGGAAAGAGGTAAGACTGATAGCAAGGTCATACTAATTTGAATCTGAAGTGGGCAGGATAGTTCTGGAATGCATTTGAAGATGAAGAAGAAAATGGTCTCTTACTTAACAGGAGAGTCTATTGAATGATAGGAATTGTCAAAGAGGCTGATCAGACTCTGATCTGATGGAGATATTTGGTTCCAACATGATTCACTAGAAAAAGAAACCAAATATACAATGTTTGGCTTCTAGCAGTGGCAGATAGAAGGGGTAAAGGGAAGGGAAAAGTTGGTAATGAACTCACAAGAATGGGAATGTACCTACAGGCAAAAAGACATTCTAACTTTGAAAACTAGAATTTGGTTCTGCCATATCTTAACTATGTAAGCAGACATATAACAATATGATTATCTCTCTTCTTTCATTTTTCCCATTCCTAATTCTAATGAAATTTAAACTAATATCTCTATATAAAGCATGTGGGTTAAAAAAAACCAAACTGGTAATAATACTTTTTGATTTTGATTCATATCAAATAAAAATAAAAGGAGAAACAACAGATTCATGAAAATATCTTCATTTCCATTAGTTTTTTTGTTTGTTTTCTTTTTTTGGTAAGGGAAGATTGTCTATTTTTACTTTTGTTTTGAAGATAGGAGCTCACAGGCTGACCTTGAACATATGATTATTCTACCTTAGCCTATTAATAGCACTGGAATTATATCACCATATACAGCTAGAAATTTTGCTCTGAATAACAACAAATATCTGTACATGCTTTGCTTCCATTAGAATTTTTCTGTTTTATTTATTATCATGTAAGCAAAACACATATTTTTTTGCAAGAGGCTATTATATGCAGTGTAATCTCTTTTTTTTTTCTTTTTTGTTTTCTGTGGGGTTTTGTGTGTGTATATGTGTTTGTGTATTTGTCAGTCATGGAGTTTGAACTTAGGGCCTGGGCATTGTCCCTGAGCTTTGCTAAAGGCTAGTGCTCTACCACTTTGAGCCACAGCTCCACTTTCAGTTTTCTGCTGGTGAATTGGAGATAAGAGTCTCACGGACTTTCCTGCCTGGACTGGCTTTGAACCACCATCCTCAGATATCAGGCTTCTGAGTAGTTAGGATCACAGGTGTGAGCCACTGATGCTTGGCAGTATAAACTGTTTTTAAGAAGGAATAATTGACTGTAAAATAAGTGAAACCCACACTGGCTTTCCTTAGATCAAGTGTCTTCATGTTTAAATAAGCTTCATGAAAAAAAGAAAGAGAAAAGTCTAAGAAAAGTTACTGGATATAACTGTGCATGCTCTATTTTGTAACTGCCTTTGCCACTAACATTACACAAGCCAGGAAGTATCTGCCTCTGGGATTACATTTTCAGTATTGAATTTTAAGTCAGTTTCCACTCAGATCACCTCAGTTGCTTTGATGTCTATGAAATATTTAGAAATCATCAAAGGTAGTGAAGATTATGCCATGTTGGTGATTATATTGGCTCAGAAGCTATATAAAACTTGAAAAGTGAGCTCAATTTTTAGTTGAAACAAACTGAATGAAAAGAACTAACTTTAGGCATCTACCATACATGAAAACACTTAAAATGTTCCACATTCTTGATGGTATTTTATCATAACACCCCTAAGGAGTCAGTGTTATTGCTAAGAGACTAAGAAACATGCCTCAGAGAACACACTGGCAAGGATTTAAATTCAGATTGATTCCAAAGATACTACAACAACAAAACTCTTTTGTCAAGAGGAATCTTACATAGAAGCCCCAAATAAAAAAAAAACTTTGTGTGTTTGTGTGTGTGTGTGTGTGTGTGTGTGTGTGTGTGAAGTGATAATACACTGAATTACTCAGAAATAAATCCACATGAACTCCAGGAAATATGCTTGTGCCCAATTTGTTAAAATTGTAGTGAAGTATTTTTAAAGAGCTAAAAGTGTATTTAAGGTGCAATTGGAATCATGCAGAACTCCCAGATCACCTTCAGAGAACCCAGAGTTACCAGGTAAGAGTTTCAAAGGCACTGTACTGTTAACACTTTGCTTCCTCTGTGCAGGATCATTCATAAGTGCATGGACAAATCTCAAATTTATGTTTCTTTCTTGATACTCATAGCATTCAATTATAGGCACAAGACTTACCATAGTCACAGAGCACGACCAATAACAGATTTGAAAAGTCCTTCAAGATTGGTTTCATTCTGATGAGCAAAATCCCAAGTCTTTAGTCTCTTCATGTCCTTTTTCACATCCAAATGGTGATTTTCTTTCCCCCCAAACACCTGGAATTAAAATTTCAGAATACAACAATTCCAATCAATGGCATTCATAAAATAAAAATTAGCAGTCATTCCAAGAAGTCAAATTTCCTAGATTATGAAAGGAAATTAGGGAGAACATTAATTTCCCCTAGGGTGATGACCTATAATGGTACAAGCCCCTCTGGTTCCATGACATAGCTCACCTGTCAAAACCATTCAATATACCCAACATCAAGACGATCTTTGTAATACCAAAACCTTTTTTTTTTTTTTT
Organism: Dipodomys spectabilis; assembly: GCF_019054845.1. Classification (NCBI taxonomy): domain Eukaryota; kingdom Metazoa; phylum Chordata; class Mammalia; order Rodentia; family Heteromyidae; genus Dipodomys; species Dipodomys spectabilis. The sequence goes on along the minus strand of NW_024870772.1, from coordinate 45,313,610 downwards.
TTTTTTTTTTTTCAGCTCCGTTTATCCTGGTTTCTTTTTTTTTTTTTTTTTATTGTAAAGCTACTATACAGAGGGTCACAGTTACATGAGTGAGGTTATGAGTACACTTCCTCTTGAACATTGTTACCCCCTCCATTGTTTTCCCCCTACCATCCCCTCCCTCCCTCCCTTCCCCGAGGTTCTTTTTTTTTTTTTTTTTTTTTGATTGTGATTAAATGATTACATAATTTCAAAGTCACAAGTTCATTCTAACTTCCCTGGAGCAAATTGTCTACCACAGTCTGTAATATATAACAGTGTTCACATGTTATATACCATATTTGTGATCAGCAGCATGAGGATATTTAGTAGTGGTTCAACCAGATGAGCGGGAGTTCTTTGTTTCTTAAGTCCTGTTAGTTTTGTCGTATCACTAACCTTTTGGATTTAGCATCCACTTATGAGGGAGACCATGTACCGTTTGTCTCTTCGTTCTTGGCTTACCTCGCTCAACATGATTCCTTCTAGCTCCATCCATTTCCCTGCAAATGCCATTATTTTGTCATTTCTAATGGCTGCATAATATTCCATTGTGTATAGATACCACAATTTTTGGATCCATTCATCTGTGGTGGGGCACCTAGGTTGTTTCCATATCCTAGCTATTGCGAACAGTGCTGCAATAAACATGGAGGTGCACGTGTCCTTGTATATTGGTTCCTGTTGTTCAGGGTAGATGCCTAGAAGTGGTATGACTGGGTCGTAAGGGAGGTCAATCTTTAGCTTTCTAAGGACCCTCCAGACTGCTTTCCAAAGTGGTTGTATAAGTGTACATTCCCACCAGCAGTGTAATAGGGTTCCTCTTTCTCCACATCCCCTCCAGCATTTGTCGTTGGCTGATTTGTGGATGTGGGACATTCTGACTGGGGTAAGGTGGTATCTCAGGGTTGTCTTTATTTGCATTTCCTTCACCACCAGGGATGATGAACATTTCCTCATGTGTTTCTTTGCCATTTTTATTTCTTCATTTGAGAAGTCCCTCTTTAGTTCCCTTGCCCATTTAGTAATTGGTTTGTTAGGTTTGGGAGGGATTAGTTTCTTGAGTTCCCTGTATATACAGGATGTTAACCCCTTGTCTGATATATTGCTGGTAAATATTTTTTCCCAATTAGTTGGTTGTCTTTCTAGCTTAGTTGCGATAGATTTAGCTGTGCAGAAGCTTTTTATTTTAAGGTAGTCCCATTTGTCGAGTCTCTCTCCAACTTGTTGTGACCCTGGGACTCTGTTCAGGAAGTTCCTTCCTGTGCCTATTAGTTCAAGTGTCTCTCCTACTCTGTCCTGCAGTAGTTTCAGAGATTCAGGTTTAATGTTAAGGTCTTTAATCCATTTTGAGTTGATGTTGGTGCATGGTGATAGGCTGGGGTCCACTTTTAGTTTTCTGCATGTGGCTGCCCAGTTTTCCCAGCACCAGCGGTTGAAGAGGCTGTGTTTCTTCCATTGTATGTCTTTGGCTCCTTTGTCGAATATCAGCTGGCTGTAGGCCTGTGGATTTATATCTGGATCTTCTATTCTGTTCCATTGGTCTTCGGGTCTGTTTTTGTGCCAGTACCATGCTGTCTTTGTGATTATAGCTCTGTAGTAGAGTTTGAAGTTCGGCATGGATAGCCCTCCCATATTGTCTTTATCCCCTAGAATTGTTTTGGCTATTCTAGGTCTTTTGTTGTTCCATATAAATTTTTGGACTGTTTTCTGTATTTCAGTGATGTACGTCATTGGGATTTTAATAGGAATTGCATTGAATTTGTATATTAATTTTGGAAGTATCACCATCTTTACTATATTAAGTCGGCCTATCCAGGAGCATGGGAGGTCTTTCCATTTCCTAGTGTCTTCTGCAATTTCTTTCTTTAACTTTTTATAGTTCTCATTAAATAGTTCTTTTACATCTTTGGTTAGGTTAATTCCTAAATATTTTATTTTTTGGGAGGTTATTGTGAATGGGGTTGCTCCCTTTATTTCCCTCTCTTCCTGTGCGTTATCAGTGTATAGGAAGGCAACTGATTTTTGTGGGTTTATTTTGTATCCTGCTATTTTGCCGAAGTGACTTATGATTTCTAAAAGTTTGGGGATGGAGTTTTTGGGATCGTGGAGGTATAGTATCATGTCGTCTGCAAAAAGGGATAGTTTCACTTCTTCTTTCCCTATGCGGATCCCTTTAATGTCTTTTTCTTGCCTTATTGCCCTGGCTAAGGGTTCTAGGACTATGTTGAAGAGGAGTGGAGACAGTGGACATCCTTGCCTTGTTCCTGTTTTTAGGAGGATTGGTTGTAGCTTTTCCCCATTAAGTATAATATTGGCTATTGGTCTGTCATAAATGGCTTTTATTGTTTTTAGAAATGTTCCTTCTATTCCTATTTTCTCCAGAGCTTTTAGCATGAATGAATGTTGAATTTTATCAAAGGCCTTTTCTGCATCTGTGGCGATAATCATGTGATTCTTGACCTTGGCTCTGTTGATATGCTGGATTACATTTATTGACTTACGTATGTTAAACCATCCCTGTGTCTCTGGGATGAAGCCTACCTGATCATAGTGTATTATTTTTTTTATGTGTTTCTGGATTCTGTTAGCTAGAATCTTGTTAAGGATCTTTGCATCTGTGTTCATCAAGGAGATTGGCCTGTAATTCTCCTTTTTGGTTGGGTCTTTGCCTGGTTTGGGGATGAGTGTGATATTGGCTTCGTAGAATGAGTTTGGGATAGCTCCCTCCTTCTCTGTTTCTCTGAAGAGCTTGAGGAGTATGGGTATTAGTTCTTCTTTAAAGGTCTTATAGAATTCTGCTGTGAATCCATCTGGTCCTGGGCTTTTTTTTGTTGGAAGACTTTTGATAGCTTCCTGTATCTCATTATAGGATATTGGCTTATTTAATTGGTTAACTTCTTCTTTGCTCAGTTTGGGTAACTTGTATTTCTCTAAAAATGCATCCATTTCCGCCAGATTTTCTTCCTTTAGAGAGTATAGCTTTTGAAAGTAGTCTGTTAGAATTGTTTGGATATCTTGGGTACGTGTTGTGATGTTTCCCGTGGCATCCCTAATCCTATTAATATGGGTTTCCTCTCTTCTTTTTTTAATTAATCTTGCCAACGGGCCATCAATTTTGTTTATTTTTTCAAAGAACCAGCTTTTTGTTTGGTTTATTTTGGTTATGGTTTTCTGATTTTCTAATTGGTTAATCTCTGCTCTCAATTTGGTTATCTGGCTTCGTCTAGTAGCTTTAGGTCCCATTTTTTCTTGTTTTTCTAGCTGTTTTAGTTGCAACATGAGATTATTTACTTGGTCTGTCTCCATTCTCTTGATGTGGGCACTGAGGGCAATAAATTTGCCCCTCAGGACTGCTTTTGCTGTGTCCCACAAGTTTCTTTGTGAGGTGTTTTCATTTTCATTGAGTTCTAGGAAATGCTTTATTTCTTCTCTGATCTCTTCTGTTACCCAGGCCTTGTTAAGGAGTGTGCTGTTCAATTTCCATGTATTAGAGAAATTTCTGCGGTATGCTTTGTTATTGAGAGCTAACTTGATTCCACTGTGGTCAGATAGGATACAGGGGATTATGTCGATCCCTTTGTATTTGCTTAAGTTCCTTGAATGAACTATGATATGGTCTATTTTGGAGAAAGTTCCATGAGCTGCTGAGAAGAATGTGTACTGTGTTGTTTTAGGGTGAAATACTCGGTAGATGTCAGTTAATTCCGCTTGAAGTATGGCCTCACTTAATTCGGTAGCTTCTTTGCCAATCCTCTGGTTGGTAGACCTGTCCTTTGGTGAGAGTGGCGTGTTAAAGTCTCCTAGTATTATCGTATTGGGATCTATTTTATTCTGTAAGTTTGAGAGCATTTGTTTAACATATCTGGGTGCACCGATATTTGGGGCATATAAGTTGATGATGGTTATATCCTCCTCTTGGATTGTTCCCTTTATTAATATGTAATGTCCGTCCTTGTCTTTCTGTACTGATTTTAATGAAAAGTTTATTTTGTCAGATATCAGGATAGCTACACCTGCTTTCTTATTGGGGGAATTTGATTGGTAGATCCTTTTCCACCCCTTCACTCTGAGTTTGTTTGTATGTTTGGCTGAGAGGTGGGTCTCCTGAAGGCAACAGATGGATGGGTCTTGTTTTCTGATCCAGTCCTCAGTTCGTTTTCTTTTAATTGGCGAATTCAGCCCATTTATATTAAGAGAAAGTATAGAGAGATGCATTGTTGTCCCTGCCATTCCGTTTTCCTAAGTTTTTCTTCTTTCCTTTCCTCCTGTGCTTGCTCAGTTAGACTTTGAGTAATGCCTGTTTGGGGCAGGTCCCAGTTCCTGGTTGCTTTCTTCAGGTTGTGTCCCCCCTCTTAGAATTCTTTGTAATGCTGGCTTAATGTTTATGTATTCATTTAGTTTTTCTTTGCTATTAAAAGTTTTCAGTTCTCCATCGAATGTGAATGCTAGCTTTGCCGGGTATATCAGTCTGGGTTGGCAGTTATTGGCTCTCAGGGTTCGTATGGTGCTTTCCCAGGCTTTTCTTGCATTCATTGTTTGTGTGGAGAGATCTGCAGTGATTCTAATTTTTTTCCCGTTGTAGTATAGCTCCTTCTTCATTTTTGCTGCATGCAGGATTGTTTCCTTATTATTCAGATCCATCATTGTTACTATTATGTGCCTAGAAGTGTTTCTCCTGGGATCTTGCTTGTTGGGTGTTCGATAAGCTTTTGTGATGTAGTTAAGATGGTCGTTTTTGAGGTGGGGAAAATTTTCATTGACTATCTTGTTAAATAGGTGTTGCATTCCCTTGCTCTGGAATTCCTCACCTTCGTCCACTCCGATTATGCGAAGGTTAAATTTTTTAGCATTATCTGCTTGCTCTTGAATTTCCCTTTGGTTTAATTTGAGTGATTTTTCCATATCTGTCACTTTTTGGTCCAGTTGGTGTATTCTGTCTTCTGTATCTGACACTCTACCTTCCATTTCATTCACTCTGTTGACCGTGGCTTCTATTGTGGTTTGCATGATGGAAATGGATCCCTTTATGGATTCAATGTTGGTTCTCAGAGTACTGATCTCACCTCTCAATGAGGTGATATCAGTATGCATTACCTCTAATTTGGCGTTTATCTCACTTCTTACTGAGGTTTGTGCAGCTTCTATTTTTGCATCCAATTTTTGTTTGATATCCTGTATATCTTTTGATAGTTCATCCTTGTGCTCTTTCAATTTCTGATCCATTTCTCGCTTTATTTCTTGAGTCATTGCCTCCAGCAACCCTTGGATGTAGTTTTTGTCTTCCATTCCTGCTTTGCTCCCACTGGGGCTCTCCCCTGCGTGGCTGCTGGCTTTTGAGGTGAGCTTGCTGTCCTGGGTAGTGGTAAACCTTGTGATTTTTCTCTGTGATTTTCGCATGGGGGTTCAGGAGACTGCTCTTCAATCTTGTTTTGGTGTGTCTGTCTTTGCTTGGTTGCTGATTCTCTATTGGTAGAGAGAGTCTGTGTCTGATCTGGATTCTGTTGGGAGCCTATTTCCAGCTGCTATTCACTTAGGATTCTCAGCTCTCTGCTGTAGCAATTCCCGCCTTTGGAAGGGTTGAGCAGCCTAGACTGCTTGTGTTTGCTCCTGCGGGTGCTCTTGGGAAGATCAGATGCTCTGGATGCACTCTCCCAAATACTGGAGTCTGCTATGGGCTCCTGATGTGTTTTTGTTTGTTTTGGGCTGGTTGTGGGCTTGAACTCTAGGTTTGGGTGCTGTCCCTCAGCTCTTCAGCTCAGGGCTGGCACCCTACCATTTGAGCCACAGCCCCACTTCTGACCCTTTTTGCTTTGTTCAGGCGCCGGTCCCCTGGCCTGGTTCCGGCCCCAGCCTGGAGCGCGCTCGTTAGGCCTGTGCTAATGTGTATACCACCTTGGTTATGCAGCCTGGAGGACACAGTTCAAATTTCTTCTACTGTTGGTAGTCTTGACCCAGGGGCACTGTTCCTGGCTTGAGCATTTAAGCTCCCTTCCCGGGGCGCTCTTGCTCTGGCCTGGCCAGCAGAGTGTGCTCCACCGGCTGGTGGGGCTCTCGAACAGTTCCCAGTTTTAGTGGGTCCTGTGGTCCGGGTGTTGGGGTAGGGAGTCTAGGTCAGGGTCTGGGGATTCCCTCCAGCTCTGGTCTCCCTTGATGGATTCCCTGTCCCCTGATGGGTACTCACCCTGTAGGTCGTCAGTTGTTGTTGCAGTCTGTCAGTTGTTGTTGCAGTCCGAGTTCAGTTGGGGTGGTTGCGGGCTGGGTTGGGCGGCCCCCCGCCGGGTCGTTGCGATCGCGACAGGTCCCTTTGTGGCGCTGCTGGTGCCGGGCGGCTTTGGCGGGATGGAGCCTCTCCGCTCCGGTGGAGAGTGATGGGTGGGGTGGGATCCTCCTGGAGACTCCCGGCTGGTAGGTTTCTCTGTTCCTGGCGATCCGCTGTTCTGCAATCCGGTACCTGGTGATCTGCAAGCAGCCCCCTGTGTCTCTGTGGCTCCGGCAGCCCCTGCCGGGCCGGCTGGCCGGCGGCTTGGCGCACTGCCGCGCGGCCAGTAAAGGTTGGGGGAGGGGTCTTCGCTCTTCTCTGTTCTGAAATTCTTCTTTTCCTCTCTTTCTTTTTTTGTTATTTTCCACCTCTGGTTTTTCTCTGAGTGTTCGTCTTTTTGTTGTTGTCGGTCTCTTGGGGAGATTAAAGGTTGGAACTCGAACTCTCTTTTTGGTTGGAGAGAGCTGTGGCGTTTCCCTACTGCCCCGTCGCCATCTTGAGAACTCCCCAAAACCTTTTATCTTTGCCTTACATCCTTAAATGGAGAGTCTGTTACTTGCTTAATTTTATCAAAGCTCATAGCCAATCTAGATAATATTATTTCACATTATTTATATGCTTGGCACTTCATACTATTTGATTTACTACTCTTTCATTTAATATCTAGATTATATATGCCAAGTGCTTCCCTACCCCCTTTCTACAAGCAAGCCATTAACTGCACAACAGGTGAAGTATCTGGATCACTTTGTTTCTTGATTCTCATAAGGTATATCCAAATGATCAAAACTTTGAAAAAGATAACCAGTATTTTGTAATTAAATGTGGAATCTGTATGGCTCCAACTTCCCTTATTTGGGATAGTCTAAGGAGAAAAACAGATAAATCACAATTCTCATCTCCTGTCAGTTTTCCAATACTTGTAGATATGCATCAGGAGATGGATGATTCATACAGCAATCTTCCCAGACCACCTACGAGGGCAGGGAATACCTAGCTGGCCTGTGGTTCAGAATTGTAGGAAAAGGCACTGACTTTGATACAAATATTAGAGTAATAGAATATAAAATAAGATGTAGACCATTTAAGATCATTTTTTCATACTAGAACTATGATGAAATGTATACTTTCTTAGTATTTCTAATCTTATTATACACAGATATTTTATGTGTGTGTGTGTGTGTGTGTGTGTGTGTGTGTGTGTGTGCGCACATGAAGGCTTGAACCTAGAGTTAATCTACACTGACCTATATATCCCTCACCCCATAGTTAATATATTTTAATAGACAAACATGTATGTGTGTGTGTGTGTGTGTGTGTGTGTGTGTGTGTGTGTGTGTGTGTGTATGTATATTTCCCGGCAGCTAATTACAGAAACTACTGAAGAACAGAAGAAAACTGATTAGAAAAAGCCAAAATTCAATAGAAAGGAAACTGATGTGTCTCTATTAGCTTTCTTTTGGTAAGAATTGGTTCAACATCATTTAATATAACTTTTTCTAATTGTTTCCATAAATTTCACTTGGATATGATAAACAAGATTCTAAACATTTGTGCAATGAGAACAAAGGAGGATGTTCTTAGGAGAGGATCACAGGGGCTCAATAGCTACGTGCATCATATAAAATGATGCCTATTGAAATGAACTCAAGAAATAGAAAAAGAGGATTTTTTATTTTACTTTTTGTGGGTCCCCCATGCCCTTTTTCAACTGTTTTTTATTTCTATACCTTTCGTCTTGAATGAAAGTTTATCTGATCTGGGCAAGGGAAAGGGAAGCACAGAACTGGTGGGACAAAGGATGAACTAATTCAACAGTGATACTAACAGACACTATGTTGGAAATGAACTATACAACTTAGGGGGTGAGAGGAGTTGGAAGGGGAAAAATTGGGAGAATTGTTGGCTCACACATGTAATCCTAGCAACTCAGGAGCCTGAGACCTGAGGATCATGGTTCAAAGCCAGCCCAGGCAGGAAAGTCTGTGAGACTCTTATCTCCAATAAACCAACAGAAAACCGGAAGTGGTGCTGTGGTTCAACTGGTACAGTGCTAACTTTGAGCTGAAGAGCTGAGGGACAGCACCCAGGCCCAGAGCTCAAACCTCACAACCAACCAAAAAAAAAAAAAAACTGGAAGGAAATGAAGGAAGAGGTGATACTGTTCAAAAAGAAATGTACTCCTGGAATGATGTATGCCACCTCTAAAGACAAACAACTATCAACCAAGGATAGTGTACCCAGCTAAACTCTCCTTCATAAAAACTTTCCATAAAAAAAGAAAAACTAAAACAGTGTATCTCCACCAAACCAGCTCTACAAAAGGTATGTAAAGATGTCCTAAACACAGAAAACCAACAAGATCACAATAAAGGCCAAGAAACTGCACCCAAACTGAGAATCCAAGAACCATATCACAGCCCCCAAGAAGGTGGATAATATGGCAGGAACTACCAAACACCTCTCAATGCTAACTCTTAACATTAATGGAGTTAATTCTCCAATTAAGCGACATAGACTTAAGCAAGATCCTTCTATCTACTGCCTTCAAGAGTCACACCTTGCCCATAAAAACAAGCATATTTTGAAAGTGACAAGCTGGAATAAAATCTACTAAGCAAATAGCCCCCATAAGCAGGTGGGAGTTGCAATCCTAATATCAGATAAAAAAGACTTCAAATTAAAATTAGTGAGAAGAGATAAAGAAGGTCCTTACATACCAATTAAGGGATCTCTCCTTAAGGAGGATATTACAATTTTAAATATCTATTCACCAAACAACAAAGCACCCAAATTTATCCAAGAAACACTACTTTCCCTCAAATCTCACATAGATCCAAAGACATTGATTGTTGGGGACTTTAATACACCACTTATCCCCACTAGATAGATCAACTTGGCAAACACTCAACAGAGAAACCACAGATCTAAACAACTACATAGATCAACTACATTTAACAGACATCTACCTAATATTTTAACCAACATCACCAGAATACACATTTTTCTCAGCAGCACACATAACAGTCTCCAAAATAGACCACATTTTAGGTCACAAAGCAAATGTCCAAATTCAGAAACATTGAAGTTATGCCGTACATTCTCTCAGACCACAAAGGAATAAATTAGAACTCAACATCAAAAGCCAACAAAGAAAGTCCTGTAACACATGGAGGCTGAACAACACACTGTTGAATCACTAGTGGGTCATGGAAGAGATTAGAAATGAAATTCAAATGTTCATGATAGTCAACAAAAATGAACACACAAATTACCAGCTCCTCTGGGACACAACAAAGTCAGTACTCAGAGGCAAGTTTATAGCACTGAGTTCCTAGATCAACAAATTGGAGAGATCTGAAACCAACAATTTAATGGGAAATCTGAACTTCCTTGAAAAAGAGCAGCAAGCTAAACCCCAATCCAGTAGACAGAAATAAATAATTAAAATTAAATAAGAATTAAACAAATTAGAATCCAAAAAAACATACAAAGAATCAACAAAACAAAGAGTTGGTTCTTCGAAAAAATTAACAAAATTGACAGACCTTTAGCAAATCTTATCAGAAAAAGAAGAGAACACACCCAAATAAACTCGCAGATGAGAACTGAAACATCACCACAGAAACAACGAAGATTCAGAACATTATAAGGGAATACTTCTCAAACTTTTATGCTAATAAGGTTGAGAATCTGAAGAAATGGACGATTTCCTAGCAAATATCGACATGCCGAAACTAAACCAAGATGAGTTAAACCAACTTAACAGACCCATATCAAGCATTGAAATAGAAACAAAAATAAGAGACCTCTCACCTAAGAAAAGCCCAGGACCAGATGGATTTACAGTGGAATTCTAGAAGGCCTTCAAAGCAGAACTCACAGCAATACTCCTCCAACTCTCCAATGAAATTGAAAGAGATAGTTCATTACCAAACTCTTTCTATGAAGCTATCATAACCCAAATCCCAAAACCAGGCAGGGACTCATCAAAAAAAGGGAACTATAGACCCATTTCTTTGATGAACATTGATGCAAAACTTCTCAACAAAATTTTGGCCAATCAACTTCAACAATTCATCCAAAAACTCATATACCACAATCAAACAGGGTTCATTTCAGGGATGCAAAGTTGGTTCAATATACACAAATCAATATAATTCATCACATCAACAAGAGCAAAGATAAGAACCACATGGTCAATAGATGCAGAAAAAGCATTTGACAAGATCCAACACCCCTTTATGATGAAGGTTCTGGAAAAATTAGGAATCCATGGAACATTCCTCATTATAATAAAGGCTTTATATGACAAACCTACAGCCAGCATTATAATTGATGGTGAAAAACTAAAGTCATTTCCTCTTAAATCAGGAATGAGACAAGGATATCTACTCTCTCCACTTCTCTTCAATTTAGTATTAGAATGCCTAGCTACAGCAATAAGACAAGATGCAAACATAAAGGGAATCCAAATAGGGAAAGATGAAGTAAAGATGTCATCTTCACAGATGACATGATATTATTTAAAGAGTTCCACAGATTCCACTTCCAAATTACTCAAGCTGATTGGAAACTTTGGCAAAGTAGCAGGGTATAAAAATAACCCTCAAAAATCAATGGCTTTTCTGTATGCCAACAATGAGAAGAGCACAGCTGAAATGAGGAAAGAAACTTCTTTTGTAATAGTCTCACAAAAAATAAAATACCTAGGAATTAACTAAAGAAGTGAAGGGGGCTGGGAAGGTGGCTCAGTGGTAGAGCGATTGCCTTACATTCCTGAGGCCCTGGGTTCAATTCCTCAGCACCACATAAGCAAACAGAAAAAAGCCAGAAGTGGTGCTGTGGCTCAAGTGGTAGAGCGCTAGCGTTGAGCTGAAGAGCTGAGGGACAGCGCCCAGGCCCAGAGTTCAGGCCCCATGACCGGACCCCCCAAAAAAAAGTAGACGTGAAGGACCTCTACGATGAAAACTTTAAAAAACCTTCAGGTTTGCAAATCAAAGGAAATCAAAATAGAACTTAGAAAGTGGAAAAACCTCCCATGCTCCTGGATTAGAAGGGTCAACATCGTGAAAAAGACAATACTTCCCAAGGCTATCTACAAATTCAATGCCATACCTATCAATATTCCAACCTTATTTTTCAAGGAAATAGAAGAGGTAATCCAAAAAATCATATGGAACAAAAAAGACCCCAAATAGCAAAAACGATCCTTAACAGAAAGAACAGTGCTGGAGGAACATCAATACCAAATCTCAAACTCTACCACAAAGTCATAGTAATCAAAACAGCTTGGTACTGGCACAAGAACAGACCTCAGGACCAATGGAATAGAATTGAAAACCCAGAAATGAACCCACAGGCCTATAGCCATCTAATCTTCGATAAGGGAGCTAAAAAAATAGAATGGAAGAAAGACAGCCTCTTCAGTAAATGGTGCTGGCAAAATTGGTTAATCACCTAAATCCTTATATATCACCCTGCACCAGAATCAACTCCAAATGGATCAAAGACCTTAAAGGCAAACAGACACCCTGAAAACTTTACAGGACGGAATAGGAGAAACTGTAGGTAGTTCTCCTTGGCACAGGCCGAAATTTTCTTAATAGAGACCCAGAAACACAACAAATCAAAGAAAGATTCGACAAATGGGATTGCATAAAGCTGCAGAGCGTTTGCATGGCAAAGGACATAGCTAGCAAGATCAATAGAAAGCCCACAGATTGGGGAAAGATCTTCACTAGCCATACAACGGACAAGGGTCACATATCTAAAATATAGTTGGAACTCAAAAAATTAAATCCCCCAACAACAAATCCTCAAAGAAACAACTGCCCAATAAATAAGTGGGCTAAAGACTTAAAGAGAACCTTCTCTGAAGAGGAAATGAGAATGGCTAATAGACACATGAAGAAATGTTCAATCTCCCTAGCCATAAAACAAATGCAAATCAAAATAACATTGAGATTCCAGCTCACCTCAGTTAAAATGGCATAACCAAGAACTCTAATAACAGCAGATGCTGGAGGGGATGTGGCCAGAAGGGAACCCTACTGTATTGTTGGTGGGAGTGTAAACTTGTTCAACCACTTTGGAAAGTAGTATGGAGATTACTCAAAAAACTCCACATAGAGCTCTCCTATGACCCAGGAATCCCACTTTTTGGCATTTACCCGAATGATCACAAACAAGACCATACTAAAGCTCTAGCACAACTATGTTTCTTGCAGCATTATTTACCATAGCTAAGATATGGAACCAACCCAGATGCCCCTCAGTAGATGAATGGATCAAGAAAATGTGGTGTTTGTACATAATGGAATTCTATGCCTCCATCAGAAGGAATGACATTGCCCCATTTGTTAGGAAATGGAAAGACTTGGAAAAAATTATATTAAGTGAAGTAAGCCAGGCCCAAAGAAACATAGGTCCCATGGTTTCCCTTATTTGCAATAACTAGTATATGTCTGGGACAAGCAGAAAGGGCCAAAAGCTATGTACATATGACCAGATAAGATGATGTTAAGCAAAATGAGCCCCCAGATAGGGACTCAAGTGGTTTTTTTCTTTCTTGCTATTGTTTCTAACGTGTACCATGTGATTTTGTTTTGTTGCTTTGTATGTTCCTCCCCCACAGTATAACCCCTGTTTTCACTGTATTTGATGTCGGTATAATTTGGGGAGGGAAAGGGAAAAAACAAAGTGTTTAAATAGGGATACAGGTTGACCCATTATAACAATGAGATGTATAAGACACTGTTGAACAACAAACTTTACAATTTAGGTGAGAGGGGCACGGAGTATATTTGTGGAAGTGGGAAGGAAGGGATGGTAGGGGAAAAACAAAAGAGGAGGCAAGAATGCTTGATAAGAAATGTACTCATTACCTTGCTCATGTAATTGTAACCCCTCTGTACGGTATTTTCACAATAAAAAAACTTATTTTTAAAAAAATCCTACTTCATTGAGGTATGATTACCATAGAAGATGTTATATATTTTTCTTCTTCTTTTTATTTTTGCCGTTCCCTTATCTAACTTTTTACATGGAATGTTTTACTTATTAATCTTGGGACATTATAAACATTTAATAAAATGCTGAAATAATTTTTTAAAAGGGATGGCATTGATCATAATGCATTGCATGCATTAACTGCTTTGATGAATGGCAACTCCTTTGTACAACTACTTAATGATGATAAAATTATTCAAAAGCTATATTTAGCTTTTAATAAGTCTAAAAAGAATTTTCAAAATGTATATCACCTTTACAATAGAAATTACAATAGAAATTAATTTAAAAAGAAAGAAAACATTCCCAAAGGAAAACATCTTCACTCTCTACAAGTATAACTGAGTCAAGGTACCAAAGTGAGCAATAAGTTTATTATTTTCTATGAAAAAAAAAGGAATCGGTTCAACAAAGAAAATATTTCACTTCCTAGAATATTGCACTTCCTACTCCACACACACACACACACACACACACACACACACACACACACACACACACACACACACACACACAGAAAGTTTGGTGGAACTAGCCACAATTTTGCTCCTATTATTTCTCTGAACCCAGATTGAGGAACCAGAAGGTAGGGTTGGAGGCACAGCTCAGATGGTAAAGAGTCAGCCAGTGTGCCAAACCGACAGAGATCAGTTAGACTCCTGGTCACTGAACCAAGGAAGGATAAGAAAGTGGGGGTGGGGGGAAGAGAAAAAAGGGAGGGGAGTTAAAGGGCAGGGAAGGGAGAGGCAAAAAGGAGGTAGAGGAGAGAGGAAAGGGGAAAAGGGAGAGGAGAGAGGGGAGAATGGACAGAACTAGAGAGTGTCAGTGAAAGACTTCAGAAAGCAGGGAAGTCTTAAGCCTAGCTAGGACAGGGCCCCAGTACCTTGGAATCCCAGCTCTGATGGCTGAGGCAGGATTGTTTGGGCCCAGGAACTTGAGATCCATTTGAGCAAAATTATGAGACCTCATCTCATAAAACAAAACAGAAAAAAAAATCTTCCTCCAAGTCACTGATATTTAGTACCAACCTCCCAAAAGCTGAACTGGCATTTCCCAAATTGCTTGCTTCTCCATGATAGTCTTTTTTTTTTAAGGCCTTTAATCATAACTGATTTTATGATTACATTTTTCTGCTTTTGAAAATGACCAGTTAAATGTAGACTTGTGTGTGATAATCTATATTTAGAGCTGAACAGAGATGGAATTAAAAAATAAAGTAGCCTACCTGCACATAATAATATAGATTCCGATCATAATCATAATATGCCTCAATTTTTTTCTACCTTGATAACTTATTTTCTTTCCACGTCTGTTCCCAATTCCATGACCAGTTAAATTGAGAATCATTTTAAGAAAATAAGACGTTAAGGAAATTTTCAATACATTTGAAACTACTTGGAAGGAGCTGGGTTTTAGCTCAGTGGTAGACTGCTTGCCTAGCAGGCATGAGGCCCTTGGTCGGGGAGGGGGTGGGGCGCGGGGGGGGGGGGGGGGGGGAGAGAAACAGTACATGGCATTCATATACAGAAAGTTTATAGACAAGTTTCATAAGTATCAGCTAAACAGATAGGAGAAGTTGTGAAAATTCCCAGTGACTACCCTGTCTATCACTCAGACTTAGCTTCATGTTTTCTGCTGAAACCAGCTAGGTAAACACTTCTATCACTCCCCTTTAACGTTGTCCCCAAAAGAAAATGCTTGGGACCCATGGCTTATCAAAAAGAATAAAAGGAAGAAGCAAAGTGAGTTTGTCCCTCTAACAAACGTGCGTGTGATCTCCCCGCAAAGGATCTTAATGAGAAGAGATCTCAATTCCAAAGCCCTTCATATAAGCAGGCCTCATTTATATATTTGGTGGGGGTCACTCTGCCAGGACCCCAGGGTTTGGGGTGCCGTTCTCCTGAGAAGTCCCTTGCTCTTCTTTTTCTAGGTGGCAGGTCAAGTTCAGGCTGGGAAATCCAGCCTGCCGGCAGTGGCCAACCTAAAAGCCTTACCTGATAGTGTTTGTACGCTATAAAAAGATTTCTTGGGGTTAAGAAATATTTATTTACTTATTTATTTATTTATTGCAACCGTTAGTAACCCAGGCTGCGATTTAAAAAACAAAACAAAACAAAACGATCCCAACAATGTGGACTCAACCACCCGCCACACTGGCCCCCAGAGAGAGGCAGGTTAAAAACTACCGTGAGGTGAAACCTACTTTTTAAAGAGTTAAGTCCAGGGGGTGCAGGCGGTGGAAGGAGGGGACGCCGCCGTCTATACCTGTGCTTGCTTTTGGGCTGTGGGAGGTGTCTGGGTCCTGGGGCATTTCCCGACCCCAGCGGAGCCTCCCAGGGTCCCCGCAACAAAGGAGTGTCCACCCGATTGCAAGCACCCGGCTGCCCAAAGCTCTTCTTACCTGGACTGGGGCGGGGAAGGGAGGGCGGAGGCCCCGGGCCGGATGAAAAGGCGAAGTGGATCCGGCTGGGGGGCCGGGGAGTGGGAGGGGAGCAGGGGGCTCGAGGGACGCGAGGCAGCGCGCCGAGCAGCGCGCGTCCTGGGACTGCGCGCCCTGGCCCCGAGGCGCGCCTTTCTCACTGCCAGTCTCGGACAACACCGGGAGGCAGGCACCAGGAGGGAGGGCGGGGGTCATTCCGGACCGGGGCGAGGTCCGCCCCCGCCCCCGCCCTTATGGGGCAGTGCAAGTTTTCCTGCCCGCCTCCAGCTTGCCCACTGCTGGACAGGAAACCCGCAGGAAACGTGCGCGCCCCGGAGGGCCCCGGAGGAGGGGGCACAGGCCGCCGCGGACAGATCCACCCGTGCACCCTCAGCCCACGGTCTACGACAGAGCCCCAGGGGCTTAAGGGTGAGTTAGCAGTCTCCAGACACTTCATTATTCTCCCGCAAATTCACTTTCTTCCAAGACATCTAAAAGCAGTGGGAGTGGCATGATACGTGAGTGTACAGTTGCTTTCCCAAATGTCATTGAAGCGTTTGGAAAGCTCACCATTCAGATACATGGCGTCTGCGCTTTTCTTCTCTTAGCCAGACTTGGCTAATTAAAAGTAACTAATCCCTTATGTTGAAGTTCGTCGTTGTTGTTGGTGGTGGTGGTGGTAGTGGTGGTGGTGTGTGTGTGTGTGTGTGTTTGTCCATACTGGGGCTTGAATTTAGGGCCTTGTACTCTTGGGTTTTGTTTTTATTCCCTCAAGGCTGATGCTCTGCCACATGAGCCATACCTCCACTTTTGGCTGTTTACTGGTTAATTGGAGATAAGAATCTAGTGGACTTCTCTGCCTTGGTTGGCCTAGAACCATAATGCTAAGATCTCAGCTGAGTAGCCAAGGTGACAGGTGTGAGCCACCTGCAGCAGGCAGTTTGTCTTTTTTAGAGTATGGGTTTCACGTTTACAACTGTGCTTGTTGCTGGATAATTTGTCACAGGTTTTACAAAAACTAACAAACAAAACCCCCCAAATACTTAACAGACAAAATTAATAACAAACCTATTACCATTCATTCAGACCAAGCCCCAGGAGAGCCTGGACTTGAAAAGAAGAACCAGGAAACGTTTGAGGGAAAGAGGCCCATACTTGTATTGTTGGTTAGGAATCTGCATGGATTAATATGCATTTGTCAAAACTTGTCTCACTTAACCTCTGTGAATTTCACTGGTTCACCTTGATTTTTAAGGCACTTAGAAGTAGGCCATACTGAGATCCTTGAATCTATCACTTCATCTGTTAAATGGCAACACTATTCACTAACATGTGAGGAGAGGTATCAAATTTTCTAAGTACTTTTCTCATCCAATAGTTGATATTGGCAGGACTACTTAAATCCATCCAATCTAAGTCTCAAAGAAAGCTTTAGGGTTATTATTATTATTTGTTGTTGTTGGTTGTGGGGCTTGAACTCTGGGCCTGGGCACTGTCCCTCAGATCTTCAGCTCAAGGCTAGCGCTCTATCACTTGAGCCACAACGCCACTTCCGGTTTTGAGTGGTTTATTGAAGAGTCTCACACACTTTCCTGCCAGGGCTGGCTTTGAACCATGATCCTCTGATCTCAGCCTCCTGAGTAGCTAGGATTACAGGTGTGAGCCACAGGTGCCTGGGTAGGGTTATTATTGTTTCACAACGGTAAGATGGTTTCATCTAATACTCTCATTCACTAACATTAAGACAGCCTAATATTCAACCCTGCTTCATCCAGAACTCTAGGCCACTGACTTAACTCCTCCTTTTCTATTACAGTCACATAGTACCTACAGTGAAGTTTTGTGAGAAGGTGAACCATCCATAAGGTAACTTGCCATATATTAACCTTTCAAAAGGGTTTTGGAGTGGCTTTTTGCTACATCTCAGAGCTGGGAGCACCTAAATCCAGGTCCAAGTAGTTCTACCCATATATTTGGTAATTTTAAAAATAATCACTTTTTTGGAATGCTTGGTCATTTTTGTCTAAATTTTTGTTGCCAACTTATATTATTGTCCTTGTTAAATGAAAGTATAATTTAGTCATTTCTGAAGTCACATAAAAAGGGATTGAAAAACAACTTTCTTAACCAGGGGTCTTGTCAATATTGAACAAAAACTGGTTCTCAGAAATGGAGGCTCAAGAGGCACAGCACCAGCCTTGAGTTAAAGGCCAACCAAGAGCATGATACCAAGTTCAAGCCCCTGATCTGGCATAAAAGTAAAATGGTTCTCAAGATACAACAAATTCTCATTCTGGGTCAGCCACTGCTCTAGTGACCTGTGCAGAATGTGTGAAATGAGTGCACTCAATAGAGAGAGATCTTTATTTCCCTAAGGAATGCTGGGAGATGAAAGTTGTGACTGACTCACTAGTTCATACCAAGACGTAAGAAGACGAATGACCCACTGTAATAGCAGCTTGTAAAAACAAGATTTTATATGTGTAGCCTGACTTTTCAGCAGTGCTTCTGCACATGGTGAAGATAGTCCATGTGTTGGAATTTAAGGAAAACCGTTCAGATACCAGACAGGTTCTGCTATGATGAGTCTGGTTGAGGGCCTCTTGAAAAAAGGATAAAAGACATAAATTTAGGGTTGCTTGTAAATTCCAGAATGAGCTATCACCCAAAGTCATGCTGTTCAGTCACAGAGACCTCCTGTGAGGCCTATGACCTAGGAGAAGAACTTTGAACTTAAAGGAATCAAAGTCTATTTGCCTGTGGCATCAAGGCAAGAATTAAGAGTACAAGACAAAACATAGGCAAGTATATGGGACAGACAATAATGTTGCTGGAATTTAGAAATAGCAGAGCTGTAAATCCAGGGAAACAGAATTTTTGAGAACAGGTAGGATTTGGCCTACTGTGGGTGGGTATGAATAAGCAACGAAAGGAAGTCTGGGCAGACAAGAGAAACATGTCCAGGAACAGGAAGGGGCACACCTCAGGCTGTTCCTGTGACCCCGCCCCTTCCTCTCACTGGCAATCTCTGTCTTTGTAAGTCTAGCTTACCAGTTCTTCCTTTCCCACAGACTCCAGAGTCCTCCATCAGAGCTCCTTTCTCTGTTGGTCTCACATGGTACCTACCTCTGCCCCTTCCATGACACTTACCTCACTCTACCTTTGGTGAACGTTGCTTCCATGTATAGTTTCCCAATGAAGCCACCTCTTTTTTTTTTTTTGGGGGGGGGTCAGGTCATGGGCCTGAACTCTGGGCCTGGGCGCTGTCCCTCAGCTCTTCAGCTCAAGGCTAGCGCTCTACCACTTGAGCCACAGCGCCACTTCCGGCTTTTTTTTTTCTGCTTATGTGGTGCTAAGGAATTGAACCCAGGGCCTCATGCATGCAAGGCAAGTGCTCTACCACTGAGCCACCTTCCCAGCCCCTGAAGCCACCTCTTTTTAAGGCAGGGGGCTACATCTTATTCACTACATATCATACCCGCTGCTGAGTGCCCCAGAATTCCCATGTATTTCAAAATATGGTTTCACTGGATTGGATGGGAGCTAAAGTAGGATAGAGCCAAATCATAATTAGATATTTACATCAAAGTTCGTTCATGCAGTACATATTTATTGAATGCTGACTGTGTGCCAGTTTCTATTCTGGGCCCAGGGAATATATCCACAGTCAAACCAATTACAAATCTCTCTGCCCTTGTGGAGCTTACACTCTAAATCTATCCTAATAATGGAATTGGCAACAAATTACATAAATCCAACCACCACTATTGGCAAAAGAAAGACATTTTAAAACAGTATCATTAATGCTACAAAGCCTAGTGTTGATAATGCATTTTAATTATATATTGTATTTACTATATGCATAATATAGTCATATCTATATATCACTACACAGAGATTCAGATTAAAACTGTAATGAGAACTTTATTGGCAATTTAAGAGATTTTTTTTTCGAGGATCATTTTGAGCATGTTGATTTTGTTTCTAGGCAAATCTTTAAAACCTAATCACTTTTCAAGTTGTAACTCCACTGTACTGAAGACTGAGGTTGTTGGGCAAAAAAGAACCATTTTAGGTACTTGAGTATGCAGGTGGTGAAAGAATGAATCCACACTTCACCCAGCATAGTCTGGAAGTGGAATAAGAGACAAGAGACAGACAGACACTCATGTGGTCACACAGGGTCAGCCTAGAGTGCATTCACAACAAAAGGAAGAAGAAAAGAACAATTCGTGACTCATTTTCCATTTTCAAAGATAACTAAAATTCATAAAAGTCATAAAAATTTACAAGTAATGCTAATTATAAAAATCTAAAAGAAAATTATTAATATATTGACTTTCTATGATGAAAGATTTAATGTTTTCATGTATTTTTCAGAGTATTAAAAAAGAATACCCAAGTAAGAAAATCACCTTAAAACTTTGCAATAATTTTACTTTATATACATGAAGACCAATTATTTAATCTGGAAAAAATATTCACTTATACACTGTAAAAAAAGTTTTCTTGACAGTGACTATAAATATCCCATAACCATAAAGCTACAAAGAGATACATGGTTCTTACAGCAGAGTTCAGAAAACAGAAACAATGATTACAGAGTGATAAGCACCAAGGTAGAGCTGTTTTTTGTTTTTTTTGTTTTTCCCACTTAGGGCCTGATTGGTTGTATTTAAATATACCCTCTACCAAAATAAATAGCTCGTTTGGCAAAACATAAATATATACATAGAAATCTGGGAAACAGCAAAGAATACCCACTTTAAAATAATATAGAAGCAGTCATAACTATTTTTAATGTGACATTTGCAAAGTATATTTGAATGTCACTTTTCTTCCTCTTAAATTCACTTTATACAACTTAGATTAATCAGTAATCTAATTTGTCACTTAAATATGTTGAATTATATAGGTTGGCTGAAATGAGTCTAAACCATTAAAGAACTAGATCCAGTAGCTCCAATAACCTCTCTTGGAACTTTTATTGCAATTGCTCTTAAACTATCATTGTTGATTTTTAAGAACCTTCACAAGGTGAGACACTGTGTGTCATGTGTATATGAATGCATTTACATGTGTCTGTGTTAAGTCTGCAAGAGCCATGAGACAGGACAGAGAAAGCAACCCAGAGAAAGGCAAGACATACAAAGTTACACAACAATCTAACTAACCCCTAAAAGACTTGGGTGGCCAGACACTGAATTACCCCCTAAATAAACCTGAGGCTGAGCAATGAGGTAATTAGGGGATGTGTCACCACAATGAAGAGCCAGTGACAATTTTGAAAGTGAAGACTAAAGCAAGCTGCCTTGATCATAGCATTCCTATGTAACTGGAGGACACAAAGCAATGACAGCCACTTCTCAGGGAGGAATCAAGAGTTGGGATCCCTGGGTCTATGGCTGAGGATTCTGGCACTTCCCCAAAGGGTATCTGCAGTAGCCTTTGGTAGTGGCTTCTATATCACCCATTATAAATGTACTAGAAATCCTGGAGTGTGGAACTAGACCTCCCTCCCCCAGTTTTCTTCCAGCTAGCTCTTCCAGAGGTGTGGCCAAACCCACCAGTTTCTTTCTACTTCAGTTTCAGAAAGGGGGATCTTTTTTTTGTCCTGTGGGGTCCCTGAGTTTGAGGTAATACCAGTATGCTGTACATTGTAGCATAGTAACAAATGGAGACCAGCTGTCTGGTTTAAAACTCAAGCAATCTGCCGGCGCCGGTGGCTGACGCCTGTAATCCTAGCTACTCAGGAGGCTGAGATCTGAGGATCACGGTTCAAAGCCAAACCAGGCAGGAAAGTCTGTGAGATTCTTATCTCCAATAAGCCACTAGAAAACAGGAAGTGGCGTTGTAGCTCAAGCAGTAAAGCACTCACCTTGAGCTGAAGAGCTGAGGGATAGCGCCCAAGCCCAGAGTTCAAGCCCCACGACCAAAAGAAAAAAAAAAAAAAACCTCAAGCAATCTACAGGCAAAAGTCACCAGTTTTTGTTATCAGAAATACTTTTTTATGTGATGGTTCCTCCACACAAATTATAATGTGTAGGATAAAAAAAAAGAAAAACATATTGCTGAATACAATAGAAAAAAAAATTTTTAGTTCAGTGCTGAGACCCCTTAAAGAAGGAAAAAGGAGACATGTTAACTCCTAACTTTCTATTTCCTATTCTTGACTTCCAGGTCAAAGAGCATTGAAGTTCCTGTGAGGTTCAAGGTCTCCTCTGCCCTTCCACCAGGACAACAATCTTAGGGAATTCCTATGCCGTCTCCCTCTCAGATCTGTAATCATAACTCTGGGCAAATCCATACAGCTCTTTAATTCAGTTTCAAAATCCACAAATTTTTCAAGCAAAATGACACAGTCACATTCTTTAAATGCCAGCCATGAAAAATCATCACTTAAAAAATAAAGAGAAATTAGTTGCAGTATATAGACACAAGTCAAACATTTTCTCCTTTTCCTCCCCTACTCCCCAACTGCTGGGAAGCCTCATGCTTGCATGCTAGACAAGTGTTAGAGCCACACCCCTTTTCCTCTCTTTTTTCAAAGGTGTTTTATTTGGTCTGTTATGGCTACTTTGAAAGCCCTTAGAAAGAGTCTTGGTGGCATTCTGCAGTTTGATATTTGGTTCCAATGTTGTCAGGTCCTTAAATGACACTATTGCTCTGACTTCCTCCATGAAAACCCCCCACGGGCACATCAAACACAGAGGAAAATGTTTTCAATTCTGTGAATCTTAATCACATCGAAATAAGCAATCTAATCTGCTCAAACACGCAACCTCTCTTTTTCCTTCCCCAAAGACTTAAATTCCCTTCTTTATAAAATTGTTTCCCCTTTGGGGATCAAGTTAAAACCCATCATGTTTCAAGTTAAACTCAGAAGTTTCTGAATAACCATAGAATGACTTTAAATCCTTATTGACATTCACTTTTCTGTAGTTTCCTATAATATTTTCCATAGTATTTAGAGAAAGATGAAAAGAGTTTTATATGATACTGTAGAATTTTAACAAATTCTCAGTTTGATCAGGGTTTATCTCATGTCTTAATGTCACAATACCTCTACATGAAACAAATGTACAGCCAAGAAGTATTTCAAGTACAAAATCCTTAGCTCTGTGTCATGAATAAATTTGGATAGAAGCGCAAGCCTTCTACTGAATCATCTCGGCAAAGATGGCCCATCTTCTCAGCAAGTAGCAACCTGGGAATAAAGAGAAAAATCCATGATTAACTGTCCATTCAGAACACAGAAACAAGTTGTCATGAAAGGCAAGGGCATACGTACCTTTCTTTGGCCAGGAGGACAGACATGCCCACAAGCTTAGCAAACTCCTCTGATGTTAAGGATCCCTTTTCTGAAACCTAATCACAACACAGCAGGAAAAATGTGATTACTTTCCTACACTGAAGTGCTCAGGCAGAATCCATGCAGGAAACAATTTACTGTATTTCTTTACTAAAAGTAGACAGTCATTGTAGAATGAAATCTTAACTAATGCTTAATTTTATGGGGTTAACAGACCCAGAATAAATAAAACAGAGGGCACATATCAACTTGGAGCCATTTATAAGATGTTCGATGTAACAGGGCCCTACACTGGAGGCCAGAATGAGCTATTAGATACACATAACAAAATTCTACTGGAGTATCTATTGCATACTTCAGTAAAGAATCTATTTAGGAACAGCTGGGTCTTTTACTGATGTGAAAACCCTGAGCTACAACAGAGAAGCAAGCACTAACTCTTAACTCTGCTACTCCTAAAAGGTTAAGAGAATCAAGAAGCCTCACAAAGTTTTCAATATATGACTTTGGTTAAGTGAAATATATCATTAGTAGCAATAAACCATTTCGTGTATATGTATGTATGTATGTATGTATGTATGTATGTATGTATGTGTATGTGTGTGTGTGTGCACATGTACACATCCTGGGCTTGAACTCAGGATCTAGGCACTATCTCTGAGCTTTTCTGCTCAAGGCAAGCACTCTACCACTTGAGCCGTTGCTCCATTGGTTCTTAATTGTAAATAAGAGACTTGGCCCTGTCTGAGCTGGTATTGAACCATGAACCATGATCCTAGGTTCTCAACCTCTTAAGCGGCTAGGATAACAGGTACTGGCACACAGCAATAAACCGCTT
The DNA here is from genome assembly GCF_019054845.1 of Dipodomys spectabilis. NCBI lineage: Eukaryota > Metazoa > Chordata > Mammalia > Rodentia > Heteromyidae > Dipodomys > Dipodomys spectabilis. The sequence goes on along the minus strand of NW_024870772.1, from coordinate 45,289,750 downwards.
TTAATTGAGTCTGCGAAATAACTATGTTTTAGTAAAGTCAAATTCAACAGGAAATCCTGCTTTTCAAGTTGCGAAGCCTTTGGGTCTTCGTGGCAAGCCCTAATGGCTAGAGGAAACCGGGTTCACATACCGTCTCCAGGGCTGAGGCCACCATTTCCTCTTCCTTGTGGGACTGGAGCTCAATTACCATGACACCACTGTCAAAAACCCGGAGCCTGAAAATAACCAGAGATGCAAGAACAAAACCATGAATCATCTGGGATAGTCTACCACTAAGGAGGAGCAAACACTTTTTAATTTGCTTTATGCCAAGGCTTGAGGATAGTATTAATAATAGAACATTTAAAACAATGACCACAAGTTACTATGACACAACTGAAGAGCCCATGAATGAACAGATAATAAAGTTATGAACTGCAATAAATGCTAACAAAATATGCCTGACTATAGAGTTTTCTTAGCCTGAAGATAAGGAGCATACAATTCACAGCTTAATCCCACACTTGCGACTCTGCAAAGACCAACACAAATTATCTACAGGAAGAGAGCTAGTTATTCTGACCTCCTGGGAGGAGCTCACATACTTATCTTCTTCTTCCAAGTCAGAGTCTGACTAGGGGATCCTTAGGACATGCCCAGCCCTGATAGGCTAAAAGCCAGGACAGAAGATGTGGTGCTGTGTGAACTCAGCTCAAAGACAATGTTGTTTTAAGAACATTTGGCTTGCTGTACTGGGTGGTAAGCCTGGCTGAGCTTTCTGGTCTCCTTGGTCCAAAATAATAGTTACAGGTGGTAAACTCCCTTTGGAGGTTCCTTACCTGAGAGGTAATTTCAGTGCTTCTAGCATCTTGCAGGCATTCACTAAGTCTTCTGGGGAGAGCAACTAATGGGGAAAAGATATACAGTTTATATTGCAAAGTAATAGAGTGATGCTACATAATTGTCATGACCACTAAATATAGAAAATGAAAAATCATAGATGAGCATCTACAATACAAGGCAAAAGGGGTTAATGAAAGAACATACTGATTCATTAAAGCAGTGCTCTCTAAATCAGATGTTGGTGACTCATGTCTGTAATCCTAGCTCCTTAGGAGACTGAAATCTGAGGACTGAGGTCAAAGCCAGATAGCACAGACAAATCCAAGAGACTTTTATCTCCAATTAACTAGAAAAAAGACAAGTGGAGCTATGGCTCAAGTGGTAGGGCACCAGTCTTGAACAAGAAAGCCAAGTGAGAGCACGGGTCCTGAGTTCAAGCCCCAGTAGTAGTACACACAGACACAGACACACAGACACAGACACACACACACACACCCCAAAGCAGATATAATTCAGACCACGTGTATAACTTAACATTTTTTAGTAGTCACAAAAAAAGTAAAAATGGGAATCTGGGAGAATTGCTCAGTGGTTGAACACTTGCCTAGCATGCATCAAGGTTGGGTTTCATCTCTAGCATGCATGAGTATACACACACAGACACACACACAGACACAGAGACACACAGACACACACACAGACACACACACACACACACACACACACACACACACACACACACACACACACACACGAAATATATGAGATACTGCCATTTCCTTTTTCTTTTGACGACAGTCCTGGGGCTTGAACCTGAGCTTCTTTTTGCTCAAGGCTAGTGCTCTATCACCTGAACCATATCTCTACTTCCAGCTTTTTGGTAGTTTATTGGAGATAAGAGTCTCCAGCCTGAGCTAGCTTCAAATCATGATTCTCAGATCTCAGCTTCCGAGTAGCTAGGATTACAGGCTCATTTAACACTTCTTTATTGTGTACTAAGTCCACATGGCCACACGTAGCTACAAGGGGTACCCCTGGATAGTCCAGGCCTACAGTCTGCACAGTGGAGGACAGGGAGGGACAAGCACAGCTTTGAATCACACAGGATGGCTCCAGGGCCAGACAGGCCTGATTCCAAATCAGGGGTGTATGTCTGGGTGTAGCCTTGGTTAAGTTATTTCCTGATCCCCAAGTAATCCCAGAGATGAGGATAGTAAGAGTAGCTACCACACTGAGTAAGAAGTATAATACCACTGCAGTATGTAAGGCAGACAGTAAAAATACTCATGGATGGCTGCTACAACTAGCAAATGAAACACAGAACAGAACAGAAGCTTTACTCATAAGACTGGAGTGATGGCTGGAAAGATATAGATAAGTTGTATGGAGATGCCAGCTGACCAGAAGCTAAGGCTGTCTGAAGGTGACAGGGTAAGGAGAAGGGCAGAACAGTCCTTGCTGATATTCAGCCAGAGGAACAGGGTGACCAGAGCTGCCTACATGGCAATGTGGGTTCAGCTGCATAAATTCTAAAGGGTTAGCTATAGAAGAAAAGGGCTTTGTGCACAGCCTCACTCATTATAATACCACACAGAACAGTAGCGCTGAAGGGCAACAATCCAAACTCTAATCTTAGGAGAAAACTGAGTCCCAGAGAGGTTAAATAAGCTACTTGAGGCCACTCAGCAAAGCACTGGCAAAACCAGAAACAGACTCTCCTTCCAAGATCCCAGGGAAGGGTTCTTCCCACTTCACCACAACACTTCTCAAAATAGCTTTATATTTACAACCTTTCCCCAAATGGTAGCTGCTGGAAGGGAATTTGTATTCTATCAAGAAAGACTATAACTGAAAGAACATGGAAACATGATGTTCTTACTTCCATTCCTCGAGCTCGATTTACTAAACAGTACACCTCTGTGAGTGACATAATTCCCCCTCGTTCCTGTTTAAATAGGAAAGAAAAGTGAGAATCAGAATTACCATCAGTCTACTTGAGCTCTTTGTAACTGAAATCATAATCAGAGTGAAGTCACAAATTCTAACACTTTTTACCAAGTTTTTTCAAGATACCAAGCCATGTTAAATCAGTGTTTGTACTATTTCAGCATTTGTCTAAATAAAAAGAAGGGCCTCTATGCCATGTTATAAAAGGATACTTCAGTGCTTTAACTTATTTCAGCTATGCCCCTCTGACACAGATTTATGAAATTTCCTTATAAATATCAATTTATTAATAGCACAATTCTGTAAGTAACACCCATTTTTTTTTGGTGGGGGGGTCAGTCATGGGGCTTGAACTCTAGGCTTGGGCGCTCTCCCTGTGCTCTTCAGGTCAAGGTAAGTGCTCTACCACTTGAGCCACAGTGCCACTTCCAGTTTTCTAGTAGTTTACTGGACCTAAGAGTCTCACAGACTTTCCTGCCTGGGCTGGCTTTGAACCACGATCCACAGATCTCAGCATCCTGAGTAGCTAGGATTATAGGTGTGAGCCACCAACGCCCAGCACATTCACATTATTTTAAAAACCCTCTTTAGAAATGTAAAAATATTTCTAAAGAAGTGTTTTAATAGCCGGGCGCTGGTGGCTCACGCCTGTAATCCTAGCTACTCAGGAGGTTGAGATATGAGGATCGCGGTTCAAAGCCAGCCCGGGCAGGAGAGACCATGAGACTCCTATCTCCAATAAACCACCAGAAAACCGGAAGTGGCGCTGTAGCTCAAGTGGTAGAGCGCTGGCCTTGAGCTAAAGAGATGAGGGACAGCGCCCAGGCCCAGAGTTCAAGCCCCACGACCGACAAAAAAAAAAAAAGAAGTGTTTTAATAGAGATTCTTATCTCCAATAAATTACCAAAAAAGCCAGAGGTGGAGCTTGGCTCAAGTGGTAGAGCTCTAGCCTTGAGTAGAAGAAGTTTAGGGATAGCACTTAAACCCTGAGTTGTTCAAGCCCCAGGACTTGCAAAAAAAAAGTGTTTCAACAGAGGTTTTATCACCTGAAAACTGTTAAACTAGAAGAATTTATATAATAAAATTAATATACATAAATTAATATACATGAAAGACTAGATATTTATTATATATACATGTATATGTATATATATAAATATATGGACATATGGAGGGAATGTGTGTGTATATATGTATATGTGTATGTATTGTGTGTGCCAATACTGAGGCTTGAACTCAGGGTTTATTGCTCTCAGTTGGCTTTTTCCCTCAAGGCTGGTAGTCTATCATTTGAACCACAATTCCAATTTTGGATTCCTGCTGGTTAATTGGAGATCTGTCTGTTCAGGTAGCACAGAACTTTGATTCTCAGATCTCAGCCTCCTGAGTAGTAGGGATTATTTTTTTGAAAGTAAAGTCTTCCTATCAGGCAGGCTGGATGGCTCAAGCAAGCCCATAATCCTAGCTACTTGAGAGGCCAGCTAGGGTGATCAGGAGATCATAATTAGAAGCCAGCGTGGGCACAAAGAAGTTGGAAAGATTTCATCTCAATCAATGGTTGAATGTAGTGGTATGTACTTGACATCCAATGACACAAAGAAGCACAAATAAAAGGCTCTTTGCCTAGGATGGCCTAGGCATAAAGTGAGACCCTATCTAAAATAATCAATGTACAAGGGGGTTAAGAGGCACGGGTCAAATGGCAGAGTGCTGTCTAGCAAGCTTGAGGCCCCTGAAGTCAAACTCTAGTACTGAAAAAAACATCTTCCTATCAAATAGATTTAAATATATACGTAGATAGATACCTGAAATGGATATTGTAAGCAATTTAGAAGATAAAGATAAATTGTAAACCATTTAGAAGATAAAGATAAATAATAATTAATTAGTATACTGAGCTAATTTAATACTCCTGAGAGAAAAGTAATATAGGCTGATAGTAACCACATTATGAAAGAATTCATGCTCCTAAGGTTTCTGATGACATGGAAATGATTCAATGCAGTTTTTAAAGGACATTGAGGTTTGACCTTACCTCTAATGGTGACTGCAATATTCCAGCCAGTTGTTTGGCCAGCTGCATATGGTACTGTGTGCCGGAGCCATAGGTTTCCCTGGTGACTGGGTTGGCTATCCCCATGCTCAGCAAGTAGGACTTAAACCTGATGGTCTATAGTAAGAGGAGAAAATGCATTAGAATACTGTGCAGAACAATCTGTCTATCCCAGTGCCTGAAATCCTTACATTATAAATTCAATACTGTTCAATTGTTTTTCTATAAACCCATTTCTTTATTGAATTTCAATTCTGTGAACTATATGACAGTCCATTTTTTAGTAATTCCTTGCAAAAATCAAACTATCTTCATTTTTATATCTTGATCCCCAAACTATTTACTTCACAAGTTTGGTGTGAGGAAAGAGTTAGGTAATCACCATGCAATTTTTAATACTAACCAGATGACACAACTGAAAACTTAGAAAGGAAAAATGACACGTTCATATTATAGACAAATTTAATGAAACAGACCTGAAACTTAAGGATATATACCAAATACTCCTGTCGGTGGGGGGGAGGGGGGGAGGGGGGAAGGATTGGGTGGGGGGGAGGGGGGAGGCTGGGAAGGGAGGTGAAGGGTAAACAAAGGAGGAGGCTGCAATGCTTGGTAAGAAATGTATGCATTATCCTGCCCATGTAATTGTAACCCCTCTGTACAGTATGTTCTCAAATAAAATAAAATTAAAAAAAAAAAAAAAAACACTTCAGCAAGTCTGTTTCCTATTGTCTTAAAAAAAAAAAAAAAGCATTGAAATAACCTTGAATCCCATTAGAACTAACAAAATTCCTATGGTCTACTTTTTCTTTGCTTTCACACCCTCAAGTTCTAAATGAAATAAAACATTACATTAAGAAAGAGAGCAGAAGACTCCTCTTTAGACCCATCTCTAGATGGAGAGTCTCAAGTCTTTCCTTTCATGACTTTCCTTTCACTTGCAAATAAACATGCTCTCTTTACTTTGAAAAATGCAAGAGAGAGAGGAAGAGAGAAAGAGAAAGAGAGGAAGGAAAGAAGGAATAAAGGAATGAAGGAAGGAGAGAAAGAGAGAAAGGAAGAGGAAGAGAGAGAGAGAGAGAACTGAGGGAGTGAGTTGCAAGGGTAGCTCAGTGGTACGATGGCCCTGGGTTCAAGACCCAAAGGCGCCCCCTAAAAAAAAAAAAAAAGAAAACAAAGAAAGCCAACAGCTAACCCATAAAAATATCACTGTATTATTGTACTTTAGATCTCACGCCTTTAAAAAACATCTTTACCTCATCTTCTGTGACATCACCTTGCTTCTCTTTAATTTTATTAGCAATTGATTTTGATAACTCCACCATTTCTTTAGCCTGTCAAAAGAGAAGATTAAAAAGAGATCATCTAGTCAAAGTATTGTCAGATAAACTCTATTTTCAAAGCTGTATGGTGACTGTATGTACTTCTAGGGTGTGAGCTATACATACCTTGATCATTAGCTTGCTAAGGTCTTCAAAGGCCTGAAATGAAAATGAAATTTTTGTTGAACTCTACCAAATTAAAATATTTATAAACAACAAAACACTCTTTTCTCCCATATATATAAAATTTTCTTACCAGTATCAATTCATTAATAATTATATACCTTATCTATCTTATTTTTTAAATCCATCATAGCTAAGAAACCATAAATTTTCCAATACAAACTGCAACAAAACATCCAAATTTTCTAAAAGGAAATAGTATTTATTGGTTAAATAAATAAGAGATAATGTCAATAACAGTTCACAAAGATACTGTTTTCTGCTATTTGACACAAATCAGAAACTGGGGTTGTGGCCTGGGTTTGCTCCTCAGTATTGGGGGTGGGGGGAGGAGGGGGAGGGAATCTTTCATTGGTTTTTCCTGATCGGAGTTCAGGATTCAAAGGCATTGCAAAGCTTCCTGATCACAAATAGCAAAACACAGCTGCAGGAAACTTTTGTGGGCACAATAACTTTGATTGTATAGCAGGTGTGATTAAACTGAACTAGTACCTCAGCCTCCAAGTATTAAACCCAACCTTTAGACCTGTAGTTTTGAATATAGCAGATATGTGACACAAAAGTATTTGAATACCACCAAAATTATCAAAATAAAATCTATCAATTGTTTGACTCATTACAGCATATTTTACTTCAAAGGCCCTTCCAAACCTAAACAGACACTTTCATTAAATTACCACAAATTACTGGAAAATATTGCTAATGTTGAGTTTCTTATCTAATTGATGTACACAGGTATTAAGTTAAATCAACAAGGTAGCTTGTCATTAGGTTCGATGTATACAATGGTGGCTCTGATCTGCTTGAGCCCATCTGCAGGGACGTATCCTCATCTATAAAAGGACTTTGCTAAAAGAATAGAGTGTGTGTAAGATTCTTATGGCAGACTAAGGGTAACACTGGAAACAAAGGGGAATGTGCACACACCTAACAGGAATTTCCTCAGATAAACAAAAGGCTCAAACACTGGATTCTTATCAGCAGTAGCCACAGATGCAGGAAGCCCTTTGTGAGAAGCACCAGGCACCAGCTCTGAAACTAAGTCAACTAGTATTTAAATAGGTGGTAATTTACATGCTTACATACCAACTCAGTTCCCCAAAGTAAAACACACAGACATTTTGCACACAAGATTTTTACTTGGCACACTTTGATTTATACAATTAACAGATTGGCTTTATAAGTATAGTGAAAATTAGTAAGATAAAATGTGCTATGGAAAATCACTATATAGTGTATTATATTTTCATGAAAGATACACTAAAACAGGGAATCCACTTGGAATATATGTATTAACCTTTATTGCTTATAGTCAACAGAAAGCAGATAGAAGAATTGCCCTAGAATTGTCTGTAAAATTATAAGAAATGTTAAGTAACTAGAAAGCACAAACAGAAGCTTCCTTACTTTTATTTCTGTTCTTATTCTAAAATTTGGAATAAGCTAACCAGCAAAACATAAATGGAAAAACTATCCACAACAAAAGTTAAAGCCAGACAGATGCAGGTACACACTACTATTTTGTCAGCTACTTTACAGACCCTTATAGCCCTCTACCACAGTCAAATTCCACCCCAACTTTGGAAAACAATGGTACCCTCTTACACTAACAGCATCACTTCTCACTGACTTGTAGTCATACTTGGGCTAATAGTTTCAGTAACTACTAACATGCTTGAATTTTCAGTTGTAATATTCTTCATTCTGTACTTTGGTCTATCCTGCTACCTTTAGCTGAATTCCTCTTATCCTGCTGATCATTGTTAACATCTACTCATCTTTCAGGTCTTGAAGTAAGTCCACACTTCTGTTTACTGGATGACCAGCAGGAGGTAGAGGCCCTGATAGGCCTATACTTTCTCCTCAGAGACATTTCTCAAGATGACATTAATGCCCATTGGCCTGCCTGTGCCTGGCACATTACCACAGTGTCCAGGAATCTGATGCAGGGCCCAGCAGAGTAAAGAGTAAGGATTAAATAAAGCAGTGATCTGCATAATTGAGCACAGTGCTCATGTAAAATCTTTAAGCCCATAAAAATAGACTACAAAGGAATAACATTTCAAATATCGAGAAAAATTCTATTTTGAGCCAGTTGTGGTAGTGTACACTGACAATCCCAGCACTCATCAGTCTAGGGCGGGAGGATTAAGACATTAAAGTCAGCCGGGGACATAGAGGGAGACCCTGTTCAAAAGACAAACAAAAACTCTTTGAGTATAACACCAAGGTGGTATGGTAATATTTTTTAAAGGAATACAAATAATACAAGGTAGTTCACTGTCCTACAAGTGTGAACACAGAGAGGATGACAATGGTGCTGCTGAGGAAGGCCAGTGTCAGTATCTCCCAAGTGGCATAGTGAAGATAACGATGACATAGTGTACTGTGCACTTGCCTCAATCTGGAGACCTCAGGGCTCAATCCCAGCCTCCAAATTAGTCACTTGCTCTGAAACAATTCTTTTGAAGAATCCTTCAAACGCTAAAAGGTCAGAATTTCATGAGAAAGCAGAGCCTGGGAAGGTGGGGTTGTGGCAGCTAGGCTTTGAATCTTTTTAAATCCCAATACATGTTGGGGTTGTAAAAGAAAGAATGTTTTATCATGAAAAAAAAAAAATCCCAAGACAATAGTGGTCAGGACAACCAGATCTAAAAGCCTAAAACCTATAGACAATATATACTACTAAACTAAGTTCCACAATATTGACAGAAAGCTTAAGATACAAGCAGATGGGGGTAAGAGTGGGTGGGGAGGCCTGCAGGATGTTAATGCAGGAAAAATAAGTCTTTTTTTGTTTTGGGGGGTTTTTTTTGAGGGGGGGGGTCCAGTCGTGGGGCCTGAACTCTGGGCCTGGGCGCTGTCCCTCAGCTCTTCAGCTCAAGCCTAGTGCTCTACCACTCAAACCACAATGCCACTTGTGGCTTTTTTCTTTTTGCTTATGTGGTGCTGAGGAATCGAACCCAGGGCCTCATGCATGCAAGACAAGCGCTCCGCCACTGAGCCACCTTCCCAGCCCGGAAAAAATTAGTCTTGAAACAGCATTTCAACTGTCAGATCTGGGCATGAGAACCCTAAAAAGACAACAGGTAATCACAGGAAAGTGAGGAAGGCCAGTGGGAGGGCAGCGCCTGGAATTGAGAGGGTTTCACCCACTTCAAGGTGGTGAGGCCAAGGAGTCCCCAATAGAGATTGAAGATGATGAAGCAGCCTATGAATTCTTGAAACTGGTCCATTGGCTTCTCTTCTAGGACAGGGGAGCAATTTCCCAAAGCAGGATCAGAATTGAACAAAGCAGTAATAATAGGAAGGAAAAAGGCCCACGTAAAAACGAGATAGAAACAAGTGGAGGAAACAGCAAAATTTCTCACCATGCATGGCAACAGCTAAGGAGTGGACTGGGACTCAGTAGACACTATGTAGAAATGAACTATGCAATTTATGGGCAGGAATGGAAGAAGGAAACTGGGGAAAAGCAAAGGAAGGGGTGACGCTATCCAAAAAGAAATGTACTAATTACCTGGCTTATGAAACAGTAAACCCTCTGTACAACATTTTAATAATAACAATAAAATTATACTTCAAAAAACAAAAAGAAAAGAAGCTGCCCTAAACTTCATGTCACACTAAAAGTTTAGAGCTACTAATTCCATGTGAAAATGAACCATGGCAAAAGGTCAAAAGTCCAACCTCATCCAGTTATAGTAAGAATAAAGACAATGCAGAACAGAATAATGCTGTACACTGAAAACATGCCAGATAGACATGTTATGGAGGAGATCAACTTGTGCTACAGGATGTTAAGGTGGTGGAAGCTATGAGCGGACAATCTAAATCAGAAAGCAGGTAATAAGACTCAGGATAGGATTAAAAGAAAAACCGCTTTGAAAATAAAGCCTGCACTAATTATCATCTTTCTTTTCTAAAGAAAAGAAAGAAATTAAAAGATAAAAGGCATTGGAAGAAAAACTGCAAATAGTAAAGACAGGCAGGAAAGCTGTACCATAGAACTAATAAACAGTCCCAGAAGAAGGTCTTGAGAATAGTAATACAGAAAAGCATCCTTGAAATTTTAAAAATTCTGAAATCACAAACACAGATATCTGCCAGATACACAGAATATTATTCTCATGAGACCTTCCTAAAGAATCTGCTAGAGAATAAGTTTCAGATTCCAAAGTGACTGGAGGAGAGATCAGCATAAGGACTGGTGGCCCAAACATACCTAATCTGAAAACAAAACTCCATGAGAGATGTGACTGAATGTGTACTGCACATATATAACACACCTATTTTAAAGCTAGTCTTCTAGCATCAAAGAAATAGAACCAACAATTCATGGACCAAAACCTCTAAAACTATGAACTAAAAAAAACCTTTCCTGTTTATAAATTGATCCTCTCAGGCATATTGTTACAGAAATTGTAATACAAAGCTGACTAATGCAACAATGGCATGTTTAGGTGTATTAACTAATTGTAGAATCTAATCATAACTGGCTTTCTTCTTGTTGTTCTAGTACTGAGGCTTTTATTCAGGACCTCACACTTTTGCTCAGCTTTGTTTGCTTTCTATCTTTACCTCCTGTTTGGCATTTTTGATTAGTTGGAGATAAGGAGTTTCACAGACTTTTCTGCTAGCTTCAAACCACCATCCTCATATTTCAGCCCCTTGAGTAGCTACAATTATAAGCATGAGCCTGGTTTTTCTAACTAGAGTTCTTTCTTAAGTAGAATTAACTCCAATTCCTCATTTATAATGAAGTTTAGAAACGTATTTGTTTCAGGTTGACTCTGAGTAGACGCAACAGGCTGATTTGAGCCACTCTTATGGTATATGTCTAGTCCCCAAGTCATCCTAATTATAAAACTGTGTGGTAGCTGCCCAGAGACAGTAGCCACAGATAACATTTTTATTTCAACTAAATTAACTCAATTTCAAAAATAATTATATAGAAAACTTAAGAGTTCACTAAAAGTATCTTCTAATCAACTACATCATTAAAACTACATGGCATTCTAGGATAACTACTTATTTTTGTTTTTTGTCCAAGATGGGGACTCTTAGTATCTGATATTTTACAATCATTGGCAGGCATTCTACCACCTGAGCCATGCCTTCAATCCCTATGTTATTTTCTAACAGAAAACAAATTGTGTTTTTTTAACTTTCTACAAATAATTGTTTTTGTTGGTCATGGAGCTTGAACTCAGGGCTTAGGTGCTGTCCCTGAACCTCTTTGTGCTCAAGGCTAGTGCTCTACCACTTTGAGCCATAGTACCACTCCCAGTTTCCTGGACGTTAAGTGGAGATAAGAGTCTCATGGAGGGCTGGGAAGGTGGCTCAGCGGTAGAGTGCATTCCTTGCATGCATGAGGCCCTGGGTTCGATTCCTCAGCACCACATAAGCAAAAAGAAAAAGGCCGAAAGTGGTGCTGTGGCTCAAGTGGTAGAGTGCTAGCCTTGAGCTGAAGAGCTGAGGCACAGCGCCCAGGCCCAGAGTTCAGGCCCCACAACCGGACCCAAAAAAAAGGTCTCATGGACTTTCCTGCCCCAGATGTCTTTGAACTGCCATCCTTAGGTCTCAGCCTCCTGAGTAGCTTGGATTATAGGTATGAGCTACCAGTGCCTGGCTACAAATAAATTTTTAAAATATGTTTTAGTTAAATGATGTCCATCTAAGGTAGATCTATAAAGAGGAGACTGTGGAGCTTGAGGCAAATAAAATATACTCCAAAATTACAGAAATAACAGAATTAGTCACAACTGTAGCCAAGCCAAGAATAAATATATAGGGCTGGGAAGGTGGCTCAGTGGTAGAGCACTTGCCTTGCATGCTCAAGGCCCTGGGTTCGATTCCTCAGCACCACATAAGAAAAAAAAGCTGGAAGTGGTGCTGTGGCTCAAGTGGTAGAGTGCTAGCCTTGAGCTGAAGAGCTTAGGGACAGCGCCCAGGCCCAGAGTTCAGGCCCCACGACCGGACCCAAAAAAAAAAAAAAAAAGAATATATATACGTAGATGAAGAAGATGGCCAACCAGAACTAGTTTAAGAGTTACCTCAGTCTTAGATTGTTTCAGTGACTGGTGAGTGACTCTCTTATTTCAAGTTACTGATCTGTTAAATTACTTTGATATCATTCAATAAACTCTGAGTTAAACTAAAAAGAAAAAAATTACCTCAGAAATATTTTTGTCTGTTTCTTTTCTTTTTTCTTCCAGTTTCCTTTCAATGCCTACAATTCCCACAGCTCTTACTCTTCCTGGCTAAGGGGAAAAATAAGGTAGAACATGAAACACACAAAATGGGAAGGAAACAAAATCTTTTGTTAACTACACTATGTTTTTAATGGCGGGAAAAGACCTACAGAGAATCAAAGAAACAATTATACAAGTAACTACATCTAGTTTCCTTTCAAAACATCTGTTTGCTTCTGGCTACACATAAAGATCTTCAAATCAGCAGAAAAAAACTGAATGAATAGGGCTGGGAAGGTGACTCAGTGGTAGAGTAGGCATGCCTTGCATGCCTGAGGCCCTGGGTTCGATTCCTCAGCACCACATAAGAAAAAAGCCAGGAGTGGCGCTATGGCTCAAGTGGTAGAGCCCTAGCCTTGAGCTGAAGAGCTGAGGGACAGTGCCCAGGCCCAGAGTTCAGGCCCCACAACCGGACTCAAAAAAAAAAAACAAAAAAACTTGAGGACTTTATTGCTTTGGGCTGGCTTTGAACCTCGATCCTCAGATCTCAGCCTCCTAAGTAGCTAGGATTCCAGGTGTGAGCCACATGTGCCCAGTTCATACATTAAAAAAAAAATTAAAAAAAAAAAACTGAATGAATAAATAATAAATGGCATGTTTATTCCATATGTTAGACATAAATTAAATTCCTATTCATTTGTGTTCTTTGGCAAGCCAATAAGTATTTAACAGTGTCAGATGTACAAAAAAATTTGTTGTACCTAAAATTTTAGTACTTGGTAGTTATTAACCAAGCTATTTTCTTACATCTGAATGCTGTCTATGGTTGTTGGCCAGACTAAGTGCTATGAAAAGTAATACAATATTACTGTTTTGTTTTTGGCAAGTTCTATAATAATTACAGAATGATTTTCTTAGTTAAATTTAAGAGATGAAAGGAGCAGATTAGCTATGACATACCTGGGGTCCTCTGTTGGTTTGTAATGACTGGGGAACTAGCATATTTTCCCATCTTCTCTGGGTCATTTCCTCTGATAAACGTCTGTAAAACTGTCACACACACACACACACACACACACACACACACACACACACACACACACACACACACACACGCTTTAGTAAGGCAGTCAGGCTGTGGCATCCTCCAACAAATTATCAATTGACATTTCTTTAGCATAAAAGTCAGTCATTTGCAAAAAAACCTAGGATTCTCAGAAACATCAAAGAAAATCAAAGGAAGTTGTGTTCTTGGACCAACTTCAGAAAGTACAAAGCAAAAAAAAAAAAAAGGAACTGACCTTCTACATAAAGTGGGCTATTCTCAACAAAGACATGAGTGACAATGAAATAAATAGACTTATTTTAAACAATCCTGTACATAGAGAGAGACTGTTTCCCATCCATACTGAAACAAACACTGAGCCAGAAAAAAAAATCTTTTCCATACAGGAAGCAGAAAATAATTCGTTTAGTTAAAACATGAAGCCAAAACAGGGAGTAAACACACTTAGGAAAAATAAGTCAATTTTTTTTGGTACCAATAATGGGGCTTGAACTCAAACACTATCCCTGTTACTCTAAGCCAGTGCTCTGCCATTTAAGCCACAGCTCTACTTCCAGTTTTTTGCTCATTAATTGAAGATAGCAGTCTCACAGACTTTTCTGCATTGGCTGTCTTCAACCCACAATCCTTAGATCTCAGCATCTTAAGTAGCTCAGATTATATAGCTGTGAGTCACAGGCACCAAGCAAAAATCAATTTTTCAAGCACAGTGACAATCATTTTTTCTAATCACTTATACCTGCAGCTCACGATGTGTGCTATAGACAGTAAATATTGATGATACAGATGTTCAATAAAGACACACCTCTTAATGTCTAAAGAATATTTGTACAGTGATATAATACCCAGAATATATTAAGTATTACACTAAAGCCTCAGTATTTATGCAACTAGATTTGTATGGAGTTAATCAAGATAAGGCTACCTGATTTAAGGCTGGTGAACTTTCAGATACTACTTCAGTTCATCATTATGCTATGTTTTTGAACCAAACTACCTACTAATAGCTAACCTAGTAGCATGCCAGCCTATTTGTCCCTCCCTTTAACCATTACCTCTTGTTTTCTGTATTCCCTACAACCTAAAACACAAACCCTTCACTCTCTGATAAGGCTTAAGACTTTAAATGATTACATTGTAAAAAGTGGTGAAGCCTATGTTTTTTATTGTACCATATTAACAATCAAAAAGACACACACACATTTCTAGTCCCATTTTATTCAGATGGAAACTTACCTCAATCTGGCCATGTTCTTTGAAGGAGAGTTTAATATAGGAATTCTTACTACTCTGGAAAGGACCAGGTTCTTTGTTAGGAGGAGCTGGATGCAGATGAACCACGATTTTGGCACTAAAGAGAACAAGTGTAATACATTTAATTGACTTTAGAAAATAACTTATTCAGACAGGCACTGGTGGCTCACACCTCTAATCCTAACTACTCAGGAGGCTGAGATCTGAGGATCATGGTTCAAAGCCTGACTGAGCAGTGAAGTCCATGAGACTCTTATTTCCAATTAATCACTAAAAAAGCTAAAAGTAGAGATGTAGCTCAAGTGGTAGAGCACTGGCATTGAGCAAAAAAGGAACAGTGCCCAGTCCCTGAGTTCAAGCCCCAGACTGACACACAAAAAATTTTATATTGTCAGAATCAATGAAGCTTTCAAAAGTATTCCTACTTAAGACTTAAAAGTGTGAACCAAAGTTTCAAGTTACTAGCTATATAAATAAAAGAAAATAAGCTCAAGTTTTTGAGCAGTTCCTGATTAGGGTTTTCCATCTACAGAGTCATCCCCAGGGGTTCTGGGGGAGGGGGAGACAGATGGACGGGGACGGATGAGGACAACGGGGAGTGTCTATGATTTCTGCCAAAGCATACTACTTTACTCATTTGAAAACAAAACATGAAAATGATCTGTAAAACTGGCCAGCTGATATTTTATTAAAATCCTATCCAAAACTAACATTCTACAGTGTCATTTGTCGGAAAATGCTGCTCAGTCAATAGGGAAAACAACTCTCAAAGTGCTGCTGTCTTATGGGCATGAGCTACTTATTATCTTTATGACTGCAGTTATCTTCTATGCTATTAAAAATACCATCATATTTGTTCAGCTTTATGTCTGTTTTCCTCCATTTTTTTCCAACATGCTCAACAAACAATCTTCTATAAAGATTAGGGAAACTAAAAAACCCAATCAAAATTTCCTGGATACATTTAAAGTAGAGTACTTGCTAAGTACTCTACCACTGAGCTACAAACCAAACCCTAAAGGCTTCTCTTTCTCATCACATGACAGGTGTACCTCTTGAATGATTTCCTTTATGTTTGGACCTATTTGTTGTCTAAATATCACTGTGAAATTGACACATCATAAGTTAGGCCTCCTTGGTGGAAAGCATGTTTTTGTTAGTGAACTGGGACCAGTTTTTGTAAGGACTCTTTACTACTTCTTGATAGTGAACATCTTTACAACAGGTGAGCAATACCTTTAATACACTATATAAGCAGGACTCCAGCACTGTTTGGAATATATCATCAAGTATAGCAACAAAGCTCTCACTATTCTATAATAGTGACTGAGCCATTTGTAAAACTAAAAACCCTTGGTCCTACTGTCAGGTCCTGAAAAGGAAAACCAATAATTAAAAATTAAAAAAACTAAAAACTTAAAAACAAAAACAAAACAAACACAAGCAGAAAAGGTCAGATAAGATGATGTTAAGTGAAATGAACCCCAAGATAAGGACATAAGTGGTTTTTTCTTTATTGCTATTGTTTCTAACGTAATTACAAGGTACCATGTGATTTTTTTGTTGCTTTGTATGTCCCTCCCCCAAGGTATAATCCCTGTTTTCACTGTATTTGATGTTGGTATAATTTGGGGAGCAGAAGGAAAAAAACAAATTGTTTAAATAGGGATAAAGGTTGACCCATTGCAACAATGAGATGTACAAGGTGCTATGTTGAAAAACGAACTTTACAATTTAGGTGCGGGGGAGGGAGAATGTAGTTGTGGAGATGAGAGGGAAGGGATGGTAAGGGAAAAACAAAGGAGGCGGCAACAATGCTTGTTAGGAAATGTACTTATTACCTTGCTCATGTAACTATAACCCCTCTGTACAGTATTTTTACAATAAAAAACATATTTTAAAAAAAAGTTCAGGGACAGTGCCCAGACCAGAACTGGCACACACACACACACACACAAAACCCACAAGATAATGGTACAAAATGAAGTTTAAGAGTTCCCAAATTTAAAAATCATGTCAATTTGTCCATATTTGTATTAGCTTATTCACTTATTACATTTTATCAAATTAAAAACTAACAAAATAAAAAAGGCATCTTGAGTTCAGAAGTTCTGATGTTAAAAAGTGAAAAAAATATGTCTTTAAATGAATGCAAAAATGGTAATATTTGGGAGGAGATGAAGGGATTGGGAACTAAAGAGAATACTAAAGAAAGTTGACCTGACATAACATTAAATTTCTCCTAATAGATATTTAAACACACACACACACACACACACATTGAAAGTAAATGTTCTCAATATTTTTTAACATATACCTATTTATTCATTAGTATCCAAGGGTATTACAGAGAACTTTAGCACTTTAGCCATACTTTAAGAATGAATCTAAAGGTTATATTAACATGAGCAATAGTATAACAGTAAACATTTTTGTGAATTAGCGCTACAACAAATAAACCTTACCTCTTCCCAATTCCAGCTGCCTGTTCTTCAATAAATACAATTTGGGACAAAGGAATGGCCATACAGCATTCCTAGGAAGAAACAATACAAGAGGAGAACTATAACACCATTGGAAACCCTTGTTCTACAGCATTAGCACGCCATGAACCTCTAAGGTACTTGATAATTAAAACACTTTTAACAAACCATCATTTTATTGCCTTTATTTATTTATTTTTTGGCAAGCTCAGGGATGAAACCTAGGACCTGATGCATAAAAGCTATACCGAGCTATACCTCTACCTCCTTAGATAAACTTACAGAAAAGTTAAATAAAAGCAATGTTGTTATTGGCATTTTGCTGCATAGGAGAACATATAAGGTTTAAAAGCAGGTGTGGTGCACACACACTTGTAACCCTAGAAATCAGGGGTTTGAAACAGGAGAATAGTGAGTTCAAGGGCAGCCTGGAATCATAATAACCTGTCTAAATAAATATGCCATTGTTACTCCTTTTCTTCTTTCTTTTTTTCTCTAGTCCTAGGGCTTGAACTTAGGATTTCACAGATGCTAAGTAGGAACTTGGCATGAAGATATTAGTTCTACATACACGTAACTCACTCTAGAAATTATGGGGATTGGATTATGAAGAGTTCTTTTTTCTAAGTAACATGGAGGCAGCTCTTCCCAATGTCTAGAGAAACTACATAACAGACCTGTCTTGTGGTTCTCATCAATAAGTCTGGAAAGCAAGTTGGTTCTGTGGACATAGGCATTTTTTAAGGACCTCTTACAACTGGTGAGAGAATAACTCCCCTGTGACACTTAGGCATGGAATAGGATCTGACTACAGTGTAAAGTACAGAAGTCACCAGAATTTGTGACATAGACTTTTCTGAGTCCAATGAGGGATAACACCCTAACTGCTCTCTGATTGCATTGGAGTCTACATGGGACACACTACTGACAAAGAAATTTGCATTGCATCCAAACTGCTTTCCCAAACAAAGGTAAATGCTTAACTAAACATGTAGGTAAATAAAACATAAGTGATTTAAACACTAGAACAAGCTGGGCGCCGGTGGCTCACGCCTGTAATCCTAGCTACTTAGGAGGCTGAGATCTGAGGATCACGGTTCAAAGCCAGCCTGGGCAGGAAGGTCCATGAGACTCTAATCTCCAATTAGCCACCAGGATACCAGAAGTGGCTCTGTGGTTCACGTGGTTGAGCACTAGCCTTGAGCTGAAGAGCTCAGGGACAGCGCCCAGGCCCTGAGTTCAAGCCCCACAACCAACAACAACAACAAAAAACTAGAACAAAGGGTAGCTTAACTGGATGGTAAAGCGTGAGCTGAGCATGCATAAGGCCCAATAAAATAAAACAAAACAAAATATGAAACCAGAGCAGATGATGTGCCTTACATGATTTTTCTGATCTCTCCAAATCAGTCGGTGTGTACTAAGCAGAAGAGTCCCGGCATCAAATTTTATCTAGAAAAAATAGGATTGTGATAAAATATCAATCATGTGTCAGTAATGTCTAAATTTTCTTTCTCATTCACCATGTATGAAGTTAACTGCATAAGCATTTTAGAATGAGGTTTATCACAAACTAAAAAGAGCCTCATAGGTATAAGTTACTAGGTAGATAGTCATGGTAGAATTACAGAGAAATTGGAAAGGACCTAGACGTAGAAGAGTGGATGAAGCATTCAGTGTAGGGGACACAGCAGAGGTTTAAGGATGACCAGGGACTCTGCGGGGTTGGCAGAGAGTGGAGGGAGGGATTTGTATCATATTTCATGTGGGGATAACAATTCTTAAGCACATGTTTAAAACACACACATACACACACACACACATACACACACATCTCTACATAAACCATAGCAAAAGATCCAAAAGTTATACACAGTGAACCTGTAACAATAATTATCTCTAAATAAAAGTGAGGTAATGGGAGGAAGCAAAGGGACCTTTTTTACTCTATAAAATTGACTACAATATTTTATAGCAAGACTGGATTTGTATAAAAACTTGTACAATTTTTAAATGTTTAAGTAGGAAAATCCAGAAATAGACACAGACGCATACAAGAAAAGATGGGTATAGAGATTTAATCAATGACTGAGGGCACTAAACTTTCAAATAGAAAGATGAATACTTAATGCATTGTACTGGATTGAATTCTTGATGCATCAAATAGGTAAGAGGGAAAAACAAGAAAAAATATAATGAAAAACAATGAAAAGATTTAAAAATTAATCTCAATATGGAAAGGCCTTCTTAAGAAAGGCATCAGGCCAGGTGCCAGTGGCTAATGCCTATAATTCTAGCTATTCAGGAGGCTAAGATCTGAGGATTGAGGTTCAAAGCCAGCCCAGGAAGGAAAGTCTGTGAGACTGTTATCTCCAATTAATTATCAAAAAGCCAGAAATGGAGCTGTGGTTTAAAGATCACTAGTCTTGAGCAAAAAGCTCAGGGACAGTGACCAGGCCCTAAATTCAAGCCCAAAGACCAGAACATACACACACACACACACACACACACACACACACACACACACACACACACACACACACACACACACCCGAATACACACACACATACACACCCCAGAATGAAGAAGAAAGTCATGAAACCCATTAGGCTTACATAAAAAGATTTAACTACATATAGGGGCATATACATATTTTTTTGTTTGTGTGCTGGTCCTGGGGCTTGAACTCAGGGCCTAGGCACTGTCTCTGAGCTTCTTTTTGCTCAAGGCGAGCACTCTACCACTTGAGCCACACTACCACATCTGGCTTTTTTTGTTTATGTGATACTGAGGAATCAAACCTAGAGTTTCATGCATGCTAGGTAAGCATTGTACCACTAAGACATTCCCATTCTTAGCCCTACATATATTCTTTTTTTTTTTCTTTTGGGTCCGGTCGTGGGGCCTGAACTCTGGGTCTGGGCACTGTTCCTCAGCTCTTCAGCTCAAGGCTAGCACTCTACCACTTGAGCCACAGCACCACTTCTGGCTTTTCCTGTTTATGTGGTGCTGAGGAATCAAAACCAGGGCCTCATGAATGCAAGGCAAGCACTCTACCACTGAGCCCCTTGGATGGCAAAAACTATTGCCAGCAAAAACAAAAGGTAAATGGTAGGCTGGTAAAAACAACTATAATGCACATTTGAGACAAAGGAATACTTTCCTTAATATAGGTGTAGAACACTCAGTGAGAAAATATTTTCAGTGAGAAAATAGCCTGACACTTACTAGAAAAGGAATACAAATAACTTATGAACACATTGAATGATGTCCAATCAGACAATAAGATAAATGCAAATGAAGGGCACATGAAGAGGTAAGACTCATCCATAAGATTGACATAGGTCCAAAAATTTGATGGCAGGGTCCTGACAACATTCTCATACATTTGTTAGTAGCACAGCCTATTGGGGGTAGGGAGATTGTTAACATCTGTCAACATTACAAATACAAACATCCTTTAGCTCAAGGAGACTTGGTACTATGGGGGATTTATTCCACAATGAATTCACACCTGTACAATGATTTAGTACTAGGTCATCCAATGCTGTATGTAAAAGCAATAAATAGGAAACAATTCACATGTCCACCAATAAGGAAATGTACACTCACATAAATGGATGATAGGCATTACTAAAAAAAGGTATAGAGCTTCTTCATATACCCATGGTGTTCCATAGTAATTAGAACATTTAATTCTAACACTCATCCTGATTTCAAATTTGTTAAAATGTTCAAGAGAATGCTTAAAATTAATGGACTACATTCTCTAGACTTAAGAGAAAAAGTGAGTTTGGATAGTATGTGCATGTCCATGTGTGTATATGTGTGGGGAGGACAGGTCCTGAGGATTAATCCCAGGGCCCTGTGCATGCTAGGCAAGTGTTCTACCATGACATACCTCCTAGCCCAATTATGACTCTGTGTGGGTGTGGGTGTGCATGTGGGTGGCTGGGGGGGGGGGGGGGAGGGAATGCGTGTGTGTGTGTGTGTGTGTGTGTGTGTGCACCAAATGTGGAGCATGAACTTAGCTCTCATGTTCTTGCTCAGCTTTTTCTCTCACAGTTGGAGCTCTCTATTCCTTGAGCCATGCTCCAGTTCTGACATTTTGCTGCTTAACTGGAGATTTGTTTACCTGGACTTTTTTACCTGGGCTGGCTTTGAATGGTGATTCACAGATCTCAATCTCATAAATGGGATTAAAGGCATACACTACAACATTTACATTTTAAAGAGGGGAAAAACCAATATATTTTACACAAATACTTATATATGTCTCCTCTGGAGTGATATACTCTAGAGCATGAGAGAACTAGGAAGGCAAGGGATAAAGATAGGAGAGGGATGTCTAAACTGTTCTGGAATGAATCTAAATGTTTGTGCCTCATACCCTTTACGCCCCCATTGTGATGGAATTTGGAGGTGAGGCCTATGGGAGGTGCCTATGTTGAGAAGAGGTCACCAGGCAAGGCCCCCAAAATGGAACAAGACCCTCTACACACATGAACACAGGAAAGGCTATGTGCATATAGCAAGATAGTGGTTGTTCCTAAGCCTGGAAGAGGACTCTCAAAGACCCCAGACCTTGATGAAGGAATTTCAGTCTCCAGAACTCCTTATTGTTTAAGCCACTGGGTTTGAGGCGTTGGTACAGCAGCCTGAGCTGACACAAGCATACTCTTCAGGGTATTGGGACTGTGTCACCTACTGAAAAGCTACAAAATGTTTTGTTTGTTTTTTTTTAACTGTAACACACACACAGACACACACACACACACACACACACACACACACACAAATGTTCAACTCTTTAACCTTCATATTACTGAAAGGTAGATAAGTAAGTCCATTTTAGTCCATTTTTAATGTAGAAGCAGAAGCAGAACCCAAAAGATAAATTCCTTCATTTCAGTTAAAATCAAAAGAAACATATTGGAAGCTTCTAATCACTGTCCTTACTAGAAAGTAGAATTTGCTGTGCTCTAAGACTTGTTTGTATACTTTCCAGAACTATTTGGTTATTTCAAAAGTTACAAGGATGGTCCCATTTATAAGCTACCTCACAAAAGTCCAAGGAAAGCATTTAATGAGGGTCCAGGGGCTTTTTTTGTTTTTTGTTTTATAGATATTCATGAGTTTAAAATCATGTGTTCCAAGAAGCAGTTAGAGCATTCTGTATATCATTCTTAGTGGAAATAATCATAATCTTTTTCATAATATATTTCCTATTAGAAAAGTATGTGACTGACAATATTACAAGAGATTCACGATGTTTTGTAAGATAAAAAAGGGCATTTCAACATAGTATAGATGATTACATACTAACATGGTTCATCATATAGAATATGCTCAAAGTAATTAGGGACAGGAAGATTACTGATTATTTCAAGTTTTTTCTTTCAGCTTTCCTATATAACAATTTTGTCTAATAAAAAGAAACATCAGGGGCTGGGAAGGCAGCTCAGTGGTAGAGTGCTTGCCTTGCATGCATGAGGCCCTGGGTTCAATTCCTCAGCACCACATAAGCAGAAAAAAGCCAAAAGTGGTGCTGTGGCTCGAGTGGTAGAGTGCTAACCCTAAGCTGAAGAGCTGAGGGACAGTGCCCAGGCCCAGAGTTCAGGCACCATGACTGACAAAAAAAAAACAACAACAACCATGTTTCAAAAAAGAAACATCAGGGCTGGGAAGGTGGCTCAGTGGTAGAGCGCTTTGCCTTGCATGCATGAGGCCCTGGGTTTGATTCCTCAGCACCACATAAGCAAAAAGAAAAAAGCCGGAAGTGGTGCTGTGGCTCAAGTGGTAGAGTGCTAGCCTTGAGCTGAAGAGCTGAGGGACAGTGCCCAGGCCCAGAGTTCAGGCCCCACGACCGGACCCAAAAAAAAAAAAAGAAACATCATTGTCATATATAATTTCAGATAACCTGAAAATATATATTAATTTTTGTTAAAAGTTCACAGAGCAACATGTGTCAAAAATATTCCTTCATGCTGGGTGTAGGTCGCTCATTCATACCTGTAATAATTCCTCAAGAATCTGGAGCACCGAGGTTCAAAATCAGATTGAGCAGAAAAGTTCACTAGATACTATGGCTAAAATAACCAAAAAACAAGGCTGAAGGTGTGACTCCGTGGCACCCAAGCAAGCAAACCAAACAAGCTTCAAGGCTCTTTTAACCAGCATTTTGCAAGTCTCAGCCTCCTGAGGAGTTAGGATTACCAGTGAGTCATCAGTGCCTGGCTTTAAGTATACTCTAGGAAGGAAATTCTACACACAGACATTAAGACAAGACTTTATGGATTCCATGCCTGGATACCCACAATTCAATCAAACACCTTGGCTAATCTTAATTATGTAAAACCAAATAACTGAGTTTAAGGTATTTTTTGAACTACTTTTTTTTTTTTTTTGGTCAATGAGTAAGATTTCCTCTTTCCAAAAGCCAATATTATATTAACTTGAGAGTGCATGATATGGCATTAGGAAATTAATAGTTCTGATTAAGAACCTTTATGTTTTATCTTACTGATATCCAAGCACAAGGATTGGAATTTAAAGCTCAAAGCCAAGTATGCTCTATTGCCATGCCAATTAGTGATGAGCAGATATAAAATGTTGCTGCTCCAAGAGAAGAAATTGGGTAATAGTTCCCGTCATGGCTTCCAGTGGATTATGACCTAAACCTGGTAGACAAGTTTGGGCTGGTGTGCGTCTACTACTCAGAACCAAAGTCTTTTCAACTGTTTAAAAGTTAATCAGATTTAGGCAACTGTCCAAGCTCTTACCCGCTTTCTTCCTTCTTTCCTTCCTTCTTTTTAAGCATAGTGTTGTTATAAAAATATAACTTAACTCACTCTTGAGAACTCTTAAGACATATTTAAAATCTAAGAAGAAAATGAAATCATTCATAACTCTACCAGTCAGAGGATCCACATACATATATGTATAAGCTTTGAAAGTGAGGCCATGTTATTTATGGTGTTATAACTCTTTTTGCTCAGCAAGCTAGAGTTAGCAATCCTTCTGCAAAGTAGGGAGTGCTGTAGTTTAATCTCTATAGTAGACATTCCAATTGTTTTAATTTTTCCAGTATTTAATAATATAGTACCTATAACACTGAGATGGAAATCTTCATATTCTTATGCCTCCCTGATTATTTCCCAAGACTAAATTCCTAAAAGTGAAATCGTTAGCTGAAAGAGAATAAACACCTTGTAAATCCTCTGGTATGCACTGCCAACTCACCACCTTACATATTATTAATCTCCATGCATTGTTGTTTTAAAATGAGCTGAGGCTACAAAAGAATCATCTATGAATTCAAACAAATGACCTGTCTACACTGCTTATGAAAACACCACATTATCCACATATACTGGGCCCACGAGAACTGCCTGTATAAACAAGCCAGCACACACTGATTCACCAGAGGTGCAGTTTGCTGCACCTGGCTTGGAATTCTAGCTCATCAGTGACTGGATGGATGACCTAGGACAGCTCCAACTTGCGCAATTATCAACTGTGGGTCTCCATTTCATTAGGTTTTAGGAGGATCAACTATATGAACATCATGTAAAGAGTCTGGCACTGGGAAGTACTATACAGTAAAACAAGTGCAGGCTCATCAATAGGGATTTAAACCATGCCTCTCTTGCTAACTGAGCTCAGGCAAGTCACTGTAGGTGACTGTTATTTTCTCTTTCAGTAAAATAGTCATTTACCTGTTGAAAAGAGTGAAACCTTAAGACATGTTACATACACACACATACACACATCAAGGCATATAAAGCTCCTGGCATAGAATAGACACTTTACCTATTCTGAGTTTTTTTTCTTTTTCTTTCTTTCTTTCTTCTTCTTCTTTTTTTTGGTCAGTCATGAGGCTTGAACTCTGGACTAGGATACTATCCCTGCACTCTTCAGCTCAAGGCGAGCGCTGTACCACTTGAGCCACAGCACCACTTCCAGTTTTCTGGTGGTTAATTGGAGATAAGAGTCTCACAGACTTTTCTGCCAGAGCTGGCTTTGAACCGTGATCCTCAGATCTCAGCCTCCTGAGTAGCTAAGATTACAGGCATGAGCCACCGGTACCCAGCATCATTTTCTTTCTTTTTCTTCCTTCTTTCCTTCTTCTCTTTCTTCCTTCCTTCCTTCCTTTCTTTCCTTCTTTCTTTCTTTCTTTTTCTCTTCCTTTCGTCTTTCTTTCATGTACTACTACTTGAGCCACATATCTAATCCTTTTTTTTCTTGATTATTTATAAGGTAGGATCTCATTTTATGCCTGGACCAGTCTGGACTTTGATCCTCCTACTTGTGCCTCCCTGTGTCACTGAGAATGGTAAGTGCACATTACTGTGACCAGCCACTGTCTGTCAGACATATGCCACTGTAAGTAGACATTGGTTTAGATGAAACCTCTCAAACTTCTACGCTGGGGCTGGCCTTGAAACTGGATTCCCTGATCTCCACCTCCAAAGTAACTACAGATTTGAGTTAGCATGCATGCCTCTGATTTCTTTTTTCTTTCTTTTTTTTTTTTTTGGTCAGTCATGGGACCTGAATTCTGGGCCTGGGCGCTGTCCCTCAGCTCTTCAGCTCAACGCTAGCGCTCTACCACTTGAGCCATAGTGCCACTTCTGGCTTTTTCTGCTTGTGTGGTGCTGAGGAATCGAACCCAGGGGCTCATGCATGCAAGGCAAGCACTCTACCACTGAGCCACCTTCCCAGCCCTCCCCACCCCCCAATTTCTTTTTTAAAATGGATTTCACACTCACGGTGAGCCAGAAGACACAAGGATGTGATGAAGGCACACACACTGCTCTCCAGGAGCATACAACTGATGTATGTGCGTGCTTGCCAGAGTATGTGCTACATGCACAGCTGTAAGGACCTAGCTGTCTGGACTGTAGTTCCAAGGCTGAGGGAGCCACTTAAAGACTGGTTCTGAATTGGAGTCTAACCTGACAACATCTGGAGGCTGATGAGCACCACCTAGTCTTCAGCACCAGAACCTTCTAGAATCTTCCAGGACCCAGCACTTTGCCCTGGAACTATTCTGGCCATAAGTCACACCAGGAGCCATGCAGATAACTCCAGACATTCAACAAGTGACAGAGTGAGCCTAGTCTCCAGCACAGGGGTAGGGAAGCTCACTTTAGAGTGGCACTTTACTGTTAAGACACTTACCCTCATAGCCTCTAGTTTAGAACATCTTTTGGGGGGCCAGTCGTGGGACTTGAACTCAGAGCCTGAGTACTGCCCCTAAGCTCTTTTGCTCAAGGCTAGTATTCTACCACTTTGAACCACAGCACCACTTCTTCAGAAGAGTTAAAAGTTCTTAGCTGGGTATCCAAGATACTCAGGAGGCTGAGGATCTGAGGATTTCAGTTCAAAACCAGCCCCAGCAGGAATGTCCATGAGACTCTCATCTCCAATTAACCACCAGAAAACAGGAAGTAGCATTGTGGCTCAAGTGGTAGAGCATTCATCTTGAGCTGAAGAGCTCAGGGACAGTGCCCAGGCCCATAGTTCAAGACCCACAACTGACCAAAAAAAAAAAAAGGAGAGTTAAAAGTTTTTGACTACATCAAAATGACACGAGTTAGCTGAACAGCAGCCAAACAGGGATTAAATGGCCAATATAGCTTGCAGATGGCAGGATAAACTGATAAACCCAAACCAGCCAGTGAAATGGGGGCAGGGAGAATGAGGAAGACAGGACAGAAAATGAGAAAATAAAGTTGAGACTGTCATCTTTGGCATCACAACCTAACAGAAAACCAAAAGGAGGCCCTCCAATCAGAAAATCAATCAATTCTCCCAATTTATCCCAAGGCCAACCTCTGCACTAAGAAGACAGCCAAGATGGGAGAGATGGGCTGAAAGGCTGTCTTCTCCTGGCAGGTCTATGCCAGAAGCCTTTTCTCTGCTATTATTTGTTTTCTCTAATAAATTTTTCTATCATCTTTATTTATCTCTATGCCTTGTCTGAATTATTCTCTTGCCAGACACAAGGACTGAGGTTAAACTTTCTGTTAACATATTTGGTGCAAGGGTCAGGAAGTTAGGGATTAATTATGTCTTTTTTCTGACTTGGATTCATTGAAAGGTTACAAAAGGACCAGCAGTCAAGACTTTTTCCCATGAGACTTTTCTTCTGTCTGCTACAACATTTCATAAAAGCTTCAAAGGAAAAAATGAGAATGTTCTGGTTCAACAACAGTTTCCCACATACAGGTACTTGTATTAGTGATTTTTATTTTGTGGGAAACAAAGGTACTGGCCAGCAAAGATACTCCCAGAAACAACAAGGTGGAGAGCTCTGCAAGGACATGGATTCTAGGCGCTTCTTTGGGGAACAGCATTGGAGAAGTCTCTGAGGCCCTATCTCTATTGTTGTTTTGTTGTTGTTGTTTTTTAAAGTGGGAGCAGAATCAAAACTCACCAGGGAGGTTGATTAAATTTCCCATTTAAAATGGTTCTGAAGATGTAAACTTGGTAAGGAAGAAAAGTGAGTAAATTTAGCTTGTCCTCCAATAAAAAGATGCAAGGCCAGGTGTGTAGACACATAACTGTAATCTCAGCACTGAGGAAGTTAAGGTAGGAAGATTTAAGACCAGCCTGGGCCTGGAGACCAAGTCTAAAATAACATAAACAAACAAAAACAAGACAAAACAAAAAAAAAAACAGACATAGGATTCAATCTGGATTTAAATGAATAAAAGTGTCAAGGCAGTGAGTAAATGGACTAAGTCCAGCCAATTATTTAAGGAAGAAACTTCAACACAATCACAGCTGTAACTGTCCACCAAAATACCCTACAGAAGAAGTCAGGAGACCCAGGTCCCAAGTCTTAAAATTCTAGAAGCATGACCAGGAAAAGCCAGGGGGTCAATGAAATTATACCAACATGCGTTACAGAAGGAAGTTCATTAAAATGGCAAGGAAGGACAGGTAGTAGCTGAAAGGGTCTGGAGACTGAAAATACATCAGGGTCACCGAGTGCTAACTTAGGGGTTAAAGACTTAAAACAATTTTTTTTTCTACTTGTGATTTGTCCATACCATCCAGAAAAGTGTTGTAGCTTCGGCTATCCACAAAATACGTACTTCCATGCTATACTTTTCTTCCGTTTGAGAGCCATGTCCTGAGATTTATGCCTGCCTTGCAAGGCAAGACACGCATCTCTTTGCAAAACGTAAGCCCCAAACTCCTAGAGTAATGACAAAACAAATACAAAACCAAAAGAACAAACAAGAGAAGCATGGCCGAGAGGAAAACCCAGGAAATCCGTTCCAGCAAGCCTCCATTCTGTTGGCCTGACGCAGAGCTGAGGATCGGGGCTGGGGAGTGAGTACCCCTAGTACCTGACAGGGAGGAGCTGGGTCGTCCCCACGATTTACGCCCGATACCCAGTGTCATTAGGGCTCTGACTCCGAAGCTCCAACGCCCCCGTCCCTGCCCGCCGCCCGCAGATGACCTCAGGGGGCTCTCAGGGAGCACAGGGACGGGGCACCCCTAAAGATGACCGCGGGGAGGGGGGGGATGGGAGGGCGAGGCGAGCGGCGGCGACCGTGCCGACCGGAAACCACTCCAAAGTTGGGCGCTGACGGCGCGGGGGAGGCGCCCGAGCGAGCGCCCCAGGCCGCGGCCGGCGCGGGGGGACACAGCCTGCACCCCACACCTCGAGGCCCGGGATCTGCGCCCGGCCCGGGGGGACCGCCGCCCTACCTTCTCCTCGCCGTCGTAGATGCGCACCCCGCGCTGCTGGATCACCAGGGTCTCGTTGATCTCCAGGAGACCGCTGGTCCACACGAAGCGGTCCATGGCCGCCGCCGGCCGGCCTCCGCCGCTCTCCCGCGCCGGCGCTCCCGGGCCGCGAGCCGCGCGCTAGGCAGCCTGCGGCGCCCCCTGGCGGCGGGCGGGACAAAGGCCGGAACGGAGCAAGGAGGGAGGCGGGGAGGTGGGGGGGGGGGGGGGAGAAGGGAGGAGGGTGGAGGGAGGAGGAAGGTTGGAAGCCCCAGGTCCTGCGCACCCTGGGGAGTAGGCGAGGCTTGGAGGGGGGGAGTAAAGGGCGTACAAGGAACGCCCCTGGCCCACATATGGCCTTTCAGAACCTTGGCGGGGCTGAGGACCCATCCCAAACTCAAAGAAAGTGGGCGTAAGCGTGGGCATCCCTATGATACTTGAAAGGCATCAAATCTGACAGTTTCCTTGTCATTCGGTGTCCAGCACATGGCCACCGTCATTAAAGGCTGCAAAGAGTAGCCATCATTTTTTTTTTGACAGGAATTGATTTTTGACACCTGTAGTCAGCATGGTAGGTAGTACCTTAAACTCATCTGTTTTCTTTCTTAAGATTATTTATTTTTGCTGGTCGTGGAGGTTGGAACTCTAGGCCTGGGCGCTGCCTCTCAACTCTTCAGCTCAAGCCTAGCGCCCTACTACTTGAGCAACGGTGCCACTTCCGGCTTACAGCTTTTTCCTGCTTATGTGTTGCTGAGGAATTGAACCCAGGCCCTCATGCATGCAAGGCAAGTACTCTACCTCTGAGCCACTTTCCCAGCCCTCTTAAGATTATTTTTTTCTTCAATTTAATAGGCTGTGATAAATATATGGTACATCATGTGTGTTATATTGATACCTCGTATCAATTATACGTGATTTTGAAGCCAGATAGCCAGGGGGAAGTGATGTATGGTCAGCTTCCAGCAAATATAGTAGATATTCCTTCATGTATTTCCCTTAAGATTAAGGGAACAAAAGTCATTTTAGGGGAAAATGAAACAGGATAACTTAAGGAAACTGAGGCCTGGTGAAGGCAATTCAGAAATATGGTATTTAGAAACTAAGAAATCTAGAAAGAAAGAAAGGAAGGAAGGAAGGAAAGAAAGAAAAGAAAAGAGAAAAGAAAAAAAACACTTAGAAATGCTATCTTTTGTTTCAGAGAAAGACAACAGGGGAAGGATGCATTTCTCACCCAAGGATTAACAATTGTCTGACAGGGTGCCCAAAATGCAGATAGCAGGACACCTCCTAGCTCAAAGAGAAGGATCTGTGTAATATCTGAGTTACTGTTCAATACTGAGTTACTGACAGCTTGGTAAACTTGAGTGAGGGAAAGTTGGGTTTTTGTGTTGTTTCGGTTTTTTTGCTTTTTAGCAAGGATGGATAAGGGACAAAGGCTGTCAGCCTTTATCTGGAGTTTTTCTTTACC
Source organism: Dipodomys spectabilis (assembly GCF_019054845.1). NCBI lineage: Eukaryota > Metazoa > Chordata > Mammalia > Rodentia > Heteromyidae > Dipodomys > Dipodomys spectabilis. The sequence continues at coordinate 45,259,212 of NW_024870772.1, read as the reverse complement.
AACAGGTTTTTGCCCTTAATCAAAAACTTCGTTCTGTTTTCTGATTTCACATTTTTATTCCCATGCATATTTCTTTTCCCAGGGAAAAGGCGGTTCAGGGAAGAGAGTAAAATTCCAACAGCAGGAGGGACTGAGGCCAGTCAATAGGAGGAAGTTTCTGCCAGTGAATAGTAACTCAGGTATTACAATCTGCTTTATGACAAGATGCTTTTTTTTTTTTTTTTGGTAGAGGGTCTTGAACTCTAGGCCTGGGAGCTGTCCCTGAGATCTTCAGCTCAAGATGAGTGCTTTACCATTTGAGCGACAACATTACTTTCAGTTTTCTGGTGGTTAAGTGGAGATTAGAGTCTCAAGGACTTTCCTACCCAGCTAGCTTTGAACTGCAATTCTCAGATCTCAGCCTCCTAAATATCTAGGATTGAATACAGGCATGAGCCTCCAGCACCCCGCTAGCAAGATGCATTCTTCTTCTTTTTTGAAAAGAGTAATCAACTGTAGTCTTTTCCAGTGGATCAAATATTCATATCTAAAGGGGATATTTTTATATATGTTTTTATTGTAAAAATACTGTACAGAGGGGTTACAGTTACATGAGTAAGGTAATGAGTACATTTCCTATCAAGCATTGTTACCTCCTCCTTTGTTTTTCCCCTACCATCCCTTCCCTCCTCACCTCCCCAACTCCTCCCCCCCCCCCCCCAGTTTTAAAGTTTGTTTGCAACATAGTGTCTTGTACAGCTCATTGTTACAATGGATAAACCTATACCTTATGGAATTCTATGCTTCCATCCGAACAAATGACATTGCCCCATTTGTTAGGAAATGGAAAGACTTAGAAAAAATTATATTAAGTGAAATAAGCCAGGCCCAAAGAAACATAAATCCCATGGTTTCCCTTATTTGCACTAACTAGTAAATGTCTAGGACAAGCAGAAAAGGTCAAAAGCTATGTACATATGACCAAATAAGATGATGTTAAGCAAAATGAATCCCAAGATAGAGACACAAGTGGTTTTTTTCTTTTTTGCTGTTAACGTATTTATAATGTATTATGTGATTTTTGTTTCTTTTGTATGTTCTTTCCCCATGGTATAACCCTTGCTTTCACTGTCTTTGATTCTGGTGCCCTGCATCTTGTATATACATTTTTCTAATTTGGGGAGGAGAAGGGAAATAACAAAATGCAAGATGCATTCTTACCTGGAAACTCAGAGAATAACAAAGCAAAGCAAAGACAAAGCACTTCTTTTACCAGGCACCATTGGCTCACACCTGTAATCATAGCTACTCAGAAGGCTGAGATTTGAGGATCATGGTTCAGGCCAGCCCAGGCAGGAAAGTCCTTAACACTCTCATCTCTAATTAACCACCAGAAAACTGGAAGTGACACTATGGCTTAAGTGATAGAACACTCACCTTGAGCTGTAGAGCTCAGGGACAGCACCCATGACCAAAAAAAAAAAAAAAAAGCACTTAACATAACTTGAAGCCAGACCCCCTTTACCTTATAAATACCCCAGCTGCCCAAGGAGCTGTGTGTCTCTCTGGGTATCTCCTTATGTGCATATTTGTCTGTCTCTCTTTCTGTGTGTGTGTGTGTGTGTCGGTGTGTGTGTCTGTGTGTGTGTCTGTGTCTGTGTCTGTGTCTGTGTTTCTATGTCCCTATGAGAGCATCCACACTCTGCCCTTCTGTTTGTCTGCTTTTGTGTCTGTCTGCTTGCCTGCTTGTTTACTTACTCAAAAAAAAAACTCTGCCAATTTTCTTACCATTGTGACTTATCCAGAAATTCTTATTCTGTCATCAAAGTCAAAGACCCTAAGTGAAGAGTTCCTATACTTAAAGGGAAGCTTCACTAAACCTCACCTCCATCCAGTGACAATTTCAATATTGAACTCATATTTTATCATGTTCATTTACTTGTTATAACTAATATAAATATAAGTGTAATATTTGTACTTAATATGAATTTGCTGTAGAGAATATGTCAATAGAGATCTATAATTACCTATTGACTGGCCTATGCAAACTGTCCAAGGCTGCTGGCCCTTTCATTTCATTTATATATTTTTCATCATAAATGGACAACCTATGTTTGTCCTACAACTAACATAGTTTTCCTTTAGGGTTATCTTGTTAGAGCATACTACACACTGGGGACTTATTTTACCAGTTCATGCCCAGATTTTTATTGGTTGAAATGGGCTCTGATAACATTTTGCCCAGGCCAGCCTTGAACTATAACCCTCGCAATATCTACCTCCTCAGTTGCTAGGATTACAGGTGAGTCACCTGCCCCCCATCCTCATTCTGGGGATCAAATCCAGAGCCTTGCACATTCTCAACAAGCATTGCCTTCTGTCTTCAGTAAGCTGTTTCTTAAGTGTCTTAGGATAGCTTTGGCACATATGTATCTGTGTGAGATACCCTGTATTAAGGTATATCAGCCTATTAGAATCTCACTTGGCAGGATCTCCCCAGGATCCTAGAAATAATTGAGTCAATAAATTGAGAACCTCTGAGGCCTCTGGGTTCTCAGTCTACTCATTCATTTGACAAGTATTCAGAAACCTTATTGAGTACCTATGATGGGTCTAAGTATTCCACTCCTTCTCTTCTGCCAATAAGAGAAACATTCTCCCCCCCCCCCCCTTAAGTTCTACAGGGCTGGCACTAAGGCAAAGAGACTGAGGCATGATTGTTGGCTGCTTCTCCCAATGTTGGCAATGTTATCCTAAAACTTGATTGTTTTATCAAATAAAAAGGAACCCTCCCCCAAAGATCCCCAAACCAGTTCTTATTAACAAGATCTCTTTAGAAGCCTCCTGTAATCCTAGCTATTCAGGAGGCTGAGACAGTTTGAAGCCAGCCTGAGCAGAGAAGTCTTCCATACTCCGTTTCTAATTACTCAGCAAAAAAGCTAAGCTAGAGGCATGACTCAAGGGTAGAGCACCAGCCTTGAGTGGACAAAGCCAAGTGAGAGTATAAGCACAAGTCCATGAGTTCAAGCCCAGGTACTGTCTGGGGGGAGGGGGGGAGTAGAAAAAGTGAGAAAAACTGGCTGCAATGAGTGCTAGCTGTGGAGGCCTTCACACTCAGCAGGAGAAGGCAAAAAAAAAAAAAAAAATCTTCCTGCTTCACTCCCTCATTTCAAACTAGATGGGAGGGAGGTCCAATGCAGGCTAACTGTAAATTCCAAGCTTCAGACCAGAAAGACATATTCTCCACACCTGCCCCTAAAACCTCCTGGCTCTGAATTATGTAATTACATATTGTAGACTAGATATTTGTATGGGTTTTAGTTAGCTAGGTGATATCTTGGGATAAATAGGACTGAATGATTGTGGTAGCACACACTTAAATGTATAAACACACAAAATACCTAATAAGCCCTTCATCGTCCCAGGAGAATGAAAGGCAACCTTGTGGGGAGGAAGAGCTATCCTCATTTATTCCCTTCTCTTCTCTGTGTTTGCATCTGATACTTATGTAGCATAAAGGCAAGGGAAGGGCCAAATATGGTGGTGCACACCTGTAATCTCAGTGCTGTGTAAGCCAGAGTGTGAGGCCAGCCCAAGATAGAGCAAGGTCCTTTCTGGAGAAAGAGGTAGGGTAATACATGAGAAAGTAGGTTTCAATTTCAGTGCAAACGTGGACATACAAGCTGGTGGCCTCTCAAGCCTACTGAAATGAGGTTGGCGACAGGTTTCAGAGTTACGAAGCTCAGAATCCAGTGATATTTGCGAATTAAGTGTTCTTGTCGCGGGAATCCAGCGCTCTCTCCTCTTCAATGCTGTTTATTCAGATCAACCCAGATGCCGAGACGGCGGGGAGATTTATCAAGCCCCGCCTCCGTGGCGCGTGGAGGGTAAACAGCATTCTTTTCCCTGAGTTTGAAACCTGCAGACACAGCCCTAACTGAAACCCCGCAGGCTCCAGCCCCGCCCCTCCCAACTGCAGAGCAAGCCCGCCCCTCGATTCCCATTGGCGCGTTTAATTCACGCCGGCACCAATGGGCGGTGGTGGCGGCGCTGTCAAAAGGCAGAGCCCGCGGCCAGTGCAGAGTGAGGCTGCGGCGGCCGGACGTGGCGCGTGAGAAGCGCTTCGGGTCGAGGGCGACGCATCCGTGGACTTCAGGCTGCAATGACTACCCCGACGGTACCCCGGAACCTGCAGCTGCCCGCTACTCAGAGAGCCCAGTCTGCGTTCCGAGGTGAGCAGCGGTGGCGGGCGCAGCGGGCGGGCCGGCGGGGTTGAGGGAACGCGGCCTTGAGTCGGCTGACACCCTCCTCCCTCGCCCCCTCCACTCCGTCACCTCGCCCCCGCCCCCGTCCCGCGTTCCTGACACGTGCGGCGCGGCGTGTGCGAACCACGGAGCGCGGTGGGGATGGTGGTGTGCCGGTTCAGTGACTGCTGTGGCGCTGCCGCAGAGACGGGTCTACTGAGAAAGGAGATCCGTTTACCGAAGGCGTTTGCGTGGCTCCCGCCCGCCAGCCCCGTTGTGTGGGCCGGGGTCCGCGGAGGCGGGGCTGCGAGCGCCCGGACCCACTGCGCCTGCGCAGAGCCCCGAGGCCGCCGGGTTCCCACGTGAATTTCAGGCGGCCAGAAGGGCGCGGCGGGGCAGGGGGCGTTGCCTAATCGGACGTTTTCAGTGGGGGGGGAAATATTTTTGTCTTGACTTTCTGAAAACCTATAACCAGATGGTTTACAGCAATATTAAGGTTGTTCTTTACCTGAAAAACAAAGATTCTCACTGTTCGTGTAATAACATTACAATAATTATATTCGCATACTCCCCACCGGGGGAGATACTGCCCCTCTAATAAACCTTATAATAATCTTTCTCCTGTGCCTGCCTCCGCGTGGTCCCCAGAGATGGCCCAGAAGGATCCTAACACTAACCCAACCCAGTTAGAACTAAAAGAGTAGTATCTAATCTCTACCATTGATTTTCTTAAAATCTTGGCTTTCCCTAGCTGTATGTTGAAATGATGTTCTCCAGATTTTTTCACATGCAATGGATAGTGTGATTCTTTATGTGTTTGTGACAGGACCAAGGCTTGAACTCTGCATCCCTCTCCCTCTCCTCCTATATCATCCCACCTCCTTCTGCCCTTCTCTCTCTCTCTCTCTTTCTTTCTTCCTTCCTTCCTTCCTTCTTTCTTTCTTTCTTTCTTTCTCTCTCTCGTGTTCTCTTTCTCTTTCACGCACACACACACACACACACAATTTTTCATCCAGTGGCTCCTGTCTTAAACTTGAGCCAGGCATCCAGTTCCTTTTTGCTGATTAACTGGAAATAACAATTACATGGATTTGTTTGCCAGTGAAGGCTCCCAGCTAGGTTCTGAGGGTTGGGCCTCCTGAGTGGCTAGGATTACAGATGGAGCTATCAGGCCTGAAAATATCATTATGTCATGAGTAGTCTCAGGAACTTTTTATGGGATGATTTCTTTTTCTTTTCTTTTTTTCTTTTTTTTTTTTTGTCGTCATGGTGTTTGAACTCTGGGCGTAGGCACTATCCCTGCACGCTTCAGCTCAAGGCCAGTGCTTTACCACTTGAGCCATAGTGGTACTTCCAGTTTTCTAGTAGTTTATTGGAGATAAGAGTCTCATGGACTTTTCCTGTCCAGGCTGACTCTGAACTGTGATCCTCAGATTTCAGCCTCCTGAGTAGCTAGGATTACAGGTGTGAGCCACTGGGGGCCCAGCCTATTATGGGATGATTTCTCGAAGGCAATACTGAACTGGAAAAATCCCTATTCTATAGAAGAAGAAAAATTTTGAAGTGAAATCATTTAGTCAGCCATGTTTATTTGCTATCATTTGATGTTTTAACTAATGTTAACTTCTTGTTCTTTCCTTTTATTAGAGCAAAGAAGACAAAAACTTGCAGAACATTTGTTAAGACGGAAAACAATGTTTTCATACAAACAGGAAAATAAGACATCCAGGTAAGGTCAAGTTAATTCAGTCCAGGAAGATTATATTTGAGCAGGGCACAGGTAGATGGTTCATGCCTATAATCTTAGCTATGCAGAAGGCTGAAATCTGAGAATCAACATTCAAAGCCGGCCCAGGCAGCAAAGTCCATGTGATTCCTACCTCCAATTAACTAGCAAAAAACTGAAGTAGAATTGTGGTTCAAATGAGAAAGAGTATTAGTCTTGAACAAAAAAGCTGAGAGGCAGCATCCAAACCCTGAGTTCATTCATATACACACACACAAAATTAGAGCTCTCCAATAAAAACAATGCATTCTACATCTGTAGTTGTCAAATTTTTCTGTTACTGCATTTAAGAAGTTTTTAAAAGATAAAAATAAATTTTTACAACATTTTATTTAACACAGTTGTATTCCTGATGTTGATATGTGATATGAAAAGGTAATAAGAAAGGATGAGATGTAGCTCAGTGGTAGCCTGTTTGCCTATCTTGGGAAAGCTCTGGGTTTAATCTTCAGCAACATATACACATGTACACAGATTTAAGATACTTTACATCTTTTTTGGTGCAAAGTCTTCCAAATCTGGTGTATCATACTTTCAGCATATCATTTTGTGCTAGTTATATATGTTAGTAGCTACTTTCTCGAATGATCATAATTTCTATGCAAATTCACACCCTTTAGAGAATTAATTTTGATGGAATATGTGTATATATGCTGAGATCTTGTAGTGTAAGCTATATTGTACAGGTCAGCCTCTTTTTAGAAACTTAAAATCCTTCTGCTCCTAGTACTGGGATAATATATGCTACTACACCCTGCTAAAAGTCACTCTTTCTAGAATTTATTAAGGCATTTGGTTTAGTTTGGTTTGGTTTGGTTTGGTTTGGGAGGTTATTTTTGGTACTATGGATTGAACCAGAACCTCCTGTATGCCAACTACACATACTAACCTCTACTCCCAGAATCTTATCAGGGCTTTTACTCAGTGTACGAAGTGAGTTTTTATTTAGAGAGGGCAGGTGGCCCTCCCAGATACTTTAAGAGATTTGGAGGCTATTATTAATTTTGTTTTTTATTTTTATTTTTATTTTTTGTTCAGCTTTCTATAGAAATACTTTTGTATTATTTTATTAAGTGGCTATGAGAAAAACACAAATATCACAAAAGTATATGAAGTGGAAAGTCAGAAGTTCCCTTGACTCTGGATTTTGCCACTGAACACATTGTTTCAGTTTCTTTTGCATCCTAAGAGTGGTCAGCAATTATTATTTAAAATGTTCTATGAATTTAAAATGACTTATGGAATTGTAACGCTCCTGTATAACTCCTTAATAATAACAATAAAATTATATTAAATAAAACTATGATCAAAACTCCCATTTTCTCCATTTGTCCAGAACTTTGAATAAAAATGGTGAATGTGAATGCTTTAATACTTTTCCAGAAAAAAAAAGTATAATACAAGCCATGACAAAATCTTGCCCTTTCTCCAGTCTGACTGAACAAATAGAATGTGAAAGGCAATATAAATAACATTAGTGAAATGCATAAAATTATATTCCTTCAAAATCTTTTAATAAATTAATATAACTATAGCAATTGAAACATATTTTGAGGATAATAGTCACATTCTAGTTGTTACCAATGAAAAGTTTTGTTAAAAGTAACATTTCATCAATTCTAATGTATAATTTTTTTCTTCACATTTTAACATAATTGCTGAACTTGGGACTCTGATTTAGAATCAGTGGCTTGTCTAATTGATATTTTTCCCCTCATAATTTAACACAAAATTATTGTACTCACCTGTTAAAAGATCATCATGGCCTGTAGCTGCAAAAAGGAGTTTAGGATAACATAATCTATGGGAGGTGGTATTAAGATTTAAGAGAATGTGTTTAATTTTCTCAGCCATCTTGTTTGTACTACTAAATCACACTAATAATTAAAGCTCTAAATCTCAAGTCCTACTACATTTGCTTAGCATGCAGTCTGCCTTGAGTTGATCCTTAGCCTAACATAGACAAACATACACAAATTTAAAGGTTTAAAAACTGAATACAGAAAGCTTAGAAGGGAAGAATGCTCCCAGTCTCTGTTGCAGACCTGGGTGAACCTGCAGTATTTTCTTTCTGTGATCAGGCTCCATGTGGCCTATGCTGCTTGCCTGACTCTAAGAGGATTGTAACAATGAACTGAGGCCAGGGGAACATGAGGAAGGAGGGACAAAAAGCAAGTCCCTAGGCTGGAGGGAGGTTTAGAGAGGCCCTGGTACTGTAACTGTGGTCCCTGACTGCTGCTGATGACATGACCACTGAACTGAGTTCTAGAAACTGACATGTTGGAGAGTACTGAGAACAGAGTGAAGCCAGGTGAAATAAAGGAAATTAGTTGTTATACACCCCCTCCTAACCTTCTTAGTACAGGACCAATGTATTTTTAATTCATTTTTTAGTTCTACAGGTCAGAGAGTGATGACACCTGAGGACCGCATTCAAGAAGAAACAAAAGTTCTGAAACTTAAAGCAAAAATGGTAAGATAGGGACATTGTACTCATTAACTTGCACTTTCTCCTCTTTCCCTTTCATATATTCTTTCTGAAAGAAATGAGTTCTCAAATACTGATTTGTATTAAATGACTCTCTTAGGATGACAAAGAAAATATCAAAAGAATTACAGAGGACAAACATAACCCAGTGGAGAAACATTGTGTTGCTCTAAAACCACCCAATGAATTAACAAATTCAACTACAACAATTGAAACACATAATTTTGAGGATGATAATCAAAAGTTGTTACCAATTAAAGATAATTCCCTAAGTCAAACTATGACATTAAGCCAAGCATTTCACTTTAAACACAGTAATAAAAACAAACAAGTGGCTGCAGACAAACCAAAGCAAGATGCTAGCATGCCCAAGAAACCTGTACTTGGATGTTATCGTGGCCAAATTGTTCAGTCTAAGATTAATTCATTTAGAAAACCTCTTCAAGTCAAAGATGAGAGTTCTGCAACAACAAAGAAACTTTCATCCACTTTCTCTAGAGCCACAAGGCCTGAACCTGTAAACACCAGCAATGTAACAGTGAGAAGTGATAAAGTCTCCAATAAGACTACTACCACTCAATCTCTGAACACTAAATCTGTGAGCACTAAATCTCTGAATACACAACTTGTGCGACCTCTTATTAGAAATCTCCAAAGTAACACCCAGGACAGTGTGAAACAAGGCATCAGCAGAACCTCTACCAGTGTTACAATTCGAAAAGGGCCTCCTAAAAAAGAATCACTACAGTCAAAACCAGTTCTATCTTCTGTAAAAACAAGCTCTTCTCAGGACATAAAAAGAAGTAAGGCACTAACAAGAAACACAGCATCAGAAAATGTAGCCAGACCTGCTCCATCTTTCAATACCAAGCTAATAGAAAAGTCAAAAACCATTGACCAGCGCAGGCATACTCTAGCAAAGGCAACTGTTGATAGATCCGCTCTGCCCAAAGAAACTGCAGAAGAAAGAAAGTGAGTACATGGAATTTGTTTCATTTTTAGGGGGGCTTAATTTTTAATTAAGTACCATTTGTGGATATGGCATGTATTTTCCTTGAGTGCATTAGATTTTTTTTTTTTTTTGGGTCAGTCGAGGGGCTTGAACTCTGGGCCTGGGCGCTGCCCCTCAGCTCTTCAGCTGTAGACTAGCGCTCTACCACTTGAGCCTCATCCCCACTTCTGGCTTTTTCTGCTTATGTGGTGCTGAGGAATCGAACCCAGGGCCTCATGCATGCAAGGCAAGCAATGTACCACTGAGCCACCTTCCCAGCCCCTGCATTAGGTTCTTTAATGTGTTCTTTTCTGACATAAACAAGTCATATATATGTCCTGGGACAATATGGCTTGAAAATGACTATGCTTCATGTAGTTGAGTACTTGCTTCAGTAATCTGTTTAAACTGTTTAATAATAATTAGGAAATATAATTTGCTCATTTAAATATGCATTCTTGGAACCCTTGAACATATGATTGATCTTGCTAAGTATACGATTACTAGTTTAGAACTATTTATGAGATTCAAATTATTTTAAACTTTCTCAATTTGGTAGTTTTAACATCAATATCAAAGTAATTAATGGTTATCTACTGCTTCTGACTGTAGAGCTCGTCTGAGTGAGTGGAGAGCCAGCAAAGGAAAAGTGCTGAAAAGGCCTCCTAACTCAATTACCAAGCTTGAGCCTGAAGGACAAAAGGAAAAACTAGTTGGATCTTTTTGGACTACAATGGCAGAAGAAGATGAACAGAGATTATTTACTGAAAAAGTAAACAAAACATTTTCTGAATGCTTGAACCTGATTAATAAGGTAGAGTTTTTATTTTATAATTGTATAGCCAATTTATGGTCTTACAAATTATCTTCATAAACATATTGTCTTGTCAAATTATATTGTCATGGTTTTGGCCAATTAATATCATTGATATGTTGATTTAATATTGCTACATTATCAGCCTTTAGTTTGTTTTGCACTGTTTCCATAAATAGCAAAAAGTTAATAGGGTTTATTTCTCTAAGATATTAATGTCCAGTAAACTGGAGTAACATTTCCTTTCTCTTCAAATATTTCTGTTTCTTGCATTTGTTAAACATATTCACAAGTTATTTTCTATACTCAAATATTTGCTAAAGTCTAGCAACAAGTTTTTATTAAAAATCATTATTATTCCTCGCTACTCAGGATGCTAAGATCTTATAATTGAGGTTTGAAGCCAGCCCAGCCAGAAAAGTCTGTGAGACTCTTACTTACAGTTAAAGAGCAAAAAGCCAGAAATGGAGATGTGGATATGTGGCACAAGAGATAGAGTGCCAGCCCTGAATGAAAAAGCCAAGCTAGAGCAACAGTCCCTGAATTCAAGCCCCAGCACTGGTACACAAAAAAATTTAGCTAAGTATTTATAGCTCTAACTAGCCTATAATCCTAGCTACCTAACATCTGGAAGCTTGCGGTTCAAAGCCAGTCCTGGAAGAAAAGTCTAGACTCCCTCTCTAAAATGACCAGAAAAAAGCCAGGCTGAAGATGTAAAAGTGGTAGAGAGCCAGCTGAGCAAGTAAGCTAAGTGTGTGTGAGGCCCTGAGTTCAAATCCTCAGAACTATCCCTTATCTGAAAAAAAAAAATTACTACATGAATCATTAGCACAGATTCAAGTCCGCAAAAATATTCTCAAACAAAATCCCATTAATTTAAACCAATATTATTCTTGGTCTTGAATTTATGACTGAATTTTGTTATTTAGACACAAATCCTCTGTATTGTCAACTCCAGAATATTTTATTTTATTTTTTGTTTACTCTCTAATCTTGTTTCGGATACCCACAATGTCTAAGGTCCAAAGCAAGACTAAGTAGGATATGATTTCAAATCTTACTCTACTCTTTAGGATCATCTTTTACTCTTTTGTGCTTCAGAGCACTAATGAAAGTTACAAGCAAGAAAACCCTGATTGTATTTTTATTTTTATCTAGTTAAGCTTTTTTGTTTTTATAAATTGGAACTTGTAAGCTGGGCACTGGTGGCTCATAGCTGCAATCCAGGCTATTCAGGAGGCTGAGATCTGAGGGTCGCGGTTCAAAGCCAGCCCAGGCACAAAAGTCTGTGAGACTCTTATCTTCAATAAACTACCAGAAAACCAGAAGTGGCACTGTGGTTCAAGTGGTAAAGTGCTAGCCCTGAGCTGAAGAGCTGAGGGACAGCACCCAGGCCCAGAGTTCAAGCCCCATGACTGACAAAAAAAAAAAAAGGAACTTGTCCATATTGATCTTTAACTGTGTATAACTCTTACATAAACCACTACAGATTCACTTTAACAAAATAGTAAAACCTAACAAAGACAGTTAAATGGGGAAACTTTTAGGCTATTCTCACTCACAAACATTTAATAGTTACCAAACAGAATCCCACAATCAATACAAAGATTGAAACTAAGAAAAGTGTTAGTTAATTTTTATTAACATGTATCTCAACTAATACTTCAGTTTTGCTGCCACATTCTTGTGTGTATGCTTCTTTTTAGTTATCAAGAATAAGTTTGGAATTAGAAGGATTATAGTGAATGTTTTTATGAATAATTTCCTAATGACTTTCTGTCTTTTGTCACTCTTTGATACTGCTTATAACACCACTATTGATTGTTCTTATTTAGAATATACTACATACTTTACTTCTTGCTATTTTAGGGATATCCGAAAGAAGAAATAATGGTCACACTGAATGACCTGATTAAAAATATTCCAGATGCCAAGACACTTGTTAAATATTGGATATGTCTTGTACGTATTGAACCAATCACAAGTCCTATTGAAAATATTATCTCAATTTATGAGAAGGCCATTCTGGCAGGAGCTCAGGTGAGATCGAAATTTATTGACCTTTATTTTTACAGTATAAACAATTCAGAATTATTTTATAACATATATCCCTTGACAATATTGTGGTCAGGTACTTATTTAGTAGTAATGGATGTTAAAGGCCTTATGGAAGCCAAGTGTATAGCTCAGTAGTAGAGCCTGGAGGCTCTGGGTTCAATCTCTAGCACCAAAAATAAATGAAAGCCATAGAATTGCATTGTACATATTGTATTTTAGTCTTCTACATTTTTCACTTATTTACTAGAAATATTCAAACCTTACAAAACAGATATAAGTGGAAATGTCAATTTAATAAATTTTCTATGATAGGTATTTTAGTAAAAAACATCATTTTATTCATTGTCCAGCTGAAAAATTTACTGGGAGACTGAATTTTAAATAAACTAACTTTCAAAATGTTACTAAGCCCTAATGGCTATAGAGAAAAGTAGGAATATGTGTAAATAAAACCTTATTTATACACTATACAAGTTGGTCTTGCTCAAACAAAAAGAAAAGATGATAAACTATTGTATCTACCACTATTGCCACCATGATGGTTGAATACCATTCCTTTTACCTCTTTTATGCTGCTGATAAACAAAGCTCTGTGTATAGAATATGTCATTTCGAAAGAGTTTTTTGTTTGGTTGGGATTTGGTTTTGTTGTATGGATAAATGTTACTAAAACGTGTTTGCTTTAGAACAAATAGCTAAGAAATGCACTATTAAAAATTGCTTACATAGATCATTTTAATTACCCCTTTTTAGATTTTCTTTAGAAAGATCTATTAATTTTAGTCCCCCCAAAGCCCTGCAAATGTTATTTGACCTTTTACCTAAATAAAAAATCAAATATTAGCATGCACAAGTTCCTAGGTTTAATCCTCAGCATTGGGGGAGTGGAGAGATTTAGCAGGTAGTGTCTGGATGGCAACCATGTAAAACTCTTCCCTGAAGTTTAGTGATATAGACTTTAGTTGGCAAGGGATGTTAGGGCCTTACTATATTAAGAACTACAGTACTTAAAGCACTTTATAGCAAGGATATAAAACTGGAGCTAAGATTCATAGAAAGCAGTAAAGAGAATGTGATACCAGAGCAGAAACTGGAAAACAAGAATTAAAAGTATCCAAGAAAATTGAAAGCAAGACTGAGTTCTGGAACTAAAATTATGAAACAAAACTTCTGTTTTATATAATATTCTTGACTATTGTAGTAAGCGTAATAGCTCAAAGAAAACAGTGTCTATGATATTTAGAAAATAATAGACTTAAATGAAACATGTTGGAATAACCAATCTTAAGCTATTCAGAGATGTTTTTAATGATATGTGAATAAAATATAACCAGAACTTAATATAAGCTCATTAGCTGCCAATCTTAATATAGCAGAATATGATGGTTCATGTTTATAATCCTAACTATTCAGGAGATAGAGAAGAAAGGAACATCAAAATTAGAAGCCAGCTCAGGCAAAAGTTCGTAGTACCTCACCTCAGTGTGGTGATACATGTCTATAATCCCAACTATTTGGGCAACATAGGTGGTACGGTCTTGATCAAAGGTCAACCCAGGCAAAAGCATAATACCTAATCTGAAAACATAAATAAGTAAAGCAAAAAAGCATTGGTGATATAGCTCAAGTGATAGAGAGCTTTGCTAGTAAACCTGAAATCCTCAGTGTAATTTCTTGTATCATCCAAAATAGAATCAGCTCTTGAAAAGGTAATAATGATGTTAATTTGTTATCTTCTCATTATTTTAGCTCATATTAAGCAAGCAGCAGTGATCACCCAAAACTTAAAAATTGAGGGAGATTATCTTAAATATGAAATTCCGATTGTTTAAGTTTGCTTTTTATCCTATAAGTTGGAAAAATAAACAAGTTTTCCAAGTAGTAATAAGTGCTTTAGGTCAAAGGAACCACTGCCTTGAACCAAGTATGATGGTACATGTCTATAATCCCAGTTGAGGCAAGAGTATTTCTCGTCAGAGGCCAGCCTGAGTTACATAACAAGAGCCTGCCTCAAAAAACAAAACCCAGTGTCTTATTTTAAAATATAAAATTTTAAACCTAGTGTAGTGGCTTGTGCCTGTAATCCTAGGCACGCAGGAGGCTGAGATTGGGATGATTGTGGTTTGAGGCCAGCCTGGACAAAAAAAGCTTGGAACGCCCTCTCTCAACCAAAATAAATGTTGGATATGTTGGCGTATACCCAACTACATGGGAAGCTTAAGTAAGGAAGATCAAGGTCCTACAGGACTAGAGCAAAAGTAAGATCCTATTTGAAAAATAACAAATGCAAGAAGGGCTAGGAGCATGGTTTGAGTGATAGACTGCATACCTAACAAGCACAGGCACTGATTTCAAATCCCAGTGCTACTATAAAGAAAAAGTATATACAAAACACACACATACATACATACATATGTGAAGTTTTAATCACTAGCCTAATATTTTCTACCTACATGACCTATTTTCTAAGAATATAAAATATAAATCTCCTTTCTTCATTAAAATACATTAAGCCTATTGAAGAGATGCGACATGAAATTATAAATATCTTAACAATGAAGAGTCAAGAAAAAGTTAATTTGGGTAAGTTTTTATTTTGTTTCTTTCAACTTAATTATGATTTTAGTAAATTTATTTATTGAGTTAGTTTTTCTTTTATCTATTTTGTTTAACTTTAAAAATATCAAGATTATGAGGTAAAATGGATTTTTGTATTATAAAGATATTTTAGCTGGAGTCTGTGACTCAAGTGGTAAAGTACTAACTAGCCTACCAAGTACAGGGCCCTGAGATTGATCCATAGTACTGCCAAAAAAATAAATAGAATGAATTTTTATTGAGGAAATAAGATCCACATTTATCGACTATGTACAAAACATTGCTTACTTCTTTGTGCCTTAAGTATGGCGCAATTTAACCAGGCACTAGTGGCTCACACCTGTAATCCTAGCTACTCAGGAGGTTGAGCTCTGAGGATCACGGTTCAAAGCCAGCCCAGGCAGGAAAGTCTGTGAGTTCTTAGTTCCAATAAATTGCTTTGAAAAAGCTGAAGGTAAGTCTGTGTCTCCATAGTGCTAGCCTTGAGCATAAGAAGCTTAGGGACAGCACCCAGGCAGGCCCTGAGTTGAAGCCCCAGGACTGGCACAAAAAAAGAAGTAGACATTTTAGGGCAGGTAATATAACTGAATGGTAGAGCCCTTGCTTAGCATCTTCAAGGGCATGAATTTAATTGCCAGTGCTGCAAAACAAAAAAATAAAGGTAGTTTTATTAGGCAATCTCAGAAGACTTTTCCTTACTGAATTCTACACTGAAAAGGCTCATTAAAAAATTCCAGCATTTAACCCCTTTATCTGGAAAATGGGGATTGTCAGAACAGTTGTTGATGTATGAAATAATTGTATAAAGCTAATATCCGATGTATTGCAATTTCATTAAATTTTAGGCATGAGTATTAATTAGCTTACTAGGAGAAGAAATCACTATATAGAATGCCAGCTAATTATTATCCTTTGTTTGGAAAAATTGTTTCAGACTATTTTTGATAACACCATTATTCAGTCAGCAAATATTTGGGTGCATTTCTATGCTATCTTGAGGGCGACTGGTCATTTTGTCTGATTGAACAAGTTCAAACAGTTAAACTATTTTTGCATTTTTTCTTTGTAAGACAGGGTCTTACTGTGTTTCCCAGGCTGTTCAAAAACTCTTGGTATGAAGTGATTTTCCTGCCTCTGCCTCAAGTAGTTGGGTCTAGAGCTGTTCACAATTGCACTTGACTTTTTAAGGCTAGTGATATATGCTGCCAAATTGCTTTCCATAGCAGTACCTGTATTTTAAGTACACAAAACCAATTTAAACTTGAGAGATCTAGGTCAAGGGCTGACCTTCAAAGAAAGTCAGAAACTATACCAAAATTTTAGATTTTAGTACATAAGTTTTGCTTACATTTAAGATCCCCTCCCCATCCCCTACTCCCCCACCCCCGAACTCTGGACCTAGGCGCTGTCCCTCAGCTCTTCAGCTCAAGGCTAGCACTCTTCCACTTGAGCCACAGCGTCACTTCTGGCTTTTTCTCTTTATGTGATGCTGAAGAATCGAACCCAGGGCCTCATGCAGGCAAGCACTCTACTACTGAGCCACCTTCCCAGCCCCTAAGATTTTTTTTTTGAAGTGTATAAACCATCATTGGGTTAACGTGCTAATGATATTAACATAATGCTGTATTCCAGGAGATGGTACTTATATTGGCAATATAATTAGTTCAACAGGGAATACTTCAATTTATGAGGCCTGTTAATATGGCCTGGAAGAAGATAGGGGCTATGATTTAATATTAAGAATAAATAATGAAGTACTTGAGAAGAAGTAGTATAAAGAAAACCCAGGAAAGACAACTAGTACAAACAAAACCTAGTCTTGTCTCAGTCTTCTAGCAAAATGGAAAGCAACTTACCTGAAAAATAGAATCTTCTTCCTTATAATTTTCACTGGCTCTAGAGATATGTAGAAGGATAAAAATGGTATCTAAATCTGATTCAGTTTCTCTTTTTTCTTAAGAGAATAATACTAGTTAATATTTTCTAGAAAGCAGATTGTTTGTTAGTCTTCAGATGAAAAAAAGTATATTCTCACATTTCTGAACTATACTGGCTCAAGTGATAGATCTCCTGCCATGAAATATATAAGACCCAAATACAAAATCACTTTTACAAATCAAAGCTAATTGTAAACAACAAGAGAGCATAAGTGGGAAATATAAGACAAGTAAAAATAAACACAAACAGTTTGGATGTCTTGCAGAGATACTTCAAATCCACATATTCAAAGTTGAACACATCTCTCTCTTTTTTTTTTTTTTGCCGGTCCTAGGGCTTGAACTCAGGGCTCTGTCTCTAAGCCTCTCTGTGTTCAAGGCTAGTGTTCTACCACTTGAGCCATAGTGCCACTGTTGGCTTTTTATGAGTAGTTTATTGGAGATAAGAGTCTCACCGACTTTCCTGCCCAGGCTGGCTTTGAACCACAGTCCCTGACTACAACTTCTTTTCTTGTCCTGGCTCACCTCCATATTCCTTAATTTCTTTTATTTTTCTAGAAGGATTTATACTATCGTTACCCTCCATATCTATTTTCTACTTTTTCTAATTTCATACTTACCCTCTAGACCTCAGTTCCTGAAAGAAACTTTCCCAGCTATTTGTCATTGTATACTTTCCCCTCACCTCACCCAACCTACACCTGCTTTATACTCATTGTTTTTTCCTGTGCCATCATTGATGTACTCCATTACTTGTTCATCTTCTAAACTGTAAACTCTGGACAAAGACACTAATCTTCCTGACCATTGGAACCTCAGTGCTGATCCAATGCCTGGTATATATCAAACACAAGTATTTGCTGAATTAATGGACCTATATTTTCTCTTTTCTTACTTCAATTTCTACTCACTAAATGTATAACTAAAACATCTCTTATTAAAAACTTAGAATGATTTTACTAATAACTAGATTCAGTGGTCTTTTCAAAATAATGAGATTTGCTGACTCAAGAATTTCAAATTTAACATGTCTTATTTTGAACTTTGTCTTTTCTTATCGTTTGCCCCTTTTTATCATCCTTTTGTCAGAAGAAGGGAGAAAGAGAGGGAGGGAGGGAGGGAGATAATAGAAAGAACAGGGGAAAGGAGGAAAGGTAAGCCCTCTTCTGGCATTAATGACTCCTACTCAAGAAATTTTAGAAGGGTACCACTCATACTCGTGCATACCCATTCAGACATAGATGTGCATCCGTGACTCAAATATTTCTCACATTGGGCCTTCCTATCCTAACCTCTAATAACTTGCTTATTCTATTGTAACAGCTACATCTTCTTGCCATCATGTATTACTCCTTGCCATTCTGGACAGTTCTGTATATCAACCAAATTTTATTGTATATTTACAATGCATTTTTTTGCCAAATTTTTTACATATAGAGTTCATCATAGTCTAATTCCTATCTACCTATCTGAACTCTTTACCACCTCTCCACATTTCCATCTTGTTCCTTACCCTATATTCTAAATATATTGGCTTATTACTATCTTGATAGATAAATTTATTTCATGTTTCATTACAAGATTATCTTCCTTGGGTTTGTCAGATGCTCATTTTTCAAGACCCAGTCAAAGTTTTTCCTAAACATTTCCCTATACCATAAGCAGTTAGTTTCTTTTTATAGGTTCCAATAACTCTTTGGTTTTACTTCATTTACAAATACTTCATTCATATAAATTGTTTTAAATCGTGTCTCTTTCATGAAATGAAACCTTAAGGATAGGGATGACTTAAGTCTTACATTTGTCTTATGATCTCTATACATAGAAGATAGTAAATATTTGTTAGCTGTTAGCAGTATTTATTCAGGAAAAGTAATGAGACATAGTTTGGTTCTTTTATTTTGAAAATTTGACCAAAAGCTTAAATCTATAAATGTGTTTCTATAGGAGAAAATACCAAGGAGACTCATGTAACCAATGAACAAATCCAAGAAATCTACGTTGAAGATAAAGTGGTTGATCTAGAGCCAGAAAATCCGGAAGGGGAGAATAAGTGTAATAGAGAAATGCTGTGTAAAGATGATGAGAAAGAACAAGACCACAAAACAAAAGAAACAACTAATGATTTCAGTACCCCTGAAACAGAAACGGGAGGAAGTTGCTTTATTAAATATAATATATCTACAACACCATACTTGCAAAGGTAAACTTTTAAAACTTAATGTGATTTGATTTGTTTTTATGCTGAAAGATAATTTTTTTATTGTTGTTAATCTGTGCTAGGGAACAAATTCAGGGCCTTAGGCAAGCAAGGGCTTGCTTTAAAATGTGATATATTAAAGTCTTCACAGACTCTTGCTATATCATGGTTCACTTATTGTGGCTTCACTGTATCACAGGTTTAAAACAAAAAAAAAGTAAATTGTAATCCCTACTTATCACGGAAGCTACAATCAAGAGCCCCCTGCAATAGGTAAAATACCCAAAGTAGCAATAAGTGAACTGTGACATAGTAAGGGATGACTATCTAATGCTGTTACTTTGAGGATTTTCATCTATCACAGAGGCGGGGATGAAGGTGGGGGTGGGAAGGGTGCCCTCTAGAATGTCACTTATGCAATAGATGAGGGATTACTTCAGATTATAATTACTATTTGTTACTATAGGAAAAATTTCAAATAAATGGAATATCATTGGGAAATTTAACATTTTAAATATTTTATGGCTTTCCTTTTCACTAAATATTGCCATAGTGAAAAAAATTGTGCAATTCTACTTTAATTTCTATATTATGAATTAATAACAGTTGGTTTTATAGCTAAGGAATTAGAGGATTCTGCATACTCAACCATACTATGTGCTAGTTATAACAATAAATCGAGAGGAAAGCATATGTTCCTCACTTAAAGGAACATTCAATACCTCTCCCTTTCTCTAAGACAAACAAGCACATACCTATGACATACAAGTTAAAGTATGATTAATAGCACAGAGGTACAAAGAATCTGTTATCATGCTTTTGAATTTAGAGAATCATTTTTGTATTTCAGTATAAAAAAGAAGATGCAACTTGATGAAACAAGTTCTGCATTTAAAGATCTAAAGTTTCTAACACCAGTAAGACGTTCCAGACGCCTTCAAGAGAAGACTTCTAAGTTGCCAGATATGTTAAAAGACCATTATCCTTGTGTGTCTTCACTAGAACAGTTATCAGAGTTAGGGGGTGAAACTGATGCTTTTTTATGTCGTCCCAATACAGCATTGTTTCCTATGTTCTCTGAGACTGAAACCACAGATGAGATAAAGCATCCATGAAGAATGAGGGGTTTTGTTCTTCCTGGAGTAGTTTTATTCTAAGTATTCTTTGGTCTGGACTTAATCAACTACCTTTATTCTAGTATTCATAGCAATGATTTCCTTTATTAATATTCATGTTACAAAGGAATAAAGGAGTTGCCTTTTTGGTGTTGCAAAGCTATCCTATGTTGTCAGTCTCATCAGAGTGAGATTTTCTTTAATATAGCTCCATTTTGTCAGCTTATTTGCTGTGTTCCTAATGTTTGCTTCTTCACTTTATTAAGTATAAGTAATGGTACATTATCAGAAAGTGAGGTATTCGAGATAAAATGTATATTTCATATTGTCATGTTTTAAAAGCTTGACACACCTGTCTAAATAAAATAGCAACAGCTTTTTTTGCCTATCTTTAATATGGAAGTAAAAAACTGAGGCCTGGAATGGAGCTCAGTGGTAGAGTGCGTACCTACGGAACATGTCTCAGGCTCTGAGTTCAACCCTAACAATAAAAATACCCCCAAAAAGTAACATTAAGACAAAGGGTTTAGTTTATTTTCCTACCAGACTCGCATTTCCTAGACTGTTGTGTCCTTTGAACTGCCTGTGGTTCTTCACTGTCACTTTGTGTCCGTGGGAGTGAGTGTGCATCTGTGATATTGTGCATCTTATAGCAGTGACTGTGCATCTGTGACAGATTGCATGCATCTGTGACAGTGTGCATCTTATAGCAGTGAGTGTGCATCCATGGCAATGAGTGTGCATGTAGCAGTGGACACTCATCTGTAACAACATGCATCTGGCAGTGAGTGTGCATCTGAGGCAGTGAGTGTGCATCTATGGCAGTGAGCAGGCATCTGTGGCCTCGACCTCCATTTTTTCATCAAAACTGAGGTTTCAAAGAAAAGTTAATTACCCCATTTCTAAGAGGAAGTTACCTGTATAAGAAAGATGAAGTGTCAAAGTCTAGTCCTTTCCTTTGAAGCTTGACTATGTTAATGTCAACATTTTAACCTCTATTTAGCTTCATTTAAAGCTAAATGGATCTGTATTAGAATGGAGTTATTGTAAGAAAACAACCAGTTGTTTTCTTCATAATATAAAAATGTCACTGTTAAATAATGTTTGTTTGAGACATGACTTGTCACAAGTTTTCTGCTAAATACCACCAATAAAATTTGTTTTATAAGGCCTTAATCTAACACTAAAATGATACACGTCTTCTAACAATTCTATAGTTTCAAATAAGTGAACTGTAAAGATGATATTAGTAACTGTAATATGAATCTTTATATTCATTTCATTTGTGTAATAACTTTACTACCAATTTATGTTCTAGTGAATAGGATTTTATTCTTAATGTACCCAATATATACTTATACAATAAAAATACCTGTAATGATATTCTAATGTCCTTTGTTTTGTTTCTTGGGTTTTTTGGTGGGTGCTGTGACTTGAACCCAGTGTACTGTGACTTGATCCAATTAGCTACATTCTCAGGTACAATGACACTGATTGCAATGACATTTTATGAGAGCTGGGAATATGGATCAGTGGTATGCCATTTGTTTAGTGTATAGAAAGGCCCTAGATTTGATCCTCAGCACCATAAAAACAGTTTGTAAAATGCCATTTAAAGTGAATGAATTTGAACTTTGCCTTTGAAATGCATTGTAAGATTTTAATTTCTTTTTTGTGTGTGGTGTGAGGTTAAAGGGCTTCATGCCAAGCCTATGCTCTACCACTGAGTACAATGTCATCCCACACCTTCATCTGAAGTTCAGAGTATTAGACTAATGGTTCTCAACCACAAGCGATTCATGCTACATCATTTCTGTCCTGAACACAGACTGGAGACATTTGGTAGTCAAGACTGGGGGGTGGGGGGTAGTTAGTACCACTGGCATCTAGAATACTGCTAAACAGGGGCTGAGGGTTTAGCCCAGCGAAAGGGCGCAAGGCTCTGGGTTCGGTCCTCAGCCCTGGAAAAAAAAACTACAAAAGACAAAAAAAAAAAAACAAGGCAACAGAATACTGCTAAACATACTGTGATACACAGGACACACATATACACACACACACAGAGGCATGCACATTGTAATGAAGAATTATATGCCCCTAAATGTCAACAATGCCGAGGCTGAGAAACCTTGAGAGGAAACATTACTGTGTTCTCCTCTCTATTAATGCTATTTAGTGACTTCTCTGTCACCTCCCTCAGCCCAGTGAACTTTGCCTCCTGTTTCAGCAACTGATTTCTGGGCCACAGCATGGACCTTGATAAAATCAAGAACTGTTTCCTTCAGAGATCTTACAACTATTTAGACCTGTAGTTCCTCAAATGCTCTTTTCCCATTGTAACCTTCTAGTTCAGCACCAAGAACAGACTGCTAACTACCTGTGTAATTTAAAATAGTCCAGCAACATGGAGTCAGGAATTCTCTGAAGCAGACAGATATGATTGAAACCTGGAAAAAGTTAGGTCCTTTCAACCTAATATTTGGGGAGCATCTCAGTCTGCTTTTTCTTTTTAAATTTCTTGTACAAATTGTAATACCAGTTGTAATCGTTCTTTTCCTTCCCTCCCTTCCTCCCCCTCCCCCTCCCTTTCTTGACAGCTTCTTGCTATATAACACAGACTGACCTCAAACTTGAGATCAAGTTAGTAGCTAGCCTCAGGAGTGCTAGGATTACTGGTGTGTGCCACCATGCCTGGCAACTGCAACCTTAATATCCCTTTGCCATGTAAGGGAACAAATGCAGAGGTTTCAGTGAGTAGCCATCTCGAGGGATGGAGAGTGGACATGAATTCTGCCTTCCACATTTGCCCAAGCTAGTACGTGCTAGAAGTGACATTGTCTCCAGGAAACATCTATACCTGGGCTACTTGCCACAGTTACCAGGGGCCACTTTGCCTCAAATTATTAGCATTGTAAGCAGTGTAAGAACAACTGCTTTAAAACGTGCTCTTCATAAGCCCGGCCACTCAGAAAACAGCACCTCCCGCTGCATCCTAGCGGCCTCCTTAAGCTGACAACCAGAGAGACGACCCATCTGGGCCCGCCCCACGGAAGCGCTCCTGCCTAGGGTGGAGCTGACGCGAGCGTCCTGGAGGTGTATGAGGAGAGGCCTGGGCCCCACTACCCGCCTCGGGGACGTGGTGGGGAAAGGGCGGCCCGGCGGGAGCCTGGGATTTGGGGTGGCGCGCACGGGTTTGGGGCGAATGGGACAGGGGTTCAGGACGTTGGGCCGGCGCCGCTTTTCTGTTGGGCCTGCCCGCTCTTTGCTCCCACCGGTGAACCTGCCGTAGGGGTGCGTCTCCATAGGGCGCGGGGGTGTGTGCCGCTGCGCGCGGGTGCGGGTAGAACTGGACGGGCTGTGCGGAGCTGGAGTTCAAGTTTAGGGAAACTTGAGTACCTACTCTCGTGGATGCATTACCGTGTGCACTCCTAGCGAGATCTGCCTCATTTGTGATGGGGACAATTGCCAATCACTTTATATATACTGTATGTATGTGGGCATAATAATTTTAATATATGTTATATACAGAATAGATTCCTGTATATACTATATACAAAATATTCATATATCACATGTCCATATATGTATATACTTGTGTAATATATTGTGTATATAAATATATATGCATATGCAACCTACTTTGCCAAATTTTATTCAGGCCTACATATTATTGGCTGTAATACTGAGTAAGGGGGATGGTGGGTGGGAATAAATGTGGCAGAAAGGACCAAATGTAATCACATATAATATATGTATACACCTACATCTATACACATACACATTTATATATACATATATGTATTTGGTGTATATATTTGATATATATTTTGACATATGCATATATATTTGACCTGTATATAATATATAGTTAAAAAGGAGGGAGGGCAGACAAATAGAGGAAGAGAGTACAAATGCAGTCTTAATATTCAATGTACAAAGGTGAAAATAGTACCAGGTAACTTGTAGAGAAGGTGGAGTTAGAAGATATGGGAGAGGATGGTGGAAGCGGTAACATGACAGCACTGATCAAGTTACATTATAGTCATAAACTGACATGTATATATGTACATAGAATGGAATTTTACTCAGCCATCAGAAAGAATATTATGTTGTTTGCAGAGAAATGGATGAACCTGGAAAAAATAAGTGAAGTAAGTCAGGCTCAGAGACAAAGGGCACATGGTTTCTCTCATATGTAAAAGTTAGACCTAAATTATAAACATTTGTAAATGTGTAGAGTGTCATGTGAATATATATACAGACTGATTAACTGGTATATAGCAGGGGTGGATTCCCATGGTTTAACTCCTTAGAACAACTTAAGAGTTTACAAAATGAATACCAGGAAGCTGACACATGTTTCTGTGTTTAATGATTTTAGGAGATCTGATGAGAACTTTTGGAGTGGAGCCAGCTGCCCATCTGCAGGGACCCAGCATGGATGACTACAGAGTCCTGAGAGTGATCGGCGAGGGCTCCTTTGGAAGGGCTCTTTTGGTTCGGCAGGAAAGCAGAAGTCAGATGTTTGCCATGAAAGAAATAAGGCTTCCTAAGGTTACTACTAATGTTCATACCTTACACTGACAGTGAACTTGCAATTTGTAGGCATGTTCTTGGGAGTTAACATTCCTTTTCTTCTTTCTGTGACCTCTGTCATCACTTTACTCATTAGCTTTATAAGGGCTTGATATAGTTTATAGAGTTCTTAGGATGGTATAATTAATGAAAGTGAAAAATTGCCCATATATACGGTTTATTTTATCTCAGTGTGTTAGTTGGTTATAATTTCTAGTTTCATATGCCTAGCAGTGTAGGAAATCTTTACCACAAGCAACTCAGGTGCAGTATTATTGATGAATGAAAGAATGTAAATATCTAGTGAAGAACAAAAAATTAAAATACAAACCTTGGGAGAAAATGTACTCTGTGGATTAGTTTATAGGTCTTAATTCCCTGCATCCTAATTATTGATATGTATTGTAGTTTTTTGATGAGTGAGCCCATATTGTGGAGATTGTTTAATAGGTTTTTTTAAACTATATTTTAATAAAGTTCCCATAGTGTGAAGCATTTTTCCTACTGCCTTTGGATATAAATTTGAGTAGGCATTATAATTTGCATTTTTAACATGTTCTAAATTGTTGATACTGCTGGTCTCAAAGGTTTTGTGCTGAAGTTAGTTTCCCTCCTTCTCTTCCTCCCTTCCTTTCTTCCTGCCTGCCTGCCTTCCTTGCCTCATTTTCCTTTCTCCATTTTCTTCCCTCCATTCCTTTCTTTATCCCTTCCTTCCTCCCTTTCTTCTTTCCTTCTTTCTTTTGCTGTGGCTCTAAGTCAGAACTATACAAATGCTAGGAAAGCACTCTCCCAGTAAGCTATATTATACCTCCAGGCCCTGTGGCAGTTTCTTGATTATAAGCTAAGTCTCAAAATTCCATTTCTCATAAATTAAGGATCATTACTTACTTTTCATTATTGCTTTTGTCTATCCTCTGGTTATATTCTTTTTATCTGGGCCAGTGGCTGTTAAAGTAATCCTGACATTAACCATACAAAATCCCTGGCTTTTCTTTTAGGATACACTATTTTCAGTGGCATACCTGGCTTTCCAAGTCAAATGATGCTTATGCAAATATTAAGACTAGTTTATATTCTCTATCTCTCTCTCTCTCTTTTTTTTTTTTTTTTGTTGGTCATGGGTGCTAAAATCAGCCTGGGTGCTGTCCCTCAGCTCTTCAGTTCAAGGCTAGCACTCTACCACTTGAGCCACAGAGCCACTTCTGACTTTTTCTGCTCATGTGGTACTGAGGAATCAAACCCAGGGCCTCATGCATGCAAGGCAAGCACTCTACCCCTGAGCTACCTTCCCAGCCTATAGTTTATATTCTCTAAGTTCAAGAAATCGAAAAACAGCACAAAACAATGAAATGATCAGCTTAAGCATGCAAGAGGCATAGGCATAGTTGAAAAATCTTGTACTTTGTTTTGAAGTCAAAGTACAGTTTTATAAACCTGCACACAATGCTGACTTGTACAAACTACACTGAATAGTAGTGTGGAGTAGATTTTAAAATTCAATATTAAATTACTCTTGTTTGAACTTTTTCCCAGTCTTTCTCTGGTTCACAGAATTCTAGGAGGGAGGCTATTCTGTTAGCCAAAATGAAACACCCCAATATTGTGGCCTTTCAAGAATCGTTTGAAGGTAAATATGAACCTTCCAGATATGACCACTCCTTAATTTGATTTATAGTTTCTCTGGCTCTCCAACTGAGTCTTGTATTTGTTTTAGCTGAAGGACATCTGTATATTGTGATGGAATATTGTGAGGGAGGAGATCTAATGCAGAAGATTAAACAGCAAAAAGGAAAGTTATTTCCTGAAGATATGGTAAGATATTGACTTAATATGTTTCTCTCAAAGTTCAGAAGCAACTTTTCCCATAAACGGTGAAATTCCACTATATTTTTCCTTTATTTAACCAACAAAAATATTTTCAAATGCACTTATAAATAAATAATTGAGTCACTGGCTGGGTGCTGGTTCCTCATGCCTGTAATCCTAGCTATTCAGAAGGCTAAGATATGAGATATGCAGTTCAAAGCCAGTCCAGGAAGAAAAGTCTGTAAGACTCTCACCTCCAATATACTTCTAAAAAAAAACAACATAGGAATTACAGGGTTTTTTTCGTGTATTTTTTCAAGAGTCCTGAATACACAGCTAAAACCTGGTTAAATAAGGTCTATAGCTAATTCTTTAGAATTTTGGGTGAACGCAAATAAGATACTGCATTTTTACAGATATTGCCTATTGTTTGCTTACAGATACTTAATTGGTTTACACAAATGTGCCTCGGAGTAAATCACATTCATAAGAAACGTGTGCTGCACAGGGATATCAAGTCCAAAGTGAGTAAAATACATTTTGGGGCCCAGAAAAGGATCCAAAATGATTCCATTCTCTTTTTTTTCCCAAGTCATGCTGGACTGTGTTTCTTCCATTTATGTTTTCTGCCATAGCATAGCCTGTTAACTGGGATAACAGATATACATCATGATTACTTCTATCATGTTGTGTTCTCTTGAATCTCCTTTCTGAGACAGTCTCAAGCTGCATTCCTTCCTATTTCATCCTCCCAAGTAGTGGGATTATAAATGTCAGCTGCTAGTGCCTGGCTACCACTAGGTGCTTTTTTAAAATTAAACGTTTTCCTTCAGTATTGGAAAGGCTTGGAAAAGATTATATTTAGTGAAGTAAATCAGACCCAGAGAAACAGAGGTTACATAGTTTTCCTTGTTTGTGGTAGATAGCATGTACCTATAAATCTGTAAGTAAACACGTTGGGTGGTATGTAAGTGGTTACAAATAAATTAACTGAAATATAATAGACTCTATGGAGAACTCAAATATTGTAATCTTTTAGAAAGATTAAGTCAAAACTCAACAAAATGAACACTAAGAAATTGGTACATGATAGGGGAGATGGGCCAAGGGGAGAGAAGTACACTAATGAGAGAGGAGGGGAGGGATATCGTTGTCAAGAATTCATTGTATAGATCACAAAATTACAAAAAGTAAGGGAGGGGTGGGCAGAAAGGGGATGAGAATGTTGAAGGGGGTGGCAGTGATCAAGATGCATTATATTCATAAGCTATTTTGTTATATGCCAAGTCTTTTGTACAATTAAAGATAAAATTTTTAAAATTCCCTTAGCTTTAAGACAAAATTGACAAAAATAATAGTGTCAAATGCAGGTTTTGATCTATATATAAATATATATTCTGTGTAATATTAAATCATGTCAGTTAACATATCTATAACTTTATGTACTACTTTGTGGTTAGAACATTTAAAGTCCACTTTTTCTTCTTCTCCTTCTCCTTCTTCCTCTTCCTTTTCCCCTTCCCCTTCTCTTTCCCCTTCTCCTCTTCCTCTTCCTCCTCTTCTTCCTCCTCCTCTTCCTCTTCCTCCTTCTCCTCCTCTTCCTCCTCCTCTTCTTCCTTTTCCTTCTCCTCCTCTTCCTCCTCCCCCTCCTCCTCCTCCTCTTCCTCTTCTTCCTCCTCCTCCACCTCCTCCTCTTCCTCCTCTTCATCCTCCTCCCCTTCTTTCTTCTTTCTTCCTCCCTGTCCTGGGGCTTCAACTCAGAGTCTGAGCACTGACCCTGAGCTTCTTTTGCTCAAGGCTAGCACTCTACCTCTTGAGTCACAGTGCCGCTTCTGGCCTTTTCTGTTTATGTGGTACTGAGGAATCAAACCCAAGGCTTCATGCATGCTAGGCAAGCATTCTACTACTAAGCCACATTCCCAATCCTAAGGTCTACTCTTGAACTGGGAGTGTAGGTCAGTGGTAAAAAGCCAACTCAACATGTGTAAGGCGCTAAGTTCCATCCAAGTAAATACATAAATCAATAAGTAAAATTACTCTGACATTGTAAATAATACCTTATATTAACTATAGTCACTGAATGGTACAGTAGATCTTTGCAACTTACTTTGACCTAATATTTATACTTTCTGTGAAAAAATAATTGAAATATACTTTGTTGTATATGTTAGTACATTCCTGAATCTTTTATTATTTATTTAATATACGTTTTATACTGGTACTGAGGCTTGAACTCAGAGCCTCAACACTGTCACTTGGCTTTCTTGCTCAAAGTTAGTATTCTATTACTTGAGCCACACCTTTCATTTTGAGCTTTTTGCTGGTTATTTAGAGACAAGTCTCTCAAATTTGTCTGCTTGAGCTGGCTTCAAACCACAATCTTCAGATCTTAACTTCCTGAGTAGCTAAGGTTACAGATGTGAGCTGATGGTGCCCAGTTTGTCCCTGGACCTTTTAATGCCCACTGACAAAGTTGCTATGTTCTCCTATAGAAAATGAAATGGTCAGCACCTGGATCTGCCACTTGGTGTCACCCTGGTACAGGTTCCTTGCCTGTTGATCAGCTCTACTGATGAAAGCTGAACCATGTGTGTTAGACTTAACAGTAGTCATCCTGAATTCTCAACAGAGACATGTGTAGCTGTCAGCGTTTCTAACCATCAGCAGCAGGCTTTGAGGGTGTCTTTGGAGTTGTTGTTTGAATGATGAAAACATTGTTTTTCCTTTTTTGATGCAGAATGTCTTCCTCACCCAAAATGGAAAAGTGAAATTGGGAGACTTTGGATCTGCCCGTCTTCTCTCCAAGTATATATCTCTTTTATTGTAGCAATATTAGCAGAGCACCCATGTCCAGGAATATTCTGTAATCATTTTGTGCCTTTTTGTGGTTTTAGTCCGATGGCATTCGCTTGTACATATGTGGGAACACCTTATTATGTGCCACCAGAAATTTGGGAAAACCTGCCTTATAATAATAAAAGGTAAGGTTGACTGTTTGGTGATTGGTCTTATAGCCTGCTTGGATATAAAAATTTTAAAAAATAGTGTTATTGTGGGAGATAAAAATGACATATATCTGGTATCCACAGATAAACAGAGAAAAGGGAGATAGCACATGTTCACAGCAAATGATGGTTACAGATTTTAGGTAAGGTTAGCTACACCTTTTCAACTTTTCTGTAGGTTTGCAATTTCAAAAAATTAAAAGCTAAAGAAAGTAGTTGATAAAAAGTTAAACTGAGAGTATCAGAGAGGAAGAAGTCTGAGATGGTATCTAGTAGAGTTAGCACAAAGAAGTAGTACATGGAGCCTACTATGGAATGTCCCTGATTTTGAAAAGCTATTTTTGTGGAAGAACGTACTGGCTTGTTTTCTTTGTTTTGGAATATAGAGGGTGGAGAAAAGTCCTGATAGGCACCACGTAGCTTATAATAAAGCAATGTATAACCAGAATCCTGTGGCTCACACTTGTAGTCCTAACTACTTGGAAGGCTGAGATCTGAGGATAACAGTTGGAAGCTAGCAGGAAAGTCAGTGAGGCTCATATCTCCAATTAACCACCAAATGAGCCAGAAAAGGGGACAAAACCACAAAACCGAGGCCCTGAGTTCAAGTCCCAGGACCAGAACAAAATCAATGAATGAATGAACAAGGAGTATATTATCCACTAGGAGGGAAAAGACTACTAAGACAGAGAGCTGTCCATTAGATGTTGCTGTGTGTGGGACAGTCTGATAGGAGCTGCCCCCAGTGTCTTCAGAGTCCTTTCAACAATGATAATCTGAGTCTACACAGATTCCTTCTTGCTACTAAATTCCCAAATGCTATGAAGTGTTATTAATCCATCTTGATTTGCAGTGGTAGATTTTGAAGAGCAGGGAGATTTCTCATGAACATGACTATATGTTTTATCTTAATACCTAAGAATTACTTGTGATACTTATTAAAGGTAGAATACTTTTTACATTTTTCATTATTAGAAAATACTTATCCTATAACTCATAGCCCATTTGATATGTTATTTCTTTACTCCTCCAGTGACATCTGGTCCTTGGGATGCATTCTGTATGAACTGTGTACCCTTAAACATCCAGTAAGTATGGTGCACACAAAGAAATAGCTGTGTGTGGTTATATCTTGCTGAGCCTAAGAAAGAAGCCAATCCCAATAGGCAGTTTTCCTTCTAGGACAAATTCATTATACACACTTCATTTGCTATTATTATCTCTGCCTTGATACAATTGTGTAATAATAGGAAATGTTTATTGTTTAGTTTCTTCCATTCTATGTGTAGCTTTTCTTTCTTTTTGATATTTTTTGTTTAGTTTTTTGTTTTTTGCCCGTCCTGGGGCTTGAACTCTGGGCCTAAGCACTGTCCCTGAGCTTCTTTAGCTTGAGGCTAATGCTTACCACTTGAGCCACAGAGCCACTTCTGGCTTTTTCTGTGTATGTGATACTGAGGAATTGAACTCAGGGCTTCATGCATGCAAGGCAAGCACTCTACCACTAAGTGACATTCCCAGCCCGATATTTTTGTTGTTAAACACATGTAACAAAATTTTCTCTGTTGATGATTTTTATTAGCATATGTTAATTGTATAATATAATGGATTTCCTTATTTTGGACATGCATATTAATTTGATCATATCTATCCCTCTAGTACCCTCTTAGTCTCCCTCTTCCCTCTCACTAATTCTTTTCCCCTTCCCAATTAGACCCCCTTCTACTTTTAGAAACACTTTTTTTTTAATTTGGGTTTTACATATGAGAGAAAACATCATATTTGTCTTTCTAAGTCTAGTTCATTTCACTCCACTTAATCACCTCCAATTCTATGTATTTTCCTGAAAATTTTTCTCTTCTTTATGGTAGAATAATACTGTATTATGTATGTATATCATAATGTCTTTATCTAGTCAGACATTGGTGGACACCTAGGCTTATTTTGTAACTTGGCTATTGGGACTGGTACTCTATGAACTCTATTGTATCTTGACTTTGATTTCTTTGGGTACATACCCAGCATTGATATAGCTGGATCATTGGTATTTCTATTTTCAGTTTTTTGAGAAGTTCCGCACTAATTTCCATAGTGGCTGTACTGATTTACATTACTGCCAACAGTGTATAAGGATTCCTTCTCACCCATGTCCTGCCAACCTTTGTTGTTTTCTAGCTTATAGTTCTTCTGACTGGAGTGAGCTGGAATGTCAGTGTAGTTTTGATTTGCGTTTACCTTACAGCCAAAAATATTGAACATTTTTTCACGTACTTATTAGCCACTTATCCGTCATGGGCTTGAACTCAGGGCCTGGATGCTATCCTTTAACTTTTTCACTCAAGGCTAAAGCTCTACCATTTTGAGCTACAGCACTAACTTCCAGTTTTCTGGCGGCTAATTGGAGATAAGAATCTGATAGACTTTCCTGCTTGGGCTGGCTTTGAACCCTGATCCTAAGAGTTCAGCCTCCTGCATAGCTAAGATTACAGGCATGAGCCTCTGGTGCCTAGCTATTTGTACTTCTTTTGAGAACTATCTGTTCAATTCATTTGTCTATTAGTTGATACTATTTGATTTATTTTGGAGTATTTGATTTTTGAGTCGCTTATATAGTCTAGATCTTAATTCTCTGTTGGATGAATAATTTACAATGATTTTCTTCCATTCTATAGGCTGTCTCTTCCCTTGAGTAATTATTGTTTGCTGTGCAGAAACTTTAATTTGATGCAATCCCATTTGTCACTTCTTGCTGTTAAGAAAGTTGTTGCCTATTCTTGCACTTGATGTGTTTTCATCTATTGGCTTTCAAATTTCTGATCTTAAAATAATGTCTTTGATCATTTTGAATTGATTTTTGTACAGGATGAGAGATAAGAATCTAGTTTGAATCCCGTACATGTAGAGATACAGTTTCCCTAGCACCATTTGTTGAAGGGTATGTCTTTTCTCTGGCATATGTTTATTTCATCTCTGTTGAGAATCAGCTGTCAGTAGCTTTGTGCATTTGTTTCTAGGTTATCTACTCTATTCCATTGATCTCTGTGTTTTTGTACCAGTACCATGCTTTTTTTTGTTACTATGGCTCTGTAGTATAATTTGAAGTCAGGTATTATAGTAGGTCCAGCACTAATACCTGACTTGGTCAGGACTACTCTGGCTACTTAGAATCTTTCATACTTCCATATAAATTTTAGGATTGTATTTTCATTTTGGTGAAGAACATCATTGGGATTTTTGATAAGGATTGCACTGACTCTGTAGATTGCTATTATGAATATGGCCTTTTTCATAATATTAATTCTGCCAATCCATGAACTTAGGCAGTCTTTCCATCTCCTAGTGTATTTTTTTGTTTGTTTTTGTCGGTCGTGGGGCTTGAACTGTGGGCTTGGGTGCTGTTCTTGCACTCTTCAGCTCAGGCTAGCTCTCTACCGCTTGAGCCACAGCGCCACTTCCAGTTTTCTAGTAGTTTTTATTGGCGATAAGAGTCTCATGGACTTTCCTGCCCAGGCTGGCTTTGAACTGCAATCCTCAGATCTCCTGAGTAGCTAGGATTACAGGTGTGAGCCACTGGCACCCGGCTTTCTCCTAGTGTTTGTAGTTTTCATCATAGATGTCTTTTTTTTGGGGGGGGGGGGGGAGGGTCCAGTCGTGGAGCCTGAACTCGGCCTGGGCGCTGTCCCTCAGCTCTTCAGCTCAAGGCTAGCGCTCTACCACTTGAGCCATAGCACCACTTCCGGCTTTTTTGTTTTTGCTTATGTGGTGCTGAGGAATCGAACCCAGGGCCTCACGCATGCAAGGCAAGCGCTCTACCACTGAGCCACCTTCCCAGCCCCCATAGATGTCTTTTATCTCATTGGTTAGGTTTATTCATAGGTCCTTCCTTCTTTCATTCCTTCCTCTTTCTTTCTTTTCTTCCTTTCCTTATTTCTTTTCCTTCCTTTCTTTTTTGGCTATTTTAAAAGTATTATTTATTTCTTAGTTAGCATGGTTGTTACTGATAAATAGATAAACTACTGGTTAGGAAGGGGATAGAGTATTTAAATAGCAACCACAAGGTCCTGAAAAGAAAAAGAAAAGAATCTGACATTTGTAGGATTGTTGTATTCTGACTTTGCTGAAAATGTTTATTAAGTCTATGAGTTTTCTGGTGGAGACTTCATCTTTGAAGTATAGGATCATATCATCAGCAAATATGAATACTTTGTCTTTATTGCTATGGCTAAGGATTCAAGTCCTATTTCAATACGAGTGGAGAGTGGACACCCTTGTCTCATTTCTGATTTTAGAGAAAATGCTTTCTCCCCATTCATATGATGTTGGTTGTCGATATGTAGTTAATAGCTTTTATGAGTTTTAAGGTAGAAGCCTTCTATTTGTAGTTTGCTCAAGGCTTTAATCATGACAGGATGTTGAATTTTCTCAAAGACTTTTTCTACATCTATTGAGATTATCATATAATTTTCCCCCTTGATTCTATCTGTCTGTCACTTTACATTTATTTGATCTGTAAATGTTGAACCATCTTTGCTCATGGTGTATGGTGCAGTACTGGGTTTGTATTCATACAGACCTTTTTGGTTTAGTTATTTTTCCAAACTATTTTTCAAGCTTTTTCCTCAGGTAGTCTAGACTACTATCTTTCCACTTATGCTTTCCTATGGTTAATATGACAGGTGTGTGATATCACACCCAGATTATTGATGGGGTCTGATAATTTTTGCCTTGACTTGTCTGAATGTAAAAGTTAAAATATCCCCTATTTCTGATATGATTACAGGTAATCTATGATCTTTTTCATGAGCTGTTGGATTTGATTTACAAGTATTTTAACCAAGGCTTTTTACATTACTGTTCATCAAATAAATTGGTATATTCCTTTTTCCTTTCATGTGTGTGTGTGTATGTGTGTGTGTGTGTGTGATGACACAAGGACTTGATATGAAGCCTGGACTGGCCTTGAATTTATGATCCTCCTGCCTCAGCCCACTAGTGCTGCTAAGATTCCAGTCCTGTGCCACCACACCCTGCTCTTCCCTTTTTATTTTATGGAATAGTTTGAGGAGCACTTATGTATATTCCAGAGTGGCTGTGCCATTTTCAAACTCCCTTTTGACAGCTAGTTTTGCTTTTCATCTGAAATATGTATGAAATAGAGAAATAAACTTTTCCTTAAAGGTATTTTTTCTATATATTTTAAGAAAAAAATTGGGGATATTGGCTTTGGTAGGAAGATACTCTACCACTTGAGCCAAGCCCCAGCCCTAAGAAATAATTAAACAAAAAAGAGTTTTAAAAACTCCTCCTAAGACAGCCTCTTCAGTAAATGAGGCTGGCAAAATTGGTTAATCATAAGTAGAAAACTAAAGCTAGATCCTTATATATCACCCTGCACCAGAATCAACTCCACATGGATCAAAGACCTTGGAGTTAAAGCAGACACCCTGAAAACATTACAGGACAGACTAGGAGAAGCCCTAGGTCTCCTAGGCACAGGCTGACATTTTCTCAGTAGAAACCCAGAAAGACAACAAATCAAAGAAAGGTTGGACAAATAGAATTGCATGAAGTTGCAGAGCTTCTGCATGGCAAAGGACATAGCTAGCAAGATCAATAGAAAGCCCACGGAATGGGAGATCTTCACTAGCTATACAACCATCAAGAGTCTCATATCTAAAATATACTTAGAACTCAAAAAATTAAATCCCCCAACAACAAATCCTCAAAGAAACAACTGCCCAATTAATAAGTGGGCTAAAGACTTAAAGAGAAACTTCTCTGAAGAGGAAAGAGGGATGACCAATAGACACATGAAGAAATGCTCAACCTCCCTAGCCATAAAAGAAATGCAAATCAAAACAACATTGAGATACCACCTCACCCCAGTTAGAATGGCTATAATCAAGAACTCTAATGACAACAGATGCTGGAGGAGATGTGGACAGAAGGGAACCTTACTGCATTGTTAGTGGGAGTGTAAACTTGTTCAACCTCTTTAGAAAGTAGTATGGAGGTTCCTCAAAAGACTCCACATAGAGCTCTCCTATGACCCAGCAATCCCACTTTTGGGCACTTATCTGCATGATCATAAACAAGACCATGCTGAAGCTACCAGCACAACTATGTTTGTTGCAACATTATTTGCCATAGCTAAGATATGGAACCAACACAGATGCCCCTCAGTAGATGACTGGATCAAGAAAATGTGGTATATATACACAATGGAATTCTATGCCTCCATCAGAAAGAATGACATTGCCTCATTTGTTAGGAAATGGAAAAACTTGGAAAAAATTATATTAAGTGAAGTAAGCCAGGCCCAAAGAAACATAGGTCCCAGGGGCTGGGAAGGTGGCTCCGTTGTAGAGTGCTTGCCTTGCATGCCTGACGCCCTGGGTTCAATTCCTCAGCACCACATAAGCAAAAAGAAAAAAGCCTGAAGTGACACTGTGGCTCAAGTGGTAGAGCGCTAGCCTTGAGCTGAAGACTGAAGGACAGCGCCCAGGTCCAGAGTTCAGGCCCCACGACCGGACCCCCCCACCCCATACACACAAAAAGAAACATAGGCCCCATAGTTTCCCTTATTTGCAATAACTAGTAGTTGTCTGAGTCAAGCAGAAAAGGTCAGATAAGATGATGTTAAGCAAAATGAACCCCAAGATAAGGACACAAGTGTTTTTTTTCTTTCTTGCTATTACTTCTAACGTATTTATAAGATACCACTTGATTTTTTTTTGTTGCTTTATATGTCCCTCTCACATGGTATAACCCCTGTTTTCACTGTATTTGATGTTGGTATAATTTGTGGAGGGGAAGGGAAAAAACAAATTGTTTAAATAGGGATACAGGTTGACCCATTGCAACAATGAGATGTACATGACGCTATGTCAAAAAACGAACTTTACAATTTAGGCCGGGGGGGGGGGAGGGGGGAGTGGAGGGTTCAGGAGGTGAAGGGGGGAGGAAGGGAGTGTACTTGTGGAAATGGGAGGGAAGGGATGCTAGGGGAAACAAAGGAGGAGACAACAATGCTTGATAAGAAATGTACTCATTACCTTGCTCATGTAACTGGAACCCCTCCTCTGTATAGTATTGTCACAATAAAAAACTTATTTAAAAAAAGGCACAGATGACACTTAGTCATACTAAAAATTACCCCCCCCCTTTATTAGCAATAATAAAATTCAAATTAAAACCAAACAAAAACTCCTCCTGCTCTTTGGAAGTAGTTTATTATATAGGACAATTGTCATGAAGCTGATCCCTATTACGTTTTTGTTGAATCAACACTTCTAAAAAGAAAAGTGACCAGTTAACAAGTCCATTTATAAAATTAAAATAAGTTATATGAATATAAAATCCAGCTGGTCTGATTTCCAGTTTTTTTTCTGTGTTACCTTTTAAAATTCTTTTTTTTTAATTGTGAAAATACCGTACAGAGGGGTTACAATTACATGGGCAAAATAATGAGTGCATTTCTTATCAAGCATTATTGCCTCCTCCTTTGTTTCCCCTTCCCATCCCATCCCAGCTCCCCCACTCTCGTTCCCCCCACCAAAGTTGTAAAGTTCGTTTTTGGACATAACGTCTTGTACATCTCATTGTTGCAATGGGTCCACCTGTATCCCTATTTAAACAATTTGTTTTTTCCCTTCCCCTCCACAAATTATACCAACATCAAATACAGTGAAAACGGGTTATACCGTGGGAAAGGGACATACAAAACAACAAAGAAATCATCTTATAAATATGTTAGAAACAATTGCAAGAAAGAAAAAAAACATTTGAATACTTATCTTGGGGTTCATTTTGCCTAACATCAACTTATCTGACTGTTTCTGCTTGTCTCAGACATATACTAGTATTTCTTTCTTTCAAACTTTTCAGTTTCAGGCAAATAGTTGGAAGACTCTTATCCTCAAAATATGCCAAGGTTCCATCCATCCACTGCCATCTCACTATTCCTATGAACTGCAGTATCTCATCAAGCAAATGTTTAAGCGGAATCCCTCGCAGCGCCCTTCGGCTACCACACTGCTCTCCAGACGCAGCTTAGCTCCATTGGTCCAGATGTGCTTACCTGCTGAGGTACGATGCCAACTTTCCAGGAATATGGTGCTCATTATCAAAATTGTAATGAAGCTGGGCGCCAGTGGCTCACTTTGGTAAACCTAGCTACTCAGGAGGCTGAGATCTGATGATCATGGGTTGAAGCCAGCCTAGGCCAGAAAGTCCATGACACTCTTATCTCCAATTAATCTCCAAAATATCTGGAGGTGGAGGTATGGCTCAAGTGGTAGAGTGCTAGCCTTGACTTAAAAAACTTAGGGGCAATGCCCAGGACTGGTTCAAGTCTCAGGACTGGTGCCATAGGAAAAAAAAATCTAATTATTCAGGAGTGAATTCAAATACTTCTCTCTTCTTCCTCCCACAGTGCCATTCTCCGAGAATAGTCAGCAGTTTGTGTCTTTCTGCCTATATGTACTTTCTCTTTTTTTTATTCTTTTTTTTTTATTTTACTAGACTTTTTTTTATTGTAAAGATACTATACAGAGGGTTACAGTTACATGAGTGAGGTAATGAGTACACTTCCTATTGAACATTGTTACCCCCTCCATTGTTTTCCCCCTACCATCCCTTCCCTCCCTACCTTCCCTGAGGTTCTTTTTTTTTTTTTATTGTGATTAAGTGATTACATAATTTCCTGAATTTCACAGTATTGTGGAATAATGTTGCTCATTTAAAGTCACAAGTTCATTCTAACTTTCCTGGAGCAAATTGTCTATCACAGTCTATAACATATAACGGTGTTCACATGTTATACACCACACATGTGATCAGCAGCATGGGGATATTTAGTAGTGGTTCGACCAGATGAGTGGGAAGTCCTGTTAGTTTTGTCGTATCACCTAACATTTTGGATTTAGCATCCACTTATCAGGGAGACCATGTATCGTTTGTCTCTTTGCTTACCTCACTCAACATGATTCCTTCTAGCTCCATCCATTTCCCTGCAAATGCCATTATTTTGTCATTTCTAATGGCTGCATAATATTCCATTGTGTATAGATACCACAATTTTTGGATCCATTCATCCGTGGTGGGGCATCTGGGTTGTTTCCATATCCTAGCTATTGTGAACAGTGCTGCAATAAACATGGAGGTATATGTACTTTCATTTATGTAGTGTCCTTTTTTCTTTTTAATTTGGTGCTGGGAATCAAACTCAGGACTTTAAGCATGCTAAGTACACTACACTTCTCTCCTGTCTCTATAGTTTTTGCTGTTTGTTTGGTTTTGTTGTTTTGTTTCATGGGTGCTGGAGCTTGAACTCAGGGCCTTGTACTTGTGCTGTTTGCTCAGCTTGCACTCTATTACTTGAGCCATGCTTCTAGCAAGGCTTTTGCTGATTATTTTGAAGATGGAGTCTCAAGAACTTTTCTGCCCAGGATGTCATCAAACTTCAATCCTTTGGGTCTCAGTATCCTAAGTAACTAGGATTATAGGTGTGAGTTACTACTACGTGGCTGGATTTTTGTGTATGTGCAGAAGTGGAAGGGGTGTGTGTGTGCTGGTAGTGAGGCTTGAATCAGGACCTTGTACTTTTGCTTAGCATTTTTGCTCAAGGCTGGTACTCTGGTTGTTTCTGTTTTCTGGTTTGAACTGAGGGCCTGGGCACTGTTCCTGAACTTTTTTGTTCAAAGCTAGGGACACTTGAGCCACAACTTTATTTCCTAATTGGCTAATTTATTTCCTGTTGGCTAATTGGAGATAAGAGACTCATGGACTTTACTGCTTGGGCTGACTTGGAACTGTGATCCTCACATCTCAGCCTCTTGAGTAGGTAGGATTACAGACATGAGCCAAGTGCCTAGTTTTGTTGTTTTGAGAACATGTTTCTACTAAATTGGACTCAAATTCAGAATCTTGCTTCTGGCTTCCCAAATAGCTGTGATGTACTCAACTCCTTTATATGTTTTTTTAAGAGGTATTTTTAATGTTTCATCTTTAAATAAGGTAAGCAGAATAACATAAAATCAGAAGAATGTGGGTAGTGAAATGACATGAAGGCAAAGTCTAAAGAAAAGTGTCTTGAAGCTCTCCACCTTAAATTTCAGATCATTACAGAGTATGGAGAACAGATATGAGATGAAATATGTGAGCATCATACACAAAGGAAAAAGAGTAAGCATTTAAGTTCTGTTAAAAAATAGTAAAGAAAAGACAAAAATGATTTTTTCAGATGATTAGAAGTGATTATCAGATATATTCTTCAAACCAAAATTTCTTTTGTTTTATTGTAGACATAATTATCTGTACTTTAGAACCTAGATTGGATAGGTTAGTGATGGAAAGAATTTGTCATATTAGTGCTTTATTATACATGGCAATGGTACTCTAATGCCAGATCTCCTAATGTTAGCACCATAATTACTACGTCTGTTATGATTTAGGTAGGAGACATTCTGTAGACTGAGGTAGGAATCTATGAAAATACAACACTAATTTTATGGAAAAATATGACTCCAAGTTTCTCAAGGACCATTGGGTAAACTAAATTTCCCAAAGGAGGCTCATACAAATTGCCTCACATTAGACCACAGTTGCAAGTCTGACCTCCAGAATTTCTGACCAACTACAAATAGGGGTTACCGTGATTCCTTCTTTTGGAATTAATAGAGTGGCTTACAGAAACCTTATAGAAAAACTTAGCTTTACCACTTTAGTGTAAAGGATATTTTAAAGAATTCTTCAATCAGATGAATAGACCCATAGAGTGGAGTCCAGAAAGATTTGGACCCCCAGAGCTTCTGCCCCTGTGGAGCAGGGGTCTACCACCCTCTTGGATGAGTTTTTGATCACTTGCCTATGAGTCTCCACATAGCCAGGGATCTAGAAGTTCTCCCTGATCCTTTTGAGTTTTTGTTGAGCCCTTGTTGCATAAGCATGACCAAATCATTGTCAAGCATTCTTACTAATAATTATTCATACTAATAATAAGAATAATAATTATTTTTATTAATAACAGCTCTGATCTGATCTGATATTAATAGACTGAATTGGGGAACCCAGGCAGTGCTGTCCAAATCCTGCTGGGCCTCTCTCTATATATATTCCATCTTCCTGATTGTAAAGGAAGCCTCCCTCACACAAAGTCTTCTGCTTTATATTACATAATCACATAAAAGAGAGGGAGATGAGGGTATGGAGACCCAAGCCAGAAAAGTGGGAGAAGATGTAAAGTATATTTTTAGTTTTGGTGACCACTTTGGGGAAGAGAAATCACAGTTTCAGTGGCTAACCCTGAGACAAACGAGCTGTCGAAAGAAAGATAAAGAAGATCAGAGAAAAAGAGAATTTGTTTTCTGAGGCCTATAGTGTCTCAAGATTACATTCTTTTACCTTTCTTGCTTTGAAGCTATTCCAAGGCTACTTCAGGAATAAGGACAAAAGGCCAAATAAACCCTTCAGTCTTAGAATCCAAATTTTTTCTCCATTATTTAAGAAGTAGCTAGATACCTTATTTTACCAGGTTGTGTTGATGTTGGTTTTATTTTTTACTTTATTTTGTCAGTCATGGGGCTTGTGTTGGTTTTATTTTGAGTATTATTTTATAGCTTTTGTTCTCATCTTGAGTGGTAGGAAACACTAGCTAAAACAAGATAAAGAAAAGTTGAAAGCAGTTGGTGAGAGTACAGTCTCACTATCTCAGAGGAATAAAAAAGTTGGTGAAATGCCACCATATTGGCACCCTGTGTGGTCCGTAGACAGTACAGCAAACATGAGGACAGGTAACATGCTCACTCTTATGATCTCAGTGCCTGCCATCATAGATGAACAGCGATGGTAAGTTTTTAAATGCTGGGTGAATTAGAGGCATGAAATGAAGAGCTCTGCCAAAGAAAAATGAAGCAGGAGTCATTCCTCCCAAAGGGACCAGTTGTCAGAGTTCTTCTGCCACTCCTGCTGCTTCTCTGTGTGTGATAAGCAGTCAGGCATCCCTTCTTGAGAAAGATATTTGTCCCACCTGCTATGACAGCTGTGAGGACTCCAGATGCCACTAAATAGTGTGTGCTAAAGAGAATAGAGAATTTCAAGTACACATAGTCTATTACTGTGTAGTGCTAAATGGGTTGGCATAAGTAAGCAGCAGTGTCTCAGAATTTAGCATTAGGAAGAATGCAGCACAATATATTTATTAACTGACATGATGAACTGAAACCCCTTTATACACTATCTAAAGATAATAGAATAAACTGAAAAGGACTGATGTAGCAGAAACAGCTTTTTTTCAACATTCCTGTTCAGACTGTTACACATTAGCCAGGCTAACACTTGTGCATTTGACTTTAAACCTCTTTTGTTTCTCAAACTTTCTTCAGATCGCAGCTGAAAGTTAATGAAGTGGGCCTTCCACTTTCTCTTTGTTCTTTCTCTTTGTTTTTAAGCAGACTCCAGTAGACTCAGGATGGCTTTGGGAAATGAAGCAAGCAAGATGGTAAGTTGCTTATAAATTAAATTTATAAAACATGCTTCTTTAGGGAGTCAGGTTTCTTTAGGTCCTGTGAAATGTTTGAAAGCCTTTGATCTGGTCTCTTCAGTCAAATTCATCATCGTTTTACAGGTGAAATAGTGGGTTGCTGTTGTCCTGTTCTGTTTGCTGAATCCCTTTAGATCATCATTTATGTTGTTTGTAAAGGAAATGAGGGAAGTCGTGACAATGTCCAAAAAAGAAATGCATGCTTTACCTGACTTCTATAACTGTAACCTCTCTGTACATCTCCTTTATAACAACAATAAAACATACTTTAAAAAGATAAAGATAAAGGGACTTTGTCCTGCTTTTGGTCATGAAAACCTTGTTTAGTCTGGTTTTTCTTTTGTCAGTTGTGGGGCTTGAACTCAGGGTCTGGGTGCTGTCCTTTAGCTTTTTTGCTTAAGGCTACCATTCTATCACTTTGAGCCACAGTACCAACTTCTGTTTTTCTGGTGGTTAGTTGGAGATAAGAGTCTCATGGACTTTCCTACCTGGGCTGCCTTTGAACCACGATCCTCAGATCTCAGCCTCCCAAGTAGTTAGTATTACAGTTGTGAGCCACCAGCACCTGGCTTGGCTTTTTTCTTTATTGTGGTAAAATATACCACTTTAGTTGATGTGTACTAATGTTGATTGGCATTTATAATAGTGGCCAGCCATTATTACTCTGTATTCCAAACTTTGTGTTTTGTTTTGGTAGTACTAGGATTTGTGTTCAGAGATTTGTACTTGCCTAGCAGGTAGTCTATTAATCAAGCCATGCACCCAGCCCTTTTGGCTTTCCATATTTTTTAGATGGGGGTTGCTGTTTGCTGGAGGGCTGAAATCTTCCTCTTCCTCTTCCTTTGATAACAAGACTGTGCTACCATCCTCAGTTATTGCTTGAGATAGTGTTCTCATGAACTTTCTGCTGGCTTTCCAATCTCAGCCTTCCAAGTAGTTAGGATTACAAATATGATCGATGGTGCTTGGCTTTCCAGAACTTTTTTTTTCTTTTTTTTTTTTTTATTGTGAAAATACTGTACAGAGGGGTTACAATTACATGGGCAAGGTAGTGAGTACATTTCTTATCAAGCATTGTAGCCTCCTCCTTTGTTTCCCCTTCCCATCCCTTCCCATTCTCCCTCCCCCCCCCACCCAATCCTCCCCCCTCCCAACTTGTAAAGTTTGTTTTTGACATGACAACTTGTACTTCTCATTTTTGCAACAGGTCCACCTGTGTCTTTATTTAAACGACTTGTCCAGAACTTTTTTTTAATCACCCCCAAACACCCTATCTTAAACAATTCCTCACTTACCTAACTCTAAACCTAACCCCACCTCTGGTAGCCTTTAGTCCACTCTGTCTCCCTGAATTTGTATACTGTAGTTATTTCATATACATGGAATTCTTTTAAGTCTGGATTACCTCATTATATAAGGTTTTAAAGGTGCATCCATGTTGTAGCATATACAGAAATTAATCCATTTTCTAGATGAATAATGTTTGATCTCTATTTTTATTTTTTTGTGTATGTACATACAATGCACTTTGATTCTGCCTCTTCTCCTTTTTCCCTCCCACCTCCCACTTGCTGCCTCTCCCCAATATTTCCTTGTTATGTTCATGTTCTCTGTGTGTGTGTGTGTGTGTGTGTGTGTGTGTGTGTGTGTGCATGCGCGTACGTGTATGTGTGTATGCTGGTCCTGGGGTTTGAACTTAGGGCCTAGGTGCTGTCTCTGGAACCATTTTTTTCAAGGCTGGAGCCTTAGCTCTATTTCCAGCTTTTTAGTGGTTAATTGGATTTAAGAATCTCATGAACTTACCTGGTCAGCCTGGCTTTGAACCATGATCCTTAGAGCTCAGCCTCCTGAATAGCTAGGATTACAGGCATGAGCCATTAGCACCTATTATCAAAGTGCCATACCTTTAGAATATTGTTTTCCACTAAAAGCCACCTTATAAAATAAGTCATTTTGGTATTAGCTCAATACAGCAACCATCTTGACTTTTTTCAATGTTTTATTTTTTTTTCAATAAAAACCTATTAATCTAGGTGTTGGTGGCTCATGCCTATAATCCTAGCTACTCAAGAGGCTGAGATCTGAGGATTGGTTCAAAGCCAGCCTGGGCAAGAAAGTCCATGAGATGCTTATATCCAATAAACCATTCAGAAAACCAGAAGTGGCGCTAGCGCAAGTGGTAGAACGCTAAGCCTTGAGCTGAAGACCTAAGGGACAGCA
The DNA here is from genome assembly GCF_019054845.1 of Dipodomys spectabilis. Lineage (NCBI taxonomy): Eukaryota > Metazoa > Chordata > Mammalia > Rodentia > Heteromyidae > Dipodomys > Dipodomys spectabilis. The sequence goes on along the minus strand of NW_024870772.1, from coordinate 45,214,858 downwards.
CCCAGGTCCAGAGTTCAAACTCTACAACCAAAAAACAAAACAAAACCCAACCTATCTGTCATTTTTATATATCTTCTTTACATTTTAACAATTGGTATTAATGCTTATTAATATGTGTGTACTATATATACATCTATGTGGATAGTTGCTAATATGCATGTATACAATGTATACTGCTATTCACATACACATATTTAAAGTTCTGTGACTATGCATGCTAACTCATTAGCTTTTGTTTAAAATCAAAATAGCTAAATATTTATTTCCTGTGCTGCATTTTTAATCAATATTTTAAATCCTTTTTTTTAAGCAAGAGGAAGAACAAAGTAGGAAGAGTAGCCATACTGATTTAGAAAGTACTCATACAAATTCAGTTAAAAGTACTTTGAGGAGACTAACCAGAGGGAAAGAAGGTAAGCTATTCATTACTTATGGGGAGAGTTGGGTCTTGGGAGGTATCATTAGTAAGTACACAGGTAAATACAGTAAGTACACTGTATTTGCCTATACAGTAATTGATGAAATGTTAGAGGAATACTTGATCTTTGATTTGCCTACTGGGGAAGTTAGAGCTGAGAAGTGTAGCCCAGTGGTAGAGCACATAGAACAAATGTTCAGATTTCAGAGTTAGTCCCTAGCACCTCCAAAACAATAGTATTTATCAGTGAGAGGCATTAGGAAAAGTGGTATTTGCTTGTTACTGACCATAAACTATATAGTAAACTGTGTGTATATTTGTATATTATGTGTGTGTTGTGCATCATGTAATATGTAACTATATGTATACTATTTTTTAAAAATTTTGTCTATGATTCATCCAGGGTTGATCTATCATTTGTTGTTAGATCTGGGTTTGAAAGAGAAAAGAAAGGCTTCCTATACTGTTGAGATGAATAATCATATGTGTGGCACTACATTATTGTATTTTAGAATCAGGCAATCAGCCAGACCATCTGAAGAAAGCTAGTTCACCAAGCCTTCACAGGAGACATTGGGAGAGAAATGAGCCGAATGCAGCTCTTGCAGCTTTAGAAAATGCATCTATCCTTACCTCCAGTTTACCAGCAGAGGAAAACAGAGGTTAGTATAGTTATGGCACTTGTTATCTTGGGGTATTGGGTGCAGACACTAAAATTCACAGATGCTCAAATTCTTGAAATAGAATGGCATACATGGTATTTTCATACAACCCATCCACATCCTCTTTAAATAATCCTAATATTACTGATAATACCTAAAACAGTGTAAATACTATATTAATTGATGAATTATTTAGTTTAGGAAATGATGATAGGAAAAGAGGCGGTACCTGTTCAGTGCCGATTTAATTTTAAAATATCTTTGGTTTAAGGGTGTGTAACCTGTGGATACAGAAGTCAACTATAGTTAGATTGAATACTATCATTTTATTATGGAACATATTCTAATAGTCACTCACTATGCTAGGCCTTTTTGTTGTTGTTGTCCATGGGGCTGTTGTCCATGAACTGTCCCTGAGCTTTTTCCCTCAAGGCTAGCACTCTACCACTTTGAGCCATAGGTTAATTGAAGATAAAGAGTCTCACAGACTTTTCTGCCTCAGATTGCTTCAAACCTTGATCCTCAGATCTCAGCCTCCTGAGTATCTAGGATTACAAACCTGAGCCTGGCATGTTTTGTTTCTGTTTTGTAATCACGCTGAAGGACATTTGGTGTTACATCAAAGCATGCTCACGTTGGCCAGTGAAATAGATTTTAGAGAGAGTCAAGTATAAAGCTGGTGTGGTGGTATACTCCTGTAGTCCCAACACTAAGGAAGCTGAGGCAGTAAGATTACAGGGTCCCAGACAGCCTGGGCTATACAAAGTCAGACAGACATACAGATAGGTAGACAGATATAATAAACTTTTAAAAATGATCTGGAAGGTAGGTGCTGGAAATCATCTTTTATTTGGCACTGATTTTTACCTTTTCACAACCAGGTGGTTCTGTAATAAAGTACAGTGAAAGTAATAGCCGTAAGCAGTGGCTCAGAGAGACCCCTGACACTGTGTTGAACATCCTTAAAGGTGCTGATCTCAGCCTGGCGTTCCAAACGTACACGATATATAGACCAGGTAATTTTTTCTATTATATCATCATAGAATTGTCTGATTGGTTTTTAAGTATGGTACAAAATACATAACATAAAATTAATCCTCATGCTCACTTTTAAGTGTATAATTCAGTAAGCTTAAGCACATTTTTAGTGAGTTCTAACTGGTCTCCAAAACCCTTTCCACCTTGTAAATTTAACGTTGTACCTATAAAATAACTCCCCACTTGACCTTCTCGTACACCCATGACTTTAAAATTATGTTAGGTGTTCTTGAATCTTTTCTAGCTAATCTTAAGCTGTTATAAAAACAATTCCCATAGAACTGCTTTACTTACTTGCTCATTAGAGAGCTTATTTTAATTTGTTGCAACAATTTTACTTGTATGTGTTTATTTGGCCAATGTTTATTGAGTGCCTAACATAGGTTAAGTTTTTTTTTTTGAGGGGGCACCACTTGAAATGTAGCTCAACCACAGAATTCTTTTTTTTTTAATTTTAATTTTTTTTATTGTGAAAATACTGTACAGAGGGGTTACAATTACATGGGCCAGATAATGAGTACATTTCTGATCAAGCATTGTAGCCTCCTCCTTTGTTTCCCTTCCCATCCTTTCCTATCCTCCCCTCCACCCCCCCACCCAATCCTTCCCCCCCCCCCCCCACCAAAGAATTCTTTTGCTCAGCGTGCACAAAGCTCTGGCTTCAGTACTGCAAGAAAAAAGAGTAAAACACATTTTCTGCCCTGAATGATAAGGAATTCATTTTCTGGGAGAATGACATGGTTTGGCTACAAGTTTTGATTTAGCAATTAGAGGTCTTGGATTTTGTTTCTGGTCCAAAGGTGAAGTCTGATGTCTTTGTCATATTAAGAAATTCACTGGGCTGGGTGCCGGTGGCTCACACCTGTAATCCTAGCTACTCACGAGGCTGAGATCTGAGGATTACAGTTCAAAACCAGCCTGGGCAGGAAAGTCCATGAGACTCTTATTTCCAATAAACCACTTGAAAACTGGAAGTGGTGCTGTGGCTCAAGCGGTAGAGTGCTCACCTTGAGCTGAAGAGCGCAGGGACAGCGCCCAAGCCCAGAGTTCAAGCCCCACGACCGACCAAAAAAAAAAAAGAAAGAAAGAAGGAAAGAAAAGAAATTCACTGTTTAGAAGATGTATCACTCCTCTTGAAATAATTTTTATAAAGTTTTAGCTTGTGTTTTTTGTTAGGTGTTTGTCTTATATACAAAAAGTCTAAATGTAATTACTGGCTGGAAAGTTTTTTAAAAATTGTACATGAGATGGGATGTATCTCAGAGGTAGAGGCCCTATATTTGATGCCCAACACTGTAAAATGAATGAATGAATACAATTAAGCAAGCATACATGTAGCCTACCTTTAATTTTCCTTCTTTTCTTTTGTTTGTTGTGATAGCTAGGGAGGGGAAAACTCAAAGGGGAAAAATTAACTGCAATCCAATCTCCACAAGTAGGTGTTAATGTTTTTATATATGGTAGGGTTTTTATTTTCTTTTTGTTGATGGTGGTGGTGTTGGTATTGGTATTGGTGGTGGTGGTGGTGGTGTATGTGTGTATGTGTGACCCTGTGCGTGAGTATATGTGTCATACTGGAGATTAAATCCAGAGCCCAACTCATGATAGGAAAGCACTCTGTCACTCAGCTACACCCCAACACCTTTTTAAATAGTTTTACCTTTGAAACAGGGTCTTGCCCAGCATGTAATAATAGGTTTTTATATTTGAAGATTTTTTGTGTTAATTCTTTGTGGATTTTTTCCCTGCCCTTTTTCATGCTTGAATTGGCTCAATTTAGCTAGGTGCTATGACTCTGGTAGTAGTTGTAGCACTTAAGAGAGCAAGGTGGGACCTATCCAGGAATTTAAGACCAGACTGAACAACATAGAAAGACCCCATCTCACAAATAAGTAATTGGCATACTTTCTGTTTCTGTTCCCCTGAAGGTTCAGAAGAATTCTTGAAAGGCCCTCTGTCTGAAGAAGAAATATCAGACAGTGTTGATGGAGATCATGATTCTGTCATTTTGGATCCAGAGAGACTTGAACCTAGGCTAGATGAGGAGGACACGTATGTTGCGATCTTTTTAGAAAGCTTGTGTGTGTGTGTGTGTGTGTGTGTGTCTGTCTGTCTGTCTGTCTGCCTGCCTGCCTGCCTGCCTGTGTCTCTGTGTGTGTATGGATGTTCATACCATATTATACCATATTGCTTCCATATTTAATAGAACCTTGTCCTATGATTTTTTTTTTATCATGAATGAGTATATGTTTTCATCTTAGGCCATGAGAAATACGTTACAATTTTATTATAGAATTCCTGGCTAAGCCCTGCATGAATATTTCAACTTGGACTTGTTTTTATGTTTGTTTGTTTGTTTATATGTATTTGTAACTGAACTCACTATCCTTCTGCCTCTGCCTTGGGCTAACAGCCATGTACCACCATATATTAGATTTTACATTAAAAAAAAAGATTAGAATCAATGAAATAAGTGATTTTTTAAAGGACTAACAATTTTTTGTCTATTCAATAAAACTTTATTGTTATGGCAGTATTCTATTTCAAATCCATCAACAAATGTTCACTGTGCTTGTGACATAGAGGCTTACCAACCCAACTTCTTTTTTCACAGAGATTTTGAGGAGGAGGATGACAACTCTGACTGGGTATCTGAACTGAAGAAGCGAGCTGGCTGGCAGGACCTGTGTGATGGATAATGTCAAGGGAATGTGCCAATCACATGGGGGAGATGAAAGAACATAGATTGAATGTTTACCACTAATTAGTTTAGCTAACTGGGATCTTTACCACTAACTACTTGTGTGATTATAGGAAAGACTTAGCTTCTTTGAGCCTTAATCTCTTTCAACTGCCAATAATAATAGCTACCTCATAGGGATGCTGACTGTAAACAGTTACAGAAGCCTGTATGTTGTTTATTCACCCTTGCAATGATTTGTAATTATTACAATGTAACCTTTTTTTATATTTCTTAAATGTCTGATGATCTAAATATATTTAATGATAAGATAATAATGTGTGTAATTAAAAAAAATAAAACCCAGTAGATTGAAGATCCTTTCCATGACCTACAGCAGCTACTAGCTGGCAAGAAAGGATCAGCCTTGGAAAGGGAGGAGTCTAGATCTTGTCAGTCTTGTGTATGAGAAAGGACTATAGCCAAAAGTAGGCACAACACTTATCAGAAGCCTTGTGGACTGAATGTGGAAGGGAGTCCCAATGTGTATGAGTCGCCATTTCACACACATGCTGGGTCCTGTCATGAATTACCTCATTTAATACTGTAACACGTTCATGAAGTGAAAGTATTTTACTGAAGAAACAGATTTTCCCTGACCCAGCATGGGGAATAATGCTAAACAGTAGGGAGGAACTTCAGTTAGGAAAATACAAGGAACTGTTGGAATCTAAATTAAACATATCTTTTTTTATACAATTTAACAATTATGCAAAAATGGTAGTATAAAGCCAGGCTCCAGTGGCTCACACCTGTAAGCCTAGCTGCTCAAGAGGCTAAGATCTGAGGATCAAGATTCAAAGCCAGTCTGGGCAGGAAAAGCCATGAAACTCTTATCTCCAATAAACCACCAGAAAACCAGAAGTAGCACTATGGCTCAAGTGGTAAACCACTAGCCTTGAGCTAGGCCCAGAGTTTAAGCCCCATGATCAACAAAAACAATAAATAAATAAAAAATTTATATGGTAGTATAGACAACCCTCCCCATGCATATGCTTTTTTTACATTAAATATGTCATCATTAGTCCTCTCTGGTTTCTCACTTTTCCTTGGTTTTGAAGGCTTTCACATTTTGTAGTAATGCCAGTTAGGCATTTTGTAGATTGTCCTCAGTTTAGGTATGCCTGATGTTTTTTCCCATGATTTGACTGATGTTATAGGCTTGGGGAACAGGACACACAAGTGAAGCTGTCTTTTCATCACACATGGCAATATTGTGACTCACTGTAGATGCTGTTCAACCTTGATCACTTGGTTAAAGCGGTACTTGCCAGACTCTCCACTGTAGTTACCAACTTCATTTGTCCATGCTTTATGCACTATGTGTCACTATATCCAGTCCCTACTTCAGCAGAGAGGAAGTAAGCTCCACCTCTGTCAGGGCAGAGTACAATTCAATACTAGGTCATTTGTTTGCTTGGTTTTGCTTATGATCCTTGGAAGTTGTTTCAATTTTGCTGTTATGTCTCCTTGGCATCCTCCCACTTTTCTTCACATTCTGGCACTATAAAAAAATGAGCCAGGATCATCTTGGGCCTTATTTGCCCCATCCCCACAATTAGCCGTTCAGCTAATTAGTTCAGAAAACAAGATCTAGGTGCTGGGTGTGCTTGTTACTAGGATATCACTACTTCTAGGCCCTCTCTATGGATACTAAACTGTGTATCTGTGTACCCACACAGCTCCATGGTGACTTCTGTGTCTCCCATCTGTATGTATATTCAGCTAAACATGGGCTCACACTGAAGTCTCTGACTAATCCAGGACCTCAGATTTCATTCTAGCCCCTCTCCCTTGCTTTTCTGAATCTTTTCTCCCTGATAGTGAGAAACTTGAGCTGAAAATGTACCATGCACTGAGTTATTCAGTTCACTATACATGTCAGTTTCCAAATCAGTAACTCAAATCTCTAAATTTACCAATAGGCTGGGTGCAAATGGCTCATGCCTGTAATCTTAGCTACTCAGAAGGCTGATAATCTGAGGATCAGGTTCAAATCCAGTCCTGGCAAATTAATCTAAGATACTTATCTCCAATTAAACAGCAAAAAGCTGGTAGTGGAGGTATGGTTCAAGTGGTAGAGTGCCAGTCTTGAACAAAAAAGTTTAAGCAAGAGCATGCCCAAGCAAACCAGTACACACACACACACACACACACACACACACACACACACACACACACAAATAATCAACTATGGTACAGAATTTATTAGTATTCTTATTGTCTACTTCACTGTTGCCATTTAAATGCCATTTTCCAAAATTACTTTGAACATTAGCTCATTATGTCCTTGAAGATTCTTCATGTTAAGGAAGGTGTGGAAGTTTTAAATGTTTTTGGATATTCAACTTCCATATATACAAAATTTCTATACCTCTAGTTTTCTAGAATCCAAACATTGCCCCAGTGTGTAAACATTTCCAACCATCAAGCAAAGGGAACATGAAATTATGCATATATAGTTATTGAGCACATGAATGAGTCTTAAAAATCAAGAGGCCCTGAGTTCAATTCCTAGAATCCTTCCCCCAAAATTTATGATTACAAGGTGTTTTACTTTTAACATGATTTCAGGAGACTAATGGAACTATCTGCTGATGGAGATTACTATGTGATTGCTATATGATTCTAAACATACAAGTAGACAAAATGTGACAGGCATTTTTTTTAAAGCTTTCATTCCTATTAGTTGGATAAAATTTGTCAGCACTTGTGGCTTTTAAAAATGGAAAGTGAAGTAAAGTGTGATGATTCATACCTGCACTCACAGAAGTCAGGAGGCTGAGGCAGGAGCTAAATAGAATGTAGGAGGCAAACGAGAGAAATAGTAAGACCCTGTCTATCTCAAAACCAAAAGGAGGTCAGACACTAGTGGCTCACATCTGTAATCCTAGCTGTTCTGGAGGTCACAGTTCGAGGCTGGAGGTCACAGTTCGAGGCCAGCCACGGCAGGAAAGTCCATGAGACTCTTACCTCCAATTACACACACACACACACACACACACACACACACACACAAAGCTAGAAATGGAGCTGTGGTTCAAGTGGTAGAGCATTATCCTTGAGCAAAAAAGCTCAAGGACAGTGTCCAGACCCTGAGTTCAAGCCTCAGGACTGGCACACAGAAAAAAAAAAGGAAAAAAGAAAAAGAAAGGAAGGAAGGAAGGGAGGAAGGAAGGAAGGAAGGAGAATAAAAAAGAAAAAGAAAAGAAAGGAGGGAAAGGAAGAGAAGAAAGGGAGAAGAAAGAAAGGGGAGAAGGAGAAAATGGAAGAAGAAAAGGTCAAATCGTGCCCATTTTAGCAACAAGTTAGCATTTTTTTATGGCTACTAGAACTAATGGTCTAAAGAAGCAAGAGTACCTCACTCAGGTCTTTTAAGTAATGAAATTATATTTGTGTGTATGTGTTGGTTCAAGTGCTTGAACTCAGGGCCTGGGTGCTGTTTCTGAGCTTTTTAGCTCAAAGCTAGCCTTCTACCACCTGAGCCAAATCCACTTTCAGCTTTTTGATAGTTAATTGGAGATAGTCTCATGGAGTTTCCTGCCTGGACTCGCTTTGAACCATGATCCTTAGACCTTAGCCTCCTGAGTAGCTAGGATTACAGGTGTGAGCCACTAGTGCTTGGAATAATTTTGCTTTTATATTTACTAAATGTTAATACTGTGATATTTACTTTGATTAATTATACACCATTAGTAATTTTAATATTTCATTACAGAAAAAAATAGCTTATGCTGGACACTGGTGGTTCACACCTGTTATCCTATCTAGTCAGGAAGCTGAGATCTGAGGATTGTGGTTTGAAGCCAACCTAGGCAGGAAAGTCCATGAGACTCTTATCTCTAAATTACAGAAAAAGCTAGAAATGGCATTGTGGCTCAAGGGTTGGCCTTCAGCAAAAGGAGCTCAGGGACAGTGGCCAGGCACAGTGTGTTCAAGGCAAACCGAACAAAAAACAACTTATGATACTATGAATAAAAAATATTCATTTCTATTTATTGCTTCTTACAGTGCATATGACAGGATTATCAATAAAACTTTCAAATATGAGAAAGATTACACTGGGGATAAAATGCTGTCAGGAAAACACATCCTTATTTGAAATGGGGGGTATGATTTAAAAAACAAAGTAATGTATATTTTCTGATTCTTAGAAATATTTTTGCATAGATAATAGCGGGTATTGAAAGCACTGTGGTATTTAGATTCCATGTATTGTTTACACGTGGTATTTAGATTGTGGAGCTGGATATGTTATATTTGTGTCACTATTTACCATTGCTTAATGTTATATTCTTTTCGACCCTTTCAACTTGTACTAAGACGTGTATGGCAGCTTCATGTGCGGGCGGTGAATGGGAATGGAAGAGGAACATGTTGCAGACCACAGACAGCAACCGGTTTTGTAAGAAGACCCGAAGGTCTTTGGGAGGATAAAGAGGAAGCACTGAAATGGAGAGACAAAGATGAACCAATGATGTGGTATTCATTAGACACTATGTTGAGAATGGATTATACAAACTTGGGGCACGGATGAGGGGAGGGAAAAACTGGGAGAGAGGGAAGGGGTGATTCTGTCCCCAAAGAAATACATTCCTTACCTGACTTATTGTAACTGTAACCTCTCTGTACATCACCTTTCTTGTAACAATTAAGCATTAAAAATAAAATAAAAGATCCACGAGAAGGCTGCCAGCTATAGCCAAGAGGACCAGGTCTCACACCTCTCAGCAGTATTTGAGACTTTGCTCAAGAACCTCGCTTCCAGCTGGCATGTCGTTCTGGGTAGGGAGGGCACTTGCTTATTTAGCATACACAAGGCCCGTGGATTTCATCCTCAGCCTCACTATACTAATACTAATCTACCAAACAAACTTGCTTCCTGCCCAGTTTAGCTCACTTGCACGTTGTCAATAACAGAAAACGTACAGGAGGTGCAGGGTGAGCCTGCAGGATGCAACGTTCCTGTTGAGCCACGCTCCAGCGGGTGCTGCCAACCTCAGGTCCCGGCCTGTTATCGCTGTACAGCTCCGACCCCTGCTGTCGCGTCTCCAACCAGCCCCAGTCTAGCGCCCGCCCCGCTCCCATGCTCGGCTCCGCCCCGACCTCCGGGAGACTCAGCCTCCCGGGAATCTGGATCATTCCGGGACTCTCTCTACGCTCTCTCCCCGAGCAGCCGGCCGGAGCAGGTAGGCAGCGGCTGGGTGTGCTTAGTCCTTCTCCAAGCTACTCCCCAGGCTCCCTGAGCCGCAGGGAGCGCCGAGGCCCGACCCAGTCCCAGCTGGAGGAGCAAGCGCACACGGGCAGTGTGCAGCCTCCTGGGCTGCGTCGGTCTCCATGGCAACGCGCTGGACGCTGAGCTTCCAGACTCCGGCTTGAAGATCCTTCCCTCTGCTTTCCAACCTACCGTCCCCACCCCGACCCCTCCACCCCCGCCCTCTCCCCCGTAGTCCAAAGAGAGGATGTCTTCTAAGCCTGGGTCTTCTACCCGTGATGCTACCCGGGCGGGAGGTCTCGAGCCGGGATTGCCCGCACTCACCCCTCTCAGAACCCTTTATCTCGGCTATCCCTTTAACCCTGACATAAAACGTGTACCACGTCCTCAGTTCGCCTAAAGCCAAAATAGAAGGAAGACAACTGACAGTATGCTTTTGCAAGCGCTTGACTTTGCAACACCTGAAGTTAGCGGAGTAGCCTGGTGCCCGCGCCTGCGCAAACACCGAACTTGATCGAGGGCAAATACAGGCTGACGCCTAGGTCTCCGGTACCCCGAAGGGAGGTCAGGGCAGGGATGCGATTTTTTTCAAAGCAGTAAGCCACTTTGGGTAAAGTTCCAAAATGCAACCAAGGTTTGTTTTACATGTGGGGGCATTCCGAGCAAATTCAGGGCTAACCTCGTAGACAAAATACTTTGGATCTAGATGTAAAATAGATCTAGCCGCCGATAATTCTGAACGAATTCTTCCACACATATAAGTATATAGAAAGACTTCTCAAGCTTGTGGGAAGTGGGATAATTGTAGACCGAGCTTGTATCCGAGACCCGAAGTGCTTAATAAACCCCGAGTCAATTCCCAAGCCTCCCCCTAGGGGGCAGTAACTCCCTACTGGACTGTAATGGCCTGAGGCAGTTTCCTTTTATTAGAGGTGTATGTTTCTTTCACAGAACAAACTTGCCACATAGCAACTTTTCTATTTTTAGAAATTAGGAAAATGGCAAGGTTAAGTGATTTTCCCAAGGTCATAATGCTAAAGTATATCAAAGTGAGCAAACAAGCCCACCAACAAGCTCTTTTTCTATATTGGCTTGTTCACATGAAAATTATTTGCTTGTCTTGGAAAGCCTGAAGGAAAGTTCTTGCAAATGAGTTCCCTTACATATCTGTCATCAATTTTTTTACTTGAGGCCATCGTGAAGAATGCAGTCAAATTTCATTATTCTTATTGCAGAAACCTGTGGAGATCATGGACAAATTTGATCTGATTAAGGTCATTGGGGAAGGTGCCTTTGGAAAAGCATACTTAGCTAAGGAGAAATCCAACAGCACGGACTGTGTCATAAAAGAGATCAACTTTGCAAAGGTAAAAGTTAAGTTCAAATTCTTGTTAATATTCCTGTTAATATTTATCTGGCTTTTGATTTATTTTAAAAAAAACTTAAAAAATATTGGAGACCTAAGGATCACAGATCGAAAGTCTGAGACTCATCACCAATCAGCCACCAAATAGCTGTAAGGAGTGTTGTGGCTCAAGTGGTAGAAAACTAGTGGCACATGTATGCATGTGCTCACACACACACACACATACAGCCCAAGTCACAGAATGTTGATCTACAGTCATCCTGAAGTCTTTATGGGGTATTGGTTCCAGTGCTCACCCTACCCCCATACCAAAGTCTTTGGATGTTCATGTCTTACATAAAGTGTTGTCATTTCCTCCCTTTGAGAGATCAGTTTTATAAGTGACATTGAACACAGTGATATCTTGGGAAATTTCAGTCAGGAGTGAACAGGTAGTAGAGTCCTGAAAGCAAGTTAATCTTACCAAACTTCACTATGTCTTAATATAATTCAGATGCCCACGCAAGAAAGAGAAGCTTCAACAAAAGAAGTGAGTCTTCTGGCCAAGATGAAACATCCCAACATAGTCACCTTCTTCAGCTCATTTCAAGGTTAGATTTTCCAACATTGCCCAAGTATTCCAATAGAGTACAGACATACTGATAAATATGAGAGTTCCTGAGAGTTGTATATAAATTAATTTTTGGAAATGTGCTCAATTTTCCCAAGTTATTTTAATAATAATCTGAGATGATGTCTTTATCTTCAAGCTTTTTTGTTATGTTTTGTTTTTGTTCCAGACCTGGGGTTTGAACTTAAAGCATGGGTGCTCTCTCTGAGCATTTTTTGCCCAAAGTTAGTGCTCTACACCTTAAGCCTCAGCTCCAATTCCAGCTTTTTGTTGGTTAATTGAAGTTAAGAGTCTCATGAACTTTCCTGCCCAGGCTGGCTTTGAACTAAAATCCTTAGATCTCAGCCTTTTGAGCAGCTAGGATTACAGGAGCGAGTCACATCTAGTGAGTTTTTCTGGACAGCTTTTATCTATTAAGTTCTTCCTCTTCTCCTTAATTTTCACTCAAATAGTCAATAATTAGTGTATTATATTTGAAGTAGTAGTAACTTCCAAGTGTCAGTGATCTACAACAATGCATATCTATTTCCCAGTCCTATCATAAGCTAGCTGTCAGCAGACTGGGATCTGAAGTCTGGAGTTCAGGCAGAAGGAACAACCCACATACAGAGCATGCTGTTTTGTGAAAGAGGAGGAAGACATCCCAGGACACTCTGCTTCAGTAGGGTGTGTGTATGGGAGGGGGTACATATTCTTTTTACATGAGACTCTACAGGTAGCAACAGGTAGGACTGAATAATCGTCTTATATATAGGGACAGCAAATAGTCAATGCACAACCACACAAACTGCCAAAACAGAGGGGAAGAACTTTGGGTAAGTCTCCTCCTCTGCACATCTGAATGCAGCTATTCTCCATCCATCCATCCTAAAGGGAAAAGGAGGGAAGATGAAGAGAGAGACAGAGAACAACCAAGCAAAGGCAGAGACTCCTCATTCACATATTTATTGACTGATTTCTCAGACATAATCCTAGGTACTAGGAATATAGTAGTGGAAAAAAATATTCAAAATTGGGTCTGGGAAGGTGGCTCAGTGGTAGAGTGCTTGCCTTGCATACATGAGGCCGTTGGTTCGATTCCTCAGCATCACATAAGCAAAAAGAAAAAAAGCCAGAAGTGGCACTGTGGCTTAAGTGGTAGAGCGCTAGCTTTGAGCTGAAGAGCTGAGGGACAGTGCCCAGGCCCAGAGTTCAGGCCCCATGACTGGACCCCCCAAAAAGAAAAAAAAAAAAATATATATATATATATATACATATTCAAAATTTCAGTCTGCCAGTGAGCAGAGCAGTGAGCCCTTCACTATTGTCTCCTTGGGCCATTTCTCAGGAATATTTACAGTGATAGACTTTGAAAGATGAGCTGACATCCCCTCAAAGACAGAAAGCAAGCATGTCTACTGCTCATTAAAAAGGTGATTGTTTCCCCCAGCTCAGGGTTTGGCTCACTTCATGGGCCAGTTCCATGTGAGTTTATCTGTTGTGGCCTCCATGGGATTTCAGGGGCACAACTTTTGAACAAGTCAAAAGGCAACTAACTTAATAGAGTGCCCCTTCACTCCCATTGACTTCCTAACAATGTCATAAGACTTTCCTTTCCTCATTTATTTTGGGGGGTATTATTTTCTAGCTAAATCCCACTCATTCTCAGGCCTTTCCTGAACTCACAATTCAAACTAACTTCTTCAACACTTTCCTACTTAGGAACATCTATTTATACATGACTGATAATAAATATATAAATGCATATTTACATAAGGTTATATATAATGATAGATTTGTTTGACATTTGTCTTCCTTGGGGGCTGAGGCTGCGGCTCAGTGAAAGAACACTGATCTAGTATATGAGAGGCCCTGGGTATGATGCTTTGCATCCCACACATAAGAAATGCAGACAGCAGGGGCTGGGAAGGTGGCTCAGTGGTAGAGCGCTTGCCTTGCATGCATGAGGCCCTGGGTTCGATTCCTCAGCACCACATAAGCAAAAAGAAAAAAGCCGGAAGTGGCGCTGTGACTCAAGTGGTAGAGCGCTAGCCTTGAGCTGAAGAGCTGAGGGACAGCGCCCAGGCCCAGAGTTCAGGCCCCACAACCGGACCCAAAAAAAAAAAAAAGAAAGCAATGCAGACAGCAAAGTGATCCTCAGTAGGTAGTACCTCGCTGCTCTATTTCCTAAGTGAGTGGACGGACTGGGCTACTTCAATACCTTGAAGTGTGTCATTATGCCATGCAAGATGGACTTTTGAGCACACTCAGTCCTGTTATACAACTAAAGTCATTTTTTTAGTGTAAAAATGGTATAAGTTTAACTTTTCTTTCTTTTCTTTTTTTTTTTTTTTGTTGGTCGTGGGACCTGAACTCTGGGCCTGAGCTCTTCAGCTCAGGGCTAACACTCTACCACTTGAACCACAGCACCACTTCCGACTTTTTCTGCTTATGTGGTTCTGAGGATCAAATCCAGGGCCTCATGCATGCGAGGCAAGCACTCTACAACTGAGCTACCTTCTTAGCCCCACGTTTAACTTTTCAATGACAATTCTTTGCTGTTGTTATTAAGTAGAGCTCTCTTGAGTTTAGGAAAAATAGCTATTGTGGTGAGTTTGAGTTTGTTTATCAGATTGTTGGTACTTGATACACAGGCTTTTCCAAAAGCCTCATGCTCTTAGATGCACCTGACTGAGAACAATACAGCTTTGTTGACTGAAACAGCCCATCTCTGATCACAAGAACCATAGCTCTGATGTATGGTTATGAAAATATGAGGGTTTTTTTTTAAAAATGAGATTGAAGCAACATAGGAAAAAAGGAGGATATAGTGATATTTCCTTAAGGCTAAGTGAATTCCATTTTAATTCCATCAATAAATATTTATTAACTATCTCTTATCTACTAAGTATATTCTAGATTTTGGAGTTCTGTTCAAAACCAGAAACAATCCCTGTACAATTTCCCAGTTTGATCTCCTAATTTCTATAGACCATCAGTCTAAAGTCTGGCATCAGCTTAGCTGACTTCTCTGCTATCTCTCATAGTTGAAACCAGGCTATCTTTTTTATCTTTTTTTTAAAGTCTATTTTCTTGTAAAGATGCTGTACAGAGGGCTGGGAAGTTGGCTCAGTGGTAGAGTGCTTGCCTTGCATGCCTGAGGCCCTGGGTTCAATTCCTCAGTACCACATAAGCAAAAAGAAAAAAGCCAGAAGTGGTGCTGTGGCTCAAGTGGTAGAGCGCTAGTCTTGAGCTGAAGAGCTGAGGGACAGTGCCCAGGCCCAGAGTTCAGGCCCCACGACCCGGACAAAAATAAAAAAAAAAAAAAAACCACAGAAAAAAAAAGATGCTGTACAGAGAGGTTACAGTTACATCAGTAATGAGTATATTTTTTGTTGGGCATTGTTACCCCTTCCTTTGGTTTTCTCCCACTATTCCTTCCCTCCTCTACCTCCCCCACTCTCCCCCAAAGTTGTAAGGTTCATTTCCAGCATAGTGTCTTGTGAGTATCATTGTTGCAATAGATCATCTTGTGTCCTTGTTTCAGCATTTTGTTATTCCCCTTCCCCTCCCCAAATTAGATAAATGTATATACAAGATACAAGGTACCAAAATCAAATACAGTGACAACAGGGATATACCATAGGAGGAAGAACATACAAAAGAAACAAAGAAAAAATAACATAGTACATTAAAAAATCAACAAAGAAAAACTCATGTGTCCATATCTTGTGGTTTAT
The DNA here is from genome assembly GCF_019054845.1 of Dipodomys spectabilis. Lineage (NCBI taxonomy): Eukaryota > Metazoa > Chordata > Mammalia > Rodentia > Heteromyidae > Dipodomys > Dipodomys spectabilis. The sequence continues at coordinate 45,199,090 of NW_024870772.1, read as the reverse complement.
TTCACTTAACATCATCTTATATGGTCATATGTACATAGCTTTTGAGCTTTTCTGGTCATCGGATAAGATTATCCTAGACATGTACTAATTATTGCAAATAAGGGAAACCATAGGACCTATATTTCTTTGAGTCTGGCTTATTTCACTTAATATGATTTTTTCCCCCAAGTCTGTCCATTTCCGAACAAATGGGGCGAAGTCATTCTTTCTGATGGAAGCAAAGAATTCCATTGTGTGTGTGTGTGTGTGTGTGTGTGTGTGTGTGTGTGTGTGTGTGTGTGTGTGTGTGTGTGTGTCACATTTTCTTGATCCATTCATCTACTGAAGGGCATCTGGTTTGGTTCCATATCTTAGCTATGGTGAATAATGCTACGATAAACAGGTGTACTAGTAGCTTTAGTATGGTCTCGAAACCAGGCTATCTTAATTGCTATGGTACAGTCTTCTTCCCAGCTTACTTACATTGATGACAGAATTCTTTCACTTGAAATTATAGGATTTAGGTCCTCACTTTCTTGCTAACTGTTAACTAGAAAGTGTCTCTGTCCAGAAAAGTGAATTTCTAGGCCTGTCATATGGCTCCCTTACTAGAATCGGGAATATTTTACTTCCTCTGTCTCTAACCTCTTGTCCCAGATTTAAATGTCTCATGTGATTGATTGGGTTAGGCCCACCTGGAGAATCTTTTTGGCTTATCCCAAATCAGCTGATTAGTAACTTTAATGACATCAGCAAAATCCCTTTTCTATGTAATACAGTGACATAAATTCAAGTCAAACGTAGTTTGAGGTCTTTTGTCTTCAGGAATTTGAAGAATGAAATTCATTGGCAATGAAAGGTGAGAGCCAAGTATTGAACATCGAAGTTTGCTTTCATAGAAAGGAAAGCTTCCACAGCAATGAAGGATCCCAAGAGACTCTCCTCGCCCCATTTCCTCCCCCCCACAAGCCTTTGTGCAAGGTCTTTACCAATCAGGGAGCTGGTCATGCCATTGAGCCCATGCTGACTAAAGCTTGTGGGCAGATGTGTCTTCCTTATCGGCCAGAGGGACTTATGCCACCTAATGAGTAAGACACTATGTCACATCAGGGACCTCTACTCTAGCTACCTGCCCACATCTTTTTTTTCTTTTCTTTTTCTGACTCAATATGAATATTAGGAAGAGTGATATCCTAGCATGTTTGTGGATACTGCCCTTACATAATGGGAGAAAGTTACACATGTGTTAGAAATCTTCCTTTTCCATCTGTGGAGTTTACAGTCTTGAGTGGAGGAGAATGGAGAGGGATGGAAAAGAAATGTAAACAGCATACATTAATAAGCACATTATTTTAGTATGTTGAAGCAAGTAAGTGATGCAGGCACAAGTAGTTCATGCCTATAATCCTAGCTACTCAGAAAGCTGAGATTTGACGATTGAGATGCAAAGCCAGCCCAGGCAGAAGTCTGAGAGACTCTGTTTCCAATTAACCAGTAAAACAGCTGGACTGGAAGCATTGCTCTAGTGGTAGAGTGCCAGCCATGAGCAAAAAAAAAAAAAGCTATGTGAAAGTGTGAAAGAGGCCCTGAGGTCAGTTGGGTACCAGTGCATATTTGCACATGTACACACGGCCACATGGAATTGAAGTTCAAGCTCATAGAAAAAAAGTGTAGTGAGGCAGACTTGGGGTGCAATTTTTAATAGGGTGGCCAGGATATGTTTTATGATGGAGGTGTAGCAAAGAGTTGAAGGAAAGAGGAAGAGGTTCCTGCTGATGTCTTGCAAAAAATTTTCTAGGCTAAGGAACAACCACTGTGAAGGCATAAGGTAAGAGAAAGCCTGATGTGTTAATGGACCATCCAAGAGGGACAGAAGATTTGGTATGGACATTGAGCATCTATTTGTTTTTTGTTGGGGATGCTAAGCCTTTGACTATTGTCTCCTTGGGGCATTTCTCAGAACTAGTTACAGTGATGGACTTTGAAAGATGAGCTGACATCCCCGCAAAGACATAAAAGCAGGCATGTCTACTGCTCACTAAAAAGATGGCTGTTTCCCCCAGCTCAGGGTTTGGCTCACTCCATGGGCCAGTTCCAGGTGAGTTCATCTGTTGTGGCCTCCCTGGGATTTCAGGGACACAAAAGACAGGTGTTAACTTGAAGCTCTGGCTTCTCTTTTGTCAAGGGGAGTAATCTCTTTTGCCCTGGACCCAGGAGTCTCATTTCTTTTGCCAGCATTCATAAAACAGAAACAAGCTACTAAGTAAAGTGGGATTTCAGATCCTCCATAGAACCCTAATTGAAGTCAATGTGGAGTAGTGTACAATGAGCTAGAGGGAAATAGTAGCAGATTTTTTTTTTAATTCCTCAAATGCCTTAATTTTATACAATGATGATAATAATGGAAGCTAATGCATTTTATCAAACCTAAGTTGATCCATAAGCTTTATAAGTCCAGAAGCTACTAGTCTAACTTCTTTTTCTAGAGTTATCCCTTCTTCCCTTGTGCATTTTCCAATATTATACATTCTTTAAGAGTGAATACTTAATGTGATAACCTTTATCCTATCTCTGAGTACACCTAAACTCTTACTACCCTCTCATTTATGTGACACTTAGAATATACTATTGTGTCCACAAGTATTCTTTATTTCCCTCACTGAGATTGGAAATACTTTGAGGACAAGAATTATTTTTCATGCCTTTCACTCCCTCCTACAGTGCTTACTTTAAACAGATGGAAATTTTGACAGCACAAATGATTTTTTAAAATAATTCTAATTGTAGTAAGTATGACATTAGCAATGACTAATGGAAAAATGCTTATTTTAGAGCCAGGTAATGCTGGCTAATATTAGAATAGTTTCTTTGAGATGGCTTAGTGGTGATTGATCCAGATTCACTCCATTTCTTCCACCAAAAACCATTCTAAGCAGTTACTCAGGAGACAGAAACAGGAGGCTCATAGTTCCTGGTCAGCTTGAACAAAAAGTGAGTGAGAACCTGTTATAAAAAAAACAATCTGGGTATTGTGCCTGTGGCTGATGGAAAGTTGGAGGCAGGAGAATCTTGATCCAAGGAAGTCTAAGCAAAAGTGCAAGACCCTATCTGACAATCAAAATAAAAGCAAAATTACTGAGGCTGTGGATTGAATGGTAGAGTACTTGCCTAGCAAGCATAGGCCCTGAGCTCAATCACCAGTATTACAAAATGAAAGAAAGAAAAATAAAGGGCTGGGAAGGTGGCTCAGTGGTAGAGTACTTGTCTTGCATATATGAGGCCCTGGGTTCGATTGCTCAGCACCACATAAGCAAAAAGAAAAAAGCCGGAAGTGGTGCTGTGGCTCAAGTGGTAGAGCGCTAGCCTTGAGCTGAAGAGCTGAGGGACAGCGCCCAGGCCCAGAGTTCAGGCCCCACGACCAGACCCCCAAAAAAAAAAAAAAAATGATATAAGGAGAGGAGGAGGGAAGAGGAAAGGGGAAAGGAAGAAGAAGAGGGGAGAGGAGGGAAGGAAAGGGGAGGGAAGGAGCACTGTAAGGCCAGGTAAATGGCTAGTAGTGGAGAGTTCCCTTATTAGGTTACCTGTAGCTTTGAAATTGCTATCACCGCATTGCATGGCTGAACTACAAGAACATAGCACCAGCAATGCATTCCTGAAAATATCCGATCTCTAGATCTTATGGATATTAGGAAGTGTCTCTCCCAAACCCTTCTGGATCTCAGGTCTGACTTCACTTACCCTTCCTGTTCTTACCACTCTAGAGCATAGTGAACTTCCTATAGTACCTGAGGGTCTCCTCAGTGGATTGTACCTTCCTTAGGACTATATTAATCCTTAATTTTTTTTCCTTTTTTTTAATTGTGAAAATACCATACAGAGGGGTTACAATTACATGAGCACTGTTGCCTCCTCCTTTGTTTCCCCTTCCCATTCCTTCCCATCTCCCGTCCCCCCTGCCCCTCCACCCCCCCAACCCCCACATCAAAGTTGTAAAGTTTGGTTTTCCACATAACGTCTTATACATCTCATTGTTGCAATGGGTCCACTGTATCCCTATTTAAACAATTTGTTTTTTCCTCTCCCCTCCACAAATTATACCAACATCAAATACAGTAGAAACGGGTTATACCATGGGGAGTAGTATGGAGGTTCCTCAAAAGACTCCACATAGAGCTCCCCTATGACTCAGCAATCCCACTTTTGGGCATTTACCCAAATGATCACAAACAAGACCACACTAAAGCAACCAGCACAACTATGTTTCTTGCAGCATTATTTACCATAGCTAAGATATGGAACCAACCCAGATGCCTCTCAGTAGATGAATGGATCAAGAAAATGTGGTATAGATACACGATGGAATTCTATGCCTCCATCAGAAAGAATGACATTGCCCCATTTGTTAGGAAATGGAAAGACTTGGAAAAAATTATAGTAAGTGAAGAAAGCCAGGCCTAAAGAAACATAGGTCCCATGCTTTCCCTTATTTGTAATAACTAGTGTATGTCTGAGACAAGCAGAAAAGGTCAGATAAATTGATGTTAGGTAAAATGAACCCCAAGATAAGGACTCAAATGTTTTTTTTTTTTCTTGCTGTTGTTTCTAACATATTTATAAGGTATTTCTTTGTTGTTTTGTATATCCTTAACATTTTAAAAAATCATTTTAATTTTTAACAGTATTGAGGATTGACCATAGGGCCTCACGCTTGCTGGGTAGATGCTCTAACACTTTGAGCCACATCTCCAGCTCTTTTATCCTTGGTTATTTTAAAGGAAGAAAGGAAGGAAGGAAGGAAGGAAGGAAGGAAGGAAGGAAGGAAGGAAGGAAGGAAGGAAGGAAGGAAGGAAGGAAGGAAGGAAGGAAGGAGGGAGGGAGGGAGGGAGGGAAGGAGGGAGAGAGGGAGGAAGGAAAGAAAGAAGAGAGAGAGAGAGAGAGAGAGAGAAAGAGAGAGAGAGAGAGAGAGAGAAAGAGATGTAAGAGGCAGCTGGATGTGGAGATGCATGCCTGTAATCCCCAACATGCAAAAAGAGATTGAGATAGAAGGATCAAAAGTACAGGACAAAAAGGAGGGGTAACAATGCTCGAAAGGAAATGTACTCATTACTCATGTAACTGTAACCCCTCTTTACAGTATCTTTACAATAAAAAAAAAAGGTTCAAGACAAACCAACAAAAAGTAAATAGTGAACTAAAATTAAAACCCAGTCCATCACACCAGTGTTTTGAACTGTCCCACATTGCATATTTCTGTTATATTCCCCACCTTCTAGAATTTGAGAGGCATGTGACTGATACACATCTGAATACCTTTAGCACCAAATGATGCCCTTTCTTTCTCCCAGAGCACAGTAGGCTGTTCATTGTGATGGAATACTGCGATGGGGGAGATCTCATGAGAAGGATTCACAGGCAGCGTGGAGTGTTGTTTAGTGAAGAGCAGGTAAAACACTATAATTTGATGATTAATTTTTACATCATATGCAGGAGACTATATGAAGCATGATTTCGGTAGAGAAATTCAAGCCATAAAATACTGGACCAGTAGTTTTTAGTCTGAAATATATTTGTAATTGAGCTAAAATAGAAACTCTCTTTGAGACTGTTTTCTTGAGAAAAGATAAGCTATTAGATGCATCTAACATTGATGCTTAGATCTAGGGAAAAAGATGTGAATGTGGATGTGCCTTCACCATTTTATTTATTTACTTAATGCTGATCCTGGGGCTTGAACTCAAGGCCTGGGAGCTATCTCTGAGCTTATTTTGCTAAAGACTAGCACTCTTACCATTTGAACTACAGCTTCACATTTGGATTTTTTTTTGGTAGTTTATGGACTTCCTACCTGTGCTGACTTTGAACCATGATCCTTGGGTCTCAGCCTCTGGGTAACTAGGATTATAGTTTGAGCTACTGACACCTAGTCAACCTTGGTAATTGTGTGTGTGTGTGTGTGTGTGTGTGTGTGTGTGCTGGTTCTGGGCCTTGAACTCAGGACCTGGGCTCTGTCCCTGAGCTTTTTGTGCTCAAGGCTAGCACTCTACCACTTGAGCCGCAGCTCTATACAGCTTTTTTGTAGTGTAGTGGGGATAGCAGTCTCACTGAGAGTCTCACTGGGATGGTTCAAAGCCATACCCCCAGACATGAGCCATAGGCACCCAGCTAACTTTGGCCATTTTAAATGTGACAAATTTAAAGCTTCACTCTTTTTTGTTTTACCATTATACTGTGTTTAAAAATAGCTTCCTTCTGGGGCCAGTGGCTCACAACTATATTTATAGCTACTCAGGAGGCTGAGATGTGAGAATTGGGCTTGGAAGCCAGTTCAGACAGAAAAGTCTATGAGACTCTCATCTCTAATTAACCAACAAAAAGGCCTGAAGTAGTGCTGTGGCTCAAGTGGTAGAGTGCTAGCCTTAAGCAAAAAAGGCAAAGGGACAGTACCCAGGCCCTTAGTTCAAGCTCCAGTACTGACAATAAAAAAAAATCAATCATTTTTTCTTTCTTTCTTTCTTCTTTATTTCTTTCTTCCTCTTTCTTTCTCCTTCCTTCCTTTCTCTTTCTTTCTTTCTCTTTCTTTCTTTTTCTCTTTTCTTTTCTTTCTTTGCTAAGGAGGATAGATCATTCTTTTAGCACTGCTGTTTAAATTTCATGGGTACAGGGTAAGCCTGATCTCACCCTGTACTCCAGACTGGCCTTGAATTCTTGACCTTCCTTCATCATCCTCTTGAGTGCTGGGATTATAGGTGCCAATACACTCAGCAGTTGCATTGTGCTTTCTCTTTTTCTTCTTTCTCCTCTTTCTTTTCTCTTCCTCCTGTTTCTTATTATTCATTTTTTTTCAACTTTTTGTAAGGCTTAGGCTCTAAGCATGTTAGGCAAGTTTGTTCCTATTAGGCTACTTCCCAAACCCCAGTTTCATTGGTTATTAAGAGGGAGAGAGGAGCTGGGAATGTAGCTTGGTGGCAGAGTGTTTTCTTTTTTTTTTTTTTTTGCTTTTGTGGTCCAGAGTTTTATTCTATTTTTCTGTTCCTTTGAAATGTACAGGATTGTTTTATGACTTTTACTAAACCATTTTTGTCCATATTATTCTTTTTTTAATTATAAATAAGGTTTTTTTTTATTATGAAAATACCATGCAGAGGGGTTACAATTACATGAGCAAGGTAATCTTTGTTTCCCCTTACCATCTCTACCCTCCCATCACTCCCTCCCCGCCCCCTGCCTCCCATCCCCCAGCCAAAGTTGTGAAGTTCGTTTTTTGACATAGCATCTTGCACCTTTCATTGTTACAATGGGTCCACTTCCCTGAATTATACCAACATCAAGTACAGTGAAAACAGGCAGAGTGTTTATTCTAAACACGTAAAAGGCACTAATTCAATCCCTAGCACTGCAAAAACAAAACAAAAGCTGGGTGGGGGTGGGGGAGAGGCTAGAGAGGGGATAATTATCTCCATTTCCCCCTTTTTTTTTTTTTCTGTGCACAAAACATTTTTTCTTCCATACACCAATCCTTCTTTGGAGCCCTCTTGGGAGTTGTACAGTAAAGGACACAGGTATGTGTAAGTGGAGAGGAATCCAATTAGAGCCTTCGTGATTGATGGGTAAGCAGATTGCCCCAAGCAGCACACAGGAAAGACCCACCCTCTTTCTTTTAGGCCATATATATCTTTGTTCTATTTTGCAGTTAAGAGCATTATACCTGTATAATTTCCTTCTGGGGTTAAAGCTGAATATTTTGATTGTATGAATGATTAAAGAACCACTGTCTCTAACCTCTGTGAATTTAATCAAGCATTTTTTTCTATGCTCATTTGCATTCTATATTAAACTCTACTCATATTTATAGAAACCTTCCTTTCTCTTGTCTAGTTATTATTTTACCACATTTTATTAAAAAATGCTTTTTATGAAAAATTTTTGAATTCTATTTTCTTTTGTTGAGAAAGAAGTAAAAAGACAACTGAATCTTAATGTCTGGAATATAGCCTGTTTCTTCCATTATTTTCCTCTTTCTGTATAGTTTGTCAGACAAAAAACCGTGCATGTTAGAGTAGTTTAAGTAAATCTCCATAAGATAGAACATATTTTAATAAAGAAGCTTATAGTTAAATAAGATAAGATCATGACAAAGAAATAAAGTTGGTATTCCCTAGCAAAATGAACTTTTGAATTTTTTCAGCGTGGGAATAGAACTTAAGGCCTTGTACTGGCTAGGCAAGTGCTGTCATTGACCTATATCCCCCATCCCAACATTAAATATTTGTTGGTTTAAATCATAACTTCTTTCTCTTTTCTTTTCCTGTCCTTGGCATTCTCCATCCCTTGAGAAGGAAAATCTAAAGGCACCAGTGTTATGAGGGTCTGAAAGAATAGTAGGCAAGCAGAATGTTTGCAACCACATGTTAAATAAGAATAAAGAAAATCAAGCAAGGCATTGGTGCCTGTGCTTGTAATTCCAGCTACTCAGGAGGCTAAGATCTGAGGATAATAGCTTGAAGCCACCTCAGGCAGCAGAAGTCCTTGATACCCTTAGTCTCAAAAAGCAGGATGTAGAGCTGAGGCTCAAGTGGTAGAGCACCGTCCTTGAGCAGAAAAAAATAAAGGACAGAGCCTAAGCCCTGAGTTCAAATCCCAATAGTGGAACAAGAAAAAGAAGTCATAAATGCCCTCCTCTATTCCTTGTTTCAGTCTGTCTTTTTCTGCATGTGAATCCTCTTTTATATCTATTTTAGACTGCTTTTCTGTACCTCTATTTTTCTATCTATAAAATGAAGGAAAGATGGGTTTTTGTTGGTGGTGGTAATGGTGGTAGTAGTGATTGAGGAGATGTCATTTGTTTTTGCTTTTGAGTTTTCTTGTTATTATTGTTGCTTTTTGTCCTTAGAAGAAAGGCTAGGGGGTGGGGACACAGAAACGAAGGAGGAAGGGTGAACAAATGCAGTCTTGGTATTCAGTAGACACTGTATGGAAAATGAACTATGCAATTTGTGAACAGAGACAGGAGGGGAAACTGGAGGAAAGTGAAGGAAGAAGTGATATCATCCAAAAAGAAATGTACTCATTACCTGACTTATGAAACTGTAACCCTTCTGTATAACACCTTAATAAACAATAAAATTATATTTAAAAAAACAATATGAAGTGTACCTATTAGCTTCATCCTGATAAATGCATACAACACATACCATTTCTTTCTTTTTTGTATGTTTTTATAAAGACATTTTGGTGACTAGCAAGATGATTTCTGTTTCCTCTATAGATCCTGGGTTGGTTCGTGCAGATTTCCCTAGGACTGAAGCACATTCATGACAGGAAAATATTACACAGGGACATCAAAGCTCAGGTAACACCTCAGAGTGAGGACTAAGATCGAAAAAAATCTTTTTTCCCCCTCTTTCTCAAACTATCTCAAGTAATCTAACATTTTCTCTCCTCCAATTTTAGAACATTTTTCTTAGCAAGAATGGAATGGTTGCAAAGCTTGGGGACTTTGGTATAGCAAGAGTCCTGAATAAGTAAGTACTTCCAACAATCATTTCTTTTCCTACTTAAAGTGTGCATTTTGAGGTATTGTGAAGGAGGAAGCTAGCAAAAGCTTGATAGTCTACATTATTTTTGGTAACTGTATAATGTATGAACTCACTCATATGTCTGTGTTTAAAATTATCAAGATAAATTGTGGCATAATGAAGTAAGGGTGGTTAACATGATACAAGTCTGTGTAACAGGAGCTGTTGCTGGAGTATGTCCAAAGTTTGTGGGAATTTAGTAGAATGGGCAGGTTTATACTTACTACAGAATTCACTGGTGCAACTGCTTTGGAAAACAATTTTAGGCCAGGTGCCAATGGTTCATGCCTATCATCCTAGCTACTCTGGAGGCTGAGATCTGAGGATTGAGGTTCAAAGCCCACCCCAGGCAGAAAAATCCCTAAGACTGTTATCTCCAATTAACCAGCAAAAAAAACAAACAAAAAACAAAAAACAGAAGTGAAGATGTGGCTCACGTGGTCTTGAACAAATAAGCTCAGGGGCAGTCTCTAGGCCCTGAGTTCAAGCCCTGGTACTGGCAAAAAAAAAAGGGGGGGGAAGGAAAAAAAACAACAATATCTCCTGTTGTCACTGTATTTGAGTTTGGTACCCTGTGTATTGTATATACATTTATACATTTATCTGATTTGGGGAAGGGAAGGAGAATAACAAAGTGGTGAGACAAAGGACAAAGTGAACCAATGTAAGCAACAGCAACACTCACAAGACACTATGTTGGAAATTAACTTTACAACGTGGGGGGAGGGAGTCAGGGGGAAGGAAAGTGGGAAAAAATGAGGGAGGAGGTAACAATGTTCAGCAAGAAATGTACTCACTACCTTACTTATGTAACCGCAACTCCTCTGTATATCACCTTTACAAAAAAATAAAATTTAATTTTAAACAAAGTAACAAGAGCAAAAAAAGGTTTGGAGGTGTGATTCAAGTGGTAGAGTACTTGCTAGCATGTGTGAAGCTCTGGGGTCCCAGCCCAGTACCACCAAAACAAAGCTAACTAAAGATACCTACTGATTTTTATTATTCTATTATCGAGGTACAATGTTTTGTGTTCTCTTTATACTTATGCAAATGAGCTAAATTTTTGTTATACTTTTTCTCATCTGAAGTCTTTCTCCAGAACAAACCATACTGTCTCATTATTCTATGTAACTTGCTAGCTCCATGGAACTTGCTCGAACTTGTGTTGGAACACCCTACTACCTGTCCCCGGAGATCTGTCAGAATAAACCATATAACAATAAAACGTGAGTTCCTGGCTCATTTGAAAGTGTCAGTACAATCTGGTTTCAGGTCAGATTTGTTGAGTTATGGGTCCAGACACTGAAGTTCTAATCTTCTCTCTCTCTCTCTCTCTCTCTCTCTCTCTGTCTCTGTTTTCCTACTACTTTTGTAATTTTATTTCTCCATATATGAAGGGGGATGCTAGTCACTCCTAACTGTGACCAGTGTTTTTGAGTCTTTTAAAGTTTGTTCAGAACAATTCCTTTTCATTTAGAGATATAAGTGAAACAATGAATCACATTGAGAAGTTTCTCTTTGTGCCTTTTTTTCAGAAGTTTTGTTTTGTAGTGCTAGGGATCCAACCTTGAGATTTTCCTCTGAGCTCCAGCCCTGGTTTTTAATTAATGTGTTTTTTTTAATCTCATCCTATCATATGGAAATGAAGTATTACCTGATTCTAAAGACAAAAGCAAATCTAATGCGTCAAGTACAGTGGTTCACTCCGGCAATCCTGCTACTCAGGAGAGGGAGATAGGATCACAATGCTTGTTCATGGAAAATTTAGTGAGACCGTATCAAACAAATGCAAAAGAAAAGACTGGGGGCATGACTCAAAAGGTACGAGGCCCTGAGTTCAATCCCTACTACCAAAAATAAATACATAGGAAGATCACAATGCTTATTTAGGGGAAATTTTGGCTTTGCTTTACTTCTTATTTTAGAATTGATTGTATGTATCTGAAAGCATTTTTTTTTTGGTCAGTTGTGGGGCTTGAACTCAGGACCTGGGCACTGTCCCTGGGCTCTTTTTTGCTCAAGGCTAGTGCTCTAACACTTTGAGCCACAGTTCTACTTCCAGTTTTTTGGTGGTTAATTGGAGATAAGAGTCCCACAGACTTTCCTGCCCAGGCTGGCTTTGAACCATGATCCTCAGAATTCAGCCACCTGAGTAGCTAGGATTATAGACATGAGCCACCAGTGCCCAGCCTGAAAACATTTTTGAGAACTCATCAACCTAGACAAAATAGTGCTATATACATACAAGGCATTAGAAGAATAAAAATGTTTACTAAGAATTATGGATATTTCCTTGGCACATAAACTCTTCTCTTCCCTAGGGATATTTGGTCTCTTGGCTGTGTTTTATATGAGCTTTGCACACTCAGGCATCCAGTAAGTATGTTAATCATCAGATTAACCTTGAATTATTGAAATCATTTTAGTGAAACTAACTTCTTAGAGAAAATATTTTCTTCAGTTAGCTAGCTGAATATTGTTGAGTATTCCTATGGCCTTGGCTATTTAGAAGTCTGAGGCTTCAACTTGAGCCCAGGAGTTTGAGATAAGCCAGGGAAACACAGAACAACCCCTGTCTCAAACAAGAAAAGCAAAAAGTATATGGATAATCAGTCAAAAGGGATGGTAAAACTAAGCTAAGTGTCCATGGCTAAGTAGGAGGATTGGGTTCAAAGCCAGCCAGGCAGAAAAGTCCTCAAGACTCCAACTCTGATTAACCAGTGAAAAGCTAAGCTGAAGGTGTAGCTCAAGCGATAGTGCCGGCCATGAGCAAGAAAGCTAAGAGGCCCCTGAGCTCAAGCCCTACTACTGGAAATTAATTAATTAATTAAAATAAATAATAAAATTATATGTCCTGACATAGAAAACTATCCAAATGAGATAAAATAACATATATTCAATATAATAATTATAAGTATACATATATACATATATAGCCTATATATGCATATAATATATATACATAATATATACATTTAGCAGAGGTAAACACATGCTTCACAGTGTTCCCCCTCCACCCCCAGGATATGCTGAATCCTCCAGCAACAAGTTAAGTACAAAATTTTATCTATAAAGAATGCTCATTAAGTACCCAGTACCTGTGGTTCTTATTGGGGCATGGCCACTAGGCAAAGCCTCTGGATTTCTAGAAACAAGCCATCAATTTATATTCTATTAACCTTTTTTGTGTGTGTATATGTCTATACTGGAGCTTGAACTCAGGGCCTGACACTCTCACTTGGCTTTTTCCATTCAAGGTTGGCATTCTACTACTTGAGGCATACCTTCACCTTGAAGGTATTGGAGAGAAGAGTTTCAGATATTTTCCTGCCCCAGGGTTGGCTTAGAACCACGATCCTCAGATTTCAACCTTCTGAGTAACTAGAGTTACAGGCACAAGCCACCAGTGCCTGCTCTGTTTAACTTTTGAAAAGAAGAAATAAAATGTCCTAATAATATGCCTTCAACTGAAGGAAGTATTCTAAATAGTGACATGAAACATATTTCCCTGAGTATAACCTCCTATACCTTCCAGGTTTTAAATGTGAGTAAATAATATTTTGATAATAATTACAAATTAAAATGAATGAAAATATTTTTAGTCAAAAAAATTCAAACTATGGCTGGAGATAGAGCTCAATGATAAAGAACACACTTACACAAACAACACCCCAGATTCCACAGCCGACACTAAAGGAAAAAAACATCTAAAACTACAAAACCTGTTTCAATTAGCATGGCACAATATGAGTGACTACCTGCAGTATCTACTTAGGAAAGATTAGCTTATAACAACCTTGTAGGGTAAAATGCAGTCCTCCTCTCTGAAGCTTAAAAACAGTCTCAGGCTGGCCAGGAATTGTAGCTCAATGGTTAAGTACTTTCCTACAATATGTAAGGCCCTGTGTTGACTCCCAACATCACAAATAAGTATAATAGTATTAGTAAGCTGGAGACCAGTGACTCACACCTGTAATCCTAGCTATTCAGGAAGCTGAGATCTAAGGATCATGGTTCAAGGTCAGCTTAGATAGGAAAGTCTATGAAACTCTTATCTCCAAGTAACCACCAAAAAGGCAGAAATGGAGCTGTGGCTAAAGTGGTAGAATGATAACCTTGAGTGAAAAAGCTGAGGGACAGTGTTCAGACCCTGAGTTCAAGCCCAGTGCAGGCACACACACACACACAGACACAGACACAGACACACACACAGAGAAGTAATAAACCAATAAATTAATGAGTTGTTTTTTCTTCTTGGAACGTTTACTTAAGGTTTAATAGCAGTGTTTAACATTTCTCCAATGTATTGCCTTGTTCTTGTCTTGTCAGTTTGAAGGTACCAACTTACACCAGCTAGTCCTGAAGATTTGTCAAGCACAATTTGCCCCAATATCACCAAGGTTTTCTCATGATCTACAGTCATTGGTACTTCAGCTCTTTAAGGTGTCTCCTCGAGATCGACCATCTGTTAATTCCATCTTGAAAAAGCCCTTTTTAGAGATTCTTATTGCTAAATACTTGACTCCTGAGGTGAGTTTTGAAGTGACTGTGTTTGACAGAGGTTTTGATTGGCAGATCATTGATATGTATGTTTGGTTTTAGGTTATTCAAGAAGAATTCAGCCATACACTTCTACATAAAGCAAGATCCTTAGCCTCTCAGCCTTCTGGGAAGATAGTCCCGGGTAAGAATGATTTGACTATATGATCCAAGAACTTCCATTGAACTTGAGGGGCAAGGCTAAGTGGTAGAGTGCTTGCTTGCAGAGCATTCACAAGGATTTTGGTTCAATTACAGCACACACACACATACACACACACACACACACACACAAAGCAATGACAATTCTTTGTCGATTGTGGTAGCTGTGCTTGTAATCCCAGCATTTGGGAGTCTGAGGCAGAAAGATCATAGTTCAAGGCCAGCCTGGTCTGGTCTGACTCAAAAAATACCTTTTGTAGGAACTGAGAGTGTAGCTCAATAGTAGAGTACTTGCTTATCATAGAAGAGGCCTTTGGTTAAATCCTCAGCATGAGGAAAGGAAGAAAGAAAGAAAGGAAGAAAGGAAGAAAGAAAGAAAGAAAGAAAGGAAGAAAGGAAGAAAGAAAGAAAGAAAGAAAGAAAGAAAGAAAGAAAGAAAGAAAGAAAGAAAGAAAGAAAGAAAGAAAGGAAGGAAGGAAGGAAGGAAGGAAGGAAGGAAGGAAGGAAAGAAAGAAAGAAGGAAGAAAGAAAAGAAAAGAAGGGAGAAAGAAAGAAAAGGGAAAGCAAGAAAGGGGAGGAGAAGTAAGGAGAGTAAAGGAAAGGAGGAAAGAAAGAAAGCAACGAGAGAAAAGGAAAAGAGAAAAGAAAAGAAAAAAGGAAAGCAGTTATGATCCTTTGATAGTTCATAAGCATGATGACCAGGTTTTCATTCCATCATGTTAGATGTGCCTGTTTCAAAGCTTATGACAAAGTCAACACATTAACTGACATAAAAAATAAGTACTTATTATGCATCTCTCACACAGAAAGGTCCAATATATGGCTGGCAACATTAGCAGGGAAATTCCACTAAATCTATTGAATTGGAAACTTAGAAAACACAAGCAGTGTAAGCAGGAGAAAAATGTCTGCTCATGTGGCCACTAGGGGACGTGCCTGAGATGTTTAGGTAGCCCAGGAGTAAGCTGGGAGACATAGTGCTTTTGTTTTCATTACTCAGGAAATCTTCACAAAGCAACAGGCAGGTAGAAATGCTTGAGGAGGCTACATCAAAGCTTACCTCTTGGAAGAAGGCTCAGACATAGGAGGATTAGTTTCAGCTTCTTTCTGAAATAGACAGGATGGACTAGTAATTGAGAATTCTCTTGGAGCTGGCCTAGGATCTTGGAACTATTTGAAAGCAATGTAAGGACAATTATATTGAGACATGAATGAAGCAGATGATGCTTTATGACAGTTGTAGGTCTAGAGAACAATATTAGTCAGGTGGCAGGAATCCACAGAAGGGATCAAGTGCAGTGTGAATGCAAGACAGGAGCTTATATTAAGGATGAGAAGCTATGTTTATCCAAGTGGCAATCAGACCAGTAAGGTTTAGTCATAACCAAATGCTTGGACTTACAGGATCAGGAAGAGAAAATTTCTCTAAGGAATTTGTGCTAGCAAAATGTCATCCACCATGATAGAGAAAGAAAAGTGGAGGGAACATTATAAAAGGAAAATGAGTGAGACTCTTTGCCAGATTTGATGTGATTGTTATGGACTGAAAAGGCTTAGAAAGCAGGTTAATAGAGTAGGAAAGGAAGTATATTTGTCCACATTATTGATGTGGGAGAGATCAGAAAACGGGAACACATTTTTGATGGGGATAATGTGTGAGAAGGCCTACCTACATTTTAAGCCACATTGAAACAAGAATGGTGCCACTTTGTGGGAAGCTGGTGCTCACACATGTAATCTTAACTAATCAGGAGACTGAAGACTGAGGTTACAAACCAGCCTGGGCAGGAAAGTCTCTGAAACTCTTGTCTCCGACTAACTAGAAAACAATGTCAGAAGTGAAGGTGTGGCTCAGACTTGAGTGAATAAAGCCAAGCAAGAGGGCGAGGCCTTGAGTTTAAGTCCTAGTACTAGCACACATAAAAAGGATGATGTCACTTCAGAACCTAAGCTCTCATGACTCTATTTACTTTTACCATTATCCCATGCTTTTTGTTTCTGTTAACATTGATATTAATTCCACCCTTAATAAAATGTTAGGTTAGTGCTAGAGATGTGGTTCAAGGGATCTGGCTCCTGTCTAGCAAATTTGAAGCCCTAATTTTGAACCCTAGTACTGCCAAAAAAAAATATTTTGTCATGTTATTTATTGCCGACAATAGGTAAAGGAACCCTCAACAAAATGTTTTCCTCCATTCAAAGAGAGTACGTAGTGGTATTTCATTCTGTGTGCAGAATATTTCTGGCTAAAATAAATTTTCTGTGTCAGGACTTATAGCTTATATTTTTGGGTTTGTTTCTTTGTTTTTGTGCTTATATTCACTGGAGCTTGACTCAGGGCCTCAAACTCTTTGCTTGGCTTTTTCCACTCAAAACTCGAGCCACACCTCCACTTCAAGTTTTTGTAGGTTAATTGGTGATAATAGTCTCTTGGATTTGTCTGCCCAGGCTTGCTTTGAACCATGATCCTCAGATCTCAGCCTCCTGAGTAGCTAGGATTATAGGTGTGAGCCACAGGTGCCTGGCATTGCAGCTTACTTTGATACTCTTTCAGGTGTCAATACTAATTTTTTAAATGAAGTTATTTTATTTTGTTTTAATAAGATTCTAAAATACACAGAGTGAAGTTCCAGGGCAAATGTCCACTGCGATCAAAAATATCAGTGCCAGCTAAAAAGAAGGATGTATTACATAGAAATGAATGGAGACCCCCAGCTGGAGCCCGGAACCCCATATGTGTAAGTCAAGCTAAACCCCTCTCTTTCTTAGCTGTGCTGTGCTCTTGTAGACCGACCTGACCATATATGTTCATTGCAAGCTAATTAGTACAAGCTAATTAATTTGGAGTCTATAAGTTTTGTAGGCATAGTAAATCATTCTTTAATGCGATGCATGAAAGTGAACATTTCTTACTTTATTTTAGTTGCTATTAAAAAAACTTTTATTACTACATCTCATCTTCCTTCCTTCCTTCCTTCCTTCCTTCCTTCCTTCCTTCTTTCCTTTCTTTCTTTTTCTTTTCTTTCCTTCTTTCTTTCTTGTCATGGACTTTGAACCCAGGGTTTGTCTCTGTGCTCTACCACTTTGAGCTACAGCACCCTACCACTTTGAGCTACAAGCCACTTCCATTTTCCTGGTGGTTAAGTGGAGATAAAAGTCTCATGGACTTTCTTGCCTGGACTGGCTTTGAACAGTGATCCTGAGAAGCTAAGATTACAGGAGTGACCTACTGGTGCCTAGCTAAGTTTTCTTTTTATAGCTGAAAATTTTCTAATTTTTTGTATATATAAGAAAAAATATTTCTCTACAGAATGATGGAGTAACGCAATGGCAGGAAACACAGCATTGGTAGGTATGGGGATACATGCCTCTAATCTCAGCACTCAGAAGGTTCAGGCAGGGGGATTGAGAATTCCAAGTCAGCCTAGGCTACATATCAAGAACCTATTTCAAACAAAGCAAGCCAAAACCCCATACTGTATTTCATACTCTAAATTGCTACATGTCATTTGAATCATAAAAGTATTGCTATTTTACTGTTACTTTATTAGCATGCATTTTAAAATTTTTCTATAATAATTAACCTTTTTCTAGATTCTTTGTGCTTAGTTAATTGAATTTATTTAATGGAATGTTGAATCTTTTAGGTCACACTAATGAAATGCTTCTGGTAAATAAATGATAAATTGACCACTTTGTTATTGTACTGTGCTGGGACTGAATGCAAAGGCTCACTCAAGTTAGACAAGTGCTCTACTATTGAGCAATATCCAAAGACCTCCCCCCTAAAAAATATTACTAGAGTTTTTTTTTCTTGTCACTGGTCCTGGGGCTTGATCTCAGGGCCTGGGAAATGTTCCTTGAGCTTTTGTACTCCAAGCTAGCATACCACTTGAGCAACAGCTCACTTCCAGTTTTTTTTAGCTTAATTGGAGACAAGAGTCTCATAGACTTTTCTTCCCTGGGCTGGCTTCGAACAGCAATCTTCAGATCTCAGCTGAGTAGCTAAGATCACAGACATGAGACACTGGTGCCTGGCCCAAAGAATCACATTTTTAAGGAAGGCTCATTGTATAATCCAAGACCATTTAGAAGTCCATTTACTATATGTTTACTTGATATATGGATTTTTGCAGAAAGTATGTTGGTATGTAAACAGATTTGGAAATTATTGTCTATATTACTGCTTTTTATTGAAAAAATGTGACTAATTCTACTAAAGAAATCAGAAAAATCTGCCATGATTCAGAAATCTGTATCATGTCTGTAGGAGAAAAATTAGCTGAAAGATTTGAGAGTAGATTAAGTTATAAGGACTATCAACCAAATGATATCTTTGCTAATCACTTAAACAACTTCTATTAAAGAAGAGATAAATATATCTGCATGGGAACCACCCATTATCTACTTGGACTTCAGAGAAAATCCCAAAGAAGCTGTTCTTCTTGGGTTATACACAACTGAGATTGTAAAATGAGCTGATCATCAGTCACTCACACCTGTAATCGTAGCTACTTAGGTGGCTGAGATGTGTTCAAAGCCAGCCTGGGCAGAAAAGTCCGTAAGATTCTTATCTCCACTTAACCACCAGAAAACTGGAAGTGGCCCTGTGGCTCAAAGTAGTAGAGCCCTGGCCTTGAGCAGAAGAGCTCAGGGACTGCACTCAGGCCTTGAGTTCAAGCCCCATGACTGACAAAAAATAAAAATAAATAAATAAAAGAGAGTGAGAGAGACAGAAAGATTGTAAAATGATGAATAGCTTTCTCATTTAATAGATTTTAAAGTCTTTTAATCTTTAAATTTTAAAATAAATCCTAGCAGCAAAATACCAGACCTTGAGTCATGGCTACTCTACTACTTGAGTAGTAGTAGTAGTAGTAGTAGTAATTCAAGTAGTAGAGGTAGAGAAAGACTCTGAGTTCAAACCTCAGTACCACCAAAAATATTTTTCAATGGTAGATTTACATTATACATTTAAAAAAAGTCATTACTCTTTTTTTCTTTAATCTGCTAGATAAAAATGATGGAAAGGCCCAAAGTAGCTGCAGTTTGTGGACATTATGACTTTTATTATGCTCAACTTGACCTGCTAAGGAAGAGAATCCATGAACCAAACTATCACTGTGTCCCTCAAAAAGCTTCTGGAATTGAAGGATCTAACTGGGAAGAAAGCCACAACACATCACCTGCTCAATGGTATGCTGTGGTCAACCTTGTCTTTGATGTTCTGAAAATAGCTTTAAACACATTCAACACCCTCTTGTTTGGTCTGAGATTGAATTGTTTTGTTGCCCAGGCTGGTCTTGAACTCCTGGACTAAACATCATTTGTCAACATTATATATTCCAAAGTCTCCCCAAATTCTCCTAAAATAAGTGAGGGAGAACTTCCAAAAAATCTCCACTTTAAACACTTATTTATATCAAATTTGATATAAAATATTTTTTTCTTTTTTTCTTTTTCTTTTTTTTAATTGTGAAAATACTGTACAGAGGGGTTACAATTACATGGGCAAGATAATGAGTACATTTCTTATCAAGCACTGTAGCCTCCTCCTTTGTTTCCCCTTCCCATCCTTCCCTTCCCATCCTCCCCCTCCACCCCCCAATCCTCCCCGCCCCCCTTAGCGCCCCCCCCCGCCCCGCCCCGCACCAAAGTTGTAAAGTTCGTTTTCTACATAACAACTTGTACATCTCATTGTTGCAATGGGTCCACCTGTATCCCTATTTAAACGATTTGTTTTTCCCCTTCCCCTCCACAAATTATACTGACATCAAATACAGTGAAAGCAGGGGTTATGCTGTGGGGGAGGGATATACAAAGCAACAAAGAAATAATCTTATAAATGTGTTAGAAACAATCGCATGAAATTAAAAAAAAAAAACATTTGAATACATATCTTAGGGTTCATTTCCCTAACATCACCTTATCTGACATTTTCTGTTTGACTCAGACATATACTAGATATTGCAAATAAGGGAAACCATGGGACCTATGTTTATAAAATATTTTCTTATTCATGGGGTTATTTAACTGTAGGCAAGATTCCTAATCTTTTAATATTTTTATTTCTTCTTGTCACTGAAACTCTTAGCCCTAAAGCTTGGCTCACAATCCAAATGCTTGCCTGCATTAAGAGAAAAGGAAATGCTGGGAGCCAGTGGCTCACACCTGTATTCCTAGCTACTCAGGAGGCTGAGATCTGAGGATTGCAATTCAAAGCCAGCTTGAACAGGAAAGGCTGCGAGGCTCTTATCTCAAATTAACTACTAAAAAGCTGGAAATTGAGCTGTAGTTTAAATGGTAGAGTGTTAGCTTTGAGCAGAAAAAGCTAGAGAAAGAGACAGACAGACAGACAGGAGACAGAGACAGACAGAGAGAGAAGGAAGGGAAGGAGACATGATAAATACATATATAAATAGAAGAATACATCTGTTTATACTTTTGGCCAAAACTGGGAGAAATTCTGAGTCTGTCTCAGGGCTTCAAGCCCCACCACCAACCAAAAAAAAAAGAAAGAAAAAAAATTAGCCAGGCATGGTGGCACATTCCTATAATCCTAGCATTGTGAAGTTGAATTAGGAGGATTTCAAGCTCGAGGCCAGCTTGAGTGATATAGAGACAGTATCTTAAAAGAGAGAGAGAGAGAGAGAGAGAGAGAGAGAGAGAGAGTATAGATAAGGCATAAACCTGAGGGCATAAACCTGGGGGTGGTTTGAAAAGACACAACATTTTGAGAGGCAGCAGAAGCATCATCTTTGTTCATGAAGCATTTATGTGCCAGCGTAAAGGAAGAAGGATGGATCCCTATCCACTTCCAAGTGGCTCAAGGTTTTGTGCAGGGAGGTGAGGATCACTATGAAGCCAGGAGCGAGGAGCTGTAGATTTACTATCACACAGAGTGCTTTGTTTGCCTGCCATGTGTCTAGGCTAGAATAATCATGTCCTGAAGAAAAATCTATCACATCATGATATTTTCTGTTCACCCCTCTCTGTACCCTCAGTTCTTTCCAAAAACTTTCTTTCCTGATCTAAACTCATGGTAACTTTGAACTACTTCTTGACCTTGGAAATTCAAGTTGGAGGTGAATCTTAAGTCCCATTATTAAGCTGAAAATTCACTTGTCATATTGGGCATATTTCTACTTCAGGGACTGGGCACAGTCAGAACTTCAGTGTACTCAAGGATCAAGGCCTACTTCTCATGCCCAATATTCTTATTTCTCAAGGCCTGCCGAATACCTTCAGAGGAAATTTGAAGCTCAGCAATATAAGTTGAAAGTAGAAAAGCAATTGGTGAGTAAAATACTGTGCCTGGAAAGCAATTTTGCTAATAGTTTTCTCTGTTCACGGATATTTATGAATCCTTAAGTTCAAGTCATGTCACTAGAAGGTCAAGACCACCCATCTACCAGTTCTCAGTTTAACTTTGTTTTTTTGTGTTTGTACTGAGGTTTGAACTCAAAGCCTTGTACTTTTGCTCATTTTTTTAATAGTCACAGCTGATACTCTATCACATGAACCACATTTGTACTGTGGCTTTTTAATGGCTAATTAGAGATAGAGTCTCTTGGATTTGTCTGTTTTGAGGCTACCTTCAAAACTCTATCCTCAGATCTCAGCTTCCTGAGTAGGATTACAAGTGTGAGGCACCAGTACCTGGCAGTTCTGTTTTGGGGTGGGGTGGGGTGTGTTTGTGTGTGTGTCTAAAGGCTTGAGCTCAAGGCCTGGTCGCTATCCCTGAGTTTTTTTTTTTTTTGCTCAAGGCTAGCACTGTACCACTTGAACCACAACCACTTCCAGCTTTCTAAGTGGTTAATTGGAGATAAAGATTTTATCTCCAAACTGGGCTGGCTTCAAACTGGGAATCCTCAGATCTCAGCCTTCTGAGTAACAAGGACTACAAGTGTTGGCCGCCAGTGCCCAGCAATTTTCAGGTGTTTTTTTTTTTCATTTGTTTGTTTTTTGATTTTAATAGTTGAAGAAGAAGAGTAGCAATAAGCTGGAATTAAAGTATGGAAGCTTAGTTTCATCTCTGGCTCTATGACTTGCTGTGTCCCCTCGCAGTTTATGCAACCTTTAGGCTTAATTTCCTTTTCTATAAATAATGATTTTGGAGTAGATAAGCTTCAGATTTCCTTTCTGTGTTGATCTTATTTTATTATTTATTTTATATTATTAATTTTTATTATTTTGCTAATACCAGAGCTTATACTCAAGGCTTCAGGCTTGCTTGGCTGGTGCTCTGCCACTTGAGCAACATCACCAGCTTGATTTTTTGCTGGTTTATTTTGGAGATGGAGTCTTTTAGATTTTTCTGCCCAGGCTGGCTTCGAACTGTCATCCTCTTGATCTCATCCTCCTGTGTAGCTGGAATTACAATAAGAACCACTAGGGGGGCTGGGAAGGTGGCTCAGTGGTAGAGCGCTTGCCTTGCATGCATGAGGTCCTGGGTTTGATTCCTCAGCACCACATAAGCAGAAAAAGCTGGAAGTGGTGCTGTGGCTCAAGTGGTAGAGTGCTAGCCTTGAGCTGAAGAGCTGAGGGACAGTGCCCAAACCCAGAGTTCAGGCCCCACAACTGGACCACCCCACCCCCCCAAAAAAAAAGAACCACTGGGGTCTAGCTTATTTGTATTTTATTTTTAAATAGTTCTTTCTTTTTCTTTTTAATTTTATAATTATAGTTTATCAAGTCAGAAAATGAATTTAACATCTAAAATGATAACATAAAATAATTGCTTAGAATACACAGCATTCATGGGAAATTTAAAAAATTGTTTAGTATTTAAATTATGAAAATTCTACTAGGTAAGGTGGATTACACCTGGGTAATCTCAGCCCCATGTAAAGTGTCTGAAGCCAGCCAAGATAAAAAGTCAGTAAGCTTCCATCTCAACAAATGTTATTGGACAAACATTATGGTACACTTCTGTATTACAGCTATGGGAGGAAGACTGTTGGTTGAAGGATTATGGTCCAGACTTACTCAAACAAAAACATGTAACCTAAAATGTAATCTAAAGCAAAAAGGGTGAAAGATGAAATGTAGACCAGTGTTGGTGGCTCATGCTTATAATCCTAGCTACTCAGGAGGCTGAAATCTGAGGATCGAGGTTCAAAGCCAGTCCAGAGGAGAAACTGTGAAACTCTTATCTCCAGTAAACCACTCAAAAAAACCAGAAGTGGAGCCATGGCTTAAATAGCAGAGCTTGCCTTGAGCAAAAGAAACTTAGGTACAGTGCCCAGACCCAGAGTTCAAGCCACAGGACTAACAAAATAAAAGGGTGGGGGGCAGGAATTAAAGGTGTGACTCAAATGGTAGAATGCCTGCCTAGGAAATGTAAGACACAGAATTCAAACTTCAGTATCACCACAAAACAAAATGAAGGAAAAGGGAAATAAGAAAATTATATTATTTACTCCAAAAACTCTCCAAACTACTGAGTTTGTTTGGTGATATAATTCTTGTCTATAGGAAGAAGTCAGGGTCAACTCAGAAGCTGTTCCCAAAATGCAAATGTACCTTATAAATAATTTCATTCAATCAATAGGGTCTTCGTCCTTCTTCTGCTGAACCAAATCACAACCAGAGGCAAGAGCTAAGAGACCGTGGAGAAGAAACTGGGTCCCAGGAGCTACAATTTAGAAAAAAGGACATGAAGGACCAGGTTAAAAACAGTTGAATTCTAGGGCTTACATGTGTTAGTCCCTTTTCTTCAGTATGCCTCAGTGTACAAATACTGAGCATGTGAAGAACCAAGCTTGGTGTTTTAGGGGACACAGAGCGAAAATTTTACTTACTTACCACCAGTTAATCATAATGTGTTTACCTTGGGTCACTTAAATTATCTATCATTAACTTATTTAACATTAGTGTTCCCAGGGCTGTGCTGTCCATGTATAGCAAGCTGGATGCTAGCTTAAAAACACAGACATGTATTTTCTCACAGTTCTGGAAGCTGCAAGTACAGAATCAAAGTAATGACATTCTACACTCTTCACGGCCTCCATCTAACTTAGAGGGGATCTTTGTGCCTCTTCCTACCTTCTGATGCTTTCCTGGCAATATTTGGCATTCCTTGGTTTGCGGTTGCTTGCATCATTCTAACATCTGCCTTTTGTCACATGGTGGCATCTCAGTTTTCACCTGGTCATTTTCAAAGGGAGCCACTTTGCTCCATGACTGCATGTTAACTAGTTATCTCTGCAATGCTCCTGTTCCCAAATCAGGCCATGTTCTAAGGTGCCAGGAAACAGGACTTCAGCAGAGTTCATTTGGTTTTGTTTTTGAGATGAGGTCTTCCTAAGCTGCCCAGGTTACATCTTAAACCACAGAGCTCAAGGATCTTCCTGCCTTTACCTCCCGAATACTTGGGAGTGCACCATCTTTTCAGCTTCCACCTATCTTTAGAGGGAATGAATTTCAACCTATAACATAATCTGAAATCAACATTGGATGCATAACTATGTCAGTGCATTTAGGGTCCTGTATGAGCATAGGATCTGTGCAAGCCCATGTATCTCTCATGGGGTGTGAAGAACCATCCATGGCCAAAACATGGCAGATTATGATGTTTGAGAATAACACATTTTGAATGCTTATTTTATGTCACTTCTTAAAAAAAGTATGGATTTTATAGAGACTACTTTTAAGTTGTTCACAAATGTTAGAGTATTTGGGTTGGCTTTGCTTTCCAGGAATATTGGAAGCAGCTAGAAGAAATACGCCAACAGTATCACAATGACATGAAGGAAATCAGGAAGAAGATGGGGAGAGAACTGGAGGTAAATTCACCCTTCTAGAAGGAAACATTGTTCTTCCAGTTTAGAGTTGACTAAATTAGTAGATACTGAAAATGATTAACTTAAATGTAGTGATCAGATGTGCAGGAGCTGCAGCCTGGGGAAGGTTTTCTCCAGAGCACAGTGTGGTTCATGCTCAGATCCTTATGCATTGACAGCTTTACATGTAATGGGTCTGAGATGGGAGTTCTGACACCAAAAAGATGGGTAGAAGACCTTTCTTTCCTCCATCCCTCCTTATCTTCCTTCCATCTTCTTTCCCCCTTCTTTCCTTCCATTTCTTTTTTTCCTTTCTTCCTTCCTTTCTTCCATTTCTTCCTTCCTTTCTTCCATTTCTTCCTTCCTTTCTTCCATTTCTTCCTTCCTTTCTTTTTCTCTTTCTCCTTTCCTTTCCTCTCTCATTTCCTCCCTCCCTCCCATCCTTCCTTCCCTTCCTTTCCTTCTTCCTGTTAGGAGTTTAGGGGAAGGTTTGTGAAGTTGCCCTTTAGACATGAGGACTTTCCAATTTAAGTCCTATTTCTGGACAAGTCATAATGGTAAGAAAACTTAGCAGAGCTTTACTGAGTAAGCAGGAAAACAGACAAGCAGAAAGAAAGAGGCTTACTCTGACAGATAAAGTGTGGTTGCTCAGAGGGAGAGACACAGAGGTCTTTGACATCAGGGGTATTTATATGAAGGCAGGGTCTGACGAACAGTTATTCAGGATAACTGTGTATCTTTACTCTGAATCACTCTTAGTGTTACCCTTTTATTGCTTGGGCTCTGAGTGTCTAAGTCTGACCTACTCTTTAATCCTTGATCTTTATGTTTGAACATCACTTCCAGGAAAATAATGGCATCCGGCCATGAAATCAATGTTTATCCTTGATATTCAGAAACAGTGTATTTAGAAGCAAGAAAGATAGTGCTTCTATGTTTCTAAATGCATTGTTTCTGAACTCCTGTCTGCTGTTCACCGGCCTAATCTATCCTGCCTTGTTGCTTTTTTTTTTCTTCCCATGCTGAGGTTCCAGCCCAGGAACTAATACATGTTAGGCCAGGACTACATAGCAGACATTTCTAGAAAAGCTATGAAAAAAAGCACCTGAAAAATAACAAGACAGTCTCAGGGAAAAAGAACCACAAAGACAACTCTTGTGGTAGGATGTGGCTCAGTGGTAGAATTGCTGCCTAGGATTATGAAGCCCCAAGTTTCACGCCCAGCACACACACACACACACACACACACACACACACACACACACACACACACACACACACACACACACACACACACACACTGGGAGTAGCTGCCTCCAACGATCTTGTCTGCAGCAGCATAATAGCATGTTCTTAATGAGCTCTGGTGAAGGGACAGAAAGTAGCTTCCAGAATTCACACAGAACCAATCTTTTTGACCATGTACCATCTGTATTAAAGGAGAACTCAAAAATCAGTCATAAAACCTATTTGGTAAAGAAGATGCACCTGAAGAAGAGGCCTGTGCAGGTAGGGATGGCTGCTGGGCCTCTGTTCTTTCCAGTGGGGTTGCTCTAGCCTAGTGCTTCTCACCTCTTCCTGTGCAACATGATAGACTCAACCATCATGTGAGATCCTTTTATAAAGCTCAGGTCCTCTTATTCATTCCTCTTTTCTTTCTCGGTGTCTCCCCCACCCCCCGCCCCCTCCCCCACCCCTCGCACGCCACCCCCCATCTTCCCCAGGCAACCACAGAATTGCTTCCTGTCACAGCTGCTGAGTTTGCATTTTCTAGATTCATTTGCAATATGTAAATGAATCACACTGTACTCTGCTCTCTATTGTCTGGTTTCCTTCTGCATAATAATGTCACGAATTGTCCACATTGCACATATGAATAGTTTGTTGTTCCTCACTGGGGCTGGATACATACAAGTCTATAAATGTGTCAACATTTGCTTGTCTAGTTACTGTGGATGGGTGTGTGAGTTGTTTCCAGCCTTTGACTATTATAAATAAAGCTGCAGTGAACATTTATGTACAAATCTTTGTGTAGACATGGTCTTCTTGTTTTTGAATAAACCCTTTGGATTGGATTAGCTGGATCACATAGTAAGTGAATGCTTAATTTTTCTTTTTTTAATTTGTGATGTTGAAATTGAATCAAGACCTCACAAATGCTAGGCAAGTGCTCTGTCCTGAGTTACAGCCTGAGCATCCTTGTTTTTCTCTTTGTTTTTCACTATATTGCCCTGGCTTGCCCTTGAACTTACAATCTTTCTGCCTCAGCCTCCTCAGTAGCTTAAGAAATTGGGATTGGAAAGTGATGAAGAGACAGGATAACTTTAGGAAAATGGGGCCTAGTGAAGGCAACTCAGAAATATGGTATTTAGAAAACATAGAAATGCCATCTTTGCTTCAGAGAGACAACAGGAGACTGAGATCTGAGGATACAGATTCAAAGCCAGCCTGGATAGAAAAGTCTGTGTGACTCTTATTTCCAATTAACTATCAAAAAGCCAGACTGGAGGTGTGGCTCAAGTAGTAGAATGCCAGCCTTGAGTGAAAAAGCCAAGTGAGAATGTGAGGCCCTGAGTTCAACCCCAATATTGGCACACACACACACAAAGCAATCAACAAATTGAAGATGACGCTAACTAGGCAGGATGCTGAGTCTGAAGCTTAGAAGAGGGGAAAGGGGAAACTAGATGACACACTGCATAAGGAGTCATTGCATAAAGCTGGGACTTAATTGATAGAAATGCATCAGGCTCCCTTGTGGAAAAGAAAGGAAGAGTGGAGAGCCCAAGATAGAGCCTAAGAAACCTCAGCACACAGTTCACCTCTCAACCTTGCCTTTTAAACTCTTGTTATCTGCTGTATATAGTCTTCTTGTCTTCTTCCTTAAAATTGCCTATCAATTTTTACAGCCCACCCTTTACATTGTCATGAGTTGGACACTTTTCTTACTTTCTTGACTGAGATCCTAAGCCTTTTAAGAGAGAGATTCTGTTGTCAAAATTATATTCTTGGGCCAACATATGGCTCAGAGGGAGTGCTTGCCTAGTATGCATGAAGTACCGAGTTCAATTCCTAGTCCTAGAAAAATACATACTTGAACTGGATTGGGTTGCATTGGACTGTACTAGAGCAATGAACACTTCATCACACTATAGAATTTTTACCCATTGCAATGCCCATGATAAATCCACAAATATCTCAATTTGTTGCATTCTATGCCTGAGTTTTTGATGAATGACTGACTTTCCTTAGTAAAGGATGCTTTTGTTTTCAAATCAATCACCCAATTCAATCTAAAAATCAGATCATAGAAGTACCAAGTGCTGTGAATTCCGAAGTTGGAAAATAAAATTAAATGACAGTATTATGTTTTTATCTTAAATTCCAGGACATTGAAAGACTTAAAAACAAATTAGGCTTCAGAACACAAAAGAAAGTAAAATTCCTGAACAGAAATATAAAGCTAAAGTAATAAACTTTTTTTCTTTTGATTTCATGTTAGAAGGCTGCCTGTGGGTTTAACCCTTATAATCTAGGTTGCCTACCTAATTTCTCCTCTATTTCATAGAATAACCCTATTTATTTGTTATCAAAATAAATTGACCCAAGGGATTATAATTGTAAAGCTTTTATTGAACTGCTAAACAAAGACTTTTTAAATTTTGTTTTGTTGCCTTCTAGAGGGGGATAAAGTTTGAAATTCCCTTAGACAAGTGTGTTTCTAGTGAAGACTCCTTCCAGGAGGATGAGGTAAGTCATAAAAATAGACATTTCAGCTAAGAGAAAAGTTTTATGACATTGTTTTATGGGCTCTAGGGGCAAATTCCATTAAATAGTCTTAGAAGGGGCTTGGGTATTCAAGTTTTCCAAATGTGTGTGTGTGTGTGTGTGTGTGTGTGTGTGTGTGTGTGTGCGTGTGTAGGCACCAGGGCTTGAACTCGGGGTTTTATGTTCTGCTTAGTTTTTTCACTTAAGGCTGGCACTCTTCCACTTGAGACACACTTCCAGCTTTTTACTGGTTAGAGATAAGAGTTTCTTAGATTTTCTTTTATTTTGGGGGGGGGTCCGGTCGTGGGGTCTGAACTCTGGGCCTGGGCGCTGTCCCTCAGCTCTTCAGCTCAAGGCTAGCAATCTACCACTTGAGCCACAGCTCCATTTCCGGCTTTTTCTGCTTATGTGGTGCTGAGGAATCGAACCCAGGGCCTCATGCATGCGAGGCAAGCGCTCTACCACTGAGCCACCTTCCCAGCCTCTATCTTGGATTTTTTTTACCTGGGCTCAAAGCCAGCCCAGGCAGGAAGATCCTTGAAATTCTTAGCTCCAATTAAGCCAAAAGCTAAACTGGAGCTGTGGCTCAAAGTACAGTGCCAGCCTTGAGTAAAAAAGCAAAGTGACAGTGAGGGGCCCTGAGTTCAATAGTAGCTTACACATAAACACACACAACTATGTACAATTCTGCTTAATAGTTATATATTTAATACTTAACATACATCTTAGTAATACTTAAAAAGAATTGTAGCCTCTTCCCAAGGTCTATTTCTCATGAAACACTGTGGAACTGCTTTAGGTAATGGTTGCACTAACTGACAATTTGACCTTCGAGGATGGCATGAAGTTGAAGGAATACAGACAGATGAAGGGGCAAGAAGAGTACACAGACAAAGCCTCTGAAGAGCTTTGTGGCCCAGAAACTGGTAGGTGTTCCTTGAAAGCTGTGGATGAGCAGGAGCCATTTCATTAGCTGTCTGTCTCAAATGTTCCTCTTGGCTCCTGGGTCTCTTCCTGCTTATCCTTGCTGCTCCTGCACACCAGGGCAGCTCCTCCTCTGAAATGCTCTGGATTCTTCCTCCTCCTTCTGCCCAGTATGGCTCACTCATGACTTTGTCATCCTTCAGCAGCATAGTAACAGAGATGGTGGGAGCTTGAATCCCAGCTGATGCTGTACTTTCTGATCATAGAATCATCTTCTATGTTACATACTTCCTCTTAGGAGTAGTAATAGCCACACTGGGTATTGTAAGGAAAATAATCTCACCATATGACAGGGGAGATATGATATAGAGGATACCAGCCATGTGCTATGGTTTAACAAATGGTATTCTCTTCATTTCCTCTATGCTTTCCCCATTTTATTGCCCTATTTTCTAGAGGGTTTCTCTTTATTCTCTACCTGGTTGCCATACTATTACTACTACAACTACTACTACTAATAAACAGCCAAACAATAATAATAGTCATAATAACTAATATTTATTATAATCACTAGTATTATAACAATTTTGTAATATAATAGTTATAACATAGTTAACTATTAATAGTAGCTATTATATAATTTCTGGAGTGTAAAGTCAATTCTACATGGTTTCACACTTAATGCTGACTAGCTGATCTCCCAGTGACCCACTTTTCCTACCCTAGCTTCCTTTCTTTCCTACAACATAATAGGGGTCATACAGCCTGCCAGAGCACCCATCTTACCCTATACCAAGTGTGAACCTGAATGTCTCAGTTTCCCTTCCTAGAGTACTTTTTGCCTCATATCTTTCTGGAGCATCATTACTCAAGTGACAAGGTATTTGATTGAGGCTCTCCCTTGAGCTGCATATTGTGAATGGTGGTTAGGGAACTCTTTTTGTAACCTGGACACTGCCCTCCTCCATACCAAAGAAGTGTCACAAGCAAAGGAAAGGAGGCATAAAATATGTCCAGAGAGCTGTGGCATGGTTCAGTGTCAGTGCAAATTCCTATACTGAAAAAACAAATACAAAAAATAAATAAAAGGGGCTGGGAAGGTGGCTCAAAGGTAGAGTGTTTGCCTTGCATGCATGAGCCCCTGGGTTCAATTCCTCAGCACCACATAAGCAGAAAAAGCCAGAAGTGGTGCTGTAGCTCAAGTGGTAGAGTTCTAGCCTTGAGCTGAAGAGCTGAGGGAAAGTGCCCAGGCCCAGAGTTCAGGCACATGACTGAAAAAATAAAAATAAAAATAAAAAATAAACAAAAACAAATTAAAAAAATCAAAAAGCAAAAACAGTGGGCACCAGTAAGCTGAGATCTGAGGATCATGGTTCAAAGTCAACCCAGGCAGGAAAGTCCTTGAGGTTCTTATCTTCAGTTAACCACCAAAAAATTGGAAGCAGAGTTTTGGCTTAAGGGGTTGAGCACCAGCCTTGAGTGAAAAAGCTAAGTTACAGCACCTACACCCTAGTTCTGGGCAAAAAAAATGAAAACAAGGGGGGGGGAGAGAGAGAGAGAATAGAATAGATTGTGTTCTGTGGAAAGCGATTGGGTTCTCCACATGATTCAATGAATGTGTCTATTCATGTCACTAATTATCTCTTTCACAGTCAGTTAAATTCATCAGTTACAACTTTTAACTACCATTTGTCAGCTTCCTAAGCTCTGATCTTAGACTGCCTTGGTACCTGAGCACTTTAGTTTGATGCAGCATAGTCACACCCTGGCTGCTTTGGAGCTAATAAGTGATTCTCTTAGACACAGAGTGCTGCCCGCAGGCTGCCACAGCTGCAACAAACAGGAGGCAGTGGGATGCCAGAGCACCCAAGACTCTGCTGCAAATGATGGCAGCAGCCGATGTCACCTCCGCCTGCCCCACCATGCCTGATGGTGAGTCTGCTCTGTTAATGCCAGTTGGCACTAAGGAAGACCAGAGGGCCCAAACAGTTGTGTTATCAGAGCTCACTGTGTTGGAATAAATTTCCTTTTAAGTTTAGTCTCTACTGATTTTGTTCTAAACACCTTGCAAAGGCATTTGTTTTCTCCTCCACCCACTGGAGACACTTGCCTGATAATTGTCCCAAAGAACTGACCACTCTTGCCAGGCAAAAGAAAAGGAAGAAAAATCCAGGATGCAACAAGCTGTTTGTTTGTTTATTTTTGCCAGTCATGGTGCCTGAACTCTGGGCCTGGGCGCTGTCCCTCAGCTCTTCAGCTCAAGGCTAGTGCTCTACCACTTGAGCCACAGCACCACTTCCAGCTTTTTCTGCTTATGTGGTGCTGAGGAATCAAACCCAGGGCTTTATGCATGCAAGGCAAACGCTCTACCACTGAGCCACCTTCCCAGCCCCACGACTTTTTTTTAAAGTGATGTGAAAGCTAGGCACTGGGTAGCTCACACTTGTAATCTAAACTACTCACAAGGTTGGGATCTGAAGATTGCAGTTAGAAGCCAGAGAGGAAAGTCCACTAAGACTCCTGATCTTCAGTTAACCAGCAAAAAGCTGGAACAGGATGGCAGAGCATTGAGCCAAATGAAAGAGGGAGGACTTAAATGCAAGCCCCAGTATCAACACAAAATAAAGAAAAAAATTAAAGTGAAGGTGAAGAAAGGCAACTGAATTGATATGTCCTCTAGTGTCAGCTTAATGATTTCCCTGAAATTTTTTGGAAAGTCGTATGTTTCACCAGTAAAGTTGGAATTAAAAGATTCGTTTTCCCAACATTTCAAGAATTAAGTGTAAAGATACATATACTTTCTAAGCCAATGTGCTATTTATCTATTTGCTTATTTATTTATTTAGAAGAAAAAGGC
Organism: Dipodomys spectabilis; assembly: GCF_019054845.1. Classification (NCBI taxonomy): domain Eukaryota; kingdom Metazoa; phylum Chordata; class Mammalia; order Rodentia; family Heteromyidae; genus Dipodomys; species Dipodomys spectabilis. The sequence goes on along the minus strand of NW_024870772.1, from coordinate 45,166,502 downwards.
AACCCTTTTAACATTAGCTCTCCATATCCTTGACTTCAACCAACCACAGATGGAAATTTTGTTTTTTTTTGCGCCAGTCCTGGCACTTGAACTCAGGGCCTGAGTGTTGTTCTTGAGCTTCTTTGTCTCAAGGCTAGCTATCACTTAAGCAAGAACTCTGCTTACAGCTTTTGGGGGGGCAGTTTGTTGGAGATAAGAAGTCATATGGACTTTCCTGCACAGGCTGGCTTCAAACCTTGATCCTCAGATCTCAGCCTCCCAAGTAGCTAGGATTACAAATGTGAGCTACTGATGCCCAGCAGAAAATATTTTTTAAAAAAATTAGTAAAGGCCAGGCACTGGTGGCTTGAGCCTATAATTCCAACTTTTCAGGAGGGCAGTATTTGATGATTTGAGGTTCAAAGGTAGTCTGGGCAAGAAAGTCCATGAGACTTCCATCTCCAGTTAACTAGCAAACAGCCAGAAGCGGAGGTGTGACTAAAGTGGTAGAGCACCAGCTTTGAGTGGGAAAAGCTAAGAACCCAGGCGATGAGTTCAAGCCCCATTACTGGCAGGTATGCGTGTGTGCGCACAAACACACACACAGACACACACAAGGAAAAACAAAAGCTTCTGTTTATTCTATAAACAATTCACAATTCAGCCTACCAGCTATTTATATGGCAGTTACACTGTATTACAGACTAAGTGGATATGCTTGGGTTATATGCAAATATTACTCTACTATATGCAAGAGACTTGAGCACCCACAGATTTTTATATCCTTGGGGGTCCTGAAATCATTCCTCCTTAGATACAAGGTATGAATGTATATAATTGAAGTTAATAAGTGTATGTACGTGAGTTGGCTTATAAATCAATAAGGCAATTGAGGTGGATACCTAACTTAAAATAGAAGTTTTATCACAACAAAAAAGGCCTTTTTAAACAGAAATCTTCTTCAGAGCTAAAGAGACCAAGAATGCTTATTTTCCCTTATATGAGGAAGCTAGAATTAGCTTATAAACCTATAAGTATATATGTTAAGTGGTATGCAAGTGTATACACCTGTATTAACTGAAATATGGTAGTTTCAATGTAGAACTCAAATAGTGAAATTCCTTAGAAAGGCACAATAAAAATTCAACAAAATAAACAGGAAGGGGCTGGGGTCAAGGAGAGCTGGGTAGCCAGTGAAGAGGAGAAGAGAGGGAGAATGCAATCAAGAATTCAATGTATGTATTACAAACTTAAAAGAAGTGAAGGAAAGGGTGGGTCAGGGAAGGAAAGGTAAGAATGCCGAAAGGGGTGACACTGTTAAATGGCAACTCCTGTACAACTAAATAAAAAAAGTATTAAAAAACCCCATGAATTTTCTTCTCACCAGCTATATGACAATAAGACACTCCATTTTTGAACTTCATTTATATTTTTTAAAGCTTTCATTGTTACTAGAATTTGAACTCAGGGGCTCATGTGTACCAGGCAGGCTGTCTCCCACTTAAGCCATACTCCCAAGCACCCCCTCCCCTTTTTCTTGGCTTTGGTTATTTTTCAAATAGGTTCTTGAATTTTTGCCGGGGGTGGCTTAGACCTCAATTCTCCTATTATGTCTTTTGCATGGCTGGGATACCAGGTCCATTCCAGCATGCCCAGCTTATTTGTTGGAGTCTCTCTAACTTATCTCAAACTGTGATTCTCCCAATCTCTACCTCCCAAGTAACTGGGATTGCAGGCATCTCCCAACATACCTAGGATAATAAATTCTCTGTTACTTCAGTCAAATGAGATGTGGGATTACCTCTAAGGTTCTGATACACTATGATTTAATGAACACTCAAATGAAGAAGCATTTTTATTTATTTATTTGCCAGTCCTATGGCTTGAACTCAGGGTCTGGGCACGGTCTCTGAGCTTTCATTCAAGGCTAGCATTCTACTACTTGAGCCACAGATCCACTTCCAGCGTTTTTGGTAATTTATTGGAGATAAGAGTCTCACAGGGCTGGGAAGGTGGCTCAGTGGTAGAGCGCTTGCCTTGCATGCCTGAGGCCCTGGGTTCGATTCCTCAGTACCACATAACAAAAAGAAAAAGCCGGAAGTGGCGCTGTGGCTCAAGTGGTAGAGCGCTAGCCTTGAGCTGAAGAGCTGAGGGACAGTGCCCAGGCACAGAGTTCAGGCCCCACGACTGGACAAAAAAAAAAAAAAGTCTCACAGACTTTCTTGCTTGGTCTGGCTTCGAACTGCCATCCTCAGATCTCAGCCTCCTGAGTGGTTAGGATTACAGACATGAGCCACCAGCGCCCAGCCATTTTTATTTTTAATAACACAGTTTCCTCCTCAGATGGCCAAGTGATTGTGATGGAAGATGGTCCAGAAAACAGGAAGCAGTGGCAGCGTGAAGCACCAGGGACTTTGATGGCTGTTTTGGCAGCAGCACATCTGAGTAGCTCATTTCCTGCCAGCGAAGGAAAACCTGGTATAATACTTTATTTGTTTGCTAATTTCTAGCGCACGTTAATTACCCAGGAAAGAAATCCTGTACTCATTAGCAGTCACAATGGCATCTGGTGTCCAGTAGTCTGGATCTGCTTATTTTAGACAATCTGTATACATGGAACATGTGTAGTTTTATTGTCTCTGCTTCCCTCACTTTGTATAATGTTTTCAAGGTACATTCATGTTGTAACAAAGGTCAGAACTTCATTCCTCTTCTCTCTTGCTCTGAGTCAAAGCTGTTATATTGCCCAGGCTAAGTATTAAGATAACATTAAAAGTCTTCGGAGTTGCTGGGATTACAGGCACACATCACACCTGGCTTTCCTCTTTCTTCTCCTCCTCCTCTCACTTTCCTTCCTCTTTCTCCTTTTCCCTCTCCTTTTCTCCCCTCTCCCTCAGATGGCTTTGCACATTTCACTTAGCACTTCATAAGGGGATGGGCATTTGACTTGTTCCCATCTATGGGCTGCTGGAAATAATGCTGCTATGACTTTCTTTTTGGTCAGTCCTAGGGCTTGTACTCAGGGCTTGGGCACTGACCTTGAGCTATTGTGTAACTTGAGCCACAGCTCCACTTCTGGCTTTTTTTTTTTTTTTTTTTTTGCCAGTCCTGGGGCTTGAACTCAGGGCCTGGGCACTGTCCCTGAACTTCTTTTGCTCAAGGCTAGTGCTTTACCACTTGAGCCACAGCCCCCCTTCTGGCTTTTACTATGTATGCGGTACTGAAGAATCGAACCTAGGGCTTCATGCATGCTAGGAAAGCACTCTACCACTAAGCCGTATTCCCAGCCCACACTTCTGGCTTTTTGTGGTTAATTGGAGATAAGAGTCTCATGGACATTTCTGACCTGGCTGGCTTTGAACCACAGTCCTCAAATCTCAGCCTCCTGAGTAGCTTGGAATACAGGCGTGAGCCACCAGTGCTTGGCCCCTGCTATGACATTCTTGTACATGCCTTAGGTAGACTTACATTTTCAACTTTTGGGACCCATATCTAGTTTTTATTTTTTATTAATATTAAGCTCTTGATGAATTTTGTCAAAGCTTTGAAAATGTAATACTATAAGTCTAGAGATAACTGTTTGCCATTTCAGAAATTTTAATTTGCTTTGTTTAGACCTGTACCAAATGCTACTAACAAGTGACACAAATTTCCAAGGACAGTAGACTCATTTTCTTGAATGTAATCAACTGACACTGATTAAAAGAACTAGCAGCTTTGTAGATGATAATCTAGTATGGCTTAGCGCTTACCTGGATCAGTTCATTTTTTGATGTCAGTGGACTCAAATTATTCCACTATAGTCTATCTCCAATTTTGAGCAACGTTATGCTTCTGTTTTTCTCTAGATCATCGCTATGTTGCCTAGGCTCAAATTATCTTACCTCAACAACCAGAGTAGCTGGGACTATAAGCATACACCACACTATGCCTGGCTCAATAATATTTTTTTGAATAACAGATTTTTTTTATTGGTTTAAAATGTCTACTATATAACTTATTCCATCTTTGTTTAAATTTATTTATTCTGAAGTGATTTCTATTGATGCATAAATATAATTCCCTATATCTGTATTATTATTTTTTTGTTTGGTCTGGTCATGGGGCCTGAACTCTGGTCTCTCAGCTGTTCAGCTCAAGGCTAACACTCTACCACTTGAGCCACAGCACCACTTCCGGCTTATGTGGTGCTGAGGAATCGAACCCAGGGCCTCATGCATGCAAGGCAAGCGCTCTACCACTGAGCCACCTTCTCAGCCCATCTGTATTATTTTTGTAGGACTTTTATACTATAGTGATATAAATTTCTTCTGTAAGACATAATGCATAAAATGTAAACATTTACAGTTGCTATATATAAAGTTTTATAAGAATATGAATGTTATATATGAAGTATGTATTTATGTGTAAGCTAGCTATTGCTTTGGTGTGGGAGACTGAACCTAGAACCAAGCATATACTATGCAGTCACACTATCACTAAGCTGGGTTCTTTGTAGAATATTGGAAGGCAGCAATAAATAATGGTTAAGACTAGAAATTGTTCTCATATGTGATATGAAATCTGGCTCTGATTCCCTCAATCAGATAATCAAACTAACCAATTTTATCTCTTATTACCTCATGTATAAACTCATTTATGAATGTGTGTGTGTGTGTGTGTGCATTAGTACTGGGGCTTGAACTCAAGGCCTGGGCACTATCTCTGAGCTTTTCTGCTCAAGGCTAGTATTCTACTACACTTCTACCCACTTCTGGCTTTTTTGGTGGTTAACTAGAGATAAGACTCACAACTTTCCTGCATGGGCTGACTTTGAACAATGATCCTCCTATCTCATTAGCGGTGTAACTAGGATTACAGGCATGAGACACCAGTATTACTCTGTTTTGGTGATGACTAGAAGGTTGTGCAATTCATTAGAGGATTTTTGGTATATACTGCTTATCAGATGTCTATGCAGGGTGGCCTGACTCTCATTTTGTCATTTCCTTAACAATAGGAACTTTAAAACAATATCTTCCTAAAGAAGATGAAGAGGAGGTGGAAATGACATCTGGCATTGAAGTAGACAAGGAACAACTGGAAGCAGGATCTGATGGTAATGATACGTAAGTAACTCATTAGCAGATAACTTAAACAGAGCACTGCGCAACACTGAAAATGCTGTTATGGGATGGGAGGTGGTTGAGGCCTAGCTAGAGATTACATTTTCCTATCTGCATGGATTCATTCTGTGATCTCCATTCTTCTCCTGGCATTATTTTGTATATTTCCATTAGTAATATTTGTCTAATTACTATGGCTGTATCATCCCATTTGATATGTGGTAGAGCTACGGCCCACATTTTCTCCTGGACTCCATGTTTTCCTTCAAAATGGTCTCAGCTGTTACTTCCCTTAGTTCAACATAGATATCTTTACATTCTTCTATAGTGTCATGAGAGACTTGGGTGAGATATTAATAGCAATAATGTATTTGTTGATTAAATATGGCAATTGACATTTTTGTGATTATAAATTGTTAATATACTATCAATTTATCTACAACAATATGTCTGGGAACATGTATATACTGTGGAATGTCTAACCCAACCTAATTTATACATACACATGTATCCCTAATTACTATTTATTTGCGCTGAGAGACTTAAAAGACCTTTAGCAGGTATTTCTCTTGTCTAACTGCAGCTTTGTACCCTTTGATGGACATTTCCAATTTCCCTTTGCTGTCTCCCCATCCTTGGCAACCACCTATCCTATTATTCTCTACTTCTAAGATTTACATTGCTTTAGTTTCCACATATAGGGTGAGATCATGTGATTTCTTTTAGGCCTACTTGGCATAATGTCCTCTGGGTTCATCCATCACAAATGACAGACTTTTCTTCTGTTTACGTTGTGCTGGTACTGGGACTTGAACTCACAGACTGGGTGTTGTGCTTAAGGCTGGCACGGTACCACTTGAGCCACAGCTTTATTTCTGGCTTTTTGTGGTGAGTAATTAAAGCTAAGAGTTTCATGGGCTCTCCCAGGGTTGGCTTTTGAACCTCACTCTTCAGATCTCAGCCTCCTGAGTAGCTAGGATAACAGAGATGAGCCACCCATGTCTGGCTTTTTTTTCTTGTTTTACTTTATTTATGCCTAAATAATGATTATGCATTGATAGTTGTTATGATCATGCTTATGCCTCAGTGGCAGAGCACTTGCAGGCATGCAGAAAGTCCTGAGTTTTATCACCAGCACTGAAAAATAAAATTGTGTCCATTTATTTTACTCTTAAAATGTATTCATGTGTCTTGTAATTTTAGTTAGAGGTTTTGCTCTCCTGGAGAGTTAATTTTTGTTTTAGTTCCCTTTCTCTCCTTGCATGCCTCCTATACACCTAGTAAGTCTTTGTATCCTCCCTCCATTCATGGTGGCTGGAACCCCTGAAGAATAAGGGTGTCTAGAAAAGTCCCAGTAATGTGGATTGTCTGTTTTGGCTCAAATCTCTGGGAGAAAAATTCTTCCTAGGAAATTTATAACCATGGATTTGACTTCACTTAGGTTTGGAGATTGAATTGTAATACTTAGGTGGTATGAATACACTTACTTTGAGAAATTATCATTAAAATTTGCATTGAAAGAAAATAATACTCCTGGGATAGCTAGAAGAACTAATACGAAACACCCTGGAGTTATAAGCATTGGATTTTTTTTTTTCTGCTAACACTCTACTGAAAATGAGCTCACAATTGGAAATTTAAAAACTAGTTCTACCCAGTTCAGACCGCCTCAAAACAAAGCAAAACAGCTAGGCACTGGTGCTTCATGCTAGCTACTTGAGAGCCTGAGATCAGAGAATCAAGGTTCAAAGTCAGCTCAGGGGGAACAAATTTGAGACACTCTCATCTCCAATTAACCAGCAAAAATGCTGGAGTAGACATATGATTCAAGTAGCTGAGCACCAGCCATGAACAAGAAAGCTGAGCAACAGTGTGAGGTCCTGAGTTCAAGCTCCCATACTGAGAAAAATTTAAAAAAGGTAAAACAAAAAAAAAACTCCAGAGTCTACTATGAGAGATAGCAAATGCAGTAAATAATTGAATTAGGCCATTAAAAACTTCAGATAAGCTGGTCACAGGTGGCTCACACCTGTAATCCTAGCTACTCAGAAAGTTAAGATCTAAGGATCACTGTTTGAAGATGGTCCAGGCAGTAAAGTCGGTGAGACTCTGATCCCCAATTAATCACCAAAAAGCTGGCTGTGGATCAAGTGGTAGAGCACTAGCTTTGAGCTGAGAAAGCTCAAGGACAGTGTCCAAGGCCTGAGTTTAAGCTCAGTACTATCAAAAAACAAAGCAAAACAAACAAACAAAAACCTTCCAGATAATATAACCTAACTATGAAGACTATAGTATTCTTTATCTAAATTTACTTAATTCAAACAGTTAAAGGGCAAAGGGATATAGAACATTTACTTAGCTTTCTGTTTCACAGTAAACTTTTTGATGGAAAGTATAGACACTTAAAATATAAAAAGCATAATATATACACAAACCAAAAAGTCATTTGTCATTATGAAAGATTATACCTTAAATATAAATGCATGTGCTAGTGTTTTCTTTTTCCTTTCTGTGTGTGTGTGTGTGTGTGTGTGTGTGTGCGTGCGCGCGCCAGTATTGGGGTTTGAAGACCAGGGGGCTTCCCTGAGCTTTATTTTTTTGCTCAAGGTTGGCATATCACTACTTTAAAAGTAAGCTCCACGGCTGATTTTTTGGATGTTAACTGGAGGTAAGTCTTATGGACATCACTGCTCACACTGGCTTCAAATTGTGATCCTCAGATCTCAGCCTCCTCAGTAGCTGGGATTATCAATGTGAGCCCCTGGTGCCTGGGTTTCTCTTTGCTCTTATTGAGTGTAAATGGATAGTGATACTTAAAGGTTGAAACCTGAGTCCAACTAAACAGAGAAATGTTTTTCCCAACACTGGTTGATAAGTGTATAGAAAAGCCAGACTGTTAATAATTTATTACTTGAGTATGCAATTTTGGTGTATGTGCCAATATTGAGGGTTTGAACTCAGGACCTTGTACTGTCCACTGGCCTTTTCTGTTCACATCTGCTGCTTACCATTTGAACCACACTGCTACTTCTGGTTTTTGGGTGGTTTACTTCGAGATAAAAGTCTCACAGAGCCATGAGGCAGTGGCTCATGTCTGTAATCCTAGAGACTCAGAAGGTTGAGATCTGAGGATAGAGGTTCAAGCCCAGCCCAGGTAGAATATTCTGAGACACTTATCTCTAATTAAGCATCAAAAAGCCAGAAGCAGAGCTATGGCTCAAGTGGTAAGAGCACTAGGCTTGAGCACGGGAAGCTCAGGGATACTACTTTGGTCAGCGTGTATATATATACATACACACACAGACACAGACACAGACACACACCTCATGTACTTTCCTGCCAGAGCTGGTTTTGAGCTGTGATCTCAGATCTCAGACTCCTGAATAGCTAGGATTACAGGAACGAGCCACAAACACCTGGTAAAATGCAATGAAAAAGGAAACAAGTTTTCATATTAATGATTTCATAATGTAACACTGTTTTGCTGCTGTTTCAGAAATTTTGAAGAATCTGAAGATGAATTGAGAAATGAAGTAGTAGAATCCTTAGAAAATCTTGCTTCTTTCAAAGAAGAAAAGGAAGAGGCTTCCATTTTCTCTAAAGATGCTGAAAAGTCAGGAGAAAAAGAAGAATCAAATGACGCCTCAGAAGTGGTTAATAGTCCATCGATTGACCCAGTTTGTTTTATTGATGATAACTAAGAACTAACAATCAAAACATACAAGTGTGATTACTGGGATTTTTCTTCTCTTTTTTTAATGGTATTGGGTTCAGTGGACTTTTAGGCATTTTGTTTTGTTTCTTTGATTCTTTGCTTTTAAGACAGGGTCTCACTATGTTACTCAGGATAGACTAGAATTCACTATTAGCTTAGGCTGGCCTTGACTTGGGATCCTTCTATCTCTACCTCCAGAGAGTTGGGATTATAGGCATGCACACTGCACCCAGCTCCTACCTACCTTTTCTTATTAAGAATAAGAAGTACCTATTCCCTATAGTACCTGTTTAGGTACAAGTAAAAACAAATCATTTATATGTTAGTTTTTCAGTGATCATCTCTAGGACTTGATTTTTCTTTCAAGTCAGATAATAGAGCTCCCTTTAGAAGGATGGCTTTAGATTTTAGGGTAGGGAAAGAGATTAGCCCAGAAGCAGTGAGAGAGGACACATAAACCACAGAGACCAAAAGCACCTAGAAACTTACAATAACTTCTGCTGTAGAAGTAACAGAAGTAACTTTCCTGTTGCACTCATTGACAGATTTAGCACAGACACATTCTAATTTATTCATTCATATCAAAGTCCTGGAGACTAGGGTTTATTTAAATAATTAAACACCAACATTCTGAAAGCACTGATACTAACACTTGTCTTTATTTCATAATTTTTCCTATAAGATGATCTTGTAAAAATACCTTGGAAATTATTAAAAAATAAAGAGTGAAAGGACAGGGGAGGTAGCTAGGGATAGAATGTATGCTTAGCAAGCATAAGGCCTTCAGTCTAATCCAAAGCCACACCCCAAAGCATAAATAATTTTTAAGAAAGTCTACAAAATCTAACAACCAATACTTAGGCACCACAAACAAGATAAAGATATCCTTTCCTTTTTATGCATTTTCTTTCTTCTTTAAATATTAAAAAAAAAATTCTAGCCAGGTGCTAGAGGCTCATGCCTGTAATCCTAGCTACTCGGGAGGCTGAGCTCTGAGGATTGCTGCTCAAAGCCAGTCTGGTCAGAAAAGGCCTTATGACATTTATCTCTAATTAACCAGGAAAAAAGCTAGAAGTGCAGCGAAAAAGCCAAGCAGGTGCACAAGGCCCTGAATACAACCCCCAGTACCAGTACCCCATTCCCTCCACATTTCTCAGCATGTGGAACTATACTAGAAGAATTGGGAGACTGTAGGAAGAGATTATTGTACAAAGACCACATAACATGTACTTTACAGTTAAAGTGTAACTTTAACTACACAGGGAATGTGAACTTAGCAAAATCAATAGTCACCCAGATGTTCGCAGACAGTAATTGACATACTGTTTCCACATTTTTCATAGTACCAGTAATTCAGTAAACAAACTAAAATACAAGTAAGTACCACATTAAGAACACTGGAAATGAACATATATGCAAATAGTATCATATTTATGATCCATGAGTCAATTTTTTGGAAAAAAAATTAAAAAATGAACCTTTAATGTGTTTTAAGGAATCTTCTTTCACTATATCCTCTACTTGTTCATTTCAATTTCTTCCTCTTTAGTTACATAGTTTTCTTTGTGTAGATGTTGTAGGCTGAGTAGGCTATAGCATGGATCTGACCTCAAAGACTAGCCATAGAATAAGAAAGAGCAGTGGGCCCAGAGTCAAAACACCACTTCATAATCTGGATGCTGTCATTAAAGAACTCTGTAACACTGAAGGAGTCCACCCATAACTCAGGTATAAATCAGACTGATGAAGGGAGTGTCAATTCACTGAACAAGGATATCTGTAGAAAATGCTGAAAGCTGGTAAGATCTGCATACACATATAATCATTACTAAAGACAGGATATCAGAGGCATTTACTCTAATGTTTGGAATTTTCAAAGTTGTTTTACACACTCTCCATTTCAGTATTACCACTCTAAAATTCAATAAGGGTAGGCATTAACATCTCCAGCTCATGCGAAAAGATTCAAAAAGATTAAGGAGCAGCTTTAATTTCAATCAGATGTTTGTAAAGAATGAAGTGGATGCTGCTGACTCAGTCCAGTACTCATTTCTTTCTTTTTGAGATCCTAGGGTTTGAACTCAGGACCTTATACTTGCGTCAAGCCATCCAGTGCTCCTTTCAAAGGCTAGCTCACCATCTAACAATGCATGGTTTTGTTTATATAAAATGTGAGGCTAGTTCTCTTTATCTTATAATTAAGCCAGAAAACAACTTTCTTGATGTTCTCTTGAGTAAATTAGGTTGCTTACTTAGGTTGGAGCTGTTATGGATGTGGGAGACCCATCCAAATGTGCTGTGATAACGAGGCAACTTTTAATTATTGCATCTTAACCTCAACATGCCTATACATATTCATGAAGTAATCAGCCCATTCCACCTCTTACATATGTGCCTTGGGAACAGAATTAGATACATCTACAAAGTTGCTTTTAAGAAAACATTAGGTACATTGAAAAAGGTGACCCATGAATTAAATGTACCAGAAATTTTGGGGTTGGGGATGTAGCTCACTAGAAGAATATTTGCCTAGTATGAACAAGCCTGGAGTACAATTCCTAACAACTCCCTGATCCAAAAAGATTTGTGTTTCAAAATGTCAGAATAATTCTAAAGTGCTAGTTACTTTTTATCTATCATCCCTTTTTATTTTAACATTTCCTTCTATTCTAAAAGGAAAATTTCAGCTGAGGTGTAGCTAAGAGGTAGAGCTTGTCCTCTGCCTGTGTAAGGTCTTGGGTTTGATTCCTAATACTCAAAATAAATAAAACAACAAAATACAATAAAGCAAACAAGTGATCAAATAAAGAGAATTTTTTCCTGTTGAGTGATTTCAAAAACAGAACATAAAAATATGGATTATACCAAATTCAGTTGTTAATGTTTTTCTTTCAGTTCTGCATTTTGTAAAACTGAAGACCACATATTAATCTAAATTGTTATATTAGGATATGTAAGAGTGTATTTTCCATTTAGGTAATTTGGCCTTTTCTCAATAAAATACTTTTTCTAAATACATACTGCTGAGAACACTGTTCAGACTGACTTGATTATAACAGAAATAAGTATAGAAAGGTATTTATATATGAAGTGGTAATTAACCAATTTAAGTTTTGGTGCTGGGGATTGAACCCAGGCCCTCACCCATATGGAGTATGTGCTTTAACTGTGAGCTATTCCTACAAACCCAAGTATTTAATATAAAATACCTTTAATATATACAGATCTAGGATTATTTAAATAACTTCTCCACAGATGACAGGAATGTCACTTCAAACTCTTGGTCCGAGAATCTGCTTACAGATGCACGAGCATTTTTTCTGATCTGGAGTCTCTTTTCTGCAGACAGGGAGAGAATATGAGCCATAGTCTCAGCATAGCCATCTTCGGTCTCAGCCAGAAATCCAGTTATATCTCCTTCATGAGGAATAACGATGTCCAGCTTTGGACCCCCTGAGTTGTGTGCAAGGATAATTGTGCCAGCTGCCATACACTCCACAACTCCTGAGAAAGAAAAAAAATGAGCAGAAACCTTTAAAAGCTTGGACTCTCCACACTACATTCCTAGGAAACAGAAAGCTGTAAAATGAACTGCTTAAAATCATTCCAGACCAGGCACTGGTGGCTGATGCCTCTAGTCCTTGCTACTCAGGAGGCTGAGATCTGAGGATTGGGGTTCAAAGCCAGCCCAGGCAGGAAAGTCCATGAGACTCTTAGCTCCAATAAACCACTCAGAAAACCAGAAAGTGTTGCTGTGGCTCAAGTGGTAGAGTACTAGCCTTGAACTGAAGAGCTGAAGGACAGCGTTCAGACCCAGAGTTCAAGACCCATGACAGACGACCATGCCTGTAATCCTAGCTATTCAGCAACGTGAGATCTGAGGACCATGGTGCAATGCCAGCTAGGCAGAAATGTCCTTGAGACTCTTACCTCTAATTACCTATCCAAAGCTGGATGTGGAGCTATGGTTTAAGTGGTAGAGTACCAGTCTTGGGACAATGCCCAGGTTTTAAGTCCAAGCCCCAGTTAGGCACAAAAAACCAAAAATATCCTTTCATTCTTTCCCACTGGTTGACATGGCTCTCACTGGCACTGGTTTTCTTAACTGTCCCCTTCAGGCTCTTGCTCTGTGAACAAAGTCGCTTGAATGTAGTTATTGATGCTCCTTTAGTCACACTTGTGCTATTCTCTCACTTGCTGGCCAACTTTTAATTATTGTTTGGGACCCAGCTTGAGGGTCACAAGTCTGTCTTGTGTGACTGTTCCTGGAACACTTCACTTTCCTTACACAGCATTGGCTCATGTCCAGCAAAGTGTGACCACCAGAAGGATGGGCAGCTTCTGAAGGGAAAGAACGAAGAGCAACTCCCACCTCAGCCACCTTCCCAGCCTCCTTGAGTGCCTGGTCCAGACTGAGTACCAGTAAATGTCAGAAGACAGACTCTAAGCAGAGAGCTGGACCAATAAGTCTTTGTACTTTTGGACTTACTATTATACTACTAACTAGGAATTTAAGACATAAGAAATTATAGTGTTAGTATAGGAAGCTCCACTTCTGTTTTCCTATAATGAGGAGAGACACAGAACAGGCACTTGAAAAATACATGTTACCAAATGACACCAAACAGCAGTTGACTTTACAATGAAATGTATGCTGAACCCAAAGTTAGAATAGAAATAGCAGCTTGAATAGCAAAACCAAATAAAGGGTAAAGAGACTGAAACTGAACCCTGATAGGATCTGTAGGAAAGATGGGGTGAGGCCATTTCAATAATGAGCAAAAATTCACAAAGAATTTAAAAGAGAAATAGTGTGGGAAGCTGATCTGGAGACAGTGTCAGCTTCTGCTGCCCAAATAAAAATGCTCACCCCTAAGCAAGCCCATTGAAATACTTCTCACTAGATCCTATCCAAAGATTCCAAGCTGCTCCTTTAGTATGATTTAGGGTAGGGGCAAGGAGTCTGTACCAGTACACAGATGAGTTTAGATGAGGAGAGAAGGCTTAAGGATAGCTCAGTAGTAGAGCATAGCACTTGCCTAGTGAGTGCAAGACTGTGGGTTTGAGCCCTAAAACAAACAAAAAAAAAGTGAGGTGGGTGGATGGAAATAGAAAGCCTAGCAGTTAAGAGCAGTTGTTACCTGGGTAGAAGCCAGACCTACCACTTCCTTTGTGACTGGACTGAAGTTTCTAGACCTCTCTGTGCTTGGGTTTCCATATGGACAAATGGGTATAACAATAATACCTATCAAACAGGGATTTAGAGAATATTAAACTAGATAATATTTGTAAAAACCTCAATTTAGTAACCTCCATATACTAAGTGGTGGTTAATAAATTTCGTGTGTGTGTGTGTGTGTGTGTGTGTGTGTGTGTGTGTGTGTACATGTGCAAGCATTTCTTGGAATAGAATCTAGGAGCTGGTACATGCTAGCCAAGTACTCCGTCACTAAGCCATATCCAAGTCCAAGTACTAGTGTTTTTTTTTTTTTTTTTTCTTTGTCAGTCATGGGGCTGGGCCTGAAAGCTGTCCCTCAGCTTTTCAGCTCAAGGCTAGTGCTCCACCACTTGAGCCACAGCACCACTTCTGGTTTTCTGAGCGGTATATTGGAGCTAAGAGTCTCACAGACTTTCCTGCCTGGACTGGCTTTGAACCGAGATCCTCAGTCTCCTGAGTAGCTAGGATTATAGGTGTCAGCCACCAGCGCCAGGCCCAAGTACTATTCTTAACTACTGTCTTAAAAGGTCCAAGATGAAAAAAGCACACTTGGTGGATTAAGAAAAGAGAATGAGGATGTCATAGAGACTTCAGAGTATTATTAACTTATCATAAACCTAAAGTAGTATGTCTTGCACATTAAACTAGTTAAGGACAAACTCACCAATCCCAAAATGTTCATTCCACATGGTGTGCAGACCAATTGTTGCTTCAGACAAATAATTCTTTAATTCCTCAAATGGAATGTTTATTTTAAATTCCACGTGTTCTTGAACCCCTAAATCCTCGGACAGCCTTCTCAGTTGGTTTACCCTGAGTTCATCTTCTTTGTTACGACAACCTCCAATGAGGATGAGTTTGAGTAGAGAGGGTGACTCAGCCGCCTTCTTACACAGCAATTTAGCAAAGGCTCTGATCTGCAAAGAGTGATCCTTTTCAGGCCTGAACTGGCCAATGGAAACCAGTAAATGTCCTGGGGTTTTCTGTTTCTCATGTAAGGGAATGTCCAGAAATGTCTGTACATCACAAGGTGGATAAACAATGTTAGTGCAATGCCCAACCTTCCAAAGTGCAAGAATATGGTTTAGGGTCCAAGAAGAATTCACCATGACCACATCACTGCAAGAACCAACAAGCCCATAAAGAAAGGCAAACAAATAGTAGTAGATGAGTTTTACTCTGCTGAGAAAAGGATTCCTGGTAATGAAGGCTGCATTATTAAAGCCAGCACTTCGATTCTTCACCACAGACAGCATGTCAGTGCTGATAGTGGGGTAATGAACATAACTTCCAATTCGGCAACCTCCTACATACTTAAACAGAGGGAATGTGAACGCGTAGCCCATGGAATCAATGTAAACATCAGGAACATACTGCATCAACGCCTCCCAGCCAAGGACAATGGAGCCAAGACTTTGGCCCAAGAGTGTGAAGTGAGGGTAGCGTGAATCTTCCACAAGGTAGCGTTTCTTTAAGAACACAAATTTCACTGGATGAATTAATTTGATGTTAAATCTTCTGAAAGCACCTTCTAGTATCTGTTGACCAGTGACATTAACATCACCAGTATAAACAATGTATACTGCCTCAGGATACCTAAATAGGATATGATAGTTAAGAATCCCATTAGTTTAGGTTAAAATCAAGCAAACAGTTGTAGATAGTTGTCTCATAACCATGAACAAGCTTATTTTATCTTAAAAAATGTTTTCAATGATTCTCATCATTTCACATGAAGTACTGACTCTACCCTTTCTAGTTTTTCTGTTGCCCAAGGATGTTAGTCCTTCAAATGAGACATTTTATGTTGAAATCCAACCTACAATACAGTGTACCAGCTGGATGCTGGTGGCTCACGCCTGTAATCCTAACTATTCAAGAGGCCAAGGTCTGAGCATTGGAAGCTAGCCAGGGAAGGAAAAGTCTGCGAGACTCTCATCTCCAGTTAATCACCAAAAAATCAGACGTGGAGCTGTGGCTCAAATGAAGCACCAGCCTTGAGTGAAAAGTTAAAAGACAGTGCCCAGAGCTGGGACTCTTATCACTAATTAGCCACAAAGAAGCAGGAAGTGGTGGTGCTATGGCTCAAGTGGCAGAGTACCAGTGTTGAGCAAAAAAATCTAAGAGACAGTGGCCAGGACCTTAGTTTAAGCTCTACTACTGGGACAAAAAAAAAGCGGGGGAGGAGGGGAAGCTACCAAGAGATTAATGGGATTATTGCCTTTATTTTTTTGGTGCTGGGGATTCAATACAGGGTCTTATGCATATTCAGCACACTTTCCCATTAAACACCCCTCCTAGTTTCCTAAAGGAGTGTAATGTGGCTCTTTGATCTTTTTGCAACATGAGGACATAGCAGAAATAGCAATGAAGAAGCAGAACATGATTCTTACCAGTTATCAAAGCTATATTTAGGTAATGATTTTTTAAAATAATTTCATTATTTTATTGTCACTTTAGAGGTGTTAATACAGCATGGTTACCTTTTCATTTATGAGATAATAAATACATTTCCTTCCTTTTGTATAGTATCATATGTTCCCTCATTCTCTCCCATTCCCTCCCATCTCTGCCCACAGGTTGCTTGGTGCAGTCTGTGGGCCTGCTGCTGCACTTTTTCACATTTTCCACTCATTCTGTGCTCTCCCCCCACCTTCCTCAGATATGTATGTGTATACATTGTATATGAGGTAAAGAATAGAGTCATCAGAGAATGAAAAGGTCCTTTGTTTCCTTATCTTTTGGAGTTTGTTTCAATATGTATATTATTTTATATACATATAGAGGTAATTGGGTATTACAACTTGTTGATTTTCTCCTAAGACTATCTTCTTTTGGTCCTACTGTGAGTGTCTAGAATCCTGTATAATTTGTAATATCCCATTGCGTTTTTAATCTAACTTCTACATATGAAGGAGAACATTTGCCATTTGTCTCTCTGATCTTGGCTTACTTCACTCAACATGATTTGTTCTAGTTCCACCTATTTCTCTGCAAATGACATTATTTTATCCTTTCTAATGGCCGTGTAAAATTCTATTGTATATAGGTACCACATTTGTTTTGGATCCATTCATCTATTGTGGGGCATCTGGGTTGTTTCCCTATCTTAGTTATAGTGAATACTGCGGCAATGAACATGGATGTGCAGGTGTCCTTTTCAGAGCCTGGCTCTTGATGTCCATGGTAGATGCCTGGGAGTGGTAGGGTTGAGTTATAGGGAAGGTCTATGTTTAGTTTTTTGAGCAACCTCCAGACTGTTTTCCAGAGTGCTTGTGTAAGTTTGCATTCCCACCAGCAGTACAGTATGGATCCTTTTTCTCACTTCCACAGCAACATTTGTTGTCCAAATTCAGACTATTGGCCAGTCTAACTGGGGAAAGATGGTATCTCGGGGTTGTTTTGAGTTGCATTACCTTTATGGACAGGGATGATGAGCACTTCCTCATGTGTTTCTTTGCCATTCTTACCTCTTCTTCTGAGTATGCTTTCCTTAGCTCTCTTACCTATTTAGTGATTGGTTTATTAGGTTTGGGAGGGGTTAGTGTCTTGAGTTCCCTGTATATATTGGATATTAGGCCTTTGTCTCACATATAGCTGCTGTTTTTCTAGTTTAGTAGCTATGTCCTTAACTGTACAGAAACTTTTTATTTTAATGTAGTCCCATTTGTCGAGTCTCTCTCCTATCTGTTATGCCCCCTAGGACTCTAGGTAATGATTTTTTTTAATGGCAATAATATAATAAATGAACTTAAGAGATGCATACCTACTTTTTCTGAAGGGCTCTCAAAGCACACCATAAAACTCTTTCTCCTCCACCACCAGCATTGCAATATGGATGAAAAAATGCAATCACCATCTGCTTTCTCCCATTTTTGCTGGTTGATAATGACATTTTCTTCCTTTGTAGCATCAGTCTGATTCCACACAGGACAAGGACTAAACATACACATAAAGCTCCACATACAATTAGTCCCGGGAGGAACAATGAATAAAAAAACCTGGAATAAGAAGGAAAGTTCAAAACCACTCAGATGCTCATTAAAAAATAACATAAGTTAAAGTCTAGTTTACATACTTAGTTTATATATAGTAGCACAGAGAATTTTTGTAGTTTGCAAGATTATTTACACTTTTCTTTCTTTTTCCTTGGTGATCTTTGGGACCAAACCCAGGACCTTACATGTTAGGCAAGAGCTGTACCACTGGGCTGTATATCCAGCCCAACAATAGTTAATTTTCTTGTGCATGTACCAGTCCTGGGGCTTAAATTCATGGCCTGGGCACTCTCCCTGAGAGTTTTTGCTCAATACTAGCACTTGAGCCACAGCTCTATATCTGGCATTTTTGGTAGTTTAGTAGAGATAAGAGTCTTATTCTAACTTGCTTAGCACTGCAAGATGGTTAAAGACATAATGAATCTAATAGTTTGGCATCCCTACCTTGCGTTACATTAAGGCAGTTTTATTTACTGTCAGTGTAAATGTCAACATAGAGAAAAGACATGCCTAACATGTGCCTGGCCAAGAGTTCAATTTCTAGCTTACCTCCCCTCTCCCCACACTAGGTTTACCTATATTTAAACAGAAAACTGAAAAAAAAAGTAACTGTAACCAGCAGTGAGTCACTCCTTTAGAAAATAGCAAATACAATGTACAAAGCACTAAATCAGGAATATCCCATATGGCAGGGGATAACATGAAGACTGAGAACAAACCTTTCTACTCAGAGTATTTGAATATTCATTATTGAACTTGAAGTAGAATGGATAAAAATAAATAACAAATACCTGAATATGTATAAGAAACTACTATTCTTGCTTGTTATTCAGGAAATTATTTTCTAATTATAAAATTTCAATCTGTAAAAGCTCATGCCTAGATCCTAGCTACTCAGGAGGCTGAGATTTGAGAACCACAATTTGAAGCCAGCCCAGCCAGACTGTCATCTTCAATTATGTAGAAAAAGACAGAATTGAGGTTAGGGTTCAGATGGTAGAGTACCAAATATAAGATGAACTTGAGGTCCTTAGTTTAAGTCCCAGTACTGGCCCACAATTTATTTTAATTTTTTTGTTGGTCGTGAGGCTTAAACTCTGGGCCTGGGCGCTGTCCCTCAGCTCTTCAGCTCAAGGCTAGTGTTCTACCACTTGAACCACAGTGCCACTTCTGGTTTTCTGGTAGTTAACTGGAGATAAGTGTCACAGAGACTTTCCTGCCCGGGCTGGCTTTGAACCGAGATCCTCAGATAGCCTCCTGAGCAGCTAGGATTACAGGGGTGAGCCACCAGCACCCGGCTCACAATTTTTTTTAAACCTCAATAAAAATATGTAGGTGTTAGACAAAAAAAGAACCTAGGAGATAGCATTGAGCATAATGACATATAAAGGGGACAAGCAGGAAGGATCCTGAGTTGGAGGCTGTCTCAAAACAACAACAACAACAACCAAACCAACAACAACAACCAAACCAAGCAAGGCCAAACCAAAAGAGTTAGAAAGCTAGAATATCAAAGATACTCAGTTTGTTCAGTGGGAAAAAGCATTAGATAAGGTGATGTTAGGGAAATGAACCCTGAGATATGTATTCAAATGTTTTTTTTTCTTTTTTATGATTGTTTCTAACACATTTATAAGATTATTTCTTTGTTGCTTTGTATGTCCCTCCCCCACAGTATAACCCCTGCTTTCACTGTATTTAATGTCGGTATAATTTGTGGAGGGGAAGGGGAAAAACAAATCGTTTAAATAGGGATGCAGGTGGACCCATTGCAACAATGAGATGTACAAGTCGTTATATCGAAAACGAACTTTACAACTTTGGTGGAGGGGGGGGAGGGCTTGGGGGGAGAGCGGGGAGGATGGGGGGAGGGGGGAGGATGGGAAGGGAAGGATGGGAAGGGGAAACAAAGGAGGAGGCTACAGTGCTTGTTAAGAAATGTGCTCATTATCTTACCCATGTAATTGTAACCCCTCTGTACAGTATTTTCACAATAAAAAAATACTATGCAAAAAAAAGCATTTACAATAATTTTATAACAAAGGTTAGAAAAGTCAGTTTTCCCACCAAAATGTTAGCAGCTGTTATCACCAGATGGAAACATTCTTGGTGGCTTTTCCTTTTATTTATCTATGTTGTAACTGTCCTAGAAGAAACTGTATTACATAAAATTATTAAAAAATGATAAAAAAAAAGAAGGCAATATTTTATAACTACTTTTACATCAATGAGAAAATAAAGCAGTGGATCGTCAAGAAACCCAGAACATATATGTTATAATTAAGTGACACGTATTAACCAAAATAGTCTGGGTGAGTTAAACAAACAAACAAGTCCAGAAGGAAGAACTAGCTTCTTAGCCGAAGACAGAGGCATCATGGATTGGAAAAAACACACTCGTGGCTCCATCCTAGAGGGAAACGGGGAAGGAAGATCAGGAATTTATGAGGGACAAAATGGACTGCGAAGAGGAGAAAGAAAAGGCAGAAACAAAGCTGGGAACTGTCGCTAGCCAGCAGGGGGGCAAGCGAGAAAGCTGCGGTAAACTGAGTCAAAGACCTAGCGGTCTCCCACCTATCTAGGAGACCCCGAAGGGAGAGGAAGATCTTCCCACTTGGCCTGACCCAATCTCCTAAAATCACATCAAGGAAGGCCATTCTCCTGCAAACTTAAGCTGCACGCGAAAAGAAAATTACCACCAAAAAACCAGGTCAAGGTTGTGAGTCCACGCCCCGTGTTACTCACCGCAATAACTCGCACAAGCACCAGCTCCCAGTGGTAGCCGCCATCTTTAGCCGACCCCGGAACTCAGGAAGCTCTCGGCCGTTCCTCTTCTCTATTGGCTCCTGAGGAAATAACGGCGTGCTATCCCCGCCCTCACGGACCTCTTTACTTTGCAATTGGTCCCTGGCAGCAGCTTCCCATGGCCTTTCAGCCAATAGGCTCTACCGAGGCGTAGACAAAATTTCCGTCCGGCGCGCATGGGTCCCGCCCCCTTGGTAGGAGTTGGGCTGTGCAGTGGGGGCGTGGCCTGTGATGGACAGCCAGCACTCCCGCCCTCTCGCCCTTCCCCACCACCCACCGTGAACTCCCCCCTCCTCCTCCCGGGAGTACCCCCATCCCCTGCCCCAAACCGGTCTCCTGTTGAACAAATGGGGCCGCCCTGGCTGGTCGCGGATCGATCTTCGAGGTGCCGCAGCGGTCGCTGGCTTTGCCACCTGCGGCGTCCCGGAGTCGCGCGCACAGTCCGTGAGGGGGCTGCGCGGAGTTGACGCCGAGTCGTCCCCTCAGGCAGTGGCCGCACCCGGGGACCTGCGTCTCGGGTCCGGGGCTGCGCCTCTCGCCGGCTTTTCCCTCACGGCACTCGGCTGGGGCTCCGAGGACCCAGTCGTGAGCGCATCTGCCCCAGGTAGCGGAGACCCGGGGCTGGGGAGGGGCCGGCTCCCGTGGGGACACTGAGGCAGGGGTCGGCGCGGCCCGGGGTGTGGGGGGGATCGGAGGCCCGGCCGCCCGCCCGCGCCGCGCGCGAACCCCCGGATCCCACACGAAGGGGTGTGTTAGACGAGTGGCCGGCAGGTGCGGGCATGTCCGCTTCTCTTCTCCCGGGAATAATCCCCGCCTTTCTCCTCCCCTGACCAGGTAGGTGACCTTTGGGCTCCCTGCGGGATCTGGGAAGACGTTGGCGTGTGTGGAGAATGATGCCTGAGCGGGAGAGTCTGATTTCAGCCAGCGAAGAGCCTAGCCGGGAGGTAAGTGGCCTTAACGCCCTGCCCACGCCGCCGTCGCCACCCCTGCCCGGAGGGCTTTCTGTCCCGCCTGTCGCTGCAGCCTGGCTCGCGCAGGTGCGCTGGGCACCGGTGCGCGGGACTCAGCTCTTGCTCTAGTGGCTTGGGGAGGAAAGCACTCTAGAAAGGGCACTGTCCCTGGCCCGCTGGTGTTGAGGAACAGTTTGAAAACCTAGCATTTTCCCATTCACCTTTCCCCTTTTAAGGGGTCTGATGCCTGCCAGGCAAAGAGCGGGAAGTTGCTGTGTGATTCGGTGCAGAAGTTATTATCGTTGGGTGGCAGATCCAGACTATCCAAGTCCTGTGGTCTGTCCAAGTCAAGTGGTCTATCCAAGTCCTGCCATGTTTTCTTTATTATTTTTTTTAATGCAGTCTTTTAAAAGTAGAATACTTTGCAAGACAAGACAACCTTTTCCAGTCCTTTTCTTCATGTACTACTGCCTTCATTCACCAAACATTTATTGAAAACTTAGTATGTTGAAGAGTTTGGTAGAGTTGTTGACAACCTCCCCCTCCCCCACTCCCGCCACTCCCCACACACACGGGAAGAGAGAAACCTATAGGTTTCTTCCTGTGTTGTTTTAAAATGCTCAGTTTTACCTGAATGAAATCACGTGTTGTTGTAGTTTTTTTTTCCATTCACACTATATTTTGGAATTCGCTCCACTAAGTATCTCAGTTTAGCCTTCTCACAGATGTATCATGGTTTATTGACCTCCTGTGGGTGGATGTTTTGAGTGCCTTACCCCCCTCTTTCACAAGAGGACACGATCTTTGTATTTGATTTTTAATACAAACATGGAATGTTTCTTTAGGATATAGAATTAATGGACTCAAGAATAGGTCACTTCTTTTCTATACACTTGAAATTAATTTATTGATATTGTTGAGTCTATTTAGTAGTGAAATTCATCTAGGCTGGTGGGTAGAAATGAAATATAAGTGGATTCATGGATAAGCAGAGAGGCTGGTGAGTAGGTGACTCTTTGTGGCATGAGACTTCATTTGATCAAGGATGTGAAGACAGCATACACTGGGGAGGGGTGGCTGGAGCAGAGGAGATAATTCCAACTGTCTGCAGTGTCTTCATCTAGATAGAAAAATCTTTGTACTTCCAGATCAGCCTCAAGACTTGCCCCCTCCTTGAAACCTATATATCTCCTGCCCTCATTGACCTCATTCTGTTCTGGATTCCTTTGATAGTAGCCAATATGAGCTTACTATGTGTTACACATTGTATTAAGTACTTTATATCCCTCTCTGTGCACTCTCTCATTTAATCCTCACAATCCCCATTTCACCCAGTTTTTTATTTATTTATTTTTCCAGTGCTGGGGATCAAATCCAGGATCCTGTGCTCATATGCTGTTATCATTGACCCATACACCCAGCCTTAAAACCCTTTAACATAGATTTTTCTTCTTGTTGTTAATTTTGTGCTAGGAATCAAACCCATTCTACCAACAAACTTTTCTTGGAACCTGTTAAGATAGTAGCTTCAGTAATCATCATTTGTGCAGCAAATAACTTTTAAAGTACTCCCTATCAGGAATTGTAGACACTGGGAATCCCATTATGATCAAGATCTTTCCTTTAGAGACTTTGCATCCTAATAAGAGATCCTGATAGGGGTGGCAGTGGAGGGGGAGATGGATTGGATGTGGGGGTGGGGTAGTTGTGGTGTGTGTGTAACCAATAAATAGTGTTATTTCTGATATTGCTGAGTGTGTGGAAGCTAGTAAAGCTGAGTAGGAGCATAAGAAAAGGTCTGAGTTTTGAGTAGAGCCCTTGATAGCCTACATTTCAGGCGAGTATGCTGGGGAACTGAAAGTGTCTAAGTCCTAATACAGGAATGCATAATAAATATGTATTTGATCTTTGTCCTAGGTTCCTGATACAATGCCAAACCCTTGGCATTTCCTAAGTGGTTGTAGTAGTGATAGGAATATTTTGTTGTTGTTCATAAGTTTTCATAATACCTAAATTCTGCTAGTGACAGGGCCCTTGATGAGCCCCTAGAATCTAGACCTCAGTCTAGATGTCAGAGGAATCACTTACATTACTAGGGAGTTAGAACTTTCGGCCCCATCCTCCAACCTCTAGAAAGGTGCTAGGGATTGTAGTTGAGTTACTCACCAATGGTTGATGATTTGATCATGCCTACAGAATGTAACCTCCATAAAAACATCAAATGATGGGCTTGGTAGACATATTGAGGCTCTGGGAGGGTGGCTTGCCTGGAAGGGCATGGCAGCTCTGTGTACCTGGCTCCTACTGCTTGCCCTGTGTGTATCCTTAATGAAGAACTGGTAGCTAGGTGCTGGTGGCTGATGCCTGTAATCCTAATTACTCAGGAAACTGAGATCTGAAGATATCAGTTCAGTGTCAGCCAAGCTCAAAGACTCTATCTCCAATCAACCAGCAAAGATGTCAGAAATGGAGGTGTGGGTCAGGTGGTAGAGTGTCAGTCTTGAGAGAAAAAAAAATAAAGGAGAATGAGATGCTGTGAGTTCAAGTCCCAGTATCAGCACAAAAACACAAACAAAAAAAACTGGTAATAGGTCAAGTGCTTTCTTGAGTTCTGTAATAACGTACTAGCAAATTATCCATCCTGAAGTTGTGGCAAACCTCTGAATTTATAGTTGGTCATTCATAAGTTCAAGAGTCCTTGGGGACTGATGTCAACAGTTGAGGCTGTCTTGTGGGACTGAGTCTTTATCTTGTGAGACCAGTGCTAACTTAAGATAGTGACAATGGAATTGAGTTGCTGAGCCCCAGTTGTCTGCAAAGTGGGAAAATTGGTTGATAGGAAAAAAAGCTCATTATTTTAGGGGTCAGAAGTAGTGAGACTGGAAACAGAACAGAAGGGGTGTTCTTAGTGTTTGAGGAACAAAAAAGAAGTAGAGGGGTGTGAGTAGTGGGAAGAGGGGGAAACCATAGAACCTGAGATTAGAATTCATCACTTTAAAAGTGGGGAAACTGGAAGCAGGAGTGACCTAGTGGGCCTTGAGTGTCTTGCTAATAAGAGGTAGACATAAGGTTGAATTATCCAGGCCTGTGAGGCTTTCTCCTAGAGTCACTTGATACTTGATTATACTACCTGTTATTTTCATCAAAACTAACAAATACAGCTATTTTTTTTTTTTGGCAATTCTTGTGTTTGCACGTCCCTCCCTCCCTTCCTCCCTGCCTCCCTCCCTCCCTCCCTTCCTCCCCTCTCCCTCCTTCCCTTCTTCCCTCCCTCCCCCCTCCTTCCCCCCCTTCTTTCCTTCCTTCCTTCCTTCCTAATCCACAGGCTATAAAATCCCAGGTTCTTGTGGAAGTGCTTTACTCAGTCCCTCATTTTTCTCCATAGATGACATCTTACATCAAGGAAACCAATTGTATTATTGGATGTGCTTGACTTCTTACATCAAGGAAACCAACTCTATTAGATGTGCTTTCTCCAACCTTCCATCCAACTTTACCTATTTTCTCCCCAATTTTATTTAGACCTCACATTTATTTTAGACCTATTATTTTATTTCAACCTATTTTGGTTTGTGTTTGTCTTTTTGAAATAAGGCTCATTATGAAGCCCAGGTTGGCCTAGAACTCACAATCTTTACAGCTTTGCAGTGCCTGGATTATAGGCATGTACTGTATAACCTGCTTTTATCTCTATCTCTCTAGACTCAGAAGACAGGCAAGCCAGCCTTCTTACCAAGGTCATGCCCTTTGTCAGTATCTTTGACCCCTTCCTCCCACCTATGTAGCCTTTATTTGCTTCTAGGCTTTCTCTTTCTGAACCTGTGAAACCATTCACTTTACTTTTTGTTTTTAAGTTTTTTTTCTACATTTCCTTCTTCCTTAATCTTATAGAAAGAATAGACTGCACTGTTTGAAGGATGACTTTTAGGTTTTCCTTCATTATGATATGTTTTTTGGCTATAAAAGAAATATATAAAAACACTCATATGCAATTTAAAAGAAAATAGGGAGGGCTGGGAAGGTGGCTCAGTGGTAGAGCGCTTGCCTTGCATGCCTGAGGCCCTGGGTTCAATTCCTCAGCACCACATAAGAAAAAAGAAAAAAGCCAGAAGTGGCTCTGTGGCTCAAGTGGTAGAGCACTAGCCTTGAGCTGAAGAGCTGAGGGACAGCGCTCAGGCCCAGAGTTCAGGCCCCATGACCGGACCCCTCCACCCCCCAAATAAAGAAAATAGGGAATACTCTGTATCTCACCTGATCCAGAATAAGAACATTATTCAATGTCATGACTTCCACCCAACCTCTCACTTTCTTTCTTTCTTATCTTTCTTTCTTCCTTCCTTCCTTCCTTTTTTTCTTTCTTTTTCTCAACTTCTCACTCTTTCTTTCCCTCTTTCTTTCTCTCTCTCTCTCTCTCTCTCTCTCTCTCTCACTCTCTCTCCCTCCTTCCCTCCCTCTCCCTGCCCCCCCCCTTTCTTTCTTGGTGTTGGGGATATGGTACTCAGTGTTTTGCACATGCTAGGCAAATGCTCTGTCACTGAGCCATACTTCAATCCATTTTCCTCATATTTTTCACATAGAAGTTCCTCCAGAGAAGCTAGGATTAAAGGCATGAGCCACCAGCACCCATTTGTCAATTGTTATTTTAATGCTCTTTACTATGGTTTTAACTGTTTTGTCCTTTCAAATTAACATTGATGCTTAATCCGATGCAGCATTAGCAAGAGCTGTGGCCTGTGATTGAACTATGAATGTGGAACTCTTGTGAATGAGATTAGGTATCCTTTTTATTTTTTGAAAATTTTTTCCTTATTCTTATTGTTATTCTTATAATTTGCCAGACCTGTAGCTTGAATTCAAGGCCTAGGTGTTGTTGCTGAGCTTTTGTGTTCAAGGCTAGCCCTCTACCACTTGAGCCACAGCTCCACTTCTGGCTTCTTTTGATAGTTAATTAAAGATAAGTTAATAGGCCTTTCCTTCCTGGGCTGGATTTGAACTGTGATCCTCAGATCTCAGCCTCCTGAGTAGCCAGGATGTGAGCCATTGGTGGCCAGCAGGTGTCCTTTTATGAGGACACTTTCAGCAGATGGAGATTAGCAAGATCGTGGAGACCAGTCTGTGCAAGAAGTTACCAGTACTCTATCACAACCAATAAATGTATCTGTAATCTCAGCTAGTGGGAGGAAAGGGTAGCATGAAGGATTGTGGTTTAAGAAAGGCTCTGAGAAAAAGCCTTAGACTCTATCCAAAAAGTAAAGCATGAGATCCTAAGTACTATCAAAAATAAGCAAATAGGGGCTGGGAAGGTGGCTCAGTGGTAGAGCGCTTGCCTTGCATGCCTGACGCCCTGAGTTCGATTCCTCAGCACCACATAAGCA
This sequence comes from Dipodomys spectabilis, assembly GCF_019054845.1. Lineage (NCBI taxonomy): Eukaryota > Metazoa > Chordata > Mammalia > Rodentia > Heteromyidae > Dipodomys > Dipodomys spectabilis. The sequence goes on along the minus strand of NW_024870772.1, from coordinate 45,139,357 downwards.
AAAAGAAAAAAGCCAGAAGTGGCGCTGTGGCTCAAGTGGTAGAGCGCTAGCCTTGAGCTGAAGAGCTGAGGGACAGCGCCCAGGCCCAGAGTTCAGGCCCCATGACCGGACCCCCCCAAATAAATAAATAAAACCTAATGATGGAGAGTGTTTTCCCCTTTCTCTCCCTTCTTTCCTTTCCACCAGTGAGGATATGATTCCTACTCTAGGGTGAACACAGCAACAAGGTGCCATCTTACCAGAGAGTAGCCCTTACCAGAGGCTGACTGACCTGCTGGTGCCTTGACCTTGGACTTCCTACCTCCCAGAACTGTGAGAAATAAAATTCTATTTTTATAAGTTACCTATTCTTTGTTACTTTGTGATAACTGTACGAATAGACCAAGGTTGGTGCTGAGAGATATAATAAATGCAACAGGTATTCTGAGAAGTATAACAAGTATAATAAGGACCTTAGTGGAAGCTGGAAGAATGTGGAGGAGAAAAGGCTGAGATTGCTGTAAACAGTGTTCAGGGTGAGGACTTGGAATGAGTGTAGACAGAGCCTGAATCTTCTTACAAATTACCAATGGTCATAACCCAGTTAGTGGTAGATGGAGACAGAAGTAAGAAGTACATATTGTAGGGGCTGATTAGGTTCTCATTGGTAGAGCGCTTGCCTTGCATGCCTGAGGCCCTGGGTTTGATTCCTCAGCACCACATAAGCAAAAAGTAAAAATCCGGAAGTGGCGAGGCCCTGGGTTCGATTCCTCAGCACCACATAAGCAAAAAGAAAAAAGCCAGAAGTGAAGCTGTGGCTCAAGTGGTAGAGTGCTAGCCTTGAGCTTAAGAGCTGAGGGACAGTGCCCAGGCCCAGAGTTCAGGCCCTATGACCGGACCCCCCCCCCAAAAAAAAGTACATATTGGAGACTGGAGGAAGGCCATCCTCATTACAATGGGGCAGAAAACATAGGTGACCTCTGTCTATGTCCTAGGAAAATTGTCCAGTCACACCACTTGCTCCTATATGTGGAATAAAGTAACACAGTGAAACTAGCATTTCAGTACAGGTTCAGCAGTCTGTACTGGACTTGGGCTTTTAAGTTTTTTAAACAAAGAACTTGAAAAGAGGGAGGGAGGTATGCATAATGATTAAACATTCCCAGTCTCTGGGAAAGGCCTGGTTCACATTTATCTCAGTCTTTTACTCTGGAGGAGGTGCCAGAGAAATGATCCCTTCTTTACTTGGGGGAGGTGGGAACAATTTAGTCCCTGTTACATGGTGAGTGGTCTGTCTTGAACTTTTTGCTGTTCTCTTCCATTGTGGCATTTTGCCACGTGCCATAAGATGATAAGAAGGCTGCAGTGTAGCTAATGTGGTAGAGTGCCTGTCGAGCAAGCTGGAGACCATAAGTTCAAACCTCAATATGAGAGCAGGGTGGGGGAGGCATTGCCTGTCTAGGTGGCGGTTTGACTAGTGTCACAAGCTGCTTATCAGTAAATCCTGTCCTTCCTGGAGCCCAAAGTGATAGCAAAGTGATTTCAGGAAAGAATGACTCAGATCAAAGGACACAGGTGCAAAATGAAGGCTGGTGCCTCCTTGTTCATTCTACTTCTAGTTAATTTATGGGCCCAGCAAAAGCAGCTTTAGGTATCGCTTACACCAGTGCTTTGTGGAAGGTGGAACTGTGAGTTAAGAAATCTGGCTGGGGCTGGGAAGGTGGCTCAGTGGTAGAGCGCTTGCCTTGCATGCCTGAGGCCCTGGGTTCGATTCCTCAGCACCACATAAGCAAAAAGAAAAAAGCCGGAAGTGGCGCTGTGGCTCAAGTGGTAGAGCGCTAGCCTTGAGCTAAAGAGCTGAGGGACAGCGCCCAGGCCCAGAGTTCAGGCCCCACGACCGCACCCCCCCAAAAAAAAAAAAGAAATCTGGCTGAACAAATTCTTAAACAATGTGTGCAGGGTGTTGATAGTTTCTCTTGATTGCTTATTGTAAAATCTAGAAGAGGAAACAGAACTTAAATGGAAAATTCTCAGCCTGACTAGGCTGAGAAGAATAAAAAGGTGTGCTTGAGCGAAAATACTAACAGTGTGGCCAATAAACATTTGATGAGGAGATTAGCCTGAGTGGAAGGAAGCCAGATACAATTCCAGATTGTGGTAGAAAGATCCTGAAGGCATTTCAGGCTGCCACTCCCTCTATAGTCCTTGAGAGACCTGGCTTTGAGGGTAGAAAGTTCCAGAATCAGGAGCCCAAGGAACCTTTGTGTCATTGGGGTTAGTTACCCAGGGCCACCTAAAATCTCTCCTCCATGTATTCCAGTGTAATGCTTATTGGACATGCCAGCACTAGCTTAAGTGAGCTCAAGTGCTCAGGTATACCTCCTCCTGCCACTTAGGAAGGGTCCAAGCTGGAAACTTTGGCACTGTTCCTGTGGTGCTAACAGTAGGTGTGCTGAGTGCAAGGGTGCTAGACTCATGATACCTCTACCTAGATCAAAGGATGGCCTTCAGGGCCATCCCAGAGAGCCTTAGGTGGAGAGAACCTCTAGGTGGCGATGTGGAGGTGGGACTGACTGACTCGGGCACTCTGAAACTAAGCTAAGCACACTCCAAACCCAGTGTGCCAGAAGGTAGACATAACATCAAAGATTCTTCTCAAGCATTACAACTTAATTTTGGGGTGGGGAGTAGCTTAAAGATAACATATATGTTCTTCGTGCACACAATTCCCGGGTTTATTCCAGGACTCAGAAAATAAAAGATTTAATATTTGCTCTCCTAGGTGTTAGTCTTACTTGAGGGCTGGAGATATAGCTCACTGGTGGCAGAGTACCTCCCTAGCCTGCTTGAGATCCCTAGCCCTGAAAAAAACCCACCTATTTTAAGATCTGTTTGCTATTTTGAATCAGTCTGTCATCATTGCTTTGTAGTAAGTTTTGAAACTGAGGAAACTCAATTCTTCTGTATTGTTCCCTTTTAAGATTATCATGGTTATTCTGGGTCTACAAAAATTTCAGTATCACAGGTCGACCCATTGCAACAATGAGAAGTACAAAATGTTATGTTGAAAAAAGAACTTTACAGCTTTGGCTGGGGAGAGGGGGCAGGTGGGGGGGGGGGGGTGGGCAGATGGGAAGGGATGGGAAGGGGAAACAAAGGAGGAGGCAACAATACTTGATAAGAAATGTACTCATTACCTTGCCCATGTAATTGTAACCCCTCTGTATGGTATTTTCACAATAAAAAAAAATTTTAAAACCAAAAAAAGAAATTTCAGTATCAGTTTCTATAAAGAAGTTACCTGATATTTTGAACAGCTCAACATTTATTGCAAATGAGCCCAGTACCTTAGAGAAAGATTAGAAACATTTGCTTTACCTGCCTGGTTTTTCCCTGTAGGCAGAATTCCTAAACTGAGGGTTTGTACCTGGGCTTCTCTCTGAGGGAGTCTGAAGGCATTAGGAACTCAGGGTCCCAAGGAGAGCTTTGGGCCTAAGTTCTGATAAGCTTCCTGGTATGAAACCACTGCCCTGTGAACTAGGGCTAGGGGCAGTGGGCCTTAGAGATCTTTGTGCACTGGGTCCAAGGTGGAACTTTTGTTGCATATGAACAGTGAGTGATAGGTAGAACAAGGGAGCCATCACCTCTTAGCTGCATTTGTCTGGTACTTAGATTCAGCATCAGACAGCTTAAAAAACTGAGGACTTAACTATTCTGGGGAGAGAGGCCTCTATCTGGGAACTGGGGGCTAGGGAGGGCGTGGGGATGGGAGTAAGGATTCCTGTGCTCCAGGCTGTACAGCCTGTACCTGCTTGGAATATAGCTGCCAGCTCACTGACTTGGGAATATAAAGATGAGAAGATAGGTCAAATTTCATTGTTCTCACTAAATTTCAGTAGATTTTCTTGAATAAAAGTTTTTTCATGTGCTATGTCTTTAGGACGGACCTCTTATAGACTAAATTTTCACCAGTCCATAGAGCTTATACTTCATGCTAGTAATTCCTACCCCTCCAGTGCATTTGAGAGTTATATCAGTTAGAATTATGTTCTATTTAACTGTTTGAAACAGGAAATTCAGGGCAATAGTGAAGTATGCAAGATTTTATTGCATATAATTCATAGTTAGACCCGTTATCCATTGCATAACTGGCCCACCTTAATTTTATTGCATATAATTCTAAATATTGCCAGGTTCTGGTGGCTCTTGCCTGTAATCCAAGCTATTCAGGAGGCTGAGATCTGAGGCTTGCAGGTCCAAGCCAGCTCAAACAGGAAAGTCTTATCTGCTCCATTTAACCACCAAAAAGCTGGTGGTGGAGCTGTGTCAAGTGATGGTGCTCTAGCCTTGAACACAAAAGTTCAGGAACTGTGCTCCGGCCCTGAGTTAAAGTCTTGGGACTAGCACGTGCGCACACACACACACACACACACAAAAGCAAAAACAGAAACTATATCCCCAGGACATTTGAAAAGTTGGCTGAAGTCAGGAATATTTGGCCTTTGTGGATGGGCCATGAGCTCTTTCTGTGGCCTCTCAGTCACTCCACTCTGTTAGGTCTCTGAGACCCAGGAAATGACTTGAGCTGAGACTCTGGGCTTGGAAGGATACAGGGACCAGTAAGGGAGGGGAAGACCTGACACCTTCTTAAGTTCAATATTTGTCTGAAACTTTAGGAGTCCATTTTTTCAGTAAGTAAACATATAAGTTGTTTTTGTCTCACATTTTCTGTCATTGAGTATTGAGAACCTCTTAGCATCAAGCACTGTTGTAGTGCTGAGAATTCAGCAAGGAATTGAACAACCACTTGGTTGCAAAAGACCTCTCTAGGATAGAAGTAAGAATCAGTGCCTAGTCAGCTGCCTGCTCATAGTTTTAGCTCATTCTTTGTCAACTGTGAAGAGCTAGGCATCGGGAAAGAGACCATTAGAACTTAAAGTATACATTAGTGGAGTTTTTCATGTGGATGCCAGGTGATGAGGGCAACCAAGAAGTTGAAGGTGCATGCACATAATAAATTGTGAAATTAAAACATTGCCTTTAAGTATTAGAATACTTTCTTCAGTGAGTTTGCCTATGATTTATTTCTGTTTATCATTAATAAGCTATAAAAGCCTTGCTGAGCTAGGGAGTTTGGTCTGGGAAATCACCAGCTTCCTTATGCAGTGGTGTGAACCAAGGAGGCTTTGACCAGCCCATTCCTCCCCAACCTGGATACTTGGGGTTTAAATGTTTTTTTTAAAATACTTTTTAATGTTACACTCCATTGCTCTTCTCTCCTAATGCAGACTGTGTCTTAGGCTCATATGGAATCTTCTGCTGTGAACACATTTAACATTCGTGTGGGAAGCTTCCAGCATGCAGCTTAGTTGGCTTCTGCTATTCTGTCTTGTCACTGGATCCTGACTCTTACTACCTGGGAAGGGCTGGCCTGACCTGTCCCAGAGTGTTTCTGGGAAGCTCACCCCACTGGGAGCCTCTAGCTGGGTTATATAGATTCTTTGTGAGCAGTGAAATATGTTAGTCAGATGCCCCTCCTCCAAACAGGAGCTTTGTCCTGGAGGTTCTTGGAAACCTGAGCTGTCCATCTGCCTTTAGGCCCGGGCTTCTCAGATTGCAAAAGAATTGTTTAGGATACCAAAGCAATTTTCGTTCTTGAAGTACAAGAATGATTTACAAAGATTGTAAAGGTGGCTAGGAGGCAAATAAGATGAATTTTATTTTGGAAAATGGCTTGTGAACTTTGTACATGTGATAACCAAAATAATATAGTGCAAGGAGACACTTGAAGACCTGTCCTTCTAGAAGGAATGTGTGAAGGAACAATGGATTTTCCCATTGCATTGGCCTGAACGGGACAGAGAAGAAGTAATTCTGGGTAGAAAACATGTTCTAATCTATGTGACTCAACTCATTTATTTAAAGATAGTTAAACATTTATTTAAATAGAAATACCTAACTTCTAGCATTTGTCCACTGGATTAAATCTGTAGGCAAGATCCTTGTGTTCTAGCGGCTAAGCACTTGCTAGGCAATGATGGACTGAGGAAGGCTGCAAAAAAAAAAAGGAAAAGGAAAAGATTGGGAGTTCAGCAAATGAGAGTAGAAGAAGGCAAGAATGAACTACTTAGGACAATGCTGGGTGCTGGTGTCTCATGCCTGTAATTGTAGCTACTCAGGGGGCTGAGATCTGAGGATCACAGTTTGAAGCAAGCTCAGGCAGGGAGTCTGAGACTCTTCTCTCAAAATAACCACACATAGCTGGAAGTAGAGCTGTGACTCAAGTGATAGAGTGCTAGCTTTGAGCAAAAGAACTCAGGAAAGCTTTCAGGCCCAGAGTTTAAGCCCTAGTACCACTGATTCCACCCAGAGTCAGTGCCTCAAGGATCAGGAGGAATAGGTGGGATTTGTGGGCCAGGAAGACTGGGGTCAGATTTAAGGGGAAAAGGTTCAAGAATGAAGAGTTTGGACTTGGGGCTGTGAAGGTGGCTCAATGGTAGAGTGCTTGCCTTGCATGCCTGAGACCCTGGGTTCGATTCCTCAGCACCACATAAACAGAAAAAGCCAGATATGACGCAAGTGGTAAAGTGCTTGCCTTGAGCTGAAGAGCTGAGAGATAGCACCCAGGCCAGAGTTCAGGCCCCATGACCAACTAGAAAGGAAAAAAAAAAAAAAAAAAAGAGTTTGGACTTGATCCTCTAGTCCAGGAAAATAGCACATACCATGGCTGTCCAGCAGGTCCCTTAGATTCCATAGGTACAAAGGAGAATTTACTGTTTTCTGCTTTCTTCCCACTATCCCTTCTCATCTTGGTTCACTCATCACCATGTTCCCAGTCTCAAATCAGATATGGCACTGTCATCTTCAGGTCCCATTTGTATTGCCTGCTGTGATCAACTGGTCACTGAGCCAGACAGGCCTCTTCATTTGTGTAATCCACTCTGCTAATTATTTCCTCTGCCACCTATAAGCCCTATAATGTCCCCCTCTTTTGAGTCTTCATTCTCCTTCCATCTAGAACTGTATTTCTAGATCACAAATATAATGCTGTGAGTCCTCTACTTGAAGATTCCTGATGGGTCCGGGGTATATAGCTTAATGGTGGAACACTTTTTGAGCATGCATGCCTGGAGCCCTGGGTTCTAACTCCAGTACTGAGAAAGACAAGGGTGGAGGGGAGGGAGGGAGAGGGAAAGAGAAAATTCTGATGATTCTCCACTATCTTTAGAACAAAGTTCAGCCTTCCTGTCCTTTCTAACCTGGACCTCGTACACTATTCTGGCTATGTTCCATTTCAGAGCAACCAACTAGGAGAAATAGTTTAGACAGAAAAGTATTTAAATTTTCCATAGTTCATAAAGGTAAAAACATTGGGGATATAAGATTTAAGTATACATTTTCTTATTAGTATTGATATTAAAACCAACTACAAAACCTGGTGAACCTGGCAGACAAACCCAGGATTGAACAGTGTGCAGTTCATTAAGGATTTACAAAAGAGTAGTTATGGGTGGGAGCAAAACCAGTGAATCCTTGTAATTTGGATGAGGAGGATTCTTTTAAGACAGGAGCTGAGGTGTAGCTGGGGGTGTCAATGGTAGAATGCTTGTCTACATATGTGAAGCTCTGAGTCAACCCCAACTACCACACACACACATACGCACACGCACATGTGAGCATGCGTGCACAGTATAGTCAGGAAAAAAGTTACTTCATTCAAGTTGGAATGTACCTGGTTTATCTCAAGGTAGTGTCAGAAAAGTTGGCACATTAGCCAGAGGTCAGTTGAAATGTTTTACATACCACACTAATGGTTTTGTCTATTTTTTTGTCTGTTTGTTGTATTGGGGGTGGGGTGGGGACTATTGGTGGATAACTGGCCAGTGTTACTCAGGGACAATGGTTGTGGTTATGACTTAAGATGGGTACAGTCAGGCTGAGCTGAATCCTTACAGCCATTGCGAAAGTGCAGAAGCATCTGTATTCATATTCATCCCAATTCAACAAGGAGAAATTTAAAATGTTGAATAACACATATTTTTAAATTTTATAATTTTTATGCCACTACTGGGATTGAAGTCAAGGCCTATATGCTGTTCCTTAGCTTTCCGTTTTCTTTTTTTTTTCTTTTTCTTTGGTTCTGGGGCTTGAACTCATGGCCTGGGTGTTATCCTTGATCTTTTTTTTGCTCAAGCCTAACACTCTACTGCTTGCGCCACAGCTTTCCTTCCAGCTTTCCTCCCCCCCCCCCCCCCCCCCGCCCCTTTTGGTGGTTAATTGGAAACAAGAATCTTAGGGACTTTCCTGGCTTGGAACCACTATCCTTAGATCTCAGACTTCCGAGTAGCTAGGATTACAGGCACGTGCCACATGTCCCTTAGCTGTGTGATGCTGTGTCATTTGAGCCACAGCTTCAGTTCCCATTCTTTGGTGGCTAGTTGCAGATCAGTCTTAAGGACTTTCTTGCCCAGGATATCTTTGGACTGTGATCCTCAGATCTCAGCCCGATTATAAGCATGAGTCTATAAGCCTAGCTTAATAATTCATATTTAAAAGGCAGCACTTCTAGGTGAGGATTTTCAATAAAAATTGCTATCATTTTGTATATATCTGATTAAAGATAGAATCTTCAGTGTGTGAGGCCATCCTGCCTCCATGTGCAGAAGACCAGTGAAGTCTAAAAGGGCTGTGTGAATGGACCAAAGGTGGTACTGCCTTCCATTAAAGAGAGCAGACTTCTTGTTTATAAGTTTTCATTGGTGTAGGGATGAAGGCTTTCCATGGCTTTCCAGCTGTCATGCAAAATCTCAGGTCCTTGAGATCCACTCATGAAAAGCACTCACAAATAAGAGTCTCACAAGGTAAAAGTTTTAGCAAGGATTTATTTTAATATACCAGAGTGAAAGTAGGGAGGAACAGAAAAAGAGAGAGAAATGTTTCCTGCTTCCCATGCAGGAAATGGAAGTTAAAAAAATAAAAATGGAGCTGTAATCTACTGCCTTTATTTTGTCTGAGCTGGGGAAATACAGGTGGTCATGTTTTCTAGCAACCCCCAACCATTTACTAATGATCTGAGTGGCAAGGATGGATGCTACTGTTCTAAAATGTGGAAAATGTTTTGGGCCTACCCAAAACAGAGTGAACTTTAGGCCTTCTTTTCCTCAGATAAGCCTATCATCTCTGTCTGTACCCATTTGCAGAATTGCCAAAATTTTACCATTTCAAAAGAGAGGCATCTGATCATATAAAATATTTATCAAAATGAACTCCAGGAAATGGGAACAAGAAATTTTTTCTTTGTTAATGGTTTTCATTTGTTCATTTATCTTTGGAGGGTAAGAGGGAGGACACAGAAATGGAGGGACAAAGCAGTGGTGGTACTCACTAGGCACTAAGTGAAAGATGAACTATAAAACTTGTGAGGCTAGGAGGGAAAGACTGGAAGAGAGTGAGGGAAGGGGTGACATTAACCAAAAAGAAATGTATTCTTCACCTGACTTATACAAATGTAACCCCTCTGTATATCACCTGTATAATAACAATTTTAAAAAAGACCAAAAAAAAAACAAACAAAAAAAAGAGAGAGCAAAAGTAAACCTTCTAGATCTCTCAAATCCTAATTTAAAAAGAGGGAGGCTTAACTAATTTTTTCAATGCTCCCTGATTTCAACTTCTAACCTAGCATTTATAATATTCATTAAAAATAATCGAATTTCCCTGTCTCCTCACCTATGCTGCCACATTTTTTTTAAATTGCTATGTTGGGATAGAACTTAGAGTGTAGAACATCCTGAGCAGGTGTTCTACCACTGAGCTGTACCCCAACCCCAAGGACAGACTCTGGGTCCCAAATTTTTGGGGGTAATGACAACAATTTTAATGGTAAGGAGGGTCATTGTGGGCAATTCATAAGGCAGAAGAATTCACAGTGACCCTAATGACCTTAGCAGAAGGGCGTGAATTCTAAATGTCCACGTTGGACAGCTGTCCCATTGAGCCTGAGGTAGTACATTCAGTTTGGTGGGGGGGCATTAGAGGGGCACAGAGGGGCTATTCTACCCCCAACTTGATTTACACTCACTGGCAGCAGTAGGTGCTATGGATTAGTGGCTGACAGAGCTGTCTCTCCCCTGGGGGGATGAGGTCTGAACGGGTGAGGTGGGGGTGGGGAGGGAGGCTGTGCTGCCTGACAGAGCAGGCGACTGCCTGGATTACCACACTGTTGTGTGTCTCCTTGGACTAATCCTCCTGTGGAACAGCAGGTAGCCTGAGAAGCCTGAATTGTGGATTAGTTCCTGGCAGTTGTGCCACATATAAAAGGCGAATGAGCCTTGTTAGCAGTGAGTTTGTGCAGTCAGCTCTTCCTGAAGTCAAGCCTTTGGTCCAGGGGAAAACAAAGCTGTGGGAAACATGGAGCTTTCTTACACCTTCTTGGAAATGCAAGTCATGTTGCCTAGGAAATACTTCTCTTACCGAATACTCTGCACCCAGCCAGCTATGGAGCTATGGAAGAGGCCGCTGAAGTCATTCCAAGAACACCCTTGCAGTTTGGTAATCAAAGGAAAGAGCCTATCTGCCTTGCCTCTGCGCCAGATTTCTGTCTGTATACAGGACCCAAAGGAAAGTGTGTGTAGCTCTGGAAGACGATTAGGTGCTGGTTCATGGACACATGTTTGGATGCAGGCGGGGCTGGGCCGTGTGCAGAGGGCCACAGAGCTGCCTGCAGTGTTCTAAGTGAGAGGCTGCGATTGGTGGGTCGGGTATAGATAAACAAAGCAAATAGGTACACAGTGGTGTGCAGCCTGCCTAAGTTCCTGGGGCTGCCTGCCAGACTGAATACTCACCAGCTCACTTGCACTGGGTGCCTTCCTCTGCTATCAAGGAGGATACTTTTAAAGCATTTCCTGCTCAAGTACAACCAGAGTCTGCTGAAGTTTGAAGTGCTTTAGTGGGTAGGGAAGGTGTGGCTGTGACTGTGATTGTGACCATGGACCTGGTGATGGAGAAAGCTGAAGATAAGGGGTCCCAGAACCCCGAGCCAACCTTCCTGGCAACTCTGAGTGATCCACAGGTGACTTTGCTGTCGGTCCACAAGCGGTGGTCCTTCAGGAAGAATTCTGGGGCTAGGGGTTTGGCCAAACCAGTGTCTTCGGAGAAGAAAGACTCTCCCCAGCCAAAGGAGGGAGAATTTCCACTGAGGGTCTTGAATGGAACTGAGGAAATGAGTTCCCAGCAGGTCAGTGCAAATGCAGAGGGGCTGGGACCAGCTTATCCACAGGGGAGGCTTCTGTGGCTCTCTGTGTTGAGGGGCTGGGGAAAGATCTGGGTACATACATTTGTCACACTGTCCAGGAGTCAAGGTGAGTAGAGGAAGGGGTGATGTTTAGATCTTGTTGCTTCATATTTTCAGGGTATTTTGTAATCCTCTGTGGAGCACAGATTTTCTGATATGCAAGTTGGACAGAAATGATACTTTCCTCCTATTTAATTAATTAAATTATATATTAATTAACTAAATAATTTTGGTGCCTATTCTGGGGCTTCAATTCAGAGCCCAGATGCTGTCCTTGAGCTTTTGTGCTTTAAGTCGTCACTCTTCTACTTTAGCCACAACTTCACTTTCAGCTTTTTGGTGGTTAATTGGAGATAAGAATCTCTTGGATTTTCCTGCCCTGGCTAGCTTTGAACTGAGATTCTCAAATATCAGCCTCCTGAGTAGCTAAGATTACATGGGCGCTGGGCCCCCTTTTAGATTTTGTTTTTGTTTTTCTGTTTTTGGTCATGGGGCCTAAACTTGGCCTGAGTGCTGTCCCTGAGCTCTTCAGCACAAGGTGAGCCCTCTAGCACTTCAGCCACAGTGCCACTTCTGATTTTCTGGTGTTTAATTGGAGATAAGAGTCTCACGGACTTTTCTGCCTAGGCTGGCTTTGAACCAGGATCCTCACAGCTCAGCCTCCTGAGTAGCTAGGATTACAGGCATGAGCAACTGGCGCCCAGCCCCTTTTAGTTGTATATCATACTTTTGTGATGCAATGGATCAAACCAATAACCTGGAACATGCTGGGCAAGTGTTCCACCATTGAACTGTATTCTCAATCTCTGCTTTTATTTATTTAATTTATTTTACGTTTTGTGCCAGTCCTGTGGCTTGAATTCAAGGCTTGGGCAATGTCCTTGATCTTCTTTTTGCTCAAGGCTAGCATTCTACCACTTGAGCTACAGCTCCACTTCCAGCTCCCCCCTACCCCCGCAACTTACTCTCTTTTGAGTAGTTAATTGGAGATAAGAGTCTCATGGACTTTCCTGCCTGGTTGGCTCTGAACCACGATCCTCAGACTCAAACTCATGAGTAGTTAGGATTGCAGGTGTGAGTCACCAGCACCCAGTTTGCTTCATTTAATTTTTAAGCCAGTTTCTTATTTGTTAATACTTTGAAAGTGTTCCTATAAAATAAAGGTGACTTTCTTAAGCAAGTAAATGTAACTTTTGTTCAACTAAAAGTTACTTGTATTCAAAACTAGGGCAGTATGACATTTTGTAAAAAGGGTGTCTTTTAGTATTATTTCCCAGTGGCAGTGGTTGGTGGTCTGTGTGGTATCTTTCTTGAGTAGTCAGATGTAAAACATAAGTACTTTTGCTAGACGCCAGTGGCACATGCCTATAAACCTCACTACTTCGAAGGTTAAGATTGGGAGAATTGTGGTTTGAGGCCAACCCTGGTCAGACCAGGGTTGAGACCCTGTCTCAAAAGAGAGCTGTTTTCTAAAAGAGAGAGAGAGAGAGAGAGAGAGAGAGAGAGAGAGAGAACCTGTTAGAGCCTATTATCTCAAAAGAGGTAACAGGCATGAACCTGTTATCCCAGCTACCACAGGAAAACTTAACAGTTGGATTCCGCCCCCCCCCCCCCCCCCCCAGGCATACACACTGGCCGGAAGCAAGACTGTAATCTCAAAAATAACCAACAAAAAATCAGGGCTGGAGGCATGTTTTAAAACCCTGATTTTAAACCCCAGTACCATAAAATTTTTTTTTTAAACTTTAAAAAGTAGTTTTGTAGGCATTCTAGTTTGAAGCAGCATTTTCATAAGTACTTTGCCTCCTATAAGATTTTCTTTGGTGCTCATTGTTTTTTTTTTTTAATCTTAGTCAGGCATTGGTGCTAGTAATCCTAGCTACTCAGGAGGCTGAGATCTGAGGATTATAATTCAAAGCCAGCCTGGGCAGAAAAGTCCATGAGACTCTTTTTTTTTTTTTTTTTTGTCGGTCATGGGGCTTGAACTCTGGGCCTGGGCGCTGTCCCTAAGCTCTTCAGCTCAAGGTGAGCGCTCTACCACTTGAGCTACAGCGCCACTTCCGGTTTTCTAGTGGTTTATTGGAGATAGGAGTCTCTCGGTCTTTCCTGCCCGGGCTGGCTTTGAACCGCGATTCTCAGATCTCAGTCTCCTGAGTAGCTAGGATTACAGGCATGAGCCACTGGCGCCCGGCCCATGAGACTCTTATCTCTGGTTAGCTACCAGAAAACTAGAAATGGTGCTATGGATAAAAGTAGTAAGAACACTACTCTTGCTTGAGCAAAGAAGCCCAGGGACTGTGTCCAGGCCCTGAGTTCTAAGCCCTATGACCGGTAACAAAAAACAAAAATAAATAAATCTTTAAAACAAAAGAATTTTGTGAAAAGGGTTTTATTATGTGTGAAAGTTACATGATAATTAGATATTGATGATAGCAACTATTTTTTTCTTTTTTTCCTTAATATATATTTTTTTATTGTAAAGATACTGTAGACAGGGGTTACAGTTACATGAACAAGGTTATGAGTTCATTTCCTATTGAGCATTGTTACACCCTCCTTTATTTCCCCCCTACCATCCCTTTCCTCTCCACCTCCCCAACTCCTCCCTCCCCCCCCCCCTCGCCTCCGCAAAATTGTAAAGTTTGTTTTCAACATACTGTCTGGTACTTGTCATTGTTACAGTAGATCATCCTATATCCTTATTTCAGCATTTTGTTGTTTCCCTTCCCCTCCCCAAATTAGAAAAATATATATACAAGATGCAGGACATCAGAATCAAATACAGTGACAACAGGGATTATGTACCATGGGGGAAGAACATACAAAGAAACAAAAAAAAAATACATAGTACATTTAAAAGAACAGCAACAAAGATAAAACCTCTTGTGTCTCTTGGAGTTCATTTTGCTTAGCATCAGGTTATATGGTCATATGTAAATAGCTTTAGATCTCTTCTGCTTTTCCCAGACTTATACTAGTTATTGCAGATAAGGGAAACCGTGGGACCTATGTTTCTTTGGGCCTGGCTTACTTCACTTAATATATATTTTTTCCAAGTCTTTCCATTTCCTAACAAATGTGGTGGTGTCATTCTTTCTTTATGATGGAGGCATAAAGTTCCCATATATATATATATATAATATATATATTATATATATATATATTATATATATATGTCACATTTTCTTGATCCATTCATGTGCTAAGGGGCATCTGGGTTGTTAGCTATGGTAAATAAAGCTGTGATAAACATAGTTGTGCTGGTAGCTTTAGAATGACCTTGTTTGTGATCGAGCAACTATTTTTTTATTTAAAAGATTCTTCATTTTGCCTTTAGATCTTCAACCAGAACATAATTATGCTTTGAGGTGCTTATTTTAAAATCTTAAAACTATGTTTTGGAGGCATTTGGTTTGACCACCCCCAGCAGGGCAAAAAAAGCACAAAGCTTTTTGGTATGGTAAATTTGTGGAAAATTCTGAAACCCTCAAGTTTCTTCCTAGGCCAAAATTAATAACAGGAAGCATGGAATCATATAGTGGGGTCTAGTTTAGGTAGTTTTTAGGAAGTCCAGAGAAAAGGTTTTAGAGAGAAAACAGGTGACGATATATATGATATATATATATATATATATATATATATATACATATATATATATATATATATATATACAGGTATGATCTGTAAATGGTACATTCAGTGAATTTTAATTACTTTGCTTTCCGAAGTCATCATATAATTTTCATCTTTTAACTCTTTAAACGACTTGAAACCAGTAGCTAAACTATTTGTCGTTTAATCATTTAGACTCTTTCAGAATGACATTTTATCTGGCTTTTCCCATATTACTTGTTTATTCTATTCAGAGCCAGTTTAAATTTTTAACCAAATGTTTATAAGATGAAAATATTAACCATTTTCTATGGAAAATACTTGAAAACACTTCTTTTTTTGTTTTTCTTTTTTTGTTTTTTGCTTGTACTAGGGCTTGAACTCCAGCCTCACACTCTCCCTCAACTTTTTCAATAATGGTTGGTGCTCAGTTATGTGAGCCACACTTTTATTTCTGTTTTTTTGCCAGCTAATTGGAGATAAGTCTTTGAAGTATTGTCTATTGGAGCTGGCTTTGAACAGTGATTCTCAAATCTCAGCCTCCTGAGTAGCTAGGATGATAGGCATCAGCCACCAGCACCCAGGCTGGAATGATTTTAAGTGGTTCATTTTACAGCTTTCTGTTTCCTAGGATCTACCCTAGCACCTGATGTGAGAGCATTTCCTCAAAATATTTAAACTCTTTCCCAGCTCTTTCCTAGCTTTCTTTTCCAACTCTTTCCCAGCTCTCTTTCCCAGCTCTCCCCCCCGCCCAAAAAAAAGGAAAATAAAAAACAAAAAATTAAAATATTTAAATTATTGCATTTACAAAAATTTGTAAGCTACTTTACAAAAGGTTCTCCTGAGCTTCAGTATGGGACATGGGCTAATGATTTTTAATGTTCAGTCACAATCTCCTGTGACTGGGGCCCACCGTGACCCAGGCTAGTAGAGCTTCTTCCAAAAGGAGGGCTGGGAAAGAGTTGGTTAAAGATTGTGGGCTTGCTGAGGTAGGTATTGGATTCCTCTAGTATCAGAGTCCTTATTACAAAGCAGGTGAGTAAGATTCTTCCTCATAGAATTATGGACTACTAAAAATTATGTTTTTAGTACTACGTTTGCAGAAATTTTGCTTTCCAGTAGAATTCCTAACTGAGATGGGTCAGATCCTGTCTGAGTAAGATTGGGTTAGCTCCATAGTGTGTATGAGGACAATTTTGACTTTTTCATAAAAACACATGATTGCAAGAGTCATATATACTTGTTATAAAAACAACAACAACAACAACAACAAAGAACAGATAGCTGGGCACTTCTGGCCCATACCTGTAATCCTAGCTATGCAGGAGGCTGAGACATGGAGGACTAGAATTCAAAGCTAACACAGGTAGAAAAGTTCAAGAGACTCTATCTACAATTAACCAGTCCTCCTCCCCCACAAATGCTGGACTAGAGGCATGGCTCAAGTGGTAAAATGCTGGCTATGAATAGAAAAAGCTGAGTGAGAGCATGAGGCCCTGAACTTAAGCCCCAGTACTGGCATAAAAACAAACAAAAACAAAAAGAAAGAAAGCATTTACAGTGAGATAAGGGAAATACAGAAAAATAGGAGAAAAAGCAACCATTTTCTCCCTATATTATAAATGTATGTTTCTGTGAGCATGTTTGGGCATACATGTATATATGTATGTATTATAATTTGTGATTATATGGAATGTTTTATGTCTTGCATTTTTAACTTAGTCTCCACCACTTGAGCCATGCCTTCAGCCTGTCCTAGTCTGCTGATTTTGACTTTGAATACCATATCTGACAGTCTCAGTCCATCTCAGACCTTAATATCAAGCTATTGAATGAACAAGAACTCAGTTTCTATTGCAGCAAAGAAGACTGAAGCTAGAGGTATTGAACCAATGGTAACAATTACAAGGTTGTCAATTGTGGACTTAGCATTTTAATTAATTATGATTTTTTTGTGGTGCTGGTGATTAAACCCAAGGCCTTGTGCATACTAGTCAAATGCTTTACCTCTGAGCTATGCTCCTATACTTGACCATTTCTAGAAAGTAGGTTATATGAGGTTGAGTTTTATTTTTACCTATGTCCAACATTGTTACCCTCTCCTTTGTTTTTCTCCTACTATCCCTTCTCTCCCCTACCTCCTCCACTCCTCTCCCCCCACCTTCTAAAGTTGTAAAGTTCATTTTCAACGTAGTGTGTTGTGAGTATCATTGTTGCAATGGGTCATCCTGTGTCCTTGTTTCAGCATTTTGTTATTCCCCTTCCTCTCCCCAAATTAAATAAATGTATGTACAAGATGCAAGGTACCAAAATAAAATACAAAATCAAATGTTTCTTGCATAGCTGGGATGACAAGCTTGAATCACGCCCAGCTCTTTATTTGTTAAGATGGGGGTCTCTTGAAACTTTTGCTCTGGCCAGTCTCATATCCTGGTCTCCATGACCTCAGAATCACAGATAGCTAGGATTACAAATGTAGATTCTTTGGTTTTCTCTAATAACAGTATCGGTTGGGCAGAAAGATGAATAGCATAGTATAGAAATTTATTTATTTTTCCTTTCTTAGAAAAATTAGACCACATTCGCAGCCCAGGTTGGCTTCAAACTCAATACTCTCCTGCCTTAGCTTCTGGAGTCCTGGGATCACTAAACTCTGTCTCTGTTGTCTACTGTTTTTGATCTATTGTGGATATCTTTTTATGTAATTTCATTTATTTTAAAAATTACTACATAACTTTCTGCTGGATAGTCTATATATAGCCAGTTCTCTAAAGAAGAAATCTTAGATAGTTTCCAACTTTTCATTAATTGAAATGTGGCTCATGTAATTTTTTATCAATGTAATAAGCATTATAGAATTCCAGTGGGAGTGCTCTGAGTACTTAATATTTTGATAGACATTTTGTAATTGCTTTCCAAAAAGGAAAGCACTAAACTTGAAAGGTATCACCAGACTTGAAAATTTCTACCAAGCAGTGGGTCAGAACTAGTATCTCATTTAAATTTATATTTCGTTAGTTTAAAAAATAGCCTTCTCACAATTAAAAATAAATAAATAAATAAATAAAAATAGCCTTATTTTTAGCTAATCATCCTTCTTTTCCCAAGGATATCTTACTAACAAATGTCCATCATGCATTTATATAGTAGAATTGTTAAAGTATTAGATTTATATATAGCTAATTCCTGTAAAGGAATATATTTGTTTTATGTGTAGCTGTCAGGTTGTAGACTTAGCATTTTAATTTATTATGATTTTTTTTTGTGCTGCTGGTGATTAAACCCAGGGCCTTGTGCATACTAGGCAAATGCTTCACCACTGAGCCAGCTCCTATACTTGACCATTTCTAGAAAGTAGCTTGTTGTTCTAGGTAGAAAGCACTACATTCCTTCACTGTTATATTGCAGTTATTGTGGAACAAAATAAGTACTAGTTGAAATATTTCATCAGATCTGACTATTATATTGTAAGCTATCAACAAAAAATAATCCTGAGTGTATAGGTTTATATGGATCAATTTTGCATCATAACCAGTTGGGAATAATAATGTTGCATTTACATCTGTTTCACCATGATCTTATCATAATGCTGGGAAATGACACAAGGGATTAGGGCTTTATGGTTTTGAATTCATCTGTTTCATCCAAATTAAAAAACAACAACAACAACAAAAACTCCAAGGTATGTCGAATGAGACTGGCCTTGTAAAACTTCATTGTTTGAGAGGAGTAAACACTCTTTGTTTAGAGATTATCAAAGAAGATTTTGAAGCAGAAAGTGCTGTAGGTTAAAAAAAGTATGAAAAGTTCAGAGCAGTGGCAGGAGACTGGCAGTGAGCATTCTGAGATAACACTTGGAGACCAGACCACTGAAAGTTTGGGGATTTTATTTTGCTATGGGTTAAAAATAATACATGCTGTATGCCTGTGTGTATTCAAGCTTGTTAATTTGATTTGTCATTGATTTTTTTCAAACTTATTTTTTTTTCCAGCAAGAGTTGTCAAATAGACTGCATCCACTTTCTTAGTAAGAATTACTATTTGCCTTGCTCTGGTCAAAAAGCAGTAATAGTCTGGAGATGGGGTTGCTGTAGTATATATATATATACTTGAACGAATGCCTATGCTTTTGTACTGTTTTTGAAACATGCTAGGTAGTCTGTATTGACCTCAAACTCACAATTGTCCTGCTTCACTCAGCCTCTTGAATGCTTTTTGATTACAAGTGTATATGACACAACCAGCCTGAAATTTTGAACTAATAAATTTAAATACCCCTTAATGCAAGTTCATTTTGGACTTTTGTGAAATGATATTAAAGCTGTAAAAGTATTTTTTATCATAAAAATAACCCTTTGTCAGTGATAGAGTACTTGCCTAGTTATGTAAGAGGCCTTGGGTTCCATCTCCAGTACCATACACAACACACATAACATATACAACACACACACAACATATATACACAGAGAGTAGCACTTGTTTTGCTTATTTAAAATTTTTAAATTGGAAAATACAGATATTTTAAAAATCAGTGTTTTATAACTCACTTAAAGATATACATAAAGATATACACTTAAAGATATACATAAGTATATGCCCTTGTATCCTGTATACCTAGAAGTTTAACACGTTGATTGTATGTCACTGGGCTTTAGCGATGAACACCCACCTGTCTGGCCTAGGTAGTTTGAATGAGATCTTTCCTTTTTCTCTCTTTCTTTATGTCCTACCCTGACTTTCCCTTTCCACTTACTCTTCTCTTCCATTCATTTCCCTTCCAACTCCCCCCTTCTCCTTCCTCCCTCTGGAACCTCAGAATTATTATCTCTGAGGTAAGGCTAAGCAAGGCTGTGATTCATATAACAGGCTCAGGCTGGCCGGGGAACACTATGGGATCCACATCATCCTACCTTCTTGAGTTAAGCAGTGCAAAGGTTGGTGTTCTGATGTAGGTTTTCTGAGGTGACCGATGTTAAAGGGGTTGAAGCCAAGACTCAGGCTTAAGTGGCTCATTTGGCCTGAAGGTTAGGCCCTGACAGGTTGCTTTTCTTTATTACATTTTCTTTTCTGCATTGTAGTTTCTTTCTGGATAAAAAGATAACCTTAAGAGTTTTATTTCTTTATTTTTTGGATAGGTCTCATTATTGCTATTTTTTTTCAGGGGGCTGGGTCCTGCTTTGGAGTACTTTCCTCTTACTTATGCCTCCTATACAATTGGGATCATAGGCACACACTTATTAGTTGAGATGGAGTCTTGGTAATTTTTGCCTAGGCTGCCTCTGCCTGTGATCTTCCTCATTTCTGCTTCTTGCATATCAAGAATTACAATTTGAGTCACTGAACCTTTAAAATTTGTTAAAGAACCCAGCACCATTGGCTCCTAGCTATTCAGAAAACTGAGATCCGAGGATCACAGTTTAAAGCCAGCCTTGGGCAGAAAAGACTCATCTCTAATTAACCAGCAAAAAGCCAGAAGTAGAAGTGTGACTCAAGTAATAGAGAGCCAGCCTTTAATGGGAAAGGTCCTGAGTTCAATCAAACTCCAGTACTGGCAAACAAAAACCAAAAACCAAAAAATCCTCCCCAAAAGACAGATGTTAGTTAGCTTCCAGATTGTTGAACACATGGTGATGCTCAGAGAGAGCATAGAGACTCTGCCCCTTCTCCTGTACCTTATCCTATCCATCTCTTCTGTGTCCTAGTAATAGAATTTATAATAACCCAGTGCATGTGTTATTCTAAGCTCTATACATTCCTCTAGCAAATTATTTGTATCTAAGGAGGAGGTTGTGGGAACCCTTACTTATGCCAGGCCAATCAGATGTGCAGGTAAAACATTCCAAAGCATGTGATTGTCTCTAAAGTGGGGAGTCGATGGACAATTTGGGGACCTGAACCATCTACCTGTGGGATCTGATATTATATATAGGGGGATATTGACAGAATTGAGTAGGATTAGAAGACACCCAGGAGAGTCTGCTACAGATACACCTTTAGAGGTCATAGAAGTCTTCTGTGTTGATTGTTGTGTGGAAATCTTTTTCCTATAGACTAATGCTCTTTCAGTTGTACATGTCTTAGTATTCTTCAATTTGTGGTCCCAATCCTTTGTAGAAAGGCTTATTGTTTCCACTTTGTCACTTTCAAATTAGTTGTGACACTTTTCATCAAAATATGCCATGTACTCAAGTCTGGGCATGGTGTTAATACTTGTAATCTCATCACTTGAGGGGTCTAAGTCAGAGGATCATGAACTTCAGGGCCAGAATGAGCTACTTAGTGATAAAAACAAATGTACCATGGAATTTCTATTTTCCTTCTTTCCTACTCTATTTCTTTATGTTTCTTCTTTTTTTGGGGGGGAGAGTGGTAATGGGGTTTGAACTCAGGTCCTTATGCTTGCTTGGCAGGCATTTTACTGAGCCACACTCCTGCCCTTTTTGCTGTTTATTTTTGAGATAGCTGGGCTGGCCTAGACTGTGATCCTCCTATATATGCTAATGGCCATAGTTCAGATAACAAGCCCATGTACCCATACCCAGCTTCTTTTTCTGTTGAGAAAGGCTTCTGTGAACTTTTTTGCCCATGCTAGCCTGGAACCTCAATCCATCTCAGCCTTCCACACAGCTGAGATGATAAGCCTGAGCCACTGTGCCCAATTATTGGTTGAGAACAGGGTCTTACAAACTTTTTGCTTGTGCTGCCTTCTGTGAGCCTCCCAAGTATCTAGGATATAGGTGTGAGCCACCAGCACTGGCTTGAGTTTCTCATTTCTCTCTCTCTCTCTCTCTCTCTTGCTAGTTCTGGTGCTTGAACTCTGGGCCTGGGCACTGTCCCTAGGCTCCTTTTGCTCAAGGCTAGCACTTTATCACTTGAGCCATAGTGCCACTTCTGGTTTTTCTATGATTAATTGGAGATAAGAGTCTTACAGACTTTCCTGCCCTGGCTCACTTCAAGCCTTGACCCCTTCAGATGTCAGCCTCCTAAGTAGCTAGGATTACAGGAGTGAGCCACCAGTACCTGGCTCTATTCTCATTTCTTTAGACCAGTCTACTGGAAATCTGTTCACTTGAACTCAATGGCAATTCACATAATCAGAATAGAGGTTTTAGAGAAGGAAGGAATTATTATTATTATTACTATTATTATTATTATTGCCAGCCCTGGGATTTGAACTCAGGGATTAGGTGCTATCCCTAAGCTTCTACCACTTGAACCACTTCTGGCTTTTTAGAGTAATTTATTGCCATTAAGAGTCTCATGGATTTACCTGCCTGGGCTTGCTTCAAACCATGATCCTGAGATCTCAGCCTCCTAAGTAGCTAGGATTATAAGTGTGAGTCACTGGCACCCAGCTGGAAATACTAATTTTGCTAGGCAAAATGCAATGAGCTGCTAGATTTTTCTTCCCCACCCCCCAAAACCCGGAACTCAAACTTTTGATCTGATGCTTTTACTCACTGGCTGATGATCTACCACATGAGCCACACCTCCAACCCCTGAGCTGCTATCTTGAAAGCACAGTCCCACTCGCAAGGGGAAGAGTATGAGTTTTAAAGGAGTGTGCAGGAATATGGGCTCTGGAATATATGATCTGGGACTGTGATAGCCTTGAGACTGCTTGATTCTCTGTGTGCTGGTGTTAGTTCTTGGAGTTGAATGTCTTGGTGTCCTGGATATCCATACTTACACTTCTAGGGATATAAGGAGAAAAGTGTGATGACCTTTTCTGGAATGGTAAAGATATTCTTTAGTTCCTTCCTGTGAGACAGTTAGGGAGAGAGAAAAGACAGAGAGGAAGATGAGAAAACTAATGACTAAGACATTTTAAACTTGCATAACTGAAAGGCTGATTAGTAAAGTGTGTTGGTTATTGGGCTAAAACTATAGTTGTGAGCATGTCTTAAGTGTCTTCCTGTTACAATATGGTCTATGTAGAGATCACATTTTCCTTCTTAGGCTTTCTTTCTTTGTGTGTGCTGGTATTGGGGCTTGAACTCAGTGCCTTGTATTCTCTCACTTAGCTTTTTCTTTTTAGGCTGACACTACCACCAGAACCACACCTACACTTCCAGCTTTTTGCTGATGAATTGGAGACTGGAGATAAGAGTCTCAAGGACTTTTCTGCCTGGGTTGACTTTGAACTGTGATGCTCAGATCTCAGCTTCCTGGTAGCTAGGAATACAGGCAAGAGCTACCAGCACCTGGCCAAATCTTAATATTTTTGCCTGTCTTTTCTTCTAAAAACCATAGCATTCTCAGCAAAATCCATGTGACTTGAGTGCCTGACATGCAAAGAACTATCATTGTTGGATTTCCCTCTGTGATCTCCTGCTTCCCATCCTACTTCTAGTCCCAATGTCTCCTATACTAATAGTGTATTAAAGAGTCAAAGATTATCAAAAGTTTTGTCTTATTTTGGTGCCTGCAGAAAAATACCCAGATATTTTCCAGTAGTGAAAAATCTAATGGAATGAGACCAAACAAAGACATTAGCTAGCTTTTCCCAGAAACGCAGTTGCCACCTGGCCTGTTGGCCAATCCTGAGATTGTTTGATGAGCCCTTAAATCTAAACCTGTGTTCATTTTATATAAACTCAGAATAAGGACTTCCCCTGCCAAAGACTGTCTCAATTAACTGAGTTCAAAGCACAGGCATAACAGATCTATGCATTAAAGAGAGTCAGATACCCCATAATTGTTGAGAGATTGGTCCAAAGGCAGCAGATACTCAAGGGTTTCATAATAATGTATTGTTTGCAAAGTGTTGTCTCCCATAACTGCCTGTCCTTCCTGCTTGTCTAAAAAAGACAGTATTGTTTATTACAGACAAATAGCTTCTAACACTTCTGCAAATCCTCTTGGCATGAACATAGAATTGACAATTCAGAGATTAAGAGGCCTAGGGTTTGTTAAGTTAGAAGTAGAACTAGAGCCAAGACGTAGAAGTTGGGTAGTAAATCATTAGCGATTTCTTTCTCCAACAGACTAGGTAGTTGAAGGCTTTCTCTTATAAGAAGATAAGTTCTCTTAAGATATTCTGAAAATGAGTGTCATTAGATATATTTAGTTTCTCCTTCACTGTTGGTACTTTTTCAGTAAAATTATTTTTTCAGTAAAATTGTGTGTGTGTGTGTGTGTGTGTGTGTGTGTGTGTGTACATGCACACACACACGTCCTCACTCAAGGCTGATGTTTTGACACTTGTGCCACAGCTCTAACTTCTGACTTTTTGCTGGTTAATTTGAGATGAGTGTTTCATGGACTTCCCTGCCTGAGATGGCTTTGAACTGTGATCCTCAAATCTCAGCCTCCTGAGTAGCTAGGATTATAGGCATGAGCTATCAGTACCCAGCAAATTATTATTTTTAAACACCGTACACATTTTTGAGTTTTATTTGCTGGGGATGCTGCTGAGGTCAAGGGTTTATGGATGAGTATGTAAGAGCAGCTGCTGGAAGAGCAGCAGTCTGGTAAAGAGACAAGTAAGTACAGGAAGGGAAAAGTCCATAGAAAAATGTTCTAAATACACAGAAATAACAGGGGATTGCCTAACTCTTCGGAATGGAGCCAACAAGACTAATGAAGAGGTGAACACTGAATAGAATGGAGAGTTTGAGAAAGAAGGGAGATGTAGACCCAGGGAACAGGTACCAAAAGCCTGTAAGTGACTATATTAGAGGGGAAGCGTTAGGGAATGGCACTAGTGAACCCTTGAAGAATTTTGGGGTCAGATTGAGGGAGCCTGGTATGGAATGCAATTGTATTCAAATGATTGCAAGTGACAAAATTTTAAGTCAGGTGTTAAGAAAAAAAAAGAATTGAATTTATAAAACATCCTTAGAAAGCTCCCAATTGGATCAAAATATTCAGTGTTATGGTCATACTAAGAGACTTAATTCTTTATTTAAACAGGATTGGACATAGAGTTATAAAGTGTAA
This sequence comes from Dipodomys spectabilis, assembly GCF_019054845.1. Classification (NCBI taxonomy): domain Eukaryota; kingdom Metazoa; phylum Chordata; class Mammalia; order Rodentia; family Heteromyidae; genus Dipodomys; species Dipodomys spectabilis. The sequence goes on along the minus strand of NW_024870772.1, from coordinate 45,114,531 downwards.
ACCTTTAGAAAGATAGAAATGAACTAGGAGACTTTGTGAAGAATATAGGCATTGGATATAAACAGACATGAGTGTTTCTGTTTATGTGTCTCTAGCTAAACTTTTTTTTTTTTGGCAGGGGGGGGGGGGTCCGGTTGTGGGGCCTGAACGCTGGGCCTGAGCGCTGTACCTCAGCTCTTCAGCTCAAGGCTAGTGTTCTACCACTTGATTCACAGCGCCACTTCCACCTTTTTTCTTTTTGCTTATGTGGTGCTGAGGAATCGACCCCAGGGCCTCATGCATGCAAGGCAAGCACTCTACTACTGAGCCAACTTCCCAGCCCTCTCTAGCTAAACTTTGCAAAGACAAAAAACCTGTATCAGTCAGCATTTTGTTACTGTAACAGGTATCTGAGATAATCAGCATACAAAAGGGTTTCCTAGGGCTTGAGTTTGAAAGGTTTCAGTCCATTTTAATCAGTATTTACTTAATGCCAACTGCAAACAAGTTTCTGTTCGGAAGCTCCTTTGGGCTCATGTTAAATTTAACTTTTTAAATGACCTTTCTTTGGTGTTTGTGCTGGTGTAGGCCCTTGCACTCAGGACCTTATACTTTTGCTTGGCTCTTTTGTTCACTGCTGGCACTTTCCTACATCTCAAGTTCCAGCATTTTGCTGGTTAGTTGAAAATGGCTCAGATTTGTCTGCCCCAGCTGGCTTTGAATCTCAATCCTCAGATTTCAGCCTCCTGAGTAGCTAGGATTACAAGTTTGAGACATTGGTAGCTGGCTCACATGTAATCTTTTGTACTGCTGTGAAAACTATATATCTTATGTAAGAGAGCCAAAGATTGGAATCCTGTGGAAGGAAAGTTTTGTCTTGTTAGTGGAATGATTATATCTACATCATTCTGTATAGAAATGAGGAAATAATGCTTGTATTGTGGTGGATTGAGAAAATAGGTCTAGGACTAGTGTGGCTCAAGATAACATATGCCTAGCATGTATGACAGACCCTAGGTTGTATAACTACCAAGATTAACACATACATAGGATCATTTAATTTGGTGACAGACTTGTTTTAGGTAAAGAGAACAAGATTCTAGAATACCCAGGGCAAAGACAGTGGGAGGCAGGACTGTGGTATTCCTCATTAAACTCAATTCCTGTTCCTTAATCCTGTCCTTCTAAGTTAGCCACTAGTGCTCATTTTGCTTCGGTTTACTTCACATCTTTCTTCATAGGTCTGTAGTCCACTTGCAGATTCCAGCTCTTCAGGACCTGGGAGGCCTGCGCCCAATGGTTATTAAATACATTTGACTTCTGTTAAGAAAATCATAGACTGCTATATAAAGATGGGCAGATTTAAGGTGTTATCTTAAATACCTATTCTGGAATTTGCATTTCAGCGGGACCTTCAAAATTTGAGTTGGAAGGACAGAATTCTGTGGGGATTCAGGTATCAACCAGAGCTCAGAAGCTCTCTCTGCCTTCCCATTGTGAAGCATTGCAGTCTGCCTCTGTCACAAGACAGCACTAAATTGCATTGTGCCTTCTTCCCTACTTCAGCAACCTTCCACATCTTCTGGTTAGGAAGGCACAGCACTGAGCCAACAGACAGCTTTCTAGGTTCAGAATCATAGAGCGTTCAGAGCTAAAGAGAACCCACAGGAGCCTATTCATTTTCTAAATGATGTCTAACTTTGTTTTTCCTCTCTATGTTCTCTACCCTTTTACAAGTTTTAATACCAGGGATATTTTCCATTTTCTTTGTGCTAAGCAAAATTGGATGGTATAGGAAATATTTGAAGGATCAGTAATGTTATTTATTTTCCTTTTAGATCTTGTCGAAACCTTCTTCACCTGCTCATCTGTGGGAACAAGGAATGAAGCAGAATTTTGCCTTTGACAATATTGGCTATGAAGGGAGTTTGGAAGGCACTGGCTCATCTCTGACCGCCACCAGAACGATCAGCATTCTGGGCATGACTTCCCAGTCATGTGTTAAGTCCATTGAAAGCAGGGTTTCTAGCCTGAAAGGCATTGTGAGCATTAAGGTTTTGTTAGAACAAGGCTGTGCATCAGTGACCTATGTGCCAGCTGTCATGAGTCTGCAACAGATTTGCCATCACATTGGGGACATGGGCTTTGAGATCAGCATTGCAGAAAAAAAGGCTGCCTCTTGGCCCTCCAGGTCCTCACCAGCCCAGGAGGCAGTGGTCAAGCTCCGGGTAGAGGGCATGACCTGCCAATCCTGTGTCAGCTCCATTGAAAGTAAGATCGGGAAACTGCAAGGAGTAGTGAAAGTTAAAGTCTCCCTTGGCAACCAAGAGGCAGTCATCACTTACCAGCCTTATCTCATCCAACCTGAAGACCTCAGGGACCATGTCAATGATATGGGGTTTGAAGCTGCTATCAAGAACAAAATGGCTCCCTTAAGCCTTGGACCTATTGATATTGGCCTGTTAGAAAGCACCAACCCAAAGCGGCTGACAGTTTTTGCTAACCAGAATTTCACTAACTCTGAGGCCTTGGGAGACCAAAGAAGCCATATGTCTACCGTTCAACTTGGAATCAATGGAATGCACTGTAAATCTTGTGTTTTGAATATTGAAGGAAATATAGGCCAACTCTCAGGGGTTCAAAATATCCAAGTGTCCTTGGAGAATAAAACTGCTCAAATACAGTATGACCCTTCTCAGATCACCCCTTTGTCCCTGAAGAGGTCCATCGAAGCACTTCCACCTGGGAACTTTCAAGTTTCTCTTCCTGATGGAGTAGAAGGGGGTGAGCCAGAGAGAAGGTTTTCCAGTATTTCATCTCCTGACGCCACGCAGAGAAACCAGGCCCAAGGCACATGCAGTACTTTGGTGCTCACCATCACTGGAATGACCTGTATGTCCTGTGTACAGTCCATTGAAGGCATGGTTTCTCAGCGGGAAGGGGTGCAGCAAATATCAGTCTCTTTGGCTGAAGGAACTGGAACTATTCTTTATGATCCTTCTGTAATAAATCCAGAAGAACTCCGAGCTACTGTAGAAGACATGGGATTTGAGGCATCAGTGATGGCTGGTATGTAGCTGATATGTATTGGAAGCATGTCCTGGGGTTGTTTCTTGGTGTTTGTTACTATAACAGAGTACCTGGGTGGTTGCACAGGTGAGCCCTGCTTTACAGGTTGACAGTTAGTAAAGCTCTGTAACCTGTCCAAATTTGTTAAAATCTCAGGATAGAGGAAATGGAATTTCTGACTGCAGCCTTTTGAGTAGCTGACACATACTGAAGTCCTTGCATTTGGGTGGCTTTTCAAGAGAGAATTATGATTCTGTGTTCTGAAATACAGCACTGTGGTAACATTAGGCCCTTTTCTTGCCCAAGAGACCCTTGTTAGTTGCTCAGAAGATATTTCTGGTACATAAAAAACAAAATAGTAAATGCATCAGAAACTCAGCATTTAGAGGCCATTCTCTTCAAAGGGAGGATTAAGGGTAGGTTTTAAGGATGACTTCACTTTGATGGCTGTACAGGAAGAAAACTAGGAGGGATAGTTTCACAAGCAGGGATGACCCCTGACTTCCCCTCCTATGCTGGCATGTTACCAGGCAGAATTTCCCAGGAGGCCACCTGCCTGCTACTTGTTCTTGGTTCACTGGCCTGTGTTCTCCTTTTCATTTCCCTCAGAGTCCTATGATACAGCATCATTTGAACCCTTTTTGCCTGCCCTGAACTAAGCTCTGTGCTAGTTATAGGATTGTGCATGGGGAAGACATTCTGTCTTAAGAGCTTTTGTTGTTGTAAGGCAAGGTAGAGAGAATAAACCATTGCTGTGCAACAGGTTGAGTCCTGCATGAGCTAGACTTGTTTTCTCCAGAACAGTGAAGTAGAGGGAAAGGGTGGGAAAAGGCAGAACAAAAAAAAGTGGAGAAAGCTTATACATCCTGGACAGTGTCCTAGTCTGGAAGCTCTAGAAAAATGCAACATGACCTAAGCAGAGGGCAGAAGGCTGGTTCTGGGCTCAGGGTCAAGAGGTCAAAGATGAGAACCACCAAGCCTGTGGTCAGCAGGAAGGCTGTGAGTGATGGGAGAGGGATCTGAATTGGATGCAGAGACCTGGATGAGCCCTCCCAGATGTGGAAGGTGGGGCTGGAGATTCAGATTTGAGTGTAGAATCTGGGGAGGGGAATTCACCAGTGAGTGACTGGAGGAGAAGGGCTGCACAGGCAAAGATGGGAAGTATGTCTCAGAGTGAACTAGGGAGAGGCCACCGGAGGCCCCAGCCCTGGTACATGGTACATGCTTTGGTACATGGGAAGGTGGGAGCCCAGCCTGTGTGGTAGAGGCCATCAGTATAACTTAGGCAAGGCAGAGGTGAAGAGGGGGACAGAGAGGCTAAAGATGAGGAGGGAAATAGTGCTTTCTTTTTTTGAGGTAGGATCTCATTATGTTATACAAACTGACCTCAGGCATCTGGGCTCAAATGATCCTCCTGCTTCAGTCTCCCAAATAATTGGGACTACAGCTGGAGGGGCTCATTTGGTGAGAGACAGCTCTGTGGATGTTTGTGCTTTAGCCATTTAGTTTTCAGATCCAGGGCCTGTATGTCCTTCTAATCTGTAGAGTGGAGTAGAAGTAGGCAGCCTCAGAGCCTATAGTTAGACGTCCTTGCTACTGGGGAGACAGCCCAAAGAGGGAGAACTGCTTGTAGTACCCAGACAAAGCTTATCTGGCAAGGGATGGCAACTCTTTGGTTTTCCATGTCCTGTTAGCCATGTTAGAGTTTGTGTCCTTGAAAAAGTTTTCTCTCTTGTGATACTTTCCTCTTACCCTTTGAAGACAGCACACCCATCATTGTAGGGAACAGGTAAGCCATTCTTTGCCCTTGGTACCAAGTTTTAGGAAGGAGTGGTTTTAGTTTCTTTTTTTTCCCACTGTCACTACCCCCTGGAAAGAAATCTTTTTTATTTTTTAAATAAAAGTAAATAAAGAAAACAATAGCACAGTAGATTTTGAACTCAAAAGGTAAGAAATACAACAGTCAGTACCTGCTGTTTGGTCTCAAGTATAGTATTTCAACAACAGTACCCTCAGCCTTTTGGTAGCAAACAAGGAAATGACATTGAACTACATATTAACAAAATAATTGGCTGAGTATACTTAGAAAGAAAAGAAGTAATTTTCATTGGGCAGAATGTGGAGAAATGGATTTATTGAGACCCAAAAGGTACTTAGGATTTCAAGTTTAGCAAATAATAATGTAGAATACCCAATTGGATTTGAATTTGATGTAAACAGTGAATGCTTTCTTTAATATAAATAAAGAGCATTGCATATAAACTTGCACAACAGATTATTTGTAGTCTGTCTGAAATCTAAATTTGACTACCTTGTGTTTTCCCTGGCAACTTTAATTCAGGGTTAAGCCATTAGGATGCTGATGACTATCCTTTATGACCTCTTACGTGACCCTAAAAAGTGTATTATAGCCCAGGTGCCAGTGGCTCATACCTGTAGTCCTAGCTACTAAGGGATGCTGAAACCAGAGTATCAAGGTTCAAAGCCATCCCAGGCAGAAAAGTCCAAGAGACTGTACTTTAATTACCTGAACAAAAGTCAAAACTGGAGGTTTGGCACAAGTAGTAGAGCATCAGCCATGAGCAGAAAAAGCCCAGTGAAAATATGAGGCTCTGAAATTAAGCTCCAGTACATGCATGCATGCATGCACACAATATATATCCTCAAATGATTGCACACAATTTGCCAGTTAATATGTAGAGTTCATTAAGAACTATTATCAGTAAAAGTCACTTCCATCTTTCTGCCTTATACAATTGCGGTTTTAGAAAAATTATCCCAATGGGCCCAGTCATGTCCCATCAATGTTATTAAAAATGAGGTACCTTTCCTCATTTCCTGGTTAGAGAGATATGGTGATTGGAGGAAGATTTGGGATTTCTAGCTTTGAAGACAGGGGTATGCTATATGAACCTGAAAATGCAAGTGGTCTTTTAGCTGCTCAAAAAGGCAGGACTATAAGAAGTAATTTATATGTGGTCTTTAAGCCACTAAGTTTGTAGTAATTTATTACAGTAACAATAGGAAAGTAATTCTGATATATTTCAAGATGCAGAGTAGTACTCTTCAAGAGTTGTTCATCTTATTTATTCTAGGTAAATTAAGCTTGGCACAAAGATAGACAAAAAATATCAGCTAATTTATGGCAAAGGTATCACTGGAACCTTCTCAAATACCACTGGTCTTTTCAGTCAGTGGATTTGGATCATAATGGTTGGGGTCAAAACTGTTACACAAAAAAATAGTTGAATGTATCAGAGACTTGAGAGTAGAAGTCTGTTAAAACACTAGCTCTTCTAGAAGTAAATGTCATGAGTACTTTTGTGATGTTGAGGTAGACATCTATTAAGAGAGCATAAAAAGTACTATTAAATAAGATTGATAATTGGATTATATTAATAATCAGGATATGTTGTTTGCTAAAAGACACCATTAGAAGGGTGATAACACAAATCACAGACAGGGAGGAGATATTTGCAATGCATATAATTGACAAAGGAGTCATATCTTGATTACATAAAGAACTTGTGCAAACAATAGGACAAAGGCAAATATCTCAATAAAGCTGTGGTTCTCATGGAGAGGGAGTCAGACCTCAACTAGTACGAATGAAGTACTGGCCACAGTTCAGACCTGGAGTTAACCAGACCCACATCAAGCTCACTTCATTACTTTGAGATACATTAATTTCTTGTGATTCATTTCTTCATCTATAAATAGGGATAATGGTATTTAACATACAGAGCTATATTAAGAATTAGGGAGGTTATTATACGTAAAGTGCTTTTGCAGAGTACCTAGTGAGTCATTGCCATCATCATCACCATCAACATCATCATTATTGTTAGCAGTAGCATCTAATTACAATGTTCAGCTACTCAGAACAGTCAACCCTGAAGAATTGGTATGCTTTCCTGGATCTGTAATTATACTTCGTTGTCTCTGGGCACCTCTCCAGTAACTTTAAACTGAATATTTTCAAGCTTGAATTTTCCTATTCTGAAAAACAAAATTGCGATGAATTGTCTAATCTGAATGATTTTTGACATTTTGTTACAGAGAGTTATTCTACCACCCATCTTTCTGGAAATCACAGTGCTGGAAATTTCATGCTGCCAACAACAAGCAGCACCCCTGTGCCTGTGCAGCAAGTGATTCCTCATGCCAGAAAGTTTTCTCAGAACAACAGTCCAGGCCACTCATTAGATACCCCACTACCCACCAGATCAGCAGCCCCACAGAAGTGCTTTTTACAAATCAAAGGCATGACCTGTGCATCCTGTGTGTCCAAGATAGAAAGAAATCTTCAGAAAGAAGCTGGTAAGAGATCTTTACCCATGTTGAACTTGGGAATGATGTATATAAACTGTATTCTCATCTTAGAATCTCCATTGACTGTTTCTTAGTAGTTCTAAAAATCTGGCAAGTTCATCATAAGGTAATATAGGGCACTGGTGGCTTATGAATGTAGTCCTAGCTACTCAGGAAGCTGAGATCTGAGGATCAATAGTTCCAAGCCAGACTACACAGGAAAGCCTATGAGATTCTTATCTCCAATTAACCACCAAAAGCCAGAAGTAGAACTGTGGCTCAAGTGGCAAAGTGCCAGCCTTGAGGGAGAAGCTAAGGGACAGTGCTCAGGCCCTGCATCCAAGCCCCAGGACAGGAACACACACACACACACACACACACACACACACACACACACACACACACACACACACACACACACACACACACACACACACACACACAATAGTAGAGATGCTGGTTCAGCATTCAGCATTCTTGGACAATGGGTGTTTTGTTTAAATAGTTTGGGCTAGGTGCTGGTGGTTCATGCCTGTAATCCTAGCTACCCAAAAGGCTGAGATATGAGGGTCACTGTATAAAGCCAGCTGGGGCAGGAAAGCACATGAGATTCTTATCTCCAATAAACTACTAAAAAGCATTTGTGGAGCTGTGGCTTAACTGGTAGAATACTAGCCTTGAGCAAAAGAAGCCCAGGGACAGCATCCAGGTCCCAAGTACAAGCCCCAGGACCAACACACACACACACACACACACACACACACACACACACACACTCACACACTCACAACGAATAGTCTGAGTAAGTTAAGTAGTTGAGTAAATAGTGTGTCTGAGTAAGTTTGCCTTGTAAAATCAATTTAAAGCACATGGTACATTCTATGGTTATTCTCAACTAGCTTGTTCTAGTATTCAACATTCCCTATCCCCATCCATTAACCTTTTATAAAATGAACAAAGAACTTTCATTTTGTGTCTAAGTTCCAGTTTCACATATTTTGTCTGTCCAATTGTCCTCACAAGCCATGGAGTTTTATGAAAATGCCAGTTTTGTCCACCTACCCACATTTCCAATACTGTCTCAAGAACAAAAGTACAGCAAAAATCCTGTCCTTATGTGTTTGTAAATGCTTTAATCATGACTCTACCTGACCCAGTGGATCTTTGTATCTTTCTGCTCTTAATTCCCTGGCCTTTAACCTTCAATTAGACTAATATGTTTTCTTGCCTCTTGTTCATTGTGTATAAAGCTTTCTGATCTCAGCATTCAGTGTTACAGGAGGACTTGTCCCCATGGACTGGCAGCTACTCATGAAGTCTATAATTTCATAGCCTGTGTTCCTGACTTCAACTTCTTGTTTTTCCCTTATTGTAGATTTTCAGAAGCACATCATTCATTTCATTTACTTACATGTGGCTCTTTTTCCCCTTCAAACTGACAATACAGTATTCCTAGCAAGATGGTTTCTGTGGTTACTTTTTTTAAAATGCCATTCCCGGATCTTGAACTCAGAACAAGTACTGTCTCTGAGCTTTTTTGCACTCTACCACTTGAGCCACAATTCCACTCTGGCTCTTTGGTAGTTAAATGGAGATAAGAGTCTCACAGACTTTCCTGCCTGGGCTGGTTTTGAACCACAGTCTTCAAATCTCAAGCCTCCTGAATAGCTAGAAGTACCAGAATGAGCCATCCATACCTTGCTTGGGGTTACTTCTCCTTTGCTCAAAGTCTAATATTAGAAATGAAGAAGTGGGGCTGGGAAGGTGGCTTAGTGGTAGAGTGCTTGCCTTTTATGCCTGAGGCCCTGGGTTCGATTCCCCAGCACCACATAAGCAAAAAGAAAAAAGCCGGAAGTGGCGCTATGGCTCAAGTGGTAGAGCGCTAGCCTTGAGCTGAAGAGCTGAGGGACAGCGCCCAGGCCCAGAGTTCAGGCCCCATGACCGGATCCAAAAAAAAAAGAAATGAAGAAGTATTTATTCCTTGCATCCCAGTATTAGGGGAAAAAAAGCACATCTTTTTCATAACAGAGGTTACATAGTTACAGACCTCATCCCTCACTTTGATGCGTGCAGATGTGGGTATTACTAGGGCTTCAGCATTTTGGGGGCCTGGGTAGACATGCAAAATCTCAAACCCCATCGTAAGCCCACTGAATCACCATCTATTTTAGCAAGACAGATGACTCAAATGTCACTCTCCCCCCCTTTTTTTTGGCCATTCTGAGGTATTAATTCAGGACTTCCAACTTGCTTGTTTTGCTTTAATAATATTTTAGATAGTGTCTTGCATTTTTGCCTGAGACTAGCCTTAGATGGAGATAGTTCTACTAGTCCTCCTTCATAGCTGGGATTACAGACATACCACCACTCTCTCAAGTAACTGGAATTACAGACATGTCCTACTATGCCTGGCCTATAGATGTTTGAGAAGCATTTTATCCTAGAAGAGTGGTTCTCAATCATGACTGTATGTTAGAGTCACAAAGACTTTTTTCCCTTTTCTTCAAGCAGCAAGGTTTGAACTCAGAGCCTGGAGCTCACTTAGCTTGGTTGCTTACTGCTGATGCTCTACCACTTGAACTATAATACCTCCAGACTGGCATTTTAGATGAGTCGCTCAGAACTTTTCTGCCTTGCCTGGCTTTAAACAATGATCCTCTGGGTCTCATCCTCCTAAGTAGTTAGCATTACAGGCATGAACCACTTTCACTCAGCTTTCTTTTAAAACATGGCTTTTAAAAACATGTCTGGTGCCCATCCTAAGAGACATTTACTCACTTTGTCTGGGTAAAGTGTCAGATATTGCTGTTCAGAGTTCTCTAAATGATCCTCATATACAGCAAGATTTGAGAACTATGGCTCTAGGAGCTCCTGTAGAGATTTTTTTTATGTGTTAGACTATGTTAACCATGTCATCAAACATGTTGCCCAGAGTCACAGCCATGACCTAATGGTTCCAGGTATCGTCTCTGTATTGGTTGCCTTGATGTCGGGAAAGGCAGAGGTCAAGTACAACCCGGAAGTCATCCAGCCACCCACAATAGCTCAGCTCGTCCAGGACCTGGGCTTTAATGCCACAGTCATGGAGGACAAGATCTGTTCTGATGGTGATATCGAGATGATTGTAAGTATGGAGGCTCTGGCAGCAGTTGTCCTCATGACTGAGTTTTCCCATCTAGGATAATTTCTGGTGGTTCATGGGTTTGGGTTTTGTGGGGTTTTTTTTGACATGTTTGTTTTGTGAAGGAAAGTCACTTTGTTAGAATGTCTGAGGAGGCCCTCCTACCACATACACTCAGGGTCAGGAGGAAGAAATGTCAAGGCACAGGAGGTAGAGAAAAGAGAAGTAGGGAGGGGGCTGTGCTAAGTATGGCAGACTGGAGAAGATTGAGTGAAATCACAATCCTTCAAGCCTGAAGAGAAACTCTGCTGTCTGTAGATGTTTCTAGACAGAATAGGTGAGTTCTTGGAGGTAGCTAGTGCCATTGAATGACAGATGGGCTAGAGGTATGGCTTAGTGTAGAGTATTAGCCTAACATGTACAAGGTCCTGAGTTCTGTACTTTGTCACACAAAACACACAGAAATAGAGGGGCCCGGAAGCATATGGGTGTTCAAAAGATCATTAATTAGTGTCCAAAGTAACCCGAAGCACTCAATCTGAAGTGAATGCCTCAGGTGTGCTTGCTCCCAGCTGTGTTTGGGAGGGTGGCTGTTCTCTGCCCCTATTTCAACTTGTAGTCAACAAGTCATTGAAAGCAATAGATAATCCTGGTATTTATAGTATGCTTTGTTGAAAAGCACTTCTGAACAAAGCTATTTTTGCATCAACAAAGAAAGACTTAGAAGAAACCCCCAAAGAATTGAGCAATGCTGTTTTACTGAGGTGAATGGGTCCCTTGCTTCTTGATGTACTTAGTCACTACCATTAATGGTGAGTATATGTTTTTTAAAAGAAAAAGTACTGAGGACATGAATGGCACACTAAGTTCCTGTGTTCTCAGTTGAACAAACAAACCCTCTACTGGGAGCTGGAGGGCAGTGTTCATACTTGCTGGGCTAGAGGTGAGGGTCCCTGCTGCAAACCTCCAGGACCACATGTGAACTCCTTGGGCAATTCAGACTACTATATGGAAAACTCAAATCAAGAATATTACTGAAAGCTGGTCACCAGTGTCTCACACCTATAATCAATCCCTGCTACTCAGGAGGCTGAGATCTGAGTATTCAGTTCAAAGCCAGCCTGGCAGAAAAATCCACAAGCTTCTATCTACAGTTAGCAAAAAGGCTGGACTAGGGGTGTGATGCAAGTGATAGAGCCCTAGTTCTAGGCTTGAATCCCTGAGTTCAAGCCTGGTTACCAAAAAAAAGTATTATTGAAAAAGATGGGGATTTTCTTTTTGAAAACTATTTAGCAATAGTTGTCATCACATTGTCATAAACATTGTTTGTGAACATCTATATTGATTGATTTGTTGCAGGGCCAGTCCCAGGGCTTCCATACGTACTATTCAAACTCTCTGTCATTCAGCTAAATAACTTCTGTATTTAGTTGGTTAGTATTCTAGGGAATAGTGAACATGCATATCAAGTGAGTGGATCATTTAGATTTGACTAGTTCATATTCCAGGAATGGCAGGTCACATGTACAAGCCCTATATCTCCTATCAGGATACACAGAATGGTGTGGCAGCGGTACCATAGACTGTGGTTAGAATTCTGGCCCACTTGCTGCAGAGATGTTCATTCATCTATAGTCTCTAAAGAGGTGTTTCACAATGCAGACCACAGTGATTCAGAACAGACTCTGGGAATGTTTTGTAGGGAAGGAAGGATTGTAGCTGGCACTCAACTCTGCCTGATATGACTCTGAAAGGCTCCTCTCAGTCATGAGCCTGTGGCTCCTGTCCTATCTTTCAGATCACAGGAATGACCTGCGCTTCCTGTGTCCACAACATAGAGTCCAAGCTCACCAGGACAAATGGCATTACCTATGCCTCTGTGGCCCTGGCCACCAGCAAAGCCCATGTGCAGTTTGATCCTGAAATCATTGGTCCACGGGACATTGTAAAAATTATTGAGGTAATTCATTCATGAAACAATTCTTACCTTTGTGGGAAAATGAGAAAATATAGTTAACCAGAAAGGAAAAAAATGAGGAAGTTGAATCAGAGACAAAGGTCAGTCATTGGGAATTAATGCGAGGAGATAAGTACCCAATAGTCTGAGGGAGAATGTCAGTCAATGAGTAAGAAAAGGATGAGGGGAGAAGACATTTTGTTGTTTTTAATTTCAAATGTTTGTTGAGAAGCATCAGTGTCACCAGGATACCTGGTATGTAGGGTTAACTTAGCTAATGCCAATTTAAAAATATTATTTATGCCTTTGCCAGCGATCTATACATAGAAAGGATATTAGCATTGGACAGAATGATTTACCAGTTTGTCTTTCTGCTAGGTCTGTATTATTAGAAAAGTTTGGTCACTTTTACTCTGGTATTAAAATATCATGCCTGTCATACCTCTTTCTTCTCTCAGTTTGTTAACAGACCTGCATTCCTCTTTAAGGTCAAGGTGACAGCACACCATGAAAGAGTGAGCATGGGTGGTGATTGAAGTGGGTTAAGCCAATCAAACTAAACAAGATTAATTTGTAACAGCTAAATGGCTAAATGATGTTTAGTGAGAACAACTAGTTCGGAAATAAAACATCCTACAGCAGGCTTCATGCCATGCTCTTCCTAATTTCTCTGCGTATGTGGCCTTAGAGAGAGCTGCTGCCTGTTTATGGGCCAGCCCAGCTCTAAACAGGGCAGTATTATTGTTATATTGCCTCCTCTCAGAGGCTGGCCACAAATCTGCTTCATCAGTTAGGACAGAAGTGCCCAGCTCTCAGGTTCTGAATGGCACTTCTACCCAGATGCAGTTGCTTCCAAGAACAGGAGCCATGGCATGGGTGAGGCTAAGGCACACACTCATATAGCAAATGGGAAGGAGAGGCCAGGCAGAGAGGAGGAGGGAGTTCAGATATGTCTGTTACCCTTTCTGGTTTCTAATACCCTCACCAGACTCCACTCAGCCTGCATCATGGTAAAGACCCCTCTGTTCTTACTTGAGAAATATTGGCATATTGCCTGGCCTCCATACCTACATCCTTCAGGCAGCTTTTCCTACTATAATTAGATGGTGAGAGGATCTAACTTACATGTCTTGGTTGTTTTTTTCTCACCATTTTTCATTTCCATGTGAGAACTCCAGGCCCAGCATTCTGAGGCCCCTATCTGTTCTGTACTTTGCTGGGGAGACATTTCCTGCTGAGAATTTCCCTGTGTATATTTATACAGGAGCACCAGGGACTTAGTTCTTCTCAATAGTTCTTCTCAATAGCACTGCCATTTTGAGCAAAATACTTAACTTCTCTGACCTTTGCTTTCTGTGACCTTAGCTTTCCTCTTACATGGGTGAAAGAACCAGATTACGAAGATATTTGGGATTTCTTAACTCAAAAGTTAGGAGTTTATAGGTCAACCTGATCAGCTTTGGGGCTTGGCAGAGTTACCTTACCAGGACCTAGTGTCTTAATTGTAGGGACAGGAGTTACCACTGGGCTCCATCTCCTTGGGCCTGGTATATGGTCTCCCAGGATAGATGGCATCAAGATTATCAGCCAGTGTGGGTTAAGGGCTTATAAGAGGAGAACCACTAGAGTCTCTGGGGGTACTTTGAAATGCACTTTCTATTTGCAGAGCTGGAAATGGTTGCTGCCACTGATGCATGTTTAACAAGTACCTCACCCTTCTTCCCCACCCTTCTCTTTTAATCACAAGGAAATTGGCTTTCATGCTTCCCTGGCACAGAGAAGGCCCAACGCCCATCACTTGGATCACAAGATGGAAATAAAGCAGTAGGTAGAACCAAAAGATAAAGTGCAGCCCTCATCTAAGTGTTCGTCTTCCCCTCATGCCAACTCTGTGGCTCATGATATGCAAATATTTTCATGCTTGTCCTTGCTCCCATGGTTCCTTCCACCTATATCAGCTGCCTTTACCCTTGGGTGGCACCTATCTGAAACAGTGTTGTCTGTAGATATTTCTGCAAGGATAGCAGTGTGCTATGTCTGCATTGCCCAGTGTGGCAGCCATTGTACCATGGCTAGTGAGAACTCAAAATACATCTAGTGTGTGTGTGTATGGAGTAGAATTTTATTAAACTTTCATTTAATTTTAACTAAGTAGTTAAATTTAAATGACTAATGTATGCACTGTGTTTAAATTGAAAGGGAAGAATTGAGGGGGGAAAGTTTAGCTTTTTTTCAGCTATTGTATTCTCAGACTTTATTTGCATGGTGGTTGTATGGTTGGAATGTCATGGGTGCTACGGCTAATGTGAAGTTTCAGACAGGTGCTGGACAGCCTCTCTATTCTCACTCAATTTTAAATATTTGTTTGAAAATTGAACATGAGCATTGACATTATGGTCCACTTCTGTAATGTTGACACTTAGGAGGCTCAGGCAGATGATTGCAAGTTCAAGACCAGTCTGGGCTACATAATGATATTCTGTCTCAAAGTCTATAAAGATTGTGCAGGTTAGCTTATACTAATACATACTGTTTTAATCTGGTTTTTCCTCTGGGGTCTGTTAAAGTGTGTTTTGAAAATTGAGTGGTAGGCAGCTATTGATGAAGGAATTGACCTCTTTAGGGCTGGATTCTCAGTTTCTGCCTCAGTTGCTTCTCCTATAGATTGGAGGTCACATATCAGCTATGTGAAGGCAGGGCTAGGCCTTAACATTTCCTGGCTATCTTTACAGTGATATGTAGACCTTTAGACTGTCCCTTGGATGGCAATGTGGTAAAGAGCTGTACTTTTGTTTTATCCCTTGGGTCTCTGCCCCAGATGTGTGACAAAACAAAGCCTTAAACTAAGTCCTCAGAAGACCTGCCTTACTCCATGTGCCTAGTATACCTTAATTGTCTGTGTGGTTGTGTTTTCCTTCCAGGTGGAAGAAGTCTTTCCTGTGCAGCCTGGTGTTTGGCATCCCTGTCATGGGCTTAATGATCTATATGTTAATACCCAGCAAGGATCCTCATGAAGCCATGGCCCTGGACCACAACATCATCCCAGGACTGTCCATCCTCAATCTTGTCTTCTTCATCTTGTGTACCTTTGTCCAGGTATGTATTAGAAAGCTGGTAAAACCTCTGCCCTCTGAGCATGGCTCATCTCTGAACTCTTCTGCTCACACAGTCCTTAGTTGGCAGTCTTCCTGTCCCGCCTCCAGACAGTTGCTGCCTTGTGACCAGCAGGTGATGTAGGGCCTGGTTTTGCTGTCTGTTTTCCCACTTGATTTGCAAAGGATCAAAACTCCCTGTGATATCCACCCCCTGCCTGCAAGATTGGTAAAGCTGTATGTCCCTAACTCCCTCTTCTCCCTCCCTTTTTCATGGTGTTGAATATAGAACCTAGGACCTCATACATACCAGGCAAGTGCTATGCCACCGAGCTACATCTCCAGACCTCATGCCCAAAATTTGTGTTTCCTGTTTAAGTTACCTTTGACATTAGAAGCAACAGCCAGATGCTCCTAGAACTCACCCTTTCCTTAAACATTCTATCTTTTTTTTTTTGGTTGTGGGACTTGAACTCTGGGCCTGGGCGCTGTCCCTCAGCTCTTCAGCTCAAGGCTAGCGCTCTATCACTTGAGCCACAGTGCTACTTTCAGTTTTCTGGTGTTTATTGAAGAGTCTGCCCCGGCTGGGTTTGAGCCACAATCCTTAGATCTCAGCCTCCTGAGTAGCTAGGATTACCTGTGAGAGCCACCAACACCCAGCTAAATGTTCTATCTTGTACAGCAGATGTGGCTCTTACCTTTGAGTAAATTAATCATTTAACAGCTACCAGCTTGGTAAAGATATCTGTTGTAGTAGTGATATTAAGGCCCCCAAGCATGTTTCTGAAGGAAACTCTGAATATATCTTAGAATATAAAACTAAACTCTTTAAGTTAATGATGGACTGTTGGGATTAGTTGAGGGCCAACATTTGTAGGCTGAAGTTTTTTTTTTTCTATATTTTATTTTCAATTACAAATATACTTTACATTTATTGTAATCAGTTCTATCCATTGCAAGTATTGGCCCAGTCCTGTTCCCAAGTGTTTCTGCAGCACACTTAGAAGTGGACTTATATCTTTCCAGGTCCCATGTATACTTGTATGTACATGAATACATATTGGCCTGTTAACCTGAAACACACTTGTGCTTGTTAATGGGTGCAGGACCATGTGAGAATACTGATGTATATTGGCTTTTTTCATTTATTCTCATATTGTGGGCATCTTCTATGCCAATGATTCACCGATAAAATATCTTCTCTTTTGAGACTGCATTACACTAATCTTATTTCAAGACTGTATTACATGTATCCATAAAATAAGTGAACTATGATTCTTTTGACCATTTTTATGACTCTCTTATCAGTGAACATTTATATCATGTTCTCTGGGTTTTAGAAGTCTTTTCCCACCCTTCATTTATATGGCCAGTAGTCCTCTAAATCATAAAGTAGGTTTTATAGGGAGCTTGAAGCAGGTCTCATGTTCAAAGCCAGCCTGGGACATACAATTAAACTCTATCTCAAAAAAGAAAATTAAGTTTCCTCAATGACAAATCACTGTGGCCAAAGTGATTTCTGATTTGCACAGATACCTAAAATGTTAGCTATCACCGGGGGGCAGGAAATCTACGCCCTGTTTGTTGACAAGTTTTCACTGTGCTTGGCTTCCAGTTCCTTGGTGGGTGGTACTTCTATGTTCAGGCCTACAAATCTCTCAGACACAAGTCAGCCAACATGGATGTGCTCATTGTATTGGCCACAACCATCGCCTATGTCTACTCCCTCATCATCCTGGTGGTTGCAGTTGCCGAGAAGGCTGAGAAGAGCCCTGTGACCTTCTTCGACACTCCCCCCATGCTCTTCGTGTTCATTGCCCTGGGCCGGTGGCTAGAACACGTGGCAAAGGTAGGTACTAGGTAAGATCCAAGTAGGTCCTTCAGAAATACAAACCTTAGTCCATCTGAGCCCTTCATAGAGAATTACTCATTGCACCTGATTTAGACTTAAAGAAATCTGAAACCTCCATATAATTAGGTGGTGTGGTCACTAATCTCCAACTTGGTTGCTACTTCTGAAATCCCAGCTAATCTGGTTAATTATGAAACCTTTGAACAGGTATATTGTGCAATGGAAAGAACTCTGACCTTCCTGGTCTCTTAGTCCTGAGTGCAGACTCATTTGTGTAGAGCCCACACCTCTGCCTCAGCTGCAGGCCATTTTTCACACCTGTGCTGTGCCCAGCATTGTAACAGAGCCTATATAAAAAGTAGGACTCAGGCCCTGGAAGAAATTCTGTTAGGGCTCCAAGAGAGATTCAGTTATTATCCTTCTGAAGTGGAATTGCTCAGGCTTTGCATGCTGTGTGCTGGCGACTACACAGCTGCCTGGTCACCCCTGTCCCCACAGAGCCTTGGTTGTGTGGTATGTCTGTGTTAAAGTCTCTCTCACCAGGGCTGCTCATCCACACCAGCACTTTTGAGCATGTTTGTGGGTGTGAGACTAGTCAGTAGCTCTCTTATCATAGTCTGCTTATTTCCTAGAGCAAAACTTCAGAAGCCCTTGCCAAACTCATGTCCCTCCAAGCCACAGAAGCCACAGTTGTGACCCTTGGTGAGGACAACTTAATCATCAGGTAGGTTGTATTTATCAGCAGAGCTTGAGATCAGTTTATGTTTCCATGGGTGGATTGGGTAGAGACATTGCCTTGAACCTTGCAAGAGTAGGTGAGGACACTCAATCCATAACATACTGCAGGTAATGGTTGAAGGTGGATGCTAAATGGTGAATGAGAGGTACAGACAGCTGACATTACAGGAATTAGGAGAGGAAGTCTGGTAAAAGGTGAAGAAGACTCCCCAGAGAACTTGGAACAACTTTCCTTGCAAGATGTGGAAGATTCCAGGATAGAGGCCATCAATCTGAAAGAGTAGTAGAAATGGGAGTAGTGTTTATCTTCCTCATGAGACTGTCTTATACCAAAGGTAATTATCAGTATCATTATTGCTGGAAGCCAAGCATGTTGGCACATGTCCTTAATCTGCTGTAGAGATAGGTCCTTGTCCCTTCATGCAGACTGTCAGAGTTTTCTGTACTAGCTAGTTCCTTTTAAAGGCTCAGGCCTCTTTGTCCCTCTGTCCTTTTGCCAGGACACCTGTCATTTCTTGGGTGGTGTAGCACTTATAGGTCTGACTACATAGCAGACTGAAATCCTTTGCTGCTGCTGCTGCTGCTTTGTCTGCTTGCTATGTGACCTTCATACTTATCCTGTGGGAGGCTGACCTCTAGGTTTCATTGTTGGACTGTATTCTGTTACAGGCTCACTGGGACATGTCATCTCTCTATATCTTCCAGCACCAGCTGTGTGGAGCTCATTATCAAACCTCCCTCCAGATCTCAGGATCACCTGCAGGGAGAGCTTTCTCTTGTAGATGGAGAGGGCTCCCAGCCTATCTGTCATCTCCTCGCCTTTCTATTACCACACAGCTTCCAGTGGACCTCTTGCTGCTCCTTCCCTTCCCTCATCCACACACACCTGACCTCCAGCCTCTTGATCCTCATTTCTCCATCTTCAAGGTTGCCACTATTTCCATTGCCCCATGCTGTTTACCTCTCTCTTTATCAGCCTTCTGCTTCCAGTTTGTCTGCTTCTAGATACCACTTCAAATAGGACCTTTCTTTTTTTTTCTTTTCTTTCTTTTTGTTTTTTTCGGTCAGTCATGGTGCCTGAACTCTGGGCGGGTACTGTCCCTCAGCTATTCAGCTCAAGGCTAGTGCTCTACCACTTGAGCTCAGCACCACTTGTGTTTTTTTCTGCTTATGTGTACTCAGGAATCGAACCCAGGGCCTCATGCATGAAAGGCAAGCACTCTACCACTGAGCCAGCTTCCCAGCCCCAAATAGGACCTTTCTTGAGAAATAAACCTACCTGTATTTCTCAGTGGCAGAAAGTCTGGCAGTGGTTCACCTTTTCTCTCCTTAGGGTAAA
Organism: Dipodomys spectabilis; assembly: GCF_019054845.1. Classification (NCBI taxonomy): domain Eukaryota; kingdom Metazoa; phylum Chordata; class Mammalia; order Rodentia; family Heteromyidae; genus Dipodomys; species Dipodomys spectabilis. Next base: position 45,095,073 of record NW_024870772.1, on the reverse strand, counting down.
ATTTGCTGTCCTCAACAGGCCAGGGAGACTCAGCTCTGCTCGCATCTGTTGCTCTGAGTAAAGCACATACAGTCATCCCTTGGTGTCAGTGGAAACTGATTCTTGGACCTATACAGACACTAAAACCTTCCCACACTCAAGTCCCGAATATAAAATGGAGTCATGTTTGCATATATACTCTATATACTCTTGTATATTGCCAATCATGCACCTAGGTGACTTAAAATACCTACTACAATGTATATGCCATGTAAATAGTCGCAACATTGTGTTATTTAGAGAATAATAAGAAAAGCCGTAGTACAAATGTAGGTTTTTTATCTTGAGTTTGTGTATGTGTTTATGTTGTTGTTACTATTGTTGATGGTGGGACCTGGAGCTTGATGCATGCCAAACAAGCACTCACCACTAAGCTACCTAACACAGCCCTTTACTGTATTTTTGGAGTGAAGTTAGCTTGCATCTGTGGGTATAGAACCCTTAGATACAGAGGGCAGCTGTGTAATGTGTCTTGTTCCATGGTCAGTCTAGAAGCTGACCTGGTAACACACAGGGAGGGGGGGGGGGTTGCTGGGAGTTGCTGTGTATGACCTGAGTAGCATCTATTGCAGAGAGGAGCAAGTACCCATGGAGCTGGTACAGCGGGGTGACATCATCAAGGTCGTGCCTGGGGGCAAGTTCCCAGTGGATGGGAAAGTTCTAGAAGGCAATACCATGGCTGATGAGTCCCTTATCACAGGTTAGGTGGCTTGTTCCATATTTTCTTCAGCAGTCAATAAGCCTTGTGATGCTGAGTAGGGCAAGCCAAGTGACCATGTCTCTTCTCCACTTCTAGGAGAGGCCATGCCTGTCACCAAGAAACCTGGAAGTGTGGTGATTGCTGGGTCTATAAATGCACATGGCTCTGTGCTGATTAGAGCCACCCACGTGGGCAATGACACTACTTTGGCTCAGATTGTGAAGTTGGTAGAAGAGGCTCAGATGTCCAAGGTAATGCTGAAACAGTGTGGTCCCTCATTTGAGAAGTTAATCTCAGTATTGAGTAGCACTGGTCAGTAAATGAGGCAATGAGGGAGCTGGGGGCCCTGCCCTCATCCACATGTGTGGTGCTTTATGTCTTCACTGTCCTAATTTCCCATGATCTTGATGTTTTATCTTCATAGGCACCTATTCAGCAACTGGCTGACCGCTTTAGTGGATATTTTGTCCCATTTATCATCATCATTTCAACTTTGACGTTGGTGGTATGGATTATAATCGGTTTTGTCGATTTTGGTGTTGTTCAGAAATACTTTCCTGTAAGTTGAATGCCTCAGGCAGTGTGGTTGTTTAATTTTAAGTTATATACTGCCATTAATCCTATTCTTCTGTGTCAGCTCATTGGGCATTAATTTTATATGTTTCATTTTGTTTACTTCCTTTATTGAAGCAATATATATATGCATATATATGTATGTGAAAGTCTAGGTGGGATACTCTGCTTCTCTACTTGTGCAGATTATTAGTAAAGTTATCTTTTGCTATAGGCATCAGCTGTCTCTCAGGTATAATGACCCTAAACCATTTCTGAAGTTATAAAACATATGTCTTAATTTCCCAAGTCATAACACTTTCCAGTTATGTTATATGTTAACATAGACAGAGCTTCTTAATAATTAAATACTTATTTGACATTATATGTGAAACAATGAAGTATACTTTGTGTGAGTGAGTGTGTGTGTGTGTGTGTGTGTGTGTGTGTGTGTGTGTGTGTGTGTGTGTGTGTATGTATGTGTGTATGCCAGTCCTAGGCTTGAACTCAGGACCTTGACACTGTCCCTGAGCTTTTTTGCCCAAGAGTATCACTCTACCATTTGAGCTACAGCTCTACTTTTTTGGTCAATAATTGGAGGTAAGAGTCTCATGGATTTTTCTGCCCAGACTGGCTTCAAACTGCAAACCTCAGATATCAGTCTCCTGAGTAGCTAGGATTACAGGCATCAGCCACTGGCACTGGTCAAACTATACATTTTTAGTTAAAAAATGAAGAGCATTATCTTAGGAAATGCTATTTTATCAAACTTTACAAAAACAATATGTGCAATTCAATCTATCCTCAAAAAATGTATCTACTTCGGAAGCTAGAACTGCATCATTAGTGATTCTCAGGGCCATCTAATATCTGAAGACATTTGTGGTTTTTATGAATGGGCCACTAAACCAGGATGCTGCTCAGTGTTCTGTGGCACAGGACAGGTCCCCAATATGAAGATGGTGATAATGCTGGATTGAGAAATCTTGATACATGTAAAAAGCTCTTGCCCCACAGAGGCAGTACTAGGTAACTGCCCAATGAGTAGAACTTCTTACTTCATTCATTCTATTTGCTCATTTTACCTTAGAGCCACAGAGTAAGAAACTAAGAATATGGAATGGGCTTTTATAGGAGCACCCTATGGGCCTGGTTTTAGTAGTAGAGTAACCTACTCTGCACAAGGCCTTCAGTTGAAAAACACAAAGAGTAACCTGTGAATGTATTTATAGAATTTTCTGGTGACTACTCACTTACTGCCCAAAACTTGTGCTTTTGGGGAGAACTGTCTATTGACATGTGACTGTGGGAAACTCAATCCTATACAAGTTGGAATATGCAGCTCTCTGCTGTTCCATGGCTTTCCAGCTTATTTTGGCATCTTTTGTTTTTATCTGCAAAATCGGGGAGGATGCTGACAAATGAGGTACTGCATGTTCCTTTCCAATGCTGTCATCACTGAGCTGTAACAATGTTACTTGTTGGGAAAGGTTCAAGTTATTTTCTAGAAGCCCACCCAGGGTCACCAGAATGCCAAGTAGTATTTTGATCAGAAAGACTGTAGAAATTAAATGACCCTTATGATATACATTATTTTGAAATCTTGCCTTACAAAATCATAGGATAGAGTATAATGTACATTAATTGTACAAAAGGATAAAATAGAAGACAAAGAGATTGTGATCTGTCTCCTCAATTTAGCAAATATTCATTTTACTATAATGAAGTGAGTACAGTGTGTTGGTTATAGTCTATAGCTACCACAACCACTTTGAAAAGCACATTAAGATCAAAAGGCAGAAGCCAAAGGATTGTGAGCTGTGGGCCAGCCTTGATTGCATAGTGAGACCCTGTCTCAAAAAATCCAAACCAAACCAGATCTGCAAAGTTGATCCTTATATTATTTGTTTGGAGTTTACAAAGAAAACACGAATGAAAAACAGAGAAGAAGGTAAATGGCTCCAAGTCCCATTCCTAGAAATAGCCACCCTTTAACTTTGATGAACATCCTTTCAATATTATTGGAAGGCTAGGTACAGATGCAGGCAGAGAATTTAGTGTGAATCCAATCACAGTACTTGCCTTTGTAAACTGCCACGTAGCTGGCATCTTCCTATTGCAATGGTGCCGACATACGACATACATCAGCTATCTAGCACTTGCCCACTGTTCCATTGTGTTCACAGATGAATTGATAAATCCCCTCTTGGTTGTTTCCTGTTTTTGCTATTACAAAAATGAAACACAGGGCTGGGAAGGTGGCTCAGTGGTAGAGCGCTTGCCTTGCATGCTCAAGGCCCTGGGTTCGATTCCTCAGCACCACATAAGCAAAAAGAAAAAAGCTGCAAGTGGCGCTGTGGCTCAAGTGGTAGAGTGCTAGCCTTGAGCTGAAGAGCTGAGGGACAGTGCCCAGGCCCAGAGTTCAGGCCCCACAACCGGACCCAAAAAAAAAAAAAAAAATGAAACACAATCCTAAATGCCCTGTATCTTTTCCCATTTGTGTGATTATCATTTCAAGATACATGTGTTGGAGGCCTGCTTTGTAAAACTAGTTAATGTTAATTGTACAAAAGAGTTTTGTTGTGGTATTCCCATACTTTCATATAATGTACTTTGGAGACTCTATGATGGCAAAATAATGATAAAATAATAGTTGTTATTTCTTAGATGCCTGGTGTTATAGTTACATATGTATACATTTGTGTTTAAATATATTGTCATTCAGGGTTTTTTTTGTTGTTTTTTAATATGTGTGATGGTACTGGGGCTTGAACTCAGGTCCTGGATGCTTGCTGTGCCTTAGCTTTTCCACTCAAGGTTGTTACCCTACTACTTGATCCATACCTCCGCTTCCAGTGTTGTTGTTGTTGTTTCTGGTTAACTGGAGATAAGAGTATCACAGACTTTTCTGCGTGGGTTAGCTTCCAAACCATGGTCCTAAGTATCTACAAGTATAGCTGTGACCCACCAGTGCCTGTCTCTCATTCAATTCTTATAACAGCCTGTGAACTGAGTACTATCATCTCCATTTTATATGAGGGGAAACTGAGACATGGAGAGGCAAAGTCATCACTAGTGCTATGATATGATTTTCTCGACCCAACTTGCAAGTGAGCCAGGAACTCTTACCTGACTCTCTACTCCGGTTGGCAAACCAAGCTGTGCAGCAGTGAGGGGAGCTAATTCTGTGATGCTGAAGCAGTGCAGAATATTGCCATGCCTTCTAAATCCTGCTCACTGTGCTTATTCAGATCCCAATGGTCTATTGCAAAGTTCTTACAAGTAAGAATTTCATGAGAGTCCTCACTGAACTCTCTCCCACATGTCTTTTTCCTCTTTAGAACCCCAACAAGCACATCTCACAGACTGAAGTGATCATCCGATTTGCTTTCCAGACTTCAATCACCGTGCTGTGCATTGCCTGCCCATGCTCCCTGGGGCTGGCCACACCCACAGCGGTCATGGTAGGCACTGGAGTGGCTGCCCAGCATGGCATCCTCATCAAAGGAGGCAAGCCTCTAGAGATGGCACACAAGGTGGGTCTTCCTCACTCTTCTTGGGGGCTTGGCTAGTGTTTTTTTATAATCCTATTGAAAATACTATTTGTTGTTTCTTATTTGCCTCATTGTGAGATTACTATCAGAGTCCTATGATCTTTCAGTCAGAATAGTGAGTGGCAGTATACATAAAAATACATGAAGAATCTCCCTTTTAGCTGGGTATGGTGTCACATGCCTGTAGTCAGGAGGCTGAGGCAGGATCATGAGTTCCTGGTTTACATAGCAAGACCTTGTTTTGCCAAATATCTTAGCCCCTGATTTCATATCTATTATTTGTTTAGTGTTTGCCCACCACTTCCATGTGAAGGCCTGTGCTAATATCTGGCAATAGTCATGGTTCCTAGCTTCCAGAGAACTTAGAGTGGGATGGGAGAAATGGGTACTGTTAGGTAAATGACATATGTCCAGAATTGTGAGACTGCTGGATGCCTGAAGACACTAATGGGCAGTGGAGCGGTACAATGGTCAGAAAAGGTGAATCTGAGACCTAAGAGTTAAACAAGAGCTAGCCATACAAAGGATAGTGGAGAGAATATCCCAGCAGTGGAACAGTAGATGGAGAAGTTCTGGGAGGCTATGGTACTGGATCATAAACTCTATAAGATCAGGAAAGAAGCTTTTCCTCTCCATTGTGTCCCTAGCCTCCAGCCCAAGACTAGCATATTGAATAAATAAATGAACAAGGAGAAAATCAAAGAGAACATGGTGTGTGTGTGTGTGTGTGTGTGTGTGTGTGTGTGTGTGTGTGTGTGTGTGTGTGTGTGTTCATATATGTGTGTTGCGGGAGGGGTTATGACGATCAAGAAGGTTTGGTGAAGAATTCCAACCTTTGCTCTGAGGAGGGGAGCTATGGCAGGGCAGTGTAATTCCTTGTGGGCTACGAGGCTCCATACTGGGAAGATTTCTCTGGCTGCCGTGAAGATGGCTTCAAGGAGGCAGACATCTTTAGAGATCCTTTGACAGTGCCGAAGACAGGGGCATGTCTGAGCATTGGAATTCAAACACTGCATCTGTTGCTTGCTCCTTGCAGAGGACTAAACTTGTGGGTCGTGGTGTGAGCAGAGCAACATGCTTTCCTTGAATAAGGCTTAGGGATGTATGCATTCCAGTTATTGCTCTTTTCGAATTGGAGGCTCAGCTGCAGAAGTATAGAAGCCATAAAATGGTTGCTTCAGACTGTCTGAGCCCACATGTGAGGAGGGGACTGGCACAAAGCTGCCATCAACCAGGTGCAATAGGTTTCCAATTATGATGGCTGGAGGAATCTCTTCTTTTCTGGAACTTGGACTTCATTCTAGGCAGGCTCTTGAAGCTAGACAATAGGCAGTAAACAGTGCTGGGCTGGCTGGACAGCAGGGGACAGAGAAGGAAACCCCGGGGCCTGACACTTGACTTGCTGTGAAAAATAGTCTGGACAGCATCATCCTGGAAACCATGCCACACCATTGCCAGTACAGCCAAGGGTGTTTATCATATCAACTCCACCTGCTCAAGGGTGAGCCACAATTTGGCCATCTTGATGGGACAGATAGAACACAGTTTTTTCATGGTATCAAGTATTACCCCCAGAACACTAAGTTAAGGAATGGTCAGGTGTGTTGCTCCCTGCCTGCCAGGTTGGGTATAGCTTTGCCTCATGATCATGTAGACTATGAAAGCTCTTTAAATCTTTCTTATCTTATTGAGATGTGGCTGTTTTTTGTTTTGTTTTGCAGATAAAGACTGTGATGTTTGACAAAACTGGCACCATTACTCATGGGATCCCCAGAGTCATGCGAGTCCTTTTGCTCTCAGATGTAGCTACACTGCCCCTCAGGAAGGTTCTGGCTGTGGTGGGCACTGCGGAGGCCAGCAGTGAGCACCCCTTGGGCGTGGCAGTCACCAAATACTGCAAAGAAGTATGCACATTTGGCTTTGTCCCACTGACCCTGTCCTTGACCTTGGCCTCCCCTCAGCTTCATCTTCCTCTCCTGGCCACACACCTATTCTCTTTCCTAGCTGCCTGGTAGAGCCCTTGCTTATGACTGTCAGGGCTCACGATAGGCCCTGTCACAGTTCCAGGTTGCCACAAAGGCAGTTTATTGTCAGAGCCATTTGCTGAGCATGTGTGGCACTGGGTCAGAATGAAATGATTGAGATGTGTCCTCTGTCCTCTTGAAACTGATAGTCTGAGGCAGGGAAGATAGGTGATATAGAAACTTCATCCTTTGTGAGCTTAGTGGAAGGGACACACCCACAGAATGGGCAGGAGGGGAGGACCTGGCAGAGATGAGCAGAATGCCCAAGGATTCTTGTTTCAGCTCATAGGGCAGCATTACTCCTTAGTCTCCCTTCAGAACAGTTTAATACAGAAGCAACAGAACGTGCCAGCACACTGCACTGATTGTTAAGCTGCTCCATCAAGTCCTGGTACCGTAAGTTTCAAGGGCTGAAAAGAACACAGTGAGGCCACCATGACAACTCTTCACCCTTTCTCTCACCATTTCTTTGCTCCCCCTTACCATCCCAAAACAGATACACTTACATACAAGACAACCGATACAGAAATCGAAACAACAAAGGAGGGAGAAAAAAAACAAAATAACAAAATACCTCTTGTTTCCATTTCTTGGGATTCATTTAGGTAAACATTTTATATCATCAAATACACATGCTTTATACCATAGAGTACCTTTCTTTCATTTGAGAAGTTGGGTGTGAATTGCCTTTCTTCTTTCTAGTCTTTAGCCTGTCTACTGTCATGAGGCATCCACTCAAGGGAGGATTTAGACTGGTCAGCCTGGTCCAGCATGATAACTGTAGTAATTGTATTCAATGAGAGAAAAGTACTAACCTTTACCTTCCATTCCACTTCACCCCTTCCTTGCTGCCCTCACCCTGACGTCTGGGGTGCTGCTGTCTGGACACTGCTATCCTGCTATCCTGCTCTCACAGGAACTTGGAACAGAGACCATGGGCTACTGCACAGACTTCCAGGCAGTGCCAGGCTGTGGGATCGGCTGCAAAGTCAGCAACGTGGAAGGTATCCTGGCCCACAGTGAGCACCAGTTAAGTGAACCAGCTGGTCACCTGAAGAGAGTTGGCAGCCTTTCTGCAGGAAAAGGTACCCTTGGCCTTTGTCTCTGATGATGGTTCTGTAGGTGACTGAGACCAGCTGGGTCAAAGTGGAGGCGAGCCAACCACAGAAGCCTGTGCCAGGCTCCATTGGCGGGGATTTCCCCTGCTGTGGAGATAGGCAGCTCATGGCTGGGCATTCTGTGCCTTCCTTCCCCAGAAAGCCCAGAGATTCTGTCTTACATGTTTTAATAAGTCTGAATTTCGTGTGTGTGTGTGTGTGTGTGTGTGTGTGTGTGTGTGTGTGTGTGTGTTGTTTTGTTATGAGATGGGGCTGCTATGTTGCCTAGGCTGTCCTTGAGGGACCACCTGTGTTAGACAAGTTTCAGGTAGACTAATGAATTCAAGTCATCCTTCTACCTCAGCCTCCTAGGTAGCCAGGACTATAGGGGTATGCATTTAAAACATAATACATAACATTATGGCAGGTTATCAGGTGCTGGTTGCTCACACCTATAATCCTAGCTACTCAGGCGGCTGAGATCTGAGGCTCTCTGTTCAAAGCCAGCCAGAGCAGGAAAGTCCGTCAGACTCTTATCTCCAATAAACCACCAGAAAACCAGAAGTAGCACTGTGGCTCAAGTGGAAGAGTGCTAGCCTTCAGCACAAAGAGGCCCAGGAACAGCTCTCAAGCCCTGAGTTCAAACCCCAGGAAAGGAAAAAAAAATTATAGCAGATCAAGTTGATAATGTTATAGTTTCATAGAATGTTATCTCACTGATCTATATTTTTGGGTCTCCACTTTGTTACCCCAAATTGATTTTGCTTCTTATAAGCTACAAAGTAGATAGATGAAGCCTACTTTTTTTGGTGGGGGGCACGGTCATGGGGCCTGAACTCTGGGCCTGGGCGCTCTCCCTCAGCTCTTCAGCTCAAGGCTAGCGCTCTACCACTTGAGCCACAGCGCCACTTCCGGCTTTTTTCTTTTTGCTTATGTGGTACTGAGGAATCGAACCCAGGGCCTCATGCACGCAAGGCAAGCACTCTACCACTGAGCCACCTTCCCAGCCCCAAGATGAAGCCTACTTTTATTCTTCCTGTTTCTTTCCCATGTGTAAACTCTAATGGGATGTGTAGTAATTGCAAAGTTGACAGAAAGTCAGAAAATCAAATGAAATGGTCTGCCCAAACCAAGAAGGGATACTGCTCAGAGTGTCAGCTGCTTTTCCTACTCTAAGAACAAGTTGTCAACTGTCACCTCAAGCTGATAGGAAATACTCAGTGCCTAAAACCCCCTTGCCTAGTTTCTTTTTTTTCTTAAGTATGTTGATAGGTAAATCATGATTTAGAGGATATTGTTAGAAGACAACTTCCACTTTCTTTTCTTTTTTTCATTTTTTTTGTACCTGTCCTGGAGCTTAAATTCAGGGCCTGGGCACTGTCCCTAAGCTGTTTCTTCCCTTTTTTTTTCCTTTTTCTTTTTTCTTCTTTTTTTTCCCTAATACTAGCCACAGCTCCACTTCTGGCATTTTGGTGCTTAATTAGGGATAAGAGTCCCCCAGACTGGCTTCAAACTATGATCCTTAGCTCTCCTAAAGGAGCTAAGATTATAGATGTGAACCACCAGAGTCCAGCTCCACCTGCCATTTTTTAGCAATTAAGACCTTAGGGTGACCATTTCATTAGAGCACTTTGGATCTGGTTAGTGTCTAAGTTAGGGGCACAATGACTAGAATGTGCCAGATAAAAGACTCATCCACTCTTTCTGGAGGCATTATTTTAAAACATATGATGAAAAAGATTTATCTTGATTATTTTCTGGTCTTCCTTATGTCATTTAAACCAAGCAGTAAAGAATCTAGAAACTACTTTGTTTGTTCTGGTCTGAAACCTATCTACCTCTAATCCATGTAGAAAAAGAATCAGCAGATAACAGTAAAGTCAGGTAAGGACAGTACTTGATGTTTAGTATGTATGTTTACCTCATCTTTACACACATACCATGTATTACTAATGCTCCATTTTGATTGATACCCAAGTCTTCTACACATTAATGGAACCTTTTCCCTGGTGGTCCCTTAAGGGTGGTGTTGCAAGAGGGCCTACCAGGTTGTAGATTTTAAATGCTGCAAAAATGCTGGGCTGTTTAGGAATAACTAGTCTCTTTCGAATAGATGCAGCCCCTCAGACCTTCTCTGTGCTGATTGGAAACCGTGAATGGATGAGGCGCAATGGCTTAACCATCTCAAGTGACATCAGTGATGCCATGACGGGTCATGAGATGAAAGGACAGACAGCCATCCTGGTGGCTATTGATGGTAGCTTCCTGCCCAAGCCTTCCACACCCACAAGAACACAGTTCAGGCAAAGAGGCCTCCTTTTCCTTTTCCATCTTTCTTTGTTCTATTTTTCTGGGGCCTTCCTTTCTCACCATCTCCACCTTGACCCAGAGCCATGTCTTCTGTTTGTCTTCTGCTCTTGGAATTCTAAACTGCAGTCATCATCATCTTTGCTTCTATTCAAGTTGCCAGTTCAAATCATCCTCATTCATCACTATAGACTAAACAGGGATCTGCTTCCCAACTTCAGGATGCCTTTAAATATGAAGCCTCTGCCACTGTCCACTATCTGACCACACACTTCAGTGGACTCAGAGCTTCTTATGACCCCACATGTCTTAACATCAAGTACATCCTGGGTTGCATGCCTCAGAGATGGGAACCTTCACTTGGTAACTTGATGTCCTACTAATAGAAATAAAACAACATGCAGATAAATGATTTACAACACTATGTTATGAATACTCCAGCCAAGTTATTCTTCTCCAATTCCCTGGTTTTCCTTTCTCTTAAGTCATTATAAGCCTCCCTCCCCACCCCCAACAAGTCCCTTCAGCTTCTCAAGCCAGAATCTACACAAGTAAAGGCTCTGTGCCATTATAAACTGTTACTCTCTTCCCATTCACACCTCTACCCAGAGCTCTCCTGTTTTTGTGTTTGAAGACTTCTCAGGGGGAAAAAAGAAAGAGGAAGGACATCTATGTTGGATGCTTATTACTTAACATTCATTAAATTTGTTATATCTCTCATATTTTAATAGCAAAATTTGCAAAGTAGTGTATGTATATGTCTTGTGGAAAATTCCAAGGGGTATAAAAAAATGAAATCACCCATCACTCCTAGTCCTGCCCTCATGGAGCTATGAGCATTCTGATATTCTTAGCAGTTATGTATATACTTCTATATATGTATGGGAAGATGAAAGAAGAAAGGGAAGGAAAGAAGGAAGGGAGGGAGGAAGGAAGGCAGGAAGGAAGGAAGGAAAGGAAGGAAGAAGGGAGGGAGGGAGGGAAGGAAGAAAAGAGAAAGAAAGGGAGGAGAAAAAAGAAAGGGAAGGAAGGAAGCAAGGCAGGTCTAAACCATATTATGTCACATACCAAAGTATGTGTTTTGTTTTTTGTGTGTGACCTTATATGATGACAGCCATTATAAATTCTAATGTCATGCTTGCTCAAGGGCCATTCAGTCCCACACTGTTGTTGATTGTGGGTGGTTTGTTTGCTCCAGGTGTGCTCTGTGGGATGATCGCCATTGCAGATGCTGTCAAATCAGAGGCTGCCCTGGCTGTGCACACCCTGAAAAACATGGGTGTAGATGTGGTTCTCATCACAGGAGACAATCGGAAAACAGCCAGAGCCATTGCCACCCAGGTATAGGCATCTTATTTTTGAAATTACCAATTGTGTTAACCTCACAAAAGCAGAAATAAGAAAAAAGCACTACTGTATTCATGCTAAGCTTGACTTCTGCTCTTTCCCCTTTCTACATCCCTGGAAAAAGCAATTCCAGTATTCTCTAAGCATTTCCTAAAAAGATCCTGGCTTGAGAACTACAATTAAAGCTGAGTCAACTGTATGATAAGGGAGGATTTTGGTTTTGTTTGGTTTGGTCATGGGACCTGAACTCTGGGCCTGGGCACTGTTCCTCAGCTCTTCAGCTCAAGGCTAGCGCTCTACCACTTGAGCCACAGCACCACTTCTGGCTTTTTCAGCTTACATGGTGCTGAGGAATGGAGCCTAGGGCCTCGTGCTTGCAAGGCAAGCACTCTACCACTGAGCTACCTTCCCAGCCTGATAAGGGAGTTTTAAGGGCTCATTTATGTACTTGAGTGAATGATTTAATTTTGCACCATTCTCCTGTGTCCATTGGTTCTGAGTTGGGGGCATGTGGACAGATAGTGCTGCTAGGTAGCTACTGGACACCCTCAGCCACCCACAACAATAAATATAGTGTGAATTTCTGAAAATGGTACTTTCACCACACCCTGTGCCCATTTCAAGTGTGTATGGCTATCTGCTTGTGAAAGTTCATAGCTTCTCAGAAGGAAACTACAGTACCTCTCAGTGCATTAATCTTATCTTGCTAATGATGAGCTTGCTAAGTATTCTCTCCACTTTTCCTAGCTTACAGCTTCTTCATCCATTGAGCAATTACCTAACACAGGGTTAGCCACTGGAGCTACACAGAGGAGTAAAGAGGGTCCTGCTTTGAGCACAGTCCTGTGAGGAGGTTGGATCAGTGACCCAGCTCTGAGTGCTCAGGCCTTTTGCAGAAGTGTGCAGTTGGCAAGGAACAATTTACCTAAGCATGGAGTATGCTTGAGCCAGAGTCGGAAGAGATGAAGAGCCAGTGAGAGTAGAGATGGAAGATTGGGAGGAAAACTGAGTTTTTCTAAGGCAGAACAGGCCACTTGAGAATCCACTGGGGATGTAGAATCGCACAGTGATTCCTAGTGGCTATAGATTGCTGGACAGTGCAGTGCTAAGTGTGGGCCAGTAGACAAAAGCCAGATTCAGAGGATCATGGAAGGTGGACCCTAACAGTTTAGGCACTTGGAGGTGGATAGCATCCACCAAAGGGCTGAAGTAGCAGAGTATCATGACCAAATGGTTGCTGTTCTGGACACGCAGCTGAGGAAGCCTTCAGAAGATTGTTCTATGGACAGGTGGGGATGGCGGAGGGGCTGGATTTAAGCCACATTGAAATAGAGCAGGATTCATTTGCCCTGCAACCTCCAGTCTAATTGACAACATGACCGATGACTTAGAGACTGAAGGAAAAGGATAAGGGAATGTGAGGTTTCTGCTTTTGCCCACCTTAGGTATTAATTTTCTTCCTTTTAGGTTGGCATCAGCAAAGTCTTTGCTGAGGTGTTACCTTCTCACAAGGTGGCTAAGGTCCAGGAGCTCCAGAACAAAGGGAAGAAAGTTGCCATGGTGGGAGATGGAGTGAATGACTCCCCAGCTCTGGCTCAGGCTGATGTGGGCATTGCCATTGGGACTGGCACAGATGTTGCCATCGAAGCAGCTGACGTCGTCCTTATCAGAGTGAGCTCTGCTGCATCCAATCAGGAGAGTAGGGAGGGCAGATGGAGGGCCCCTTACTCAGTGTGCTCCTCTCCTACAGAATGACCTCCTGGATGTGGTAGCAAGTATCCATCTCTCCAAGAGGACTGTCCGGAGGATCCGGGTCAATCTGGTGCTGGCACTGATTTATAACATGGTTGGGATACCCATTGCCGCAGGTAGGTGAGACAGGACTCACCTGCTCTGAGCTTTGGCTCCACTGTGACCAGATCCTCTGCTAGATTCTCACAGAACTAGTTGCCTACCTCACTGGGTAGCTTGTCAGATGCACGTGGAGAGGTTGGTGTTTATACATCTAAAATACATCTAGAATAGCAAATGAGAAAATTCTTGGAGGACCCTAAATCCTAGTTTACTTTGATCATTCTAGAAAGCTGGTTAAGATGATTGGCCATTTATTTAGAATGTTCCTGTTTTCAGAACAATTTATTAAGATATAACAATCTGAAAATAACTATCATGTAGCTTTATGGAATATTACATATACATACTAGACACAATGATTATATCTTAGAACTTGTCTTAAGAACAAATCCTCGCCAAGCACTAGTGACTCATGCCTCTAATCTTAGCTACTGAAGAGGCTGAGGTCAAAAGGATAATCATTCAAAGCCAACCCAGACAGAAAATACACTAGATTCCATCTCCAAAATAATCAGAAAAAAGCCAGCTCAAGTCACTTGAGGCATAGCTCAAGTAGTAGAGCACCAGATGTGCAAGCAAGTTGAACAAGTGTGAGGTCTTAAGTCCAAATCCAATACCAGCAAAAAATAAGGAAACCAAGCAAGATAGTGCTTCTGTGTGGGCTGAAGAGACCTGAAGTTGTTTGCTTTTTGTTTTTTTTTTTTTTTTGGATCGGGTCATGGGGCCTGAACTCTGGGCCTGGGCGCTGTCCCTCAGCTCTTCAGCTCAAGGCTAGCACTCTACCACTTGAGCCACAGCGCCACTTACGGCTTTTTTTCAAATTTTTTTTTTTTTTCTGCTTATGTGGTGCTGAGGAATCGAACCCAGGGCCTCATGCATGCAAGGCAAGCGCTCTACCACTGAGCCACCTTCCCAGCCCTGCTTTTTGTTTTTTGTACTAATAATGTGGTTTGAACTCAGGGTCTGGGTGCTATTCCTTACCTATTTTGCTCAAGGCCAGTGCTCTACCACTTGAGCCACAGCTCCACTTCCAGTTTTTTGCTGATTAATTGGAGATGAATCTCATGGGCTTTCCTGCCTGTATGACTTCAAACTGTGATCCTTAGATCTCAGTCTCCTAAGTAGGTAGGATTACAAGTTTGAGCCATTCATGCATGGCTGAGACCTAAAGTTCTTAAACATGACTTTCTTACCTTCGTTCCTCTTTGTGTTTGACTGATGACTCTATCTCAAGCATGGTCAAGTCTACCTTCACCTTGGGGAGTCAAATAGGTATCCTTCTTGTGCCAATAGCCAACTTAGGTACACTCCTTCCTGTGTCTTTACCTCTTACTTGACTGTTGGCTGTACCAAGTTTCCTAGTTCTGTCTGGGACCTGGCTCTCATTTCCTTTTTAAGAACCCCCATAGGCCAGAAAAAAAATCAATGTGGATGAAGACTGTGGCCATCAACAGCATAGCACAGGAAATATCCTGTGAAGCTGAGTCTCCAGGACCCAGGCTCTTGCACCTCTGCTACTCTCCCTCTTCCCTGTCACGGTGGTTCCCAGTCTCTGAATCAGGGGATGCAGTATGGATCCCTGCCAGCTTCCTAGGATGGTCTTATCCCAGAGGCTGCTGGGTAGAAACCTTTCTGAGTGCCTAGGTGGGAACCCCCTGAGAGACAGCTCCAAGGGGCAATTGAGGTACAGTCCTGATTCTCCTTGGGCTGCCAGGTGAGTGTATCTCCTCCCCTTGACAGGAGTCTTCATGCCCATTGGCATTGTGTTGCAGCCATGGATGGGCTCAGCAGCAATGGCAGCCTCCTCTGTGTCTGTAGTGCTCTCGTCTCTGCAGCTCAAATGGTGAGTTCTGAGTGGGACAGTGGCAGAGTTCTCTGAAGGCCTTTTCACCCTGTACAGGAACTCTTCGGGGCCTTTTCACTCTACTTTGGCCTGCATGCACTTTGTATCTGAGATACCCGTGCACTCTCCATTCTCAATCATGTATCCAAGGCAAAGAGGCAGTCCAAGTGGATTTAGGTATTGATTGTCAGTACCACACCAAGTCATTGGCCACTTACACAGTCATCACTTATTGGACTGTTTATGTGGATATCTTGTAGATACAGAATCGCTATGTTTTATCACTTTCCTTTATTTTAACTTGGGTTTTTTTTTTTTTTGTCTTTTCTTTTTTGATACTGGGGATCGAATCCAGGACATTGCACTTGCTAGGCAAGTGCTTTGCCACTGAGCTACATCCCAGCCCCACTTTTTCTTTTTAAAAAAGATGTTCAAGCTGGGAGTGTGGCTTTGTGGTAGAGTGCTTGCCTCACATGAATGAAGCCCTGAGTTTGATTCCTCAGTACCACATAAATGGAAAAGGCCAGAAGTGGTGATGTGGCTTAAATGGTTGAACAATAGCCTTGAGCAAAGAAGTTCAAGGACAGTGCTCAGGACCTGAGTCCATGTCCCAGGACTGGCTAAATAAATAAATAAATAAATAAGATGGTCAACTGGGTGCTAGTTAATCATACTTATGTTCTTAGCTACTCAGGAGGCTGAGATCTGAGGATCCCGGCTTAAAGCCAGCTAGGTTAGGAAAGTCCATGAGACATATCTTATCTCCAATTACCCATCAAAAACCTGGAAGTGGACCTGTGACTCAAGTGTTCAGAGTGCTAGCTTTAAACAGAAATACTCAGTGACAACACCCAGGCACTGAGTTCAAGCCCCAGGACTGGCACACACACACACACACACACACACACACACACACACACACACGCACACATGCACACACACACACGCATGCACTACAAGATGTTCAGGTGAGCCGGGCGCTAGTGGCTCACGCCTGTAATCCTAGCTACTCAGGAGGCTGAGATCTGAGGATCGAGGTTCAAAGCCAGCCCGGGCAGGAGAGACCGTGAGACTCCTATCTCCAATAAACCACCAGAAAACCAGAAGTGGTGCTGTAGCTCAAGTGGTAGAGCGCTTGCCTTGAGCTGAAGAGCTGAGGGACAGCGCCCAGGCCCAGAGTTCAAGCCCCACGACCGACAAAAAAAAAAAAAAAAGATGTTCAGGTGCTAGGAATGTAGAGCTTACCAACAGAAAGCCTACTCAGCATGCTAAAGCCCTGGGTTCTGTTCTTGGGCCTGCACTGCAATGAAAGGGGGAAAAAGATGTTCATTTATTTATTGAGCAATCACTTAAGAAATGGCAGCCCACTATGTGCAAGGTGCCTATGTAGGTGGTTTTGGAATCAGGTGAAATTTACCTGAATATTGGAGTTTAGTGAGGTGTTTTTTGGGGGGTGGGTCAGGGTTTGTGCCAGTCCTAGGCTTGAACACAGCCTGGGTGCTATCCCTTAGCTTTTTTTTGCTCAAGATTAGTTCTCTACTACCTAATTCTGCTTTTTGGTGGTTAGTTGTTGGAGATAAGAGTTCCACAGACTTGTCTGCACAGGCTGGCTTCAAACCATGATCCTTATATCTCAGCCTCCTGAGTAGGTAGGACTACATAATAATCATGGAACATTATGGAATATTGAGCCACCAGTGCTCATCTTGGGTCTAAGTTCTTTACCTATAAATTCTTCATGCTGCTGTCTTTCATGAAGGCTTTCACTAGACATATAAGGAGTGGGGGGAATGAGCTTTATGTTTGTAGGGCTCAGATGCTCTTCAATTCTTGCCTTCCAGCTATAGGAAGCCTGATGTGGAGAGGTACGAGGCTCAGGCCCATGGCCGCATGAAGCCCCTGAGTGCATCCCAGGTCAGTGTGCACGTGGGCATGGATGACCGGCGACGAGACTCCCCCAGAGCCATGGCATGGGACCAAGTCAGCTACATCAGCCAGGTGTCTCTGTCTTCCCTGACGTCTGACAGGCCATCTAGGCATGGCACCGCAGCAGAGGACAGTGGGGACAAGTGGTCTCTGCTCCTTAGTAATGGGGATGAGGAGCAGTGCATCTGAAAGCCAGGGGCCGGGCTCCTTCTGAGGGATGTTGTACCCCTCCCAGGGCTGGCACAGCCCCTACTAGCAGCAATGGGGTGGATAAAGCACACCATAGCCTTGGAACTTCCACTTGATGGATGTTCTGCTAACCCTACTGTGGCATGTGGCCTTGCCTAGAACCCCCTGCCCATACTATGCCACTGGTGTGGGCAAGGCTACACCTCTCTGGGACTACAGAAGAGGAGAGGCAGTCAGTGCTCTTCTCAGAGCTCTGCTTATATTGTTGGGATTGCCACCTGTGAAACAAAGCAAGAACCAGAACCTAGTTGGGCCTCTCCAGAAACCTCCCCTCAGCCTCAGCATGGGGCTTATTTTGACAACACCCATGAGCTGCGTGGGTCAGAGACCACAATTTACCTCAAGTGCACCTGTTTTCTGCTGGCATCATCTCTTCCTTTTCTGTCCTGCATACTTGGCATCCCTGACAGTGGGGATGATGTGCCTGCCTATCCTCTGAGCAGCGCTCTCCCCTTGGACGTCTCTAAATGCTCTCTGGCTTTGCACTTGTAGCCCAAGTCTGCTCCCTAGCCTGCACCTGAGATGGAAGCTGCCACATCCTTCTGCATGCTGAGGAAGGTCCTTTATGGCCAAGACCCACTGCAGTCACACATGCTGCTGCTGAAAAGCTGAGTAAGGCCTCAGAGCCTGACCAATCGTCCTTATCCAGCCTCCTGTGGGGCTCAAGATCTCATGACCCGGAGCATCCCGTGTGCTCCTGAGGCAGGTGTCCCATGGGAGGTGTGTGCCTATAATAAACTCCTGTCACTTAGTGACAGAACCCCTGGAGCAGACCAGAATCATTTCACCCTAAGGTAAAACCCTGGCCTCACACACAAAACAATTTTAGTTCTTTGTTGTGTTCACTTATTTGCCAAGCTTTGCTCTAATTCCCTCTTTGTCCCCTCCCCCCACAAAATAGCATGGCCACTACTATTGTGTACATTTCAGAAGCAAGGCTCAGAGAGGCTGAGCTTGGTGCCCAGAATCACACAGCAAATACATATTCCAGGTCTGTTGCTTTGAAGACCTTTCTGTGCTCTGCTGCTGCCTTAAGTGTCAATTTGCCTGACAAGATTAACTACATGAAGGTTTTTTTCACTCTTGGAAGAGCAGGTCTGCCAGGTGATATATTAGTTGTATCAACTTAGAATACATCAGGGCATGATATCTTTTCTCATTTACATGGTAGTTACTTCAGTTTTTACATATAATGTAGTTTGTGCTGGATTTTGGCTTCTAAAATCCAAGTTCAGGGTTTTCTTGTGTTTTTCTTGTTTTCTGTTTTCCTGCCTTTCTCCATCAGCCCCTTCATATTCTCTGTCCCCATTCTGCCCTGTTTATATTCTTGTTTTGAAACTAGGCTAATCATTTTGTACTGAAGCTAATTGTAATTTTTTTAACTCCTAGGGCCATATCATCATGTTTGTATGTGGACCTGAAAATGTTTATATGATTGTACAGAAAGTAACTTTTTAGATATGCAAAGTGTCAGGGATGTGTTTGGTCAGATAGTAGTTCCCATGTCAAAAGACTTTCCATGAACTAGGAGAATAAAGTTTTATTTTATTCACCCACAAGTCTGCCTGTGGCTGCCTGTGTCTGTGTGGGCAGCTGTCCAGCCCATGTGGTCTGTCTCCAATGAAGACTTCTACGAGGAGCTGGCTTAGCCAATGCCTTTAGAGGGTACGATAGGAGGATTTTAACTTGTGACATGAAGATGGCCAGAACCATGTTGACATGACTCTACCTACCACTGGCTCAGCCCTCTTCTGAATGCTGCAGGTGGCCAGCCTCAATGGCATTTGGGAGAGCGAGAGGCAGTCCCACTGTGCCAAGCCAATCCAGAGTATGATTACCCCACCTGTGTCCTCATGAACTTCTCTAGATAATTTGTCTCCAAAGAGGCAATCAGGATGAATGTGTTTGGGGCACTTCGAACCTTAAAGAGCAGGATAGGTAAATAAGAAAATCTGGAATGGGGATCTGCAGGGAAAGTTTTGTAGGCATTTAGGGTTGCCAGGAGGCCAAAAGTGAACTAATACCCAGAAAGGATGGCAGCATAATTTGTTACCCAAACAAGGACACTTGTAAGAGTGGAAAAATGTAGTAGGTTCCAGAAGTATGCTGACGACATGGTCCTTAACCTGGTTTTGAGAACCTGACCACCAATATCTACATCCTGACCTCAGCATTTTTCTGTTGAATCTTAAAGGTGGAGCTCAATAAGATGGCAGAGCAAGATGGCCAGCCTTGAATACTCCTATGTGCTGGTGTGTTTTGTGGCCTCACATGCCCTGAAGGATTTCTTGCAGTCCAGGGTTAGAATGTTCTATTGTTATTTACCTTTCTCACTCCAGAGAGGGAATACTACCTTAGGAAGAACTCAACTTCTTTGAAGACAAAACTTTCCTGGCAGGATTCCTTATCACCAGTCTAAATTATAGCATCTGTCCATCCCAGATATATTTTCAATCAGTAAGACCTTAGTGAAGGCTGAGTGCTGTAATCCTAGCTACTCAGGAGCCTGAGATCTGAGGATTAGGGCTCTAAATCAACCCAGGCAGACAAACCTGAGAGACTCTCATCTCCAAATAACCAGCAAAGATATCAGAAGTAAAGGTAGAAGTAAAAGTAGAATCCCAGTTTTGAACAAAAGAAAGAGAGAGATGCCCTAAGTTCAAGTCCCAATACCAACATACACACACTAAAAAGGACAATGAAGAATTATGACTACCTTTTTAATAATCACTCAAGTTCTTTTTTTTTTTAATGGTATCTGGAAATTGACATTTCACAACGTAGATTCCTAAATTCTTCTATTTTATTAAGGAACCAAAATTAATAAAAGTGCCCTTCATATGTTTTAAGGAAATCTAAAGCAGCCAGTCACATAATTTAATTAGATAAAATATGACTTGATTGCAGGGTCAGGGGATGCTTTAAAAAAGTCATTTTGGCTGGGTGCTGGTGGCTCATGCCTCGCTACTCAGGAGGCTGAGATCTGAGGATCACAGTTCAAAGCCAGCCAAGGTAAGAAACTCCATGAGACTTTTATCTCCAATATACCACTAGAAAACCAGAAGTAGTGCTATGGCTCAAGTGGTAGAGCACTAGCCTTGAGCTGAAGAGCTGAGGACAGTGCCCAGGCCAAGTTCAAGCCCTATGACCGACAGAAAAAAAGATAAAAAGAAAGAAAAAGTAATTTCAGTGAGCTATAAGTTTAGATCAGTGGTAAAGTGCTCGCCTAGCATGTTCAAGACCCTGGGTTCCATCCCCAGCATCACCCCCCAAAACAAACTCCCATTAATATTTTATTCCATACATTCCCTAGCATACCTACAATCCCAGGGTTATAAAAATTAATTTGTGCACAACCTTCCCTTTGGTCACCATCTTTCATGGGAGCAAGTACATCAGGAAATGCGGTAAGCAGTGGCCTCTGCCCATTCTCTATCCCTCTTTTTTCTTACCTGGTTGTGTGGGAAAGCTGATTTGGTACTGAAAAGTACTGTGAGCTGGCAGGGAAAAGCCACTCCTTTTTCTTCATTTTCACTTGGGTAGGGCCATAAGCACCATTGTTTGGGCTCATTTCAGAGGAAGATGTCTACTTGTCTGCCCTTCTCCTTTGTGTGAAGACAATAAGTGCTGAAATTACAGGATAGAATGTGAGAATGTTAAGTAATCCTGAGAAATCCTAGCATCTCCTTTATTCTATTCAAAATGATGAAAACACAGAAATGAAACATCATCCAAGGACTAAATGCAAACAAGAATCTATGGAAATTCAACATTTTTCTCTCTCCAAAATGGAAATAGATATTACATCTCTTAACATAAACAAAATGGACTGAGCTCAGTGGTAGAACATTTGTCTGGTATGCATAAAGCTCTGGGTTTGAGTCCCAGTGCCAAACAAACAATGTAAAATATAGAAAGTAGGCAGGAAAGGCTGGCATAATAATTCACCCAGGCCTAAGGAGGAAAACTTGGTGAATATAGTTTTTGTGGGAGAGTGTCCTTTGTCAGTGGATTGCATCAAGATACCGAGAAAGCAAAGCCTTACTACTTTTTTTTCTTTTTCTTTTTTGTCAGTTATAGAGCTTGAACTCAGGGTCTAGGGGCTGTTCCTGAGCTCTTTTGCTCAAAGCTAGTGCTCTACCACTTTGAGCCACAGCTCCACTTCTAGTTTTCTGGTGGTTAACTGGAGCCAAAAGACTCATGAACTTTCCTGCCAGGGCTGGCTTTGACCCAAGATCCCCAGATCTCAGCCTCCTGAGTAACAAGGATTACAGATGTGAGCCATGAGCACCAGGTGCCTTACTGCTTCTTATTCAACCTCTAGACTGCATTGTAGCCATTGACCTCAGAGGTGATTCAGTGGGCCTCAGGAATGACCAGCTGGGGGCTGATCCAGGTCTCAGGAATGTCAGGCAAGGACATCAGGCTTTGGTGTGCTACAGATTCTGTCCTCAGGGCTGTGCTTCCAGTCCTGGAGATGACTTTGAAAGCAATTGCCATCACTTTCTATTTCCACTAATGGGAAACCAGGCATTAGGGTGGTTGAGCTGGCTCTCTTGGAGACAGCTGATGCACTCAAACCCTCTCAGTTCTAGCCCCAGAGTCTGCCATCCATTGTGCTTGCTGTGGAGAAAGTCTTCTCCCCACAAAGGTGAATCTGTGCTTGGTTTAGGTGAGGATTGTCTTCGTGCGCTTTGTCTCCAACACCACCAGATGTCTCTCTGACCAAACCAACATCCCAGTCTGCAGCAGGAGCCGAGTCTCCATATCATTTCCTTGTAAGCAGTTGGAAATGGAAGTAAATGTCATCATAATGAGAACATGGGGGGAGGGGGGCGGAAGGAGCAAGAGGCTTGCATTCAGCTCTGATACCTGGGTGCTTCTGACCTGTAATATATTCACTATCTGATCTTGCAGCCAAGATTCAGAGTATAAGATGACTCCATAGTCACTGTCCTTATCTATTCTTATGTGAATCTGAGCTTCCTAGTTCCCTGCAAATTTGGATACTAGTAACATTTCAAAGGAATGTTGGTTCTAACATTCTCATGTTTACATTGAATTGGAGGACTGTACCCCAACAAACAATATCATAAACAATATCATTTCCACAGCTCGTTCCCTGGTGGCCTGAAGATTGATTCTTCCCAAGGCCACTTGTCCCCAAGGAGGGCTTCTCTGACCCTGTCTTTGCTCATATGTTTGATGAGAACTGCTCTCTTCACTGTCCTGACCTACAAGGAGGAAATGCTTAAGAAACCATCACCACATACCAAGTGGCTGATGTTCTCAGGTAATCTCAACAAGCCACAGTATGTGGTCCTGTCTCTTTCAGATCACCTTACTTTGTGGCATTTGAAAAAAATAGCCAAGTGTGATTGAGCACTTCTGTGTCTCATCTCTAGAAATGGGGATAATAATAGTTCTTTCTCAGCCTCGCTGTGAGTATTTGATAAGATCATCTGGATAAAGTCATGCAATAGTGCCTGCCACATCCTGAGTGCTCAGCGGGGGTTAGCTGCTGGTGTTATGAACCGTGTATTCTAGGAAGACAAAACAACCCAGCCCTTTCTATTCCCCCTGAGGAGGTAAAAGCTGTTTTTGTATGTTCCCTGGCTGAGCTGGAGAAGGAGGTGCTGCTATTTAAAGGTCTGCTTTTCACCCCATCTGCTGTGGATTGAACCTGGGGCTAATTCATGCTGAGCAGGGGCTGTACCACTGAGCTCTCCCATCCCCCCAAATGGGCTTCTGAGATGGTATGGACTGTTGGTAGAAATTCACTTAAGAAAAATGACCTTGGTACATTTGCTGTTATACCTCAGGCTGGACCCCTGGTTCTCTTGTTTTCCCGGGGTCCTGTTATGTGACCGATAGCATGGCATACCCTGCTTTCAGAGAAGGACATTCCAATGAGAGTCCACGAAATACATAGAACATTAAAATCACTGTTCCTGGAGTTGGATAGATCTGAGTTCAAACCCTAGTAAACCTCCCTTCCTTACAAAACCTATAATTTAGGGCTGGGGTCATGATTCAAATGGTAAAGTATCTGCCTAGCAAGCTTGAGGCTCTGAGTTCAAAACCACAGTATGGGGCTGGGAAGGTGGTTCAGTAGTATAGTGCTTGCTTGCATGAGGCCCTCGGTTCGATCCTCAGCACCACATAAGCAAAAAAAAGCAGAAGTGGTGTATTTCAGGTGGTAGAGTGCTAGCCTTGAGCTGAAGAGCTGAAGGACAGCGCACAGGCCCAGAGTTCAGGTCCCATGACCAACAAAAACAAACCACAGTAAGACAAAACAAAAGAGTGAAAAACCTTGGTTCTTCCCATTGAGGAAGTCACTGCCATGCTAAGATTTCAAATCAGTATAAAAATGAATGCAACTGCTTCATTGACTTGTGAAGGTTAATTGGAATTATGTGTGTAAAGTGCCTAGCACAACTTGTGACATCTAGTAGACACTTTCACACTTGTGAAAGGCAGTCTTTTCTAGAATGAGGCTGCTGTGATGTCCCATGGAAGGACCTGGGGGAAGATCTGGAATGTCCTGAAATAGGATGTCAGCTTTTGGAAAATATTTATTGTCTGAATGGTGGGAATTGAGAAGATGAGAGCAAAGGGTGCCAGTTGACATGAAATGGTGTGTACATGCATGGTTGTGTGTATGTGTGTGTGTGTGTGTGTGTGAGAGAGATGTGTGTGTGTGAGAGAGAGAGAGAGAGAGAGAGAGAGAGGGAGAGACAGAGAGAGGCAGAGAGAGAGAGAGACAGAGAGAGAGAGAGGAGAGGGCGCATATGTATACATATTCTGGTATTGGGGCTTGAACTCTGAACCTGGTGCTCTTGCTTGGCATTTTCCAAACAAGTTGAAAGCTTTACTACTTAAGCCATATCTCCACTTCTGGCTTTTTACTGGTTAACTGGAGGTAAGACTCTCATGAACTTTTCTGCCTGGCTGGCTTTGAACTATGAGCCTCAGAACTTAGCCCTTTGAGTAGCTAGGATTATGGGTGTGAGCAACTGACACCTGGCAAAAGTGACTTCTTTTAATGTTCCAGTCTATGTTTCGAAGGAAGGACCTTGTTTCATCCAGCTTACCTTGCATTATAGTTGGAAACTTGATCATTGCCACCAACTTTTTTTGATGCCATTCCCTTATTCCCTTGAAGATTTATATCTTCAAGAATGGTTTCTCTGTGTTTGTTTTTTTTTTGTTGTTGTTGTTAAGATAGAAGAATCTTTCTATGCTATTGCTGATGACCCAGCTTTAGGGTCTAAATATAATTCCAACACATGCCATGATATTTCTGTCACAGGAGTGAGTAGGCCATGACATCATGTGAATTTAAGTCACAGAATAACCTGCCTATAATAGTTCATTAGGGAATCTATGAGGGAATATCTTTTGGAGGGATATAAATATTTGAAAATCTTTCACGATGATCAGAACTAAGGCTAAAAGCCACATGAGCTTAAAATCTAACTAAATGTTAATATTTCTTATTCTGGGAATATAAAAATCACTTCTACTGCAGTCTCTATCTTGGGACATACTAACTTGAGTTCTTGTAGAGATTTCCTGGAAAATGCAAAACATACTAGACACTTGAAGCTCCACCAGCTCTAGGTGATTTGTGGGGAAGGCGGTTAAGATGGAGGTCTGACTATGGCCTCATACTCTTGATCCTCCTGCCTCAGCCTCCTGGGTGCTCTGATCACCTCCAGTTTCCATTTCTAGATGAGGTTTTAATGCTACCTGCACATATGCTGTCACTTGCTCTAGCTCTCCTGTCCCTTCTTAGGCCCTCCCTTTGCTCCCTAACCTGATAGAGGCTCCTGTTTTAGTTTGGTTTCATCCGCCATGATTTCCTCCTGCCCCAGTACCTATGGGAAGAGTGATTTCACCTGTAAAGTAACTGCTTTCTCCCATTAGGCCCTCATCACGACAGGTTAGAAGAATCAGTGAATCATGTCCATTATCCCACAAAACAGATCCCTTGGTGACTGGGAAGTGAGCAGAGCAGGGCTTTGGGAGTGCTAGGTTTTGCCCTGGCTGAGTGAGGGTAGCAGCTTCCTTAATTGCAGCCAGTGATATAGAGCAAAGCCAGCACTAGGAAGTTGCTACCCAGTAAATCTTCCCAGAAAAGGCAAGGCTTGGGCTTCCAGCTCTGAAGCTCTTTTCTCAAGTGATAGCTCTTGCAGTTAGCTGATCTGTAAGGGATCAGCGATATGCTACCCACCCTGCCTAGCTGGCTGGTTCATCTCCATCCTGTGGAGACAGCATTGCCTGGAGAGAGGTGTGACAGGGAACTGGAGACTAAAGACACACATCTTATTCTCCTAACACAGCCCAGAGGTAGGAATGAAAGAGTGAAAAGAATGCAGGATGAGGCAGAAACATCCCTGCTTATAACACACACTCACACACACACACACACACACACACACACACACACACACACACTGAGGAGGGATTTTGGTGAGGAAGAGTGAATGAGAAAGCACATTTGGGTTGATTCTAGAAACAAATGCTTGGGGTCCCGCACCACCCCAAGCTTAGTAGGTGAATGAAAAGAAAAGAGACTATATTGATTGAAGAAAATGCTTGAATCCCTTAAATTCTGATGACTTGGAAATAGAAGAGACTGTTGTCTTCCATGCTACATTGTCCTGGGAAAGTGAGCTTCCCAGAGCCTCATTCCTGGTCTGGTATTCAGAGAGCAGGTGCTGGCTGATGTGTGCTTGGGTGGATGTGCAAGGGCAAAGCAAAGCACACAGGTGGATCCAGGCAGTGTGCTTCAGAGAGGCCCAGCCTGGGGGCTAGGACACTCAACCTACTGATTCCTTGCTCATTCCCAGGAATGACTCAGAACCTAAACACTGAAGTGTCTGAGGCACAAGCTTTCCGGGCTGGGGACATGAGGATCTCTCTTGTTCTTGCATTGTTTAGGGCTCCTTGATTCCAGGAAGATCTCAGGTGCCTCCTAGAACCCAGTAATTGTCAGAATATAATTTCCAGCCCAGAGGATTCAGGGGCTGGAGTATCAATTCACTAAAGGTCCAAGTTGATGGATCAAGAGGCAAACATTCTGGGTGCTGGCGGCTCGTGCCAGCAATCCTAGTTACAGGAGACTGAGATCTGAGATTCATACTTCAAGGCCTGAGCAGGAAAGTCTGTGAGACTCTTAACACCAGTGAGCCAGCAAAAAAGAAGTGGAGGTATGGCTCAAGTGGTAGAGGAAAAATGTTAAGGGGCAGTACCTAGACCCTGACTTCAAGCTCCAGAGCCAGCACAAGAAAGAAAGAGAGAGAGAGAAGAAAGGAAGGAAGGAAAGAAGGAAAGAAAGGAAGGAAGGAAGGAAGAAAGAAAGGAAAGAAAGAAAGGAGCCAGACTTGGCTGGATATCCATTCCAATGTCTCTTCTGCAGTGAGCATCAAAGGAGTAACCAAGGCTCATCTCCCAGCCTTTTGAGGCTTTACTTGACACAGTTGACAGCCTTCAACCTCTGCCTCCTTCCTAAAGGATCAGATTTCTAAACCACTCCTTCCTCCAATCCTTACCACCATCGCAGATCTCTGCTCATCTTTCTCTACATACTGGCATGGAAGAATGGTGGCTTGCCAAGTATCTGAAGTTAAATCAGCCAAAGGTTACCAAGCCCAACAACCTGGAGCCAAGGGGGAATGAAAGTCTTGTCTTTTATCTGTGTAGTATCAGCTGACGAAAGACAACTCATTTCCCTTCATCTGTAAAAGTATACTAATGTGCCTGACTGGCTTTTGCCAGGTACATGCTTCAGCCCTAATGCAAAATACCAGCAGTAGGTAAAAAGGACCCTGGGAGTCATTCTTTGGTTTCAGGCATATATATCACTACTAAAATGCCTCTTGTATTCCTCAGTAGTAACTTAATACGCAGATTTCCACAAAACAATCCCACTTGCTGCTTGGTCTTTTGATCCTGACTCTGGTGATGAAAGCTTTTCCTTCTTCCTTCCTTCCTATTAATCCATTAGAGGTGAGCATAGTGTGAAAATAGCATAGAGGAAAGGAATGCTGTCTGCATGGAACCAAGTGGAAGGACCAGAAAAGCAAAAATGTCCAGGGACCGTTGGGAGGAGCTATGTAGAGGAGAGTGACATGCTCGTGCTGGTGGTGCACACGAGGAGACCCTTTAAGGATGGTCGTCAAAGCACTGTTTGTCTAGGAAGCAGTCAAGAGGTCTGTCATTAGGAAAATGGATAGCTAACTGTGGTGCGTCACATGAGAAAATACGTTAAAAAAAGAAAAGAAGAAGGAAGATGGTACTTGCATGTGGCCAGGATGAGGTCATTATTTTTAGGATGCAAAGACAGCCATATTTGGAGGCCCAGTTGACACATCTGAGGAGGGAAGTACAACTGATAGGGTAAGTCATCAAAAAGGGCAGAATGAATGAGGGAAAAAGTATAGTGGAGCTACTTTTCCATAAACAAAACATGAAGTCATCAAACACCTAGAAGGTGGCAGGAAAGGGATGGAATTCTTGGGATATACTGAGTTGGTAGGAGAACTTGAGTCTCCTTGTGGACAAAGAGGCCAGGGCCCTGCCCAAGGGTGTGATGGATACTGTGATTTACTCAATGCCTGGTACAGGTTAGGTACTTTCTTCATCTCCATGAAGCCTCGTGCTTGACAGCTCAGGCACGTGGAAATGTTAGGTAGCTCACCTGACACATGCTTCACAAACAGAATAGCTCTTACTACAGAACTTTTTCTCATAGTCCTGAGGACTTGAGATCCTGATTCTGCTGGGTTCTCTGGAGGAGCCAGTCCTCCGGACACTGGAGGATCCTCCGGCATCTCTCAGGAAATAGCTGCCTGGGTTGGCTTAGGTGTGTCAGGTACCTGGGCAAAGCAGCAGAGGTGGAAAGAGGATTAGGACGCACAACGTTTGGTCCCTGAAGGTCCTCACCTTGTAACACATTTTCCCTCACCTTCCTTCTCTGAGTATCCTCTCAGGAAAATTTGTCTCCAGCTGATCCCAACCCAGTATCAGAGATCCATGAACTTTGCCTTTTTCCTGACAGCACCCTGTCCCCACCAACTTACTGCCATTGGTTTAGAAAGAAAAGGCTCACAGATGTTAAGGACTCACAAAACACTTACAGAAGGGGAAAGAATGGTTGCCCCATTGAGTTCCATGGTGACATCCCTTTGAGGAGAATGTTACAAAACATGGAAGATGCATTAGGGGACCAGGAGGGGGGTGTGCTGGGACCCACAAATCACTGTCATGTTCTGTCTTTCCCCTCATATCTCAGCTTTCTGAGTAGCTAGGATTACAAGCATGAGCCACTGGTACCTGCACATTCACATTCTTTAAGAGATGTCTTCAAAAGAGGGGTGGGGGGGGGGAAATGCAGCAGTAGTACTCATTAGACGCTATGTTGAAAATGAACTATACAACTTGTAGGTGGGGATGGGAGAGAAAAACTGGGAGAGAGCAAACAACCATTGTAATAGCAATAAAAAAGAAATATCTTCACATAGCCAGTATGTGGGCAATGCAGGCTTAAAGCCTGTAAATGTTAAGTGGTGCATACTTGTCCTGCCCAGCATGATGGAGTGAATGAAAGCTGGATCTTGAGTGAGATAGACAGACTTGAGTCTGAATCACCTGGGTGAGTCATTTCATTTCCCAGAACTTGGGAATAAAATAGAAATGATGCAACCGGAAGCTAGTGGCTCACCCCTATAATCCTAGCTACTCAGATGGCTAAGAACTGAGGACCAAGGTTCAGTGCTAGCTTGGGCAGTATATTATTTCCAGTTAACCAGCAAAAAGCTGGAAGCAAAGCTCAAGTGGAAGGGTGCTAGCCTTGAGTGAGAATAGCTATGGGACAGTGCCCAGGCCTGAATTCAAACCCTAGTATACTCTCTCTCTCTCCATTCCTCTCTCTCTCTCTCTCTCTCTCTCTCTCTCACTCACACACACACACACACACACACACACACACACACACACACACACACACACACACACTTTTGGGTACCTAACCAAAGGATTCCCCTAGAGACTGGTGGTCATCAGTACCCCAAGGATCTAGCCCAGCCTGGGATTCACTTCTAGGGATGAGTAACTGAGCTTGTTCCTTGTGGAGCCAGAAGTGCTTTGTCCAAGTCAAGGCCTGGCTTCACATAACCTCTTCCTCTAAATGTGTTCAACAAGGATAATAATTATCTGGAGGCATGGCTCAGTGATAGAGTACCTGCCTAGTAAGCACAAGGTCCTGAGTTCAAACCTAGTTCTACCATTAATTAAACTAAGTGTATACTAGGTGCCATCTTATATCTCTATAGGTCCTTTTGGGTGCCGATACCACAATAGAATGCTATTCTTGCAGCTCCTTCATGGAGAAGGAACTAAGCCAAGTTTATAGGGCAGTTCACTGCAAAGCTAAAGAAGCTTTGCCCTCCAGGTCCTCTGCTTCATGAGCCCTCATTGGGCCCTGGAATTGCCTGCAGTGTGTTCTCTTGGGCACAGGCTTCATACGTTTTACATTGTTATTGTCTTCGCAATTGGCTAGGATGACTTCCCTTACCCCTTTGTCGTTCCTACCAGCATGTACCATGTTCCTTTGTGTCAGGTTACATCAGATAACTATAGTGATTTGGGGATTGGAGATGTTGAGTTAGGGATATACTCTGTTTCTATCAAATGCAATGGTTATGCGATTTTTCATCACATATGTTGGGTTCCAGTTAACTCTGTCAGGACTCCCAGAATGATGCACACTGGTGCCTTTCCAACTCATCTCCTGTCACAGCTCCAGCTTCATTGGGCATATAGACAGTAAAGACCAGTTTGAAAGCACAGGGAGCTTGAAGCTAATGGGGAGGAATTGCCCCCATCAGCAGACATGTAACATTGTTAATACAGTTGAGAGTCTCTCCTATCAGGAACATACTTAATAATGCAACTTAAGTAATTATAAGCATGCCACACACTGTTTTCTTTGTTAATGGCAATTGCAGGAAACACACTTTAATGGCAGATAATCTACTACTTGTAGGACACAAATCAATAGCAGTACTAAATATAGCCAGTATGTCTACACAAGAACTGGCTGTTCTGTCATTAATGAAAACATTTCCATTTCCACAACTGTGCTATAGGAAATACTGAATTGTCTTGTACACTGATCTAGGAAAGGACAATCAGTGCTTCAAAATAGAAAGTAAAAGTATAACAGAAATGTATTAGCCAATTAAAAAACCATGGATTTGTTTTTTTTCTGGATTATTTGTTGTTTGTGGGGGTTGTTACAATTTATTTGAATGCTTTTGCATTCTAAACCGCCTCCTTGGTGTCAACTTTTGCATGTGTTGTTTCATATTCATTTTTTAAAGACAAAACTCCACATTGTATGAACTTAAAGTCCTATCAGCTCTCCTTTCAGCCTAGATAAGCATTCACACAGAGAGACCAAAGGAGGTTATTCATAGAAGAGTATCACAAAGGCTCAAAAGCTATGTGCATATGATCATATAAAATGATGTTTCTTGAAATGTACTCCAAGAAATAGAAACAAGAGATTTTTTAATTTTATTTTTTCTCCTTTGTTGCTGTTTTTTTTTTTTATTTCTGTACCTTTTGTCTTGTATGTAAATCTATCTGTTCGAGGGAGTGTAAGGGGGAACACAGAAATAGTGGGACAAAGGGTGAACAAATGCAGCCAGTGTTACTCACTAGACACTATGTTGAAAATGAACTGTACAACTTGGCCAGGGGGAAAGGGGTAAATTTTGAATTGGGCTAAATAAAGTTGAGTGGTATTGGTCCATTTCTTGGAAAATGTGAAACCAAAAAATGTCTGAATATATCCTGCAGAGAGGTATAAAATTGGAAACCATTGACTATACATAATAAATGATTTGTCAGCAATGCAGAAAAAATAATCAGTTCTGGATCTTTTCCTAAGAAAATAGTCAGGAAACAAAAGAAACAATGACCAAGTGGCCTAATGAGGATTCAAAACCAGAACCCAAAAGCTGGCCTTATAGGGGTCCTCAACTCTAACATACATTTTTACTGTGGAGTGGTGTAGGCTTATTTGGCAGATATGGTTAGATGGACAGGTGAAATGTATCAGTTCTAGTTGCACCAACCCCAGAGGGCCAGGGTCTCTAAGCCAATGTACTCTGTTCTAGAATAATAAAGTTGGGTTGTTGTAATTGCTTCTTGAAGAATGAGCTTTAACTCACTAACAATTCTGATATCCTCCACTTCAGCCCTGGAGATCTGTGCTTTGAGATTTTTGAAGACCGTTTTTTCCTACCCAATTTTCTCTCATACACTTTTATTTTTAATATTGTTTTGTTACCAGTCCTGGGGCTTAAACTCAGGTCCTAGGTATTGTCCTTGAGTTTTTTTCTCAACACTAGCACTCTACCACTTGAGTCACAGTTCCACTTCTGGATTTTTGGTGGTTACTTAAAGATAAAAATCTCACAAACTGGGGCTGGGAAGGTGGCTCAGTGGTAGAGCGCTTGCCTTGCATGCATGAGGCCCTGGGTTCGATTCCTCAGCACCACATAAGCAAAAAGCCAGAAGTGGTGCTGTGGCTCAAGTGGTAGAGCACTAGCCTTGAGCTGAAGAGCTGAAGGACAGTGCCTAGGCCCAGAGTTCAGGCCCCACGACCGGACCCCCAAAAAAAAAAAATCTCACAGACTTTCCTGCCCAGTCTGGCTTGGAACATTGACCTTCAGATCTCAGCCTCCTGAGTAGCTAGGATTAGAGGCATGGGCCACTAATGTGTGGCTACTTACTCTATTTTTTTATGGGGCTCTTCCTACCAATGAGGAATTTCTATAGACCATCCCTAAGTCCTCATCCTCCACAAGTGGGCATGTTTCCATTTTATAGACAGAACATTGTCATTCAGGTAGGTCATGTGACAGAGTCTGTCAGTAAACTCATGGACCTCCCTTTATCCAGTGACAGGTGGGCTCACTGGGGAATCACAGGGGCCGC
The DNA here is from genome assembly GCF_019054845.1 of Dipodomys spectabilis. Taxonomy (NCBI): domain Eukaryota; kingdom Metazoa; phylum Chordata; class Mammalia; order Rodentia; family Heteromyidae; genus Dipodomys; species Dipodomys spectabilis. The sequence continues at coordinate 45,062,569 of NW_024870772.1, read as the reverse complement.
CCTGAATTCCCAAGAGGAATGTCCATTCCAGGCAGGCCCTGCACGTCTGGTGACAGTGTCTGTACATCCTCTCCTGGTGGCCCCGTCCTACCCTGGGATTGGCCTGGAATAGCACAGCATCCTCACTGACCTCAGCTTGCCTGGCCTTCTCCATCTTGCCTAGAGCCTCTTAGTGTTACTGAACATCAGTTTGTACATGCAATAAATGGGCTTAGCATTCATCACATCTTAGGATAAATGTGTTATAAAACAAGTTACATCAGGTACCTGGTTGCTTATATGTGTAATCCTAGTTACTCAGGAGGCTGAGCAGTCATGTTCTTGAGACTCCATCTCTAAAATAATCAGAAAAATAATCAGCTGATGGCATGACTTAAGTGGTAAAGCACCAACTGAGCAAGAGAATGGCTCTAAGTTTAAACTCCATTCCCCCCACCCTTGTGGTTGGTCTTGGTCCACAAGCTCTAAGGGAATGGTCGTTGTTGCAAGGCTAAGCTGACCACGAGACTCAAGCAACTGCTTCTTTTGTCCTGTCTTCCTGCTTCCATTCCACCATGTGTATGTGGAAGACACTGCATTAGAATTCAGGGACTGGGAACGACTCAAACCTACAGAGAGTTGAGCAGAGGCTCAGGGTTGATGGTAGCTAATTGTTCCCTGACATATGTCAGCTTTGCCTGTCTGTCTCTCAGTGTGTTTGCAGCTGCGCATCAGGCTAACAGCCAGCTTCTGGCCTTCTCTTCCTATTCCATTCCTCCCAAATCTACCCCAAATCCTAGCTATAACTGCCTGATTGTCACAGTCCAGCCCATGATAACATGCTGCAGTGATTTTGTTGTGTTTAAAAAAGCACATATGGCAGTGTGTCTTTGGAGTGCCTTAAGGTATTTATCCTGCAGACCAAGGGCAGGTCATGTTTCCTAGTCTTCTGGAGGCTTCCTGGTCATTAGCATCTGCTGAAAGACATGCCTCCTAATGTATGCAGACTTTCCAGGTCCTGCAGCCAGCTCCATAGGGTCCCATGTCTTGGTCTGGGTTATATTTAAGATGCAAAGCAGTTGCAAATCCAGGAAGAAAAAAAAAGGACTATGGGACCTGTTCCCCAGGAAAGAGCTCACCGAGCACATGCTGTCACTGGCTTAGACAGCAGGAGACAATATAATTACAGTCATTCCAAGAGGTTCATTGTACTGAATTGCCCCCTTTAGGAGCACCCTTCCCATTTCTTTGGTGCCAATGCTTTTTTATAAGCCTACTGGTAAATTTCAAAATGCCACACGTAAAAGTAAACTGCTTCCTTGGTTCCTTGGTAATGTGTTTAGGATTTAGTGTATCTCATTAGATATTTTTTGCAATGGATTGAAGCTCCAGACCACTCCCTTTGAGAGGACGTAGGAATCCAAGAACAGAGGGAGGAGCTAGCGTATGTGCGCTACTATGGTGTGAACTCAGGGTCTGGGCACTGTCCCAGAGTTTTTTCACTCAAGGCTGGCTTTCTACCACGTGAGCCACAGCTCCACTTCTGGCTTAATTGGAGATAAAAGTCTCATAGACTTTCCTGCCAGGGCTGGCTTCAAACTGTGATCATCAGATCTCAACCTCCTGAGTAGCTAGGATTTCAGGCATGAGCCACTGGTGCCAGGGGGAAGCTTTATCCTAAACCCTGTGACTGCAGCTATATTCTGTGTGCAACATGAGTTCCACACAGGAAGAGCACACACACCTCTTGGAATACAAAGACCCATTTAATTTGGTGTCTGAGTCAATAGACTTTGTATACAGAAGAGGGGAGAGGAAATTGGAATCCGTTTCCTTGGATCCCTTTTGTTTAATGGACACCAAATGTCCACACATCCTGGCTCACAAGAGTGAATTGGTGGCTCAGTGGTAGAGCGCTTGCCTTGCATCTTTGAGGCCCTGGGTTCAATTCCTCAGCACCACATAAGCAAAAAGAAAAAAGCCAGAAGTGGTGCTGTGGCTCAAGTGGTAGAGCGCTAGCCTTGAGCTGAAGAGCTGAGGGACAGCGCCCAGGCCCAGGGTTCAGGCCCCACGACTGGACCCAAAAAAAAAAGAGTGAATTTTTTAGTTGTAAGAGCCCTTCTAAATGTTATATCCATCAGTCTAACATTAGGCATTCCCAAGTTTTTCTCATCTTCATTTGTTCCAATACTCATTGGTCTATTCAAGGAGCATGGATTAAGTGTGAACTATATTGAAGTAAGGAGGTCAGGTCTGGCTGGTGCCACATTAGCCACGTGGTAGATTATAGGGTCTGGCATCTTGTCTTCATGCTGGGGGAAGAAAACTCCTCTGCCCATCACCTGCCCCCCAGGAAATGGGCGTGCCCGGATCCCTAGAGTCAGGGGCAGTTACTTAGCTGATAGGTTACTGAATCTGTCAGTCCAGTGCCTGGGACTGAGAATTTCCTGTGGATCTGCCCCCTGTGCCCACCTATTTAGTCCCAGACCAGCCTAGCAGCAGTATGCCATGCCACGTGTGTCTCTGTGATGGTGTCCTGTGTCCTGGCTCCCCTCCAGTCATCATGGCATCCCAGTTCAGCTTTCCATTGAAGCTGAATTGGTTTGTTGGTATTGTTTTTGTTATTTCTTTACTCTTTAGCGTGTTTCCTAGCTGTGTTATGTGTATTTGCATGCTGCAGACCTTTGTAACAACTGGCGGCCTGTAGCCTGTTAAGTGTATACTAAAGACTCCGATATTCTATGTTTTAAAATGTGGCTTCTGGGATGGTTCACCTTACAACAATATGACACTGCAGATAACTGTCCTTGTCCTTCCGTTGCTTCTGCACCAGTGTGAGGGAGGGGAAGCAGGCTTCTCCAGGGGAAACCCACAGTCAAGGACACACAGATCCAGGTGCCAGTGGTCTATAATCCTAACTACTCAGTGTAAGGTCTGCACAGGGACACCTCCCTACCTCTTGGTTAAGTTTCTGCCCAGTATCTGTTACCTAGGTAACTGGCAGATCCGGAAGCAGTCACCTTCCCCTCCTGCTAGGTCACATCCTAGGCACCTCTGGTCACATGCCTCCCATCTGACCTTAGAAGGGTCCCAGACCCTGAGGTCACATGCAGATCCAGTGTGGCCACACCTTTCCCCCACCTGGCCACACCTCTTCCTGTCCCTGGCCTAGATAAATCCTGGCACAGAGGTGGGACGCCCCCCTTTTTGCTTTTCAGCCATGCCTCTCCATCATGCACGGCGGGAGCAGCAGTTCAGTAAATAAACTTCTTTTCCTGCCTGAATAGAGCGTGGTATTCTCTTCATCGGCTACCTAATGAAACCTACCTATTTAATATACCTTACACTCAGGAGACTGATATCTCGCTTGAAGCTAAGCCAGGCAGACTCATCTCCAATTAACCAGCAAAATGCTAGAAGTGGAGGTATGGTTTAAATGGTAGAGTACCAATCTTGAGCAAAAAAGATAATGGAGAATGCTCAGGCTCTGAGTTCAAGCCCCAGGACAGAAAGACAGACAGACAGACAGACAGACACACACACACAAACACACACACACACACACACGGCACAGAGAAGGATGGAGAGGCTTCTTGGAAAGGTCTTGGAGAAGTAAGTAGGAGATACTGACAGGATAAATTTGGAGACAGAAATGATGTTTAAAGCACAGTTTGTTGCTGTTGTTTTTAAAGCACACATACTTGGAGTATGTAAACCCTCTTTACTATCTCCCCACAGCTTTTACTCAAAGAGTTTCCCCCCAGAAATGCATCTGTCTGCAGGCAGCTCTGTGGGAGGTGCACGGGATGCATGGACTCCAGCCCAGGCACTCGAGGTACCTGTGGAAGGCCATGCTCACCATGCTACAGAGTGCTCTGTGCTCAGTAGCCACCGATAGTGGTACAAAGAGCAAGCATGAGATGAGTATAGTGGCACATGCCTGTAGTCCCAGAACTAAGTAGGCAAAAGGAGGACCACAAGTTCCAGGCCAGCCTAGGCTGTATAGTAACCCCTGTTTTAATATATAAATAAGCCCCCCACTTCTCTCTCGCTTATTCATTCACTTACCAGTGGTAATGGCTTGAGGGCCTCTGCACCCTGTGGTAGGGGCTGGAAATGCTGACAGCACAAGCAGACTTCTGCCTTTGCAGACCTGCATGTAATGACATTGGAGGCAGACAATCCACCAATTAGGAAATCTATGGAAAGTTGGCTGGGAGCAGAGAAAGGCAAGGGAAGGATGGCAGAGGTGGGGATGGTGATGAGGAGTTCCCTCCACTGGTGACATTAGAACAAACACTTGAGGGAGTGTCAGACGTCAGTACGTTTCAGGAGGAAAGGTAAGTACAAAAGTCTGATGCTGCAAGGTGCTTTGTTTGGGGAACGGCAGGGGGGTCTGGATTCGGGAGCAGAGCAGTACATGGAGTTCAGGGAGAGAAGGAGAGAGTTGTGGCCAATCTGGAAGCAGTCACCTTCCCCTCCTGCTAGGTCACATCCTAGGCACCTCTGGTCACATGCCTCCCATCTGACCTTAGAAGGGTCCCAGACCCTGAGGTCACATGCAGATCCAGTGTGGCCACACCTTTCCCCCACCTGGCCACACCTCTTCCTGTCCCTGGCCTAGATAAATCCTGGCACAGAGGTGGGACGCCCCCCTTTTTGCTTTTCAGCCATGCCTCTCCATCATGCACGGCGGGAGCAGCAGTTCAGTAAATAAACTTCTTTTCCTGCCTGAATAGAGCGTGGTATTCTCTTCATCGGCTACCTAATGAAACCTACCTATTTAAGTGCTGAGGGCTGGGCATCTCAGAATTGGCACAGCCAACTAACAGAGAGGCTGTGGCAGGGAATGCTGCAATGTAGTCTGTCAAGATTGTATGTCCAGACTTCATTGTGGTAAATTGATGCCTAGAGAAGAAAAACCAGGAGCTGGACATTGAAAGAACAGCTGTGAAGTATGTGGAGGCTTTTTGTTTTCTAGGTGATTCTGATATGTCTAGGGCATCTTTGGGTTTGTTATCTCAATCTAACAAAGAATTGAAGGAAAGAACCTGCCGTGGGTAATCCTAGCTACTCAGGAGGCTGAGATCTGAGGATGGCAGTTCAAAGCTATCCCAGGCATGGATGTGAGACTTTTATCTCCAGTTAACCACCAAAAATCCAGAAGTTGAGCTGTGGCTCAAGTGACAGAGTATTAGCTTTGGGCAAAAGAAGCACAGGGACAGTATCTAGGCCCTGAGTTGGTCCCAGGACCAACACACATACAAACACACACACAGAATTGAAGGAAAAGACAGAAGGGTAAGAAGTTAGGAGCATTATTACAGGAGCCAAACTAGTTGAAAGCAAAAGTTAGAAGGAGTTCCTTCCACCAGAAAGAGAATTATAAGCCAGAAACGTAGGAGTAGGGGCATCATTTCTTTGAAAGTAAATGTAAGATACCATGGCTGGGAATGTGGCTTAGTGGTAGAGTACTTGCCTAGCATGCGTAGAAGCCCTGATTCGATTCCTCAGTACCACATAAACAGCAAATGCCAGAAGTGGTGCTGTGGCTCATGTGGTAGAGTGCTTGTCTTGAGCACAGAGAGTCTCAAGGACAGTGCCCTGGCCCTGAATTCAAGGCCCAGGACCTGGAAAAAAAAAAAAAAAAGAGTAAGGAAAGGCCTCTTAGCTATTGATTGGTTGGTATAAGCCCCCAACCAGCCTCCTGATTGGAGGACCACCTTATGCCATATGAGGTCTTAGCTACCTGCTTCCCAGGTGAGGAAGAGGAAGAAGAGGAGGAGAGGAGAAAGAGGAGGAAGAGGAAGAGAAGGGAAGAGTATGGACTTCTCAGTGTAATAGAAGAAGTATGGCCTAAAACCATAGTCACCCTGTAGGCTCATGGGCTCTCTCTTTTGTAGTCCTTTCGGTGAGTCTTGGCTGTGTTGGAGTCATGGGTCTCTGAAAGGGATCAAGGGGTGGCAGGAGTGGCTGGATAGGCAGGGGAACTCTTGCTGGGGGCTTCTAAATGCCTTGGGTCTTCTGGGAAGGAGGCCAGCTCGTTCTGGTTGGACATGGGATGAATGAGTCTTCCTAGGTGGAGATGGGGAGCCTCTCTGGAGACATTTATCCGGAAGGCAGCACCAACCTCAGTTGAGAGAAGTCCATGCCATAAATATCTCTAAAAAATAAAAAAGGCCCCTAAGAAAATCTGCATTTTATCTATTAAGCTACCACTCTGGGGAGTGACAAACATGGGAACAGGGAAGTGATAAGGTGGGAAGTGCTCTTCAGTTTACTTCTTTGCAAAAACATCTCTTTGCAAATGGATGACTTGCTATACCTCCTGTCAGCTGGGAGGGACCACTGGAGGGAGTCCCAAGGCCAATCAGGAGGCAGAAGGAGGGAGGGCAAAACCTGGGCAGAGATCTTTCCGGTGGTTTCCATGGGAAGGAAGGGAACTGGATTAGGATGGAGCCATTTTCACAGGCCTACCGAGTTGGGGTTGTTGGCCCTAGCTGTCTGTTTCCTGGCCCTGGAGATAATCTGGACAGGTAGAAAACAGCTTAGGGGAAGGTTGATAAATGAGGTGGTTGGGTTGAGGGTATAGTTCAGTGGTAATGAGGCAAGGATGGAGGGGGAGAGAGACCTACTTCATGAAGCCAAACCTCCCATTGACCAAGACCCTTTCCATAGGAGGGTGATTTTATTATCCCCACATCTTCCCCCCCCCATTTTTGTGCATTTTTATTGTTATTACAAAGGTGATGTACAGAGGGGTTACAGTTACATAAGTCAGGTAACGAGTACATTTCACTTGGAACAATGTCACCCCTTCCCTTACTCTCTGTTTCTTTCCCATCCTCACCCACAAGTTGCATAGTTCATTCCCCACATAGTGTCTAGTGAATACCACTGCCGCATTCTTTCATTCTTTGTCCCACCATTTCTGTGCCCCTCCTTACCCTCCCAAAGACAGATAAACGAACAAACAAAACTAAAAGAAAATAAAAAAAAAAAAGCAGCAAAGAAAAGAAGAACCTCTTGTTTCCATTTCCTGGAGTTCATTTTGATAAATACTATTTTATCTGGTCAGATGCACATAGGTATTGTGCCTTTGTGTTCCTCTTCTAAGAATACCCTCCTTGGGTCTCACCGTATGTGAATGCCTAGAAACCTTATAATTTATCTTGCCCCAGTGTATTTATTTATTTATTTTGTTTACTTGTAGATTTATAGACACACTTGATAAAGGAGATCCCAGGAAAGGAAACCCTTTTAACGTGGCACATTCACTGCATTACCCTTGGATGTCTTTAAGAACCTTTTTGAAGAAAAATGCTAATTAAAACTTCATGTTTATGCACTGTATATCATCATCATTAGACCAGAATGCATCATGGGAATGAGCATGCACAGTTGAAAAACTAGTACGTAACCACAGCCTGCCCCTGTCTTATCATGCTGCACCCCTTCTGTGGGAGGGAGCTTCCAACCTCCCTACAAATCATGTCAGCCTTCAATTGTCACAGACACCATTCCTTGAGTCTTGGTTAGGCCCACTCCCACAGTGGCTTTAACAAACCTGTACTTCTCTTGTTACTCCTCTGCCTGTCACTCAACCTTTGTTCAAAATGCCAAAAATGTGGACAGATCTAGAATCAGCACCAGCATCTGATAGCAGCCATGTGCTTGCCTAGCATGTAAGCATGGGAGATGCCACGGGTTTGACCCCTAGCACTGCTAAGAAAAAACAAACAACACCACACACACACACACACACACACACACACACACACACACACACACACACACACACACACAAAGGTGAGGAGTTGGTAGTTGAGTGTGGATTGGTTACGTTGCATTAGGAAAGATAGGTCAAAGGGCAAGAGATTCACTATTTTTAGGCAAGGCACAGGGTCACCAGACACAGCATTCGATACATCCCCATTCTCACTCTTCTCCAAAAACAAGGTCTCCCACTGTTGCCAGTCTCCAACTCCAGGGCTCAAATGGTTCTGCCCCTAGGACTGTGGGCGCTTAGCTCCAATTCCACACTCTCACCAAAAGGGGAGGAACGCTGAACTACAAAGGATGGGAGGGTTATGACCTCTCTCAAATGACCTACCACAGAAAATACGGTTTGAAATACTGTCAAAGCCTCTCTGAATGGATCTCATGATCAGGAAGAGCAGGAAAAAAAAAGCTGAATCTAAGCTTGTTTGTCCTTGCTAGTGGGTAGGTGGGGTGAAACTTCCCTCCCACATACAGTTGGTCCCCAGCATCGAAGGTCAGCTGGGACTTTGCCCAGGAGCTGTGGGGACTTTTTGTACTTTTAGAGAAGGGCTGGCACAGCTTTGAGTTGCTGTCCCTCAACCCACTTCAAGGCCTGGCATCCCAGGAGAGTGCTTGCCTGCTCTGGCAGGGAGCCCAGGCCTGCCTCAAAGTGTTCTAATGCTCCAGGCCACTCTCTCATGGATGCATTCTCTTTTTTCTCAGAAGTCCAAATAACGCCATCACTTGTCTAGAGAAACGCAGAGGCTTTGTGCTTTGCAAAGGCATATGGAATTGGCCCAGCAATGACGAGCATTTATTTCATACTCTGGGCCCATCAAGCACTTTCCCATAGTCCTTTAATTTGTCCTCACAACCATTTACAGGGTAGGACTCATGGTCTAATTTTTCACACGAGGACAATGGGGCTATGGCTTCTCAAGAGCTTGCTGGGCATGGGGTGGGAGGAAGAGTCCACATTAGTTTGGGATTCTAGGATTTTCTCTGAACCATGAGTGAAGTTAAGAGAGCCCCCCGACTTCTGATCTCTGCCTCTGATCTCTGTCTAGCTATGTCCTTTACCTTATTCCCTTTGAATTAGATGCTTCAGAGTCCCCTTTGTGTGCCAAGGAGTCAGCCTTTGCTGGCGCACAGCCTTGATCTTCCCACCCCCCAACACAATCCATTCTGGCCCCCAGCTCCATACATCTCATACTCCAAAGACCTAGGCTGGCCTACCATTGCTGGAAGATGTCACTCCCTCCAGAACACATGGCCCATGAAGTGAGGTAGGGTCTGGAATTCATCCCAGTGACTCGTTTGTCTTGAGTGTGTCAGCTAGAGACCCATCTGTGAACATGTCAGCCAGATACCTACCTGAACTCTGCAAAAGGTGATGCTGCTGCTATCCATCATGTTGGAGACAAGGAGGCTGAATCATTACTTGAATAAGACACCACCGAGTATTGTCTTCACACACATTCACTGGCTAACAGGAACAGTCTCTCCAGATAGCATCCTGTTTCAGTATAGTATTTTAAATGCTGCATGACATGTCATCATTTTCTGTGTTTCCTAGAACTCAGAGCTTTCTGAAATCTCTATATGCTCTCAGCGGGGCTGTTCAGGAAGAGTTTTCATGGGAGGATTCTATTTCCTGCTCAGAGGCTGGCTCTCTACTGCTAGAAATGATGTCTTTCCTTTCTGCACTGTAGTTGCTTCCTTTGCAAATAGAGGAAACTAGCCTGGCAGGAAAAAATAGTCTCAGAGACCTTCCAAAGGGATATGCAGGCTTTAAGTGGCCTTTCCTTTAAGTGGCTTTTCCTGCCCACAGGAAAAGATCTCAAAAGGGCAATGGCATATTCCCTGCTAAGAGGGCTGGGAACAGATGCAGCCTACAAAATGTGAGAGGCCCTGCCACATCCTGATTGGTAGTGGTAGATTCCAAGGCTTCTCTGAATCTTGAAGGCCTGTTGCTGAGCCCACTCCTGGGGACTTCACAATGCTTCTCTCTGGAGGAGGAGGACAGGGTCTTCCCTGCATCAACTGCCTACAGCCAGCTCTGCTTTGGGTTGCCTCTGCTGGCTATTTCACACTATTTATCTTCTCAGCACAAGGCTTCAATCAGGGTTAATTTTCACTCCCTCAGGGGACTTTTAGTGACATCTGAAGATATTCCATGGTAAAACCACTGGAAGACTCAGTACTGGCCTCCAGTGGGCATTGTGGATGCTGCTAAACATCCTACCTTGCACAGCACAGCCCCCAGGCACAAGGCAAAGAATTATCTGCTCCCAATCATGAACAGTGAGAAGGTTTTGAACCCTGCTGAAAAAAAGCAGCTCCTTACCTACCTACATAAAGCCTAGGATTCTCAGCCTCTGCATCAGTATTTCCATGATACTGTACTAGTCTTATCAGTTCTCCTCCTTCTCCACATTATAGCAGAGTCCCATTCAAGCCCCAGGGAATTCAATAGTTTCTACTGTCCATTATGACCCATTCACTACTGGATGGCAGGTGACTCCAACGGGTTTTCCTTGTAAAAGATGACACCATTTGTGAATAGAGATACTGATAAAGGCATAGTCTACCCAGTCACTGTTGGCCTTCCAAAGGCCAAAGTGGTCGGCAATCGATGAGAAATGTTTAGAACTGTGAGAATGGGGTGGAGATACAAGTAGAGAAAGTCATGGAGACAATAAGCAGACCCAAGCTAAAGCAGATATGGAGTGGCAGATCAGCAAATTTCATGCAACAAGTAGTCCATGACTCAGTGATTTTTATTACTCTTTAATTACCCTTTTGGTATGATGGGTGCTTCTCCTAAGATACACTTAAAGAACATGAAAGATTCCTTCCAGCAATGCCTTTGCTAGCAGAAAAAAACACATAGCTTTAAGACATTCTTGTTAGCTTTGTACAGCGAGGCTAGCTCCAGGCAAGACTGTAAAGTAGGCAATGGGTAGAAGAGAAGGGAAGCTAACATTTATTATCAATGGTGTGTTGACATTTGCAAATTTTGTTTGATTTAAACCTCACAGTATCCCTATAGTTCAAATGGGAATGTGTTTATTCTGAACATAGAACCAAATGATGTTAATGTAATTGCAACCTTCACTATACCATAGTTGCCTACCTCCTTTCACATGAAACAGTCATTATATTCTAATATACTCATTTTTCATTGGTTGTCAGAGAACACAAAAGCATTTGCATATAGAAACAGTATCTTACAGCAGTGGTTCTTAACTAGGATCGCATTAGAATATGCGTTGTTCATCTCTTGTGTTTCTACGTGTTTTATGAGCAGGAGTCTTAAATTTTTGTCTAGTTCTTTCCAACTAGCATTTTCCCCCATTTTATTCATATTATGAATTATGCAATAATGAGCTTTCATTGTGATGCTTTCATCCATGCATAGAGCTATGTTGATCATATTTAACCCTCATTAGCCTTTTTGTACTCCACTCTCTCCCTTTGATCCCTTCTTCTTCCCAGATAGTTTCCTTTCCACTTTAATGCCTTTTAAAATTTAGATTTCACCTATGGAAAAAAGATGCAATATTTATTTTTCTGAGACTGGGTTTATGTTGCTTAGCATGATCTATAGTTCCATCATTTTCCTGAAAATTACATAATTTCATTCTTCTTTTTTCGTTGGCAGTACTACTAGGGATTGAACTCAGTGTCTCATGTTAGCATGACAGGCATTCTTACCACTTGAGCTATACCTCCCGCTCCTTGTTTTTGCCTTAGTTAGTTTTGAAGTAGTGTTGCTGGGGATAACAGGTATACAATGCTGCACCCAGCCATTGATCAAGATGGAGTCTACAGAACTTTTCTGCCCAGGCTGGTCTTACATTGCAATCTCCTGACTTTGGATTCCTAAAATAGGTAGGATTACCAGCTTGGGCCACTGTGCCTTGCTGAGTTTATTATTCTTTGTGGCCAAAAAAATGCTACAATATGTATATATGTCACATGCTTGTTACCTATTCATCCAATGATGGGCTCCTAGGTTGACCACATAACTCAATTATTGTGAATAGTGCAGCTACAAACATGCATTGCGCAGGTATCTCTATTGTATGTTGACTCTGATTCTTTCAGAGATATATATCCAGAAGGTGAGTGTGTGTGTGTGTGTGTGTGTGTGTGTGTGTGTGTGTGTGTAGAGTTTCTTTCACAGCTGTCCCAAACCAGCCAGACTCCATTTGCTCCCACCAGAGCAAATCTGATTTGAGCCTCAGGTCTCACAACTCACTTTCCCTGCAGCTATGAGCAGTGTAAGCCCCATCCCAGTGTGACTGTGGCTTCCCGTGGCTGATGGATTTTGCAAAGCATTTTAAGATGCAGTTTCCTACCATCAGCTGAAAGTGGCAATGCCCACACTGGCTCTATTCCTCTCCACGGATAACCCCAGCCAGGATTAGCCCAGCTATTCCTGCTTCCTTTCTCTTAAAGTGGCTTCAGGTTTTAGCCACACATGTAGGTTTGCCCTTTCAACAATTCTGTCCTTTCATACCTTTCCAGCAGACATCCACCAAGTATCTCTTTCCATCCTCCAGCTAAATGGGGCAGGACAGAGTTATGAGTTATAGAACTCTGCTCCCTGGCAGATGTATGGACATGTGACACCATTCTGGCCAATCACAATCACCTCATCCCATTCACATAGCTTGGCTGAAGGGCTGAATACACACTCAACGAGCCCAGCCAATCAGAATCTTCCTACTGAAATTCCACCAGTAGGCCTTCTCTTCCATCTTGGGTCATGTTTAAGGAGGATAGCTTGAATCTGGTATTACCTGTGCTGATGTTCCTGTCCCTTGACACCCAAAGAAAGTATGTCTATAGGGGATTCTGCCCAGTATAGAGAGACAATATTTTGTGAATTGTAAATTACTCATGCCTTTGCTTTTTGATTCCTGAATCCAGTTATGTCCAAGGTCACTGTTGTTTGTCCTTTCTCAGTTGTAGCTGAACCTTCCTAATTATCTGAACCAATGAATTCTAAGTCAGCTCAAATATTTAACTTGTTGCCAACACTTTGAGCCTCTAAAGTTGGGATAAATACAAATTTGTTTCCCAGGCAATTCACCAACACAGAAGAAGATGATGTATGTCTCTATCTGTTTAACTTCTATTTGAAAAGAAGCAAATGCTGCCCACCTGTGCCAAAGGTCTTCAAAGTTCTGTTCGTCACTTTACTTACAGCTGTGCTGGATTTGTCATTTGTAATTATTACTGTCATTATTATTTAAGTGTTCTAAAGTTCTGCATTGAAGATTTTATGAATTCATTTTCTCCACAACATGATGGAAAATTTGGGGATGGATTTCACAGTCTTAAAAAACATCTCTTTTAGGACTGACCTTAATTCTGGGAACATATCCAATAAATAATATTATTAGTTAGTTAAATAAAGAATGTTTTTCCCAAACACAGAACCAACTGTGTGGCCTCCTCTGAGTACTATTCTGCTCTCTGATGATCAGCCCGCAGGAAGTGATCATTTGAATGTTCATGTTGGAGAGGCCAAACATATAGAGAGGAGGACCAGAGGAAGAGATTCTTGTACAACTTCTCTGAAATAAAACAAATTTTTGGGCAACCTCAAAAATGTACACAGTCCTTGTTTGTTTGTATTTCTTTTCTGATCAGTTGTGGGACCCAAGTAATTCTAAAGCAACAAGCCTTGGTTGAGCTGGAAGAAAGTAGGTGAGATAGGGGAACAGGAAGAGGTCAAAGGGAAGAACTTGAAAAGGAGCAAGGATTGTAGAAAGCATGAACTTACAGCCTATAAACCACATAGTACCTGGGCTTCATGTTGAGCAAAAACCACCTTAGATTTGCAGATTTCATATCTGACCTTCTGACCTCATGCTGACATGACAAAGCAATAAAGTACTCCTTATCAAGTTGCCCTAATTGGGGGGAAAAAAGTGATCAAACTAAGTGCTGATGACTTATACCAACAATCCTAACTACTCAGGAGGCTGAGATCTGAAGATCATAATTTGAAGCTAGCCCAGGCAGGAAAGTGTTTGAGGCTCTTATCTCCAATTAACCTCTAAAAAGGCAGAAGTAGAGCTGTGGTTAAGTGGTAGAGTTTTAGCCTTGAGCAAAAAAGCTCAGGGACAATGTCCAGGCCCTGTGTTCAAGTCCCAGAACCAGCCAGTGTATATACACACACACACACACACACACACACACACACACACACACACAATGTGACCTTATACCACACCATCCAGATGTAGTACACAATCCTCTAGGAGAGGCCTGCAAAGTGTGACTGTTCCTTGAAAAGCCAGCACTTCCTCTTTCTGTGGCAAAACTTCCTACCAAATCCTTACTCTGTTTCATCTCTAAATTCTTTCTTTTTTCATTTTTTTATTGTGAAAATATTGTACAGAGGGGTTACAATTACATCAGCAAGATAATGAGTACATTTCTTTTTCCAGCTTTTTTTTTTCTTTTTGCTTATGTGGTGCTGAGGAATCAAACCCAGGGCTTCAGGCACGCAAGGCAAGCACTCTACCACTAAGCCACCTTCCCAACCCTATGAGTACATTTCTTATCAAGCATTGTTGCCTCCTCCTTTGTTTCCCTTTACCATCCCTTCCCATCTCCCCCCTCACCCCCTAACTACCTCCCACCCCCATTCTTTCTTGACAGTTATAAGAACCTGGAATTGTTACCAGGGAGTGATCAAAGAGGTGAAGATCCTAGACTCTTTTATTTTTGTCATTGGTCGTGGGACTTGAAATCTGGGCCTGGTCACTGTCTCTCAGCTCTTCAGCTCAAGGCTAGTGCTCTACCACTTAAACCACAGTGCCACTTCTGGTTTTCTGGTGGTTTATTGGAGACAAGAGTCTCACGGACTTTCCTGCCCAGGCTGGCTTTGAACAGAGATCCTCATATCTCACCTTCCTGAGTAGCTAGGATTACAGATGTGAGCCACTGGCTCTAGGTAGATCCCAGACTCTTGAATGTGTGTGTGTGCGCGCACACACACACACACACACACGTAAAGTGGAAAAGTAAGGAGTTTAATAGGAAAAAGTCCATCATTAAGAGGAACACCTGACTGGCTGAACTAGGTGGTACAAGAGTAAATGCATAGTTAACATTTTCAGTTTTCTAGAGTTTGGAGAGTGTGGCAGAAATTCATAGTAACAGTAGTGGGTTAGGGAAATGAAGGATCATGACTTGGTAGATTCTTAGGAGAAATCTGAGGATATAGAAGGCTGCCACCCTGTAGTCTTATGTATGAGAGGCAACGAATATGCAAGAAGCCTTAAGTAGGAGTTTGTTGCACAATCATCAGGTTAAGGACACAAAAAGTTCTACTCTACAGGTGCCTCCGTTTGCTTAGAACAGGTCCACAATTTTTCTACCTTAGAAGTTTTAACTGCAAACTGATCACTAATTACTCTATGAAGCAGTGGCCATGGAAGGTACTAGGGAGGAGACAGGACTCTTGGATATCTCCTAGAATGTGACTAGGAGAGCAGGTTGGTCTTAGCATTCTTTCCTTATAGCTCACCTGCTCCAAAATGTGGGGTAGAGATATCTACCTGCTCTGTCTCTGAGATCTCCCCAGCTTTCACTACTAGCAACAGAGGGATATCTGAGATTAGGGACAGGTAAGGGTCTGCAGCATGGAAGCAAGGCCAAACTTTCTGATTGGGGTTGCTTATACTTTTTTGCTGAGGGAGGGAGTCTTTGACACATTCAGTGCCGGCAAGTCCTTTTTTCCAGTGCTGGGGATCAAATCCAGAGGTCAGTGCACACTAAGCAAGCACTCTACCTTGAGCTTTCCATCCAGATTCTTTTGTAAATGGCTGAAATAATAGGTAGTTTTAACTTTCTCCTAATCCCTTAAGCAAATACTTGAGAAATGCAAAGAGAGCTAATCTGTACCCAAGAAGATCATCTTCGGCTACCTTCTGTTGCTATATCTCTGGAAGAAAAGAATGCTGATCCAAAGTCTCTGCCAGGACCTCAGTCAATGCTGCACTGGACACTGGGTATTTAAGGACTATACAGATGACTCCAGGAAAAAGCGGATACAGGATGGAGACAAAGAAATCAGCTGAGAACTCCTAATGCCTAATTAACCTTTGTGTTATCGCCAGAGTGCAACCAAGAAAGCAGACCCCAGGAAAGACGGTTTCGCAGAAGGAATTTAGTATCTCAGGGTAGTTACCAGGGTGCTCTCAGAGTTGACACCAAGGGAAGTCGAGGTAAGCCAGAAGCCAATATTGTAGCAGCCACTGCCACTCCTAGGAGGGCTGGAGCAACAAAGGAGACTGAGTCACCCACCCCAGGAAGCCTAAGTGAGAATTTTTAAGTAGAGGCTGCATTTGGGGTCACCAGAGGGGATCCATGGTTGCAGCCTCAGGCCGGGGATGCTTTAGTGGAAATGATTAGCTGAAAACATAGCAGAGACTATGTGTTGGATCTGAGTCTAAGGAGAAAATATGTCACCTGCAGCCACTGTCTAAGAGAAGGAAAGGCAGAGTGAGAGGGCAGGATTGTCCCTTGTGTTAGGCCTTTTTTCACCCATGGCCTTCTCTTTGCTCAACCTCTACCAAAGCAAGTGAACATGGGGCCTGAGAGGTTGGTAAGGGCCAACCCCCAGGAGTCCACTGCAGAGAAAGGGAAATGGGTCTGAAAGAAAACAGGAAAATAGACTGCCAATTCTTGCCAGCTATTTCCCTGCCACAGAAGTCATGCCACAGAAGTTTTTCCAGCACAGCCTATGTCCCTGCATAAATAAGACAGGATGGCAGTGGTGATTTAAACACAAAACCAAACCCTTGTATCCAGCAGGGGATGCTCCCACTTTCTGGCTTCCATAAACACAAACCACTGTATTTATAGATGGTTGGTGGGGGTAAAATTCTCAATCTTCAGGAGGCTGAGACCCCTGTCACCAAGAGAAGAAAGCTGGGATTAATTCTGCTTTTCCTCAGTTTTCCACACTGTTAGAGTATTTTAGACTTTGCCAGAAAACCACACAGACATCTAGGTACAGAGAACAAAGAAAGGTTTATTGCCAGGAAAGGGGCTGGCAAGACCCCTTCTCACAAGAGAGGACTGAGAAATGCCTGTTACTGTCTGAGGTGACCTATGTAAGCTAGGAGGTCTAGGAGCAGCTAGAAGAGGCGAGGAGGCGGAGATCCTGGTGTGGATGTGAGTGCCAGGGGCTTCATCACGCTGGACTAAGATTTACGGCTGCTTCCCAAGTTGTAGATAAGGGGCCCTGCAGCTTCCCAGACCTGAAGGTCACTCTAAGTGGCTCTTGCTGCTTTATATGGTGGTAGCTGCCCCCAGAGAAGTGCCTCTTGAGGTAAAGGTGGGTGGGAGGCTGATTATTTACTGCCTTTACTACATGGGCCTAGTGTTGCCTAGGAAGGGAGCATGCTAAGCTGTGCAGAGGGGAAGGAGCGAGCTAAACTATGGGAAGGGAGGCCATTGGCTAACTCATACCTAGCAGTTGCTACAAGAGACTCAGACAAGGCAGAGGAGTCTTTCAACTCCTCTCCCAAAATTTGGAGAGGAGTTCTTCTACCATATCACTATGGAGAGAAAACTATTTCCCTAAAGAAGACTGCATTACACTACTGTTAGGATTTAGATATGGAGTGTTTTCCTAAAAGACTCATAGGTTGAAAGCTTGACTCCCCAGCAAATGCTAGTGAGAGGTGATTGGATCATGTGGAAGTTCATCAATGGATGATCCATCCAATGGAGTGAAGAGTTCATAGCTAGAAGGGCGACCAGAAGGTGGGGTCTTGGAACTGGAGACGGGGCTCAAGTGGTAGGTAGGGCGCCATCTAGTGAGGGAAAAAAAGCTGACAAGGAGAGCACAAAGCCTTAAATTCAACCCCAATACCAGCACACACACAGACGCGCGCGCACACACACACACACACACACACACACACACACACACACACACACACACACACAAGGGGGTGGGGGAGGCTGAGAGGGGGGGAGGGGAGAGAGGGAGAGAGAGACAAAAGCTTAGTCAGACTCAGAGGGAAATGGGTCATTGAGAATGTGCCTTTAATGGGTATGTCTTGTGCTTGATGCCTTGAAGTTGTTACCGCCGAGTTAGTGGAGCTATCCACCTCAATTCTTGCAATTGGACCCAGCAAGAAAATTCAGGCAAGAGGTAAAAAGTGATGGAAGTGATTGGAGAGTTTATTAGGACAGAAGAACAGAGTAAAAAGGAAATCATTAAGTGGCATGGTGTTATGGGAAAATGGTACTTGGGCCACTTTCATTTTATCTTCAGCCATTTATGGGGTACAGAAATGAGCATTAGGTTTAAACAGAGGCATAGTTCAAGAGTTGTAGTTACAGGAGTGGCAGGGCTGGTCATTATCTCAGCCTGGTTTTTCCAGGTTATTACTGTCCTCTTTAGGGGAGAGCAATCTGACTCTTATGAGATGACTCCCCAAGCTCCAGGGTGCAGGCTGATCATTGTCCAGTCCAGCAAGGCTCTGCTGTTCCTTAGGGTTAGTTTCAACACCTCTCATAAAGATGTTATCCATCAGTGCTGTGTTTTCTGGAACCCAAAAGTGATGACAAAGTGACTGTGGAGAGAACAGCTTAGAGCAAGGTAAATATAAAATGGAGGCAAAGATGTTCATTTGTGGCAGCAAAACCAGTTTATCCATTACGAAAACACTTCCAATAGATTGAAAGTGGGTTGTCTCGGGTGAAAATGACAGCATCACTTTTTGGGGCTTAAGTGCTTACTGAGATTACCTGTGAGGAATTCCTGTCCCTAGGTCCAGGCTACAGGGCTGAGATTGCCTACCGATGAATCAGAAAGTTTAATTACAAGATTTTCTATCAGAGACCCAGTGATCTCATCTTCCACGTCAAATTTCCTTTGTATGTACCTATAGCTCAAGGCTACCTGATACTATCAAAAAGAGCAGCTCTTTGGGCTGGGAAGGTGGCTCAGTGGTAGAGCACTTGATTGCATGCATGAGGCCCTGGGTTCGATTCCTCAGCACTACATAAGCAAAAAGAAAAAAGCTGGAAGTGGCGCTGTGGCTCAAGTGGTAGAGTGCTAGCCTTGAGCTGAAGAGCTGAGGGATAGCGCCCAGACCCAGAGTTCAGGCCCCACGACTGGACCCCCCCCCCCCCCAAAACAAAAAGAAAAGAAAAAAAAAAGAGCAGCTCTTTTAAAATGCCATATCCTTCCATCATGATTTTCTACCACAGGTCTAAAAGCAATGGAGCCAGCCACCATGGACTGAGCCCACTGAAGCCACAAACCAAAATAAATCTTTCCTCATTTAAATGTTTATCTCAAGTACTTTGTCACAACAGTGGCAAAGCTGACTAATATAACTAACCCCTCCTGTTCTTTTAGTCTTGTTCAGTCTGGTTTACCTAAGTTTGCACATATTTTTCAAAAATCATTGACATTACTAACCTTTTTAACTCTCAGTCCAATTTCATTATCTACTCCCTGTCCCATCTCTAAATAATCCTAATCAAGTTCAATTTTCTTTCCCAAAACACCATTAACTAAACATCCTTTAATTGTGGAGGCTGGAGACTCAAACATGAATAATATAGTCATGCCTCTCTCCTTCTGTTTTCTGGTACAGTAAGTATGTCTCTTCTCCAACTACCCTTGTAGAATTCTTTATGTCAACTTGAGGAAGAAAATCGTACTCTAAGTTGGGGGAGGAGGTTGATGCAGAGCTTGAATTGGACCTCACTTTTGTATTGCCTACACCACACTCCTCCTCCAACTTTGGAAACCCCTCATCCAACTTTGGACACCTCCCAAGTACATTCTTGGAATACCTGAGCCAACCATCCTTAACCAACCTTCCTTCCTTCCTTCCTTCCTTCCTTCCTTCTTCTTTCTGAGGTTTTTGCTCAAGGCTAATGCTCTAAGACTTGAATCAGAACTCTGCTTATGGCTTTTGGGTGATTAATTTGAGATAAAAGTCTCACAGACCTTCCTTCCTGGTGTTGGCTTCAGATCTCAGTTTACTTAATAGCTAAGATTACAGGTGTGAGCCATTGGCGCCCAGCTCCCTGGACCTTTTCAAAGCAGAGTTTACAAACCTCTGCACTGGGACAATCCAATAAGAGAACATAGCTTCCTTAGCAAATCTGTTGGGAGACAGAACATAAGCCTGTCATAAAAGTCATTAAATTTTACTCTCTGGGCACCCTCTGGCAAATCTGAGTCTAAGAAATGAGGTAAGTTGTTCCCAGGCAGAAGATGAGGCTTTGCAGAAAAAAATTCAATGAACATTGCACTGTGAAAAAAAGAAAAAGAAAAGCAAAAGAAAAGAAAAAGAACCCAAGGAAATAATCACTTTTAAAGTGGTTTGTAGACTGCAAGTTTTAAGCAAATATCAAACTTCCTTTTGTAGTTTTCCTTCCTTGGAGGAAATTTCCAAGCAAATTGAAGAGAAAAGAAATGAAGGAAAGTCATAACGAGGTCAGCAAGAGCCTGGAGGATGGCTGCTAGTTGTTTTCTATGTAGGCCCCAAATATAAGCACCTGACTTACATTTGTGTCTGGTCAGTCAGTGGCCTGCTACTTACCTTGTTTTACTCTGAAACTGGTGTGGCTTAAGTATCATCTTCCTGTATCCTCCAGACCTTTGGAGGGATGCCAGAGAACTAGACATCACAACATCATCTACAGCATCTACTAAGAGAAAGCCATGGGGCCTTGCAATGTGCATAGCATACAATAGGTGCTCAGTAAATATTTGGGAATCACATCTCTGAATTTAACAACAGATGGAGGAGAATGAGGAAAGGAATGACACTGATCAAGATGCATTGTGCTCATAAACTGACATGTTGAATTGAACCTCTTTGAACAACTACTAAAAATAATTTTTATTGTAGAAATGATGTACAGAGGGGTTACAGCTAGGGAATGAGTACATTTCTTTTAGAATAGAGTCACTCCCTCTCTCGTTGTCTCCAGCTTTTTCTCTCCCAGACTCCCTTCCCCCCAAGTTGATGTCAGTATAACTTGTGGAGGAGATGGGGAAAAACCAGTTGTTTAAGGATACAGGTGGACCTGTTGCAACAATGAGAAGTATATCTCGTTTTTAACATAATGTGTAGTGAGTATTACTGCTGAACCAGTTCACTCTCTATCCTATTGTTTCTGTGCTTCACCTTTCCCTCCCCAGATCACATAAACTTACACAAAAAGACAAAGGGTACAGAAATGAAAAAGAAAAGCAACAAAAGGGGAAAAAAAAAAACAGAAGAAACAAAAAGAACTGCAAACATTACAATTGGGGGACAAACAACAACTGTTTCCATTTCTTGGAATTCATTTCAAGAAGCATCACTTTCTATGATCATGTGCACATAGCTATTGGGCTCTTATGATCCTCTCCTAAGAATATCCTCCTTTTGTCTCACTGTGTGAATGTTTAATGAATGTTTAATAAAGTGTAATTTTTTTGTCTCTTACTATACATTGGGTTTGCTTGCAGATATATTCTAATTATTACAAATGAAAGAAACCTATGTTTCTTTGGGCCTGGCTTACTTTGCTTCATATAATTTTTTTCCAAGTCTTTCCATTTCCTTACGAATGGTGCAATGTCATTCTTTCTGATGGAAGTATAGAATTCCATTGTGGATATTTACCACATTTTCTTGATCCATTTGTCCACTGAGAGGCCTCTGGGTTGATTCCATATTTTAGCTATGGCAAACGATGCTGAAGTAAACAAAGTGGTACTGGTGCCTTTAGTGTGGCCTGGTTTGTGGTAAAAATAATTTTAAATGACTAATTGTACTAGATATTTTCACAATTTAGTAAAGTTGGAAATAGGCAGGAATGTGACTTTCCAGGTTGTTCCCTAGCTTATCTGAGCTGTGGGAAAGGAGAGATGAAACCAAGGGGTGATAGGAGAGGCTGGGAGGGAAGGAGCCAGAATAGAGGTCAAGCAAGGAAGAAGCAGATACTTAAATGTGAAAAAGACCACGTCATGGCAAGGCCCATAGGGTCTGGAGAGAAGGGTGGATGGGGAGAAGAGGGAACAGATTCTTAAAGTGTTAGAAACAAAGATAAACAAATATATGTAGAGAAAATGGAATTGTTTTTTTCATTCTCATTTCAGGGTGTTCATTATTAAAACAGCAGCAACTACAACAACAAAAGATTCTGTATTTACATAATTGTCTTCTTATCTAGCTACATTACCATTTTATTTTTATTTTTATTAAATATTATTTTGATCAGTTGTTGGCTTGAACTCAGGGCCTGGAACACTGTTCCTGAGCTCTTTTGCTCAAGGCTAGCACTCTACCACTTGAGCCACAGTGCCACTTCCAATTTTCTGGTGGTTTATTGGAGATGAGTCTCACTGACTTTCTTGTCCAGGTTGGCTTTGAATTCAATCCTTGGATCTCAGCCTTCTGAATAGCTAGGATTACAGACACAAGACACAGGCATCCGGCTTTAAATTACTATTAAAGTAGTGCACACCTGTGGTCCCAGCACTCAGGAGACAGAGAAAGCAGGGACACAAATTTGAGGCAAAAGTGGACTACCCGGTAAGACCCTGTCTCAGGAAAAAGCAAAACTCTTAGGTTTCCTAAGTATATAATCACATCATTAGAAATGAAAGGGAGGAAGGGAGAGAATGACAGGAAGGAGAGAGGGAGGGAAGAAAAGAGGAACAAAAAGTTAATTTTATATGATCATATTTTGTATTTAGGAGGGAGGAACTGGGGATTTACTAAAGTGCCTCAGCTACCCTCAAAGTTACGATCCTCCTGCCTCAGCCTCCTGAATAGCTGGTATATGCCAGGTATATGCCACTGTGCCTGACTTGTTTATTTTTCTTATTTCACTAATCAAAGCTTCTAACAAGATATGAAGTGGCTACTCAGAAGGACTAAATCATAGTTAAGACCAAAAGTTATGAAACAACAAAGAAAATCTATTAGAAAATGTACTTAACTACTGAGACGAATTCTTTGAAAAGTCCAATAAAATACATAGTCCTATTGTAATATTGATTAGAGTAAAACAAACAAGAGATCCAAGTTAGGCAAGATTAGGAAAGAGAAAAGGAATGTACTTTTATATACATATATGTATATATTTAAAATTTTATTGTATTTATTTATTTCGTGTGTGCTGGGGCTTGAACTCAGGGCTTGGGTGCTGTCTCCTAGCTTTTTCTCTCAAGGTACTCTAACACTTGAGCCACATCTCTACCTTTGGCTATTATTAAGACAATTATGTGGTGGTTAATTGGGGAGTCTGGCAGACTTTCCTGCCCAGGCTGACTTGAAATGCAATCCTTAGATCTCAGACTCCTGAGGAGCTGATTACAGATGTGAGCCAAGACTGCCTAGCAGCTGTACCATGCAATTTTAAAAATGGGAAAGATTCAAAGAGTTTTTAAGACTATGCAGGGTGACTCAACAACAGCAACAAACTTCTAGTTTTGTTGTTTGTTTTTGTGTTTGAGAACCTAGACAAAAAGAATATGAGACTCTTATCTCCAACGAATTACCCAAAAGCTAGAAGTGGCACTGTGACTCAAGGTGTAGAGTGCTAGCTTTGAGCAAAAGAAGCTCAGGGACAGTGCTTAGGCCCTGAGTTCAAGCCCCAGGACCAGCATGCACTCTTTGGGAGGCTGAGTCGGGAGGTTAGCCTGGGCTACATAATGAGACTCTGTATAAGAAAGAAAGAGAAAGAAGGAAGAATGGGAGGGGGAGGGAGAGGAAGGAGGGAGGGAGACAGAGGAGACAGAGGGAGGAAGGAAGGAAAGAAAAAAAAGAAAGGGGGCTGGGAAGGTGGCTCAGCGGTAGAGCGCTTGCCTTGCATGCCTGAGGCCCTGGGTTCGATTCCTCAGCACCACATAAGCAAAAAGAACAAAGCCAGAAGTGGCACTGTGGCTCAAGTAGTAGAGCGCTAGCCTTGAGCTGAAGAGCTGAGGGACAGCGCCCAGGCCCAGAGTTCAGGCCCCACGACTGGACCCCCCCCCCAAAAAAAAAAGAAAGGAAGGAAGAAATAAAGAAAAAAAGAACCATAACAGGGAACATCATTTGAGAGGAGAGCATGGTAGAGTCTAAGGAGGGTATGGGAGCTGGTCTGGAAGCTGAGAGGCTGGTGCTGGTCACCGACTCCCTTGTCTTCTCTCTTGGAACATCTCCATAAGAGCTGAGAAGAACCAACTGGAGGGAAGAAGCAAGGCTGAGGATGGTCAGAAAGTGATCAGTGAATCTCAGCTTAGAAAAACAAGACTTGCTCTAGAAAAGTGCAGCCCTCCTAATTGGAGAGTGAAACGTAGTGAGAACAGAACTACTTTAAAGACCCAAGAGGGAGGCAGGTAAAAGCTCTGGCTTTGGTTTTGGAGTTGGGGTCTGAACTTGTGACTGAGAATTAAGAGGCAGCTGCCTACCGCAGGTCTCTTACCTGCAGGCCCGAAGGGAGAAGTATCATGGGTAAAATTGTAGGGGTAACAGTGGTTGAGCCTGACCAGGTGAGAGGGGGTGGCTATGCTGGGGCACAGGTGAGGTGGATCCTTCCTCCTCAGTTCTCTGCCCCCAGACAGACCCCTCAGATAACCACAACCCTTCATCTACCCGAGCTAGGACTAGTTCCTGGGGATTTGGTGGCAATAAATGACACCGAGTCAAGTCAGAATTCGGTTGGCACCCTACCAGATTTGGAAAGAAGGTAGGCCAAGGACCAAGAGAATGGTCCTCAAAATCCCTTCTTAGTCATAAAAGATCTTGGCATCAAAACCAGATCACTCATTTTTATTACTATTTTTGCCAGTCTTGGGGCTTGCACTCAAGGCTTGGGCATTGTCCCTGAGCTTTTGTCTTGAAGGCTAGAGCTCTGTCACTTGAGCCATAGCTCCATGTCCAGCTTTTTGTGGTTAACTGAAAATAAGAGTCTCATAGACTTTTCTGTCAGGCTGGCTTCAAACCAGGATCCTCAGACCTCAATCTCAGGTCATTTATTGATGAGGAGCTCAGCTCTGCGCTTTCTGCTTTGGCTGTTTTAAGGGGAAGATGCTGGAGTGTTACCAAATAGAGCACTTAGTGGAAAAAAACTTGGGATCTGGAGCCTGAGGGTCTGGGTTCAAAACCCCACTTTATCTCTGATGGTGTGACCTCGGCCTCTGTGTGTGGCGGATTCCACTTGAAGATTAGTGCCCTCTCAATGGGTTAAGGTGAAGACTGATTGACACCCATGGTACATAGCATTTCCAGTAGGGCTTCAAGCAGTATTTGTTATTTTGATTTTTGGTAATGAGGCTTGAATTGTCCTTGGGCTCTTGCTAGGCTTTTGTGCTCAAGGCCACTTGGGTCACACCTCCACTTCTGGCTATTTGTTGGATAATTGGAGATAAGAGACTCAGATTTATCTGCTGAAGCAGGCTTGAACCTTGATCCTTAGGTCTCAGTCTCCCGACTAGCTATGATTACAGGTGTGAGTCACAATGAGTGTTTGTCTTTACACACATGAATGATGATTCTCTCTTCCTGAGGCTTTGCCAGGGTCTCTGTACTAAAGGGTTAAAGTTGCATTGATTTAGGGAAATGTGAGTCTTGAGCTAGTTAAACCAGCATCTCATTTTGTTGCTAAGCAACCAGCTCTACGAGTTCTGCAAAAGTGCAGCTCAGTGCGTAGTGACTGCCCCTAGCAAAGGAGCCCCAGTCAGGCTGTAGCTCAGCCTTGTTTTATAGGAGCTCATTTCAAATTGTGGAGGAGGATGGGGACCTGCACAGGCAGTCATAAAGCACGAGGAAGCCCTGGCTTTCTAGCCACTGGAGCTCTTAATGGGAGGACAACTATGAGTCAAGTGCTGTGTGTTAACTCCCACCTGCAGCAGTGAGAGAAGTCATGCACCAAGCTCATCCTCCTGGGGAAGAATTGATCATCTTCTGTTATTCAAGTAGCATCCTCCATAGACCCAGGGGACAGCTCACCTTCATCAGTGTTGGGATCTGGGGTAGCTTTGCCTGTGTGCTCATTGGGAAGGAGCTGGAGGGAGGCGCCCATGGTGCTCGTTCACTCCCTTCCTCAAGGGGCTCCGGCTCATAGTCACTGATTTCAGACACACTGTTCTCTTCTGAAACATCATTCATTCATTCATTCACTCATGGCTACATTAGTGTGCTTGAAAAGCTATTATTTACCCAAATTTGCACTGAGAATAAAGCCTAAAGCAAGTAATTCTCTTTCTTGTCCTGGTTCTCATTTTACCTACCCTAGCTTAGCTCCTGCCTATACTATATATATATATATATATATTCTAAATTGGATTTCTAGCAAGTGTTTTACAAGTTGATATATGCCTGTACCCCTGGTCTTTGGGAGGGGGGGGGACTTGAACTCAGGGCCTGAGAGAGATCTCTTAGCTTTTTTGTTTACAGCTAATGCTCTGCTACTTGAGCCACAGCTCCACTTCAGCTAATTTGCTGGGGAATTGAAATAGAACTCTCATGGACTTTCTTCCTGGTTTGGCTTTGAAGTGCAATCCTCAGACCTCAGCCACCGGAGTAGCTAGAATTACAGGTGTGAACCACTGGTGCCAAGCTTTCTTTTTGTTTTGAGACAAGATCTTTCCCAGGCTGGTAATGAACTTGTTATTCTTCTGTCTGCCTCCTGTGTAGCTGGAATTACAACTATATGTCATCATACCCAGCTCTTATTCTAGATATTAGTTTAAAAAAATAAACCTACTCTGATAGCTTTACATATTTATTTATTGCAAGTACTAGGGATTGAACTCAGGGCCTTGTATTGGGCTCTTTTGCTCATAGGTGGCATTCTGCCACTAGAGTCATGTCTTCAGACAAGCTTTGTTTGCCAGTTAATTGGAAATGGAGTCTCATGAACTTTTCTGCTCAGTGTGACTTTGAACCTTGATCCTCATATCTCTTAGTAGCTAGGATTACAAATGTGAGCCACCAGTGCCTGGCCTTATTAGATATTTAAGGACATTAAGTAGTTTATAGCATTTTCTCAACAACAAAGGGGTAGAATAGGTGGTGTCATAGCCAGAAACATTGTGCATAATACAGTTCTGAATTGTTCCAAAGGCATCTTGGCTTTATCTATAGTGTGGTGTGAGCCCTACAGCTCACACTCTGTCTTAGCAGAGATGGCTGTCATCCCTACTGCCTCTAAAATCTTCATTTCCTGCTGGTGTCACGCCATAACTTCCACATAACATCTTTTCTTCATTGAGACCTGGCATGAATGCGCAGGATTGGAAGAGTCTGGGTCATGTGTCTGAGCTCTGGCTACAAGGAAGGCTGGGAAGTAAATTTCTGACCTTCATTTACGAGAATGGAAATTCTCCACACATAAGCAGAGTATTCCTGAGGGCAGTACAGAGCCTTCGGAGTATACCCCGCATTGTCAGCGCTCAGGCTTTCCAGTGTATTGGAAGATTCAGGAAAATAAAACTGTCCTTCCAGATGATCCAGGATGTCCAATGCTGAACCAGAGTAAGTGAAGGTTCAAGAGGATCCCCAGAGGGTCCCACACCAAATGATGAGGCCGGGAAGGGATCCCCAGTGTTGGCCATAGGTAGGGTGACAAAAGATGAGGAGAACCTGTCATGGTTAAGGTAGGAGGAGAACACCCTGGCTGCAGGATGGACTGGTACAAAAGTCTGTCATAGGAAGCATGAGGAATTCAGGGAAGGAAGATGCTTCCTGTGAGGCTGGAGAAGAGGGTAGAGCAGATCAACTTGACTTAACTAGCCTGCTGGAGGGCTCATTGTCAAGAAATATTGCTTTAAATGATATATTTCAATGATTGCTTTTCATGTTTTTCGGTGTTGGGCATTCATTGTATACTGACTTCCCACAAAAAAATGGGCAGGCTTTCTGTCCCACCTCACATTCCAATATTGTGTATGATAATTTGGGTTAGGTCACTGTTCAGTACTCATAGGCATATAGCTATACGAATCTACTCACAGCTGTGTTTGGAGTGTGGCCACAGCCATTTCCTGAACAAGTCTTTGTTCACACACACACACACACACACACAATCTTGATTGTATTAGTGTATATTAATGCATTATATCCCTTAGACATTTTAATTTTCCATGAGGCAGGAAACCCAAAGGCAGGCATCACAGCCTACAAATGCAGATGCATTGAGCATTTTTGTGGTGGGAATGTGGTGGGCTGGGGGGAGGACAGAGAGGACTTCCTATTCCTCCCACATCACTTTGTCTCCATCATCAGAAAAGAGCAGTGCGTCCAAGGGGGGAGATCTGGAGCCTCAGGCCACTGTTGGGGGCCCTTTCTCATGTTCACAGTTGACCCCTTGGATGGGGACTCGGAATTACCAAGGAGTGAGGTCTTTAAGTCATTCTCCCTGTGTGTTCTCAATGGGCTGCCAGATGAGGAAGAGGAAGAACATAATGCCTGTCCTCCCAAACTGTGCAGAGTGAAGGAGAAATGATTGGCAGGGACAGAGATTGGCTCAGACTCTCTCTGTCCCTAAGTGGCTCTGGCTGGCCTTGTGTGAGCTGCTCCCACCCTTACAAAGATAGCACTGAGTTTCTACTCCCAAACATCTGCACAGGCCAGGCACCCTGGGAAACTGCCCTTGTCACCCAGGTCTGTGACCCCCAATAGCCAGAAGGGACCTTAGAGAATTATAGAATCTGGAAAGAAAAATGCAGCGGGCCTACCACCCAGAGCTGATTGTTCAAACCTCTCTTGAGGACTTTATTAGATCTTTCAAATCAAGGAGACAAATAAGTGCTTATTTCCTCAAGAGTGTGGGCTCACCCTGGTCTTGGATCTTCATCCAGGGGATTGTGAACGCCCAGGGCCTGCATCTCTCATGCTCACTATGCCCGGCCCCTGTAGAAGGCTGGCGATGGCGGTTCTGTGTTGAGGTCGTAGGGCCCATCTTCTGGTCTTTGTACCTCCCCACTGTGGGGGCCACCTTCCACCCAGAATGCTTTCTCTTCCTCCCAGAGGGCATTCTCTTCTTCCCAGAGGGACTTTTTATCCTCCCACAGGGCCTTCTCCTCCTCCAGGAGGGCTCTTTCCTCTACCCACAAGGCCTTTTCCTCTTCCCACAGGGCCTTGTCCTCCTGAAGAAGCTTCCGGTCTTTCTCCCATAAGGTGTTGTCCTCTTTCCAGAAGGCCTTGTCTTCCTTCCAGAAGGTTCGGTATTTTTTCCAAAAGATTTTCTCTTCTTCCCGAAAAGCTTTTTCCATGTCCCAGAAGGTTTTTTCTTCTTTCCAGAAGGTTTTCTCCTCTTCCCAGAAAGGCCTCTCTTCTTCCCAAAAATCTAACATCTGGCCCCGGAAGGTATGGATCTTGCCTCGGAAATTCCACATCTCTTCTCGGAAGTCTTCTATTTTCTCACGGAACATTTTCATCTCTGCCCGAAAAGCCTTTTCTTCTTGCAGCTTGTGGATTAGTTTCTTCTGACGGATATTTGGAGAGGAGACGACCAGGGACCGGAGGCAAGTAAGTCCCATCCATTTGCCTATCTTAAAGGGGAACATCTTCTTAGCCAGCCAGAGTGGTGAGGTGGTGGTGATGGAGGTCAGGGCTGTTGGTCAAGTACAGGTCAGCTGGTCAAACCCTTGGGGGGGGGCACCAGAGAGAACAGGTCCATGACTGTCAGTCACACACTAAGGGGTAACCCTGGGGACCATACTATTGACTCAAACATCGTTCCATTGATAGTGTAAAGGACAACTTTGATAGAGAAACCGGCTGGGCAGTCATGGCTTTGGCCTGGGGGATACATTCAAGTTTAAGGTCTCCAAGACCAATCTCAGCCAACAAGGATGATGATTCTAAACCAGGGAATCAGAACACAGAAGGGTGACATGACAGCTGAAGAGATGGGTCACAAATAGTTTTGCTCCTCTCCCTCTCTTTCTCTCTCCCCCTCTCCCGCTCTCCCCTCTCTTTCCCCTTCTCCCTCTCTCCCTTTCTCTCCCTCTCTCTCCCCCTCCCCCTCTCCTTCTCTCTTCTCCCTCTCTCTCTTCCTCTCTCCCCTTCTCCCCCTCTTTCTCTCCCTCTCTTTTCTTCTCTCTCCCTCTCTTTCTCCCTCCCTTTCTATCTCAATCTCTCCCTCTCTCTTCCCTCCCTCTCTCTGACAGTCCTGGGGCTTGAACTCAGGGCAAGCACTGTGCCTGAACTTCTTTTTGCTCAAGGCTAGCACTCTACCATTTGAACAACAGCATCCCTTCTGCCTATTTCTCAGTAGTTTACTGGAGATAAGAGTCTTATGGCTTTCCTGCCTGGACTGGCTTCGAACCAGGATCCTCAGATCTCAGCCTCCTGAATAGCTAGGATTTCAGGCGTGAGCCACTGGCACCTGGCTTTGCTATGCTTTTAAATAAAGCATCATAACCTCAGAAGGGTTTCATTTTCATATAAGGATTTGGCACTGTCTCTTGGAACTTGCTCATAGCAGGGTAATATGAGAATGTCCAGCTACATACCACCTGGGCATTGAATGATGAGACTCGCTGACTAGGGAAGTCTGTTTTAGAAGAGTCTATTTTGGTCACAGAGGTTCAAAGCAAGAAGGTAAATGAGAATGCCTGACTGCTGATGAGGGTGTGAAACCAGAACAAGGCTCCCACAATGTCAATGCAGAACAGCAGCGAAGATAGTACCAGGAGCTCTGCTGCAGGTGTGAGCCCTGAGGGAACTCACATACAAGGGTGTATATGTATAAAAGCATATTCAATGGGAGTTGTCCATAAAAGCTCACCCTGGAAACGACCCGATGTCCATCACAATAGAACGGAACAAAACATAGAGGTGTATGGAGAGTTAGAAAAAACATGGAGGAATTTTACAAGTATAGTGTTGCAAACAGAATCAAGATCAAGGGATTTCTAAGAATGAAGTTCCCAAACAAGGGAACTAACTCTGCAGTTTGGGTGAATATATCTGAGTAATAAAGCTAAGAAAGCAAGCAAGGAAGTGAGTCCCACTGTGAGTCAGGTGTGGGGTGGAGCTAGGTAATGGGTGAAGGCTGCCATTCTATAAGCACTTGGGAGAGGTTTCTGAGATGCTGACAGTGTCCTTTGTCTTTGTTTGGGTAGTGGTTATGAGTGTGTTTGTTACAAAAATGTGTTCACCACAAAATGAAAGCAAAGAATGGAAGAGAAGAGAAGAGAAGGGAAAAGAAGGGAAGGGTAGGAAAGGGAAGGGAAGGGAAGGGAAGGGAAGGGAAGGGAAAGGAAGGGAAGGGGAGGGGAGGGGAGGGGAGGGGAGGGGAGAAAAGGGAAGGAAAGGAAAGAGAAGGAGAGGGGAGAGGGAAGACAAGGGGAGGGAAAGAAAGGGAAAGGAAAAGGAAGGGAAGGGAAAAGAAGAAAAGGGAATGGAAAAGAGGAAAGAGAAGGAAAGGAAAGGAGAGGGGAGGGAAGGGAAAGGGAATATAGGATAGGAAAGGAGAGGAAAGAAGGAAAAGAGAGGAGGGGGAGGGAAGAAAGGGTGGTAGGACAGGAACAAAATGGAAGGAAGGAAAGAGATCTCCACATACTACCATATATCTGAACTCTATAAAAGTTCTCTTAACTACCAAGGTGAGTCAGGGGACATGAAATGGTGACCATGCTTTGGGAGGCTGGTGACATTCCTATCGCCCCCCTCCCCATCACACAAGCAAGAGATCTGGGATCCATCCTCGATCCTTTCCTTTCCCTCACCAGACTTTTCATGGACCATCAAGTGCTATCAGTTAGGAAAGTTAACATTTCTTAACAGCACAAGCTCCTCCTCTACTCATCATCACCTTCCCCTCCACTGTCTTTCTGAGGCCTGCTTCATCCTCACAGATCTCACCCTCCTGCTGTTTAGATCCCTAAATCGCCCTTGGGGTTTCTACAACGCCCTCCTTCCATCATACTCCCA
Source organism: Dipodomys spectabilis (assembly GCF_019054845.1). Taxonomy (NCBI): domain Eukaryota; kingdom Metazoa; phylum Chordata; class Mammalia; order Rodentia; family Heteromyidae; genus Dipodomys; species Dipodomys spectabilis. Next base: position 45,030,902 of record NW_024870772.1, on the reverse strand, counting down.
GACTTTCAAAGGATGCATGGCCTGACCCCTCCTGCCTCTCTCCTTTACTTTCCTACCAAGTCTTCCTTCAGCTCTTAAGTTTCAGTCATAATGAGCTACATTCAATTCGCTGGACAAAACCCATATTTTCCTGCCTTTACACGGAAGCAAATAATGTCCTTTATGAGATTTTTTTTTTAACCACTTTACCATGTGGCTTTCTGGTTCGCCTCTTCCCATCTGAAAACTACTTGGACCCTCACCACCTCCTTAGTTTAATCTGTCTCTAGGTCCTTCCATTGTCACTTGTCACATTTGAGTATAATTATGTGTGCCTGGCTTCCTGTATCTCTGCAACCTAGACTTGAATACAAAGCCTTTCTGTAGCTATGCTAAGAATGTTGGCTAAATTTAATTGAAGTTTGAAACTTTTGATTTTCTTAGTGCCATATGATTGTTCTTTCTCTAGAATTCTTAAAATAGACCAAGTATACAACATGCAGGTCTCTCTCTCTCCCCACTGGACAGCCAACCCTAAGTTCACTTCCCTCCCTTCCTAGCAAATCCTTCAAGATTCAGATGAGATATGTCACCAGGCAATTTCTCCTGACAGCCACTCACCAAGCTCAGACTCAACCCTGCTTGAATACTGGAAGCACCAAATCTCCCATGCTACATTTTGCCTCTGGGCACAGCACAGATGTTCAAGAACCATCAGCAGAATGAATGGTGATCTCCTGAATTAGAACATTAGAAAACACTTGAACTCCAAAAAAGTTTTTTTTTTCCCCTCCAGTTGCCACCAAACCATCTTTGAGAAGGAGATAAAAAGACAAGTACTCTCTCAAATATGTGGGCATGGATCCAGACACGAAGGGAAATATAAAACTGGATATGTACTTATGTTAATATTAAAGTCTGGATGAAACAGACCTAACCTTCACAATCATATTTCAAGGACTTATTTTTAAGGAAAATAATTACATGTCACATTAGGTTTACAGTCAATCCTAAGTAACCGAAAGCAAAGAGGTACTTACTGCTTAGCTGTTTCACAAATGAGCAAGAGCTGTAGCTGTCAATGGACAGGCAGCCATTGTCCTGTCAGCCCCCCAGTGATGCGTCCTCATAGCTCACCCAAGTCCTGCTTGCAGTATCCCCTTTGTGCCCTCCACTTCTGACTCATAAGCCGGCGGTGGGAGGGTGTGTGTGTGTGTGTGTGTGTGTGTGTGTGTGTACAAATGAGGCACCGGAGAAGAGGCTTATGAAAAGGAGAAGGTACCTGAAAAGTTCTAAAGACCTTTCCACCTTTCATACTTGGATTTACCAATAGGTGGCCCTGTTGAGGAGTCTGATTGTTACCTCAGATTCCATCTGGATTGTTTCCCAGGGACTGCTGGGAAATCTGCTTTCAGGGTGGGATTTGCATGTGATGAAGTGCTTCTTTTGCTGCTTGCAAGTATCTGTCTTGGCATGTGGAGAACTGACTGCAATGTGTCTTGGGGTGTATCTCTTTAGTGTTTGTCTTCTTCAAAAGTTTGTTTGGATACTTGGATATGTTTAGAAAACAAAACGAAACAAAAACAAAAATGTGACAAGTTTGGGACCATTAGTCAAATATGTTTTTCTCCTCTTTCTCTCTCCTCCTTTTAGGATGTATACTGTGCGTGAATGTGGCTCTTGGTTTCAGAGGTCTCAGGCCAGAGTTGCTTGTCTGCTCAGTTGTCTCTGTGTCTGTGATGAAGCAGAGCATCACGGCAGAGGGGTTGTGATGGCTGAACATTGCTGCTCACTTTATGGCAGATGACATGATGTATCCCCAACACATGCTCGAAAGACCCTCTTCCTCCAATAAGGCCTACTTCCACAGGTTTCTACTGCCTCCCAATAATGCCATGAAATATGATACTGCCATGAAATTATGAGTCAATCAGTTGATTCGTCCATTCATTGTCAGAGCCTTTGGGATTCAATTATCTTCCAATGATTGCATCCACCAGCTTAAGAATATTTTTTCTTTTCTTTTTGTCTTGTTTGTTTGTCTGTCTTGAGGGAGTAAGGAGGATACAGAAATGGAAGAACATAGAGTGAATAAATGCAGCAGTGGTACTCACTATATACTATGTTGAAAATGAACTATATAATTTGTGGATGGGGAAGGGAAGGAAAAACTGGGAGAGAGTGAGAGAGGAGGTGACACTGTCCAAAAAGAAATGCACTCAATACTTGACGTACTAAACCCTTCTGCACATCACCTTTATAATAACGACAACAAACTTTAATACAAAGAATAAAAGAGAAAGTAGCATTCTTATTCTTGCCAAATGTCAAAGCAATGTCTTCCCATTGTAAAAAAAAATTGCAAAATAGTAATGAGAGAAATAACAATCTCTATGCTTAGAGCTAACTATATTGTAACTATATTGTATATATATATATATATATATATATATATAGTAACTATATTGCAGTATATTCTTCCAGTATTATGATTAGGCCTGTCTTGTACAATTGGTTTTATGCTGTGTGTACTGCTTTTTTTTGCTTGTTTTTCATGTAGTAACAAATGTTAACATGTCCCCACTTCTTTGAATTTGTGTGTGTATGTGGGCGCGTGCATGCGCACCAGTACTGGGACTTGAACTCAGGGCCTTATACTCTCACTTGGCTTTTTCGAGCCATCAATACCCAACATCTTTAAATCTTCTTGAGCACATGAGTTTTTAACAGCAAGGATGAACAATTGCCTATTTGGGAAACACTGATTTTATTGGGATATATCATTTTCCTGGATGAACAGATCAAGCCAAAAAAGTGTTACTCATGGGACTCATGCCATACTCAACCATTACCACCCTGTCCTTAGCCTCTGTATTAGAAGACAAGGTCTTTGTAGTCATACCAGCCATAAAGGGGCTCATCCACTGGCGGCAGGCCTCAGGAGCACTTTCTTTTGTTCACTGCTATATTCCAAGTGCTCATTTTATAGTGTTTCTGAAAGCCAGCCTAAAGAGATCAATACAGCTGGACAATGGTAGCTCATACCTGTAATCCTAGCTACTCAGGAGGCTGAGATCTGAGGCTGACTGTTGGAAGGCAGCCTGGGTAGGCAAGTCCCTGTGAGACTCTTATCTCCTATTAACCACTCCAACCAGAAGTGGAGCTGTGGCTCAAAGTGGTAGACCACTATCCTTGAGCAAAAGAGCTAAGGGACAGGGCACAGGCCCTGAGTTCAAACCCCATGACTAACAACAGCAACAACAAAAGAGATCAATACAGATAGTAGTTAAAGAACATGAACAAATTGGTTGCCAACAAATGCAAATGGTTTGGAAACAATCCAAACCATACTTACAGTTAGAAAAGCACAACTGGAAAATTTGCATCTCTCACCTCTTCTGTTGGTAAACATCTAAAAGTTTGGCAACACATTTTGCTAGTGAAGTTGTAAGGAGTTAAGCCAGTTGTGCAGTGCTGTAGATATACACAATGTGGTAACACCTGTGTGAGGAATTTGTCAGTAACTAACACAATGATGAGTGCATTTACCCTTCAAACCTGCAATTCTGTTTCTAGAAATCTATCTGGCAAGTACACTATATAAATAGGAAATGGTACTTGTAAGAATTACTCTTTGGGTTATTGTTTATAATTACCAAAGAATGGAAATAAGCCAACTTTACAGCAATAGGGACCTATATACTGAAAAAACTATGGTACCCTTGGAAGACAGACTAAGCAGCTGTAACATTGTATAATGGGATCTCTGGAGAAATTCCCATAACACATTATTAAGTGAAAGAAAACAAATGAGAACTGGGTGTTGGTGGTTCACTCCTGTCATCCTAAACTACTCAGGAGGCTGAAATATGAGGATAATGGTTCGGAGCCAGCTGAGGCAGAAAAGTCTGTGAGACTCTTATCCCCAATTAACTAGTAAAAATCTAGAAGTGGAGGTGCTGAATGTGAGTTCAAGCCCTAGTGGTATAAGAAAGAAAAGAGAGAAAGGGAAGAAGGGGGGAGAAAGTGTGAGTGTGTGTGTGTGTGTGTGTGTGTGTGTGTGTGAGAGAGAGAGAGAGAGAGAGAGAGAGAGAGAGAGAGAGAGAATACATCTTCAGGAAAATTATAACCTGAAAAAAATGTTTTAAAAAAATGAAAGTTTTTATTGAAAATGCCTTTTGAGTTGGGTATTGTGGTACATGCCTATATATAATACCAGCTATGAGAAAGGTGAAGATAGAAGGATTATAGTTGGAGGCCAGACCTAGACAAAAAGAGTGAGGCCCTATCTAAGAGTAGGGAAAAAGCAAAAAGGGCAAAAGCATACATAGCTCAAGTGGTAGAAAACCTGCTTAGCAAGTGTGAGGTCTTAAATCCAAACAAGCATACCACCCACCCAAGGCATAGTGTGGTGTGTTGTTGCTTTTGACCCAGATTGAAGTGGAAATAAAGGACACTGTCACTAGTACATGTGTTCAAAAGAAGTGACTCAGATAGGGAGCTGAAGCACGGGTGACTTATACCTGTAATCCTCACTACTCAGGAGCTTGAGATTTGAAGCCAGTGTAGGCAGACAAATCTGAGACACTCATCCTAGATTAGCCAGGAAAATGGAGTTGTGGCTCAAATGGTAGAACACCAACCTTGAGCATGCAAACATGCAAGGCCTAAGGCAGGTGCTGATGGCTCAGGCTAATGGCTTATGCTTATAATCCTTGCTATTCAGGAGGCTGAAATCTGAGGGCTGAGGTTTGATGCTAGCCTGGGCAGGAAAGCCTATGAGATGCTTATCTCTAATTAACCAGCAAAAAGCCAGAAGTGGAGCTGTAGCTCAAGTGGTAGAGTGCCTGCCTTGAAGGAAAAGGCCAAGTGAGAATGTAAGGGCCTGCGTTCAATCCCCACTACCGACACAAAAACAAGAAAAACCAAATAGGAGGAGTGACTCCAAGATGGAAAGTACGGGAAGAATGAGAATAGTCCTGGAGAACAAATTTATTTGCGAACAACACAGACGCATAACCAAGGCCAAAGGAACCTTTTATCCAACCATGGCCAAGCAGGTGAGGACAGCCACTGGCGATCAGGGCAGTTGGTGTCTGTGGCTCTGCTGGCCCTGCCTGAGGTGGGGTGGGGTGGGGTGGGGCACGGCTCCAACTCCTGACAGCTGCCGCCAGAACTTCACTTCTACAGTTTCCATCAACGAGTCAGGCATCCCTTCATTCACTCCGACTCCTTTGTAATTAAAGGCAGGCATATGCTCATTAACTCATTATTCTTTGGAATTAAAATTCCTTATGGCATACAATGGGTTTTATGGAATAATTTTTTGACTCCCAGCGTCTGCCTGTGCAGCAGCAGTATTTGTTCAATGAACAGATGAACTCCCTTTTGCCAGCAAAGTCATCCCCAATAACATCATGCATCATAAAATTTATACTTGGCATTCACCTTGCACTCGGTTCTACCGCCACTCCTCCCAGCCTACCCTCCATTCAAGTGGCAGTAAGTGCAGCCATCCGGAGGGTGGACACTGCATCCCATTGCCTACATTTAAATCCATTATGCACTTAGCATGCGACCTTGGGTAGTTACTGACTTCTCTGTGCCTCGAGCTACTCAGCTGTGAAATGGGGACATGAATTGCACAGCCCTTGCATGCAGCAGCATTTCAACAGCATCCCTGGGATGTCCGCCACCATGTCCCACACACCAGCAAGACCACCATATCTTCTGTTGGATGCCAGCTCCCCCAAGCCTTTTGTAGCCAATTCTTTAGTGCCATGGTTATTGTCCCTATTGTCATTTAAATGAGGAATCTCATAACCACTTGCTTCCCTCCCCCCCCCCCCCCCAGGACTCTGGTCTCTGTACTTATCCATGCAGTTGTTCAGGGTGGGAGAAAAAAAGATTCTTCTATGTTTTGTTGCATCTGGAGCAGCTCCTAAGGAGCCAGCTAGAATTCCCTCCCTTGTTCCTCTCCCAAGACTGTCCTTGTCACCTGGAACTCTGCCTGTTTTGAGCTTTCGATTGAAACATCAGCTGTGAACACTGTGCTTCCTGCCCAACCACCATCACAGGGCTTCCTCAAGGCTCTGCCCTCTCTGTCCCCAGGAACTCCCCTCTACTTTGACCTCATTGGTGTATAGTGGGGCCCAATATTGGAGAGCCTCGCCTCTTGTCACCTCTGCATCTTTTCTTCCAATGGTACCAGTTCTTCCCTCTGTCTGTCCTGTGCTATGGGGTCAGCCTGCAGCCAGGGCTGGGAGATTGGCAGGGCCAGAGCTACATAAGGTGACAGAGGGGTCAAGGGTACAGGATGGGAGGTGGGATGTTGAGGAGGCAGGGGCAGCGCCTACATGTTGCATGACAGGCACACCTCCTGCCTTACCTAATCACACCTCATAACATGGACTTTCAAAAAGGAAAACAGGGCTGGGAATGTGGCTTCTTTGTAGAGTGCTTGCCTAGCATGCATGAAGCCCTAGGTTTGAGTCCTCAGTACTACATGAACAGAAAAAGCCAGAAGTTGGTGCTGTGGCTTAAGTGGTAGAGTGCTAGCCTTGAGCAAAAGAAGCTCAGCGACAGTGCCCAGGCCCTGAGTTCAAGCCCCAGGACTGGCAAACATAAATTGATTAATTAAAATTAAAACAGCAGAAAGCTTAGAAGGTCAGAGTTGGGAATTCCCTTTAATGTCATAGAACTCTACTTTCTCAAAATGGGGTCCACAGCGCACATACTGGAGATGTAGCTGAGTCTAAAATGAAGATTCCTGAGCTTGCCACAGAATCTACAGGTTCAGACAGGGATCTGCTTTTATCATGAAGACTTCAGGCCACTTCTGAGAAATTAACAGCTATGAATTTCTACTTGATACTTACAGCAGGTGACAGCCTCACAGAACAGCCTGTTTCCGCTCTATCATGGCAGCTACTAGAAAGTTTCTTCTGAGCCAGGCATGATGGTGCATGCCTATTAATCCCAGGACTCCAGAGGCAGAAGTAAGAGGATCACCAGTTCAAGGCGAGTCTAGGCTATATCACAAGACCTTGTCTCAGAAAGGAAAGCTTCTACCCACTAATTCCAACTCTAGAGCCCTGGCAGGTGGTCAACAACAGCCAGGGTATGCTCTGCCGCCGCCCTGTGGCCTTGATCGGTACTGCAGGGGTGAGTAAGGAGGCAAGAGGTGCCAAGCACAGGGATCCTGGAGCTCCAAGTGTTGAGTGTGAAAGGCTGATAGATAATCCTTTCCGTAGAAGAAAATCCACGAGTTCCGGTCATGCTGCAGGAAGGAAATCCTAAAGAAGAAAGAAAGCAAAGGGAAGAAGGGAGGACAGCTGCAAATGAAGAGGACTGCCACAGATTTATAGCCCTGGACCCCTGCTGGTTCTTCTTTGGTGAGTGGCCAGGGTGCAGCGCGACGCGTTGGAGACTCTCTCCTAGCAGAGGGTTTCTGGTAGCCATTTCTAGGGAGACAATAGTGTGCCGATTTCTGTTTCCTCGAAAGAAAATGGCACTGTGCAAATGGTGTTCTTCATTGCGTGCGGGGAAAGAAAAGCTTAATCTTTACATTTCGTCCCAGGGAAATGGTTTTTCTGGTAAAGAGAACCATTGTCCAGGAGCAGTGAGCTCCAGAGCAAAAGCAAATTAGGCTCCATTGATGGTTACAAACCACCCATCTTAGAAAGGGGACAGCCACCATTCTCTTACCCAGTGGGTCTCTGAGCAGATGGCTTTGACTTGATCATTTAAAATGCATAGCAGAGCAAAAAAAGAAGTATATTTTCACTTTGTAGGAGAACCAAAGTGTGAAGAGAGGTGGTAGAAGTTGCTCTAACTCACAGCAGCATTGCAATAACCTGCAACATGGAAGGATAGGGAAGGATTAGAACAGCAAACAGTTCAACACACATAGGGAGCCCCAGGAAAGCAAGAAGTGTGTTCTGGGTTCCCACCATACCTAAGACATTTCTCACAAATCTTTGGCCACACTGGTAACATTAGCCTTTGCAGCAACAGATACAGAGGCAGTTAATGTTTAGCACTGAGTGTTACTCAAAATCAAGCACTTAGTTGAGGTTCCTTTTATATTGAAATTATCACATTTAATTTACCAAGTCAGTCACTCAAAACATAGCTTAACAGGGGCCAAGATGTGTTCTTTCTAAAAGTTGGAGTTCTGAGGTAAAAGCATTAATGTTGCATTCTAACCCAGTGCTAAGTGTTAAATACATAACATATGAAAACTTAATATATTGCACATGAGTTCAGTATTGGTTTTAAAGACAGAAGTATTTTTTCTTATTCTTTTAAAATATGTTATTGTTATTATTAGAGTGTTGTACAAAGATGTTACCTTCATAAGTCAGGTAATGAGCGAGTACATTTCTTCTTTTTTTTGGACAATGTCAATCCTTCCTTCATTTTCCCCCAGTTTCCCGGTGCCATCCCTGCCCACAAGTTACATAGGTCATTTTCCACATAGCATATCCTGAACAGCATGATTGCATTTGAGAGGATTTGTTGTTGTTGTTACAGTTCTAGGGCTTGAACTCAAGGCCTGGGCACCGTCCTTGATTTTTTTTCCTCAAGGAGAGCACTTTATACCATTTGAGTCGTAGCTCCACTTTCGGCTTTGTGCTGGTAGATTGGAGGTAAGAGTCTCAAGGATTTTTCCTGGCCAGGATGGCTTCAAACAGCAATCTTCAGATCTCATCCTCCTAAGTAGCTAGAATTACAGGCACAAGCCATCCACACCTAGCTAAGACAGAAGTACTTCTATAAATTTGAACACTAAAACTAAGAAAGACAGATGCAAAAAGATTTCTGAGACACAGTACTGGATACTTGGTTGTTGGGGACCAGTCAGTTCCATAACATCTATTGTCTCTGTTAGCTGCAGATCTCACCCCAGTCATGGCTAGCAGAAATGTCTCCAGACATTGCTGAATGACCCCCCAGGGAGAAGAAATGTGTCTGCTTATGAATCTCTGAGATTACACTCTGTGGACTAAGAAATGAATGTGTGTTGAGAATGTCACTTGGCAGTGATTCCTGGTCAGTTCCCTCTTTGTCTTCTGTTGTCACTCAGCTTTCAGCAAAAGCAGCAGGAGTTGTCACCACTATCTTCACTGAAGTGGCAGCAAGTGTGACAGTCACAGCACAGTCACTCACAGGATGCGTGTCTAAGTCATCTTCCGTTCACACAGGGGACATGGTATTGCCGGGACCTCTACCCCAACATCTTCCCTGTTCAGATCCCCAGTAAAGAAGGAAATGGTCTACCCCATAAGACTAATGTGCACTTTTTTCCAGTACTGGGAAAGTTCAGCAATCAATTAAAGGCTGTATCATCACTGTTATCACTGGCATAGATCCGTTCTTGCGCTAGAGGGCCCCACATTCTCTTGGAAGGGCTTCTGGCTGAAAGGTAAGGGAGAGCACCCCTGAGCCTAGTGGGATTTTCAAGTTCTCACTGTCAGAGAGACTAGGTCTTTTGTAGCACATTTGGATCTGTATGTTCACACCATGAGGGCTGTGAATAAAGAGTACTATTCTCTATTAGTCTCTCAGAATGAAGCTTTGTGCGCATGTGTGTGTGCACACATGCATGGCACCCATGTCTGATATGGCTTTGCTTTTATATATGTTCTAATTTACTTCTGTGCTTTATTTTCAGTACTGGGGTTGGAATTCAGGGCCTTGAACAGGCTATGCAACTGTACTACCACTGGATTATATCTTTTTCACTTTTATTTTTATTCTGAGATAAGGTCTTTTTGAAGGTCAAAGATTTGTCCCCCTGAAGTTCAAGTGTGGCCTATATAGTTTTGCTTTTGTTAAGAGATCTATGCCTTTGGTATCTAGTATTCTACAGACCCCCACAAAATGAAGGCAATATCATTGTTAAGGTGTTTCTAGTTGTAATAGGTTTAGGGTCTGACATACTACACTAAGCTAGAGTGGTCTTCTTGGCCATTTTTAGCATTAGATTTAAAGTTATCACTTATAAAACTAGAACTAAGATTATAATAGTTTTTTAAAGTCCTTATTTGCTAGTTATTTTCCATAACTTCAATCATAAATATCTTAGAGATAACTGTAATGACAAAATCTTAGAATATCCATAGATAAAAGTTTGGAAAATGCTTTAGCAGTTGATGAAAATCTTGTTATTTCTGTTGTATATGACACTTTAGGATAATAATTTTGATTGACCGATTTATACCTGAACTATCAAGCTCTTTATTACGAACAGAAATACATGTACACATCACTAATTCAGAGATTGCCAGCTTGGTAAGTTTTTTTCCTCTTCACAAATTTGGCATTTTAGAAGACATGCACTCTTGGGAAAAACAAATATATTTAACAAACATGAACCAGCAACAATCAACATCATAGTTATACAGTTACGCATACATATTAATTTTTTTCCTTTGGAGTAAGATTTGGAATCTTTGGCTAGGTAAAACAGAAATAGAAATCAGTGACATAAACCGTAAATTTAGATCTTTTACAGGTTAGAGAAAAATAGTGCCCATGAACCAAATAGATTTTTTTGGGGCGGGGCAGTCCGGATTGGGGCCTGAACTCTGGGCTTGCGCACTGTCCCTCAGCTCTTCAGCTAAAGGCTAGCGCTCTACCACTTGAGCCACAGCGCCACTTCCGGTTTTTTTCTTTTTGTTTATGTGGTGCTGAGGAATCGAAGCCAGGGCCTCATGCATGCAAGGCAAGCGCTCTACCACTGAGCCACCTTCCCAGCCCCCCAAATAGATTTATTTACTATTGCACAAGTGCAATAGAATATATATAAACAATGTGTATTGTATAGCTCATTGTAAATTATATAGAATGAGAGCACTTGCCCATCACCTTGCATGCATTAAATTTAGGCACTCAGTAAATTTTTGTATAACACTTAAATCCTAGCCCATATAACCTACACATTTAGTATGGTGTTTAATTTTAATCACATAATGTTAGACTTTTATAAAACAGATATAAAGAGCTCTGATGTATCTTTAGTATGGTCTTGTCTGTGATCATTTGGGTAAATACCCAAAAGTGGGATTGCTAGGTCATAGGGGAGCTCTATGTGGAGTCTTTTGAGGAACCTCCATACTGCTTTCCAAAGTGGTTGAACAAGTTTACACTCCCACCAACAATGCAGTAAGGCTCCCTTCTGGCCACAGCCCCTCCAGCATCTGCTGTTATTAGAGTTCTTGATTATGGCCATTCTAACTGGGGTGAGGTGGTATCTCAATGTGTTTTGATTTGCATTTCTTTTATGGCTAGGGAGGTTGAGCATTTCTTTCTTTTTTTATTATTGTGAAAATACCATACAGAGGGGTTACCATTACATGGGCAAGGTAATGAGTACATTTCTTATCAAGCATTGTTGCCTCCTCCTTTGTTTCCCCTTCCCATCCCTTCCCATCTCCTCACCCCCGCACCAAAGTTGTAAAGTATATTTTTCGACATAACGACTTGTACATCTCATTGTTGCAATGGGTCCACCTGTATCTCTATTTAAACAATTTGTTTTTTCCCTTCCCCTCCACAAATTATACCAACATCAAATACAGTGAAAACAGGGGTTATACTGTGGGGGAGAGACATACAACGCAACAAAGAAATATCTTATAAATATGTTAGAAACAATAGCAAGAAAGAAAAAACATTGAATTCTTATCTTGGGGTTCATTTCACCTAACATCAACTTACTTGACTGTTTCTGCTCATCTCAGACATATACTAGTTATTGCAAATAAGGGAAACCATGGGACCTATGTTTCTTTGGGCCTGGCTTACTTCACTTAATATAATTTTTTCCAAGTCTTTCCATTTCTTAACAAATGGGGCAATGTCACTCTTTCTGATGGAGGCATAGAATTCCATTGTGTATATATACCACATTTTCTTGATCCATTCATCTACTGAGGGGCATCTGGGTTGGTTCCATATCTTAGCTATGGTAAATAATGCTGCAATAAACATAGCTGTGCTGGTATCTTTAGTATGGTCTTGTCTGTGATCATTTGGGTAAATGTCCAAAAGTGGGATTGCTGGGTCATAGGGAAGCTCTATGTGGAGTGTTTTGAGGAACCTCCATACTACTTTCCAAAGTGGTTGAACAAGTTTACACTCCCACCAACAATGCAGTAAGATTCCCTTCTGTCCACATCCCCTCCAGCAGCTGTTGTCATTAGAGTTCTTGATTATAGCCATTCTAACTGGAGTGAGGTGGAGTCTCAATGTTGCTTTGATTTGCATTTCTTTTATGTCTAGGGAGGTTGAACATTTCTTCATGTGTCTATTGGCCATCCTTCTTTCCTCTTCAGAGAAGTTTCTCTCTAAGTCTTTAGCCCACTTAGTTATTGGGCAGTTGTTTCTTAGAGGATTTGTTGTTGGGGGATTTAATTTTTTGAGGTCTAGGTATATTTTAGATATGTGACCCTTGTCTGTTGTATGGCTAGTGAAGATCTTCTCCCAATCTGTGGGCTTTCTATTGGTCTTGCTAGCTATGTCCTTTGCCATGCAGAAGCTCTGCAACTTCTTGCAATCCCATTTGTCCAACCTTTCTTTGATTTGTTGTGTTTCTGGGTCTCTATTGAGAAAATTTCAGCCTGTGCCTAGGAGACCTAGGGCTTCTCCTATTCTGTCCTGTTTTCAGGGTGTCTGCTTTGACTCCAAGGTCTTTGATCCATTTGGAGTTGATTCTGGTGCAGGGTGATATTAAGGATTAGCTTTAGTTTTCTACAAGTGATTAACCAATTTTGCCAGCACCATTTACGGAAGAGGCTGTCTTTCTTCCATTCTATTTTTTTAGCTCCCTTATCGAAGATTAGATGGCTATAGGCCTGTGGGTTCATTTCTGGGTTTTCAAGTCTACTCCATTGATCCTGAGGTCTCTTCTTGTGCTCATACCAAGCTATTTTGATTACTATGGCTTTGTAGTAGAGTTTGAAATTTGGTATTGATATTCCTCCAGCACTATTCTTTCTGTTAAAGATCATTTTTGCTATTCAGGGTCTTTTATTGCTCCATATGAATTTTTGGATTGCTTCTTCTCTTTTATTGAAGAATGAGGTTGGAATAGTTTACTAAAAGTAAACTATGTTAAGACATAAAATTAGAGGTTGTAATATCAATGCCTCAAATACAGACCTTTGAAAACATTTTTGGTAATTTTTAACTTATAGCCAAATTAATCACATATATACATCTTTAATAAACTTACATCTTTAATATTCTTTTTGAGATTTCATTTCCATTTTAGGCCACTCTTTAGGAAAATGTTTACCTTTCAAAATTCTTTGTCACAGATAAACATGTATGTTCCCTTTGGCTTTCTTTTCCAAATCACATCCCATCTTCCTGAACTCCTACCTTGAGAAAGATCTCTTGTATGAGATCCCTTTTTCTATCCCCTTCTTTTAATTTGAAATCATTTTCATAAAATTTTTAAATTTATACAGAACCTTTTCAATAAGAGGCTCAGTGTTTTATAAATAAAGAACAAGGAAGGGGGCTGGGAAGGTGGCTCAGTGGTAGAGCGCTTGCCTTGCATGCCTGAGGCCTTGGGTTCAACTCCTCAGCACCACATAAGCAAAAAGAAAAAAAAGCTGGAAGTGGCACTGTGGCTCAAGTGGTAGAGTGCTAGCCTTGAGCCGAAGAGCTGAGGGACAGTACCCAGGCCCAGAGTTCAGGCCCCACGACCGGACCCCCCAAAAGAAAAAGAACAAGGAAGAAATTATCTCCTTATATAACAAAAGTCCATATGTTTCTAAAGTAATCAAAATGTCTGGCAAGGAGTTGGGGTTTTGACATAACAACAACAACAAAAACTTTGAAAGAAATAACATTTTCATGCACTTATGTGTGTGCGTGTGTGTGTGTGTGTGCGCGCGTGCGTGTGAGCGTGCATGCGCATGCACCAGTACCATGGCTGAGATTCAGCTTTTGCTTAGGTTTTTCAGTCACTGATGGCCATCTACTACTTGAGCCATACTTCCACTCTTGGCTCTTTGCTAGTTAATTGGAGATAAGTCTCTTAGATTTGTCTGGCTCTAAACCTGCATCCTCAGATCTCAGTCTCCTGAATAGCTAGGATTATAAGCATGAGTCAGGCTCTTACATAGTACTTAGAGTTAGGAGAGCAGTGGATCTTGATTGTTTTCAGTTTTATCAACATTGGTTATCATGCAGCTCGGTTTAGAAAGAGGTCCCGTCAGGTAAGGCAGAAAACTGGGCCTTGTTTCCTACTTAAATTAACCTTTTAGCCCTGCCGAGAGATACCTGCGATTCCTCATAAGATATTGGGAGTTTACCAGTTTGAGCTTGAGTGGTGAGACTCCTTATACAGTTTTATTCCTCAGGGACTGCCATTTTGGAGGTAGCTCCTCCCCTCTCTGGAGAGAGGGACAGTCCTTTAGCCAATACTTTTCTTCCTGGAAGAGGGAGCATGTCTTTGAAAAGCATGATCCCTTAGAGCTGCCTGCTTTCCAGTGTCCTCCTTCTCCACATTAGAAACACTTCTTATTCAGGTTACTGAAATCAAGCTGCTGTTTAATTTCCCTGGATTATTCCTGGAGGAGGCTTTCCTTTAGGGAGAAATCTCCTGTCCATCATAATTGCCAATATTTGACTTTGCTTTTCAGCAAATAATTGGGCTTGCTTCTCCGCCTGTAACAGATCTCTTAATACTTTTTTTTTTTTGGTCTTTCATTAAATAGAGGTAGTTGAAAACTTTAAAGGTCAAATTTACTGTTGTTTAAGTAGAATCTGGGGGTTCAACTTCTGTTTCTGAAGCTTATGTCAATATCTGCTGCTTACTGGATAATATAGCCCCCAAAATATTTGTCCTATTGAATCTGTTCTGATATTAATATGCTTTCTCAGAGTCTCTGCTAATTGTCTTCAAAAACAGGTTAGAATTCTTACTGTCTCTCTGAATAAAAAGCTTTATCATAATTAACAGCCTTGTGCATTGACTGCACAATAAATCAATTTTAAAATTTTGCAACAGGTTCCCAACTCCTTAGTTTTAACTGGGTTCGTCGTTGGGAATGGCATCATTCTCATTGGTTTAGTTTTATCCCTGACATGGATCTCATTAGCATAAATCTGAACTGCTATCTAAATGCTACATGCTTTTTCTAGAATGCAACAGTCTGAGAATAAAGCATTCAAGTCCTTCCAAATTAGGTCAAAAGTAGTAGTCATAACATCAAATCCACCTAAAAGTGTACAGAGTCCTCGAGAAAGCAGCTGAGCTTTTCTTTCAATGTCAAACATCTCAGAAGGAGCTGTGCATTAGAGAATTTTAGGAAACTCCTATTTAAGGTCCAAGATTTCCCATTATGTAATTCATATTGTTCCCAGTATTGTAATCACATATTATTTTCTATCTCTTTAAGACTCTCTCCTTTAAAGTCTTAATTCTTCAAAATATACTCTAGTGGCAAATGATTATGGGTTTTTTATGCTAGTACTTTTTTATGCTCGACTTGAATCAAGACCTCATGCTCTTGCTTGACTTTGTCGATCAAAGCTGGGCTCTACCACTTGTGCCACACCTCCACTTTTTTTCCTTCAGAGAAAGATAGAAGGAAGAAAAGGAAAGAAATACAGAGACGCACAGCTGCCATGATTATTTGGTAGACTAAGGAAGTCCCTGCTTCTGAGCTATTTAACACAGATCATTTATCCAGTACTCTTAAGTAACAGAGATCAGTAAACATGCAAAACCATGCAAGACTAGTGCTGTCCAAAACATAGACATTGTAAGTCACAAAAAGAAGGTCCATATGTCATTTTAAATTTTCTAATAGTTTCAATCAGTAATTTTTTAAAAGGGGGAAATGAATTTTATCATTTTATTTTATTCAACAAAAATTATATAATATATATCACTGCAGTATGTGTCATGGAAAAAATACTGATATGTGTGATATTCTGTAGATATATTCTGTAGATATTCTATAATTCTATATTTTTATTTTTCGATTACATTTCTGTATTCCCTTTGGTGCTTGTTTGTCTATTCCAGCACATCTCCAAGGGTTCTACTTACACGTTTGTCTTTTTTCCAGGCTTTCAGCATTAATAACCTTTTCTTGTTTTCCACAGTTGCTGTTATTTTCTCTTCTCCATATCCCCATTGTGGCATTTAAACCTACAAATAGGAAAACTTACTATTTCTGGTGCTGAGTCCAATACCTTTTGCAAAATGCAATTCACTATACCATGACTGTATCAACATGTAGCATGAAGTAACTAATATAATGTATACAATACAGCAATATAAAAGTCTTATATAATAATTAAGATGATGTTATAAAATGAAGGTATTACATCATTATTGAACTAGGCCACAAAATAATTACTATCGTTACTATAAAATAATAATAGAAAACCATGCCATGGCTCCCTTTGCCATTGCTTTCTTTGTGAAAGAATTTACCCTTTGTAATAACCCTCATTTGGTCCTCTTCCCTGGCAACTAATGGACTGTGAGAGGTCCCTAGAGTTTGGGCTACCTCCCAGCAGCCTCTGCTCTGGCTGACCTACAGACACCTCACACCCTCATTATAATTAGGTCAGAGAGAATGACACTCAGCTGTCATGTCCACGGTATGCTTAGACTACAGGAGCCCAGGTCTCTAAATAATCAACTCCAACTTGTCATTTGCATTAGTCTTGCAGAAGGATGGGATGCAGGGGTTATTGCCTAGATATCGCACACAGTCTTCTCTGTTGTGGGGTTCTTAAGGGGCCAAGGCACCCTGGCCTCTCTTTGGGCAGGTTCCATGTTGTCTTCAAGCTTCACTTTTTAAAAACCTTGCTGCTCCATCCCATATTTTATTATTTTGGTGGTGGTGGTCATCGTGGAGCTTGAACTCTGGGCCTGGACACTGTCCCTCAGCTCTTCAGCTCTAGGCGAGCGCTCTGCCACTTGAGCCACAGCATCACTTCTGGTTTTCTGGGTGGTTTATTGGAGATAAGAGTCTCATGGCCTTTCCTGCTTGGGCTGGCTTTGAACGGGGATCCTCAGATTTCAGCCTCCTGAGTAGCTAGAATTACAGGCATGAGCCACCACTGCCCAACTCCTCCAAAATTTCCTTGTTTGTGGTGCCTGAAAGATCTAAGATGGCCTTGCAGCGGGTGTCTGGGCTGCTGGCCAGGAACTTGTCCTGGCACTCTGTAACTTCACCTGCAAGACACAGCCACAGCTCCTACAGCTCCTACTTCTTCTTCACTATTATCTCTTGGACCTACTGGCTGACATAAATCTCCTGAGACAGCTCATCCAGGACAGGACTAACATTGGTTCTTTACAGAGTAGAATGGACTCTTCAGTGGCAGTCATGTGTTCTGACAGCTGGCTGCAGCAATGTTAGAGTTCCTCCGCTTGCTTCTGGTAGTCCTCCTTGGGCAGGTTGTGGGGGTATGCAGCTTTTCAGCTTCTTCTTGGGCATCTGTGTGTCTTGCCTCCTGTCCCCAGACACCCCATGGTTCCAGCTCTTGAGGAAGAGGGCCTGGCACTACAGCTTTATTTGCCACTGGGTACCAGGTTAGCCCGACACTCAGCTGCAAGCTGAGCATCATCTCCTTGGGGTTAGCAATGGATAGAACTTCAAGATGAAAATCCCACATGGTCTGTGGGTTGTCTATGTCCTGGGACATTCACATCAGGGGAGTCACCTCCTCAGCCTTTTCTTCTTCACTGTTCACTCCTTCACCTTCCCTAAGGAAAGCCAAGAAGCTCTGGGCCCACAACTGCTTGTTCTGATGTCTGGTGGCTTTCAGGCATTTCAGGGTTTCTTGAAACTTGATTGATGCTTCGGGCCCCCAACTTATTCTGTACCTGCTCCTGCTTCAGCTGGTCCAGAAGATGGGTCTACTCCAGCCGGTGCTGCCGCAGGCCTCCTTCTCTGACATCAGATGCTGATTGGAGGCCATGTGCTATTCACAGGTAGCTCTGAGCTCCTGCAGCTGGGCCAGGAACTGGTCACACAGCTCCTGCAGACTCTAAGCCGCTTAGTTCTATAACTCAGCTGTTTCTTTCCATTCTGCTATCTTTTCCTCCAGCTGTCCCAGCTTCTCTTGCAGCTTCTTTACCTGCTGTTCTGAGTGCAGGATGCTGGCGAGGTCCTTCTCACTGCTCAGCCTGTGGAAAGCATCCTGCAGCTGGGCCACTGATCTTTCAGCTCTTGGTTGTGCACACGTGTGCATCTATGGTCTCCTGTTCCTTTTCCATTGTCTCAAGGATCTTGTGCCTTTCCTCGGCATGCTGATCCCATTCCTTGGCCCTCTTCTCCAATATCCATAGCTGCTGCTGCTGCTGCTACTGCTCCAGGTTCTAGAGACCAACGCTCTGATTTTCCTATTCCTGGATATGAAGTTGCTCCTCCAGGTTATTTTATTTTTATTGGTGTGGGGCCTGAACTCTGGGCTGGGCGCTGTCCCTCAGCTCTTCAGCTCAAGGCGAGCACTCTACCACTTGAGCTACAGCGCCACTTCCAGTTTTCTAGTGGTTTAGTTTATTGGAGATAAGAGTCTCATGGACTTTCCTGCCTGGCTTTGAACCATGATCCTCAGAGCTCAGCCTCCTGAGTCCTCTAGGTTCTTGAGCTCCTTCTGCATCTGGAAGGTCTGGGCCTGCAGCTGCTGCTCAGCTTGAGATGGCCCTGGGGAGCTGCAAGGCGGCATCTCAGTTCCACCAGGTTGGTCTATAGCTCCAACACATGCCTCACCTCTTGCTCTGTCTCCTCTCTCAGTTGGCTCATCTGCTCCGAGAGCTGCTGGACCTTGCCTTCCACATAGAGCTCTCTACCTTCGAGTCCTCCCCAAAGTTGTCTCTCTCCAAATTTAGTGTGGTCACCAACTCTAATGCTGTCACCAACTCTTTTATGTAATCTATCCAGCTCTACCCGCTCCACTTGTGCATGTTGGAACTTGTGGGTTTTGATCTTCATGTCAGCCTTCTGTGTCAGGAGCACTTCCAGCCTCTCCTGCAGCTGGTGTTCTCTTCCTGCGGGTCATTAGAGCTCCTGGCCTTTGCCTGGAGCTGCAGCTTCACATTGTTCAGAGCTTTGATGAGCTCTAGGTTGTTCTCATTTGTCTGATTCTGCATGGTGGAGACTGCACACAATCATTTCTAGCTCTGTGACCCTCTCTGCTGCAAAGCCTGCAGGCAGCTGGCAAGACCCTCATGCTACAGGACTCTCTAGTTGGCCTCCTGCTGCACATGGGCCAGGGCAGATTATAAACCAAATGTTTCTAAAGCCAAGTTCTGGATTGATGGCTGGTGGAGTTCCAAGTCTATTTTCAGCGCCTGCTGCACAGGCCATCTTCTCGTTGTCTTTTCCCAGGTATTCCTGCAGGTCTTTTGTTTCCTGCTTCAGTTGTGCCATCTTACACAGCTGTTAGTTTCGTATTCTGCTGGAGTCCAGGGGACGTACCAGGTGTTGGCCCTGACCTCCATCACACAACTGCAGTCACTGAGGGAACCTGAGAGGTCATTCTCAGACCACAGCGCTAGAGCCTGTTACACTGAAGACTCTTATGACTAGGATTAGGCAAAGGGTGGGGCCCCGGGGGTGGGGGGGGAGGGGGAATCAAACCCTGGAATTCTGATGGTGAATGGGTAACAGGTGGCAGGGTCAGGGCGCCACAGTACAGTCTCCTCATTTCACAATATGTCCCTCCTAGTTTCATCTCGTAAAAATCCCCTCTACAATATCAGCCCTCCAGTCTTCCAGACTGTTCGAGTTCTACAACTCCTCCCCCACCACCACCCCCTCCTTTCTGGAAAGTTTCTGGACCTGGTTGTGAAGCTCACTTTCTCCCACCTGGATCCACTTCCTCTCTCATTCCTGGTGTACCCTGTTCCCATAAGAGAGGACTTCCGAGCCAACCAGCTTTTCTCTTGGGATTTGCCGCCATTACGTCATATCTCTATCTCTCTGTCTCTCTCTGTTTCTCTGTTTCACTCTTGGTCTGTCTCTGTCTCTGTCTCTGTCTCTCTCTCTCTCCTGCTCCCAAGGACATTATTCCTTATCTATGCCCCTACACGCTATTTTCACTCTGGAATTTTAGAAAACATCTCAACATTTTCTTTACTAATAATCGTTCTTGAACTTCAACAGGGTTTAAATAGGTTTGTTGGTTTGTTTCTGTGTTAGGACCTAACCCAGGACCCCAAGTCCTAGATGAGGGCTTACCACTGAGGTAGCAGCCAGTCTTAGATGGGAAGCTTTAAATGATAAAGGTAAAACCTGCTGGGGGCCTGGGGAGGAGTCAGGCAGAACTAGAGTACGGTGTGCAAAGTTTCCCATGCCTGCATTTAATAATTTTTCTTCAAGCCTTGTTTCCTGTGGTCCCTTGTATTTCCCTTTCTCCACATGGAATTATTACCAGTAGTTTGGTAAGAAAGCTCTTTTATTTTCATCAGTATTGGGATTTGAATCCAGGGCCTCATGCTTGTTAGACAGGCATGCTACCACTTGAGTGACTTTCGTGTTTTATTTTTTTAGATAAAGTCATTTTTGCCCTTAGGCTGGCCTAAGACCTTGATCTTCCTGTTCTACTTCTTCACTTAGCTGAGATTACATACAGATACAACTGCACTCAGTCCATAAGTATGCTTCTGATCTTTTCCTATGCATTTGCACATATGTAGGCAAAGTATCATGTGAATGAAAGTATATTCTACATGTCACCCTGCCTACAATAGTTGTGCCTAATTGCCCTCCAAAAATGGAGCACTTGCTTATAGTTTCATGGACAGCATAGCCTGGGCTTCTGTTCCCTGATCACCCTACCACTACTAACGTCTGACATTGTCCGCTGAGTTTGTCAGCCAATATTTGAGGTTTGGGGTGGGAATTTCCCCTTCCTTTTCTGGCAGGGTGCCAGCACTCAGTTCCACCGCTACAGCCACTGTCTCAAGAGCATTCTCTAATATGTGACAGCACGTCATCCCTTTTCAAGCTCTCATTTATCTTTCCAGTTTATGTAAATGAAGAGCAGGAAGGAGCACAAATGGCCTCATTGCTAGAAGGGATCTAATAACCAGCTTGTCGGCTGCCGCCTTACTCAGCCTGGTATTATTTCCAAGAAGGATGTCATTAGTTTTTCCTTCAAATGAGTTTCTACTGTTATTTGATGTTAGCAGCTAAGGAGATCCGTCAATTTGAGATACTTGAATTAAAGAAATCTCTAGCTAGTCCTACATTATTGTTCATAGTGGGACATCATTCTTCATGGTCCCCAGGAGGCTGACATACACGGCCTATCAATGGGCCAGGAACAATCACTTGTATTGTTACATTGTGACACACACAGAAGCCAGTGGATTTTGTAAAGCTGATGTTGATTGAAAAGACTAGAAGCTGAGCACCAATGGCTCATGCTAATATGATCTTAGTTACTTAGGAGGCTGAAATCTGAGGATGTTGGTTCAAAGCCAGCCTGGGCAGGAAAGTCTATGAGATTCTTGTCATTAGTTTACCATTAAAAAGCCACAAGTAAGGCTGGGCACTGGAGGCTCACAACTGTAATCCTAGCTACTCAGGTGGCTGAGATCTGAGGATTTTGGTTCAAAGCCATTAAGGACAGGAAAGTCCACAAGACTCATCTCCAATTAACCACCAGAAAACCAGAAGTGGTGTTTTGGCTTAAAGTGGTAGAGCACTCGCCTTTAGCAAAAAAGCTCAGGCACAGCACCCAGGCCCTGAGTTCAAGCCCCAGGACCACCAAAAAAAGAAAAAGCCAGAAAGAAAACTATGGCTCAAGTGGTAGAGTGCCAGTCTCAAGCTAAAAAGCTAAGGGACAGTGCCTAAGCCCTTAGTTCATATACACGTGCACGTGTGTGCGGGTGCACACACACACACACACACACACACACACACACACTTACAAGAGATTGGCAAATTAGAGTAATAGACCATCAGCCATGTCTCTGATGAAGTTTATACATCAGTAGCCATTCATGGCAGAGGCGCAGTATCCTTCTTTCTCCCCACTTTGTTATTTCCCCTTAGCCACGGAGGAGGAGCTGACTTCTGTAGGCTTGTTTATGTTTCCTGTGGCTAGGAGATATGAATCCACACCAGCCTCAAGAAAGAAATTCCACCAGCTTTTAAACATCTGCTACATGCTGATTGAGTTGTCTAAGTTCCCAGGTTCTAAAGTCCCATGAGGTGCTTCCTGGAGGATAGGGGTTGAGCATCCCTGAACTGGGACAGAGAGAGAAGGATTGGGGGGGGGGATGCTTTTCCTAAGGTGTGGCCAGGGACAGAGAGTATGTGACATCTCTCCACAAACAGATGATTCAGCCTCCCACAGACACAGGGGCCTCCCTTGGCTGGAAATAAGCACTGTGTGCTGCCATCTAAGATATGAGTACCTGAGCAATCTTGCCACAGGCCTGGGGTGATCAAAGGAGGCACCAGTTGGAATCCTGAGGGTCTGCCCTGTACTTCACTTGCTCCCTTAGATAACTAGGCTGGTCTTTGGCCAGGAAAGATTGTGTTTCTGAATACAATTTCAAGTTGCTTCTCTTTTGTGCAGTATAATTGATTCATTAAATGTGGATATCCAGGCTAATGTGGTTGTTAGTCTAACTCATCAGTCATTCAAAGGGCCAGTGTTCTGGTTAACAAAAGAGCATGCACCTGGCTGAGCCCATTAGGCCCGAGAACTGGCTTCATCTCCTCTTGATCAGAAGGAAGCCTGTCAGGATAATGGGAAGACGTTGTTATAGCCAGAGGGCTGCAGTGCAATTTCTGTATGAAAGGACATCATGGTGACAGTGTGTGTGTGTGTGTGTGTGTGTGTGTGTGTGTGTGTGTGTGTGTGTGCATGTGTGCACCAGTACTGGGGCTTAAACTCAGGATCTGGGCACTGTCCCTTAGCTCTTTTCATTCCACGCTGGTGTCTTACAACTTGAACCACAGCTCCACTTCCAGCTTTCTGGTGGCTAATTGAAGATAAGAGTCTCATGGACTTATCTTTCCTGGCTGGCTTTGAACCATGACCCTCAGATTTCAACCCTCTTGAACAGCTAGGATTAGAGGGTGTGAGCTATCAGTACCTGGCTATGGTGCCAAATTTTGCAAGGATAGTGTGGACAGAATGGAGCGTTGTGAAGGGATACTTAAAAAGAAATCTGTGGAATTTTTCACTAAATGCATTTAAGACCTACTATGGGCCTCATATATCTTCTAGTTGCTTGAGGGAGAAGAGTGGTAGGAATAGTTCAGACGCAACTGAGATAGCACATTTCCTATGAGACAGGTTATGAAACCTTCTATGCCCAGCTCTGTGCTCTGTGTCCTGTCATTTTAGTTCAGCCTAAACTATCAAAGACAGTTCTGGTCACCAGAAAGAGAGTTTGGCAGAACTTCAGACACCAGAGATCCTGTCTAGCTGTATGATCTTGGGTGCAACTTTACTTTTCTGACCCTTGGTTTCCTCATGTAAAGTGAACATGAAAATCTTTACCTGGTAAAAAACAGATCAGGTATTCACTAGACTGCTCCAAGCAAGGTGATAGGGGCTCATGCCTGCAATCCTATCTACCCAGGAAACTGAGATACTAAGATTGTAGTTCAAAGCCAGCCTAAGCAGGAAAGTTTGTGAGATTCTCATCTCTAATTAAATACCAAAAAGCCAGAAGTGGAGGTAGAATTCTTTAAATAGTAAGTGCCACCCTTGAGCAAAAAAACCTAAAGAACAGCCTCTAGACCCTGAGTTCAAGTCCTAATCTCTCTCTCTCTCTCTCTCTCTCTCTCTCTCTCTCTCTCTCTCTCTCTCACACACACACACACACACACACACACACACAGACTGATCCAGAAGGTACAATGAGCTTCTGGCAGAGCCCTTGACCCACTTTGAGAAGCCTTTTAGCCTTTTCTGTCTCATATTTTCCCTTATATTCTTTCTTTAGGGTGACAGAGAGAGACTGAGATTTCAATTTATAAATAGAGTCTCAGTTTGTATTTCAAACCCCAGTTCTGCTAGTTATTAGTGGGGTGACTTTTAGCACATGAGCTGGCTTAAGTCCCAGTTTTTTCAGAAAAATGGGGACATCCTCGCCTTCTGGGAACTGAGGCTTCAATGAGAGCACAGGTAGGAGAGCTCCGCAGAGTTATGATTCCCCTCTGTCCACATGGACCCTTTCCCAGCACACTGCCTCCGGCCACCCAGAAAGAGCCAGGTTTGGAACATGGCGTGGCCAGCCAGTTGTACCCACTTGGGCAGTGGAGGAGACAGCAGTGCTCTGTACCTCTGCAGGGAGCTTCCCTGCTCCCTGTCACCATCCACATCTCAGTACCTGCACCACAAATGTCCTCCACCACTGCCCAGTCCCCCTGCCCCATGGCCAAGACCCACTATGTGGGCCTGGAGTCAGTGTGGCTAAGATGCTATGATGCCCAGGTGTGCAAAGTTCCTCAGTGCTAGCAAGTTTGGAGGTTTTTCATTTTCTTTTTTTAATGTGTGTGTATGTAAGAGAGAGAGAGAGAGTGTGTGTATGCACACATGCGTGCTAGTACTGGAGCTTGAACTAAAGGCCTGGGTGCTGTCCCTGAGCTCACTCTTTTCTTTTTTCTTTTTTTTTTGGGGGGGGGGGGTTCCAGTCATGGGGCCTGTACTCTGGGCCTGGGCGCTGTCCCTCAGCTCTTCAGCTCAAGGCTAGAGCTCTACCACTTGAGCCACAGCACCACTTCTGGTTTTTTTTCTTTTTGCTTATGTGGTGCTGAGGAATTGAACCCAGGGCCTCAGGCATGCAAGGCAAGTGCTCTACCACTGAGCCACCTTCCCAGCCCCTGAGCTCATTCTTCCTTGCTTGCTTTCTTGCCTCCTTTGTTCCTTCGTTCCTTCCTTGCTTCCTTCCTTCCTTTCTTTCCTTCTTTCTTTCTTTCTTCCTTCCTTCTTTCCTTTCTTTTCTTTCTCTTTTTTCTTTCTCTTTCCTTCTTTTTTCTTTCTTTCCCTCCCTCCCCTCTCTTTCTTCTTTCCTTCCTACCTTCTTTCTTTCCTTCTTCCTTCTTTCCTTTCTTTTCTTTCTTTCTCTTTCCTTCTTTCTCTCTTTATTCTTGCTCTTTCTTCTTTTTTTTCTTTCCCTTCCTCCCTTCCCTTTCTTTCTTTCTTTTCTTTCTTTCCTGCTTTCTTTCCTTCCTTTCTTTCTTTCTTTCTTTTTTTGTTCTTTCTTTCTTTCTTTTCTTTCCTTCATTCCTGCACCATCGGTGTCCAAACCCCTGCTTAATGATGCCTCCTGACTCTTATCTACCTCTTCACTGCTGTCCTCCAACTTGGGCATGAACCTTTTTCACTCCCCAACTTCATACCTATGTTATTGAGCTTTCTATCATGTGACAAAATAACTTTGATACTCAACTTAATAAGGGAAACAGTTTATTTTTGCTCATGGATCCAGAGATTTCAGTCTAAGGTCATGAAGTCCTCTTGCTTTGAGCCTATGGTGGGACAGAACATCACAGTGGGAGTGTATGGCAAAGGAGGTCTTGCTCACCATCTGGTGGTGGGAAGCAGAGAGAGAACGACAAAGGAGTCAGGTTCCAATACACCTTTCAAGGGCACGCACCCAGTGACCTAACTTCCTTAGACTTGGTTGCACTTCCTAAAGATTCCACACCTCCCTAAAGTGCCATGGGCTGGTGACCAGAGCCTCAACATGGGGCCTTTGGAGGACACTCTCTAAACCTTAGTAAATTCCTACAATGCCCCTTGGCTTTTTAGTACAATTCATATGTCCTGATGCAAAATGGAAACATCCTTTATTTTCAAGGTCTAGTTCCAATCTCACCTGTCATTTCTCTACCCTAGGTAACCTATAGTTAGCTAAGTCTGATGAGTAAGCACTCTGAGTATCTCCTGATCAATCTTTTTTTAATGGTTTTCCCTTTGACTGAATCGCCATCAGATCAAAATCCTATACTCTCAATACCCAGTGCCAATGCTACCTTTTCCTTGAAGCCTTTGCTTAACTTGCTCAGGACTCTGTCTTCCTCTGGGCTTCCTTGCTGTTCTGTAAACCTTCAGTTTTCCCTTCTACACAGATTTTGTGAGTATACATCTTATTTCCCTTGTGAAACCCTCAAACCAGTATCTTCATTCCAAACTACATCAATGAATGGACATGTATCTATAAAGAAGTATGTCTCCATTCAAAGCAAGTTAGATGCAAAATGCAAAAGCCAAACATCCCTTGTGCAAATTACTATTGACTAGGCAGAGACAGCATTACTGAATGTACCAGGAGAGGGCAGAAGTGGCTTATGGGACTGAGGTTCTGGTGTCATTACAGATACCGGTGAGAGCAATTTAGAGTTTAGTGTGAGTTCATCCTTCTGCTGTTGACTCTTGGGTGGGGATTGCTGGGTACCTGTGGCTCATGCTTGTAATCCTAGCAACTCGGGAGGCTGAGATCTGAGGATTGTGGTGTTAAGCCAGCCGGGGCAGGAAAATCCACAAGGCAGGAAAGTCTGTGAGACTCCAATTAACCAGCAAAAATCCAGAAGTAGCACTGTGGCTCAAGTGGTAGAGTGCTAGCCTTGAGCAAAAAAGTCCAGCGACAGCATCTACACCCTGAGTTCAAGCCCCAGGACTGGCATGAAACAAAAGCAAAACAAAAGAACAGCCATAGGACCCTGGTCTCAGTTCTTGCACTAAACTAAGCAAGCCAGCAAGAGGGTGCTATTTATCTGACAAAGTCTGATCACCCATGAAAACAGATGAACCCAAGAACAAACCACTTTCCCTACCAAGATTATCCATGATGTATTACTTCTGGATACCTATTTTTACCTAGAGCTGGTTCTAGGATATCTTTAATATCTGCTAGGGTACCTGGACCTCTGAACAATGAACTGGAAGCTGCAAAGAGCAGTGGTAAGAAGAGCAGTGGCCCAATAAATCTCCTTCAAGACCTGAGCAAGAACCTTGATCAGTAATTCCAAGGCTGTCCTGAAGAGGGCATCCTCACAAAGGCTCTTTCTTCAGTATCACGTGGAAGTCAGGAATTGGTTGAGTTGTGTTCTTGGCATAAAGAATGATCTGGCTCCAACATTTTGATTCTTACATCCTCTCACTGTGGCTCCCATTCAGGATGACTGTCTCCCTTGGTCTTCCTGAGGGATTTAACTCTTTCACCAGCTCTTGCAATCTGTGTAGACACAAACTCTCATTTTATACAAAACTAGAATGTGGCAACTGCAGCCACACTGGTGTTAATAAGCAGCTAGGCAGAGCATCAGTACTGGCTGGTGGTCATCACTGCTGTTGGACCACTGTCTGGATACAACAACATCACCAGGAAATAAGACCTCTGTTTCAGAGAGTTCTCATGACCGAAGACCAGGCCCCCAGCTTCCCCAGGAGGCAGGTCTGTGGCTTGGGATGGAGAAGCTGTAGAGCTGTTCACCGCTATTACCCCCTTCCCCCATCCAGTGAGTTCCTGAAGCCCAGGGCAGTGCACTGCCTTGCTGCCCACACTATACACTCAGGCTCTCAGGAGGGCTCTGCAGAAGATTCTGCAGCCTGGATTCTGTGGCACTGTGAGCTCTGTAGCTGAGCTGAAGCTATGAAGTATCAAGGGGCTGAAAGCTTGATCTCCAATCTCTCAGTAAAGCCCCCAGAACACTAGGGGCTGGGGCCTAGGGCCCTGGGAAAATCAGCAGTCTAGGCAACACAGAGGCTGAAATTACTACCCTGTGTTTAAGATGATAGTCTGTGTTAAGGTTGGAATGTTTATTGCTTCTCTGCTTTCTAAGATAAGGAAGTCATTTATCACTTGTATGCAAACTATGCCTCATGCTAATGATTGTAACCCTAGCATTTGCTTGTAACTTCAGTCCCCTCCCTGTACTGAATGAACTCAATAAAAATGTTTGTTAAGGGGTCTTGGGATCTGACAGCAGGAATCGCTTCGGGTCCCCTGGTCCCCCCAAATCTTGGTTCTTCGGCCCAGCCTCCATCATTGTACTGCCCCTAGTTGTGGTGGATTGGGACATGGCATCATCACCTAAGAGTCATCTTAAATGCAGACACTGAGGCCATGTTTGTCACCACCCTTTTCTGGTAGGTCTGTGACTCTGGGAATCTGAGAATCAATCATGTACTAAGTCTTGGAGATTAAGAATGGATTTGATACTGGGGCTGGGAAAACTGGGAGGCCACATGCAGAAAACTAAAAGTGGACCCCAGCCTATCACCATGCTCCAACATCAACTCAAAATGGATTGAAGACCTTAACATCAAACCTGAATCTTTGAAACAACTGCAGGACAGAGTAGGAGAGACACTTGAACTTATAGGCACAGGCAGGAACTTCCTGAACAGAGTCCCAGGGTCACAACAAATTGGAGAAATACTTGACAAATGGGACTGCCTTAAAATAAAAAGCTTCTGCACAGCTAAATCTATCGCAACCAAGCTAGAAAGACAACCAACTAACTGGGAAAAAATATTTACCAGCAATATATCAGACAAGGGGTTAATATACAGTATATACAGGGAACTCAAGAAACTAATCCCTCCCAAACCTAACAAACCAATTACTAAATGGGCAAGGGAACTAAAGAGAGACTTCTCAGAAGAAGAGATAAAAATGGCAAAGAAACACAAGAGGAAATGTTCACCATCCCTGAAAGAAATGCAAATAAAGACAACCCTGAGATACCACCTTACCCCAGTCAGAACAGCCCACATCCTAAAGCCAGCCAACAACAAATGCTGGAGGGGATGCAGAGAAAGAGGAACCCTATTACACTGCTGGCGGGAATGTACACTTATACAACCACTTTGGAAAGCAGTCTGGAGGGTCCTCAGAAAGCTAAATATTGACCTCCCTTATGACCCAGTCAAACCACTTCTAGTCATCTACCCTGAACAACAGGAACCAGTATACAAGGACACGTGCACCTCCATGTTTATTGCAGCACTGTTCACAATAGCCAGGATATGGAAACAACCCAGATGTCCCACCACAGATGAATAGATCCAAAAATTGTGGTATCTATACACAATGGAATATTATGCAGCCATTAGAAAGGACAAAATAATGGTATTTGCAGAGAAATGGATGGAGCTAAAAGAAATCATGTTGAGCGAGGTAAGCCAAGAGCAAAGAGACAAACAACACATGGTCTCCCTGATAAGTAGATGCTAAATCCAAAATGTTAGGTGATACAACAAAATTAACAAGACTTAAGAAACAAAGGACTTCCACTCATCTGGTCGAAGCACTACTAAATAACCCCATGCTGCTGATATATATGTGCACACCGGAGGGAAACCAGGAAGATGACACAGAACTAGAGGGAATCAGGGGAAAACATACAACAGTGGGACCCATCAGCTGCACTGGACATTGATCAAAATGAACTAAGCAACTCAATGGCAGCGATGGGAGGGAGGGAACAAGTGGGAAAGAGGGAACAGCTGATGCTATGCAAAACAAAAAAAATGTACATATCACCTAATGTGGAAGAAATAACTGTATTGCAAAGCTCATAGAACTCATAAATGTTATAGACCATGATAGACAATTTACTCCATGAATGTTAGAATGTGTTTGTGACTTTAACTAAGCTTTACTATCCCACAATACTGTGAAATTTGTGAAATTATGTAACCACTTAATCACAATAAAGAATTGGGGAAAAAATGGGAAGGGGTCTGGCTTATTTCACTTAATATAAATTTTTCCAAGTCTTTCCATTTCCTAGCAAATAGGGAGGTGTCATTCTTTCTGATGGATGCAGATCCATTCATCTACTGAGAGGCATCTAGGTTGGTTCCATATCTTAGCTATGATAAATAATGCTGCAATAAACATAGTTGTGCTGGTAAAAAAAAAAACAAACAAAAAAGAATGCATTTGACACAGAAATGGAGAGACAAAACGTGAACAAAGCAGCAATGGTGTTCAGTAGACTTTTATGTTGAAAATGAACTATACAACTTGTAGGTGGGGACAGGTAGGAAAAACTGTGAGAGTGAAAGAAGGGGTGACATTATCCAAAAAGAAATGTACTCATACCTGACTTACAAAATGGTAACTCCTCTGTACATCACCTTTATAATCACATTAAAAATTTAAAAACGATTTTGTAAAAGTGAAAAAAAACCAAACCAACAAATGTGCATTTGAGCCTGGCACTTGTGGCTCATACCTGTAATCCTGCTACTCAGGCAGGATTCTGCACCCATGAGAAAGCCTGTGAGAGTCTTATCTCTAACTAACCACCAAAAAGTTTGAAGTGCATCTGTAGCACAAGTGGTAGAGCACTAGCCTGGAGCACAAAAGCTCAGGTACAATCGTCAGGCTCTGAGTTCAAGCCTGGTTTGGTGCACACGTGCGTGTGCGCACACACACACACACACACACACACACACACACACACACACACACACACACAGTGCATTTGACATTGATAGTGATGGTCCAGAAAGGCTGATTCTAATGAAGCTGGGGCTCAGCCTGATGACAAGGGCAGGGAGGAAATGGAAACTATAGGAAGATCAGGCTCAGAATGATCCAGTATCAGCTCATTCCAAATCCAAGAAAGAGCTACAGGGCATCCTTTTTTATTTCCTTTATGGCTCTCCATTTAGTCCCTCACAAGGGCTGCAGTGAAAGGTAATGACAGTGGCTGGCAGTGGGTATTACTTAGTGGACCCTGTGTTTTGTGCTTTCTGGTGGCTATGATATTGTTTTAACAAGTCTATTAGGAAAGTCCTTTGCTGTGGAGCCCATGCTGGCCTAGAACTGACAATCCTCCTGCTTCTGCCTCCTGAGGGCTGGAATTACAGTCATGCTCCACAACACCTAGGTTTATGTAACACAAGAACCTTTATAAGAAATGGAAATCCAGAAGAAATAGAATAAGCTAAATGCTTTTTTTTGGGGGGGGGGTCAGGTCGTGGGGCTTGAACTCTGGGTCTGGGCACTGTCCCTCAGCTCTTCAGCTCAAGGCTAGCGCTCTACCACTTGAGCCACAGTGCCACTTCCAGCTCTTTTCTTTTTGCTTATGTGGTGTTAAGGAATCGAACCCAGGGCCTCAGGCATGCAAGGCAAGTGCTCTACCACTGAGCCACCTTCCCAGCCCCGCTAAATGCTTTTTATACTAAACTGAATTTAGAAGAGGCAATTGTGGAAAAGTAATCAAGCTGCGGGAAGGCTAAATGAAGATAAGAATTATTTTGACAGATTCTGTGCTGGTGGCTCATGCCGTAATCTTAGCTACTCAGGAGGCTGAGATCTGAGGATCACGGAAGGAAAGTAAATGAGACTCTTATCTCCAATATACAACCAGAAAACTAGAAGTGGTGCTGTGGCTCAAGTGGTACAATGTTTGCCTTGAGCTGAAGAGC
The DNA here is from genome assembly GCF_019054845.1 of Dipodomys spectabilis. Taxonomy (NCBI): domain Eukaryota; kingdom Metazoa; phylum Chordata; class Mammalia; order Rodentia; family Heteromyidae; genus Dipodomys; species Dipodomys spectabilis. The sequence continues at coordinate 44,999,516 of NW_024870772.1, read as the reverse complement.
TGAGGGACATTGCCCAGAGTTCAAGCCCCACCACCAACAAAGGAAAAAAAAGGAAGGTTAGATGGCTGGTGATTCTTCTGGGAGCTGCTCCATGGCTCTGGGTCACTGAACACCTGTGTTACACCTGTGGCTGGCAGCACCATCTGCCCGAGCTTGCAGCACCGTGACGGCCCTCCCAGGATGTCATTCACCTTATCCTCTTGGCAACAAGTGATAAGGCCCGGAATAGAGAATGGGATTCGCCAGCCTCTAGTTTCCATCCTTTACCAGCAAGAAACATTTTCTTTGGCCCTACTCCAAGTTCTCTCTCTAATTGGCTGCCTCTATCAGGAGGGTTGTGCCACCCCTGATCAATACGGCCTACACCATAATTTGCAGGAACCACTACCAAACAAAACCAATGTGCCTTGTTCAAATACTTCTTGAGCTGCTAAAACTATGAATTTTCCTTTTACCAGCCATAGGATCTTTATTTGCATTTTAGTATCAATTGAAGCAGAAGAAAAGCATTTAATTTTAGCACAAATCTTACCCTTCATCTTAAAATTGTTTAATGCTAGCATTTTCGCTGTATTGCAGTGCTGGGGATCAAACCCAGAGCCATGTATCTGTTGGGCAGGAGGTCCCTCACCAAACTATCCCCCACCAGGCCTTTATATTGCCAGTTTTAAGTGTAATTATCATAGCATTTAACTTTTTTTGTGGAGCCACCAAAGTGACACTTTTTGTGTGTCAACACTGCACAGAACTAACAACTGTTTTTACTTCGTTCCTTGATATGGACACAATTCTGCCAACTCTACCTTCTGCTTAGTGATGAGTAAGATGGACTGAAGGGAAAGGAGCTCTGGGCTGCTCTGTCTTTCCTTTCCATCTAGGGTCACCCTATGCAGGGTGATAGGTTGGCCAATGCAGGGTTATTCCTTGAGTCAGAAGAAGTGACGGGGGGGGGGGGGGGGGGAATTTGCCTGCAGTGGAAGCAGCTCTGGTTCAATTGGGAATGTGCCCTCCACTTGCCTAGTATTCATTTGAGTCCTGGATAATCCCACATGCTAGGACCCATCAGATTTGACTCATGCTCTATGCAAATGTGGCAGCAAGGAGAGACAGGCAGGGGTATTCCAGCGTGCCCCCTCTGTTCATATATCTACTTCACTGCCCCAACAGATGACATGTACAAGGCACAGGTTCAAAGGTAAACTTATCTACAAGATGGCCATGGAAGAGCATTGAGCCAAATGCTGGGGCTTGTTGAGCACAGGGCCTTGTGGGGCTGCATAAGTTATGTGGCTCTGATGATCAGGATGACAGTGAGTTTAGAGACAGGTGGTCTGGAGGGGGGGGGGGAGAACAGTGGAAATATGAGTAAAAATCTCTGCACATCTGCTCTCCCAGCATTTCCTAGAGATGAACTCAAGATTGGTCTGGAGGGTAACTTCAGGGGGGCTTTTTGTGGTACTAGGGATTGAACTCAGGGCCTTGTATTTGCTAGGCAGATACTCTACCACTTGAGCCACACCTCCACCCCCTTTCTCCACAGGTTATTTTCAAGATATGTTCTTGCTTTATGCCTAGGTCATCCTAGACCTGTTACCTTCTACATGTGCTTCCCTGTGCCCTTGTGGATGACTGGCACATGCCACTATGTCCAGCCATTGGTAAGTTGCTAGCTTGGAAGCTTTTGTCCCTAGTCAGGCCTTGAACTGAGATCCCCTGATCACCACCTCCCAAGTAGCTAGGATTATAAGCTTGATGCATATAGCCCAGCCCTGTCCTTCCTGCTCTGTTGCTTTTGGAGTTATGGCACTTAAGGCCTTGGATTTTTTCTCCTCCAGAGATAACTGGGAGCTGTAAATAAGTTTGAGACCTTTGAAACTGGACCAGACATTTATAGATTAAACCAGTCTTGTATTCAATGTAACTAAGAAAACCTAGCCAGGTGCCAGTGGCTCACTCCTATAATCCTAGCTGCTCAGGAGGCTGAGATCTGAGGGTTTCAGTTTGAAGCCACCCTGCGTAGAAAAGTCCACAAGATTCCATCTCCAACCAACTAGTAACAAGCAGGGCTAGAGACATGGCTCAATTGGTAGAGCATCACCTATAAGCAGGCAAGCCAAGCCTAGTTCAAGCCCTAATACTGGCACAAAACAAACAGAAAAGAAGAGGAGGAGGAGGAAGAAAAAACAACAAGGAGGAGAGAAGGAAGGAAGGAAGGAAGGAAGGAAAGAAGGAAGGAAGGAAGGAAGGAAGGAAGGAAGGAAGGAAGGAAGGAAGGAAGGAAGGAAGGAAGGAAGGAAGGAAGAGAGGGAGGAAGGGAGGGAGGGAGGGAGGGAAGAAGGGAGGGTGGGAGGGAGAAAACCAGACCAATGCACACTGGTTTAATTAAAACAGGAGATTTAAATTCAGCAGTTTAAATTCAGGAGATTTAATACAGCAGTATAAATTCAATGGTGGTGTGATTCAATGAGCTTTTCTTCTGCCCTCCTTGCTATCCGAGTAGCAAGATGGCTGCCAACAACCCTTAGAACAAATTGCACTAGCATCCAGGGAGGGAGAAACTTTGCTTGTGAAAGTTCAGTCAGAAGAGTGAGAAAGCTTTGCCTATTCTCTGCAAAACTCCACATCTGGGTCATGAGCCAATCTACCAACAGATAGCCTATCCAACAAATGTGACCATGCTGATCATTTTAGGGCTCAACATCATGCCTTTTTCCCAACCCAGGGTGGAGCCAGCTCCCACCAGAGCTCATGTACTGCCTAGGAGAATGGGGAACTGGGGACACTAGAACAAACTTTGGGATGAATTACTTAGAGAGGAAGGAACAGACATTCAGAAGGCTGCCGTAGATGCCCACTTCCGAGGCTCTATCTCGGTGAACATGGCTGGCCATGGGAACCAGGAGAAAATATGTTATGTGATACTGTTTAGACGTTGAAAGTGGAAACTGCTTGGAGACCTACCCAAAAGACATTAAAATTAATAATTAAAAAATAATACTGCTCAAGCAAAACCTAAACCAAAGGGGAAGTGATTATCTGATTTTAATAACTGCCATGTATTAAGTTATTTGTGTGTGTGTGTTTGCTGACACATTTACTGAAGAGGAAGATGTAGCTTCAGGGAGAGCAATACATTTGCCCAAAGCCACAAAGATAATGAAGGCAGAGCCAGAATTTGGACCCAGGCCTGGTCTAGCACTCCATACCTCTGTTCTTTCCCAACGCAGGAACAGGAAGAGAGTTGTAAAACACTGTCAAAAGTTCTTAAGAGACAACTTGTATTAGGTTATTTTCTGCTGCTAGAATAAAACAGAGTCAGTCCAAGAACTGTATAAAGGAAAGATGTTGGGCTGGGAATATGGCTTATGGACGAAGCTCTGGGTTCGATTCCTCAGTACTACATGAACAGAAAAAGCCAGAAGCGGCCCTGTGACTAAAGTGGTAGAGTGCTAACCTTGAGCAAAAAGAAGCTTGGGGACAGTGCTCAGGCCCTGAGATCAAGCCTGAGGCGGGGCTGGAAAAAGAAAAAGGAAAGAGGCTTATTTAATTCATCATTTTGGAAGCCCCAAGTCCAAGATTAGGTAGCCCCATCTGCTTAGCCTTTGGCTATGGTTCCTTTGGTTATGTCTTAACCTGGTGAAAAAGTGGGGGGAAAAAAACATTAATCTTTTCTGTGAGTGGCCCCCCAATAGCCTAATTACCTCCCATCAGTCCCTATCTTGTAAAAGCCCCACCCCCTGTCCATACCACCACATTGAAAACCAAGATTTCAGCACACAGACTTTTGAGAAACACATTCTAATCAAATCCAAATCATGGCATACCCAAGTATTATGTCAGGGACTATATAACCAAATAAACAGAAAGAGGAAAAATTCCATGAAGCCAATTTTTGCACATTTCACTCGGTTTCATTCTGACATCTTCATATATATATTTCATATTTGATCATACTTACTCTCCCCATTACCATTTCTTGCTCGCCTTTCCCCTCCTACCAGTTTTCTTCTTCATAAACAGTCTTCCCTCATCTTTCCTGTCTTTTTTTTTTAAGTCTAGAGTCTACATATAAGAGAAAATGTGGTTTGTCTTTGTGTGTGTGTGTGTGTCACAAACTTAAACTCAGAGCCTCAAACTCTTGCTTGGCTTTTTTCACTCAAAACTGGTGCTCTACCACTTGAGCCATACCACCATTTCTAGCTTTTTTTGGTTAATTAGAGAAAAGAACCCATTTACTTTTCTGCCCAGATTTGCTTTGACCTGGATTTGCTTTGAACCTCCCGAGTAGCTAGGATTGGATTGCAGGTGTGAACTGGAACACTGTACTGATGTTTATCTCTTTAAAAAAATATTTCTGAGTCTGACTTACTTAGCTTAACAAAATGATCTCGTTATATCCTTTTTTCTTTTTTCAAACAACATGATTTTGTTCTTTTTTTATATCTGAATAAAACTCCAATGTGTATATATTCCACATTTTCTCTATCCATTCATCTTTTGACAGGCACCTACTTGGATTGCATAACTTGACTGTTTTGGATAATGCTGCAATAAATGTGAATGTGCAGGTGTCTCTGTTGCATGCCACAAAGCAAATTCTTTAGGTAAGAAAGTGCGTTGTCAGGGAATTTTATTCAGGAAACAGAAGGGCCATCTGCCCTGAATATAAGCTCAGTGTTGATCCTGCCTCATTTAGTGCATGCTAGTGGCTTCTGACATCCTGCATGAGCAGAACAGCAGCTTATAAGTACTTTCATAATCTTATTTTTTTATAAATCCTTTTTCTATAAACCATCAGACTTGGAGAGGCTGTACTGGAAGCCTGGGCCCTAGAATCCGCTCAGACGTGTCAGCAGTGCAAGTCTTTCTCAGCAGTGCAAGGCTTGGCTTCCACCCATCGTATGCAAGCCCCTGGCAAGCATCGATCTTCTCCCCCCATCTGCTGAGTGCAGACTTGAGAGAAGGTCAGGTTGCACAGGATGCAAAGTAAACCCGGTAAAAAGGAAATAGAAGGTCTTTGTGTTTCTAACTCAGATCCTTCCTCTCCTTGCAGCATGCTTTGTTTGTGCGCTCTTCACTTTCCTGGTCTTGCATTGTCCGTAGCTTTCACAGGTGAAGGGCTGCTGACTGAGCTGCTGGATGCTGCCGGTCAGCAAGGCTGGGCCATGGAATGACAAAGTTTCATGTGTAACATAATGTATGTGTTTCAGAGGAGCTGGCAAGGGGACAAGAGATGAAGCTCAAGAGTAGAGTGCTTACTTAGCATGTGTGAGGCTCTGGGTTCCATCCCCAGTACTGCAAATGAGATATGGACAGGAAGTCTGCGAGAGGGAGAGACAGAGAAAGACAGGAACAGAGAGAGACAGACAGAGACAGACAGAGATACAGGAAACAGAGAAAGAGGAAGGGAGGGAGAGAAGAGAGAGTAAGTCCCAAATCATCATCACAGGAAGAACTTGGCAAATATTTGAAAATGTAGATATCTAGGCCCCACACAGGAGATATCGATGCAGTATGTCAGGAGTAAAGACAGGCACATCCTTTGAACCCTCTCCCCCCAGGTGACTTGGGAGCTGCTAGGCTAGAGGTTGCCTAAGGCCCTTTCCTCGTTCCCATGATCCCATGCAGAAGTTCATAGCCAGCAAGATGCACAAGATGCACAAGATGCACAATGCACAATGTAGACGCATGCTAGAGTACTGTGTGGTCACAAAGCCTTCTCTGAATAGATGGATGAGTAGAGACCTCCACACATCATGTATATGGAACAACTTCTTAGTCCAGAAGTATAATGCATAGAGGAGGCAGCAGAGATACAAAGGTTATAGAAATTGTTGGAAAAATAAAAAAGCAAAAACAGAAACAAGCAAACAAAAAACCCTCAGGACCTTAATTGCCTGTGTGATGGAAGCAGGGTTCTCTTCTGAGACGATGAAGAGATGAAGCAGAAAGGGTGGCTTGTACCACCCTGCACCATACTCAATGCCACTGAAATGCTCCCTGAAAACAGGGCTCACTGATGGCTCACACCTGTAATCCTAGCTACTTAGGAGGCTGAGATCTGAGGATCATGGTTCAAAACAAGCCTGAGCAGAAAAGTCTCTGTGAGACTAGGATCTCCAATTAACTACATGGAAGTGAAGCTGTGGCTCAAAGTAGTAGAGTGTTAGCCTTGAACAAAAGAGCTCAGGGACAATGCCTAAGCCCTGAGTTCAAGTCCCACAACCTAACAAAGCAAAAAATAAAAAAGGTCTTATGCTACATGAGTCTCATCTTCCAAAAGCCGGTAGGCTAAAAATGAAAACAGAAACAGTACCTTTATATATACAATGTATGAAAGATAAGGAACAAGATGATCTGGATTTATTTATTCATTCATTCATTCATTTATTTCGTGGTAGTGGTAGCCCTAAGGCTTGAACTCAGAGTCTGGGCACTGAACTTTTTTGCTCAAGGCTGGTGCTCTACCACTTGAACCACAGCTCCAACTCCACTTCCAGCTGTGTGTGTGTGTGTGTGTGTGTGCATATGTGTGTGTGTGTGTGTGTGTGTGTTTAATTTAAGAGTTCCACAGTCTTTTCTATTTAGGCTGGCTTTGAACTGCTATCTGCAGATCTCAGCCTCCTGAGTAGCTAGAAGTATAGGTGTGAGCCATTGATAACTAGCTGGGTTTTTTGTTTGTTTGTTCTGTTGTAATGGGAAAACAATTGGATTATATCAACAGACCTGGAAGCTAATAGTATTATAATAGTTCAAAATATAAGACTTATTTATGGCTCTGTTCTTTAAAGAAGAGTTCATAAACACATCAGAGTTGCCCCTATGTGGAAAATTGGGAGTGCTCTGAAGAGGATTTTTTATGCAAATAATAAAATCATATCATCATCATCATCATCATCATCATCATGATGTATGGAGTAAGAGAACCTTTGGAGCCTGCCTTTAGCTATCTGGGATATGAATTTGGCTGGAGCTGTTCTTTTGCCAAGGCTGCATCGATGAGACAAGATCACACAGGCCAGTTCTGATGGATAATGTATTAAAATCACAACAGCCACTGCAGAGATGAGGTATTGGGAAGCTACTGTCATTATATAGTTTATGTTTAATGTGATTAAAAAGTTTTGAAAATTATTGGTAATAGCAACACAAGATGGTGGCTGTAATTAATGCCACTAAATAGTATTTTCACAACTGGCCAAAATGGAAGCATTTTTGCTTAGCACTATCATATTTTTTTAAAAAGTTTATTTAAAAGGGTAACGTTGAGGCCAAAAAAAAAAAAAAAATCACCACATCTGTTAGCTGTCATCACCTGCTCTGGGAAGCGTGCTAAAGCCAAAGTGGATAATTGTTATACAGTAGCTCACACAGAAAGATCTAGATTTAAAGTAGGTGCTAAGCAATACTTAAAAAAAAAAAAACACAGAAGGGAAGACAGATTTTATTAAATTTATTAGGGTCTTTCCAGGCCATCTGTGCACAGATTGACCCTCCTGTGAGCGGCAGCTGTTTTTATTCATTAGGAATGAGCAGATATTTAAGTCATTACTCAATGTTCGCCACACAGCTGGGGTTTGAATTGAAAAGCAGTTCATACCCAACACATTTGGCATCAGGTATCTGGAGGTCTTTGTGTCGAGACTTGGAAAGTATTTTCATCTAATAATGGATTCAGCTGACTGTCAGAGATAACTAGAAAGGCAAGTCTCCCTGGGTTGACGATTTGATCAATATGTATATTAGACTTCTCTGGATTTATAGCTTTCTGTATACCTAGAAATTTAATGTCAATTGACTATAATGTGGTCATAAGAATATGAGTTATTTCTCCTGCTTAAATTCCCTTCAAGGCATGTGCGGAGGGAAAAGTCAAATCAATATTAAAAAGTTTAAGTATCTTTTAAACAAAGAGAATTTCCTTTCTTGAACATTGTTGACAAATGTATTAGTCAAGGTAACTAAACTGTGCATCAGGAACAAATTAGCCCTAGTATCTCAGTGGCTTAACATATTTCTTTCTTTCCTTTCTTTCTTTTCTTCCTTTCCTTTCCTCTTTTTCTCTTTCTTTCTTTCTTTCCTTCCTTCCTTCCTCTCTTTTCTTTCTTTCTTTTCTTTCTTTCTCTTCTTTCTTTTTTTCTCTCTTTCTTTCCCTCTCTTTCTCTCCTCCTTCCTTTCTCTCTTCCTTTCTTTTTCTTTCTTTCTTCCCTCACCTCTTCCCCTTCCTCTTTCTTCCTCTTCTCCTTCTTTCTTTTTTGTAAATTTTTCCCCAATCCCCTAAAGCTTAGACTCAGGTTCTGGGCATTGTCCCTGAACTTTTTGTTTTTGGGGTTTTTTTTTTGTTTGTTTGTTTTTGTTGGTCGTGGAGCTTGAACTCTGGGCCTGGGTGCTGTCCCTCAGCTCTTCAGCTCACGGCTAGCACTCTACCACTTGGGCCACAGTACCACTTCTTGTTTTCTGAGTGGTTTATTGGAGATAAGAGTCTCATAGTCTTTCCTGCCTGGGCTGGATTTGAACAACCATCCTCAGATCTCAGCCTCCTGAGTAGCTAGGATTACAAGCGTGAGCCACTAGCACCCGGCTGTCCCTGAACTTTTTGTTCAAAGATAGCAGTCTATCACTTGAGCCACTGCTCCACTTCCAGATTTGGGGTGGTTAATTGGAATAAAGCGTCTCAAGGACTTTCTTGCCCAGGCTGGTTTTAAGTCCCAATCCTCATATCTCAACCTCTGAAGTACCTAACATAACCTGTGTGGGCCACTGGTGCCTCAGGGGCTCCTGCAGGCAATGCAAGCTACCTCAGTCTTGAGATATCCAAGGTTTCACAATGGGACAAGGAAACAAAGGATCATGAATCAATTTTAAAAGGCTTTGGGTTCAAGTGTTCCATAGCCCATTAGCTAAAACAAGTCATACAGCCCTGTATATCCAAGTAGGGGAGGCTGTTGGCAATTTGGGGACCATAGATGAGCCAATAATGCCTGCATTATAGCAAAGATATATCTTAGAACCCTTCTGTGGCCTGATTCCTTGAGCTAGACTGGTCACTGCTGGAAATAAGCATTTCTTCCTTCTATTTTAAGTAGATACAACACATGCCATTGGTTAACAATGGGCCTAGAGGACAAAGTCCTAAATTTAAAAAAAGAAGAAGAGGAATCACTGCATTGGAGAGAAAAATGACCACTAAGAAAACGTGGGGATCTGGCCCAGTTAGTTGGTCTGGTAAGCGCTCCCTGTCCACTTGCTCAGGTGAGTCACAGCACTTATAACCCCATGTGTGGTCCATGCAGTGGAATGCTCCATGCTGACAGTATGTGGCAGCGACTAACAGCAGAGGATCTGCTCTGCTCAGGCGGGAGGATTCTCTGCCAGCTCCGCCCTCCCACCCAGCTTCTGGAAGCAGTGTAAGAATGAGAGTCTCATTTTACACAGAGGATGCATCTTGGGAACACACACAAATTAAATTCAGTTTTAATCATACAAAGAGAATTAGATATTTAAGGGAATTCTTTAAAACAGATCTCCTTGGTCAGATGTAGTAGTGCATACCTGTAGGCTAAGGCAGGAAGCTAGAGAGTTCAAGGCCAGCTTAGACTATACAGCAAGACCTTTGTCTCAAAAAGAAAAAAAGGAAAAGGAAGGAAGGAAGGGACAAGGGTGAGGAGAGGGATGGAAGAAATAAGGGAAGAAAGTAAGAAGGATGTAAGATTCTATGGATTTATTTCTTCCGGTTGGCTTTGAAACACAATCCTCAGTTCTCAGCCTGCTGAGTAACTAGGATTACAGGTATGAGCCTAACCTCTGTGCTTCTTTTTTTAAAAATGGCATTTAAGCCAGGTGTCAGTGGCTCACGCCTGTAATTCTAGCTACTCAGGAGGCTGAGATCTGAAGACCATGGCTCAAAGCCAGCCCAGGTGGAAAATTTGTGAGAATCTTATTTCCAATTAACGACCAAAAAGTTGGAATTGGAGCACTAGCCTTGACCAAAACCGTTCAGGGACAGTGCCTAGGCACAAAACAAACCTAAAAATAAAACAAAAACGTATGGCTCCTTAGTTGTCAATTGGCTACATCGAATTAATTGGCTAAAGTCATCCATCAACCATATACTCAGATGTTTCATATGGGGGCAATGGGAGGTAAGAGCCCTTCTCCCTAGTCTCAAGCTTGTGTCAGTAGAGGGTACTTATTTGTTCATGTCTTGGCATCCATTTATATAGAAGAAATAACTGAAGAACAAATATGCAGTTAGGCTTCCCCAAAATCCATAGTTGACAGAAAGGTTACCCCTGGCAAAACATCTGGTAGGTGAGTCTGCATTTGTCAATGACTTCTCCCAACCATCCAAACTCATCTCCCACTTGCCATATGAAAGCTAGAAAACACAGCATCCAAAGTGGAATCCTGTACAAAAAGAAACAAAACAACAACAACAAAACCCAGAGTAATATAACAGAAAACAGAATCAAGAGAAAATACACAAAATTTTGTTCACACCCACTGTCTGAATTATCTGCCAGCTGCTTTCCAGGGCTGGAGCTCTTCAAAAGATACTAGCTAGGCTATTGATCAAAAACATCAAAGAATGTCTTTGACAGTACCGGGGCTTGAACTCAGAGCGTGGGCCATGCCCCTTAGCTTTTTGGCTTAAGGCTGATGCTCTACCACTTGAGCCATAGCCCCACTTCTGGATTTTAATAGTTCATTAATAAGACTTTCCTTCCCAGGATGCCTGGAACTTTGGTCCTCAGATCTCAGTCTTCTGAGTAACAAGGATTACAGGTATGAGCCACCAGTGCCCAGCTAAAGGAACATCTTAAAAATTGTGTTTGCATATGTCATTGATAGTCATAAACTCCATCCCCTGCAGGGAATATCTGCTTTGGGATACACCACTGGGACTTTCATGTCTGAGGTCACCTCACTATTAAATGCCCTCATCTCCTGACAACATCTGCTGAGGAATGTCCTGGAATGTACAAACACACACAATAATCTCTTTTACAGCCTCCTACTGGGATCTGCTTGAGCCTATCTGGCTCTAAGGAAGCCCCAAGGCTCTGGGCCCAATGGAACTGAGTATCCCCAAGGTGTTAAGCAAGGACTTCAATGGTTCGGGGACCATGGAGACACTCAAAACAAGGGCAACGTTTTCAGTTGTAATCACCTCTGCCCTCCCTCCGCCCCTCCTCACAGCCGCCTCGTTACTGGGCTGCTAAATGGAACTTTCCTTTAGAAATGTTACTGTCCATGGGGTCTGTTCTTAAAAACAACCAACTTTCCTTTTATGAGAGCCAGCCCCGGAACCCAAAGGCAATTTAATAAACAAACCAGGACCCTAATAAACAGCATTGATTTTTTTTTTCCTGGCCACCTGAAACTGTTTGAAACCAAATCAAATTTTTGTGCTCCTCATAGCGAGGTAATGCACAGTGAGTCCATAATCACTGCAGCAGCAACAAACAGGTTTATCCAGTCCCTGGAGGCAGCAGCTTACTTGTGATGATAAATGCTCTGCCTTAAATCCCCCTGGGACCACTGAATATAGAGTCCCAGCATCCTTTGTGAGATGCATTGCTTAGCATCATGGTACTGCAGTGAGGCCAAGAGAAATTTAAAGAAGTGAGGCGACATTTCTCAGAGTTTCCAAAAAAGAGCAGAGAGTCGCGATCCAGTAGAAGATCTTGAAATGAACTTAACAAAATTAAAATCAAAATATTAGAGTGCTTTCTAACTTAACTATTGTTCAGAGCAGGGCATCTGGTGGCTTACACCTGTAATTGTAGCTACTCAGGAGGCTGAGAAATGAGGGTCAAGGTTCAAAGCCAGCCCAAGAAGAAAAGTCTGTGAGACTCTTATCTCCAATTAACCACCAAAAAGTTGGAAGTGGAGCTATAGCTCAAGTGGTAGGAGTCAGCCTTGATGAAAAGCTATGGGGTAATGCCCAGGTCCTGGGTTCAAGCCACAATAATAATACAAGGGAAACAAGTATGGTGTGGTACTGAAACAGGGTCCAAAGTCTAGGAGTCTCATGTTAGATCTGCCCACTTTCTCTCACATGCCAAATAAAGAGACATAGTAAAGGGCGGAGAAAGGAGTTAACACATGGCAGCTATGGAACACAGCACTTCAGCCATCTTCTGAAGTACAGACTGCTGTTCTCATTTTTCACTCATTGTGAAATGGAATTTCTCTAAGCCTTAGTTTCCTCTTCCAAAAGACAGGAACAATCACAGACAGTGCACAGTTTAGTATAGCATTAGATGAAGCCAGTCACGTATGCCAAAACATCTCAACAAGCATTTTACTTAGGTTTTGCTATTTTTTTTTCATGAGTAATAGCTTTCCCCTGTAGGAAATAACCAAATACAGATAAGCACCAAGAAGAAAATCAAAGTCCTCTGTGAATTCTACCACTCAGCAAAAATCACTACTGACATTGTGGCTCAATGGTTCTGGTTTGAGACGGATAAAATAATTGATGGAGATAATATGTGTTAACCCAGCATTTCTGGTCACAGGTGAGAAGAAGAGAAATTTGGCCCAAGTCTCCCTAGAGAAATAAGTTTACATCAGTTAATTACTTGTCCAAACTATTCACGAGGAAAATGTTACCAAAGACCCTGACTTGCCAGGTCTAATTCTGATTCTTTCAAGTGAAATTTCATATACACACATACACCCCCCAACACACACATCAGGTGATACACATGCATACATACATGCAATTTAATCTGCTCTTCTCTAGCACTACTATAGAAGGATAATGAAATATGTAATAAAATTAAATAGAACATGGCCTGATGAAAGAGGATCAAAAACTTGAATATGCATCAAAATCAATTATATATAATATGTATGTATAAGTGAAGGATAGAATTAGAAATATGGCTCAGTAGAACTTTAGCAAGGTATAATGGCACTATTTCTAACTCCAACATATTTACCTCTCTTTCTTTCTTTCCTACTTCTCCCTCCATTACTACTTTGTTCTGTGCCCCTGGGCGCAAGTGTCTCTCCTGCTGCATGACTTCACCAGGTTGAGGTGGCTCCTGTCCCAGGCTGTAGTGACATCTTATCTGATAACAATGGGGATGATGACTATCCCTGGAGACAGCACGCACGCACACAAATACTATACCCACCTCCTCCCTCCGCTTCTTCCTCTTCCTCTGCTTCCTTCTGGAAAATTACAGGTCTTTATCACTCTTTTCCTGCAGCCTCAGGTGTACTGTGGCAAAACCCTTTACTGTTTGCTGTATGGATCCTGGTATTCAGTCTCACCATGCTGGCCTTCCATGTCCTGTGAAGCAGATGTGTCTGTGTGTTCCAGGTGGAGATTTGCTCATTATGAAGACTGACGACTGCTCCTAACACCATGTGCATGTGTGCCTGCGTGCATGTGCGCACACACACACACACACACACACACACACACACACACACACACACACCACATATCAGAAGGAAGTAGACTTCACTGTGAGGCCCTGGCTTGAATGCTAGCCTATCCTTGCAGAAAGTAAAATTCCTTTCATGGTGGGTTCTATGCATTGCTACTGAGTGTTCTGTACTTGGCCTGGTGCCCGTGTCTTTACCTGGCTATCTGTGCACACATCTGTGATTCAGGGGTAGTTAGTTCTGTGCTATAAACGAGTTGGGTTTGTTTCCAGTCAGGGAGAATGAATTGAGGTGCCATCCATGCCTGTGTTTGGGCTTCTGAACATCATACAGTGGCTCTTCTGCTTAAGGACAGGTTCAATTTTGGAGGGCTTTTGTAAGTCAAGATGTCTGGTATCTAGGATGATACCAAAGAGTAACCACTGGCCATCCTTCTTGCTGCTGTGGTTATTGATTTGAAGCTCCTGGCAGTTGATATAGTACTAGATTAGTGTGTCCCCCAAACTCTGAGTGGGTCAGGGAGGGGGAGCTCCTCCCATGGGAAACCCCCTTGCTTTAGAATTCATGTGTGTGTGTGTGTGTGTGTGTGTGTGTGTGTGTGTGTGTGTGTGTGTGTGTGTGTGTGAACACTAGAGCTTGAATTCACTGTCCCTTAGCTCTTTTGCTTAAGGTTGGTGCTCTGTTACTTGAGCCACAGATCCACTTCTGGGCTTTTGGTGGTTAATTGGAGACGAGAGTTTCATGGACTTTCCTTCTCAGATTGGCTTCCTTCCAACTGTGATCCTCAGATCTCAGCCTCCTGAGTAGCTAGGATTATAGGTGTGTACCACTGGTGCCAAGCTAGAAATTCTTGATGAAGACACTGTCAGGGGTATCTCTGGAGTGATCTCCACAGGAGCACAGCACCCACTCCATTGTGCTTCTATCTCAGCTGCATGCACAACCTTTATGGTGTTAAGCTGTGAGTTGCTTTTGCTTTGCTTTGCTTTGTTTCTTTATGATCAAACCAAGCACAGAATGTCCATCAATCAGAAGTGTCAGCTCACACCTGGAGGCTCAGTTCTGTCTATGGCTGTAAAAGAACCCTTATGTCCAGTGAAAGCATCTTATTTGAGCTAAAGTCACCTGGTGTCACCTTTGGTCATCCACCCCAGGCCTCCCAGTCACCTCTCAATACTTCTCTATGGTAAGAAAGTACTTGGTGCGCCCTCTGCTGGGTCAAAATGGAATAGCCCTATTCTGCCCCTGTCCTCCTGGGCAGGTTATTTCCATTTTCCCTAGAATTATAGAAGACTTGGGACTCCTACCTCATTTGCAATCCTTGGCTCCATCCTCTTTCTGTCCCCACATCACCTTCTCCAAGTTGGGGGCAGAGCCTGACTTGAAGGACTCAGTCTCCCTCCTCTCTCCTTCCTCACTATCTACCCACCCTTGGGGTGATACATCAATATTCTCAGACAATGTTCAGGCATAAATAAAGTTGAAAACAAAAGAGCACATTTCAAAGCCCAATGTGGCCACACATCAGTTAGCACTTAACCAGCCCTCTCCTTCATGTCCCTGACACTGAGCCCCAAGCAGAAGCTTGAAAAGAATGTTCAGGCTCCAGCTTAATAAGTCAAGCCAAGCCACCCCCTGCACTGACCCCGCATGAATGCTTCTACTGCTCTTGTTTGCATGTTGTAAAGATTGGAGGAACCTGAAGAAAAACCATAGGTTCAGAATTTTGTATGTTCGTATGTGTGTGCTAGTAGTGGAACTTGAACTCGCAGCCTGGGTGCTGTTCCTTAGATTTTTTTGCTCAAGGCTAGTGCTTTACCAGTTAAGCTATAGCTCCATTTCCAGCTTTTTAGTGGGTAAGTGGAGATCAGAGTCTCATAAACTTTCTTGCTTAGGCTTGCTTCAATCAGTGATCCTCAGATCTTAGCCTCCTAAGTAGCTCAGGTGTGAGCCATCAGTGCCTGGCTCAAAATTCTTTTTTTTCTTTTTTGGGTCCAGTCGTGGTGCCTGAACCCTGGGCCTGGGCACTGTCCCTCAGCTCTTCAGCTCAAGGCTAGCACTCTACCACTTGAGCCACAGCGCCACTTCTGGCTTTTTTCTTTTTGCTTATGTGGTGCTGAGGAATCGAACCCAGGGCCTCAGGCATGCAAGGCAAGTGCTCTACACTGAGCCACCTTCCCAGCCCTCGAAATTCTTGATAACAAATGGCAGACATGGGCTAGTGCCTCAGTAATCAGGTCTCAGATATTGGCAATTCCTTATTCTCATAACATCTCTAGAATGTTGCAGAAATCTATATCCTGGTATTGCTTATGATTTATCAATATGTCTATAAATGTGACAAAGCATTCCCTTTACTGGAAATTACTCAGCAGAAGAATTTCTTTCATTTCTTCCTTTCTTTATATTTTGCTTTACAGCAAACATAGTATTTAAATACTACATGCCATATAAAAATTAAAGGAAAAGGCATAATCAAAATATGTAATATATAATTAAAATGGGACCACATGAAATGCTATGACAGTTAGAAAGCAGTTCTCAATCTCTTTTCTTTCTCTACACCAGCACACTTACCTCCCACCCAGAGGGAGTGGTGGAAAGTGTTCTCATTCCCATAAAGACATCATCCTCTGTTGCTATGAAAATGTAGACACCACCCCTGTTGCCATGGAGATATGGACTCTATTTCCTGCTTTCATGGAGATTGTGTCATAGATTGTATGGGCCAAATTTTTGACTGAGTGAGGTACAAGGATGGTATAATGATCAGCTATAAGCTGCACATATTTTCTAGCATAAAAAGTAGTTCTCATCTGGGAAAGGGCAATGAAGTGGGAAAGAGAATGTCCACATGTAAGCCGGTAAAGGGATGCTGAGTAATTCAGGGGTGACCACTTCAGCATTCTGAATGAGCTCTGGAGCAGACTGAGTGCTAAAGGGTTCGAACCTCCCTCAGTGGACATTGAGGTGGTTTTCAAGACAGATGTTCTGGGGTGCAGACAAATGTTCCACAGCTGTTATTTGTTGTTGGACTGGTTTAATTCAGAGCTGACATGCAGGCTGTCTAGCGAGTGGCAAGCTGTTTCTCTTTAGATAGACCCCCAGTCATGTCATTTCCCTCACTCGGGGGAAACAGGGGTAGAGCTCCATAAGAAGCGCAGGGCTGAACTTGCCGGCATGGTTTGAGGTAGGCTTTCTGCATGGGTGTTGACTGGGCAGTGTACACTGCAGAATCAGAGTGGAAGCTGGGTGCTGGTGGCTCATGCCTGTAATCCTAGCTACTCTAGAGGCTCAGATCTGAGGATCACGATTTGTTTTGTTTTGTTTTGTTTTGTTTTTGGGTCTGGTCATGGGGTCTGAACTCTGGGCCTGGGCGCTGTCCCTCAGCTCTTCAGCTCAAGGCTAGCGCTCTACCACTTGAGCCACAGCACCACTTCCAGCTTTTTTCTTTTTGCTTATGTGGTGCTGAGGAATCGAACCCAGGGCCTCATGCATGCAAGGCAAGCGCTCTACCACTGAGCCACCTTCCCAGCCCGAGGATCACGATTTGAAGTCAGCTTGGCAGAAAAGTAGACTCTTATCTCCAATGAACCAGCAAAAAATAGTGGAGGTAGATTTATGGTAGAGAACCAGCCTTGAGCAGCAAAAGCCAAGGAAGCCCCAGTACTAGCATTAGAACAAATATAAAGAAAAGAGGAGAGAGAGAGAGAAAGAGAGAGAGAGACAGAGAGAGATAGAGAGACAGAAAGAGAGAGAGGCTGGACACCCATGGCTCAAGCTTGTAATCTAGCTACTCAGGAGGCTAAGGTCTAAGGAGCTTGGTTTAAAGCCAATCAGGGCAGGAAAGTTCATAAGACTCTCATTTCTAAATAATTAGCAAAAAGCTGGAAGTAGAACTGTGGTTCAAGTGGTAAACAAAACACTTGCTTTGAGCAAAAAAGCTTACAGACAGTACCCAGGCCCTGAGGACTGGCAAAAAAAAAAAATAATTAATTAGTTAATTAAACTTCAAAAGAAATGAAAGAAGAAGAAGAGATAGCTACTGGAGACTGACCCACAGAACTTAGTATCTGTTCCCAGCAGTGATGTGGTCAAGTACTCCATGGAAAATGAACAGGGGAATCGCTGAACTTTCCAGATGCTACAAAAACACTCAAGGGAACACACCCACTAATCAACTGTTCCCCTTTGAGAAAAGAAGGCAGCAAAGATAAACTGGGAATCAGTCATTTCATTCTATTTGGCACATGCAACAAAACCATTCTTTGCTTCAATCAACAGAAACAAGAGTGGAAAGCAGTTAAAAAAAAAAAATAGGACCATTTCAGTCAAGCCAGCCACAATAGGGTTTCACAAACCATCAGAACTCAAATTCAAAAATCACAGCTCCAAAGATTGTGGCACAGCCATGGTCTGACTGGGGACAGGCCATTCACTTCAGGTGTGACTGATGATGCCATCTTCCTGTAGCCTTCAGTAATTCTCTATGAGAACGCACAACATGGCCAAAGCATTCTGACAGAATCTCATGTTCGTTTTCTTGGGGGAACTTTTCATTGTTGATGACATAGCTGTGTCATTATAACTTCACAGTCTCAGCGTCCTCCTTAAAAACCCTGGGGAATGGAATGCTCCAGTCTTTGGGATGCTTTGCTTGGCCTTACTTCCACTGGGGTTCACAAGAAGGGGGTATAGCTTATGGATGTCACACTGGAGACCCTCAGGGCCTGATCTAGACAAATTTTGCTTCATAAAGCTCCTAATCCTCTGGTGGGTGGATGATCTACAGTGGGATACTAAACACTGAATTAACAGAAAATCCTCAGCGATTTTAGTGGTGATTTGTCTTTGTATGAGTTACATCTAAGGAGACAACAGCTCTCTTTTGTAAAGACTGGCTGTCCCTAGTTCACTTTTAGGTCAGCCTTGTAGCATAGCAGCCAAGTTATGTTCTCTATCTTGGGAGGCAGCATTTTGCCATTGGGAACAGAAACAAAAATAGGAAGAGTATGTTTTTCGAACACATTTTCTACCAGGGGTGATGGCACATGCTTATAATCCCCATAGTCAGGAGGCAAAGGCAGGAGGGTTGGGAGTTTGAGAGTAGCCTAGACTACACAGAGAGACCCTGCTTCAAGACTTAAAGAAAAAAAAGGCTAGATGTACAATTCAATTTTAGAGTATTTGCCTCATATGTACACAGCCCTGGGTTCAATCCAACCTCCAGCACCACAAAACTAAATAAATAGACTTAAAAAATCAAATACATTTTCTGACTTTGAGACTTAAACTTACTATATTGCTTCAAAGGTAAAGGAAGGGCAAATGGACTCTGATAATAAACTGGGTTTAAAGCCAGTGGCTCATACCTGTAGTCCTATCTACTCAGAAGGCTGAGATCTGAGCATCACGGATGGCTCAAAGCCAGCCTGGGCAGGAATGTCAGTGAGACTCTTATTTCCAATAAACCACAAGAAAACAAAGTGGTACTGTGGTTCAAGTGGTAGAGCACTTCCCTTGAGCTGAAGAGCTCAGGGACAGTGCCCAGGCCCCAGAGTTTCAACCAACAACAACAACAAAAGTAAGGGTTTGCATATGAAGCATGTTGTAATCAGGTTTCTAAAAGCCTCATGACTTAAAGCATTCTATTAGGCTGGCATGGTGGCCAAGTCTGCAATCCCAGCTACTTAGGAGGCAAAGATAGAGAGGCTTATAGTTTGAAGCCAGCTTAGACAAAAAGTTAGTGAGACTCTGGGCATGGTAGTATTTGCCTGTAATTCCAGCTAACTGTGATGCACAAGCAGATGGATCAAAGTTCAAGGTAGCCTGAGCAAAAAAGCATGAGACTATGTAAAAGGTAACCTAAAGCAAAAAAAAAAGTCTAGGGTATGGCACAAATGGTAGAGTATCTGCATAGCAATACTCAGTATCTTAAGAAGGGAGGAAAGGAAGGAGCGGGATAAGGGAGAAAGGGAGAGAGGGGGAGAGGAAGGGAGGGAAGGAAGGAGAGGGAGGAGGGAGGACAGAAAAAGAAGGAAGGGAAGAGGAAGGAAGAAAGAATGGAAGAAGAGAAAGATAAAAGGAAAGCGAGAGAGAGAGAGAGAGAAAGAGAAAGAAAGAGAGGGAGGGGGAGGGAGGGAGGAAAAGAGGGAGGAAGGGAAGATACAAAAAGGGAAGGAAAGCAAAGAAAAGGAAAGGGGGAAAAAAGAAAACCTCAAAGAAGCCAGGCACCTTTGTCTTACATGTGTAATTCTAGCTGCTTGAGAGGCTGAGAATGAGAAGCCTGCAGTTTGAAGGCAGCCTCTGTGTACAAGTGAGACCTCAACCAACAGCTGGGCTTAGTTGCACATGCTACATGGGTCAGCTGAGATTGGGGGAATCAAAAATTCCAGGCTAGTCTAAGCATTGAAGTTCACAAGACTCCATTGGAACAAAAGAAGCTTTTTGTGTGTGCTTGTTATCCCAACCACAATGGGAAGACTAATATAGGTAGATAGCAGTAGCAGGGTACTCCCAGGCAGAAAATGCAATTAAGAAAGGACTAGTCATGGTTCAGCGGTAGAGTATGTTCCTAGCAAGTATGAGACCTTGAATTCTAACCACGGTACTGGCAAAAAGTAAAAAAAGAAAGAAAAAAGAAAGCAGCAAAGCATCCTTTGGTTCTGCTCACCTTCTAGTCATCCCATTAGTGGGGAAAGGTACCCTTCCCTAAGGAATAAAGATGGCTGAACACAGGTGTCCCAAAGTGGGCAGATGAGACCGAAGCAGCTCATCCTCACAGCCCAGGACCAGAGAACACAGCTCACTCAGAGTGAAGGGTTCCCCAGGGGGCTGCTGTCAGGGACAGAGTGAATCAGCAGGGCTGTGAGGTTATGCTTTGGAGTAACAAGAGGGCGGAGGGTGCCTTGTGTTCCCATGGGAACAAGTTTACAGCCTGGCAGAGAGATTGAGCCCCTTAAGTGGTTGATCAGGTGAGGTGGGAATGTTACTGTGTGGCCTCTGCTAGGTCCAGACTGTTCCACTGGAATCCTGATTTGGCTTCTTGCTAGGTGCCTGTGATCTCAGTCACAGACCTGACATTTTCCACGCCTCATTTTCCTTATCTGTAGGGTGCTTACACAGTCCATGGAGAATATTTGTTAAATAGGAGGAAAGTTCCTTATCTTACCAGTCATGAGGATTGTGCAACACTCCCACAGAGAGCGGGAAGATGATGCTCAAAGAGGTGTGAGAGCTGAATTCCTTAAGCCCAGTCGTGGGCATCCTGGGCCCATCTCAATGCCCTTGCACGGTGAACCCTCTGGGGAGAAAGGTGGGAGATTTGCAAGTTTTTATTTGAATAAATTATTCATGCACCTGGTACAAAATTCCAGTTTCTTGTAAGACTTGCATGATTGGGGCTGGAGCTCATGATTCCCCTTTTCTTGTGATTTGAAAGAGTCCAGTTCCTGTTCCTGAGCCAGTCCAGGCAGAACCTGTGCACAATCTGCACTGAGACCTTCCCCACTCACTGCCTCCCCCTCTCTTCCTTTCTGTTCCTTTTCCTCTTTCATGTCTGTTCCCACCCCCTGGCACACAGAACATGGACAGTAAGTGGTGCCTGGCTTCCTATGATCTTCTGATTTATGGTTATTCATCTTATTAACTAAGTGGCTTTGCCAGGTAAAATATTAAGGCACTGATGCCATTATGACCCTGTCTTCCGTGATCTCATTGACAGCTGGTGTTGCCATGACAACTTGGCTAGAGAACATAGTGGAAGGCAATATGAACAGTGTGTGTGTGTGTGTGTGTGTGTGTGTGTGTGTGTGTGTGTGTGTGTGTACAAGGATGCAGACTTCCCCCTCATGTAGATTTGTTGTATAGAAAGCCGTGAATTTCTTAGCCCACATCTTCTGCTTCTCCTTCCAATTATTATTTTTCTTTTCAAAATTCACCCCCAAAGCCAGGCACTAGTGGCTCATACCTGTAATCCTAGCTATCAGGAATCTGAGACCCTAGGATTGTGGTTTGAAGCTAGCCTGGGCAGGAAATTCCGAGAGACTCATCTCCAACAAACTACTCAAAAAAGGTGAAAGTGCACTGTGGCTCAAGTGGCATAAGAAGCAAGAATAGCACCCAGGCCTAGAGCTCAAGCTCCAGGACTAGAAAAAAAATCACCTCTAAGATCAAAATCAATAGGAAGGAAGCTGTGGATGATTTCTTTTTTACTTCCTGGTTTGTAAACTGGACAGATAAGATACATGTTAGATACTTTCTACCCATGTAAAATGAAGCAACTTGGTGGAATCTCAGAATCCTGTTCAGAGAGCAAGCTGTTAGGGGAATTTTATTTCAAAAGTTATTCTGAGCCAGGCACCCATGGATCACACCTGTAATCCTAACTACTTAGGAGGCTGAGATCTGAGGATCTAAAGTTCAAAGCCATCCCAGACAAGAAAGTTCAAGAGACTCTAATTTCCAATAAACCACCAAAAAGCCAAAGTGCAGGTGTGAATCAAAGTGGTAGAGTGCTAGTCTTGAGCACAAAAGCTCAGGGACAGTGTCTAGGCCCTACTCTCAAGTCCCAGGACCAGCATACACACACACACACACACACACACACAAAGTTATTCTAAAGCAACGTACTTAACTTCTGTATTAAGCCTTTTAGTTTGAATTAGCATACATATATAAGGAGGTTTCATTTTTTAATAGATGTACACAGTGCACTTTGAACAAATTCATCCCTCCAACACATTTATATTCTTTTCTTCTACTGCTTGTCTAAACAGGTTTAGTAGGTTTAATTATTCAGTCTTATACATACACCCTTCAAAGGTTATTACATGTATATATGTAATATGTATAATATACTTCATCTCTGAGTATCTCTTTTTCTTCCTCCCTGCTAATATCCTCCTAGACAGTCTCCTTTCACATTCATGTATCATCATCATCACCACCACCATCATTTTGGGCCTATGCTCCACAAATGAGTGAAAACATTTGACTTTTGAGTCTGACTTATCTCACACAATATGAAGACCTCTAGTCTCATGCATCTTTCTGCAAATAGCAAGGAGAGATTTGGGAGACTATAGAGTATGATATAGGCTCTGGATGCTTCCAAACCATCACCTCACAGAAGATGACAACTGTGGGAGCAAGTGTAGGAAGATGAATCCCGTATCTAAAAAGAAAATTAGTCTAAAGGAGCCAAACTTAGGCTTTGACAACAACTCTATCCAAGGTCCCACAAGGGACACCTCAACTTCTGTATTCTAGGACATGCGAGAGATAAGAGTCTCACGGACTTTCCTTCCTGGGCTGGCTTTGAACCATAATCCTCAGATAGCCCCCAGAGTAGCTAGGATTACATTCATGAATTGCTGGCACCCACCAGGCTCAGATTCTTAATACAGATTTCCTCCTATTAACTCCATGCTTCCCTTTGTCTCCTACCATCCCTATGGGTAAATGACAGCTGTCATTCAAGGAATAAAGAAACTCATTTTAAGGCAGGAGTTGCTTTTCTTAAAACAAATTCCCACCGGGCACCAGTGGCTCACACCTGTAATCCTAGCTACTAAGGAGACTGAGATCTGAGGATGCTGGTTCAAAGCCAGCCCGGGCAGTCCATGAGACTCTTATTTCCAATTAACCACAAGGAAACCGGACGTGGCACTGTGGCTTAAGTGGTAAAACACTTGCCTTTTGCTGAAATGCTGAGGGACAGTGCCCAGGCCCAGAGTTCAAGCCCACAGCTTACAAACAAAAACAAAAACAACAAATTCCCTCATGGATACATATTCATGGGGGCTCAACATTCCACCAATTCTTCACTCAATGGAGTAGCTACTAAATGAACACCGTTCAACTGTAAGTGTAGGAAATATAGAATGTGAAGAAAACTTAAGAGGAACAGGCACATTTCAGATTGCTTCCCATTAAGCAAGCTCTTTATAATGAATGCATTTAATCTCCACAACAACTCCACAAGTGAGAATACTCATTGTACTCATGCCTTTCTTACAATTAAAAATCCCAAGATGAAATGGTTACACAGCACACCCAAGTTCACATGGCTAAATTCCCAGATGTGGGTTTCCATCTTCCCTTTCGCTTCAGGACCCACTGATGCCCCAAAGAGCCTGAGGGGTTCAAAAGACTTTCTCATCCCTTCTCTGAGCCAAAGCTTATGTTTGTTTGAAGGTGGTGTCTTTTCCATTGCTGACACAAAGCAGAGTGTGCATTTCTGGGAGTCTTAAAATATTCCCCCAGCCAAACTGGACTGCATTGAAAGTCACACCAGGTTGAGTGGTTTTGGAAATTGTGGCTTCTTTCAACTCCTTTCACGACTCTGTCAGGAATAAGGGCAATGCAGTAGAACCCGAATCCTGTTTAGAGGAGCAAGCTTTTAAGGGAAACTCATTTCAAAGGTGATTCGGATGAACATTCTCCCTCAGAGGTAGGGGCAGGCAGCGATCGTGGGTCCCAGGTAATGAGGCCATTAACGCAACTGGCCATGGCACGTCTTATGTAAGCGTGATCAGTCTGTGGGAGAGTTAGGTAAACCAGGACAAAGGGGAATCTGGGGATGGGGAGTGAGGGCAGCAGGGAGAACCAGCTCCCAAAGCGCATTCAGGAGGAAGTCAGATGTGTGTAGCCTGTGGGTCCTCCACACCAGGACAGGGAAGAGACTGGAGGGCTTGTCTGAGATCCGCCTTTCACACGCACCGCCTGGTTATTTGGGCTGGGAGGGAGGGAGAAGGAAGGGAGCTAATGAGTATTTGGGAGATGAGGGGTCCTGCAGGAAGCTGAATGATTAGGGGCAACACCTTGGGCTTTGGAGAGATGGGAGACGGCTCCCTGCCTCTGGGCAGCCGTGTCAGTGAGTGATCAGACACGGAGGAAGCTAAAGAACGCGTCCCCAGAAGAACCCTTAGGCGAGGTGTTTTCATATCGCGTAAGCCCCATCTCTCTACTGCAAACGGTTTTCTAGGTAACCAAATTCCAGGTGCATTTCAGGCCATCACTGCATTCCCTAAACACGCCCCGTCTGAGCCCCCCGGTGGACCCCGATCAGGGCCAGACCACCCCGGGTCTGGGGCGGAGCAGATGCGTGGCGGGGAGTCGGCAGCCTTTCCCAGCAGGGAAGCCGCGGCTCTTACATAATGGGGATGACGTAACCGTGGGCAGCTCCGGCGCGGGGCGGGGTCATCCGGAGCGGGCGCGGGACCCGGCTAGGGCGCGCGCCTTCTCACTTCTCCGGCAACTCGAGCCGCCACGCGAAAGGAGCAGGTAGGACCGCCAGAGGCGCATGCGCAGAGCCAGGGGGCGGCTGTGGGCGGGACCTCCTTTGGACACGTGGCCCCTGCCGGCTAGGGCGAACTGACTTGGCACCGACTGGGCTGAAGTCTTCACCCTGCTGGACAGACCGAACGAGCCACAGGGGTGCCTGAGGTCTAGCAGCCTGAGGGTAGACGTCAGGAACCATTAGCCAGGACCAGCCCTCGACGCTCCCAGGCTGGGCTGTCCCCTAAAGGATGGTTTCTGCGGGGCGGGGCTTACTCTAAAGGGCGGGGCTGGCGCAGAGGGGCGGGGCTGACGCTGTAGTGGGCGGGGCGGGGCGGGGCGGGGCTCCGCCTCTCCGGACCCGATCCACTCCCGCAACGCTGGCCCCTCTGTCTTGGTGGGACTTCAGGGTCCATTGGATGGGCACTAGTGCTAAATCACTACGATTTTCCTGAGGTGTGGCGTGTGGGCCACGTGGGCTTCAGGGCCCGTGTCGGCTGGTCACCCAGTGTCCCTAGGGTTTGATGTTTCCTCCAGCCTGGAGCCATGCTCAGTGTACTCCAGTGGGGGCCCTTCACCTCCTGGTGGTTTTGGAAGGTGAGGGTTTTATCTTGGGATTCATAAGGTGGTTTTCAACCCTGTCTGCCCATCAGCATCACTGGCAGAGGATTTAAAATACCAGTTCTCAGGCTCCATCCCTACAGATTGTGATTCAGCGAATCTGCAAGAGCCTTTTAGACTGTGGCATTTTACACAAGTCTCCCATAAGGCTCGCGTCCCTGAGAGACTTCCTCTCCTCTATGCTTTATGGTTTTATGGGTTCCTAAGGCAGCCTAGGCAATTTTCCACACCTGGAGACAGAGCACTACAAGCACAGACCCTCCTCAGGCCTTAGAGAATGCGGCCAAGTGTAGCTGTCAACCTGCTTCTAGGTGACCCCTCAGCCCGGTGACACTGTTCAGGTCAACAAGGTGGCTGTAGCCAAGATCTGCTGGGCCTTTCCATTTCACAAAGAACATAACATTACCTACAAGATTCCAGTTGACTTGCAACCCCAGAGCTGGCCAGGGACAATGGACTTGTAAAAAATCTGGTCTCCTCTGGTTTTACCACCTTCAGGGAAAGTAGAAATCAGGAAAGGGGGAAGACAGGCCAGGGCAAGTTGTGGGGGAGGGAAAGAAGGGGAGATGTCAAACTTTGTGCATTTCGCAAATTGAAAGGAAAGACAACCTTATTTTGACCTCAAAGGAAAGCTGTAATTAAGGCTTATATGTTTTTCTTAGCATGCCAGGATTTTTATAAAGCTTCCCTCCCGATCCTGGACAGCAGGATATATCAGTTTCCTAAACTTCCAAGTCCCTGGAAGAGTAGGTGTGACCTAACCAAGTTCTATATTGGAGTAAGTAGGGGACACAGGCACCTTGGAGAATGTCTCTGATCACCTGGGGTTTACAAAACACTACAGTGTCTAGACTAAGTGAGACTAGTGCTTTTCTAACAAGTCCTCAGGTGTGATTAACTATTGCTGCTGCCCTGGGCCCACCCTTGAGCACCCAGCCTGGGTGTTAAAGGATTGGGAAACCTCCTTCAGCTTTATTACATACTATCCCGTATCTGTGGGCAAGTCACCTACAGCTCTCTGCATTTACAAACTAGAGATGGAGAGTGATTGCTGGTGAAGAAGTTGTGTTGGGGTGGACCACCCACTCAGGAAGGTGAAGATGGAGAATTGAGGAGAAAGAGAAAGGTATAGTTTGTGAAGATAAAATGCTTCCAAAAAGAAACTGGAAACTGGAAGGTTCATAAGAGCCAAGTCTTACTATTAACAGATTGGACCAGGGTGGAATTGTGGTGTAGAGGGCAAAGTTCCAAGGCAGAGGACAGAGGGCAGGCAGGACACATCCTGCAAGCCAGCCTGGCACAGCCTGCTTGGCAGTACTCCCAGCCTGGAGTGAGGAAGAGGTTTTACCCACAGGAGCTGCCCTTAGCAAACATTCGTGTCAAATACAGATAGACTTGGTAGTCCAGAGACTCCTCTAGCTGAATGTCACAGAGATAGGCTTCACAACTTCCTGCCTCTGGAAGGGGGACTGTTCAGAGCTAATTTCTAGAATGTTCCTCATGGCCTGCTCTTTTTCTGGCTCTGCTATGATGTGGGACTCATGTTCATTCCTCACAATGCCTTCTCCTGGCTAGGAACCTATTCCTTAGTCAGGGCCTGGCCTGTACCAGAAAATGCTTTCACAGAGATTTCAGGCCCTCTCTCCAGGGAACCAGATCTTCTACCTTGTCCTTGTGTATGGTTTAAAATGCTTGTAAGTTCCCTACTTATTTGAAGGGCTGAGGGACCAAATAGGCTCAACTTTGAACATGAAGGGTTTGTCATTATTAATAGTAAATAACAACTGCTTTTAGCTGTGTACCAAAGGCTCATGCCTATAATCCTAGCTATTGGGTAGCCTGAGATCTGAGGATCATGGTATAAAGTCAGATCAGGCAGAAAAGCTTGTGAGACTCTTAGCTCAATGAACCAGGACAAAACTAAGTGGAGGGGTGGCTTAAGTGGTAGAGCACCAGCCTTGACCACAAAAGCTAAGGGACAGCATGCAGACTCCAGTTCAATCTCTGATACCTGAAAATACATAAAAACAAAACAAAGCAAAAACCTGCTCTTAATTGAATTCTTACTATGTTCTGAGTACAGTGCTAAGAGCCTTACATACACTGATTTGAACCACCCTTTCTGCAGATGAGCCAATAGTGAAGTAAGGAGGCCAGGTCTGGCCAGCGCCATATTGGCCACATGGTGCATGGTAGGGTCTTGGCATCTTGTCTTCATGCTGGGGGAAGGAAACCGCCCCACCCCCCCTCACCTGCTGATAGGTTACTGAATCTGTCAGTCCAGTGCCTGGGACTAGGAATTTCCTGAGGATCTGCCCCCTGCGCCAACCTATTTAGGCCTGGACCAGCCTAGCCGGCCGGACTCCATATGTCTCCATGATTGTGTCCTGTGTCCTGTCTCCTGGCTTGTCTCCAGTCAACATGGAGTCCCAATTCAGCTCTCCATTGGAGCTGAATTGGCTTGTTGGTATTGTTTTTGTTATTTCTTTCCTCTTTAGCATGTTTCCTAGCTGTGTTATGTGCATTTGTGTGCTGCAGGCCTTTGTAACAACTGGCGGCCTGCAGCCTGTTAACTGTATAATAAAGACTCCAATAGTCTATATTTTAAAATGTGGCTTCTGGGATGATTTACCTTACAACAATAGGAACCTAGAAAGGTTGATGCATGAGACCACACAGCTAGTAAGAGGCAGGGCTGCCATTTAAACTTGTTATTCAGGCTGAGCCTTTGCTACTGATACTATTTTTACATCCAAACTTCCAGGAAGGCTTGATTAAAAAGTCTTGCATACCCCACTGATTGGGCCTCTCCTAGAAGCAGCCGTGAGTAGGTCCTTCACTGAGCTGCCCTAGATGTTCAGGAGAGCTACAGAATAAGAACATTCTCTTGTTCTTTTGAGTATGGCTCAACTAAGACTAGAGGCGGTGCCTGCCTTGTAGCAATGACTTCCAGACCAAACCCAAGCTCATAAACATCCTCTGGCCTCTTCCCAAATGTCTAAAGCACAAAACCGGAAGTTGTGCTTGGGCCAGGGCAGGAGGCCAGCTACTGGCTGGGTGTGTGTAAACAGGGAGACAGCAGAGCTTAGAATCCTATTCTGCATTTAGGAGAGAACTCATCTGTTACAACTGAGAGATGGAAGCTAATACCCTTCCCCCTGCCTACCTGGGGTGGAGAAGGGTCTGTTCACTCTCCCTGCCCCCACCCATCCTGCTCCTGATGTCCCTCCATTTCCCCTCCACTGCCCTCAGACAATTTCATAACCAAGAAATCCCAGGGAAGTAAAAGTAGAATAAGCATCATTAAAGGAAAGGGAAAATCCGGGCACTGGTACGCATATCTGTAATCCCAGCTACTCCGGAGGATGAGATTTGAGGATCAAGGTTTGAAGCCAGATTGGGTAGACAAATCAAAGAGACTCTTATCTCCAGTTAATCAGAAAAAGAAAAAAAAACAACCAAAAAAACCAGAAGTGGTGCTCTACAGGCTTAGTAGTAGAGTGCCAGCCTTGAACAAAAAGATAAGAACGCTCTGGTCCTGAGTTCAAGCCCCAGTACTGGCATGTTCTCTCTCTCTCTCTCTCTCCTTCTCTCTCTCTTTCTCCCTCTCTCTCTCTCTCTCTTACACACACACAAACACACACACACAAACACACACACACTCACACAACTCACACACACAAAAACAAAGAAACAGTTAAGGACCTAAGGGTTGCTTCTATCGCATATGAGGTCTTTGTGCAAATTAGAAAAAGCACTTCTTTCTGCCAGTACTACACTGCTTTTCTGTCATCTGCTGGGAAATTATCATGCAGATACAAGTTTCCCTCTATTGCAATTCCAGTAGTGCCCCTTAGATTTGTACAGTGCACATACAGGCCCTCCAAAACCTCAGCATGTGCCAGGTTCAATAACCTATCTTCTTCATTTGCTGCTTGCACACCTCCCTTGTTTCTCTAACCAGATCAGGATTCCTGTTATGAAACCCAGTTAGCATGGTGTGAATGGTCCCTTAATCTTTCCCTCAAGAAGGTGCAGAGAACCCACGAAGGCTGAGGAAAGAAGGAAGGAGGCGGGCAATATGTTGGAAGAGGCAGACAACAATTATCTGATTTGGAGATTAGCTTTTCTCCCCACAGTGGCTGTGTTTCTGGGTCCTATAGCCATTCTCTTTGTGGTTCTGCTCTTGTCAAGAGTAGCTTCAAGCTGGGTGCTGGTGGCTCATGCCTGAAATCCTAGCTACTCAGGAGGCTGAGATCTAACGATTGCAGTTTGAAACTAGCCTGGGCAGGAAAATCCAGAAGACTTTTAATATCCATTTAACTACCAAAAAGAGTTAATGATGGAACTGGGACTCAAATGGTAGAATGCTAGCTTTGAAAGAAGGAACAGCACTCAGGACCTGAGTTTAAGTGCCAGTATTAGTGCATGCATACATATACGTATGCGTGCACATGTACAAAATAGCTGTGAATCTGCAGCTAAGGACTGTGTCCCCAGTGACTTGGAGGCCAAGTTCCTAGAACCTTCTTTACCATCAGAGGGAACAGTGGCATTACCACAAAGGGAACAATGGCACCTACCATTGAAATAGGCAGCAAAGTGAGTGACCTGCTAACTCATGTCCTGTAGTAAATCTGCAGTGGGGAAATGGCTCTACATCCACCGATGGATCAGCAAGATCTGGGCAGTGACCCTGGGGTGATGGACACAGCTGTGACTTTCCAAGCTTCCCATGGAGCTAAAGGTAGGCAGAGCAAGAGACTAGAGCCCTTTCCTCCACATTTCATTGATTCATAGGAGAATTCAGATCATGCCACATGCCACCATGTTTTCTCATTAAAAGCAATGAGGGGGTCAAGCTGATACAGGTCTTCCAAATCACCAATGGAACTCAAAATATGGATCCCTAGCTGAGTGCTGGTGGTTCACACCTGTAATTCTAGGTACTCAGAAGGCTGAGCTGAGGATCAACATTTGAAGCCAGCCAGGGCAGGAAAGCCTGTGAGACACTTATCTCCATTTAACCACCAAAAAGCCAGAAGTGGTACTGTGGATGTGGCTTAAGTGGTAGTCCCTGACCACAAAAGGCTCAGGGACAGAATTGGGGAGGTAGGGAGGGAGGGGAGGCGAGGAGGATCTCTGGCCTCCAGCTGCCTCCCCTCGGTGAGTATGGGAGTATGGTATAAAGGAGGGCCCTATAAGTCCACTGTAGCTTAGATAAGAACCCTAGTTAAGAACCAGTGCCACCAAAATAACTGGAAAGAAATGCATGGAACTCACTTCCTCCTTGCTCTTTTTCTAGCCCCAGATCAGAGCAGCAACCCCACCCCACCCCCATTCCTACCTGGAGGTTAGGCAGTGCCCTGTGATTTTTCAGTCAGCTCAAAGTCTTCCTCCTGGTAAAGATTAGAATTCCTTGCATGAACTCACTGCCCTGATCAGCAAGTGGCTCTGTGCTGGCTGGAAAGATTTGTTGTGTCTCTCCAAAGCTGCTTCTCCAGGAAAAGATAATCTTTCCTGAGAGGATTGGAGAGAGAGACTGGTAATTTATTTAGCATTTTCCCAGATATTGAAGATCTTCCCTTTTCTTTCCTCTCTCTACAACCAATGCAGGCACTTTAAAGTGGAGAGGGAGGGAGGATGTTACATCATTTGGAGCTTTAATTATGTGCAAAGTCCAGCAAAGGATTAACTGCATCTGAAAACTGGAAATCATGATGAAGAGTTGTGGAGAGGAGGAGGAGGGACAAGGGCTGAGTTTTTGTTTTTGTTCTGGTACTGGGGCTTGAATGAGTTCAAGACCTGGCTTTGTCCCTTAGCTTTCCCCTCAAGGCTAATGTTCTACCATTTGAGCCACAGCTCCACTTCTGACTTTTTGCTGGTTAATTGGAGATGAGATTCTCTGGAACTTTTCTCCCGCTAGTGGCTTCAAGCCTAGATCCTCAGATCTCAGACTCCTGAGTAGCTAGAATTACAGATACGAGCCACTTATGGGATTTGTGAGAGCTTTGGACTTCTCATGAAACAAGCAGTTAACAAAGTTATTCTATTTGTTGTTGTTTGTTTTGTGTGGGTCCTGGGACTTGAACACAGGGCCTGGGCATTGCACCATCACACTTCTTTTTGCTTAAGTCTAGCACTGTACCACTTGAGCTACAGCTCTACTTCCAGCATTTTGGTAGTTTATTGGACATAAAGAGTATCACAATCTTTCCTGTCTTGGCTGGCTTTGAACTTCAATCCTCAGATCTCAGCCTCCTGAGTAGCTAGATTTATAGGCATGATCCACTGGTGTCTGGCTAAAGTTGCTATTTTTAATGAAGAAGGCAAATTCCATAATGCTTACTTTTGAACTTCCAGGGTAATCACAATCTCTTAGAAATGAATCTTAAGTCTGACATTTACTGAAATACAAGGACCACTTATGCATTCAGCATTTGATAACTTTTTATATAGTTTCTTTTGAGACTATATAACTTAGACAAGCCTGGAACTTGCAATGTAATCCAAGCTAGCCTTGAACTACAACCTCATGAATGCCAGGTTTACAAGCATACACCACTATGCTTGGCTTACAATAACTATTGAATCTCACCTCATTCTCAGTTCGTGGTTCTTTACTTTGGCTGATCACGAGGGAACATGGGCCCATTGTCTGAATGGTTCAGAGTTCTCCAGGCAAATCTAAAGTATAGCCAAGGTTGCACCCTCTGAGCCAGGTATGATGCTATATACTGGGGCTGCAGAAATGTCCAGGCTGGCATGATTTATCCTGCATATGCTTAGTCCCTTACTAAAATAAGAGCCAGATAGGCAGTATTAGCTGCTCTTACTGTGTGGACCATAAATCAAGAATTCTGGAATCCTGCATCTTGGGTATTCCTTTTGTAGGTCTATATGCTTTAATATTTCATTTGACAAAGCTGGTTTCCTTAGCTCCACGGTAACTTGCAGATGGTTTTGCTGAATGCCACCAGGTGGCACAGTTCACTTGGTTTGTATCAAGATGGTATAGAGGGTACAAGAAGTGAACTCATCACTAGAGCCATTAACAGGTGAGCTACTGCTCTTCCTCTTGCTAAGATTTCTTGCCTTCATGGTAAACTTTGGGAAGGCCAGACTCCTCTCTTGTTCTCTGGGTTGATAATGACCTGTATTTGTGTTTCTGCTCTGGAGGTCCACTCTGTCCATGGAGAAGTGAGCCTTGTTCATGAGTGGCTAACTTTGACCCAGGATTACTGGGTAAAAAATAAACTGATGGACTGGGAAGGTGGCTCAATGGTAGAGCGCTTGCCTTGCATACATGAGGCCCTGGGTTCGATTCCTCAGCACCACATAAACAGAAAAAAAAAAAAAAGCCAGAAGTGGCGCTGTGGCTCAAGTGGTAGAGTACTAGCCTTGAGCTGAAGAGCTGAGGGACAGGGCTCAGGCCCAGAGTTCAGGCCGCCCCCCCTCCCCCCCGCAAATAAACTGATAAGATAAAAAAATTAATGGATATTTGAACCCACAGCTCTAGGCTGTGAAGCCAGAGGAAGCCAGCAGTCAGGGTTCAGTACCTGCTGCGTGGACAGTACATTGGGCTATGTCTCTGTCAGGTTTTCCACCCTGGAAGGCACCATATCAGTGAGACCAAAGGTGACTCAAGTGCCACAAAGCTAAGGCGTACATTGAGGGACCCAGTGGGCTTCCAATGAAAAGCAATAACCTACAGGATTTGGAGCCTAATGAGAACCACTTTGTAAAATAATTGTTCAGACCTGGCCTGAGTTTGTGAGCTTCCACAACTCTGACTACAGAATTTTCAGGGCTCTGGGCAAAATAAAAATGTGAGACCCTCATGTAAAAGTTATAATGAATTTCAGTCAGCTGCTCTGGCTTGTACTTATCTTAGCTACGCAGGAGGCTGAATTCAGGAAAGATTACAGTTTGAGGCCAGCCTGGGAAAAAGTTCATGAGACTCATTCAATAGCTGGGCATGTTGGCATGTGTCTGTCATATCAGCTATGTGAGAAACATAAAATAGGAGCTCACTATCCAAGTGTGGGACTAGGGAAAAATTGAGACTTTATCTCAAACAACCAGTGCCAGAAAAGGAGGGCGTTATAGTGCAGCAGTGGAAGTGTGAGACCCTGAGTTCAACCTCTAATGCTCCACAAATAGAAAGATGGGTGGATAGATAGAGAAAATTTCAAGACAGTGAAGGTGGAGCCCTTTTGAATGTGTCTCTGAGGTAGCTTCTCAGGCCACCCAGTGGTGAAACTGGTCCTGAGTGGGAACTCTGACCTCTGCCCTCAACCCATCAGGGGAGAGCAGTGACCCTTAGGAATAATCCATCCCCACAGCCATCCCCTGTCACTTGAGAACAGTCCACTCACTCTCCTATAAGCCTCATTCTCCTGCACACCCTACTTTAGGTGAGGCCAAAAGAAGAGGGCTACTGCCAGGTACAGGTGGCTCACACATATAATCCTAGCTACTCAGGAGGCTAAGATCTAAGGATCATGGTTCAAAGCCTACCCAGACAGGAAAATTCCAGGAGACTTCCATCTCCAATTAAACACCAAAAAAGTCAGAACTGGAGCTGTGGCTCAAGTGGTAGAGCATTATTCTTGGGCACAAAAGCTTAGAAATAGCACCCAGGCCTTGAGTTGAAGCCCCAAGACTGGCAAAAAAAAATAAAAATAAAATGCTGCAAGTGATGCTGTGGTTCAAGTGATTCAGGGACAGTTCTCAAGGCCCTGAGTTCAAGACCCAGGACCAGCAAAAAAGAAAAGAAAAGAAAAGAAAGAAATAGAATGGGACTAGATAACAGCAGATAGTAGTCTCTAGGTTTGGACACAGACCTATGAGAAAATTCTCCAGGGGAATATTTTGCTTGGGCTCATAAGGTTATTTTTAGTTTTTAAATAATTTTCAAAGCCAGTGGCTGGTCCTCTCCCGTTTCACGGACCTCTCTAGTCTCCTGTAGTCAGGCCTTGGTGCTGGCAGTAAGGAGAGGCGCAGGGTCCCTAAATCTTCTTATAAAGCCTGCAAGTGCTGCTGCAGTCTGTGGCCTGCAGTTCTTGAGACTGAAAGCTGGCTGTCTGCCTGCTGATAACTTTCAGCTAGGCCAGGAGATGCACTCAGAATACTAATCTCAGGCCATGGGCAGAATGTGTGCCTGGATTACAGCCTGCTGCAGGTGTGGTTTGGGCTACATTTTTTATTTTTAAAACAGTAGATTTATATGGGAAATGATGTAAATATGGCTCTATTTATGATATCAAGCCATCCTTATATGCAATTCTACCATGTTTAGGAAGAGGTGGAGGACAAGCACATTTCCTGGAGATGGGACAGAGCCATCCCTGTACTTCCTGCCACATACCTCATCTTCCACACACTTGCCTGAAAAATCAGTCCCCCTTTGTGTTTGTAAATGGCCACCAGTGCTCAGAGCCCAGGCTATCCAGGAAGGAGAGTACTGTCTGACTATATTTTCAGTCCCCCTAACACAGGGCCTGCTCCAGGCTCTGCCAGGGATCAGCCCTCTTCCCTTCTGATAAAAGATATATCTGACACAGCTTCCCCCTGTCTCCCATCAGAAGTGGTACCCACAAAAAGGCCTGGTGTCTGCACTTCATAGCGTCATGAGCTGGGGCAGTTCTGTACTCCTCTGAACCTCAGTCTCCTCATATGAAAAATAAAGGTTAAAAACTTTATTCACACACACACACACACACACACACACACAGAGAGAGAGAGAGAGAGAGAGAGAGAGAGAGAGAGAGAGAGAGAGAGAGAGAGAGAGCATGCACACATACTGGTATCTGAGCTTGAACTAAGGATTTCTTACTCTCACTTGGCTTTTTCACTCAAAGCTGGAGCTCTACCACTTGAGCTGTACCTCCACTTCTTGTTAATTGGAGCTAAGAGTCTCCCAGATTTTTCTGTCTGGGATGGCCTTGAACTGCTATTCTCAGATCTCAGTCTCCTAAGTAGCTAGGATTACAGGAGTGAGTCATCAGTACCCAAATTCAGTTTTTTAAACATGTATTAAATATCACCCATATGTCAGACTGTGTGCTAGAAACTGGGAAACTGGGGACAGAGACAGATCCTCACAGTGTCAGGCAACAAGCAAGCAATTAATGAGTGATTCCTCTGAAGGAAATGTGTCTGCCTGAGCCTCCTATTCTGCTCTCGAGAGCAGCAAGGTAAAGATGGGGGCAGATAGTATGGACCCCAATGTATATATTTTCCACGTTTACCCTTGTCTTGGGTAGACCAAAGGTCTAACTGGGTCTGGCCAATGGTAAGTATAAGGGGAAGATAGGTAGTGAGAGGAAAAGAAAACTGGGATATTCGCTTCTCTGCCAATGGCTGAATTTCCTCTCTGGTTTTCCCTTCCAGTTCTTGGGTTCTGTCACACTGCATTTTCCCTTTGTCCTTAACTCTAGGACTGGTATAGTTGTTAGTCATTTCTAGGTTAATCCTTGATTAATTCTCATTGAGTTCTCACCTTCCTTCATCACCTGGGAAACCAATCCCTGCATTTAATTCCCTCTGTTAAAAGTAGTTTCTGGGGCTGGAATATAATTCAGTGGTAAAGCGCTTGCTTAGCAAGGTCAATGTCCTGGGCTTGATCCCCAGTACCAAAAAAAGGGGTGGGGTGAGACAAGAAAAATACAGTAGTTACTGGTTGAATGCACATGGGTCACCCGTTATAATCCTAGCTACTCAGGAGGCTGAGATCTGAAGATCAAGGTTCAAAGCCAGCCAGGGCACTAAAGTCTGTGAGATTCTTACCTTCAATTAATCACCAAAAAGCTGCAAGTATATCTGTGGTTGAAGTGGTAGAGTACTAGCCTTGAGCAAAAAGTCTCAGTGACAATGCCTAGGCACTGAGTTCAAGTTCCAGGATGGACACACACACACACACACACACACACACGTATGTTTCTGTTAGACTTTGGCTGAAATAGCATGACAAAGGCTATAACAGGACAAGTTCAAGGTATCTGAGGACATACTGCTCTCAACTAACAGGCATTGCTACAATTATTACAAGTCAAGGATCCATTATTCAAATGCTGGGAACAAAAATGTTTTGAAACAATTTTTTGAATATTGGAATGTTTGCATGTATTTCACGAGATGTCTTGGGAATGGGACTCAAATCTGAACAAAGTATTAACTTGCATTTTATATACACCTGAAGAACATTTTTGTACTTTTTTTTATTGTAAAAATGCTGTACAGAGAGGTTACAGTTACATGATCAAGGTATTGAGTACATTTCCTATTGAGCATTGTTGCTTTTGCCTACCATCCCTTCCCTCCCACCTCTACAACTTACACTCTCCCCTTCCGCCCCCACCACCCACCAAAGTTGTAAAGTTCGTTTTCAACATAGTGTTTTGTACATCTCACTGTTACAATGGATCAACCTGTATCCCTTATTTAAGCATTTTGTTTTTTCCTTCCCCTCTCTGAATTAGAGAAGTGTATATATAAGATGCAAGGCACCAACATCAAATACAGTGAAAATAGGGGTTATACTGTGGGGAAGGAACATACAAAGCAACAAAAAAATCACATGGTACATTATAAATACATTAGAAACAGTAGCAAGCAAGAAAAAGGATATTTGTGTCCCTATCTTGGGGTTCATTTCACTTAACATCATCTTATACAGTCAGATGTACATAGTTTTTGGCCTTTTCAGCTTGTCCTACACATGTAATACTTATTGCAAATAAGGGAAACCATGGGACCTATGTTTCTTTGGGCCTGGCTTACTTCACTTAATATAATTTTTTCCAAGTCTTTCCATTTCCTAACCAATGGGGCAATGTCATTCTTTCTGATGGAGGCATAGAATTCCATTGTATATATACACCACATTTTGTTGATCCATTCATCTACTGAGGTGCATCTGAGACCTGAAGAACATTATACATATATATATATATATATATATATATATATTATTTATTTATTTTTTTGGTCCGGTTGTGGGGCCTGAACTCTGGGCCTAGGCTCTGTCCCTCAGATCTGCAGCTCAAGGCCAGCACTCTACCACTTGAGCCACAGCACCACTTCTGGCTTTTTTTTCTTCTGCTTATGTGGTGCTGAGGAATTGAACCCAAGGCCTCAAGCATGCAAGGCAAGCGCTCTACCACTGAGCCACCTTTCCAGCCCCTTTATACAGTATTTTTAATACATTTTAACTACCACCCAATCATATGAGGTCAGGTCTAGAATTTTCTACTTATGACATCATGTTGGCACTTAACAAATAACAGATTTGGGAACATTTCAGATTTTTTTTTTTTTTTTTTTTTTTGGGTCTGGTCGTGGGGCTTGAACTCTGGGCCTGAGCACTGCCCTCAGCTCTTCAGCTCAAGGCTAGTGCTCTACCACTTGAGCCACAGCACCACTTCCGGCTTGTTTTTTTCTCTTTTTGCTTATGTGGTGCTGAGGAATCGAACCCAGGGCCTCAGGCATGCAAGGCAAGCGCTCTACCACTGAGCCACCTTCCCAGCCCAGATTTTTTTTTTTTTGCTGAAGGATGCTGATTCTATATTCCTGATGTCACCATGAATGTTAATACTAATCGTACAGCTATTCATTGTCTGCTTTAAGTTCAATAAATCTCTTTAATCGTGCCTAGGTCTTACTCTGTGGGAGGGGGGCTGCCTGCTGCCTGCCAGCTCTCCGGCAGTGAGGCACTAGAGGGCTGGTCCCGACTGTCTGGTTGGATGGACATCAGGGATTAGAGGTTGCTTGGGTGGTGGAGTGCAGCAGGCCAGCTGAGTCAGGTGATAGTGAGGAAGCTGGACATATGAAGAGGTGATACCTGCCAAAGGGATCTTTCTGGAGCAGTGTGTATGGCACAAGTGTGGGGGGAAAGAATGCTTGCTCTCACAGAGCAATTTCCCACATCACTGTCCACTTGGCATGAAGCTCTCCAGGAGCCTGTGGGACAAAACCAGCAGACCCTCCTTCAGCTTCCTTTGTATTAACATTTTGCTTCCTGGATTGAAGAGCACTAGACTTTGTTTTCTACCTTCCTGGGAAATGTTATAACAAACAAGCAAAAATGTATATGTGTGCACACATGCATGCGTGCATGCATGCATGGAATGTATGCTGATATTAGGATCTCAAATTTTCTCTTGGGTTTTTTACTCATAGCTGGCACTCTGCCACTTGAATCACGTCTCCAGGAAGCATTATGCTAGTTAATTGGAGATAAGTGTCTCACATACTTGTGTCTAGGCTGGCTTCAAACTTAGATCTTCAGATCTCAGTCTCTTAAATAGCTAGGATTATAGGAATGAGCCAGCACCTCTCTCTCTCTCTCTCTCTCTCTCTCTCTCTCTCTCTCTCTCTCTCTCTCTCTCTCTCTCTCTCCCCTTCTCTCTCTCTTTCTCCCTCTCTCCCTCTCTTTCCTTCCTTTCTTCTTCCCTCCCTCCCTCCCTCCCTCCCTCCCTCCCTCCCTCCCTCCCTCCCTCCCTCCCTTCCTTCCTTCCTTCCTTCCTTCCTTCCTTCCTTCCTTCCTTCCTTCCTTCCTTCCTTCCTTCCTTCCTTCCCCTGTCTCTGTCTCTGTCTCTCTGGCTGTCTCTCTGTTTCTGTCTCTCTCTCTTTCTTTTCTTTCTTTTGTGCCTGTCCCTAATTTCTTTTTGCTGGTCTTGAGGCTTCAACTCAGGGCCTAGGAACTGTTCCTGAGCTTCTTTTTGCTCAAAGCTAGTGATCTACCACTTGAGCCACAGCTCTACTTCTGGCTTTTTTTTTGTATGATTAATTAGAGACAAGAGTATCACTGGGGAAAAAAAGAATATCACTGACATTTCTGCCAAGGCTGGCTTTGAACTGTGATCCTCAGATCTCAATCTCCTGAGTAGCTAAGATTACAAGTGTGAGCCACTTGTGCACAGTGCCCTAAGGCTTTTTGTTCAAGTCTAGCATTCTACTAGTGAGCCACAGCTCCATCTCTGGCTTTTTGGTGGTTAACTGGAGATAAGAGTCTCACAGATCTGGGCTGGCTTTGAACACTGATCCTCAGATCTCAGGCTCTTGAGTAGCTAGGATGACAGTTGTGAGCCACCAGCGCCTGCCTCCAGCACCTTTTCATGTCAGAATAGCTTTACATATACAAAGAAATTATGAAAGTGGCACCAACTTCCTGTTTATTCCACAGCCAGTTTCTCCTTTGCTAACATATATTTGTAAGACTCATCTGTCACAACTAATGAGCCAATACTGATATGCTGCCATTAACCAAGTCCTATTCTTCATTCAAATTTTCTCCAATGTCCTATCTCTGTTCCCAGATCTCCTCCAGGATGCCACTTTACATTTGGTAGTTGTGTCTTCTTGACTCCTTTGGGCTTTCTAGTTTTGAGGACCTTGACAGTTTTGAGGAGTACTGATTGGGTGCTTTATAGAATCTGATTTTCTTTCTCATGATTAATCTCATGATTAAACTTGAAGTTACGGGCTTTAGAGGGAAAGACAGCAGAGACCCAGGTGGCTGGGCAGCATTTTAACTTCTTGCTACACCCTTCTCCCATGTGGCTGGAAGGTATTGTCAAAATGCTGTGCTGTTTTGTGAGGGATTGACCCTATCAATAGCAAACACTGAGATGAGAAAGTAGGGATTTTGACTCTGCAGCTTTTCCAGGCTGATGTAGATTCCCAGCTCCTCAGGAATGATTGGTTTAGGAGCTGGTATGATAGAATACGCCTATAATCCCAGCTGTTTGGGTTGCAGAGATCAGGAGAATTGTAGTTTTAGGCCAACCTGGGCAAAACGTTAGTGATATTCTATCTCAACTAACAAGCGTGGTGTGGTGGTGTGCCTGTAATACTAGCTATATGGAAGCCTAGGTAAGAAGCATTATGGTCTGGGGATGGCCATGGGCAAAGACACCATACCTTATCTGACAAAATAACTAAAACAAAAGAAGGTTGGAAGTATGGCTCTAGCATAGAGCATTTGTCTAGCAATTGAGAGGCCCTTACTTGGAAAAAAAAAACAAAAACAAAAACAAAAAAGAGGCTATGGGAAGGTGGCTCAGTGGTAGAGTGCTTGCCTTTCATGCATGAGGCCCGAGATTCGATTCCTTAGCACCATATAAGCAGAAAAAGCCAAAAGTGGCGCTGTGGCTCAAGTGGTAGAGTGCTAGCCTTGAGCTGAAGAACTGAGGGACAGTGCCCAGGCCCAGAGTTCAAGCCCCACGACCGACCAAAAAACAAACAAACAAAAATGAACTGGATGTAGTGACTCAAGCCTGTAATTCTAACTACTAATAGAGACCAGGTTCAAGGTCATCCTGGGTAAAAGAAGTTTATAATATTTCATCTCCCTCAATGGCTAGGTGCACTGGCACATCCTTATTATTCCTGTTACAAGGGAAGCACAATGTCTTGGCACAGTGGTATGCACCTATCATCCCCAGTGACACAGGGAAGCACAAGTAGGAAGATCATAGCCTAGCCACAAAGGAAGACTTTACCTTGAAAATAATGAATGTAAAAAGAGGCTAGAGGCATGGCTCAAGTGTTCAAGCACCTGCCTATAAGCACTCAGTTCAATAAGTAGTACAACAGAGAAAAAAAGAGAGAGAAACACACACACACACACACACACACACACACACACACACACACACACAGAATTGGTTTAACTTCCTAAGTGCCATCTAATTCCTACATAGTGATTTCTGCTTCTGAGAACTTATTCGTTCACTGTTTACATTTACTTAGTATGGGTGTGGTCAGCTTTCCATGACTGTAACAAAATATAATAAGCTTATCAAGAGAGAAGTTTTATTTTATGATCTGTTGGCCTCATTGCTTTGGACCTGTGTTGAGGCAGCATATCATGGTGGAACTTTGTGATAGATCAAAACTGCCCACCTTGCATGGTGCTGGTGGCTCATGCTTATAATCCTAGCTACTCAGGAGGTTGAGATCTGAGGATCAACCAGGTAGAAAAGTCCCTGAGACTCTTATCTCCAATTAACTATCAGAAAACTGAAAGTGGCACTATGGCTCAAAGTGGTAGAGCACTAGGCTTGAGCGAAAATGGTTAAGGACAGTGCCCAGGCCCCAAGGTCAAGCCCCATGACTGACAAAAACAAAACAAAACATTAA
Organism: Dipodomys spectabilis; assembly: GCF_019054845.1. NCBI lineage: Eukaryota > Metazoa > Chordata > Mammalia > Rodentia > Heteromyidae > Dipodomys > Dipodomys spectabilis. The sequence goes on along the minus strand of NW_024870772.1, from coordinate 44,958,065 downwards.
AACAAACAAAAAAAAAACCAACTGCTCACCTCATGGCCAAGAAGCAAAGAGAGAATGAGGAAGGAGTTACAGTCCCACAAGCCCTCTTGAGGACATGTCCCCAAATGACTAAAGACCTCCCACTGAGCTCCCCTCACAAAAGGCCCATCACTTCCCATTAGTGCCTCAACGCATCAAGGCCTCAACGCATAGGCCTTTGGGCACATTCCAGGTCCAGATGATTTCCTTGTGGGAACTGTTGGGATGTAAGTAGATCAATCTCCTTGATGTCATCTCTTGACTTCCAGGACACAGAACAGCTATATGTTGTCTGCCAGTCTGCAGAAAGTCAGATTTGGTTCTCTGTCATTAACTAGAGTTACTCTATGAGGTCCCGGGGCTTAGAGTTGCTACAGTGGGCCTTAGTGGCTTCTCTGATGAACCTTTTTCTCGGCGTGCATCTCCGGGTTGGATTTTCACATGCAGTCACTTGTTCCTGGTTCCTTACCCTGGCCACGGCACACAGTTGGCTTCTCATGCTGCTTTCTTTCTTAAAAAAAAAACAAAAACAAAAACAAAAAACTAGTTTTTTTATTTTTTGGTACTAGGGATCAACCCCAGGATGTTGCACTTGCTAGGCAAGCGCTTTACCACTCAGCTACATCCTAGTGCTCTAATGCTGCTTTCTGACTTCCTCTTTTGATCCAAGAGGCAGACAGTTTCCTTCATCTTTTCAGCGTCGTTCCCCCAGGCGCCACCGTTGTTTGTCTAGAAAAGTGATTCTCTCTTCCTTCTAGCTACTTCCTTTTTATCCTGAGACACATTGGATGCCTCCAGAAAGCTCCAGGAGATGATGGAAAATTCAACTGGGTGCAGTGGTGGATGTTTTCACATCAGTGTGGGGCAGCATTGTTGGCAGGAGGGGTTTGAGGGTGGCTGCAGAGAAGGCCTCAGAAGGAGAGGATTAAGTGTCTAGACGCAGGTTCTCTCACTGCTACAGGCTCATGACAGAGCCCGGGTGAGTCAGCAGCCCTGTGTCTGCTCTGGCTGGGTGAGGGCCTTCATAGACACTGTCTTATCTTTTTAATTGGCACATAATAATTGTACATATTTATGACACAGTCGTCTTAAAAAGCCTAGTCTTGTGCAGACAATACTTCTCCTTTCCTTTGAAGGGAGAGGAAGATTCAGTTGTGCCATACATTAGCCAAATATGGTATTCAAGCTAACTACAGCCTTTGTGAGTCATTAACACACTAGAGTGGCTTCTACTTTCTCATTCCTGGGCCTGTGTCTCATGTTCTGAAAAGTAATACATGTCTTCAGATTGATAGAAGGAAAATTTGACCATAGCTATGTGTTGCAATGATCAATGCTCAATGAAGCGAGAAACTAAGGCAAAGCACTGACTCTTTTGTGTTATCAAAGGTTCTTGCTCACATCCCTGTCTGAAGGTTCAGTGCTCTGGTCCCTGACTTGATAATTCATGTGTGTCCACTGAAACTTAGAGAGGATAGCCTGGCCTTCTTTGTATGCTTGTTCTGGGCTCAGAGAAAAATAATTAATATGCATTCACCATTCACCATGAGTGTAGCTATATATACCAACCAGGGGTCAAAGGGGTAAGAAACATGGCTCGTTAGGAATTGCGTATCTCCTGGGAGAGGCCATTTTGTCCAGTTAATACCTGTAATCACAGGCAGAAATAGGTAAGCAGTGTAAGGCAAGGACTGAGGGTCCCATAACAATCTGGCATCTTCCAATGTCCTCATGAAGATGTTGTCTTAATGAGGGAGAATATCCTAAATGCTTGGCAGTGGGGAACTATGACATGTCTAAAAACATGTTACGTAGTCATTAAAAAGAATAGAACAGATTTATATGTAACAAGAACATCTCCAAGCCCTATGCTGAATTTTATAACTCTATAGTGAAAAACATGAAGAATCCAAATAAAAACCGGGCTAAGACTCTGAATAGACTTTTTACCAAAAACATACAATAGCCAGCAGGGATAGAAACAACACTCAATGTCACTAGTTATCAAGGAAAATCAGCAAAGTACGCTCTGGATGCTATTATGTGAAGAAATGTATTGGCAAAAATGTTGAGAAACTGGAATTTTTGCATGCTGTGGAAGTGCAAAATGGTGTAGCTACTATGGAACGCAGCATGGAGGTTCCTCAAAAAATTAAAAATAGAATGAAGTACCATATGCTCCAGCAATTACGCTTCTGGTATTTCTCCAAAAGAACTGAAATCGGGATCCAGAAAAGCTGTTGGCACGCTTATGTTCATGGCAGCATTATTTCTAATAGTCAGGATATGGAAACTACCTAACTGTCTATCAATAGATGAATAGCTACAGAAAATGTAATATATACATAAAATGCAATATTATTCAGCCTTATACAAAGTAGGAAATTTGATTTAGTATAAACAATGCAATCTCATTAATATTTTTATATCAGTTACATGCTGCAATACAATTTTGAATATATTTGATTAAATAAAATATATTAAAAAGATTTTTTCTTCCATTTTACATTGTGTGTGTGTGTGTGTGTGTGTGTAGGAAAGTATTCTATTGCTAAGCTCTACCTCCAGCCTCTCTTTCTTTTTTTAATTGTGAAAATACCATACAGAGGAGTTACAATTACATGGGCAAGATAATGAGTACATTTCTTATCAAGCATTGTTCCTCCTCCTTTGTTTCCCCTTCCCATCCCTTTCCATCTCCCCCACCACCCCCATCTTTTTACCTTTTGAAAATCAACTTGAAAATTTGCAATGAGCATCAGGTGCCAGAGGCTCATGTCTATAATCCTAGCTACTTAGGAGGCTGAGATCTGAGGATCACAGTTCAAAATAAACCCAGGCAGAAAAGTCCATGAGATTCTTGTTTTAAAAAAAAAGTTTTTTATTGTGAAAATACTGTACAGAGGGGTTACAATCACATGAGCACGGTAATGAGCAAAGTAATGAGCAAGCATTTCTTATCAAGCATTGTTGCCTCCTCCTTTGTTTTCCCCTTACCATCCCTTCCCTCCCCTCTCCACAACTACACTTCCCTCCACTCCCCCATCCCCACCTAAATTGTAAAGTTCATTTTTTGACTTAGTGTCTTGTACATCTCACTGTTGCAATGGGTCAACCTGTATCCCTATTTAAACAATTTGTTTCTTCCCTTCCACTCCCCAAATTATACCAACATCAAATATAGTGAAAACAGGGGTTATACCATGGGGGAAGGACATATAAAGCAACAAAAAAATCACATGGTGACTTATAAATACTTTAGAAATCATAGCAAGAAAGAAAAAAAACCACTGTGCCCTTATCTTGGGGTTCATTTTGCTTAATATCATCTTATCTGACCTTTTCTGCTTGTCTCAGATATATACTAGTTATTGCAAATAAGGGAAACCATGGGACCTATGTTTCTTTGGGCCTGGCTTACTTCACTTAATATACCTTTTTCCAAGTCTTTCCATTTCCTAACAAATGGGGCAATGTCATTCTTTCTGATGGGGGTATAGAATTCCATTGTGTATATATGTATATATACATATATATACATATACATATATGTGATATATATATATATCACATTTTCTTGATCCATTCATCTACTGAGGGGCATCTGGGTTGGTTCCATATATTAGCTATGGTAAATAATGCTGCGATAAACATAGTTGTGCTGGTAGCTTTAGTATGGTCTTGTTTGTGATCATTCAGGTAAATGCCCAAAAGTGGGGTTGCTGGGTCATAGGGGAGCTCTATGTGGAGTCTTTTGAGGAACCTCCATACTACTTTCCAAAGTGGTTGAACAAGTTTACACTCCCACTAAAAAGGCAGTAGGGTTCCCTTCTGTCCACATCCCCTCCAGCATCTGTTGTTATTAGAGTTCTTGGTTATAGCCATTCTAACTGGGATGAGGTGGTATCTCAATGTTGTTTTGATTTGCATTTCTTTTATGGCTAGAGAGGTTGAGCATTTCTTCATGTGTCTATTGGCCATTCTTATTTCCTCTTCAGAGAAGTTTCTCTTTAAGTCTTTAGCCCACTTATTTATTGGGCAATTGTTTCTTTGAGGATTTGTTGTTGGGGGAATTTAATTTTTTTTTGGGGGGGGGGGTCCAGTCGTGGGGCCTGAACTCTGGGCCTGGGTGCTGTCCCTCAGCTCTTCAGCTCAAGGCTAGCGCTCTACCAGTTGAGCCACAGCGCCACTTCCGGATTTTTTCTTTTTGCTTATGTGGTGCTGAGGAATCGAACCCAGGGCCTCAGGCATGCAAGGCAAGCGTTCTACCACTGAGCCACCTTCCCAGCCCCAGGGGATTTAATTTTTTGAGGACCAGGTATATTTTAGATATGAGACCCTTGTCGGTTGTATGGCTAGTGAATTCTTCTCCCAGTAAATGGGCTTTCTATTGATCTTGCTAGCTATGTCCTTTGCCATGCAGAAGCCTTGCAACTTCATGCAACCCCATTTGTCCAACCTTTCTTTGATTTGTTGTGTTTCTGGGTCTCTAGTAAGAAAATTTCAGCCTGTGCCAAGGAGACCTACGGTTTCTCCTATTCCTTCCTGTAATGTTCTTAGGGTGTCTGCTTTGACTCCAAGGTCTTTGATCCATTTGGGGTTGATTCTGGTGCAGGGTGATATATAAGAATCTAGCTTTAGTTTTCTACAAGTGATTAACCAATTTTGCCAGCACCATTTACTGAAGAGGCTGTCTTTCTTCCATTCTATTTTTTTAGCTCCCTTATCGAAGATTAGGTGGCTATAGGTCTATGGCTTCATTTCTGGGTTTTCAATTCTATTCCATTGGTCCTGAGGTCTGTTCTTGTGCCAGTACCAAGCTGTTTTGATTACCATGGCTTTGTACTAGAGTTTGAAATTTGGTATTGATATTCCTCCAGCACTGTTCTTTCTGTTAAGGATTGTTTTTGCTATTCAGGGTCTTTTATTGTTCCATATGAATTTTTGGATTGCCTCTTCTATTTCCTTGAAGAATGAGATTGGAATATTGATATGTATTGCATTGAATTTATAGATAGTCTTGGGAAGTATTGCCATTTTCATGATTTTGATCCTTCCAATCCAGGAACATGCGAGGTTTTTTCACTTTCTAAGTTCTGTTTGGATTTCCTTTTTCAGATTTTTAAAGTTTTCATCATAGAGGTCCTTCACTTCTTTAGTTAATTCCTAGGTATTTTATTTTTTGTGGGGCTATTAGGAATAGAGTTGCTTTCCTGATTTCAGGGAGGCTCTTCTCATTGTTGGCATACAGAAAAGCCATTGGTTTTTGAGGGTTAATTTTATACCCTGCTACTTTGCCAAAGTTTCCAATCAGCTCAAATAATCTGGGAGTGGAGTCCGTAGGACTCTTTAAATACAATATGATGTCACACCAGACTCTTGGTTCCTGGGCCATCCCTGGTCTGCAGTCAGCAGGATGAAGATTTCTGCTCCTTGTCAGTTCTTGCTGGTAGTGAGAAGAATCTGCTTGCATGCCACATCTGGCGCCTTTGTCCCAGACTTTCTTTGTTGGTATGGCGGCCGCAGCTGCCACCGCAGCCGGCGCCAAAGCCGCAGCTACCGGCAAGTGCTCAGATTTGTCTCCTTGACCAAGCTGCCTGGATTTTCTCTCTCTGGCCAAACTCTCTCTATTGTGATGGCACACTTGGTGTGATTCTCTAGCCTACGACTGTTCAGTGGAACACTAAAACTGCTTTTTATGCAAGAGCTTGTTTATCCTCCAGCTTCTCCTCCGCCATCTTCCTCTGGTCTCTGCTCCATGAGATTCTTATCTTCAATTAACCACCAAAAAAACAGAAATGGAGGTGTGGTCGAGTGGTAGTGCACTAGTCTTGATCAAAAAAGCTAAATGACAGTGTCCAGGCCTTAAGTTTAAGCCCCAATACTCTCTCTCTCTCTCTCTCTCTCTTTCTGGGTCTCTCTCTCTCTCACACACACACACACAATTTACAACACTATTGGACAGTGTTGATCTAGAGAAATTCTTGGAGCATTTTCTTGTAAATTAGGTTGTTGAGACCAAACCTGTCAACAGGAGATCTTCTACAGGTTCTGTGGCTGAGTTCTCTGCCCAAGTGGCATTTTCCTGGCAGGGGGTTTGGATGAAGGGACACGAGCAGAATTGTCAAACTCACTTGAATACTGGAAAAGATGCCAGGGCTGGGGATAGTGGTGGAAGTTTAGAAATGGATCCATTGGTCCTGTTTTCTTTATTTTGAAATGGGTGCTGGAGTTTCTGGATCAATAATGCAGGTTATATGGTCAATAAAAACAAGCTTACAGAAGATGAGCTTGGAAAAAAATAAGTTTGCTTCTCATATTCTCCAAGCAGTTTTCTTGTTTGTTCATTGTTAGTAAAATTAGCATATATATAAATTAATCATGAAGAATTTAAGAAAAACAGCTTTTTAAATTCTTGATACTCAGTACAATTACATTTGCTTTAATATTGTTCTTAATTATATTATTTTTCTTCATCAATGCCATCTTTTCATGTTTCTTATATGTCAGTGCTAGAAATAATTCACTTTGTTAAAGTGTGGTTTCTAGGAAGCTTAAGGATCCTTATAGACAATATTTTGGAAAAGGGAATAAATTCAGTTCCAGAATTTCAATCAAGGGAACCTGTGGCCAGGTAGGAAGAAGGCAAGACCATCAGACAAGAGGATGGACTGATGGCAGAGGATGGGGCTTAGTGGTAGAGAGCTTGCCCAGCATGCATGAGGTCCTGGGTTTGATTGTTTGGTATCACATAGACACAAAAAATAAATTTTTAAAAAGCCAGATGTGGTGCTGTGGCTCAAGTAGTAGAATGCTAGCCTTGAGCACAAAGAGGCTCAGGGACGGCACCTGGGCCCTGAATTCAAGCCCCAGAACTTCCAATAAAAGGAAAAAAATAAAGGATGGAGTGAGAAGGGCATTCTGCTGGAGGATACCTAGTTGAAAATCATTTTATGTCAGGCCCATGTTTCTCAAACCCACATCAACAACACAAACATCATCTAGGACCTTTGTAGATGCACATATATGCATGGGCCCCTCCCCTAGGTATATTGAGCCTGAAACTCTGAGATGGAACTGAAAGTTAACTACATTGTAGCAAGCCTTCCATATGATTAGATAAATTCTCAAGCTTGAGAAAATCAATGGCACCTTTGTATTTTCTCCCTCTTGAGCCAAGAAGTGTAGAGATGTTGGTGTCTTTAAGCTGGAGGATGCAATGGATCTAAGACCCTTCCCAGTACATGTACCTCTATGTTGCAGCAAATTAAGCTTTTAGTGAGATTTATTTGGGGGTGGGGGTGGGAGTATCTTTGAGATACAATCTGGCTACATAGTCCAGATTGGCCTTGAACTTGAGATCCCCCTGTTTCAGCTCCCAAGTAGGATTACAGGCATGTACTGGTCTCCTGGCTACAAGGTATTTTACTTAAAATACTGTCCTAAGTAGATAGATGGCAAGGGCTATGGTTGCTGGGAATCACCAACGGCCCCCATAGAGTAGCACCTTCTCCCTACCCCAACCCTTGAGTAAACTGAGGAATAAAACAACGGAATAACAGATGAAGGGCACCATTGCTCTATTGTGACTGACAGGATCACATGAGGGGAGAGCCAGTATGGAGCCCAAGACTTAGAAAGACTCACTGCTCTGCCACCCAGTACTTTCCTTTTCCCTTAGAAAGGGGAAAGGGAGAAACAGAGCTCTTATTTCCAAGTTCATTGTCCCCACATTAGCTCAATTCATTATTGGGAAGTGCTTCGACTCCCCAGGGCAGGAGAAGGGACTGAGGTAGGACAGAGTCTCTGTAAGCATTAGAGTAGGAAATATGTTTTCTCCCCAGTGGTGAGCTAATATTGTTGTCAACCAACACCTAAAAATGTGTTGCTATGAAATGCCACAGGTTTAGTACAAAGCATTTTTGGTCAGTCCTGGGGCTTGAACTTGAGGCACTGTGCCCGGGCACTGTCCCTGAGCTCTTTTGCTCAAGGCTAGCACTCTACTGCTTTGAGACATAACACCACTTCCAGTTTTCTGGTGGTTAATGGAGATAAGAATCTTATAGGCTTTCCTGCCCAGGTTGGCATTGAACCATGATCCTCAGATCTCAGCCTCCTGAGTAGCTAGGATTACAAGTGTCTAGCATTGACTTTGTTCCAAATGTGTCCTTCCCAAAATCACTGAAAGTACCCTTATATACTTTCATACCTGAAGTTATGACAGGATTTGGCTTATCGCTCCAAAGATGGCACAGATTCCCAGGATACCACAGCATCTCCCAGGTGGCCTCCTGCAGGACTGATTACATAATTTGCAAAGCCCAGTGTCAAGTGAAAATGCAGGGTTTCATGTGCATTCAAGTAAATGGCTTTGCTGCTCTCCTCCTCTACCATCCAGCAACTCCTGCTGCTTGTTTACTGCACGCTGAGTCCTAGTGACTCAGAGTGACGCAGACTTATTTCATCTAACCATCCCAGTGTGGAGTATCCAGATCTATTCACCACAGAGGAGGGCATGGGGATGGAGAAGATTATATAGCTAGCTTGGGTCAAGTGGAGGAGCCAGAACTTCTCTTAAGCCCATCTGCCTCCATAGCCCATGTTCTTAACCAGTGCCCAATTCTACCAAGCCCAGCATGTCTTCCTACACCTGCCACTGTATTACTGAGAAATAAGTGCTAAGGAGAACTGAAAGAGGAGACCAGCCATGCCAGGAGAGGCCAGGCTAGGGCTAAAATAGGTGGTTCTTGGAGGAGCCCAAAGGGTTTTGGTGAAGATGAAGAGAAGAGCCATTAAGATTCCTTTGTGTTAACTGAGAATATGGACACTTGTGATACAAAAAGCAGAGTGTTTTTAGGGGGGAGATGTTGGTGATGGAATACAGGACCTGGCATATTTCAGACAAGTGTTCTACCACAGAGCTATACCTCAAGCCCTAGTCTGGTTTTTGTTTTGTGACGGATTTAAGCTCAGAAACTTAACATTTGGCACTTGAGCTACTCTAGTCCTTGAGTTTAGGAGACAGGGTCTCACTATGTAGCCCAGACTGGTCTCAATTTCACAGTCCTCCTTCTTTACCTCCCAGGAATCTCCTGCCCCTACCACTCAGATGCTGAAATTACATGCGTGCCATCATGATCAGCTAAGGATTCCATTTCAAAAAAGTATAGAGCTGCTATATCGCATCTTTGTATACTACCTGTTCTGTGTGTGTGGTGTGTGTGTGTGTGTGTGTGTGTGTGTGTGCGTGCGTGCGTGCACACGTGTGTGCATTGGTGGGAATCAAACCCAAAGCATCACACACGCTAGGCAAGTATTCTACCACCTAGCTATGCAACAGTCTAGGAACCTTACTATCTATGTATCTTCATTCCCTATTTGTGTTCAAAATATTTTCTTGGATCTTTCCATCCTCTCTGAGGAGCATCATTTCTTTGATACTAGGAAAGATATAATACAATCAATATACAAAGGGGCATGTCAGCCACTGAGGGGCAACTGAGTGTGTCTTGGCTTGAGAGATGATGAGATATAGAGAGGTTAAATACTGACAGTCTCCAGCAGGTACTAGGCCAAATGAAAAACCCAGCCTTCCGGAGTGTTGGCTGCTGTTCTAATATAAAACATGTTTTCCCCAGTCCGATTATGTAATGTGGGATAGGTTGCATTCTGTTTTCCAAGATTCAGTTGGACCTCCATAAACATTTTCAGTCCCAGCCAAACAAGAGTAGTTCCTGATGCCCTGAGGCAGAATTTATCACTAGATCCTCAAGGGTTGGAAGCTGTACATTTTAAATATAAAACATCTTGATTCTATGCCCTATATAGTTCTTGGTTGAGAATATGAATTTGGAAACAATTCTCCTAAACCTTCTGTTGAGAGGTGAGTAAGATAGAGAGATGCTCATAGTTTATCCTACTGTGAAACAAAAATGAGCTATTTTTGATAGGTGGTGGGTAAAGGAGCCATTGGAGGAAAGAGATCACAGGAGAGAGATTCTGTGGGTGGCTGAGCTCAGCGCTGGGTTTGGGGTCTCTCCATTCACATAGGTTTACTTAGTGTTCATCATCCTCAAGAGTGTGTGGAATGAGGATAAGATAGAAGGGCAAGGAGGGAGGGGAGGCTATGCTAAGTGCTCTGCTGGAAGCCTGCCACAGCCTGGCATTAGCGGATTAAAACTCCCACTACACCTTAGCATGCTTCATACCACAGGACACAAGACCAGGACACAAACTCCACCTCCATCAGGACAGCTGCGTCATCAAATAGTGGACTATAATCAACAGGCAGTGGGGGCTAAGCTCTTTGGTGGCAGGTTGGCAAGTTCCATCTAGGTAATTTTGTTAGGACATGTATTTAGAAGTGAGTGGTGCCCTCTTATTCAGAGGCTTGTTTCCTGTGATTTAGTTACTTGACAGCAACTGCAGTCTAAGAATATTAATATTTGTCTTCATTCTTGAGAGACCACATTCATGTAACCTTTATTATCACATATAATTAGAATTGTCCTGTTACAATAATAATAATAGTTAGTAGTAGTAGTAGCAGTAGTGTTTCTGTTAGCATTGGGACTTGAACTAGGGTCTCAGGCTCTTGCTTGGCTTTTTTTGCTCAAAGCTGGCACTCTACTACTTGAGTCACCCTCTACTTCTGGCTTTTGCTGGTTAATTTGAGATGAATTTGACAGATTTGTCTGCCTAGGCTGGCTTTGAGCTTTGATTCTCAGCTCTTAGTCTCCCAGTAGCTAGGATTACAGATGTGAGTATGTCATTGTTGCTCATCTTTTACTTGCTTAATTTGCAAATTAAACCATATCATAGGTCTGTGCAGGAAGAATCATGGTATGCAATCTGTTCTGGCACATCTATAGTTTTCAGCATCCACTGGGGTCTTAGAATTGTCCCTAGAGACAAGGGGGATTTCTGTATACAGTAAATGTTACCTGGCATTCGGCCACATGGAGTTCTATGGCCTTTGTCCCCAAATTCAGTGACAAATGCTGTTCAACACAACAACCCAACTTCTGGAAACACCTTAATAATAGCACAAGGGTTGTGGCAGATGAGTTACTTGAATTTTCTCATTTAATCTTCATAACAATTTTTACAGATTTAACAGATAACTGAGGGTTAGAAGCAGTCTGAAAACAGTGAGCATGACTCATCGTCCTAAACAAAGGACAACAAACTTATGGTTGGAACACTTTTTTTTGCCTAGGGATGGGTCTGTAAGCTATTGCTATATAACAAACAACTCTAAAATCTAGGAGCATACCTTACTAAGCATGAATATACTAAGCATGTCTATATATATATATATATATTTCTGACTCTTCTACAGGTTTGCTGGATGGCATAATCTCAGCTGAGCTCAGCGGGGTATCTGTAAGCAGCAGGTGTGTCTGGAGTATATGCTAACTGTCTTGCATCTCTTTGGATTGGTAGACAGGCCAAAGTGTGCTCTCATGGCCATGGAGAAGCCCAAGTGTGCAAGCAGTTCTACTCAAGCATTTGTTTCACATTTGCTTGCCTCCAGTTTACCAAAGCAAGTCATTTCACAGAGCCCCAAATCCAGCCTCAAGGGAAGGAGCTGGAATTGGAAGCACATCTTGCCAAACAAGAGTCTACCATGAGCATCTATTGTTTCATAGTCCAATCTTCAGTTTGAGGAGGTAACTAAGAACAAAAATATCTTTCTTGAACCAAAATATTTTCTGCCAGGCGATGGTGGCTCACACCTATAATCCTAGCTATTCAGGTGGCTAAGATCTGAAGATTGTGGTCAAAAGCCAGCCCAGGAAGGAAAGTCTGTGAGACTCATCTTCAATTAACTACCAGAAAATCAGAAGTGGTGCTATGGCTCAAAGTGGTAGAGTACTAGCCTTGAGTGAAAAAGCTTAGGGACAGCTCCCAGGCCCTGATTTTAAGCCCCATGACTGACAAAAATAAATAAATTATGTAAAAATTATCTTTAAGGGCTAAGAAGGTGGCTTAGTGGTAGAGTGCTTGTCTAGCATGTGTGAATGAAGCCCTGGGTTTGATTCCTCAGTACCACATACACACAAATAAAAGCCAGAAGTGGCACTATGGCTCAAGTGGTAGAGTGCTAACCTTGATCAAAAGAAGTTCAGGGACAGTGCCCAGGCCCTGAGTTCAAGCCCCAAGACTGGCAAAAAAAAAAATCTAAGTAATTGTACAAAGGAGTTTCAATTCAACATGTCAGTTTGTGAATATAAGGCATCTTGATTAATGTCACTGCTTCAATTATTTCCCCCATCTCTCCTAATCTCATGTATCCTATTATGTTCCCTAGTTCTATTTTCTCATATGTACACTGAATATTACAACTGTATTCACCCAATTCCTCTTTCCATTTGCCTGTTGCCTCCCCTTGACATCCCTCCCGCTGACAAACCATGTTTCATCTTTCTAGTATTCATTTCTTAAACTGTAAGTTTGTCATATCAAAGAAGTTTCATCATTGAAATCCTCCCTGCATATACTGTACTGTAGTCTATTTGTATATATATGCATACGGCCCTGCATATGTTTTCATCTATGTTTATAATGTAGATCTAGCTTTCACATGTGAGAGAAAACATGCATCCTTTGTCTCTTTGAGGCTAAATTACTTTGCTTGAGATAATTTTTTCCAGGTCCATCCATTTCCCTGTAAATGTCATAATAGTATTTGTACTGATGGATGAGCACAATTCCATTGTGTATATATACCACATTTTCTTGATCCACTTATATGGGCATCTGGACATCTGGGCTGGTTCTATAAGTTGGCTATGGTGAATAGTACAGCAATGAACATGGGTAGGTGTGCAAGTGTCTTTTCTATACCCTGACTTGTAATCTTCCATATAAATGTCCAGGAGTGGTATCATTGGCACATTGGTTAATACTGTGTTTAGTTTTCTGATGTTCTCATAAAGATGAAATTGCATAAGGATACATTACATGTCTCATATCTGCAGAAATGGTTGTTTCTCACCTGAAATTAAAGTTGTTTGCTAGCCAACCTTGCCTATCTGTCCGCACGTCCTTCTCATGATTCTCCTCAAGCTGTAGACCACTGATTTTAGACTATGATGCCACCTCTGTGCTTCTGTCCTGCTGCCTGGAAAGTCTGTTTCCTGGTGAGTGTTTACTGTATCTCTGTGACTTGCTGGACATGCCCCATTCCCCCAGCCTACTCAAAGGCTCCTCCTCTGGGCTCCCATGGCACCCCCTGTGTGTACTGAAATGCCATGAACTCATTTGCTTAGGGACGGCTTTCTTGCTCAGAGCACTGACCCTTGGGGGCAGACTGACTCTCAGAAGGAGCCATGTGAGCTGCCTGGGCTAAGCTGATGAGTATAAGTCTCTAATCAGCTCCTCCAGGTGTATTACTAGTGCAAGTTGCTTAAACCACCTCCTCTTTTCATGCCCTATTCTGAATGGAGATAAGGATACTTGTATAGGCTAGAGGTGAAGATTAATAAAGGAGTTGTAGGCTAAAGGTGAAGATTAATAAAAGAGTTGTAGGCTTGGTGCTGGTAGCTCATGCTTATAATTCTAGCTACTCAGAAGGTTGGGATCTGAGGATCATGAGCAGATAAATCCAGGAGACCTTTATCTCCATTTAATCAGCCAAAACAAGAGCTGGAGGCATGTTTCAAGTGGTAGCACTGCGTGGAAAAAGCCATGTGTTGTAGAGTTCTCATTTTGTTTTTGGCTTGTTTTGAAATAGGCTCTCACTGTGTAGGCTAGGCTGGTCTCAAAATGGTGCTGAGATTATAAGCATGTACCATGATGCCTGGCACATTGTAAATTATGTCCCCAAGAGTAATAACATAAGTCCTTAAAAACATGTGTTGAGCAGTTTTACTCATAATTGCTCCAAACTGGAAACAGCCCAGATGTCCTTCACCTATTGAATAAACTTCCCTACAACTGAACGCCATTCAGTAATACAAAGGAATAAAACATTGATGTACTTATAGGGACTGAGATCAGTGAGTTTCCAGAATTAAGGGTGGAAGGAGGACATGACTTCAAAGGGATTATGACAGGTTGATGGGACCAGTCTGAACCACAATGTGATGCATGGAATGATCCAGCCCAACACACTTACCAAAGTGCATAGAACTGTGGATACTTGCACATGGAAATGGATTGTAAGAAATGTCTACCAAAAAAAAAAAAAGAAGACAACAGAGGAGAAAGCACAGTGACCACTGTACAAGAACTCCAGTAATCAGCAACTTGTGACTAAGAATAGGGTTATTATCATGATTGGTTCTTGGTGTCTCCTTTTCCCCTGCTTTAGTAATCAAAGAATTTCAGAAGGAGGATTGTGCCTACTTCAGCTTGGTGGGGAGCAGATTTCATATTACAGGGGTGTACGACAACCACTCCAAGGGACCTAAGGGCCCAGGGTGAAAACTGTCTTAAGGGGAGAGAATGAATCAGCTCAAAAGTCACTAACTTTGCTTTCTGCCAGCCATCTAGGCTGCTTTGGATGTGATGTAGCCTCTCTGACTTGAGCCCCTGGCCATGCAGGGCAAAGATCCATCTCCCAGATCATTGTTCCTCTTCAAGGCAGGTCTGAACCCTCTCTGGGTTATTCTCAGTCTCTTAGACAAGGAGCACCGGCTCCAAAGTTGGGAAGTTATCCCGTGGTTTATGGTCCTATCTGAAAATCTAGGATTCAGAGAATGGAGATTCACAAACAAAATTGCAATTAAGCTCTGGGTCCTTTTGCTAGCAAAGGCCTAGTGCCCAAGTGGGTTACCCTGCTCTTTCCAGTGCCCAAGAGCAATCCACAGGAACAGCAAAGGTGACACCCAGTACTTCCTCCCATACACTAGCTTGCAGGCCATTCCCAAGTCAAAGACTTGGGGGAGAGGAGCCAGTGGCAGTCCCAGTGCTTCCACACTGCTTCTCACAGGCGATCCACTCCCTTCCCCAGGCCTTCTGCCACTCACTTCAGCCAAGCTTTCTCCTCAACTTTTGCCCACTGTTTTGCGAAGAACCTATGACTCCAATAATGCCAAATCTGGTAGGCCTTCCTTGCTCCCCCAGTAATGCTACTAGCCACACAGACGCAAGCTCACTCACTGGCCGCACTCTGTGTGAGCCTGTGATGTCCCCTCTAGGGGGACTGCCCTGTCCCCTGCCACTTGCAGCCTCTCTGCATCCTCCTATCATCTCCCTTTCCAATTCTTTCAGACACTCATCCCTGCTCCTGGCCCCAAATATCATTTTTGGGTGCCCAGCTCCAAAAGGATTTCAGGTATCTCCTCTGATCTCAAATACCAGAATTCGGCATCGCCCAAATCGAGGCTGCACTGTTTTCTCTGGCCTGCTCTACCTCTTCCTTTCTCCACCTCATGGCCACCTACTTGCTCAGCCTTCAGACCTCCCTGCTCAGCTTCCATACCCTATCTGTGGCCATGCCTTTGACTGTCCCCTGAAACTTGCCTCCAATCATTCCCTTTCTCTGCATCTTTTGCAATGGCTCCGCCCCAGCCACCCCTGGTTTTATGATGTTTAGTAACAACATGAGTGCTCTTTGTGCCCTCTCATGCCTAGCTCCTGCCTGGAGAGTTGGGGCTGCAGAGCCGTTGGCTAACATCTGTAATCCTAGCTAGCCAGGAGGCTGAGATCAAAGCTCAAAGCCAGCTCAGGCAGAAACACCCATGAGACCCTTATTTCCAACAAACCAGAAAGAAGCTGGAAGTGGAAGTGTGGCTCAAGTAGTAGAGTGCCAGTCTTGAGCGAAAAAGCCAAGCAAGAGTATAAGGCCCTGAGTTTAAGCCCCAGTACTGGCACAAAAATCAATCAATATTAATTTAAAAAATCATCTTCATGTAATTATAAGGTCACTGGCTGAGTCTCCTGGGTTCACATGGTGACCTTACAATTAATTGCACGGAAGTGTCTGTTGCTATATCAAAGGAGACATGTCAAGTTAACAGTGCAGCTGTCTTTATGCCCCATGAATGGGACACCAGTAAAAGCCCCAGGATCAGAAGGCCAACGATTTCCTGGTAGACTGTACAGTTGGTACATACACATAACTCCTTGCCTAATAACTCAAATGCCTTTTTATCCAAGGTTGCATTGAAGCTTTCTGAAGAGAAACTCCAATCAGCTTTTCTATGCAAAAGTTAAAAATTATGAAATACTTTTTTTGTTGTTGTCAGTTGTGGGGCCTAGACTTAGCCTGAGTGCTCTCTCTGGGCTCTTTTGCTCAAGGCTAATGTTCTACCACTTTGACCCACAGCTCTACTTCTGGTTTTCTGGTGGTTAATTGGAGATAAGTCTTTCCTGCCTGGGCTGGCTTTGAACCATGATCCTCAGATCTTAGCCTCCTGAGTAGCTCAGATTATAGGTATGAGCTACTGGCACTCGACTGCAAAATATTTTTCTCATAAAAAATTACCCCTAATGTCATTAAAATCAATTATACTCAAGATACATTTAATTTCAGGGGCACTGTGAGTTTAGAGGTTGGAGGGCAGAACTGGGGCTTTAGCAATGCTTTGAATATCTCTCCTTCCATATTCCCAGGGCTTGAAACAGTTTTAGATCCTTTGTTTGTTTTTGTTGTTGTTTTGGTCTGTCCATGGGGCTTGAACTCTGGGCTTGAATGCTGTCCCTGCACTCTTCAGCTCAAGGCGAGCGCTCTACCGCTTGAGCCACAGCACCACTTCTGGTTTTCTAGTGGTTTACTGGAGATAAGAGTCTCACTGACTTTCCTACCTGCCCGGGCTGGCTTTGAACCGTGAACCTCAGATCTCAGCCTCCTGAGTAGCTAGGATTACAGGTGTGAGCCACCGGTGCCCAGCTTAGATCCTTTCTTAATTAGTTTATTGAAAGAGATTTGCTTCAAGTCATGTACCCATGTAATAAAAGCCCTGGTTGCCATTTTTAGAAGTGGATATCCAACATAAACTCCACTCCCAAATCTCTTTTTCGTAATGAACCTCCATCAACATAATGAGTTCCTTGGAAGGAAGGTATTGTATAAATTAAAAATACTAATGAGTCATAGTGATAATGAATGATTTTCCTTATTACTGGGAGCAGGACTAACCTTGGGCATTTTTTCTAATAGCTGAAGTCACCTTGCTCATCCTAGGTCTGCCCTCTCCTGGGAGCCCATAGCCTAAAATACCTCTCTCCCTTTGCGTCCCTGAACTCCTCAAATGTCCCTGATTTTAACTGGGAAGTCCTGGAGGAAAAGAAATTCCTGAATTGGTTCATACTAAGATATGAGTGACAGAAAACATCATTAGCTATTTATAATCGTGTCTAGTCTGTGTCTTAATACAGACCATATTATTTATTTATTTATTTATGCCAATATGCTTCTTGAACTCAGGGACTGGGTACTGTCCCTTAGCTTTTTTGCTCCAGGCGAATGTTCTACCACTTGAGCCACACCTCCACCTCTGGCTTTTTGGTGGCTAGTTAGAGATAATAGCATCATATACTTTCCTGACTGGGCTGGCTTCAATTTGTGATCCTTAAATCTCAGCCTCCCAAGCAGCTAGGATTATAGATATGAGCCACTGGCACCCGGCCTGAGATTTTAAAATTTTAATTAATATATATTTCCTTTTTAGATGGGTTCTGACTTTATAGCTTAGGCTGGCCTTGCAGCAGTGATCTGCCTCTTCAGCCTTTCAAGTGCTGAGAATATAAATGTGAATCACACGATGCCTGGCCCAGATTTGGGCAAAAGAATTATATTAAAAAGATCTGGAAGGCCTGTTCCTAGTAACTATGCTGTCTCCCAGACAGTGTACAAAGCACCTGCAGCCTGGCTGGGCCCTAGAGGAGAGAGTGTTTGGCAGGTACCAGCTGGTCCTTCTGCCAGCTCTGTGGACTCTGTTAATATCTGGACTGAGACAGATGCCTTTCCATAGAGGAAGAGATAGAAAACATAGCCCACTACCTCTGAGGTAGGGAAAAGAGGATTCACCAGACTCTATCTCACCCAAGAAAAAGCCAGGCATGGTGGTGCATGCCTGTCATTATAGCTATGCAAGAGGTGTAAATAGGATTGTAGTCTAGGCTGTCCTGGGCAAAATATGGGACCCTAACTTGAAAAAGAATACATGCAAAAAAGGCTAGGACATAGCTAAAGTTGTAGAGTATCTGCCTAGCAAATTTGACTCTCCAAAGTTCAAGCCCCAGCAACTTCTAAAAGAAATAGAAGTGTCAGCCTGGTGTGGCAGCACATCTGTAATCCTAGCTACTGAGGAGGATGAGATCTAGAGGATTGTAGTTCTAGGCCAGCCCAAACAGAAAAGTTCACAGGACTCCATCTCCAAAAAATAACCAGCATAAGGCTAAGCTGAAGGGTGTTTCAAGGTACAGACAGCCAATTGAGGAGGTCAAGTAAGTGCAAACCCTGATATTACCGCAGAAAAAGAGAGAGAGAGAAACAGAGACAGAGACAGAGACAGAGAGATCACTAAATGAAAGTTAACAGCTCTGAGACACTAGGTTGTAAAGACATTTAAAATTCACTAATAGCCCAAATATGAACAAAGCAGACCCCTATAAAAATAAATTGGGCCTAGGCATTCAAGAAAGCCATCTAGGGTGAAAGTCTCAGCTCAGAACTACAGATGTAAGGAGAATGAGAGCAATTCAATGACAGTGGATGTGCCCAGAGAACTTTCCAATCCCCTTAGGACACACAAGTTTTAATTTCACCACAGACCCATCCTTCTGGTCCTTTGAGGTGTGCTGGCTGGCCATGTGTTCCCTTCCATAAGTAAAGAGCCAGGACCAAAGGACTGTGGATGTAGTAGTACATTATCCTGGGCTTCAGTGGAGGTGTGTGCGTGTGCGCGGGGCACACACACACACACACACACACCAGTTATGTTTGCTGGTCCAATGCTAAGCTGTGTGCAGAGCCAGTAGTGGGTGGACCATGGGATGAGCTGGCCGTGGGGGAACTCTAAGGCACATTCCAGGAAAGAACCCAGCCCTAAACTGGGCATGGTGGCACACATCTATAACCCTAACAATTGGGAAGGCTGGAGCCGGAAGACACAATTCCAGACTAGCCTTGGCTGCAAAGGGAAATCTTGTCTCAAACAAAAGTCTTGTCTCAAACAAAATAAAAATATAACAAAACACACAGTCCAATCCTGCCCCTAAACTTCTCAATTGATTTCCATCTCACCTTGAGTAAAGGGCTTTCACATTCCTTTTTAAACTCATATACCTTTCATAGGAAGATATACAGAAGAAAACAGAAATAATTCCACCAGAGTTAGCATTTTAGTGCCTACATTGTTCTTGCAGATGTTTCTCTTCATTTTGACACATCATTCCTCACCAAAAATGAAACGAGGTTGTTGCTAATGTTTTTAAACATCATTTCATACATATTGTAAATAGCAATATTTAAATATCAAATCTATTTCAGCATTTTCTTATTCCATTAAGATAATGTATGTCTATTTATTTCTTTTATTTTCCTTTACTGGGGCTTGAACTTCGGACCTAGGCTCTCACCCTTAGCTTTTCCACCTCAGACTGGTGCTCTACCATTTGAGACATACCTCTACTTTGGGATTTTTGATAGTTATTGGAGATAAGAGTCTCATACGTTTCCTTGCCTGCTCTGGCTTTGAATCTTGATCCTCAGATCTCAGTGTTCTGAGAAGCTAAGATTAGAGACATGAGCCACTGGCATCAAGTTAATAAGTTTATTTTTTGATTGCTGAAGTCACTATAAAATGAAATGTTTATTGTAAAAGTATTCAAAGTAACACAGAAATGTATAGAAAATGTAGTAAAAGTTTTACTTAACCCCACCTTTGAGACCTAAGCAATATGGCTAAATAGGAGTGTGAACTCCTATTTTCCAATGCTTTGAAAGACATGCATATTTTCTCCCTTCTGCAGTATGGGTTCGGTTTGCTTCCTCATTCCCTATATTCCTGTGGGGTGAGCACTACTTCCTTTTTGTGGATGTAGACTGCAGGCATCTAGCACTGGGGGAATGAAACAATGCAACTGGAGAGGAACCAAAATGCAAACCACAGGTCTGGGGATGTGGCTTATTGGCAGAGTGCTTGCATGCATAAAGCCATGGGTTCTATTCCCAGCACAACAAAACAAAACAATAAGCAAACAGCCTCATGACAAGCAAACAAATGCCAGTCACAGTGTACCTAGTGTGTTTCAATGCTAGATCAAGAGCCCTGGAATGGAGAAAGGCTATCTGCCCTGTGCCAAGGACAGATGCAGATGGACTGCCCATCTCTCAGTGTTTCTGAGAGGTGGTTCCAGTAGGGGTGTTTTCTGCCTCCTCAAAAACATATCTTCTCACAATGACCCTTACCTTCAGAGTGGTGAGCTGACCTTTTGTGATTAAAAATACATTTTTTGAACAGGGACTGAATAACTTTTAGCCCAGGCTAAACCTTGATCCTTCTGTATCTGCCATCCCAGAAAATGGATTACAGGCATAAACTGCCACACCCAGCTCCTTTTGCTAAGTTTTGAAAGTATTGAATTCTTCTTCCTCCTCCTCCTCTTCCTCCTCATTATTTTTCTCCTCCTCCTCCTCCTCCTCTTCCTTCTCTTCCTCTTTCTTCTTTTGTGCCAGTCCTGAGGTTTCATTCCAGAGCCTGGGCACTGTTCCTAAGTTTTCATGGTTGAGGCTAGTGCTCTGCCTCTTGAGTAACAGCTCCACTTCCCACTTTTTGGTGTTAATTGGAGATATGGGTCTCATGAACTTTTCTAGCCAGCCTGGCTTTGAACCATGATCTTCAGATCTCAGCCTCCTGAGCAGTTAGGATTGTAGGCACAAGCCACCGGCTCCTGCCTGGATTTTGCTTTTAGTAGAAAGTTAATAGGCCTAGATTTACTGCCTACTCGTCCTAATAGGACCGTTGAGGACACATCCACAGGGAAAAGCCAGTACTGTCCAAGGGACAAAGGGAGCTGAATCAAATCACAACTGCTGTTACAGACCCCAGTCTTCTGGGATGCATCCCTGCCACCCTGCAAGCCTTCACAGAGCAGCAGAGGAGGCTTTGAGGGCTGCTGAGGTGGTATTTAGGCATTAGGGATGGAGGGTACCTCTAGGGCCATCCTGTCTAGATAGGAGAGTGGGCCCATGGAGTCTGTTCTTTCCAGTGTCATTGGGGTGGGTGACATTTTTTCTGTCAATAGCAATTTGGATGTAATAATGACATCCTGGGGCTCTATTAAAATTATCAATACCGGTAGATGGCTGCTGGCAGCAGCCAAGAAGCAGAAGTATTCATGTCTATCCCATCATTACCAAATGCTTTTTGGAAGATTTTTTTTTTTTTTGGTGCCTGTTCTGGGGCTTGAACTCAGGGCCTGGGCACTGTCCCTGAGCTTTTGTATTCAGGGCTTTACATTCTACCACTTGAGCCACAGCTCTACTCCTGGCTTTTTTTTGGTAGTTAGAGATAAGAGTTTCACAGACTTTCCTGTTTGGGCTGGCTTCAAACTATGATCCTCAGATATCAGCCTCTGAGAAGCTAGGATTACAAGTGTGAACAACTGGCACACTCCTTGATGTCTGAAGACCTTTAAAAGTCCAAGGGCTGGCCTAACCTTCTCCATCCCTGTGGGTGGTATAAATAGATTTCCTTCTCCTTGCTATCGTATTAGAATCAGAATCCCCACTCGAATATCCACATCCCAAGCTCTGGAACTTATAACTATGTCACTTTAACAAAGCAAAAGGGTCTGAATAGGTTTGATTTAAAGACCATGAGATGGGAAGAATTCCTGGATTATCTGAGTAGTCCAGCTAGCAAGATATAAATGACAAGGGCAAGAGAGGTCAGAGCTAAGGATGATGTGAGGATGAAAGGAGAGACTAGAGTGATGTGGCCACAAGCCAAGGAACATTGGCAGCCTCTGGAAATGCAAGGAACTGATTCTCCAGAGCAAGCAGTTGAGCAGCTTCACTGACCTCAGAGACTATATCTGTGTTGTTGTAAGTTTGTGTGTATTTGTCCCCAACACCAAGGAAGTGAACACATGAATCCATGGGTAGGGGAGAATGTGGGGGATCCATTAATGTTGGTAAATCCCCATTCTGTTTACCATAGATAACTGTTTCATGTTGAAACAGGTTGGTTTAGATTATGAACCAGTGATGTCCATCAGGAGGGACAGCATTAATGGAACTGTGCCTATGCTCAAAATAAAGCCAGAGAACCAGTTTTCCCAACGCATTTTGTTAATGTGCTCATCGGCTGTGGCTCACAGGAAGTAGACTCTATGATACAGGCCAATTTAGACCTTGGTAGTTCTCAGTAGTACTTGAACATGTCCCTACAAGGGAAGTCTTCTTCTCCACCAGGAGCTGGGAAATAGCTATATTCAGACCCCAAAGAGCCTTCAACACTGACCATCCTGGAATAGCCATGCAAGCTACTGCCTGTCTCCTGATGCTCCTCAGATCTACACAGGAAATGTGATTAGTTAGTGACCACCAAAATGGCAGCCTTATGGGAGAAACCATTGCTTGGAAGGAATGAAATTGGTGGGTTCTCACTCTTCTGTGCTCTGAACAACCAGAGGCTCCAAGGGTGAACAGCAGCTTTGAGAACCACAGTAGATTCTGGGGCTCACAGTGAGGGACAAGCACCCAATTTGAAGAAATAGAAGGTCTAAATGCCACATCTGTTGATGGCAAGTAGTTATACTACTATATCTCTGCTATGTACAGTCATCCCCTCACTACCCACAGGCTCTATGCGTTCTAACACTCCCACAGTGGTACCCCCAAAACTGTTGGTCTAGTACCAACCTCTGTATAAACTCCGCTGTTTCCAATCTGCACTGAAGTGTTGCTATATACTACCAAAGTGAATCTATGTTTTATGCTGTGGTGTCTCCTTTACAATATTATCCATGGGCTTCAAAGTCATTATTAAATAAAATATGGTTGCTGCTAAGTGGCTAATGGGAGGGAAGCATATACCGTCTATAAGCTAGCTAAAACGACGATTCATGTCCCAATTAAGGTGGCATGTGGGATAGTATGAGGTTTCAGCATGCTACTCACCACAGTGTACCATTTACAACATGCATTATTTCTGGAATTTTCCATTTTTTTATTCTGTAGCTGATCACAGGTAACCAAAAACAGAAAACAAATCTGAAGATATGAGTCTGGAGCTAGTGTATAACTAGCTTCCACATTACAGTTCTTGCCCTTGAACGCACCTGGATGGGCACTCACATTGTTTCCTTGGGCTATGTGCCTTGCATAGAAAATCCTGACAGGTGCATTCTCCATCTCAACCTCTTCACCTGTCTGCCCTTTGTGTCCTCTGCTTTTGCTCCTCTTCCTTACCCATTGCTGCCACCAGGCACATTACTTCTCCTGGCTCCAGATCTTGCCATCTGGAAGGTAGTTTTCCCAGAAAACACAAGAATAACCCAATCACTCATCAGAACTGAGGCCCAGAGTGGTCTTCTTTGTAAAGCATGGTCAGTCACTCTGTCCTGAGATAGGACCTGAATATAGCTGAAGATTAAAGCTGAACCCTGGTGGCTCGCACCTGGAATCCTAGCTACTCAGGAGGCGGCCATCTGAGGGTCATGGTTCAAAGCTAGTCTGGGCAGGAAAGTCTGTGAGACTTTATCTCCAATTAACCTCCAGAAAACTGGAAGTGGAGCTATGGCTCAAAATGGTAGAGCAAAACAACTCAGGGGCAGCACCTAGGCCCTGAGTTCAAGTCCCATAACTAACTAAATAATAACAAAATAAATAAGATATTGAGTAAGGGTGGGGAGGATTTCTGTTGTTTGAGTCAATGCTTTCCCCAAGTGTCTCCAGTCTGTTTGTTACTCTAGGGCAGGAGCTAATTCCTGTATTAATTGGACATCTGCTGCATGCCCATCTAGGCTAGAGTGAATGGGGCAGAAGATGCCGCCTTTGCCCTTTTTGAGCAGCAAAAAATAGGGTTGCACAAGAGACTTGTGAAGAGGGAGAGCTAGGTACTGAGGGGGACTGAGCTTCTTTGGGAGAAAGCAGGGCTGGGGAGGACTCCAGTGTACAACCGTGGCTTTCTCTTCTCACTGGTTCTGTTTGGTGCTTATTCTTGCCAGCTACATAGAGGACAGGACCTTGCACTGGGCTCGAGTCTAGCCGTGTCAAGTGAAGACTGTTGCAGGAAGGTCAATTCAGGGGGTGGTGTGTCTGGCTGGGCAGGGGCTTGTGTCTGCTGCCCCTCCCTCTTCCCTCCTCATAGCTGATCAATGGGTCCAAGTGCACTCAGCCTTTTCTTCATGCCTCCTGGCCTGGTGGATGCTCCAGGTGTGTCTCAGCCTTTAATTGCTGAGCCGCTTAGATCTCATCTAAAAATATCTGAGCAGTTGCAGGATTGCCTCTCCCTAGGAATGACCTAAAACCAGGCTAATGTGGGCCTAGATGCAGCTTCTCCCTCACTTGAAGAGGGCTCAGTGGAACAAGGGAGGGAGAACTTTGTGCACAGGGGCAGACATCTGTTCCCAGCTTGCTCTTTGTAAAGCCTGGTGTGTGGGGAAGCATGCAGAGTAATGTCCTGAGAAGAGAGAGGGACCCAGCAGACATGGTCACTCCTGAGTTAGATGGAATGAGGGGAGTCAATGGGAGGAGAAAAGCCCAGGCCACCTGGCCCCTCCCCAGGTCTTTGGAAATAATGAGTCTAAAGGTAGACAAGACAGAGAGAATGATCTGGAACCATGCTCAAGCAGCAGTGAAGGACAATATGACTGCTTTCTGGATCTGCCCTCACCAGCCATGACCAAGATCTCTGCTCACCTGGGCATCCTGTAGCTATTTGCTTTTCTTTAAAGGGATTGAAAACTATCCGTGAACATCCAAGGCTGGTCAGTGCTGTGTGTCACTCAGGTACCCTCCAAGCTGCTGTGGGGAGGGGTGGGGGACTTATCTGCTGTCACACCACTGACCACTGAGGGACCCATGGGAGAATACAGGTTCTAGGAAATGGGCTCTCATGCTGCCGCTGGCATGAACTGTCTGACAGCAACAATGTGTTAGCAACCTTCACACTCGGTCAGAAGACTCAGAATTCATCCTGAGAAACAACTAGGGAAAAAACAAAGTTGCTTATCAAGGCACAAAAGAGATGAATTTATTAAATTATGGAGCACTTGTATAAAAGAAACTGTCTGAAAACTCTGCTGTTGGTGAATGTCAAGAGAAAAAGGAAAACGTGTGTTCTGAGTGATTCAAGATGTCAGGTGCTAACTTAGAACTTAGGGTTTTCTTTTCCTTCCAATCATACCCCTAGATTGGTATATGCTGGTACTGGGAATGGCTTGGGGAGAGACCTTGGCTTGGGGACTTGGTAGACACCAGTCCCCTGCTGCACAGAACTAAGAAGTTTGAAGTCTCCTGACGTGTGTACACAACAGATGTTAGCAGTGGGGAAGACTGCGGCTGGAGGAGTCTGAGAGGGTTGATTCTCCAGTCTTCTCACATCTTAACAGAAAACATGTTATGTCCTCCTGTCCAGCCTTTATACTTCCAAGACCTCCATCTTGCCAATTCCAACATCAATTCTTATGTTTACAAAATCTGTTTAGCACGCTCACAGAGGCTGAGATCTAACAAGGTTGTCAAATAATGGTGGGGCAGAGGGCTGGGCAGGGGCCCTAGCATACGGACATGTGTCATCTTTGATAGGTACTGCAGAAGGTTTCAAATTCCTCCTTTTTACTCAACCAATACATCCTAATTCTTCCACAGTGAACAAGTAATTTTTTCTCTTTTCTATAAAAGAATTTGTTTTTCATTTATAAAATGAGGGCTGGTAGATCAGCTGAGTCCCTGGTCTTTTTACAACTCTGATCTCAATCAGGTCCTCAATGGTTGTTTTCCCTGATTTCTTTTCTGTCCTTGGCTTCCAAGAGTTACTTTGTTTCTCAAAGTGTTCCTGTTGGAGACACCATGTTCCCTGAAGACTGAGGGGAAACAGGGCATGGCCTGCAGCCTGAGGGTGGCTGAGTTAGTTTGCTATGGATTTAAGAGTGGGAGAAGACAACCCAGAGCCCTGTGGCTCATAGACAGGCAGGGGAGGCGATGTCAGGTGTAGGGCACCTCTAAGTAGCCCTGGGACACAGGTGTGTAGAGGAAGAGATGTGTGATAGAGGAGAGGAACAAATTCTTTGTCTTTAAAAAAAACAAAAAAACAAAACTGTACGTTTCCTTCAAAAGAACATATGGAAACCATCCAAGCCAAGAAAGCTCCAGTCAGTCTTTCAGAAAGGTAGACTCATTAGAGATTTATGTTAACACCAGGGGCCACTGACTTGAGCTCTCATTACAATCTCATTTCTTAGGAAGAAATAAGGAAAGCTTTCACTCAGGTATGGACTGATCCAGGTACAGGTACCCGGAATTCAAGGACACTGGGATCCAACACAAGTTCCAGTGAGCTCCATTTTCTACTGGAAAATACTGTAGTGGCTTCAAAATAAAGTTCTTTGAAATAAGTTCTAGACAGATTGAATAAATGCTATTTTGAAGTAGAGAGCATTTTATAACTTTTCGTTTTTCTGGAATGGAAAAGTAGTCAACCACACACCATCAACATTGTCAATTTGATGGGTACAGGGATGGGACTAGAAATGACATTTCCTATGGTCTCTGTCCTTCCTTCTTGTACCCACTGGTGTTATGACTACTGCAGAGCTTCTGTGCCCTGGGAGGTTGAATGCTGCTTTGGTCATGAGTGTCCTCAGGGGCACAGCACAGCAATACTGATGTGACAGTGCATTCATAAACTGTTTAAAGGGAGCCTGGTTTACTTGTGCTTACGATTAGGAGTGGTTTCAATGTACCTAAGCATCCTGGTGCTACATTTTGATCAAACCTCCATCTTGACTGACTTACTTTCCAGTGACTCCAGCAATTGTTGTAGCAAAGCCACTGAAGAGACTTAGATTTCATTCACTTGGATTGAAGGTGACTCCATCTACTTGGATTCAAGTTCTGGGTGTTCAAGGCAAAAGAAACATGATTCATCTCCAAGGCAGAGGAAAACTCAGATGGGTGTGGCAATTCCATGGCATTTCTAGACATTCAGATCCAGTGAAGACTAGCCAAGGATTCAGAGGCAGACATTTTTCTGTGTGCACCTGCCTGGAAGGGCCAGGTCCACCTGACAGGAGGTGGGATTGTCCGAGCTCTGGCTCCATCTGACTTCCTCCATCCTCTTCTGCAGGACAACTGCAGGACCTAGCACAGGGGTTTTAGAGAGCCAGGCAACCAGCTGCCCGTGGCTATTCCACGTGGGAGGGGTGGTCATTTGATAGCTTTCTACTTTTTAGGGGGAAGGGCAACCCTAGGATTTGAGCTTAGGGCCTTGTGACTTTGCTAGGCAGGCACTTTTGAGCCATATTCTTGGGCACAGTCCTCTTTTATTTTCTTCTCTATAAAATGGCCTTTTCTGAAAAGGCATTTCCCTGACTCTATTTGTCCTGGATCCTTTCTCCTCACTTGGAAATTTTACTAAATGTGGCAAAAGCAGTTTTACACTAAAGACAAAAATGACACAGGCAGAGTCTGCATGCTTTGCTGTCTGCTGACAAGTGGCTCACCTGTGTCTCTAGGCAGAAGTTCTCCTTGAGGTCTAGGCAGCTGGAAACTTTTGGGAACTTCACCATTCTACCTACCTCAACAAGTCAGACCCCAGAAGCATGGCACCAAACAGGGTTGTTAGGTACATGTGGTTACATAAACAATGATGGGCTCATGACTGCAGGTAGATGTTCACAGACATTTATTTGGAACCGTGGAGGCTCTCAGCACTGAGCCATACATTGGTAATGGCTACACGTACATTAGAAATTAGAGGCAGCACAGTAGGAAAACAAGCAGAGTGGACACACCCACAATGTTCAGCAGCATTTGAATACAAAACATCGCAACCTCACAGGATGTTTGGTACCATCTCAGCACATTCAGGAGCTCAATGTCAAGACTAGTTGGTTTGGTTGGTGGAACACAGTGTTGCAGAGTATGGCAAATACCAGAAGGGGTCTAGCTAGACCACCCTGGAGGGGTCTGTTCCAGCTTCAGGCTTAATGCATTCTTAGGCTGACCCTTTGGAGAATTTCTTCATTCCAGAAAAAGAAAAGGATACGCATAAAGTAAACTGTGCAGAACGGAAGAGACCAGGTCCCTGGTTATGAATACATGGTGGGCAGGCCTGGATGTGGGGCTAGCACCTTCCCTGTTGTCCAGTTAGTAACAGTTTTTGTACTTTTCATATAAAGATTTTCTTTTGCAAAATGACAGCACTTGAGAAACAAAGACCTTTAAAAAGCAAGGCAAATGGTCTAAGACACAAATACATAAGTAACAATGGTTAGTGACACATGTGTTTTGGTCTATACTTTATATTGCCATCCTTTTAAATGATAAAATGTATATATGTGAAATACTTTTTCTCAAACCATTTTCTTCCCCCCTCCTTTTTATGTTATAGCTCACTCTCTCATGTACCCTAGAGAAGCAAGAAAAAAAAAAAAAAGAGAAAGGAATCATATACACTAAGGTCAGATTCAAAGTCTAACCTTTGAAACAACCTGCAATTCCCAAATATTTCTCTCCCTCTCAAGAAAGTCATATTCCTAACGCATTAAGGTAAACATGTTAAGGTATCTATTTTTAATGAGATGTACCATACTAATTTCCATTTTCATCCCATTTCTCTAAAACCAAATCTACTAGGCTCTACATGGCAAAAATCTAGAGGAAAAAAAAAATCAGTTGGTATGGTAGGAACCAAAAATGGCAAGACAATGTGGTCTCATTTGTCCATGAGTCAGCCATGTGACTGGTAATGGTTTGTTAGGCTTATAATAAACAACATTCACAGAACTGGAGAATCACAAGACCAGAAGGGACCTTGAAAGGACTATCAAATTCACCCCTCACACTCAACATCTGTGACAAGGGCCTATATACTGTCTGTTAAAAACTTCCTTGACATGAGAAATGTAAGAAAAGGACTCTATTCTAATTTAGGACAGATCTTATTTTAGACAATGATATAAGTTAGACCTGAAGCAGCTTCTTGACGGGAAGGTTAATGTTAAAAGGCAAAAATGCAAAGTAAAATCCCCAAAGCTTGCTATATGACATGGTTCTTGGTTGTACAGCTGAACTAAAGCTTGCTCTACATGTATGTATTTATGTATGTATGTACGTTTCTATGTATGTATGTATTTAGAAGGTATTGGGGCCTGAACTCCAGGACCTTGTGTTCTCATTTGCCTTTTTCTTTCAAGGCTGGCACTGTACCACTTGAACCACAGCTCCTCTGTGAGCTAAAGTTTAAATGCAAATGCAGATGTTCCAGAAGTCAGTTAGGACTTAGGCCTGAAAAAAAGGGCAAACAATGTAACAGTAAGAAACAGGTGTTGCCACTGGGCGCCAAGGGCTCACACCTGTAATCCTAGCTACTCAGGAGGCTGAGATCTGAGACCCACAGTCCAAAGCCAGCCCAGGAAGGAAAGTCCGTGAGACTCATCTCCAATTAACCATCAAAAACCTAGAAGTGGTGCTGTGGTTCAAGTGGTAGAGCACTCGCCTTGAGCTGAAGAGCTGAGGGACAGTGCCCAGGCCTAGAGTTCAAGCCCTATGACTGACAAAAAAAAAAAAAAAAAGAGTGCTGCCAAGCACTCCATGGGATGCTCCTACCTTGGCTGAGCCAGGTTTTTTAGAGAGTGGCTGCCCAAACCCTTCTTACCCTTAACTTCTGTGAGAAAACCTTTCCCCTCCACTGGGTGAAGATTTATTGTGCCTACCACACTGTACTGGAATGATCTGTCATATTCCAGAGCAATCTAAGGTTGAGGATAGGAAGGACCAGTCCATCTGTGCCCTGTAACAGCACCATCTATAAGTGCAATGCTATCCTCGAGCAGAACAACTACCTGCCCTAGTGGGTCAAAGTCTTTCCTTTTTCAAAACAGAGCAATTGATCACAGTCTCTCTACGGATTAGCTTGTAAATCCTTCCAGGTCAAGAGTCATGATTTTGAGCTCTTCTCACAACCTCCAGGGAAAGGTAATATAGCTAGAAAGACTCTGAAATTAGTAACAGATACCACTTCTTGTGATTTTCCCCACCTACAAAAACAAGAAATAGACACTAGCACTGATTATAGGGTGAGCATCTGAACAACCCTGTTGTTCAGATGTTCAGAGAGCTGCATGTATATCTTCCCTGAAGGAAACATCTAATAGCTGCAAGGGCTCGGGCTCCAGGCCTGCAGCTGAGCTGCGCAACCCCTGAGTGCCTCAGACAAATTCTAGACCACAGGCTTGTTAACACCGTCTCACTAAATTTCTCCTTCCCCTACTCAACTCATCCCTTCTGACCCTTTGTCTTCAGCTTAGAAGGTCTTTTCTCTTCTAAATACCTCTTGCCTCTCTGCCAGGCTGGGGGCATCCAAGCACATTTTCACTGTTACATTTTTCACAGTGTTGTAATGGCTTGTCTGCTTGTCTGCAAAGCCTCTGAGCAGTAGGGAGAGTGCTTAGAGACATGATGACCTCAGGACTGACTTTAAAACCTTGTGTAGAGAGGGCTCTCTGCAGGAGTGGAAGCTGAGAATGATGCACACACCTGTAAATCCCAGCACTCAGGAGGCAGAGGCAGGAGAAACATAAATTTGAGAATAGCCTGGGCTATACAGTGACACCTTATCTTAAATAATAACAGCAACACAATAACTGTAAGTTCTTCCAGGTCAAAGGTCATGCATGTCTTGGTTTTGGGGTCTATTCACAACCTATGAGGAAAGGCAGTGTACCCAAGAAAGACTCCAAAATTAATAACACTGGTCATTTTCAGATACCAATTCTTGGGATTTTTTTCCCCCTAAGAATCTACAGACGAATCTGCAGAATCACCTAGATAATTTATGTTCAAAATGTGCTACATTTCTGTTTTCTAATCAAGTTGCTAATTTCATACCACGAAAAATGTAAACTAACATTATTTTTTTAAGGAGAAAAAAAAGAACATTTTGGCAAAATGTTTTGCTTCTACTTCAAAATACCAATCTTAGTGAACAAGCTCACTTTCATGCCATTAAACTATACTGAAAAGGCAAAACCAAAGAAGTCTCATTTAATGAATATTTATGTTCACTACCTATGACATAGTTTTAGAGATATTTCTTTTGCTTAAAGCCCAAACTGAAGCTTTAAGGATTAATGTTAAACAAAATTACATTATGCTTTTAAAAAATAGCCTCATACATGTCCCACAAGGACAAATGCTAGAGTTCAGCAAATAGGGCAGCATGCGCCATCAGGGCTCCTGCATTTCTACTTCAATTTTGCCACTGGGGTAGTTGGGGAAGAGTCAGGGAAAGCGATTATGTGAGCAAAGAAGTTCAGCAACTGCCTCCTGACATAGTACGCACCCACTCATAATTCAGGGCTGGGCCAAAAGTGGTGTCTAATATGCTCCTAATGGGAAGCTAGCCTGGTTCCAGACACTCCCTGTTCCAAAGCTAGGGAGCTGCTCCAAACACTTGTGTCCTTACTAGGTAAGGTTCAAAACCAATTGTTCCTTGAATATTCTTCCACATTCTCATTTACATCTCAGGTGTATCTAACTGCCTGCCTGGTATGAAGAAATATAGAGAGACAGAGAGAGAGAAAGAAGAGGAGAGAGAGAAAAGAGAAGAAAGAGGAGAGAAAGAGAGATGACAGAGACAGAGAGAGAGACAGAGAGAGAGAGACAGAGGGACAGAGACAGAGAGAGATTGGCCTGGAACATTCCAGATCTCAAGATCCTTCCAGTTTTGTGATTTTAGGATTCTGTAGATAAGTCAGACAATCAAATGAGAAACACATTATGGTTGATTGACCTCATATAAAATGACATAAGATTCCAAGCACTTATTTTAAAACCACTTTTGTGCCTGTGGTGGGAGACACACCCAGGCAACTGAAAGCTCTGGGAATGTCATTCCTTTGGAGGAATCAAGAACAGAAGACTGTTTTCCTTCCACCAAAAGGGAACTTTCTGTGTATGATATGTGTAGTTCTGTCAACATAGGTAATATTAGACATTATTTGCCAAAACTGCTGTATGTTTAATAAAGCAAAAATAAAAGTAAAATACAAACCCAACAGAATAAAATAAGAACTATGATTTTTTTGCCTAGACAGGAGACAAACCAAGGGCTGGTGCCAGCTCTTACTAATGAGGGAAGCCTGCGATTACTACAAAATGCTTGGAAAATACCCCACACCAGCCTATATTTCTCTATGAGTCACAAAATGGTCGACATACTTAATGCAAAAACTTTAGAATACACAGTAGTACAAAAACACACTGTTTGCCAAGCTCTTCTCATCAAATGTAAGCAGCCACACTATAAGGGGAAAAAGAAGGGCAGAGCAACGGCTGCCTTTGTGTGTCTGTGGTTTTCAATCATGATTCTCATTATCAGTGAGGTTTCATGTGGTTTCAACTTCTGAGATGCTCTGTGGGCTGGGATATAGCAATGATGGGAGGGAGGTGGCTAGAGTGAAGAGTCAGAGTCACAGAACAGAAAGATACAGTGTGCATATGAATAATGGGGACAATCAGCTTTCCAGTACAGTCTGAACTCATCTATGCCTAATTGAGAATCCACACAAGGCTTGTTGAGTGCTCAACCTTCTGCCTCCCTAATACTGGCTTTCCCTCTCCGTGTACAGGCCAACCTCCGAAGGTCAGAAAGGGAGATTCACAGTGATTAATTTCTATTACTCATTTCCAACTCACAGTACTCTATCATAAGCAGCTTGGTAGGTGGCTGCAGATCTCATAATAAACCACAAAATAGAATATTGTAAATCAAATTCGCTTTTAAAAGCTTACTCACAGAGCAATCATGCAAAAAAGGAGTTATAGTGGCTCTGGCTGGGTGTAAGCAGTAAGCAAGAGCACTCTGGGAGTGGCAGAGAAGTGACAGGGGGTGATGACTTCTGCGTGTGTGTGTGTGTGTGTGTGTGTGTGTGTGTGTATGTCCTCAAGGTTTTTGCTTCAAGTGATGGCTGTCATGGGTCATGACTGCATGGACACGCACGCACGCACGCACGCACGCACGCACGCACGCACGCACACACACACACACACACACACACACACAGGTCCTGCTTGCCTATACTAGGCCATTAGAATGAACTCCAGGAAACTCTATGACTCAGGGAGTATACATGGTCAATGTTATGGGTGTTATCATGTACGGCTTGTAGTATTTACTCCATTGAGAAAAGTAACATGCTCATGAGGAAAAAACAAACAAACCAGATTTCCAGCAAAGGAAGAAAAATAATAAGAGAGATCTCAATTTTGCTAAAACAAACCAGATTTCCAGCAAAGGAAGAAAAATAATAGAGAGGATTTCAATTTTGCTTAATTACTACCATCACCAAAAAGAGAATAAGAGAATAAGATACTTTGGACGTAGGACATAGATAGGAAAGGGCAAGCAATTGGCCTGTTTATCTGCAATCGGCATTTAACCTGGTATTTATTTAACCTGGTGATGCTCAAGAGACTCGGTGATCCCTAATAGTCCTGACATAGGAGATCCACTGAAGTGTTAGATGTGCAAAGTACTTAGAGTGGAATAGGTATCTAGTACATGCTTGTAACTAATCTTAATTCTATTTTTATAGGTGAAAAGATTTATTTTGTATATCTGTGCCAGTACTGGGGCTTGAATTCAGAGCCTGTGTATTGTTCCTTAGCTTTTTCACTCAAAGCTGGCACTCTACCACTTAAGCCACAGCTCTATTTCTGGCTTTTATTTTATAACGAGATAAAAGTCTCATGGGCTTTCCTGCCTGTGCTGGCTTCAAATTGCAATCCTCAGATATCAGCCTCCTAAGTAGCTAGGATTACATGCAGGAGCCACCAACACCCAACTTAAAAATAAAAGATTTTTTAATAAGAAGTTCAATATCTTGAAGTGAGTCACTTAGTTCATTTTATCAAGCTTAACTGGATTCCCTTAGATAAATTTTTTAAGTTCATTTTCTAAAGTCTTCTTTTATGTTCCTAACAAGAAAAGAGCTTGATCTGCAGGCTTCAGTACCTTTATATCAGATCACCTACAGTCTTCGTATGAAAGTATACAAATAGTTCTGGTGAAATACATTAAGATACAGATGTTTAACATCTGTTTTTTTTTAAAGTGGAACACAATATAGATGATAAAGAATAAAGAAGGTTTATAATCTTAAAGTAATGAAATTCAAGTTCTGAGATGATGTCACACAGGGAAAGAAACATTATAAAACACTTGTTTTGGAAGCACATACGTTTTTGTTTTGTTCTGATGTATCAGTAAGGGACAGCTATGTCCAAAAAAGAAAAAAGAGAAAAACAAAACAAAACAAAACATGAAAGGTTCAGGAAGCCTCAACTGAATTCTAAAAGATCCAGGCACTGATGGTTGAAGCTCTCAGTTATAATCATCTACTAGGATGACAATGGCTGGGAGCAGCTTTTTTCTAATGTGGGAAGACAGAGACAACAGGCAAAAATACAAAGTCACTGTTACTCAGTAAGAACATCAGCAAGTCAGGCAATAGGGCTGAGTCAATCTTCAGGCAATTCAAGAACTCAGCTGGTAGATCTGCACTCTTTCCACTGAAGACAGGAAAGCAGAGACACTGGGAACAAACATTGAAATACATACATACACTCTGCTGCAAAGCAGTAATAGGCACATGGAGACAAAGAAAAAGATGCCCACAATACATGTTGAGGTAAAAACAAAGCAAAACACATGGAAACTACTTTATGACCAAAATACCCTAAACAGATACTTTCCTCATTTCTCCAATACACAAAGTAACAAGAAAAATCAAACATCCCACACAGATTTTTCAGTATAGTCAAAACACTGTAGCACAGTCAGACTGTATAAGCCATTTGATAAAAAAATATCTTCTTTTGTATTGTATGAACAAGTTGAAGAGTCCCTGCAAAGGTTCTTTCACTAGTTTGCCACTGACTGCATAGTTAAGATGCAAATTCACCCAGGGTCTTTAGCTTCTCTTCCTGCTCACACGTATGCTTTACTTTTCCAGTACTGATTCAGATTAGAACACCCATTTCTTTAGTAAATGCTATTTTTTTTGATTCCTGGGGTAGCCATCATGACACTACAGGGGTCATATCCCACAACTGTAAAGAGAAAAAGAAGATGAAGGATGAGATAAATCAAATTGTATGAAGGATGAACAATCCTTAGAACTGAACTTAAGTGAATTTTTTTTTCTTTTAGCAAGCAACTACATACTTCACTACATGATTTCTAGATCTTTAAAGATCAAAAACTTAGGAGCAACCTGACATTTCTCTCTAGCTAATGAAGAATAAAGACAGATCAGATACATTTAAGGACAAAGGGAACTAATATATACTGGACACTACGCACATACCATGTTCTTCCCACATCCTCTCATTTAATCTTCCAAAAAATTCTATAAAATGTCAAAAATAAGGGAACCAAGGCTTCTGGGTTTAAATATTTTATTTAACCTCTACATGTTGCTACTGACTCCAAGGTTGGGATGGGATATGACACAGGTGGCCCCTTCTATTCAGGGCCTTTGCTATATCCCCAAATCCAATTGGTCACTAGTCCTCAGAGAGGCCTTGATGAATGCTCTTAGGTTAATTGATCTTAGTGGGAAAGGTCTTGTTTACCACCTGTTGGCTTATTCAAGTCCTATCTTACATTCAGTGACTAGGTCAACCCCATTAGCTTCATAACACCTTTCCTAGCAGCTCCATCTCCCTCTGCTGAATGCTTAAAATTCTTCTTATTTGTGCTACTCCTCTGACTGCCATGCATGACTTACTAGAGGAGCTGTTCTTTGCATGTTAGATCCATTCATGTAAAAGGCTCTCAAAAATGCTCAAGCTAGGGATAACCTGAACAGAGCTCTACAGGCTCTATTTATAAAGCCCCAAACTGGAAAGCTTCATAAGATAGTATCTTACCTTAATAACTTTGTCAGTTCCAGAAGTCAGTAACCACCCCCTGGTTGCATCAAAATGCACATGCACAATGTTATGCTTACTGTCATGGAAGGTGGCTGTGGGAGCACGTCTGAAGGGAACAAAACAAGAGTAAGTAGTTGACGTATGAATTCTGGAGATCTAGGGTGTGATGTTACATTCTAATATTTGGCTTACTGGCTAGAACTGTTTCACTGTTAGAACCTCACAGATCTGCTTTTATTCCATGGTCGTCTATTATATGATTTAAAAAAGATAATAAAAGAATGTTTTCTTATAGTTGCCAAAGTGGGAAAGAGGTATCTCTAAAGGTCCTTCAAGAGAATATGCTACTCTGATAAGAGTCTTTGAAAATCTCCATTTGTGTTTTTTTGAAGTCTTTTGAAAACCACATTGATTTTGCTAAGTTTGTGCTCAGAAGGATAAGTGCTAGTAAAATAGTCTATCTTGGCCTATTTAATTTTTTTTAAAAAAAGTGTGCTATTAAAATGCCCAGGATACTACTGATTGTCATTGTAACGGAAGGCGATCCATTCTTTTTTCTTTTTCTCACAGTCTAACTGCAGACTTAGGTTTCTCTGAAGCATTCTCTCAAGGCGTAACAAGCTTTAGTAAGAAGGTTGTCAGCTGCCTAGGTGCTCCCAGCCAGGAAGGGTGGAAGTCACAGGAGGAGGGGAGCCAGGGTTGCAGTCAAGCAGACAACTCTCCTGTTTCAAGGGCCACCCTTCTGCACTGGGCTCTCAGAACATGGTTTTCTTCCTTCCTTCCTTTCTTCCTTCCTTCCTTCCTTCCTTTCTTTCTTTCCTTCCTTCCTTCCTTCCTTCCTGTCTGTCTGTCTGTCTGTCTGCCTGCCTGCCTGCCTTTCCTTCCTTCCTTTCTTTCTTTCCTTCCTTCCTTCCTGTCTGTCTGTCTGTCTGCCTGCCTGCCTGCCTGCCTTTCCTTCCTTCCTTCCTTCCTTCCTTCCTTCCTTCCTTCCTTCCTTCCTTCCTTCCTTCCTTCCTTCCTTCCTTCCTTCCTTCCTTTCTTTCTTTCTTTCTTTCTTTCTTTCTTTCTCTATCTCTCTCTTTCTTTCTTTCTTTTTGGTCAGTCATGGGGCTTGAACTCTGGGCCTGGGCACTGTTCCTGAGCTCTTCAGCTCCAGGCAAGTGCTTTACCACTTGAGCTATAGCTCTACTTTTGGCTTTTTTGATAGCTAATTGGAAATGAGAATTTCATGGACTTTCCTGCTTTGGACCCCGATCCTCAGATCTCAGCCTCCTGAGTAGCTAGGATTACAGGTGTGAGCCACTGGCACCCAGCTTCTTCCTTTTTTCTACAACTAAATCCAAGGGGCAGGTCTGCAGTATACTAAAAATGATCAGAATTACAGGTTTAGGCTTAATTTGCAAGTTCCTTAGACTCTAATCTATATCGCTATAAATGAAGAAATGAATTAGACTATCTCTAAGGTTTCCTCTCAGTAAAAACCCTTACTAACTCTACCATGTGTGAGAAGTGGACAATAATGAATATATATGTCTACTTATGCAAGGGTATCTTAATGTATATCTGATATGGGTAAACAGAAGTATTTAGAACAAACTGACTACAGTACAAAGCACAGGAGGATTGCGAAGATGAGTTATCCTCCAGTAACTTGCTAACAGGGAAACATTTCAGAGCTGTTGTCAGGTAATTGTCAGTTAGTCAACACTGAAGACAAAGCATAGTTCTGGCCACCTTTCAAAGCACACCTAGGGTGTTGGAATACTGAGGAAGGACTGATGAGAAGTCAGTTGTGTAGAAGGCACTGGGACTATTTGGGTCTTCGGTAAAGTGTCTTAGCTCTTCCTGGAAACTGAAAGTTCCCAGAACCAGAGGGCTGACTCAACTCTAATAACAGATACCAGCTTGGCCTTCAAGGTGAGTTCTGAGCCCTTGCAATCCAGGATAATTCCCAGAAAATAGGAGACAGAAAGAAGAGCATTTCCTTAAATGCACATATACTCATGAACTAAAGGAAGTTCATAGATGAGTTCTTTGAGCACTCCCCTTGCCTCTTAAGATCACATGCTGGAAGTGGTGCTATGGCTCCAGAGGTAGAGTGCTTGCCTTGAGCTGAAGAGCTGAGGGACAGTGCCAAGCCCAGAGTTCAAGCCCCACGACCGTCAAAAAAAAAAAAAAAAAAAGAAAAAAAAAGATCACATGCATTTGTTGATGGCAAAGAAGAGCTTTTCACACTTCTATGCTCTACAGCAGCAGGGCCAGAGCCCTAAAACCATGGCTGTATGCTAAGTGAAGAAGTTCCCAGACTGGATTCCTCTGACCAGGAGGGGCCTGCAGATCTCTGGAACTTACTCTTCATCTGTGATGGCCTCATGGCAGCTGTCACAGACCCTCACTTCAAACTCGAAGCCCATCAGGGGGATGGAGGAGCGCTTGGAACTGCACTTGCCACAGACAGCCTTCCCACATTTGCGACAGTGGTGCTGAGGAAGGAGAGAAAACAGATTATCATGATTCCACACTGCCCTTCTGGCACACTTGGGTAAGGATGCCAGGCAAGAGCCCTGGAGCCAGGCATGGTGCATGCCTATAATCTCTGCACTTGGGGGATATAAGCAGGGAGACAGAGAAGCCAGCCTGGATTATAGAGTGAGGCCCTATCTTATGAAACCAAAGAGTGCCTGGAAACCTAATAGAGCAAAAAACCAAGTGTCACCTTCCAGGCTGTGTTCAGAATGAAGACTGCAGGAAACACATCTGATAATGCTGCCTTCCCCTCCCACTGTCCATCCTCCATACTTTTCAGTCACCATCCCTGTGAGCTACAGAGGAGGTACCTAGGATCAAGTGAACTTAAACCTGAGTGAACTGAGGACCTTTAGTTATCACTTCTGGATGAAGGAGAACACAGATGAATGCTGACTCAACTCATTGTCTCTTAAATGTGGCCATGTTCAACCTAGTGACCTAACATTTTATTTCTTTAGGGAAGACCAAATCAAATCATAGGATATTAAAAATTCTGTACAATGAGCAGATCTGAATAACTAAAACAAAATTAGAAGTCACATAATGAAAGAAAAATAAATATTACTTCTATAATTTCATGGTTTGAACCTAGGTGATCATGGCACCTTTAATTTTTTTTTTTGGGGGGGGGGTGTCCAGTCCTGGGGCCTGAACTCTGGGCCTGGGCGCTGTCCCTCAGCTCTTCAGCTCAAGGCTAGCGCTCTACCACTTGAGCCACAGCGCCACTTCTGGCTTTTTTCTTTTTGCTTATGTGGTGCTGAGGAATCGAACCCAGGGTCTCATGTATGCAAGGCAAGCACTCTACCACTGAGCCACCTTCCCAGCCCCGGCACCTTTAATTTTAAAGTGCATTTTAGTAGATGCCATTTAAAATTCTGAAACAATGTCTTTCTACAACTTAATGGGAAAGAGTCACTACAGAAATGGAATCTAGCAGGCAAAAACTGCAGTAGACTAGGGATGGGGTAGATCGAGGTGCTGTTTGCAATTACTACAAGCTACCCCACCACAACTCCCACATGGGGTCATTATTTTACCTGAGGCTATAAGGCTACATTATTTCCTCAGAATTATAGTTTGATGAAACACCCACATCACCTACCTGCCGTAAGCCAATTTTCTTACTGTCCCACATTTGCTTGAAGTTCCAGAAGAAAGGCTGATCACACTTTTGGCAGGAGTCACTGTCCAACCACTCAGGGGTCTGGTCAAATAAAGCACACAACAGGTCACAGTGAGGAGTGGTGTAGACAAAGAAGTCTGACATTGATGAAGCTTTCAGAATCAGGATGTGTTAGAAACAGAGGGCCTTCAAAAGTGAACCCTACTGCATTGTTGGTAGGAGTGTAAACTTGTTCAACCACTTTGGAAAGCAGTAAGTGGGATCCTCAAAAGACTACACATAGAGCTCCACTATGATCCAGCAACCCAACTTTTGGGCATTTACCCAAATGGAAACAAACAAGGCTATACTAAAGCTACCAGCACAACTATGTTTATCGCAGCATTATTCACCATAGCTAAGATATGGAACCAACTCAGATGCCCCTCAGTAGATGAGTAGGTCAAGAAAATGTGGTATTTGTGTGTGTGTGTATACACACACACACACAATGGAATTCTATGCTTCCATCAGAAAGAACGACACTGCTGCATTTGTTAGGAAATGGAAAAACTTGGGAAAAAATCATATTAAATGAAGTAAGCCAGTCCCAAAGAAATTTAGGCCTCATGGTTTTCCTTATTTGCAATAATTAGTATACATATAGGATAATCTTATCAGAAGAGCTAAAAAGCTCAAAAGCTATGCACATATGTCCATATAAGATGATGCTAAGTGAAATGAACCCAAGATATGGACACAAAAGGTCTCTCTTTATTGTTATTGTTTTAAATGTACTATGTGATTTTTTTTGTTTCTTTTGTATGTTCTTCCCCCTATGGCATATCCCCTGTCACTGTACTTGATTTTGGTACTGTGCATCTTGTACTTGTATATACATTTATCTAATCTGGGGAGGAAAAGGGAAATAACAAAATGCTGAAACAAGGACTCAGGATGACCTACTGCAACAATGATACTCACAGGACAGTATATTGGAAATGAACTTTACAACTCAGGTGGGGGGGTTGGGTGGGATGGGGTGGGGAGGAGTGTGGGAGATGAGGGTGGGAAGGGATAATGGGATAACAACAAGGGAAGAAGTAACAATGATCAACAAGGAGTAACTATGATCGACAAGTAATGTACTCATTGCCTTACTCATGTAACTGTAACTCCTCTGAACATCATCTTTATAGTAAAATAATATTTTAAAAAAAGAAACAGAGGGCCTTATTTCTCAGTCAACCATTCAAAAAGTACTTACTGAATTATCTCATGTATTAGGCACTGGGATAAGATGTAGTAGTGAATAAAAAGAATTCTCTACATTCAAGTCATAAAAATATTAACAATTCTTTGGTAAGTCCAAGAGTAAGAAGCCCAAGAAGTAGCACACAATGCAGAGGGAAAACAGGGCTCAGACTCAGGGGTTCTCTGCAAGTGGTATGTTAGCAGAACCCCTAATGTCTGGAAGGAGGCTAGGAAAGGGAGCTGAGAGCAGCTAAGGACCACAGGAATAAATCTGGAGGAAGGTAGCAGGGCCAAGCCTCACAGGGTCCCGAACTTAGAACATTATCTCATATTTTTTGATGGGAGGTGATTAACTTTTGCTCTGATTATGTACAGTGCTTTTAAAAAAAGTTATTATAAAGGTGATGTACGGAGGGGTTACAGTTATGTAAGTCAGGTAAAGAGATAATTTCTTTCTGGACAATGTCACTCCTTCCTTAGCTCTCTCCTAGTTTTTCCCGCCTGTCCCATCCACAAGTTGTATATAATTTATTTTAACATACACTAGTGAGTACCATGCCTACATTTGTATACCCCTTGTCCCTCCATTTCTGTACTACAGTGCTTTTTAAATGAACATTACACAGTCAGCTGCCCAAGTTGGAGTGATATAACCTGACTACAGTGCTGTTCATGGCAGGGCCCCATGGGAGGTCTGCTTCTTGGGTCATGGGTCACTCAATATTCTGGCTTTGTTCACGATTTCCCAACCCCATCAGAAATAAACTAAATATGTCGGTCAGGTTTTCAAAGTGTGTTCTGCTTAAAGTTATTCTTCAGTGGATCTTCATAAATGATGTAAATATTGATTGTCTTTGGTTCCAGAGTTTCACATTCAGCACTAGAATTCATCACTTGACAAAGGAAGTCACCTCTTTCCACACAGCGCTGCACTCAAGCAACAAAAATTCCCAATCCTAGGGCTCCTCAAAAGTGAATTTCAGGGAGCAGATGACTTGGAACAAGTTTGAGAAATGTCCTAAATCACCTCCCTCCCAACATTCACAGTAGACGGGAGCACAAGAGAGGCTCTGGATTCTGTCCTTCACTGACAGGACTTTTCCTGAAGAAAACCTGCTGTAGAGAAAAAACTTTATAATCCAGGCTCTTCTGTCCTCAGGGAGAAATGTACCTAACACTACACATTTTCTCATAAACCAAGTGAAAAGGAAACTTTTAAACTTTTTCATCTATTTTTAAGATTAAGAAAAGTAATCCTGGACTTACTTTGTAATTTTTAGTTCTTATTCAGTGTAAAGACATCATACAGCAATAAACTTGTTAGCTAAAGACTATTTTACTAAAAAATTTAAATATATTGTTTTTTTAAGAATATAAAATGTAGGAGAAGATTTTAAAAAAAGAAATAAAAAGTTACTTCTTACACAAATAAATCAAGTGATGTTAATAGAACATAATTAGCCTAGACTAATCAGGAACTTCTAGTGGCCTGAAAACACTGAACAAGCATCTTACATCTGAGAAAGCAGTATCAATGTGTGCTTATGGAACAATTTCTCAAACATTACATTGTTGCCATTAAACATGGAAAATGTTTAACAAATGAAAATTGACAGAGATACAAGAGATATGAACATGCCAATCAACAACAAGGGAGCCCGAATTGCTAAACTTCATGAAGAGAAGCGAAACTTTACTGTTAGCCTGAGAATGTAAATAAAGGCAAGGTATCTTTACCCTTGCCTCTATAGGCAAAAACAGAAAGGGATTAAGAATAAGTATTGGTGAGCATATAAGGTGTCAGGACAGGAAACTCCCTGTCTTCCAATAAAAGTATAACAGAGTATAACTGTTTGGTTGCTAGTTAGCAAAGTCAAGATTACATCTGGATCAATGTCACATAGGTCTGTACGAGGAGATGGACAAGTGGTCATCCAGGTGTTGTGTTTGACCAGCTTGTGGTCATGAATGTGCCCTTTGCTTGGGAACAGAGAAGATATAACTGCTATACATTATGGGATCAAATGCAGAAGGAGCCCAAGATAAATACAATGGAATATAAGAGCTCAAACAGAAGCAGACTTGTAGTATGCATAACATCATTTATGCAATATTAATGTACACACACTCTATCTGAGAGAAAAAAATAAATTGGCATGTATAATAGGAATCCATTTTTGTTAAAAAATTTAAAATGTGTATGTATAGAGAAAAACATAATGATGATTGCCAAAATGTTAAGTGTGGTATTGTGAGGAACTATTTGTTAGCCTTTGATAACTTTTCTATCAAAGAACATATATTATAAATATGATTGTTGAAAAATGATAAACATTTGAAAAAATGGATTTTATTACTATACAAACACACTAATAAATGGGATCCCAACTCAATCTGCATTCAGCCACTCAGGATCTCCCACTGCCCAGCCTTCACTGTCCTCTGTCTGCCATCCTCTCCTCTGTGACTGCTGTCAGACAGCTAATGAGCACTAACACATAGGTGTCACCTCTCCAATTCACTTTGCACTTGTTTTTGGTATTTCTTGTCCTGCAAAGTTCATGAAGCTCCTAGTCAGAGCATGGCCAGGCCCCACTATCCTTTCAACACTACATACTTCCACAAACCTTACTCAGAGAACATTAGCCAACTATGCCCACAGCCTGTTCAAAATACCAGCACTGATTTTCAACTTCACATCAATTGTACTATTACACCATTTATACTATTTAATAGCATTCTGAAATTTCCAGAAAGTGTCAGCACTTCTAGTTAGGGACAGATTCATTTTATGTCTCAGGCCTGCCAAAGTGAGCACCCTTCAGATCTTGGCACAACCAGGAAGTAGTTCATTAGGTAAATGAGTTACAAAATTGGTTTCAGGATATTTAGGTTAATAAAGTAAGATGCTTGCAAAAGATGAAAAGAACCATTTTCACTGCTTATTTAGAGTCTTGACTTAAGATTTCTAAGTCATCTACAAATAGAAAGTGCCCCTATATCTGCATGTTAAGAAGCATAATTTAAGCATAGGATTCCTCCTCAAATACCTGGTTTCATTTCTGGAAATCAATTATGATCCTTTGGATCTTTCTTCTATAAATAACAACAACAACCTCAAAAAAACTAAACTTCATAGAAACAAAGCTAAACCAGATGTGGCTGTCCCTCATCCAAAGCAGGCTACCATACATGCAGAACCCAAGCCAGGACACAATCTCCAGCTTAGAGGGGAGTCTGGTTACCATGACCA
Organism: Dipodomys spectabilis; assembly: GCF_019054845.1. Taxonomy (NCBI): domain Eukaryota; kingdom Metazoa; phylum Chordata; class Mammalia; order Rodentia; family Heteromyidae; genus Dipodomys; species Dipodomys spectabilis. Next base: position 44,913,845 of record NW_024870772.1, on the reverse strand, counting down.
GCCCTCACTGAAATATCCCCTGACTTTATATGGATGGTGCCAAATATACTTTTCAAAAGCAATATTCAACAATTCCTCACATCCTAACAGTAATGATCATTTTAATTAGTTACTAATAGAACTCCTGTGGATTTATAGTTTGAGCAAATAAGGCTTTAATCTTCTTAAACATTTAATTACTGGCATTTGAAAGGTATTACATTGTGGGTAAGAGCAACTATGCTCTTGAAAAGGGACTGTGAGGGCAAGAAAAGAATTGTGGAAACCATGTTTGTCCTTGAAAAGTGTTATTTTTCTATGTAACTCTTATACATGTAAGAGATAAATAAAAATATAGTGCACTGTCAAAAGGACAGTCTATCCAGTGCTATGGAAATAAGGACATTATAAAGGAGAAATTCAGTAAACATCCTAGTACTTAAGATGCTTATAAATTAAACACAAAACTCATTTTTAAGAAAACATTGTGGTAAAATTTAAATACATGCTCAATAAAGACTCAATATACATACCCTGGAGAGCTGCCTAGAACATGGCTCTCAGAAAAGCATAAAAGAATTATTATTTCTCATTTTTCTATTAATACCAAATTACATAAATCATGTGCATTTTCTGTTTTCAGTCTTTTATACTAAAGTATTAATTGCCAGAAAATAGGTGGTTCCTTTTTCTTACCTGTACTTTGCTGTAAATGGTGTAACAGATTTAAAATAGAAACAACTTAGTCTCAGTTAAAATTCTCATGAAATTTCTATTACAATAATGTTACATGCCAATTCATGAGGGGTAGAAAAAAATAGTAAGTCCTCTTATACTATGATTTTTAAATTTTCTAACACAATACATCTCATTTTATGGTTTAATCCTCAAAGAAATAAGAAATATAAGCAGGAGGGGTGGTGGACTCAGAACTGTAGGGCCCAGTCCAGCCTTGGGCGACACCCACCTCTTGCCTTTCCACATCCATGTTCCAGACAACAATGCCACCATCACCGCCACAGGAGATGAGCTGCCGTGTGTGCTGTGCATAAGAGAGAGCTTGGACTTTGTCACTGTGAGAGAAAACCAGGGGTGAGTGACAGTTGAGTACAGCAAAATGTCAGAAACTTCAGCAAAACTGGCCAGTGTGTAGACTCACATTGGAGCACCTATGGATCCTAAAATCTGCTGGAATCTTCAATATGATAATAGATTTAAAGTCTCAAGGCTGCTCTGACTTGCTCGGGCAACAGGAGAAAACAGTCTTCATCAGTTAACAAAATGTAATCAGATTGTTAAACTGCTTATTATATCCTATTAGTTTCCTCCTTAATTAAGATCTGTGATACACATCCATTAAAAAAAATTTTAGTACCATGACTTTACCTTTGAAATTAGGGTTAATGTCTCTGTACAATATGTAGGTATATTTTATACTGTCTGTGGAATTTGCCTAAACTAAAGTGGATTGAAATGCCTCGTGGTTTTAACTGGCAGTCAGGGGTTGTGCTGCTGAAGTGTGTGCCTCAGGGATGCTGGAGCCCAGGCAGGCTATTGGGTCTTTCAGAGTGAAAAAGAGCAATAATAACTTGAATTTCATTGACTTTCTAGTTCTTCAGCTTTTATTTCCTTTCTCCCAGTATTGTGTTTTATTTTTCTTTCTTGTTCATGAATAGCTGACCAGTTATTTCCCCAGGGTGGTAAAAATGATGGAGAATTCAGTTTTACATTTTGGTAATTTGGTGATTGCAGCAGTGGATTACTGAGATCTATTTATATTCCCTTTTGAATGAGAGAGACAGGAATCTGGGTTCTTGGTCATTTTTGCTTGTATGATTATTCATATCATAAAAGCTCAAAATTTGAGCTCCAATCAATTAAGTTTTATGCCTACTGGAAGGGAGGTCTTTGATATCTAGATAAATAAGTAATGTGTGTGTTTATACCCTCTGATAGTGTGCTAACATGCTTGCATGTGACAGACAATTCTTTATGTCATATTCTTTTTTTTTTTTTTTTTGGGTCCGGTTATGGGACCTGAACTCTGGGGCCTGGGTGCTGTCCCTCAGCTCTTCAGCTCAAGGCTAGTGCTCTACCACTTGAGCCACAGCACCACTTCCAGCTTTTTTCTTTTTTGCTCATGTGGTGCTGAGGAATCGAACCCAGGGCCTCATGCATGCAAAGCAAGTGCTCTACCATTAAGCCACCTTCCCAGCCCCCATGTATATTCTTTCTTCCAATTTTATCTATGGAATATGTTAGTTACCTTGGTAATCACTATAATTAAAATGAGTGTTTAAGAGTATGGCAGATAAGAAAAAATGAAAAAGAAACACAAGTGTCCATGCAATTTTTTGAAAGAAAAAGTAATTCTGTTTTAAGTCAAGGGTTCCCAACCTTTTTTGTCTCAGGATCCATTTATATTCTTAAAGCTTATTTGAGAACATCAAAGTGATTTAGTTTAAATGAATAAAAACTACAAATATGTATAGTATTTTAAATTACCTAAGAAACTGAATATTCATTCACTTGAAAATTGCAACAATAAACCCATTTCAATATCACAAATACATTGTAAGAAATACCCTTCCTTTCTTTTCTTTTCTTTTTTTCTGGTGCTGGTCTTGGAGCTTGAACTCAGGGCTTGGGCACTGCCCTGAGGTCTTTTTGTTCAAGGCCAACACTCTACCACTTAAGCCACAGCTCAACTTCTGGCTTTTCAGTGGTTAACTGGAGTCTCATGGACTTTGCTGCCCAGACTGTCTTTAAACTGTGATCTTCAGATCTCAACCTCCGAGTAGGTAGGATTACAAATGTGAACCACCGGTGTCCAACTAGAAATATATTTTCTAAAACAAATTATTTTGCCAAGGCCCAGAGTTAGTGACTCACACTGAGGATTGTGGTTTGAAATGGTAAAGCAGTAGCTTTTAGCAAAAAAGCTAAATGACAGCACTCAGGTCTTAAATTTAAGCCCTAGTATTGACACACACACATTTTTTTTTTTCTGAGAAAAATATCACTGTTTAACTTTTATGCAAGTCTTTCTGTCTGGCTTAATAGATGCCAGGTATGGTGATGCACATTTGTAATCGCAGCTCTCAGGGAAGTTGAAGCAAGAAAACTGTATGAGGCTAGCTCATGCTACATTGTGAGATGAAGGTCAGCCTGAGCCACTAGACAGGACCTGTCTCAAAAAGCATAAAGGAAGCTGGACACTGGTAGGCTGAGATCTGAGGATCATGGTTCAAAGCCAGACCAGGCAGGAAAGTCCATGAGACTCTTATCTCCAATTAAGAAAAAAAAAAGCTGCAAGTGGAGCTGTGAGGCTTACGTGGTAACACTATTGGCCTTGAGCCAAAAATGCTCAGGGACAGCACCCAGGCCCTGAGTTCAAGTCCCAGGACAGACACCCCAAAAAATAAAGAAGGGTAGACATGGGTACTCCTTTCTGCATCTATGAAATCACTCACCCTTATTGCTTCTGCACAGCTCCTCTGTCCATTTGTGAGGGAATGATGCTGCTAAAGATAATCCTGAGTGTCAATTTGTCCCAGAATATGAAAGGCAGAAATAAAGGGCACAGCATGGCCAATGACTTCACTTGTTTTGGCTTATAATCTCTGAATCTTTAAAAAGCCATAAATAGATTATGATTGTGCCCAAGTTCCATTACTTATGATGACCTGCTCCCCTGGTTTACTGATGGTTGCCTTTGACTACAGTGTGAAAGCATGCTCTTTCCCTTTTGTGGAATCTGCCTAGCAGAGCTTCTGTGCACCACCACAATTATTTTCAGTCTTCAGTCCTTAGGTTAGCTTGATTAGTGTCAATTACTTAAACAGGGGTGGGGGAGGGAGAGAAAGTACCCTTGTGAAAAGCGTTCAGTTCTTTAAAACTGTTCTATTTTTTTGTCTTTAAAAATTATTTATTATGGGGCTAGGAAGGTGGCTCAGTGGTAGAGTGCTTGCCTTGCATGCATGAGGCCCTGGGCTTTATTCATCAGCACCACATAAGCAGAAAAAGCCAAAAGTAGAGCTGTGGTTCAAGTGATAGAGCGCTAGCCTTGAGCTGAAGAGCTCAGGGACAGTGCCCAGGCCCAGAGTTCAGGCCCCATAACAGACAAAAAGAAAAATTATTATTTTTATTGTCAAGGTGATGTACAGAGGGGTTAAAGTTACATAATTAATGTAATAAGTACATTTCTTGTCGAACTTGTTACCCCTTCCCTAATTTTTCACCTACTTTCTCTCCCTCCAACCACTGCTCCAAGTTGTACAGATTATTTCCAACATATTATCTTGTGTATATCGCTGTTACATTGGATCCCCCCTGTCCTTTGTCTCACCATTCTGTTGTTCCCCTTCACTTCCCTAATTCAAATAAATGTATATACAATACCAGGGTACCAAAATCAAATACAGTGACAACAGGGGATTTACCACAGGGGGAAGAACATACAAAAGAAACAAAAATCATAGTATATTAAAAGCAAAAACAACAAAGAAAGACCTCTTGTGTCCATGTCTTAGAGTTCATTTGGCTTAGCATCATGTTATATGGTCATATGTACATAGCTATTGAGCTATTCTGCTCATCTGAGAAAAATTTCCTAGACTTCTACTAATTATTGCAAATAAGGGAAAATATGAGACCTATATTTCTTTGGGTCTGGCTTATTTCACTTAATATGATTTTTTTCCAGGTCTTTCCATTTCCTTACAAATGGGGTGGTGTCATTCTTTCTGAGTGAAGCATAGAATTCATATATATAAATCGACATATTATATATATATATATATATATATATATATATATCACATTTTCTTGATCCATTCACCTACTGAGGGGCACCTGGGTTGGTTCCATATCTTAGCTATGGTGACTAATACTGTGATAAACATAGTTGTGCTGGTAGTTTTAGTATGGTCTTATTTGTGATCATTTGAGTATATACCCAGAAGTGGGATTACTGGGTCATAGGGGACCTCTATTTTTTTAAATTTTTTTTTCAAAAAGTTTTATTGCAGGCTGGGAAGGTGGCTCAGTGGTAGAGTACTTGCCTTGCATGCATGAGGCCCTGGTTTGATTCCTCAGCACCACATAAGCAAAAAGAAAAAAGCTGGAAGTGGCGCTGTGGCTCAAGTGGTAGAGCACTAGCCTTGAGCTGAAGAGCTGAGGGACAGCGCCCAGGCCCAGAGTTCAGGCCCCACGACTGGACCACCCCCCCCAAAAAAATGTTTTATATTGCTGTGTTGATGGTTCCTTGAGTACCTGTGCTCATGTTTTAACCAGGTGTCTAAGACTCATTTGACATCATTTTCAGAGGTGCTTCTTCAGACTGACTTTCTTTTTGAAAAAAATATTTAGGATGCACTTTACAGCTAAAACTCTGATATTTCCCAGAGAGGTCCTAGCAAACCATAAAGATCTGTTTCACCGTCTTATAAAAAAAGAGATTTTATATGTAATTGCATTTGATGTGTTACTATTTTAAGAGTTGAGAATGGGTTAGAGCATCTGCCTGGCATGTGTGAGACCCTGGGATTGGATAACTCATGATGCAAAAAAAAAAAAAAAAAGAGGTGTATAGATGGAGTTGTAATTTTAAAGTCAGTATTAGTGAAATGTTACTAATATATCTCAGAGATTTATTTTTTTATAGGAAGAACCTGGAGATTTGCCTATGTTCTAATTGTCTGTGATGTTTTTATATATTTTTCAAACCCTTAGGAAATAGCTGTACAAGACCAACTCAAAGGAGAATTTTACTTTCCCTCATTCTGGTATTATCGGTCACCATGTCCAAATCTTATTATATATTTACACTATATGTATTATACATAAAGTGTAGACATCTAAGCTAAATGTATGGTAAATATAGAATTAACACAATATTAATTATTATATAATAACATATAATATTAATAATTATTATTAACAATGAAGTCACTAAGTCTCTATAATCTACAAAATCCTGTTTGATGGCTCTATTATTAAGGGCAGGTCAGAGTTTGTGACTTTAATAAAAGATAGCCTTAGCAGTTCATAGAAAAGGATCCAGTATGCTAGGTGTTTGAAAATATTGATATTTCAAATAGACTCTGGGCAGAGGGTACTGAGCTAACATTGCTTACACAACTTTTAAGCTATGCCAATAGATTGAGTCAGAATTTCTTTTGACTCTGGACTTTTTAGTCTGGATGCAGATGGCTTCATGAACATGGACAATTAAACCAAAATGTAGTAAAACAAGAACCAATTACAGTTCATTCATGAGAATGACAGATGTGAAGAGGGAAAGTTTACTGTGGATATTTGTCTAGAGTACCATTGATGTTGTCTTAATAGTCAATTTCCTAGATATATGATGATGTCTTTTCTCTTACCTATGATTTAGAGAGCTCTATTTTATAATCTAAATCAAAACATTTAAAAATGATAGGCAAACTGACTAATGAATCAAGAAAAGTGGCATATACATATATATGTATATATACATGTGTACATATATAACATATAGGTATGTATATAAATGGAATTTTATTCATATATTTTATTCATATATATAATATATAATAGAATTTTATTCATGCACCAGGAAGAATGATATTGTCATCTGCAGAGAAAGGGACAGACCTGGAAAAAATTATGTTGAGTGATATAATAGAGGCACATAAAGGGCATATATTTTCTCTCATATGTAGAAGTTATATCTAAATAGATATATGGAAACATACATACATATGCTTATATATCCATACATGATCGAACTGGATTTTCCTTTGGACTAGTTGTATGGTTCTCTTAATAATTAACAACTAATATAAAGTTTATGACATGTACACATTTAAAAAGTCTGTATATGTATATGAGTATGTATGTGTGTGTGTGTGTGTGTGTGTGTGTGTGTGCACATGAACGTGCATGTGCACAGGTGTGTGTGCCAGTATTGGAGCTTGAATTCAGGGCTTTTGTTTTCTTTTGCTCAAGGTTGGTGCTCTAACCATTTCAACCACAGCTCCTACTTCTGGCTTTTTGGTTATTAATTAGAGATAAGAGTCTCACTTTCTTGCATGGACCAGCTTTGAACTGCATTCCTCAGATCTCAGCCCCCTAAGTAGCCAGCATTACAGGCATGAGCCACTGGTGCCTGGCTAAAAGTCCTAAGTGTGGAGTGCTACCATTCTAACATTCAAGGGCAAGAAGGGAAGAACTGGCAGGTAACTGATCTAGATGATATATCCCTTGTTAAAGCATTCTGTGACACATCCATGATCTTGCAAAACCAAAATAAGCTACAGAAGGAAGGGCTTTGCCACTTATAGCTGGAAGCAATATTCAGCAACAAATACATAATTTATGAGACTCCAGGACTGTTAATATTCCAACACAGAAGAGTAGAATGCAATGATGAATTCTGGATTCCAAGCTTTGCAATAAACCTGCTCTTACTTACAGGGACTTCTTGATTTAGGGTTCAAAACATAACTACCTTTCAGTTAAAAACTAGGTGAGGGAACATCCTCAGGCTCACAGAATGGAAAGATACCTTCTTATATTCATGTTTCATCTGACATCAGCATGGCATTTATATTAGAAAGCATTTCAAGATTGATTATTTCATGGATGAATGTGCTCCATGTTTGGCGTGGCAAATGCTCTTACAAGTGCATAAAACTCCTACTTTCCAAAAGCACCAGGATTTGCCATCTGTAAACATCACACTTAGTGGAACAGTCTAATTTCCTTTCTTACCAGTCCTAACACATACCTGACAGGATCAACTATATAATTTGAGGGACCAGTGCAAAATGAAAATGCAGGGGCCTTTGTTAAGACACTATGTCGAAAAACAAACTTTATAATTTAGGCAGGGGTGTGGGGTGTGTGTGTGGGTGGGGGGTGTACCTGAGGAGGTGGGAGGGAAGGGATGGTAGGGGAAAAACAAAGGAGGAGGCAACAATGGTGGATAAGAAATGTGCTCATTACCTTGCCCTTGTAACTGTAACCCCTTTGTACAGTATTTTCACAATAAAAACCTTAATTAAAAATATAAAAAAATTATTAAGAATTATGAGTTGGTGATGACAGAACATTAAATCAAGCTTGGAGCTCTTCAAAGAATAGGGCTTTGTGTGACTGCACAGGTCACGCACCCATGTATATCCCGTGTCTGATGCTTACAAGCAGAGAAGTCTTTATTTTGTATAGAAACAGACTTTCAGACACAGGCTGATACCTGCCCAAAGGGCATTAAGCCCTCTTCTATTTCCCAAGAGGAGGGAGGACTTAAACACACAGCATCTTTCATTTCTGTGACGGAAGTCTAGATGATTTAGTGAAAATCGAATCAGTTATTTATCTGCTACCAGAGATCTCATTCTTTCATATTCATAAGTCCTTCAAGTCTCCAAGCCTAGAGAAGACTTGTGAGCACATGTGTCCAATCACTTTTATACAAAGAAAGGGTATAAAAGAAATGTAGGCTGTAGGAATTTTTTTTTTTTTGCTGCTATCATTGAGTTTCTTTTTACTCAAGGCTATCACTCTACCACTTGAGCCACAGAGCCAATTCTGGCTTTTTCTGAGTAGTTTATTGGAGATAAGAATCTCACATAGTTCTCTGGGCTGGCTTTAAACCACTATCCTCTGATCTCAGCCTCCCGAGTAGCTAAGGTTACAGGCGTGAGCCACTGGCACCTGGCTGGAATTTTTTTTTAAGCTTCATTATGACTTTATCAGCCACTGTCTTACTTATGGTCTAGGCTGGACAAACTATCACTTTGTGGCATGACTGGGGTTATGAAAATGTATTTGCTGCTGTGGAAGTATGAAGTTGCAGAAGACACATGAATCTGTTCCTCAGTGATGCATGGCTATTTCCATTCTAACAGAAGGCAGCCTCTCCTCTCAGGAGTCTAGTCTGTTCTTCATAGTTTACAAGCTTACCAGGGTGACTACTTGTGTAATCATCAGGCATCACTACCTAGAGTGATTCTGGGCAGTAGTCACCCTGCCTGAAGAAGGGAAAACCAGTAATTGTAAGAGAGGAGGGAGAAGTCTTAGGCCCCAAGCTGAAAAGAAACCAAACATCATAGGGCACAGTAGAGACTATGTTTGCAATTACAGTGCCTTGCACAGCTCTGGACACATGGAAGAATCTGGCCCTGACTAAATTAAAGACCTTCAGTACCAGCTGTGGCCTGAAGATGGAACCTGAAAATCCTAATCTTAAAAATGTTCTTTGATCTCTCTCTTTCATAGTGTAATTGTAAGATGAAACTGAGGTTAGCCCTAGGTTTTGAAAGCTCTTTGCTAAAATATTAAACACGATTCAAACACTGTGTGTGCCATTCCAGTGGAATGGCTGCTATGGAAGGAATCACAGGACTTCTCCTCTTCTTGCTGCTTTGCTGCTATATGCCCCCTATTACTGTGAATCCCATTCTGCTCCTTCCAACAAAGCAGCTCTCTCCCCACCCCCATGCCATCTCAGGCAGTAAGACTCACATTAACAGTGACCCTGACTGATCTAAGAAGTTCACTTCTCCACCTGGCTTTCCACCAGAGCAACTCCCTCACCCTAAGACCTTCTGACAAGACCACCTCATTTCGTTACTAAGCTTAACTAAATAAACACATATGCAAAAGCCTGCTGCAATTTTTTTTCTGTTTAAAGCTAGGTCTGCCTGGTGGCTCCCTCCCATAGATGATTTGAGACTGTGATTCTATCAACATGAACTCCAAGTAGCATCGACTCCATTTCCCAATAGGCCATGGCTATTTGTCTTAGAAATTGGAAGACATAACTGTTTTTCCTTTATATGCCCAAATTTTATAACTTTTCCTTTCTTAAAAAAATTTTGTTTCTCAGAATCATACCTTACACATGAGTGAAAGTGCCTTTTTACTGGTGTTGAACACAGGTATAGTTGGTTGATCATTTTGTGGATGAGACCATGCAAGATCAAGTATAATCTTTATTAACTACTGTATAAAAATAAAACTAGCAAGGAACTAAAGTGAATGAGGCCAGCAAATGTAACTGAGCTCCAACTTGCATTTGCTTCCTCTAAGAGAGGATGAGTTCGCAGGAATTATCCAGCAGATTAGAAAATAACTGTTATTACACAGAACTGTGTTTTCATTTCTTTCTTTTTTTTCTTCTCTACTTTACATGGATGATGAGAATTATTACATTACCAGGATGTTGTCTGCTTGCTATGGAGATAAACATAAGGGCATGATGCCTCTAATGAGCTGGGCAGGCCTGAGTGGCCCCAACGCCAGAAGAGGCCCCAGACGATGAGGTGTTCTCTAAGGAAAGAACAGCTTAGTGGTTACTTCTCTAACACTAAGCTCTAATACTAAAGTAATTATTTATGCTTGGGCTCTCTAAAACTTAATTATTATCCAATAATTCCAGATTGTAGCTTTAAGGACTTAAAGAACATTTGGAAACTAGTATTTCTAGACAGATTTATAGGACAAGCTAATAATGCTATTTAACACCAGCTAATTTATGGAAGTATTACTGTCATTTATTAATGGTTATCCAGGTCACTTAGAGTATCCTTTTGAAATGGCACAAGTAAAACACATTCATATTGATTCTAGAATTGTGAAATAAATCTAACATTTTCTTCTGCAATATATATATATATATACATACATACATATATATATACATATATATATATATATATATATGATAATAAAAATTTCTTCTAGCCAGTGGCTCATTCTCATAATCCTAGCTGAGATCTGAGGATTGCAGTTTGAAGCCAGCTCAGACAGGAAAACCCATGAGACTCTTTCATCTCCAATTAACTATCAGAAAACTGGAAGTGGCACTATGGCTCAAAGTGATAGAGCACTAGCCTTGAGTAAAAAAGCCCAGGTCCTGAGTTCAAGCCACATGATCAACAACAACAACAAAAATGTACTTCTAACCCAAGTAATAATAACTCCCATTTACAAGATGCTTATTATATAATAGCACATTAATTTTTTTTTGTATGTGAAACAAACAACAAAACAAGAAGAGGCTCTGCCCCCTGGGACAGCAACAGCCGATGGCAAGGTGGCTCTAAGGGTCATCAGCAGAGTTGTCTAGCTTGTCATAACACAGGTCCCTCAGCTCCAGACCAGCAACCAGAATCTATACTTTAATAAATCCCTCTGTGATTCTTTGAGCAAAGCAAAGCTTGAGAACTGCTCTAGGGAAACATCAGACTTTCTCTGCTTTCCTCAGTCCCCCACAGCCCATTCCCTATGAAAGAAGAACCTGATAAGAATCAAGGTAATATTTGGTAAAGTACAATTAATATTTGGTAAAGTTCAAAATGTACTGGATAAGGTATTATCTCGCCCCTCTTCCTCAAGCTGCCAGGAAGTGTGAAGCCACATTTGAACTCAATTATAGAAATGTTATAGGCCTTCCTGGCTCATATTTTAAAGATCTTTTTTCCTTCTCTCTGAAATTTTTACTCTTATATTCTCCCTGGCTCTGATTTTTACCTTTATTTATTGCTGCCACTGTTTTACTTTATGATTTCTGTAGGCACTCTCAGGTCCTCTGTGGAGCAAATGCAGTATTAATATGTAAGTACACTTTTGTGTGGACATAAATCAAGGTTGCTGTTCCTGCTATCTTCCTTCCTGCCCAAAGGTCCTAACATGGGGACTGGACTTGTTCTTCCTCTCAGCTGGAATCATTTTTCAGATCTATAAAAGCACTAACAGTCTTACTTGTGTCCTTGAAGTTCGATGGCTGTTCCTTTTCTCCCGCCAATGTCCCACATGATGACTGAGTGGTCTGAACTGCCAGAGAACAACACCCGCTGGACTGGGTCCCAACAGAGAGCAGTCACCCCGCCTGAGAACAGATATAGTTGGACATCAGAAACAAAATAAAAGTATTAACAAAAAGTGGTAACATACAGGAATCATGGCCCAAGGCAGTTTCTGGCAAATAATGTTTGCTGAATGAACAAACAAGTAAGTCTCAGAAAAGAAAGATTAGCTATAAAAAAATCTTGCTCTTTAAGCATTCCCCCATTCCTAATATCCATAAAATCAATTATTATAAGGACCCCAAAGCTACAACTAAAAAAGAAGAATAAGTTCTGGTACTGTGTTGCACAGTAGAGTATTTATAGTTAACAATATGGTTTGTATAAGATCTCAATATATCCAGAAGGAGGATTTTAAATGATTACTGATGAGGTAGCTATGCTAATTGCCCTTATTTGATCATTGCACAGTGAATGCTTGTATTACAATATATTGTGCACCATAAATATGTACAATTATGTATCAATAAAAAATTGAACTGAAATTTTTTAAAACTCCATTTTATTTTCATCTCTTGTTTTCAGGATGGAAAGCAGATACTGCTTAAGAAAATATGAACTGGGCACTGGTAGCTCATACCTGTAATATTCACTACTAAGGAGGCTAAGATCTGAGGACTAGGGTTGAAGCTGGCCTAGGCAAGACAGTATGTGAGACCCTTATCTCCAATTACCCCCCCAAAAGCAGGAAGTAGAGCTGTGGCTCAAGTGGTAGAGCACCTTATAAAGAAGCTAAAGGACAACATTCAAGCTCTGTGTTTAATCCCCAGCACCAGTGCACTACACATACACACACACACACACACACACACACACACACACACACACGTATATATATATGGTTCATTTCACTTAACATATATTATATATTAAATATATATATATATGGTTCATTTCACTTAACACAATTTTCTCATAGTTGTCTCAATTTTTAAGATCAGAAATACATAATCATCTTTTTGATAATATGCTAACTAGGATGAAGGGACATCTCATGTGGTTTTGATTTGCCTTTTTCTAATCATCTTTTTGATAATATCATGCTAATGGACATCTCATGTGGTTTTGATTTGCCTTTCTCTAGTGAGTAGTTAGTGGTTCTGAAGAATTTTTTTTCCCATTTCTTTTGGTCATCTGTATGTTGCCTTTTGATAAATGTCTATTATACAATTTTTTTTTTTGTCTGTCCTCGGACTTGAACTCTGGGTCTGGGAGCTGTTCCTGAGGTTTTCTGCTTAAGGCTAGAGCTCTACTACTTGACCCACAGTTCCAATTCCAGCTTATTTCTGGCAGGGGGGGCGGGGTGGTTAACTGGAGAAAAGAGTCTCATGGACTTTTCTACCCAGATTGGCTTCAAAATGTCATCCTTTGATCTCAGCCTCTTGAGTAGCTAGGATTAAATGCATGAGACACCATCTCCCAGTGACATTTAATTTTTGTTGGTGATACTTGATTTGAATTCAGGGCCTTGCATTTGCTACTTCAGTGCTTTACTGATAAGCTATTACTCTAGCCCTTTTGGCACTGGTTATTTTTGAGATAAGGTCTTGTTTCTAGCCTGGGTATACCTTGATCACAATCTTTCTATTTTAGGCTTCCGGTCCTGGTAGACATATGCATACCCAGTATCCTTCCATCAAGATGGAGTCTCAGACTTTTCTGCTTAGGTTGGCCTGGAACTGTGATTCTCCCAATCTCAACTTCCCACATAGCTTAGGATGTGTATCCACCTATCAGTCAAGAAGGAATTTCATAAACTTTCTGCCCAGGTTGGCCTGTTTTCAGGCTCCCAGATGACTAGGGTTATTGGCATAAGCCAATGGTGTCTGGTTAGACTTTTCAAAATCTTGAACATCATATAATCAGGACCCAGTATTAGAATGCATATTTTTCCCTTTGGTAATCTGAGTTTACAGACTCCTTTTGAATCAATTATACCCTTAAGTGTCAGTATTCTCCACTATAATGTGGCAGATATATTTAATACTACAATCACTATAACTTTTTCTGTTACTAATGGTAATATCAAACTAACCACTATCCCATTTGTAGGTGAGAATTTGTGGTGAAAATTTGATTAGATCAATTACAATCTTTAAATTGCAGTACGGAGATATGGATTGGTAGGATTACTCTAGTAATCACTATCAATGGTAATCATCTGATAAATCCAACTCCTTGTGTAGTAAAAACAATTAACTTTTTCCATGTATATACTTGGGGATGTCAGAAATACTTGTTTTTATTTAGAGAATAACTTGTTAGAATCTGATACTTTCAAAATTTAGATTATCAATTAGTCTCAGTGTTTAAAAGATTTTAGGAAAATTTCTCTCATATTTGTCCCAGAAGATTTTTTATATTATTATAAAGGTAATGTACAGAGGAGTTACTGTTTCATAAGTCAGGTAATGAATACATTTCTTTTAGAACAATGTTACCCCTTCCTTCACTCTCTTCCATTTTGTCTCTCCTGTCCCTGCCCACAAGTTGTATAGTTCATTTTCAACATAGTTTCTACTGAGTACCATTGCTGCATTAGTTTACCCTTTGTCCTTCCATTTCTGTGCCCCTCCTTTTCCCCTGCAGAGACAGATAAGTAAACAAATAAGACAAAAAGAAAACAAACCTCTTGTTTCCATTTCCTAGAATTCATTTCAATAAGTATGATTTTATATGATTTTATATGATCAGAGGCACTGAGGCATTATGCCTTTGCGTTTCTCCCCTAAGAGTATCCTCTTCCTTTGGTTTCACTGTGTGTGAATGCCAAGAGTCCTGTATAATTTATCCTGTCCCAGTGAATTTTAGATCGAACTTCCACATAGGAGAAAAAAAAACATGAGCTGTTGGTCTCTCTGAGCTTGGCTTACCTCACTTACCCACTACTTCAGGTCATGCTTACTAGCTTCTCTACCCTCACGTCTTTCTGCATGAACACATTTCTATTCATGGGAGGATGAACCCTGCCCAAATACCACCTACTTAGAGACAACTTTCTTCACTGCCTGATGCTTTATTTTTTCTTCCCCAAATGCATTGCTTGTCTGCTACTCTAATAGAATATCAGTTCTGGAAAGATCAGTGCTGGGGCTTAGTCACCACACTACCCTCATTCTATCATTGCACTGTCCCAACAGATTAGAAATCTGTTTGACAGTAAACTTTGGGTTCTGTATCTTTGTATCTGAACATACAGTGCCTGGTATGCAGAAGGTATTCAACAAATGCTTACTCAACTAACCTGATCTATTGGATGACAGAGAAGAATAGGGGAACAATAAGCAAGACAGCCTCTGGCTGAGAGGAGAGGAAGGAAGTGCTGCTGTTGAGAAGCACTGTCCCCATCGTCACAGTACTGGGTTTGAACTTGGGGTATCATGTTAGCTAGGAAGGCACTTACTGCTTGGGTAACTCCCCCAACTGCCGTTTTTGCTTTTGTTATTTTTTTAATAGGGTTTTGATTTTTAGCTCAGTCTGGCATAGACCACAATCTACTGTTAAGCTTCCTATCAAAGCTGTAGTGATAGTTGTTTAACAGTACACCCAGATTTTATTAGCAAACTCACTGTCCTTCTTTAGAGGACTCTGTTACAGGCATGAAATACCATGCCAAATACCAAAATGCTAAAATAAGTTTTTGCAATTACCTGTATTATACACTCACAAATATGATTGTTTATGGATGGGGAATGATCTACAATAAGTATACATATTAACTTATTACACTTTTTCTTAACTTTTAAATATTGTCAAATTTTTTAAGATAACCATCTTATTCACACTACTTTAATTCCTACTTCTTTTTTATTCCTATTTTAAAATTACAGGTGCAAGTTTGCTATGCTGCTCAGCCTGGTCTCTAAATACTGGAACTCAAGGGATCTTCCTTAGGATCCTACTCAACCTCTTGGGTGATCCTGAGAGGGGATTTCAGTCCCACTCCTGTACATTTTTGATAGTTGGAAAGGAATTTCAAATGTGGAACTGGACCTGAGTCTAAACATTTTTAGAAATGTAATGCCTATTACCAAAATACTTAAGTGAACTAAAACTGAGACTTTTATAATGTATCTTGGAAAAGTAAAAGGCTGCATGGAGTTACACAGTCAGGATTGGAAACTGTACAGTCTGCCTTTTTACCAGATTGTGCTCTGGCAATTTGCCAGGAGTGTGACATCACACTGTCTTGGGTAAGCTGGACAGTTTAACATGTGGCTAGAGGAGGGTCTGATTCAGTGCTAGGGCCAAAAGCCTTGAAAGTATTTGATGTGTCCATCACTATATTTTGTTCTAGGTTGAAGTGAGGAGGGTGTGTAAGCGTTATCTCTAGGCTCTCTCTCAAGTGCCATGAAATACCACTTCCTTGGGAAGCTTCCCTGGTGAGTACACAAGGAGAGGCCCTTCTTCTTATCTGATTCCAAGCATTCTATGAGTGGGTCTGGGCTTCATTTGCTACCTACATAGTGTCTTAGTGAATTACCTGTAATTATTAGCCTAATGCATATGTTCTATGCTGGACTTCAAGGTGGGTGAGAGCAAGAATTATATTTGTCTTATTTACCTGTGCATCAGCAGCCACCACAGTAAGAGCAAACCAGTGTCAAAATTTTGATGGCAACCAACACAGATAGAACTCTGTGCAAGACTCTGTTGTAAACAAAACTTAAAAGTGATCAATGTAATTATTTGAATTTGTGTATTTGTACATAACTTCTTGGTTTTCTTTTTTTTTCCTTTGGTCAGTCATGGAGATTAACCTCAGGGCCTGGATGCTGTCCCCTAAGCTTTTTTGCTCAAGGCAAATACTCTACCACTTTGAGCCACAGATCCACTTCTGGGTTTCTGGTAGTTAATTGTGGATAAGAATCTTGTGGCCCTCCTTCCCAGGCTGCCTTTGAACTACAATCCTCAGATCTCAGCTTCCTGAGTAGTTAGGATTACAAGCATGAGCTACCAGAGCCCAGCCTGTTTAGTAACTTTTGTTGTAGTTGTTATTATTCCTGTCAATTCTCTTAATAGCTAGTGAACAAGGTTGTGCTTAATTTTTCACTAATTCAATGTTTTGGCAGAATTTTATTCAAGCCCTTCTATTTCTAATATCTTCATGCTAATCAAATATTTTGGGGGAAAAAAAGATTCTACTGATGGTTCTTAATGTCCAATGGTCCAAATAAGATTGTTCAAGTCAGTTTATGACTGTCTGACACAAATACATTGTCATTTCTCCAGAAATAGCAAAGAATCATGATACTTGACATTTAGTTCCAGAAAGGAAACCAGCAGAGGGAGCATAAGAACGTAAAACTAGTTTCCTAAATCTGTATGGATTAGAAAAGGTTGTTCTGGCCTCTGGACCTGACTATCAGGCCAAGCCTGATAGCCCCACATTTCTGCATGACCTTTCATACTTGCACTCACCCCAAGATGTGTCTGCTCCTAAGTCAGAAATCTGGATTGTTAAAACTCCCAAGATTAGTTGTTTTTGGTGTCAGTCCTTAGGCTTGAACCTGGAACCTAGTGTTGTCTCTGAGCGCGCACGAGCGAGCGTGTGTGTGTGTGTGTGTGTGTGTGTGTGTGTGTGTTTCTTGGATTTGTTGTTGTTGTTGTTGCTTAACTGGAGATAAGAATCTCACAGCCTTTCCTTGGCTGGCTTTGAACTGTGATCCTCAGATCTCAGCCTTCTGAGTAGCTAGGATTACAAGCATGAACCTCAGGCACCCAGAGCTCCAAGATTGCTCTTTTTTTTTCTGCTAAGCCATGTTCCCAGCCCCTCCAAGATTGCTCAATGGATCTAGTTTAACTTGAAAATTTTTGATCTTTAAAAAAAACCTCTTTCCCAGAATTCTATGTGGCTGAGTATGAGCCCTGCCAGGGTATAGAACAGGCCTTCTAGATAGGAAGAGTTCAACAATAGTCTGAGTCACCATGGAATCACTGAGTGTTCATACCATAGCCTTAAATGAATAAACTGTACAGCAGCTACATAAGTATTAGGCAAATGCTACTTTCTAGAATGATAATGAGTTGAATCCCTTACCTTATCTGAAGGACTCTCATTTCTTTTCTGGCTATCTCTACACTGCCTCCCTTCTTTCACCCTCATGCTCAGTGTTCCAGCTCAGTATAGGGACCTTGCAGTGTCCAAGAGAGCCACACTTTTGCAAATCCCCATGCCTCTGAACTATGCTGTCTTCCTTTACCTGTACAAATCTCTGTACTTGTTTCCCATGAACTCGACAATTACTCATCCCCAAGGACTTCAGGTCAAGCAATATCTCCTCTAGGGAGCCTTTCCTACATAACTCCTGCCTCCTTCCAACTAAGTCACTTTTCTGTTCTTGGAAGTGCTCAGCACTTCATTTCTCTGTCTGTATGTGCTGTAATTATAGACTAGCTTGTGTCTCTCACTGGCTTGTGAGGAATTTGAGGACAATGACTATGCCTTTTATTTCTGTGACTGAGAGCTATGGCTGAGATTGACCTGGGAGAGCAGAGAGTTAAGGTAAGGAGAAGAGTATCCAGAGCAGACCTGGGGATTCAAAGAACCAACACCCTGAGGCATTAAAGGAAATGAGAGAGGATATTCATAGAAATGAATGAAAGGCTGAGACAGGAAGAAGGAACAGCCACAATGTAGAATGCTGCTGAAAGGTTAAGTATGATAAGGTGCAAAATATGTCATGAGTCACCTCAGGGAGAGAAGCTCAAGTAGAGCCACAGAGACAAACCAGACTGCAGGAGACTGGGGGGAGATGGAAGGTGAAGATGGAAGTAGCTGGGGAAATTATATTCTTTAAGAAAGTATTGCTGTTTGCAACACACTGGATGAACCTTGAAAATGTTTCAAGGCTGAGTGAAATAAGCCATTCACAAATGGACAAATACTGTATGATTCCACTTACAGGAAGTACCTAGAATAGTCAGATCCTTATTCAGGAAGCAGAAGGGTGGATGCCAGGAACTGGGGGGAGTGGAAGAGAGTCACTGTCTAAATGTACAGAGTTGCAGTTGCCAAGATGAATAATGTTCTATGATGTTATATGATAGACAGTAGTAATGACCACAAAATATGAATGCATGGAATGCCCCACCAATCAGAACATTTAAAAATATATAAAACAGTAATCCTTTAACTAAGTACAGTTCACAATTTTTAAAAAAGAGACTCTGTTAAGAAAAGAAGATGAAATTGCAGTAATTGGACCTGGAGTTGAGAAGGTTTTACAGTTTGTTTTCTTAACAAGGAGGCAAGAAACCTAAGCTCCTTACTAATTGAAAAGAGCAAGAAAGTTAAGTGGAGAAAAAGGGAACTCATTTTGGTGTGTAGATCCTGAGGAGATTCAGCCTGGGGCCAGAGGAAGGAAGGTTCTTACACAGAGATGAGGAAAGGTAGAGAAAAACTTGGTTTGTTAGGGTAGGGTGAATACAGACTGAGATTTTTTTATTCTCCAAAGCTTCTGCTTTAGAAGGAGGAGTCTGGGGATAGGATAGGAAGGCAGATAGGGGAGCTTAGTGAAACCTGTTTAGGGGACTGGTCAAAAGAGCACACTGAGCTCAGGTAGAGGGAAGATGAGGTAACTCTGTGCACCTAGATGGGAAATCACAATGCCGCAGTGGTAATAGTGGCCTTCTCATAGAACCAATGGTTTAATGTTGGTCTAAGTTTCAAAGAAATACACTTGCAGACCAAGAAGATAGTTTTTAAAAGAAGGTGGACAGAGTCTAAATCATGGCCCCCAAACTTGCTGAGAAAGTAGAACACTCTCAGTCATAGAACTGACAGTGCTAGCTAGAAGCATGGTTGAAATAATGTACCCTTGGGTCAGGAAGTGAGTACAGCTGAGACACTAGGGAACAGTGGGTCAGAGGACCAGTCTTCACTATCAGAAAGAACAAGTGGAGAGTAGTAAAAGATTTAAGGAAATGAAAGGTGAGGTGACTCAAGTCCAAAGTGAATGGAAGTTTAACATTTTTGAGGCGAGACAATTCTAGCTGCTACCCGAACCCTGGTTGGCCAGAATCTATGTGTCTACAAAAAGACAGCCAATGAGGGCAAGTATGGTGGTACATCCGTATAAGCCAAGCAACCTGAAAGGTGGAAACAGGAGGATCACAGATCAAAACTAGCCCCCAAATTATCAAAACTTTATCTCAAAAACAAGCTGGGGTGGAAATAGTGCTGTGGCTCAAGTGGTAGAGCGCTTGCCTTGAGCTGAAGAGCTGAGGGACAGTGCCTATGCCCAGAGTTCAGGCCCCACAATTGGGGGGAAAGCTGGATTATAGGGCTATAGATCCCAAAAGTTATCAAAACCCTATCTCAAAAAGAAGCTGGGTTATAGGGTTGTAGTAATACACATCTGTGGTCCTAACTACTTGAGAGGTGGAGGTAGGAAGATCATGTTTTTGAAACCTTACCTGAAAAACAAAGTAAAAAATGCAAAGGGACTGGGGCATGACTCAGGTGGTAGAGCACTTGATCCCAGTATGTGAAAGTGAGGGAGAAGGAACACACAGGAGAGTCAATGAGAAAAGACTGGAATCCTATCCACAAGGAAAGTTTCTATGCAATTTTCCTTGCAAAGTCACAGATAATTAAAGCGATGTTTTATGAATCTTTATCCTTGGACTTAATTTTCCCTTTACTGCATGTATCTTCTCCTTTAGGAACTCTCTTATGACTGGATTGGTACTATCACCTACTGCTATTCTTATATGACATCCAAACTGAGCATTATTCCTGATCTATGCTAAATCATGGGTTAATCATTTGCAAGAACACAAGAGCCCAATAATGACCATGGCAACAAGCAGTGGCTCATTTCCTGGGGTCAACATTCTCTAATGCCTATGCTACATCCTAAAAATGCTACTAAAGCATGAATCATCATCATCATCTATTCAAGTCTTTCAAAGACTAAAAATGACTGCTTTCTATCACCTTGCTTAAATGATCATGAAAAGATGAGAAACAAAATGAAACTCAGGTTATCAACTTCAGGATCCAGAAGCAAGGGAAAGATGAACATGTCCCTTCTGATGTTGTCTAGCTGGCCTTGATGACAGCATTTTTCTTGTCAAGTGATTTTTATGGCAACGCCATCTTTTCACTCTAAGAGTGGCCAGACAGACTGAAGCAGCTGTCCTTTCAGTCTTCTGGGGTCAGAGCAGTTGCCACAGAGTCTCAATCATCTCATTAATGCATGCCAACACTGGCTTTCTCAAACGTAACATGAAAGCTAAATCACCAACATTTTCAAAATAGATGCTTTCTCTTATTTGGATTATGGAGAAAAATTTTTGAGATAATCTCTTACTGAACTATTCTGAAATCATTTATGCATGTCCTGTTTCTTTGCCCAAGCACAGGTTGTGCTTTGCTATTTTCAAACCCTATCATGTGAACATCAGAATACACAGCGGGTGACAGCACACCATGAGGTCTGTACAGGATGATTTTGCTTTGACTCCTACCTGTGTGTCCTCTGAAGCTTGTGACCAGCATGCAGTTTTCTTGTTCCAGTTTGAGGATTGTTACTTGGCCTGAATGGTCACCAATAAACACATGTCGGGTTTCCACATCAAATCTGTCATGTAAGCATTAAGGAATGTTTCTCAAAATTGAAGGCATCAGGGAGCAGGAGGCCCATAGAGAGAGAAAAACAGACATAAATTTACCAAGAAATGTACAAATGACATGCTGAGGGAACCTGAAGACAGTGTTGAAAAAGTGGACTTGACAAAATGAAGGACATACTGTACCAGTGGGTAGTAGGACTCAATGGGTCAAAGATGCCACTTATTCGTATGTTACTTTATAAACTTGATATAACCTTAATGAAATGTCAGTGTGTTACTTTCCAGAGCTAGATAATGTTCATTACAAAGTTCATATAAAAAATAAGTAAAATACTTTGAAAATAAGAACAGAGGATAGAGGGTAGAGAAGTCAAAGCTACTATATATTTAAAATGATATAAAGGAGAATTTGAAGATTTTTTTTTTTTTATGCAGGGGAGAAGGGTTAAATATACCCTACTGAAAATACTTTCTTACCGCATTTAATAAAAAAAGGATTTGCATTTTTAACTGGAAGCTGCCAGGGCATCAGGACTTGATGCTCCCACACTGCTAATTAATTCCCCAGTGTCTCTTCAGAAATGTATTAGCCCCATTCTCCTCTGGTGTAAATCCTGTGGTTACTTCTTACCAGGGGTTGATTCTTATCATCACTTAGCCACTTTCAGTTTGCATTCACTAAAGGAATATTCTTTCCAATGTGAAAGTTATGTGTTTTTTAAAATCTAAGCAATTTTTATTGTATCTTTTCCCCAGTATGAAAATCTTTTGTACTTTTTAATCTTAAACTGTGCCACTGCAGTTAATGATAGGGCTGTGGCTCTCCACCTTCTTTTTGATGATCTGCAAGGGAAGACTAAAACACCTTATCTGGAATCCTCGATTTGGTAAATGTACCACAAGTCCAATCTGTTCAAATTGAGTCTACATGCCTTTCATCAGGCGTTTATCTAGGGACTTCTTAATTATTGAACTATCTGTTATAAATGTAGTTCATGATTATTCTCTTTAGAAGCAGAACTTGTTGAATTCACAGCCTATCATACTTCTTTAAAATGTGGTAATGGTACAAAAATAGATAAACAAACCAGCGAAACAGAATAGAAAGTCTAGAAACAGACCCACAAAGCATACAGAAATCTAGTACCTATCTGGATAAAGGTAGCTTTTCAAAAAAAGTAAGGAAAAGATACACTAAAAAATACATCGGCACAAACTACAGAGCTATTTCTACCCAAGAAACAAATTCCAAATAAATTAGAAACTGCATGTAGGAAATAAAAATACATATTTCCTTTTAACTGTGGACTGGGAGAAGCTATACCTCAAAACCACAATACTATAATAAGCAAAATCAAAAGACAAACTAGAAAAGTACTTACAACTTATATCACAAAGGGTCCAAATCCCTAATACAAAAAGAGCAACCAAGATGAGAAAGAACACAAGCCAAATACAAATGAAATAGTGCTGTGTATGCTGAGTGAACCCAGCAGTGACTGCTGCTCCCTTTTGCAAGGCTGCTTACAAATCTGGCATAGTATTTGGGATCCTGGATTTTGAGAGGGTTCCCATCTTAACTGGAAAGAATCATCTGTTGTAACTATACAAGTCACATAGCTTATGCTGAATACCTGCTTTGTGTCTGGAAGTTTGCAGTCTTGGTATATGCCAGTTAGAAGCTGTCTATGTGACTTCTAGGCCCAGTTTCCTTTCCCCCTGTTTTGAAGAGGGCTCTTGTTATGTTTCCCAAGCTGGTCTGGAACTCACAATGGTCTACCTGAGTGCTGAAATTATGGGCATATACCACCATATCCAGGTAGGCACAGAGTTTACCTAATGAGGTACTCTAGTAGACAGCTCTAGTCATCCTATTTTCAGAGATCTAGCCTAGCAAACTATATCATCAATAGCTATGCACTGTATATAACTAAAGTTGGAGAATAGGCCAACAGTTCAACAGGGGCTTTGCTGAATTAACTATATTACATCCTATAATAAAAGAGTAAGCAGCTTAAAATTCCAACAAAAGACCTTCATAGACTGACACAAAGTTATTTCTAGGATTCATTATTAAGTGGAAGAAAGAAGTCAAAGCATATGAGAGTATGCAAGCTATACTACCTTTCTTCGGGAAAGGGAGGGACATAAAATGTGTGTGTGTGTGTGTGTGTGTGTGTGTGTGTGAGAGAGAGAGAGAGAGAGAGAGAGAGCACAGTAATATTGAAAAAGGAATCACTTGTAAGGATTAGTGTCTGACAAAAATGGCCACTCCTTATTATTTACCATAGCTAAGATATGGAACCAACCAAATGCCCCTCAGTAGATGAATGGATCAAGAAAATGTGATATATGTATATATATATATATATATATATATATACACACACACACACACACACACACACACACACACACACACACACACACACACACACACACACACACAATGGACTTCTATGCCTCCGTCAAAAAAAAATGACATTGCCTCTTTTGTTAGGAAATGGAAAGACTTGGAAAAAAATCATATTAAGTTAAGTTAGCCAGGCCCAAAGAAACATAGGTCCCATGGTTTCCCTTGTTTGCAGTGACTAGTACATGTCTAGGACAAGCAGAATAGTTCAAAGGCTATGTACATACGACCATATGAAATAATGTTAAGCAAAATGTACCCCAAGACAGGGACACAAGAGGTTTTTTTTTTTTTCTTGCTTGCTAGCGTTTTTAATGTACTTACGATACACTATGTGATTCTTTTGTTTCTATTGCATGTTCTTCCCCCATGGTATAACCCTATTTTCACTGGATTTGATGCTGGTGCTCTGCACCTTGTATATATATTTTTGTACTTTGGGGAGGGGAAGGGATATTGCAGAATGCTTCAATGAAGATGCAGGCTGACCCATTGTGAGAATGAGATGTACAGGACACTATATTGAAAGTGAACTTTACAATGTCGGGGTGGGGGGGGGGCAGGAGGAGTTGGGGAGGGAAGTGATGAGAGGGGGAAAATAAAGGAGGAGGTAACAATGCTCACTATGAAATGTACTCATTACCCTATTCATATAACTGTAACCCCTCTGTACAACATTTTTACAATTAAAAAAAATAGTAAAAAAAAAAGGCTGCTCCTGAGGAGGGAAAAATGGGTGAGGGGACAGTGATGGAAGTCAAGTTTCTCTCATTATAGTTTCTATTTTGGAAACTTGTAACTAGGTGGCATATTAAATAAAAAAAAATTTAAAAATTTTATTGTTATTATGAAGGCAATGTACAGAGGGTTTACAGTTACATAAGACAGGTAAAGAGTACATTTCTTTTCAGACAAATGTCATAGAAAGTAAAGTAAAATGAATAAACCTATCAATGGATGACATAGTCACATAAATGAAAGACACATTTCAAATGACTTTATAATACAACATTTTGATAGGGTAAGGTGATATACCAGCATTATGAAAATTAAGACAGAAGGACTGCTTGAGTCCAAGATTTCAAAACTAGCCTGGGCAGCAAAGCAAGATTCTATCTCAAAAAGAAAAAAGAAAAAACAAAGGAACATTTTGAATATGTATCCTTCGTAGAAAATGTTGTAAGGATAAAAGGAGTTCTAAAGAAATCTAAATTTTTATTGAGTAATTATTACTAATGATTACAATATCACTTATTATTTTGAAGCACTTAAATATACCATAAAATATAAAAAATAAGGAGTTATGTAAATGTCTTAGAAACCAAGATTTTCTGTCCAAGATGAAAGAATCAAGTACAAAAAGGAAGTAAAAGACCTATACTAAATCTGAGTTAAAATATCTATTAACTGATAATATATTTGTTTAAAAAGTAACACACACATACACACACACACACACACACACACACACACACACACACACACACACACACACACCTTCCTAGCTCCCTCTGAATAGTATTCTTCACTGAAAAAATAGTTGATTCCAGGATAGGTACAGAAAATGATCAACATGAGCTTGAGATCTGTTGTGCCAGAAAGCAAGGAAGGCATAGACTAATGGCTCACAGTGAGCAGTTGAGAAGTGAGGGGCACTGAGGGAGGGCAGGGGAGCAGGGAGGCATTCAGAGCAATGAAAAAATTTATATGATACTACAGTGGTAAATATGTCATTATGTATTTATTCAGACCCACAGAATATAAAAGGCCCAAGGGTGAGTTGTAACATAAACTACAACATGTCGATACATGATTATAGATAATAATAAATGGACCACTCTGCTGAGGGATGGGATGTATGGGAAATCTCTGTACTTGCTGGAAGTTTTACTGTGATTCTAAAACTGCTCCACAAAATAGGCTTTAAAAATAATTATAAAAACATGGAGAGGGCTAGAATATGGCTCAGAGTGGTTGTCTGTCATGTGTGAGGCGTTGGGTTTGATCTTCAGCCAACACACACACAACACACACACACACACACACACACACACACACACACACACACACACACACACACACTGGGGCCAATATGATATGCTTCTTCCTAGCCAAAGATGGGACAATTTAACATTTAAAAAGATAACATTTATTAAAATATTAAACAGTTATTTTTAAAAACTGAAAACAAAATAGTTCATATTAGTGTTCAAAAAAGATCTCCGCCAATGTTGGAAATGATCTGTACAACTTGGGGGGTGTGGGGCCAGGGAAAGTAGGAAAAAATTGAGGGGAAGGGTAACAAGTTTGACAAGAAATGTGCTCATTACCTTGTTTATGTAACTGTAACCCCTCTGTATATCACCTTAACAAGAAAAAAAGA
This sequence comes from Dipodomys spectabilis, assembly GCF_019054845.1. Lineage (NCBI taxonomy): Eukaryota > Metazoa > Chordata > Mammalia > Rodentia > Heteromyidae > Dipodomys > Dipodomys spectabilis. Next base: position 44,887,633 of record NW_024870772.1, on the reverse strand, counting down.
AAGAAAGAAAAGAAAAAGATCTTAGCCAGATGCCAGTGGCTCATACCTATAATTCCAGCTATTCAGTAGGCTGAGATCCAAGGATCAAGATTTGAAGCCATTCAGGGCAGAAAAATCAAGCCGAACTATGACTTAAGTATTAATATTTGAACACCAGCCCTGAGTGAAAAAGCTAAGGTACAGCACCAAGGCTCTGAATTTAAGCCCCAATACTAGTAAGAAAAAAATAAATGAATAAAACAAGCAAAAATGATCACCTTAAATGTATCTTAATTATAAAGATAAAGATGAAATAGATGCAATCTCATAGTTTACACTTTTTACATCTGCAAATGAGTAATGGTATTCTCTAAAGAACATAAATTCAACAAAAACTAGAAGAAGGTTGAAATTAAGATGATAGTTAAGTACAACCTCAAACCAGAGAGGCTAACATTGTAAGTATGATAGGAAAAAAAATTGAGATAATCTTCACAGTTTTTCAGTATTCTTTACCTAAGTGAGAGTAAATCTAAGAGATTATAGTTGGTGGGAAGACATTCTACTACAGAGGGTAGTTTTCCTAATATAAATAACACTTGCATTATTTTTTATGGAAAGATAATATGGTCAAACATGGTGAAATAACAGACACTGACAGGAAAAAAAAAAACAGAGAAAGTACTTACAAATTTAAAGACTAAGAGGAAAAGAGAGGAAGGCAAACATTGCCATTGTCTACCACCAAGCTTCCCTGGGACCTTTGGGAAAAGGGAATTCTGTGGTATCCAGTTTGCAGATGACTAACTGAAACACTGTAATATCTAAGTTCTAATCCTGGCCTTACCAAATAATAGTCCTGTGACATCAAACAAATCACTTAATCTTTCTGGGGATCTCTAAGCTTCACTGTGCCTTGGTTGTTACATTATGAAAATTGAAAATTAGGTTATTTCATATTGACAGTACATTATTCTGATAGTGAATGAAATCAGGTACGCAGAAGAACTTTTTAAAATCTCCAAGGGATGGAAGATGCAAGATAGTTTCTTCCTTTCCTTCTCCCTTTCTCTTTATTTTCCTCATCATTATTGTTATTCTTCCTAATAGTATTATATCTCACTATTATTTGAAGCAGACTTGTAGTTAAAAATGATTGATGAGGGGCTGGGAAGGTGGCTCAGTGGTAGAGCACTTGCCTTGCATGCCTGAGGCCCTGGGTTCAATTCCCCAGCACCACATAAGCAAAAAAAAGCCGGAAGTGGCGCTGTGGCTCAAGTGGTAGAGTGCTAGCCTTGAGCTGAAGAGCTGAGGGACAGCACCCAGGCCCTGAGTTCAGGCCCCACGACCGGATCCAAAAAAAAAAAAAAATGATTGATGATTTGAAGTTATACACTGATAGCACAATTTTTAAACTGGTCAGTCTCGTGATTGCTCTACTTGAGTATTGGTTATTAAAAATTACCTATTTAGATGGGTGCCAGTGGCTCACGTCTGTAATCCTTGCTACTCAGGAATCTGAGATCTGAGGATTGCAGTTCAAAACCAGCCTGGGCAGGAAAGGCCATGAAACTCTTATTTCCAATAAACCACCAGAAAACCACAAGTGGTGCTGTGGTTCAAGTGGTAAAGCGCTTGCCTTGAGCTGAAGAGCTGAGAGACAGCACTCTGGCCCAGAGTTCAAGCCCCATGACCAAAAAACCCACAAAAAACCTATTTACTTCTCTACTTAGATGTCTGAATTAAACCTAATTCTGTCACTTGTTGACTTGGATCAATGACTGAAGTGAAGGTAGGAAAAAATTACTTTATCTTTGGAGGTCTCTAGTACCACTAAGCTGTCTAATATAAAATAGAAGTTATGATATAATTCTCAATCTTTATATATTGTTTTCTCCTTATACCTTCACAAATTAAGGGGAAAAATTCTTTTAAGAGTGAAGGGTTAGCTGAGTATGGTCGTGCACACCTGTAATCTTAGCACTTGGGAAGCTGAGATAGGAAGGTTGAAAGTTTAAGGTCAGCCTCAAAACAATACCATGTCTCGCCAAAAACCAAAAGCAGAAGGTGGTAGGAAGAAAGGAAGGAGACATGAGAGGGTAGATGAGTGTGTATTACTTAACGTTAGATTAAAAGGTGATTCCTAAAAGTGTAACAGGTTTTTTTTTACTTTTTTTAAAATAAGTTTTTTATTGTGAAAATACTGTACAGAGGGGTTACAATTACATGAACAAGGTAATGAGTATATTTCTTATCAAGCATTGTTACCTCCTCCTTTGTTTTTCCCCTACCCTCCAATCTCCACAACTACACCCTCGTCACCCACCCCCCTACACCCCCACACCCCCACACCTCCACCCCTTCCTAAGTTTTTGTAAAGTTTGTTTTTCGACATAGCATCTTGTTGCAATGGGTCAACCTGTAAACAATTTGTTTTTTCCCTTTCTCTCCCCAAATTATACCAATATCAAATACAGTGAAAACAGGGGTTGTACCATGGGGGAGGGACATAAAAAGCAGCAAAAATATCAAATAGTACCTTATAAATACGTTAGAAACAACAGCAAGAAAGAAAAAACCACTTGTGTCCTTATCTTGGGGTTTATTTTGCTTAACATCATCTTATCTGACCTTTTCTGCTTGTCTCAGACATATGCTAGTTATTGCAAATAAGGAAAACCATAGGACTTATGTTTCTTTGGGCCTGGCTTACTTCACTTAATATAATTTTTCCAAGTCTTTCCATTTCCGAACAAATGGGGAGATGTCATTCTTTCTGATGGAGGCATGGAATTCCATTGTGTAAATGTACCACATTTCATTGATCCATTCATCTACTAAGGGGCATCTAGGTTGGTTCCATATCTTAGCTATGGTAAATAATGCTGCAACAAACATAGTTGTGCTGATAGCTTTAGTATGGTCTTGTTTGTGATCATTCGGGTAAATGCCCAAAAGTGGGAATGCTGGTACATAGGGAAGCTCTATGTGGAGTCTTTTGAGGAACTTTCATACTGCTTTCCAAAGTGATTGAACAAGTTTACACTCCCACCAACAAGGCAGTAGGGTTCCCTTCTGGCCACAGCCCCTTCAGCATCAGTTGTTATTAGAGATCTTGATTATAGCCATTCTAACTGGAGTGAGATGGTATCTCAATGTTGTTTGGATTTGCATTTCTTTTATGGCTAGAGGTTGAGCGTTTCTTCATGTGTCTGTTGCCCATTTCCTCTTCAGAGAAGTTTCTCTTTAAGTCTTTAACCCACTTATTTATTGGGTAGTTGTTACTTTGAGTTCCAACTATATTTTATTTATTTATTTATTTATTTTGGGGGGGAGTCTGGTTGTGAGGCCTGAACGCTGGGGCTGGGCGCTGTCCCTCAGCTCTTCAGCTCAAGGCTAGCACTCTACCACTTGAGCCACAGCGCCACTTCCGGCTTTTTTCTTTTTGCTTATGTGGTGCTGAGGAATCAAACCCAGGGCCTCATGCATGCAAGGCAAGCGCTCTACCACTGAGCCACCTTCCCAGCCCTCCAAGTATATTTTAGATATGAGACCCTTGTCTGTTGTATGGCTAGTGAATTCTTCTCCCAATAAATGGGCTTTCTGTTATCTTGCTAGCTATGTCCTTTGCCATGCAGAAGCTCTGCAACTTCATGCAACCCCATTTGTCCAACCTTTCTTTCATTTGTTGTGTTTCTGGGTCTTTAGTAAGAAAATTTCAGCCTGTGCCAAGGAGACCTGTGGTTTCTCCTATTCCTTCCTGTAATGTTTTCAGAGTGTCTGCTTTGACTGCAAGGTCTTTGATCCATTTGGGGTTGATTCTGGTGCAGGGTGATATATAAGGATCTAGTTTTCTACAAGTGATTAACCAATTTTGCCAGCACCATTCACTGAAGAGGCTGTCTTTCTTCCACTCTAATTTTTTAGCCCCCTTATTGAAGATTAGATGGCTAGAGATCTGTGGGTTCATTTCTGGGTTTTCAATTCTATTCCATTGGTCCTGAGGTCTCTTCTTGTGCCAGTACCAAGCTGTTTTGATTACTATGGCTTTGTAGTAGAGTTTGAAATTTGGTATTGATATTCCTCCAGCACTGTTCTTTCTGTTAAGGATCGTTTTTGCTATTCGGGGTCTTTTATTGTTCCATATGAATTTTTGCATTGCCTCTTCTATTTCCTTGAAGAATGAGGTTAGAATATTGATAGGCATCACACTGAATTTGTAGATAGCCTTGGGAAGTATTGCCATTTTCATGATTTTGATCCTTCCAATCCAGGAGCATGGGAGGTTTTTCCATTTTTTAAGATCTGTTTTGATTTTCTTTTTCAGGTTTTTAAAGTTTTCATCATAGAGGTCCTTCCTTTTTTTAGTTAAGTTAATTCCTAGGTATTTTATATTTTGTGGGGCTATTACAAAAAGAGTTGCTTTCAGGCGGGCTCTTCTCATTGTTTGCATACAGAAAAGTCATTGATTTTTTGAGGGTTAATTTTATATCCTGATACTTTGCCAAAGTTTCTAATCAGCTCAAATAATTTAGGAGTGGAGTCCGTGGGATTCTTTAAATATAAGAGTATGTCATTTGCAAAAAGGGAGAGTTTTACTTCATCTTTCCCTATTTGTATCCCTTTTAGGTTTGCATCTTGTCTTATTGCTGTAGGTAGGCATTCTAATACTAAATTGAAGAAAAGTGGAGAGAGTGGATATCCTTATCTCGTTCCTGAGTTTAGAGGAAATGGCTTTAGTTTTTCACCATTAAGAATAATGCTGGCTGTAGGTTTGTTATATACAGCCTTTATTGTATTGAGGAATGTTCCATGGATTCCTAATTTTTCCAGAGCCTTCATCATAAAGGGGTGTTGGATCTTGTCTAATGCTTTTTCTGCATCTATTGAGATTACCATGTGGTTCTTATCCTTGCTCTTGTTGATGTGATAAATTATATTAATTGATATGCGTATATTGAACCAGCATTGCATCCCTGAAATGAATCCTGTTTGATCATGGTGTATGATTTTTTGGATGAATTTTTGAAGTCAATTGGTCAAAATTTTGTTGAGAAGTTTTACATCGATGTTCATCAAAGAAATGGGTCTATACTAATAGTATAATTGTTTATTAAGAATCTGCTTATAAGGCTACAGCAAAAACTTCCATCCTGAGAACAGTCACATGATTCCCAGAACTATCAAACCATCAATGGTCAGCACTGGAAAAATACTCAGAAAGAAGTACTGGCATTTAGTCCAAAGTCATTAGACCTGGCAAAGCACAGCTAGTGGGGGTTGGGGCACCTTCTCCAAGGGCCTGTCTAGTACTACAACTCCCTTCTACCTCCACAGCAAGAGTAATTAGAAGATCACTACTACAAGCCCAGGGGTTCATAATTTCAACACACTAATGTTGTGTGTGTGTGCAGGCTACTTATATATAATAACATGACTTTCTGCTTGATAATCAAAAGGAAGAGTCACAAAATGAAGATGATGGTTTTTGGAGCCGGTGGCTATCATTGTATATAAAAGATGAGTACAGAAGAGATACAGTAGTATTTGTTTTTTGTTTTGCATTTTCAGACATTTTAAATAGGTAAGTTCTTGAGGACAGGTCCTGCATTTCTGTCCACATTCCATGCTTGGCTAAGTGATACAGAACATTTATGGAATATGCACCATCAGGTTTGGCTAGGGACACAGAATCCAGCACCAGATCAAATTCCATCCCTGCCATTAATTCATTAGTTCTGGTCTTAAGGAGGGATGTAACCCAGTGGGCTATACACCTGGGCCTGCTGGTGATTTTCCTCCTTGCTAGGTGGCTTCAGAGATCATGGGAGCCTTCTAGCTGCTGCTGCCTTATTTCAAAAAAGAAGGCAAATTTTAAAAAAAGAGAAAAAGAAAAATTATATTTTAACATGTATAGCATGATTTAACTATGTACATATTATGTAATAATTCTACAACGAATAAACATATTCATTAAAACAGCCATCATGTATATGTATATGAGGGGGTGGAGGGGTTGGGGTGAGTGTATATGTTAAAGGAAGACTGGATATTTATGTTCCCTCCTAAATTCTTAGATTGAAACCCACTGCCTAATACAATGCTAGTAAGAGTTGGGCCTTTGAGAAATGATTAGGTTACAAGAGTGAGGCCCTCATGAATAAGCCTAGTATGTTTATAAAACAGACCTGAGCCAGGTGCAGGTGACTCATGTTTGTAAGACTAATTACTCAAGAGGTAGAGATATGAGGAGCACAGTTCGAGGCCAGCCAGGGCAGCAAAGTCCATGTGACTCTTATCTCTAATAAACTACTCAGAAAAAGCTTCGAGTGATGGTGTGGCTCAAGTGATAGAGTGCTAGCCTTGAGCATATACAGGCTCAGGCACAGTGCCCAGGCCCTGAGTTCAAGCCCCAGGGGCCAGCACAAAAACAACAAAAAGAGACCTGATAAAGCTACTCTGCTTCTCTAGTATGCAGGGACATTTACAAACTGATATGCTGGCCCTCAGCACACATGGAATCTGTTGCTGCTTTGATCTTAGATGTCTTAGTCTTCAGAACTGTGAAAAAATAAGTATCTGTTGTTTATAACCACTTAGGTTATAATCATCCAGAACAGCAGTTTAAATAGCCTGAAGAAAGGCAGGGTAGATTAAAGGCTCTTCTAGTTATAACACTATGAAAAATTATTCATCTGTCAACAAGAAAATTCATGTATTCAATTCAAGCACTGTACTCACCTGAACTGGCTTTCAGAAAGCAGAATCTAGAGTTCCTTGTGTTCCCAAATAGCACTACCCTCTCAAAGGTAAGCTGATCTTGCTTCCCACTTCTTGTCATCCTTGCCTCTGATTTTCTTGGTAACTTGCCACTTTTACTTCCACAATGGTCATTTTTTCTTTCCAGTGAGAAAAATATCAGCCTACATACACACACACACACACACACACACACACACACACACACCAGCATACTGCTACACATCTACAAAGAAATTGCAGTGTACCTTGTCTTATAATTGCAATTCACTAACTATCAACTTTGTATGGAGATGAAAATGAAAAAGCAGGCCTTACTGCTTATACCTGCATTTGTTAATCAATAATCTATCTCCACTACTTACTCAATTGCTAACTGGTGGAAAGGCTACTTAAAACAAAAAAGACCAAAAACCTAATAATTCCAGGGTCCTTTAATCCTTGCACTGGGAGTGACATCTACATATGTTCTGTATCAGTTGGCACTGAGCTTTCTGGAGCTCCGCCAGGCACAAATGAGGATTACCCAGCAAGTATAAGAGTGCTAGCGCTGTTCATGATTATATGCCTCGCAGGGATTCACCTTGAACATCTGGACCCTGATGACGGGAGACAATAGCACTCACTCTAGATCCTAGGAAAGTCTTATGCCTGAAGCAAAGATTTCATCATTACCAGGGAAAGATGAGCTCACCTTCTATGGTCCTGGCAGAGTAGCCTCTCAATAAATAATTTAAAAATGAATGGATCAAAGACCTCGAAGTCAAAGCAGACACCATGAAAACGTAACAGGAAGGAATAGGAGAAACTCTAGGTCTCCTTGGCACAGGATGAAATTTTCTTAATAGACACACAGAAACACAACAGATCAAAGAAAGGTTGGGCAATGGGATTGCATGAAGTTACAGGGCTTCTGCATGGCAAAGGACATAGCTAGCAAGATCAAAGAAAGCCCACAGATTGGGAAAAGATCTTCACTAGTCATATAATGGACAAGGGTCTCATATCTAAAATATATCTCGAACTCAAAAACTTAAATCCTCCAACAAACCCCCAAAGAAACAACTGCCCAATAAATAAGTGGGCTAAAGACTTAAAGAAAAACTCCTCTGAAGAGGAAATAAGAATGGCCAATAGACATATGAAGAAATGTTCGACCTCTCTAGCCATAACAGAAATGCAAATCAAAACAACATTGAGATACCACTTTACCCAGTTAGAATGGCAAAAATCAAGAACTCTAATAACAACAGATGCTGGAGGGGATGTGGACAGAAGGGAACCTTACTTCATTGTTGGTGGGAGTGTAAACTTGTTCAACCACTTTGGAAAGCTGTATGGAGGTTTCTCAGAAGACTCCACATAGAGCTCCCCTATGACCCAGCAATCCCACTTTTGGGCATTTACCCAAATGATCACAAACAAGACCATACTAAAGCCACCAGCTCAACTATGTTTGTTGCAGCATTATTTACCACAGCTAAGATAATGGAACCAACCCAGATGCCCCTCAGTAGATGAATGGATCAAGAAAATGTGATACACACACACACACACACACACACACACACACACACACACACACACACACACACACACACACACACACACACTGACATTGCCCCATTTGTTAGGAAATGGAAAGACTTGGAAAAAATTATATTAAGTGAAGTAAGCCAGGCCCAAAGAAACAGGTCATTTGCAATAACTAGTATATGTCTGGGCCAAGCAGAAAAGGTCAAAAGCTATGTACATATGGCCAGATAAGATGATATTAAGCAAAATAAATCCCTATAGGGACACAAGTGGTTTTTTCTTTCTTGCTATTGTTCCTAACGTATTTATAATGTACCATGTGATTTTTTTTTTATTTTTGTATGTTCTTCCCCCATGGCATAACCCCTGTTTTCACTGTATTTGATGTCAGTGCCCTGCATCTTCTATATACTCTTCTCTAGCTTGGGGAGGGGAAGGAAAAAAACAAAATGCTTAAATAGGGATACAGGTTGACCCATTGTAACAATGAGATGTACAAGATACTATGTTGAAAAATGAACTTTACAATTTAAGTGGGGAGGCGGGGGGGGGGGGGGGGGGGGGGTGAGGGGAGGAAGAGGGAGGAGGTAGGAGGGAAGGGATGCTAGGGGAAAACCAAGGGAGGAGATAACAATGCTTGATAGGAAATGTACTCATTACCTTGCTCCTGTAACTGTAACCCCTCTGTACAGTATTTTTTCTTTTTTTGCCAGTCATGGGGCCTATACTCTGGGCCTGGGCACTATCCCACAGCTCTTCAAAGCTAGCGCTCTACCACTTGAGCCACATCCGGCTTTTTCTGCTTATGTGGTGCTGAGAAATCAAACCCAGGGCCTCATGCATGCAAGGTAAGCACTCTACCACTGAGCCACTTTCCCAGCCCTCTGTATGGTATTTTTACAATAAAAAACGTATTTAAAAAAATGAATGGAACCCTGCAGTTTTCTCCTTAAGCACCAAATAGAGATTTACAACAATACTGTCTATAAAGGAAGTGCAAAAACCAAAAGGTTGTGTTTTGGTGATGGTTTTATCTCAATGTACCATAGTTTTCTGCAGCTAAGGCTCCTACACCTGGGCTGTGTATGTCTAGATGTCAGAACCATATTACAGTTCTGTGTCACAGCAGTCAGCAGGGTCTATTATTTCAAGTGAAGTTAACTTACTCCATTCTTACATCAGGGCTCTTGAAAACTTGTGTCTTAACAAAGCTTCTGAACATTTTCCACGCTGGCCAACTCAGCAAATCATAGGAACATTTCATGAACATGCCCCCAATTTCATGACTCAGAGGTCAACAGCTAAATTCTCCCCACGGTGTTTCGTCTGGCAAAGGATACTGCAGGCCTGAGGCCACAGCGCTGGTGCGATAGCCTCCCAGGCGCTGCCCACTCTCAGAGCAGTGCCAGGCAAACTGCTTATCCTGTCCCGTGCTCAGCACCCACTCCAGCTCCAGGACAAAAAGGACCATCGTCACTCGGCTCTGATGCGCTAGAAACCAAGAGACAAAAAAATACAATGCATAATGAAAGCATCCTAAGAAGACTTGGAAAGCATGGTCCTGAGAAGCATCACCCCTTTCCCCCCACCCTACCAAAGAGCTAGCAATCATATGCTGTTAGGGCCAAGGCAGAACAGTAGTTCTTATCAGGGCGGGATTCCCTTGTAGACAGGCATGCCTGAGTTTTTGTTTTTGTTTTTTTTTTGGGGGGTCCGGTCGTGGGGCCTGAACTCTGGGCCTGGACGCTGTCCCTTAGCTCTTCAGCTCAAGGCTAGCACTCTACCACTTTAGCCACAGCGCCATTTCCGGCTTTTTTCTTTTTGCTTATGTGGTGCTAAGGAATCGAACCCAGGGCCTCATGCATGCAAGGCAAGCGCTCTACCACTGAGCCACCTTCCCAGCCCTATTTTTTTTTTGGGTCCAGTCGTGGGGCCTGAACTCTGGGCCTGAGTGCTGTCCCTCAGCTCTTCAGCTCAAGACTACTGCTCTACCACTTGAGCCACAGGGCCACTTCTGGCTTTTTTCTTTTTGCTTATGTGGTGCTGTTGCTCCACTCCTACTCCACTTGTGCTAACCCAAGAATCATTGTCTCAAAGGGCTTCAAATGACTTGGCCATGTTTCTCAACATATTAAGGTTGCTACCCAGTGTGATCATAAAACAATCAGGAATGACATTTGTAATGTCTTGCCACTTTAAATGCACTTTTCATAAAATTAAAGCATGTACTGTTTCTGTTGTTGAAGAGTGTTTTGGAAGCTCTTAATGAAATTACAAATGAACAACTTTCTGTTCAAATATATAGAAAAAAAAGACAGCATGATAAAAAGAGAATGAAATCTATTATGCCAAAAGACGAATATATGAGATAATGAAGCCAGTTTTGGGGCTTGAACTCAGGGCCTAGCTTTTTTTCATTCAAGGGTAGTGTTTTACCACTTGAGCCACAACTCTGCTTGCTGCTTTTTGGTGGTAAATTGGAGATAAGAGTTTCATGGACTTTTTCCTGCTCAGGCTGGCTTTGAACTGCCATTCTCGATTATTGTCTCCTGAATAAGGATTCTGAATATTTATCATATGGATGAAAAGATCTTTAGGAGTCTGTCTATGAAATCATATTTTTAGTCAAAGACTACTTTTGACCTTTATGGTGGTTGGTTCTCTAGAAGGCAGATACAATGCTAGAGAAATCATAGTATTGCTGCTTCCATATTCCCTGAGATTCTTTCTTTTTAAATATCAGATTTAAAACAAACAGGTATTTGTTGAATTGGCTATCCTGTGGGTACTCCTTTTGTTGTTTATTTGTCTACTTTTTGAGGTAGGGTCTCACTACATAGCCCTGGATGGCTTTGAATTCACAATTATCCTGGCTCAGCCTCCCAAGTATTGACAATTCAGGTTTATACATCATGTCCAAATACTTCACCCCATCCTTATAGTTATAAAAATTATTATTATTATCATTATTATTGCATAGTTATATAAAGAGGCTTCAAGTCCATAAATTATGAGTACAATGCATCTTGATCAGTCTCACCTCTTCCATCATTCTCCCCTACATTACTGCCATGCACATGAGCAGAAAAGTGTCTGTTGAGCACCTGTTCTCAGTGATGTAGACATCACTTAATGTTTCTTAATGTTGACCCAACAGTGCATTTCTGGGATAAAAATGACTTGATAATTTTTTTAACATATTACTGAGTTTGGTTAAATGAAGAATGGTAGACTACTTTTCTGTTCTTGTTGTTATAGTTTTAGCATCAAGAAGTACTGATTTCATAGAATGGGCTGGAAAGTCTTTCATTTCTCCAAAGATTTGGTTCATTATGAAATAATCTTCTTTATCCTTGGTAATCATCTTTGCTCAGAGATCTTCTTTGATATTAACAAAACTATCTAGCTTCATTTTAATTAGTGTCTTCTCATGACATATCTTCTTCCATTTTCTGAACTTATATCTTTAAACTTAAAGTCAGCTGTGAACACCTTATATTCTATTCTAAGATTGTAATTCAATCTGACAGTCTGCCTTTTAAATTGGCTTTAGATCATTTATTGCTATTGTCAATGTTATATTTAAAGCTATTATCTGTTTGTTTTCTATTTTTCATATTTTTTCCTTGTCTTTTTTTCCTCTTGGAACTATTTTCTAATTCTATTTTATTGCCTTGGTTAGCTTATAAGCTGCAATTGTTACTTTAATGACCGTTCTAGGATTATTTGTAATTTCTTGTTAATTGTTACCTACTAGAGTCCTTCCTTAACATTTCATGTATATATAGCATAAAAACTGTGCAATGGGGCTGGGAAGTTGGCTCAGTGATAGAGCGCTTGCCTTGTACGCTTGAGGCCCTGGGTTCGATTCCTCAGCACCACATAAGCAGAAAAAAAAAAAAGCTGGAAGTGGCGCTGTGGCTCAAGTGGTAGAGTGCTAGCCTTGAGTTGAAGAGCTGAGGGACAGTGCCCAGGCCCAGAGTTCAGGCCCCACGACCGGACCCCCCACCCAAAAAAATATATATATACTATGCAATGGTGGGCTGGGGATGTGGCTCAGTGGTAGAGTGCTTGCCTTGCATGCATGAAGCCCTGGGTTCAATTCCTCAGTACCACATAAACAGAAAAGGCTAGAAGTGGCACTGTAGCTCAAGTGGTCGAGTGCTAGCCTTGAGCAAAAGAAGCTCAGGGACAGTGCCTAGGCCCTGAGTTCAAGAACCAGGACTGGCAAAACAAACAAACAAACAAAACAAAAACCCTGTACAATGGTATATTTCTATTTCTCCTTACCTCCCTGCTTTTGTGTTATTGTTCTCACATATTTTTGCTTTTTCATATGATATGAACCCCATGGAACTTTGTCATTAATTTTACTTAAGTGCCTAATGTCCTTACCTAATGGTCTATCTAACAAACAATCTGAAAGTTATTACTATTTAGGCATTTTTCATTCTTTTTAGTGGATGTTCATTTTCCCTTTGATATCACTTTCTTCCTGAAGGACTTCCTGTAACACTTCTTTCAGTGCATGTCCATTGTGATTAATTGTTCTAATTTTTATTTCTAAAAAAATATTTCCTTTTTTTTTTTTTTGGTGGTCGTGGGGCTTGAAGTCTGGGCCTGAGCGCTGTCCCTCAGCTCTTCAGCTCAAGGCTAGCTCTCTACCACTTGAGCTACAGCGCCACTTCCAGTTTTCTGGTGGTTTATTGGAGATAAAGAGTTTCACGGACTTTCCTGCCTGGGCCGGCTTTGAACCACGATCCTCAGATCTCAGCCTCCTGAGTAGCTAGGATTATAGCATGAGCCACTGGCGCCTGGCAAAATATTTCCATTTTTGAGAGATTTTCTCAGGATATAGAATCTCAATTAATAAAAGCTGGGCATGTTTGTATGTACTTATCATCCCAGCTATGTGAGAAGTAAAAATAAGAGCATCTTGTTCAAGGCCAGTCCAAGAATAAACTCAAACCCCTATTTGAAAAATAATTAAAGGAAAAAGAACTATTTGAAAAATAATTAAAGGAAAAAGAACTATAGCTCAGGGGGAAGCATGACTCAAGTAGTAGAATACCTGTAGCAACTATGAGGCCTTGAGTTCAAACCCAGTACTATCAAAAGAAATAAAATCTTCCTATTTTATTTGTTTTTCCCCTCGCCATTTCTCCCTGTTTACCTTTCCTTTCTTTTTCCCCCCATTTTTTTCTTTTCCTCTTTTTTTTTGAAAGAAGATCTTACCTAGCCTAGGCTGGTCTCAAACCCTTGACCTTTGGGCCTTATGCTCCTGAGTACTAGCATAACAAATATGTACTACTACACCAGCTTTTGATTTGTTCAATTAATTAAAATATGTTCTGGTCTCTTTCAGATTATTGATCATTTTCTGAGATCCTTTCTCTAATTTGTGATATATGCTATATATTTTCAAAACTGTTTTAAAATTATGTATTCATCTTAAGCAGTTTTTGTTTTTTGTTTTGTAGTGCTGGGATCAAATTTGGTACCTTGCATATACTAGATAAGTGTTCTACCATGGACCTATTGCCTTAGCCAAACAATTCTTGTCTTTGCTATTGTACCAGTTGTCTTATGAAGACAGCTTTCACATTTATTTCTAGCAGGTACTTCAAGGTTATCACTAATCAAAAACAAATTTTATGTTAATATTTTCACAGCCCTTCCAGCTCAACATAATTGGTTTAAATTTGCATTTGAAACCCAAAAGTTTTTGGGTGAGTTTTAGATTTATCATGAGGGATGTTCCTGCCTATTCAGCATCACCGTGAGGAATAAATTTCCTTGTCACCTCTGGGCCAATGAGAAAGGTTTCTTCCCCTTTCATTCCATGTTAATATAGTCCTTTATAAGTTTTCTATGGAAATCTTGGTTCTAGTGTTTCATCTCCCTCAGGCTCTAAACCTTGTCTCTGATCCCCAAGTACATGTTCATACTCAAGCACTAGCTATTACTACTTCCCTTTATCTCCACAAGACAGCTGTAATATAAGCTGTTATGTCTATTACTATGAGATTTAGTTCTCTCTGCTCTGGGAACTGGGGAATTTTGTTCTTCTCAAGAGTGTATCATTACATAAAAATAAACAACCAAAACATCAAAAAGTGTTGCTTACCATTTTTACCATGTTTGTGAAGAAAACTTCTATAACAGTCTAGGTATCCATTTTTTAATAATCCTCTTGTAGATAAAGTAGAAACAGATAAACTATATTTTAAGAAACTCTCTCAAATAATGGTGCCTAAGCTTGGTTTCTCATATGTTCTTCATATGTGCATCTGTGAGGCCAATCAGAATTTTTTGTTTGTTGTTTGTACTTATAATGGGGCTTGAACTCAGGACCTTGTACTCTCATTTGACTTTTACACTCATGGCTGGTGCTCTACCACCTGAGCCATGCCTCCACTACCAGCTTTTTGCTGGTTATTTGGAACTGAGTCTCTTGGGTTGGTCTGCCAGGCTGGATCCTAACCTTGATCCTTAGGTCTCAGCTTCCTGAGTAGTTAGGACTACAGGCATGAGCCACTGGCACCAGCCTCAATTAGTATTTTTAACAAGACAGTAGAGAACCACATATTTTAACAGGCATATATCTATAAAAAAAAACACAAAACTTGGTAGAAATTAGTGTATAAATGATAACTGTAGTAGAAAAATATCTTGATAAGCAGAAATGATGAACTAAATATGATAATGAACAGCATGTAAAGTCTAGGAACTAAAACCAAAAATAAAAACAAAAACAACTTCAAAGCTGGTCATGGTCACACATACCTCTAATGTTAGCACTTGGGAAGCTAAGGCAGGAGGATCATGAATTTGAGACCAGCTTGGACTGTATCCATGAGAATCTGTCTCAAAGAACCAAAAATAAAAAAAGAAACATACAGAAAACACACACACACAACCAAAACAAAAAAAACCCTCCACCTCAAAAAGCTGGATAACCAAAAAAAAAAAAAAAATCCATCAAAAATACAGAATACAGTCTAAAAATAATTCTTAAGAGGACTGTTGAGGTAATAAATGCCCCATATGAACTACAGTGTAAAATGGCTGCCAGAAAGTTCATCTTTGTTCTATGACAAGACTGAGACACTCTTATCTCCAATTAACCAGTAAAAAGTTGGAAGTAGAGCTGTGGCCAAGTGGTAGAGCATCAGCCTTGAGTGAAAAGCTAAGGGAGAACAACAGGCCCAGTTTTGGCAAAAAGGGGGAAGGAAGAAAAAGAACAGTGTGCAGGAGAGGGAAGAACTTTGATTTTGTTCTTAATCAGATTACACACACATAAATTAGTTATCTACTGCTGTGTATAATAACTTACCTAAAAGTTGGTGGATCAAAATCATTAACATTTGTTATCTAGTTTTTGTGGGTTAGAAATCTTGGTGCATTTTGTCTGAATGCCTCTACCCTAAGGTTTCTCACAGGATGGACTCAAGGTGTGGGATGTAGATGAGGTCTCATCTGAAAGCTTAACAGATGCAAGGTCTGTTTCACAGCCCTTTCACATAATACTTCTGGGCTGAACTGGGAGAATTAGGATACCAATGGATGTGAACAAGGCATCATTCAGTTCTTCAGCACACAGGCCTCTCCACTGGACTCCAAGGATAGCAGGTTTCCATCAGACACATAAACAAGAAAGAAGAGAGGGCCAATCTTGGTGTCTCCAAACCTAATCTTGGAAGGGACCATCATGACTAGCTAGATATTATAGGTTTGGCTCATGTTCAAGGGGAGGAGTGTGAATGACAGGAGACAGTGTGCATAGGAACCATTTTAAAGGTACCTCTCATACTAGGCATACTTTTAGATGGATCTAGTAGCACAGTGATATCCCAAATTTGTGGCCAAGACAATTAAAACTCATTTTTAAAGAACAAAAGCTTGGGTTGTAAAAAGCAAGAGCTGAAATATAAAATACTTCAATGTTTAATTTAAAGTTTTTTTTAAGAAACCAACAAATCAAAAGGAGAACAAGAGAGACTGCTGTATTCAGTTATAGTCATTCCAATAGGCAACGGCCAACAAAGGAACTTTCTAATATATCACACAACAGTTTAATGAACCTATTATCTAGGCATATTTTACATTGGTCTATAGATTGCTTATAAACAAACATTCTACTTCTTGTTCACTACTCCAATCCTGAGTTACTATAACAAGTAGGTTCTTAATAAATGTTTGATGTAAAAAAGTAGAAAAATTATTATTAAGAATTATATTATGGTTGATAAGAAATGTACTCATTAACTTGCCCATGTAATTGTAACCCCTCTGTACAGTATTTTCACAATAAAATGTTTAAAAAAAGAATTATATTATGGGAAAATGAATTCTAGTTTCAAATTTTCAAATAAAGATCTTAATGCTTAGATCTTTCCCAAATCAGACTGTGAAAAATCATCAATAGATAGTTTGAAGACTGTGTAATTTAAAACTTCCTCCAACTCCCTACCTTGATAGTTTTTCACAGAAGTCATCTTGTTATAATCTTCTGACAAAATAAACTCCTGCAAAAGAAAAGAAAAATCTTAAGCAAAAAGAAACCCTTTAAGTTAGAAATTATATTTTGGTAAAACAAGATTTTATAAAGCCAATAATCATAGAATTACATCAATATTAGTGCTTTGCCAATCAACTCAGTATTTGTGTACCTATCTAAAAGAAACTATAATTACAATTCAATGCAAGTATCACAGTCTTTACCATGTAACTCTTCAATTGACTTTAAAATATATGTATGAGAAAAAAAACTGCATCAAGTTCAGCATCTTGCAATTTGAAAAATATATTAGATTCAAAATACTTTTCTCTCTGCGGTGTCACAGTTGAAAATTTGCCAATGAGCAAATAGATCACAATTTTCTACTAGAGAAATAGGTATATGAGAGTCTGTGCTAAATGGACAATCTCAAGGCTGTTTCTTGCTCATTCCTTGTAGCTAGGTATGTTGCACAGTGCCTTGGCACAGTAAGTAATCCATAAATACTGGTCAATTATATGGAAGGCACCTCCCAACTTGAGATCAGTTTGGATATCAACTGCATTTTTTCATATATAGCACACTGTATATACTCCCTGTAGGAACACATAAAAGGTGAGTGTGTGGGTTTCATCTAAGCACCTATGTAGAAACATTGCACAGGTACAAGACAAGTGTTGGGCTAGCCAAGTTTTGAGTCCTTGAGCTTCTTTCAGATGCAAAACATCCACATATTCTTTAAAAAGAAGTTGTCAAACACAAAGAAAGCTACAAAGTGTACTGAAGTAATGCTTTTATCTGAGATTAAAAACAGAACAATGAATCTTTTCACAACATTTGGAAGCATCTTGAATTTTTCTCTGAGGATTTAAAAATGAGGAGGGATGGGAAGACATACATAAACTCCTTTCTTGCAATCAGGTATTTACTGAGTTCATAAAATTTATGTAATCTTGAGAAGAAAATAATTACTGTGAAGTGAAGGTGATGTGAAAGAATATACTGGGCAGACACATTGCTTTGTCTCTCTCTCTCTCTCTCTCTCTCTCCCCCTCTCCTCCCTCCCCCCCCCTACCCCCCCCCCCCCAGTCCTGGGACTTGAACTCTGGGCCTGTGCACTGTCCTTGGGCTCCTTTTGCTCCAGGCTAGCCCTCTACCACTTAAGGCACAGCTCCACTTCAGGTTTTTTCTGTGATTAACTTGAACTACGATCCTTAGATCTCCGCCTCCTGAATAGGTAGGATTACAGGTATGAGCCACTGGCACCTGGCTAGCTCTCTACTTTTTAATTCCACACCTCATTAAGAACATTATCTACAAATAAGATTTGCTACACAATGATTTTCTCCCTTATAACATTTTTCTATGTAACACTTTTTAAATTCGTAGTATTATTCCTTCAAAGAGTAGCACTGTATCTATCCAGTTCTCATTTCTGAAGAATTAGACTCACAATTGGAGAGAACAGGCTTAAGTTTAAAAGAAATACAGTAGCTTGTCCCACAGGAGCTAATTGATAGTCATTGATTATAAGGAAACCTTAGTTTCCTAAATTTTCACTTAGGCCCACTTACTGCCCAGCTTGAATCCCAAGGAGGAAGACATGGCCCTTTGCTCCACACTTCAGAGGACTTCAAATGTCTTACACACATACAAAATTAAATGTAGTGAAGACAACTGTTATTTGGCCAAGTGTTCACTCAGTGTTCATTTAGTTCATGTTATTTTAAACACAGAAATCGTTCTGTGGCTTTGGTTAAAAAAAAAAAAAAAGTCACCTCAGTTGCTTTTGGAATAAGACAAAGTATAAAATAATTCAACATAGGTTCAAGACATACACAGATTTAAGACCCATACACACAGAAAAAAAAATTACCAGCGTATTACACTAGTAAATCTAATTTTTCATTTGTTTTCTGTAATAAAAACATATAACCATGGTGAAAATTTGGGAGAATATGTCACTTTTCATTATTAGTTTTTAATCATAGAAGCCATGTTATTCTTCTGGGTGTACTGGGACACATCTGTAATCCCAGCTTCTCTGAAGCAAAGGCAGAAGCTTGAGCCTAGCAAGGGCAAAGTTAGCAAGAGCCTGTCTCAAAACAAAATAAAGGAGTTAGGGTACAAAACAGGATGGAGGGGGAGAAATGTCATAGCAGTAGAAGAGGGAATAATGAGGCTGAATAGTAGAAGTAGTTTGTTGCCATAAATAAAAACAGAACAATGTAATATGTTGAAGTACTTAACAGGGGTTTGGTGGGGGAGGGAGAGTATAGACAGGATGAGACTGATAAAATACATTCATAAAATTTATACATGTGTGGAATATCACAATGTAATGCATCCTTGTATACTTAATGTATGTTTTTTTTTTTAAAGGCTATAGTATAGCTCAAGTGGCAGAGCCATTACCTAACTTATGCAAGGCCAAGAGTTAATCACCAGTACCCCCCTCACACACACAACAGATATACACAACATCATATGCTATTCTAAGAGATTTACAAAGCATAAACATTTAAAGGTCCATTATGTTACATTTCCCAAGAGAAATAAAATGAAATGTATCAGGGTAATAATGTGTATTAAAACAAAATCTTAAGACTATTTGGTGATGCTGCTTTAACAAATCATATAGGTCATTCCAGGAGTATATCAATGTTTTTGGTGAATGAATAGAATTCGTAATATTCTTTGACTAATTAGCATTTGTATTATTTCCAGTTTTTTCAATAAATATTAATATATATCTCAAGCAGCAGTACTATAAAAGTTCTATGAATAGAACTACTGGCCATTTAATATGTGATAGATATTGCCAAATTTGAGTTTTCAAAAGATTTAATCTATTACCATTCAAATAATATGTTAAAGTGTGGCTAAAACTTACTTCCTTAAGATTGATCAAAGAAATCAGAACAAACATACCGACATTTTAAGTTATGTTTGGATAAAATTTCTTTCTATCTTTTATTCTGTCCTTCCATTCAACTGTCCATCTATCACCTAGTTAATTCTAATTCTCAGTGTAATAAATCTCACACTACAGAGTATGCAATGGAAAAGTTAGTAACTGTCCCTTTTGAACAACCAGAGTTATCAGTCTGATGTAGCATTCCACGTTTAGAAATTCTTACTCTAAGCCGGGCGCCGGTGGCTCACGCCCCGTAATCCTAGCTACTCAGGAGGCTGAGATCTGAGGATCACAGTTCAAAGCCAGCCCGAGCAGGAAAGTCTATGAGACTCTTATCACCAATAAACCACTAGAAAACCGGAAGTGGTGCTGTGGCTCAAGCGGTAGAGCGCTCACCTTGAGCTGAAGAGCACAGGGACAGTGCCCAGGCCCAGAGTTCAAGCCCCATGACTGACCAAAAAAAAAAAAGAAAAAAAGAAATTCTTACTCTAATATATATATATACACAAGAAGATTCTGTTTTGTCTAAAATTACTATCACAGTAAAAACAGTATCATACTATAGATGTTACTCTGTAATTTGCTATTTTTACTGCAAATATACCAGTATTATCTTTACAGCAAGCACAAAATTATAACATTCTTTTTCTATTAATACTCCATAAAATGAATATATCTACTTTATGCAAGTATTTCCCCTTTGAATGTACTTGTCTTCTATTTTCTTTTTACTATTACAACAAAGTCTAATGCTGGATTTAGAGGGAGATGCAATATCATCAGTGTAACTGAGGGAAAGCAAGGCAGAGGAAGCAGACAAAGATGAACA
The DNA here is from genome assembly GCF_019054845.1 of Dipodomys spectabilis. Classification (NCBI taxonomy): domain Eukaryota; kingdom Metazoa; phylum Chordata; class Mammalia; order Rodentia; family Heteromyidae; genus Dipodomys; species Dipodomys spectabilis. The sequence goes on along the minus strand of NW_024870772.1, from coordinate 44,867,113 downwards.
GGCACTCCTACCAAGCTGGCCAAGCTTCCCATAGAAGTCCAGCTGTGGCTCCAGTGCACAGAAGTCTTCGGGCATACAGAACTGAACATAAGGTTTAAAAAGAATCCCTTGGAAGAAGGGGTGAGGAGAGAATTTGCCAACTAGTTTTCTCCTTCCTCCCTTTGAATTTTGGTGATAACTCTATGGGACTTCAGCTTATTTCTCATGAAAAGTAGTACTACGTAGCCCTGTTTGCAGTCACTGTGATGTCTTTGGCCCAGCTGCACTGGCCTCCCACAATAGATTAAGTGGAAGAGGAAACCAGAAATTCTGAGCTTTGGCCTCAAAGTGGAACAAGGAGCCCAGAGGGTCTAAGGGGTGGGGGTGGGGAAACACAGGCAGGGGGATTGAAAATGAAAAACCCTAGCCCCAAAATAACTGAAACAAAACAGAACTGGTAGTATGGCTCAAGTGATAAAGTGCCTGCTTAACAAGTTTAAGGCCTTGAATTAAATCCCAGTATGGAGAGAAGCTATGTATTAACAATATTTGCTATTATGATTTTCTTTGCGTGGTTTTCTAGAAATGAAATTAATGTCAAGGTACTGGATGAATATTACCAACATAGTTTTCTAAATGAGTAGTGCCAATTTATGTCTACAGTAAAAAAATTGGGACTATTTTCTTCAATTCTAATTAATATGTATATTCTAAGATTACTACTACTTAGAGAAAAATGTAGCTATAAATGTTTCTAATGCTTCAAAATATTTATTAGCCCTTAGGTACTACTTGTTTGAGAGCTTTCACTGCTGTCGGATTGTAGTGTTTCTTATAGATTAAGGACATCATCCTTTTACCTTTTCCAAACAACCACTGTTGCTTTATCTTATTTATTTTATTTTATTTATAAATAGCTTTTCTCAAACTTTAGAAACTTTGGATCTTACAAAGTGAAATATAACAATATAACAATATTCCTTTGTAATTTCCACTGTTTCAAGCCTACAATTTTCTTTAAGAATTTGTAGAAGTATTCTCTCTATTTAGTTCCTTTGGAGGACACAGACTTCAAGGTGCCATCTTAGAAACAGAGACTAGGCCTTTATCAGATACAGAAACTACACAGTCCTTAATCTTGGACTTCCCAGTACCCAGAACTGTGAGAAATAAATTTCTTCTGTTTATCTAATCTCCAGCATTTTACTGTGCCTGCAGGAATGGGCTAAGACATAAGGGATAAAATTAAAGTCTGTGCCAAACATAAAGATATTTCAACTTCATGTACATGTCAAAGTAGCAGTAAGCCTAATGTACTTATTGGCCAACTCTGTGTGTGTTTGTGTGTTGTGTATATGTGTGTGTATTTTTCTCTCTCTCACACACACATACACACACATAATCAATTATAATGTAATTAGAAAACAATGAGCTTTACTCTATTGCTGTTTGCTGATCTTATAGTGATCCTTACTTTCTGGCCTGAGCTTACTGGTCAAGAAATACTATCACAATTCCAAGCACTCTCTATCTGTTCACCTGTTAAGTATGAAACAAAATATGTTCTTGACAATCCCAGTAGAATCATGGTATGTTACACATTTTAAAACCCTCAATTTTTAGTTTCTTACTTTGTTTGAAAACTTGCCAATGATCTCTTGTGTCTTAAAATATAGCATCACTTAGGAAACTAAAATTAGGTTGTTAGCTACTGATTCTTTGTCATGTTTGTGTAAAGATATAAACTGGCTGATTGCACTATGGACCTATATTCTATGAAGAAAACAGAACTATAGTTAAATTTCCTACATGGGTTTTTCCTCAGAAATGTATTATTCACTAGACACTAAATTCAAAATGAACTATGTGGGTGAGGACAGAAGGGAAAAACTGGGAGAGAGCAAATGAAGAGGTGACATTGTCCAAAAAGAAATGTACTCTTTATGTGACTTATACAACTGTAACTCCTCTGTACATCACCTTTATAATAACAACAAAAAGGAAATGCATTCCAAGCCAATTAGCAAGGTCATCACCCCACATAAAAAAGAACTGAGTCTAAATGTTACATAAAATGAAAAGAGAAATAATGTCATCTGTTTAATTATTTAGAAAAAGTGCTATATAAAATCCTCCAGCTCCAAGATAGTCTTGTATTTGTGCCCAAACAAAGTCATTCCTGAAGGGAACAGACACATAAAAAGTGTCATCAACACAGAAGCATAATATTTCTGATTGGGAATAGAGATGTCCTTGTTCTCGATAGCCTCTATAAAAGAGAAGCTGATCTACAGGCAAAGTCTAGTTGTGAGGCCAAATATTAAGTTTCTCACTTTGAATATCTGTATCTGCTTTAAGAAGTTCAAGGAAGCTGGTCACTGGTGGCTCACGCCTGTAATCCTAGCTACTCAGGAGGCTGAGATCTGAGGATCACGGTTCAAAGCCACCCAGGGCAGGAATGTCCATGAGACTCATCTCCAATTAACCACCAGAACATCGAACGTGGTGCTGTGGCTCAAATGGTAGGACACTCGTCTTGAGCTGAAGAGCTAAAGGACAACACAGAGCCCAGACCCAGAGTTCCAGCCCCACAACCGACAAAAAAAAAAAAAAAAAGAAGAAGTTGTGCAAGGATATTGCCAAACTTATTACCTAACATCTCAACTGTAAGTGAATGAAGTGAATAATTTTGTAGAAATAAAACAAAACTGTATTATTAAACTCTAATTCCTCCTTCTCCTCCCTTCCCTCAACACTTAACAACAATCCTTTTTACTTGAGAAACCTCATATACGTGGTCATACACAATTTTCCTCTTCTCTGTGACTAGGCACTTTTCACTTAGCATGATGTCTGGAAGGTTCATTATTGACTACAGCATGTGACAGTATTTCCTCTTATTTTAATACTAGATAATATTCCTTAGTATGTAGAGATCACATTTTTTTTATCCATTCATCTGTTGATGGAAACAATGGTCACCTCTACTTCTTGGTCACTGTGAATAATACTATAACAAACACAATGTGCAACTATCTCAAGAACCTGAGTTCAATTCCTTTGGATAGATACCCAGAAATGTGATTGCTGAATCACATGGTAATTCTATTTTTAACTTTTTTTGAAAAGCTCCACACATAAGAGGATAATGGATTTAAATTCAGTGTTAGGACAGTATTGAAGCAGGCTAAATTAGTGACATTAAGGCATTAGAACAAAAGCAACCTAAAATCCAGGACATTAAAAAAAATCAAAATGAGTAAAGATCCAGCAATGAAGAATAAATTCTGTTTTAATATGTAACTTGAAGCCTCTCTCATACCCTGTCCTAATTAGGCTATTTCAGCCAACTATGCTTTAACCTTGTACTAATAATTTTCTCAGAGCTCCAGACAAATATCTCAAGAAAAAATATCTAAGAAAACTCATCCTTGCACTAAAAACAGACCTTGTTAAAGGAGCATAAACTTCTCCTAATGAAATAATTTTACATTCTAAATAAATATCTTCTTAAAAAACTTGGCATATCCTCAAATATGTCAATTGAGACTTGGTCTCTAGGAATGTTTTTAGTTCCAAAACAGAAATACAAATTAGAGAGGGTTGTTAAGACTGCAAAGTTAAACATTGTAACTAATGAGAGTGCATATTTATTTTTCCCAATTAAGAGAATATATGATAGAGGTAGTTATTCTATACCCCAGATGAGTGCAAACTTCAAGATGTTTGACATTAACAGCAGCAGCAGCAGCAACAGCAGCAGCAACAACAACAACAACAAAAGAAAAGCCATGTTTCCATTTCCTGGAATTTGTTTTTATTTTTTTTCTTCCAGAGGTTAAAGGTGGGGCAGAGAGCTGGGAAAGTGGCTCAGTGGTAGAGTGCTTGCCTTGCATGCATGAGGCCCTGGGTTTGATTTCTCAGCACCACATAAGCAGAAAAAGCCAGAAGTGGAGCCATGGCTCAAGTGGTAGCCTTGAGCTGAAGAGCTGAGGGACAGCGCCCAAGCCCAGAGTTCAAGTCCTATGACTGGCCAAAAAAAAAAGTGAAGCAGAAAGGAAAGGGAGGGAACAAAGGCAATCTATTCAATATACACTATGTGGAAAATGACCTATGTAACTTGTGGGCAGGGGATAAGAGGGGGGAAACTGGGGAAAAGTAAAAGCAGAGGTGATAGTCAAAAAGAAGAAGAAAGAAGAAGAAAGAAGAAGAAGAAGAGGAAGAAGAAGAGGAAGAAGAAGAGGAAGAAGAAGAGGAAGAAGAAGAGGAAGAAGAAATGTACTCATTACCTGACTTATTAAATGTTAGTCCCTCTGTACACCTTAATAATCACAACAAAAAATTTTTTAAGATGCTTGACATTTAGTCAACAGAGTGCAAATAAAAGTCATAGAAGGGGCTGGCAAGGTGGCTCAGTGGTAGAGTGCTTGCCTTGTATGCATAAGGACCTGGGTTCGATTCCTCAGCACCATATAAGCAGAAAAAGCCAGAAGTGGTGCTGTGGCTCAAGCAGTAGAGTCTTAGCCTTGAGCTGAAGAGCTGAGGGACAGCGCCCAGGCCCAGAGTTCAGGCCCCATGACCAATTACAAAAAAAAAAAAAAAGAGTCATAAGAAACAAGCACCCATATCATTAGGATTTTTTTAATTTGTCAGATTAGCTCAGACTCACTGTTTCCAAGCCTGGGTGATAACATCTTTTGGGTAATATCATGTGCCTAACAGAAAGAACATGTTTATCTGGAGGAAAGTTAGACTAACTTGAGACTTACAAATATCACTGACGCAGAGGACTTGGCACACTTCTTGTATGCCCACATCTCCAGCCTGGATGTGCTGTTTTCTGCTTGGCTTTTTGTTTTGGGGTTTTTTTTTTTGTCCTGCTTTTTCATTTTTATCAAATAAAAATTCTTTAAACTTCTCACCTAACTAGATTCATCCTTAAATTCTTTTCTATGACAAGGTCATGAACTCAGCATTAGAGCTGTGAAGACAATATCCTACTTTACAAGCTTGGAACCTCATGTTGAGATTCAGACCCTTGGGGAATCATGCTGGATTTGTAGAAGTCTTGGTTCTAGTGATATCTGTTGGTGACCCTACAGAGAAATTGCGAATGGGGGGGGGGGGGGGGGGTGTCTGACAAGTGTTACTACCTTTAAAACTGCTTTCTTTCTTACTACACAGCTTCAAAATTAGCAATGTCTCTTTTTTGCCCAATTATCAGGAAGTTCAAAATCAAATTCAAGTCATAATCATATTATGCTAATCCTAATAATCTGCAATATGTGGGTTATCCGAGGTTTTCCACAGGCTCTTTTAGTTGCAAGGAATTCAAGTCACTAAAGATGAGAAGGTTTCCTGTGAAGAGAAATGGGGCCAAGGAAGCTGCACTGGCTAGCCTTTATCTTTCACAGGGCATCTCTTCCGGGATCTCTGCTGTTCCCTGTAAGAGAAATCACTTATTATCTGTTCACAATCAAATATTCTCTTCTGACAAGCCATGTCTGCTATGAAGCCATCACAGAGCACAGTGAAGTTTTTCTCTAGAGTAATACAGTGGTAGGTACACATCATTACACATATATCTAAACCTACATAATGTACAACACCTAGAGTGAAACTTGACAAAATCTATGGACTTCAGGCAGTTCATCAATTGTAATAAATGTACCACTCTGATGGAGGAGGCTATACAAGAAACAAAGTCAGGTTTACAGACTTCAGCAGTTTGAATCGTGAACATACCCTAAGCACATGTGTTGAAAGCCTTATTTCTACTGTGGAACCTTTAGGAGGTGGGAACTAATAGAAGGAAGTTAGGTCACTGAGATGTGTCCTTGAAGAAGATATTTGGACTGGTCCTTTCCTTGACCCCCCCCACCCTGCTTTCCTGGGGGGAACCTGTGTCAAGAGGTCCAAAGCATCAAAGCCACATAGCTATGGACGGAAACCTCTGCAACTATGAGTAAAAATAAGCCTTTCCTCCATTTATTTATTTATTTATTTACTTTGTTGGTTGTGGGCCCTGAACTCAGGGTCTCGGCACTGTCCCTCAGCTCTTCAGCTCAATGTTGTTTTGATTTGCATTTGTTTTGTGGCTAGAGAGGTTGAGCATTTCTTCATGTGTCTATTGGCCATTCTTATTTCCTCTTCAGAGAAGTTTCTCTTTAAGTCTTTAGCCCACTTATTTACTGGGCAGTTGTCTCTTTGAGGATTTGTTGTTGGGGGATTTAACTTTTTGAGTTCCAAGTATATGTTAGATATGAAACCCTTGTCTGTTGTAAGGTGTACAATTTTCTCCTTGTAGTACCATGTTGGTGCTCCAAGTTTCAGATTTTGAAACATGTAAGTTTCTGGATTTGGGAATTAGGAATGCTCAATCTGAACTATTCTAAACATTTCAGCCTCAATGCTGGAGTGCTTCTAGCATTGAGGCTAGAGTGCTTATAATAGGTAAGATTTAAGTTTTATTTTATAGAACAATAGAAATTGTAATGTATTCCTTCTGTTCCCCATTCATTGTCCCAATCCTCCTAGTCAGTTCTACTTTTTCCCATACTATTACTTTTATGATCTTCAAATATATATAAACCATTATGTTTCTTATTTATATAGTTCCAAGGGAGGGTTTGGGAAGGCAAGTATAGTTTGTTTCCAAAGCCCAGCACATATTAGGTGAGATAAATTGATAGATACCCACACATATTTACATATATATATGCATTACATGTCTATAGTAAGTGTGATGCTTAGTAATGCATATTTTTATTTATATTAAATCATCAGAGAAAGGTTAAACAATTTGCTCATCAATAGTAGGCCTGGAGGTTGGAAGTAGATTTCTCAGTTGGAGTTCAACATTTCCCACAGAAGGATTAAATGAAAACATGTATAATTACTAGATGTCCAAATAATAAAACAAACAAAGGAAGGGAATCAATTGATAAACTAAATTTTCCTAATCAATGCTGAAAACCAGAACAACATAATACTTATGACTCAAATCTCAAAACTAATCAATACTTTCCTTTGTGGGTCAATAGAAAATACATGATGTCCTGCTTTTTCAAACTGTTTCTAACTACATTCTCCACTTAAAAATACTTAACTAGGGCTGGGAAGGTGGCTCAGTGGTAGAACACTTGCCTTGCATGCATGAGGCCCTGGGTTCGATCCTCAGCACCACATAAGCAGGAAAAAAAAGCCGGAAGTGGCGCTGTGACTCAAGTGGTAGAGCGCTAGCCTTGAGCTGAAGAGCTGAGGGACAGTGCCCAGGCCTGGAGTTCAGGCCCATGACTGGACCCAAAAAAAAAAAAAAATACTTAAGTATCTTTCTGGAATAATTCACAAATTTTTAGTTCTGAATATACATGTTTTCTCTCATAAGTAGATGCTAGACCTAAAAGATAAACATTTAAGTAAACAGATACAAGATTCTGTGTGTATTTGTCTATTGTGATTATTCTGATTAAAGTATAGTATTTGTACATACAAAATACCATGGTGAAGCCTCTTTTAAGAATTAATATACACTTTAACAAAAATTAATATTAGGAAGGTTAAATGTGTCCTGTTTGAAGTGTAAGTACTAGTTGGAGAGGGGAGAGTGAATAGAAGGGGAAAGGAGGTTGGATATGGGCAATATATCTATGTACAAGTATGCAAATAAAACAATGAAGCTTCTTACATGTGAAAATGCAAGGAAAAGTGGGAAGGACAGAAAGTGATAGAGGGGGTAAGTCATCACTATAAGTATAGATACATAGGTTAAGATAAAACCCCCTTGGACAACTAATTGATGCTAATGAAAAATACTCAAGTTAAACAAGGTAAAGAAAACAAGGAAATACCACTAAATTTGGACAACATATATGTCATCCTATTTCATACACAACTTTGAAAATGAAATATACTTGTAAACTAGCAATTATATATATATATATTCTAAAGTGAAAATCTGAACTAAGTGCTGTAAGAAGCCATTTAACCCTGGCCTGGAATATGACAAGCTTTATACTTGGGGTTTTAGGTTAATTCTTAAAGGCAGGAAAAGAATTCCAGGGAGGTGTTGGAGCAGAAAGTCAGCCATAAGAGCTGGTATCTGTTTGGGAGATTCTATATTCACAAGCATGGATGTGAAAAATAAAAAATACATTTGAAATCTGATATGACAGTCCTGAGAGATGGGGCTGAAGAAGTAGGAAACATTTAAAGTCTTCGGACTTTATCCTTCCAGAACTTTTCCTTGAGGAACAGCATAATTACATGACTATTTTGTTTATCTGATGGCAGAGAAGCTGAAGAAAACTAGAGAACACAGACAGTAGGACCAGACTAGGGCTTACAGCAATGGTCCATGAAAAAGCTTCAAGGAACAGTAATTTCAAAATGACTCATGGGCACAGACAAAAGGATATAGTCTGAAGATAGTTCAGAGTTTGAGGGAAAATGTGGATCCTGCTTCTGGTTGGGACTACTCAGTGATGCTTTTAGTAAAGGAACAGATGACAAAGAGCACATTTTAAAGAACAGTGAATTACTTCTAATCAGAATCTACTACATTGGAGGTATCTTGGAGACACCCAGGTAGGGTTGCTTAGAAAGCAGCTGGAATGTGAGGCTCAAGAGAACAAATGGAATGCAGTCTTGAGAACTAGAAGCATAGGATAGTGAGGCTCAGAGATGATCACCAAGAAAGAGTAGGTGGCAGGAGGGCAAGACCCTCAGGAAACACGTCCCCAAGGCACCACAAAGGAGAAAGAACTGGTACAGAAATCTAGGAGGAACTCAGAAATTTAGAAAACCATAACAAATATCTCACCACAACTCCACTCAATCTCCTTGGATGGCAAGTTTCCAGCATTTTTTCCCTTCCTACCCCAAAGAGAATGTTTGATTTCTCTCCAATTCAGGAAACCAGTTAGATCTGCATAACTACTGCCAATGGAAAAGCTGAGTGGTTCTTTGTGCCAATATGATTAGCAGTCTTTTTGCAATTTTCTCCAATGAGCTTGTGGTCTAATACTGATAAGTTTTCTTTCTACATTACACAAAAAAGTTTATTAAAAGTGAAAGCATCTCTGGTACTGAGAGAAGAGTCACTCCTCATATGTAAGGTGGAGAAGCTGGTGAAGAATGAGTATGGAACCTGCACTGAAGGTCTGGTAGAGGGGAAGAAGTATATAAACAGTGGAGGGCAAACATCTTAGAAAGAAACACTACTCTATTTCCACCACTGTGGGTCACCATAGCTTCTGGGTTTAGCCAATGACATCCAGTGATCAGGACAGAGCTAATACCACTCCTCTCTTTGTTAATAAAAAAATTAAAAAAAAAAAACCTCTAGCCAGCCAGGGGTGCACTAATCTTCCAAGATTGCCTCAGATCACAATGTCAGGTGATGGCAACTCAGCAACCACAGGGGCTATGAAAGAGTGAGTACTCCCTTTACATGTTCCGGTGCTAGTGAGTTCTGAAGCTTTACAGCAAGAGAGTAAATGTCAGATGGTTCTTTGGGGGATATGATTCATGACTGCTGTCATCAAGGTTCTCTTGAGAGAGGAATGCTTTAGCAGGTGATTAACATGGAAATGCCACTCAGCCCATTTGGGCTCTGAATCTTATAGTCAACATGACAGGGATATGAGAACTGGCATGGCTTTAGTTTATGTTATGAGATTATTAACTCAAAGTAAAAATCTGGAGAACGTTTATATATATATATATATATATATATATATATATATATATATATATATATATATATATATAAATGTTCTTTATGAAGAAAAACATTTTTATTCCTTTTATTGAAAAATACTAAAGAACCACAATACCTCTCTGGACAGTAGCCTAAATAGACTATATTAGTAAGGGAATAAAAAAAATACAATACTTGATGTCTGGAACTTTTCTCCCTTCTACTTTCTCAGTCAGCTAGAATAAGGAAGTTGCTTATAATGAGAAATTTGCTATGCCTGTTCTAATCATCTATTCTATTGTAATCTGTACATCTCTCCAAGGCCAATCTTCTTGAGGGTGATGAAAATTAAAATGAGAACAAGTTGGATAAGAAAGGCTTTTGTTGTTTTTTGTGATTCAAGAAGAGAAATAAGTACAATCATCCCATGCTATCACTAAGATGCTTCTTCCTATTGGAAATGCCTACTAAATTTGGAAGCTTCTACTAGATCTGGGACTTTCTGGATACTGCGACAGAGAATGCTGCTGCACATTACACTGACCAGTGCTAATACTTATGGAACAGGCTGTTCTTGGAACTTTCCATATATTATGTCAGATAATCCTTACACAAACTCTATATAAAGGTCAGTATTATAACCATTTTACAGATAAGGAAACAGAGAAAGAGCAAAGCAACTCATCCACTGTGACACAGCTTGTGAGGATTGTGGTTTGACTCATCTGATTCCAGAGCCTGAGCTCCAAACCACTATATATTAACTCTGATTTACTCACTCATTAACTCAATCTATAAATACTTGCAGAGTATTGAAAATTGATGGGTATTCTACTGGGTGCCAGGGATGTCAGTGGGTCCAGCAGGCACAGTCCTTACCTTGTGGAGCATAACCTGATTATATGTATGAAACAAATAATTATACCAATAATTACAAAGTGGCACTGTAACAAGCACTATGAAAGACAAAAGCTCAGTGTGAAGAATACATATAATCCAGGGTCCAGAGCTGCTGGGGCATCAGGGAAGGCTTTCCCAAGGAAATAAGAATTAATATTGCTTGGCAGGCAAAGAAAAGAAGAGAGCAGAACTGAGGCAGAGGAAGTAGCAACATTACAGGTCCTATGAAAAGAGGGAATGTAGCCAAAGAAGGCATGGAATCTGGGCCACTCAGGTAAAAGATGACAAGATAAAGGAAAGATATAGGACAGAATCTGCAGGGTTGCCCAGGCCACATAAAGAATTTTGGCCTGTGTCCTAAGAGCCAAAGATACAAACTTGTATTTTATTAAGATCCTCTTAGTTCCAATATGGACAACAGACTGAGGGGGCAAAGTTAATATGGGAGGGTCACAAGGGAACTGAGGAATCCAAGGAGGGGAGGAGGAGGAGGAGGAGGCGAGGAGGAGGAGGAGGCGGAGGAGGAGGAGGCGGAGGAGGAGGAGGCGGAGGAGGAGGAGGCGGAGGAAGAATGAAGAAGGAAACTAAGAGATAAAAATCTGTAAAGGGGCTGGGAATGTGGCTTAGTGGTAAAGTGCTTGCCTAGCATGCATGAAGCCCTGGGTTCAATTCCTCAGTACCACATAAACAGAAAAAGCCAAAAGTGGCACTGTGGCTCAGGTGGTAGAGTACTAGCCTTGAGCAAAAAGAAGCTCAGGGACATTGCCCAGGCTCTGAGTTCAAGCCCCAGGACTGGCAAAAAATAATATATATATATATATATATATATATATATATATATATACCTGTAAAGTGATAGACTAGACAGAGTCCAAGGAAAAGGAGGGAAAATGACTTCAAAGACCCTTAACTTTTGCAATAGGACTGACATTGGGTCTAGTCACTGACATAGGGAGCACTGAGAAATACCATATATGTAGGCTTTGTATAGAAAAACAAAATTTCGATTTTACATTTGGCAACACTTTGCAGTTTTTTGAGTCATTCAATAAGAAATACTAAGAAGGGGGGCTGGGAAGGTGGCTCAGTGGCAGAGTGCTTGCCCTGCATGCATGAGGCCCTGGGTTTGATTCCTCAGCACCACATAAACAGAAAAAGCTGGAAGTGGTGCTGTGGCTCAAGTGGTAGAGCACTAGCCTTGAGCTGAAGAGCTGAGGGAAAGTGCCCAGGCCCAGAGTTCAGGCACCATGACTGGCAAAAAAATAAAAGAAGAAAGAAATACTAAGAAGGAAGTTGAGACCTAAGAGAAAAGGACTACAGAGAGATGAAACTACTGACTTGTCATATGCATAGCTAATGAAGTTATGCATGGGTAAGACTGCCTTGAGAGCAAAGAAACCAACACCTAGGAGAAAATGAGGAGAATCAAAGCTGGTTAAACAACTCCCTATGATGACATCAGACAGAAAAAAGGAGAAAAGAAGGATTGTGTCATGCTACACATGTACAAAAAGAGTACTTCAGAAACAGTGAATAGTATTAAATGCTCCAAGGAGGTAAAAACATGATGAGACAGTCTAAACGAAGTCTATTTCAGAAAGAAAGCCAACAGTGCCAACTGCTACAAAGAGATCACACATAATACTTTAAAATGTCAATAAGATAAATCCTTCCAAGAACCAGTTCTATTCTATAGCCAGAGTTGTTTGAGTAGACTGAGGGCACTGGAAGCCAGATTGTAATGCTTCAAGTAAAGTCTGAAGTAAGGAAATGAAAGTGATTTCAGAGAACGCTTCTGAGAAGGCTGTGTGGGGAGACAACAAAGTTAGAATGTTAGTTGGGCAAGGATAAAGGCTTAATGAGAATTATGATGTTTGAGGTCTTGTATTTAATAAACAGAAGCTTGAATGGCAACGAGAAGGATCCAGAATGAAAGAGATTGTTAAGGTACAAGGTTCCTAAGAAGACAAAGGGAAAGCAGCTTGGGACACACACATTTAACGATTCCTAGCTCACTATCTTTTATTTATATATTTATTTTTCCCAGTCATGGGGCTTGAATTCAGGGATTTTTTTTGTTCAAGGCTAGTGCTCTACCATTTTGAGCCACAGCTCCATTTCCTGGTTTTAGGTGGCTAATGGGAGGTGAGAGTCTCATGGACTTTCCTGTGACTTCGACAAAATAAAGAAGTAAAACATGTCGCCCAATACACAGACCATATTCAGTGAATGATTAGTTTCCATTCTTTTTTCATTCCCTTATATAATATTTGTTTGTATACTGATAATATATACAACAAGCGTATAGAAATCAGAAGAATCAGAACAAGAAAATCAGAAGAACCAAAACAGCAACAAATCCATACAGATCCATAGCATTTGATTTATACAGTAATAACCATTATAAATCAATCCTTTAACTAATCCCAAACTTCACCTAACTCATATATATACATACATACATATATATATATATATATATATATATATATATATATGGATACACTTAGCAGAGGGATTTTATTATTTTAAGGACTTATTCCCAAACTCTTCAAAGACTTAAATTTGTTATTTTTTAAGTGAGAGTTTACTTTTTATTGTAAAATAACACACATAAACTTACAGTGCAATGAATTCTTATAAATTAAACACACTTGTAATCATCATCCAAGTTGAAAAACTGGAACCTACCAGTTATCCCAAAACCACTCTATGTTCCTGATCTCAACTATCCTCATCCCTCTTCCACAAGTAAACATTATCTTGACATAATTAGCATATCACTGAGTTTATGGGCAGTTTATCACCAAAATGTGTATCCCTATGCACAATGGCTAGGAAAGACTTAAATTTATCTTGGCAGGATGTCAATAAAAATTCTGGCTATGTAACAGTTCTAGAGTGTGTGTGTGTGTGTGTGTGTGTGTGTGTGTGTGTGTGTGTGTGTGTGTGTGTGTGTGTGTGTGTGTGTGTATAAAATCATAAAAATGAATATATATACATCCCTATGACTACCTGGCAGCTAATATTTTTAACAAAATTAGTGAAAAATCTAAATACAGTAGAAAGTCTTTGGATACAGTAGGGGTTCCCCCATATTAGGAACCCAGCTCCTTAGAATACTGATTATTCATCCTCAGTCAAGGATTGCACAATACCCCAATACCAAACTCATTGATTTTTCTCCAAATATATCTTTCCCTTTCAAGATTGACATGCTTTTCCTCTCATACCATCAATTTGCCTGAAATATCTTACACTTTACCTTCTTGCCTTTAGCTAATCAAAAGTACATCTCATGTCTAATATGCACAGACCTATCCTCAATCATCATCTCATTGCTTGGCTATCATCACACATATTATTAGTGATTGCTATGGTTATTGTTTACTTTGCTACTTATTTCATCCTTCATTTTTTCATTGTCTTCTCAACTGTACCATCCACTCAACAGCCACAATATGTTGGAACTTACCATAATCTTTTGCATACAATTGACATTTAGGAATTCGTTGGTTGGCTAGGATAATGTGAGGCATTATCAATTGAAAACTTTACAGTCCTACTTGAGCATTCATATCAGTTAACATACCTGACTGTCTTTTTTTCAATAATGAAATGGAAAATTTTTCTGAAAACCCAAGGTGAATTAAAATATTAGCATAATTTTTCCTCCATAGAAGGCATTCCTAGCTGAAAAACATTCTGAATAGTAATAGAATTTCAGTAAGACAACTCTGAACTTAAGCAAGTGCTTGTTACAACAACTTAATTAAATAATAGTGCTAGTTCTTTAGACAATAAGCATTTAACAGATTATTCATTGAGTCCATCATTTATATTAAAAAAAAATCACATGAAGATCTGCTGGGTTAAGGGATGAATAAAAAGAATGGTCAAATCCTTTTTTTGGGGGGGGGGGGGGTAGTCCAGTTGTGGGGCCTAAACTCTGGGTCTGGGCGCTGTCCCTCAGCTCTTCAGCTCAAGGCTAGTGCTCTACCACTTGAGCCACAGTGAAACTTCTGGCTTTTTTCTTTTTGCTTATGTGGTACTGAGGAATCGAACTCATGGCCTCATGCATGCAAGGCAAGCGTTCTACCACTGAGCCACCTTCCCAGCCCCAGTCAAATACTTAACTCTCAACACTTTCATATCAGAGACAGATTTTAAACTATTTTACAAAATAGAGGTTAAATAAGCTATATAATACATCTAACCAACTGAGCATTTTATGTGACTTGAGGATACAGATGATATCTGCTAAAAGTAAAAGAAAAAAGAAAAAATATAACATTTGAGCAAATCTTTGAAAGATAATTAGAACCTTACAGAACAAGACAGGAGAGGGGTATTCCGGGCTATAGGAACAGAAAGGCCAAAAAAAGATAGGTATGAAAAAAGAGTCTTACCATTTTTTGCTTCTCTCATAGGTGATCTCACCTGCTACTTCATGTTAAAAAAAGGTAAAAGCATTCCTCTCCTACATCTCAAAATGTAAGGATGTTTTGTCTCACTTTTTCTTCTGCCTCAAAAGTGCTCCTTTTCCTTCCCAGTTCAATTCTTATCTCTTGTTCATTCTTGTGATAACATAATTTTTTCCTTCCCTTGTGGCCAATTTTTAAAGAAAGAATGGTCCATATTTGTTATCTCTAATCCATGTCCAATTCATTATTCAGTAACATAAGTTTGTCTTTCAGATGCTCTACAATGTATTTTTGTTCAATAAAATAAAGTGAAATAGGGATTTGCTGTTTTACTTCATTGTTTTACAATATTTAACCATTATCTCTTTTCAAAATTTGCTATATTCAGGAAATGATATTTTTCATCTCTAGAAAGTAAACTATTAAGTAGTCAGAACTCTACTTACTTAATGAGACTCTTGAAATTTAAATATGCTGTTCTCTCAATATATCTTTCCCTAACTTAGAGCTTTTATAATTCTTCAAATGAGAATAGGTAGAATATGTAGGTAGAATAGGTAGAATAATAGGTAGAATTCATCTTCCTCAGCAAGATAAAGAGGTACTTTTGAGAAAATTATTTCATTTAAGCCACAGTTCTCAATACTTTTCAGAGGATTAAAGTAAGGTACAGTCAGCATCTCAACACTATACTAACATAATGAGAAAAGTGACAGGGTTCCTGTTCCTGATGGATCCTCTAATTTCTGGCAGTTTTCATTTCAAAGGAATAAGGGCTAAAGTTCTTCTATACAATAAATAGCTAGAATTCTCTGTAACTTACTTTGCATACCTTTCTTGCAATTAAGGAAAAATTGATCAGCACCCATTATCCACCCATCTTGATTTCAAAAGTGCAAAAAAAAAAAAAAAAGATGAAATACACATAAGTCTTCTTAGGGAAAGTGAATGTTATGTACATGAGTCTATGAACTGCTGGACAATATGTGATCTCAGATCATCTTTTTTGTTTCCTTAATAAACAGTTCAATTCACTGAACAACCCAATTATCTCCTTTTATTTTTTAAAACTAAGTTTATTCTATACACATACACACTCACACATTCCCTTTTCAAAATGGCTCTCTTTAAAGTAGACAAAATCATACAATAAATTTCTGTCCTAAGAATGAGCTTATAGATTTACTAAATGCATTAGATATATCAGAAATGTCATATGTCAATAACAATATTGTTAATATCTCCATAAAAATTAGACAAATGTTTTAGTGAGAAATCAAAAAATATCAGGTCCACCTCCAATACTTGGAAGGTCCACATTCTATTTGTCTAAATATTTAAAAATTATAAGTCAAGTTAGACTATTAAACAAAATATAGCTTTAAATTCCAATATTAACAAATACACTTTTAGCAACTTGGAACTATAGGTTCTTGGATTCCATGAAGTTCTACATCACAGCATTATAACACAGAGGGCCAGCCCAATTCCTTCTCTTCCTTTCTCCAATCTACTGATGCTTGAGGGACCCTGCACACCTGTGTGGACATCCTATCCACCTCAAGTTCCCACCATTTAGGTACCTCTGAGGTCTAAAAAAATGTTCACTGGTTTTATTCTCTTAAGGAGCAGATTCAGGAAAAGGACTGGGCAGGATATGAAAGGAGGCTCTGTTCAGGGGCAGGAAATTCCCAAACTCAGTACACATAGAATCGGATTGGAGACTGAGTGAGGCCTTAGAAAGTTTCCTTGGATCCTTAAATCCTTCATTGCCATCCTGTGGGCAAGTATGGACAGAATAGGACTTTCTTCATTTTCTTTTAAAATTTTTCTTGTTTGTTTAGTTTTGAAAAGTCTCACTAGATTGCTCAGGCTGGCCTTGAACTTGTGATTCTCCAGTCTCAGCCTCCCCAAAAGGTAAGATTATAGATGGAGCATACTTCCCAACTTTTCAGAGCAGAGTGTTTTAATTCACTAACCACAAAGATTAAATGTAACAGTGGATAACTGACCAGATCAGACCTGTTACTAGTTAACATACTTTTAGTTAAAATTCAGTATGATTAAGAATTTTGATATCTAAGCACTTCAGCTTCCTCAAATATCTATCATCAAAGGGTCTATTATTTATCTGGCTCTATCCTACAGACAAAAATCTAGAGTCTGTGTTTGTTTTGTAACTTCAGACAAATTTATAGAATTCTGTTCACATGCTGGGGGAACTGAAAAGACAACAAGAAGCAGAAGGAGGAGAACAGAGTATAAAAGACAAGATCAGACATGCAGATGGAAGAGAAAGCATTTCCCCTGTGTTTTGTCACTGTAGGGAAATTTATAAGGTGATTAATCATCTGGTCCAAGTTCAGTACCACAGAGCAGCAAGTTCAAGATCACAATTCTCACTCATTAATGCAGATCCATGCAGTCTGAGAATTTACTTCCCGATACCCCTAGCCTAGTCCCTGTCTTAGTGAAAGGTCATCTGGGCCATGTTAGTGTATTACAAGTAGGCTGATGACAGCTCTCCCTGCACAGAATCTCTTCCCTGCCGCACTGAAACTTCTACTTAGCAAGAAAATGATTCTGTTCATTTGAAAAATTAAAAATTAAATATCATCACTAAGCATATATATATACATATATACAAGTGTATATATGTATATATATATATATATATATATATACATATATACATATATACACTTCACAGGAAGGAAGTATTTCAACTGGAAATCTTATTTATGTGTACTTACTGAGATTGTACCATTGTCTAGACCTATGGACAGTCTTCTTGTTTCCGGATTAAAAGACATGCATGAACATGGAGCTGAAAGAAATGAACATGTTGATGAAATTAACAAAACAATGACTTTCATTGATTTAGGAGTGCCTAGCTAGCTTAAAGTAGGTGAACATATTTCCCCACTATTTCCTCAAATAGTTCATTTAACTCCCACTTACTGAAAAAATAAAAACAGCAATTTTATAACCAACCCTAGTTTTAAAAGTTATCCCCTTTCAATGATATAACAATAAAAGCATTCTCAAAGTGGACAATTACGGGGTGTGGTGTGACTTACACCATCAATACTGAGTCTGAATTTGCTTGACTAGATTCACAATACTTTGTGCTAGGTAAGCCTTCCATGACCACTTTCCTCTTCCACTCAGGCCTCAACTTAAGTAAAATTAACCCATATTTTCTGAACTACCCTGCCTGCACCTACCCTGCCTGGATCTACATGCATATACAAACAAATTATTGTTGAAACATGTATTTGATCCAGAATTGATACAAGACAAGCAATCTGGAGGCTACTGACTGAAGATTTGTCCCAAGTTAAGAGAACCCAACTGAACATAAGGACTAAGTATTATTGTTTTGTTAAAGTCCTGAGTAAGTCAGTATACCTAGTCCTGTACTGGGACTCTCGGTTTCACAAAATTAAGTCCTCTGCTGGGAAGCCTCCTGTAATCCACAATTATACTAAGCAATTAGCTTCGAAATTTCAGTCTCCTTCACCTACAGTTGTTCCTAAAAAAATGAGGATCTTTTAGCCGGGCATTGGTGGCTATCGCCACCAATTATAGATCCTAGCTACTCAGGAGACTGAGATCTGAGGATTGCAGTTCAAAGCCAGCCCAGGCAGGAAAGTCCATGAGACACTTATCTCCAATAAACCACTCAGAAAACTGGAAGTGGTGTTGTGGCTCATGTAGTAGAGCACTCGCCTTGATCTGAAGAGCTGAGGGATAGCCCCCAGGCCCAGAGTTCAAGCTCCACAACCTACCAAAAAAAAAAAAGGGGGGGGGGGGGCGGATCTTTTGACAATTAAGGCCACACTGAAAAAGTTCTTCTAAAGAGCCCAGGACTTCTAAATGCCTCCCTCTACCCACAGATATGAATTAATTCATCATCATAATTGTAATCAGCATCAAGTATTTTTATTCCTACTTTCTGTTATTCAGATGTCTCACCCAAGGTCATACAGGGGAAAAAAACTGGAAAAGGTTCAAAGACATAATTGAAACATTCAGTCCCATCTTAGATTATCTTGAAATTATAAAAGAACTTCAAGTTCTACTGATAGTGTCTTCATAAACAGATCACTCAGTAACATTTTTTCATTCTCTATAAAAGGGCGTAAAGGGACTGGGAAGGTGGCTCAGTGGTAGAGTGCTTGCCTTGCATGTATGAGGTCTTGGATTTGATTCCTCAGCACATAAGCAGAAAAAAGCCAGAAGTGATGTTGTGGCTCAAGTGGTAGAGCGCTAGCCTTGAGCTAAAGAGCTGAGGGACAGTGCTCAAGCCCAGAGTTCAGGCCCCAAGACCAACAAAAAATTAATTAATTAATTGGTTAAATAAAAGGGTCAAAAGCAAACCAACATCAAAAAGATCTGCTTAACTGCACAATTTCTAATCTCAATCATAATATATCCAAAACATAGGAACAAACAAAACAGATTTTCTCAAAACTTATTCCAGTTAAATTTAGTCACAAAATAAAACCAGATTCACAAACACACTGCTAAAAGATATCTAATGCACTAATGTACTACTCAAAGGATTTAATCTAGGCCTATAAAATATTTGGCAAAATCTCTACACAATACTGAGATGTTTACTCTCATAATCTCCTATGTATGCAGAATAAAAACCTAATGATTGCATTGTATTTGCTGAAAAAAGAATTAATCATTAACACAATTCTGTAAAACACATTTACTATAAAAATATGCACAGAAAACATAAGAACAGTTGTATTCATGTGAAAGGATTATTTCTTTAATAGGCTTTCATCTTATTTTGTTGTTTATGTTAAAATTAATTTTAAACATTCATGATTTATTAAGATTTCAGTAAAAGCTTATAAGCTTTGTATGCTTATACAAAGCAAAAACTTGGTTGCAGCCACAATGGGCTACAAACTTGCCAAAAACAACTTTACTATTTTTCTTCCTATGTGGTCACTGAAAAGTATTTCTCTGTGCTGGATGCCAATAACTCTTGCATATAATTCTAGGCACTCCTACTGACTTCCTCCTTTAAAACTGAACTATAAGCTCTAGATGAAATAAACATCGCATGAGAGGAACCTTGAAGACACACTTATTTCTACTATCCCTATAGCCCTTTAGCTGTTTCCTATGAGAAAGGATAATTCCAACAGCTTTGTGGGATGACCCCCATTTGTTCAAGCCTCCCACATATTTCATGTTATATGGAGTTAGTTGGCTTGAAACTGCCTTTACTCTAATTCAAGACCTTGCTATTCATTGGTACTAATGTTACCTCCCAACATTTTATTTTCCCAATTTTTTTTAATTAAAGTATACTAAGGGTAGGTAGCTAACAAGGTTCTTGAGAAAATAATGCACAATTCATTTTTTATACTTTCTGACATCTACTTTTTTATCTCAGACTGATGACAACAAAGTGTACTGGCAAAGTCATGAAATATAAAAAATAACATAGAAAAGAAATCTGTGCAAGTCTGTGGGTAGTGGGCCATCTTATTCTGCTATATTAATGTTGGCAATGTCTCTTTCTGGTTGTTTTTGTGCTAGGAATGGAGCGTAGGTTTTCACACATGCTAGATAAGCACTCTATCACTGAGCTACATACATCCTCTCTGCTCCCTCTTATATTAGTAACAGAACTTTAAACACTTGTCCTGTCCCTCTTATATTAGTAACAGAACTTTAAAAATTTGTCCTGTCATAGTCTCACTTGTATAATTTAATCACTTTTAGAACGTATAAGTAACTTAAAAAATGAAATCTTTTTAAATTTAAGGTAGGTCTTCACCTTTAAGTTCAGAAAATGAAAACAAAGAGAAGTTCCAGGATTGGTAGTTCTAAGTAATCACCATATAATTTGAAGAGGGAAAAAAGCTCCAGAGATATGGGCCCTAGACAAAGGATACTCAAGAGACCAACATCAACCTCAGCAAGTCAAAAACAGATTAAAGAAAAAGTGACAACTTGTATTTCTAATACTGTTACCCACAACTGTTATAAAACAGACCACTGCCCTTGCTTTAAAAACAACAACAAGGGCTGAGAAGGTGGCTCAGTGGTGGAGCGCTTGCCTCGCATGCATGAGGCCCTGGGTTTGATCCCTAAGCACCACATACACAGAAGAAGCCGGAAGTGGCGCTGTGGCTCAATTGTTGGAGTGTTAGCCTAGAACAAAAGAAGCTTAGGGACAGTGCCCAGGCCCTGAGTTCAAGCCCTAGGACTGGCAAAATAATAATAACAATAATAGTAAAACAACAACAAAAAAGTATAGCTGAGAAGAAGCATTCTTAAAATACTTCTATTTGGGGGAATTTTCCTAATCTATTATTTATGACTAACTTATTTTCTGTCCTTTGTTGACTGAACTTTACTCAAATAAACACAAGTTTCACTGAAGGTTAAGCTATAGATTTCAATCACACCGACTGCTTTTACAATATTAAAGGCATTACTTGGCAGGAGACACTAATCTTCCAGATGAGATGTTCTGGTTGGTAACTAAAACTAAATAGACAACAGGGCTTCTGAGAATAAAACTTGAAGTGTTAAAGGCACTGTGATGAAAATTAATGTCAGGATCCCACAATAAAGGGGCTTTCAAAAAAGAGCTTCCAATGATTAACAGACTCCCATAGACAGATTTGATTCAAGAACACTATTTCATTTAGCCTTATTTGTCTTAGGATAATAATAGATTTTCAGTACTCAATCTATGTTTTATTTTATTAAGTGTACCTATATTAATGACTTCCATTGTTTCACACTAAAGTATTTTTCATTTAAATCAAACATTGTATGCCTTCTGCTATTTTGCTTACTAATTTTTTTTAAATCTAGTCTTGCGTTAACATCAGCAAAATTACAATGACTTAGAAGTGGTCACTTTTTATTCCAGACAAGATCTTCCTCTATTGCCCAGGCTGGTCTTAAACTCAAGATATTGTCCCACCTCAGCCTCCTGAGTGCTGAAACTACAAGTGCTGAAACTACCATCATGGCTTCATCCAAGTTTTAAGTTACAATAAAGTAGCCTACTACAGTAAATTTCAAAATGCTCTGCCAGATAAGTATCAAGCAAAAGCATACTAAATAAATGTTGTACTTACTCAAATTAATATCTGCTATCTTTCACTGGGATAATTTAGTTTTTTTCCTTATTTCCATTAAAAACTGAAGTTTCTTGGACACTTTTTATTATTATTATTTTTTTTTTTGGGGGTCCGGTTGTGGGGCCTGAACTCTGGGCCTGGGTGCTGTCCCTCAGCTCTTCAGCTCAAGGCTAGCACTCTAGGAGCCACAGCGCCACTTCCAGCTTTTTTTTTTTTTTCTTTTTGCTTATGTGGTGCTGAGGAATCAAACCCAGGGCCTCAGGCATGCAAGGCAAGCGCTCTACCACTGAGCTACCTTCCCAGCCCCTCTTGGACACTTTTTCTTCTTAGTAAATACAGAAATATTCCATCATTGATTTAAAAAGTATAAATACTAAAACTAATATTATTTTATACTTGTAAATTATTTGAATATATGGTTCCATAATAAAACCTATAAAAAAAGAAGCCAACAAATGGAGTAATATACCTAAAATCAGAACCAGTCATTTGAATTGCAGTATAAACTTAAGCAAAAAGATGAGTATTTCCCTCTCACACCTATATCTAGAATGCCACACAACTTTCTCAATACAGCTCAAGATATTTAAAGCCACCAAAGTAATGCTACCCTAAGAAAGCAGAACTGCCAAGTTCATAATTTTAAATGCCTTTCCACCACTGACCTGCCCAAAGAAACTTCTCCAAGACTCCAATAGTTTTAGCAGATGAGAACAGTCTTAAACTATCAAAAGTTCTCTTCATTGCTGGGTGCCAGAGGTTCACACCTGTAATCCTAGCTACTCAGGAGGCTGAGATCTGAGGATCTTAGTTCAAAGCCAGCCCAGGTGGGAAAGTCCGTAGGACTCTCATCTCCAATTAACTATCAGAAAACTGAAAGTGGCACTGTGGCTCAAGTGGTAGAAGGCTCACCTTGAGCTGAAGAGCTCAGGGACAGCACCCAGGCCCAGAGTTTATGCCCCACAACTGACAAAGAAAAAAAAAAAGAAAAAAAAGTTCTCTTCACCAATGGGAAAATTAATATTTGCAATTCATATGCAAAATTACTCATTTCCATTCCAGATATAAAACATATAAACTTACTAAGAACTTAATTTTTCAAATTCTCAATTTCAAGTTATCTGTTGATTTCTTAGTAGTTTTTTTTAAATTTTTATGATGATGTACAGAGGGGTTACAGTTATATAAGTCAGGTAATAAGTACATTTCTTTTTGAACAGTGTTACCCTCTCCCTCAATTTCTCCCAGTTTTTCCCCTCTTAGTAGTTTTAACAAAGAAAAGGATATTAACTCAGCTACAACCTCACAACAATTCATCAATTTTTCCTAAAAACAGGTGAACACCAAGAATGATAGCATATAATTGGAAACCATAAAGAACATGAAAACACTATTCAAATAGTTATTGATATATCTAATAACTAAAATATGTTTGCAAATTTGAAAACAAAGAAAGAAGACAGTTTTTAATCTATTAGATTTGATGCAGAGCAAATGTAAAGGGTTTGCCCAAAGTCATTCGGCACACAGGACGAAAATAAAAATCAAATTTACTTTCCATTCCAGACACAGGTTCTAACCTATGATCTATTTTATATGCTCCTATCTATCTAAACAGGGCATTAGTGGCTCACACCTGTAAATCCTAATTACTCAGGAGGCTGAGTTTTGAGAATAGCAGTTTAAAGGTAGCCCAGGCTAGACAGGTTGTAAGACTCATCTCTCCAATTAACCACTACAGAACCCAGGTCCTTAGTTCAAGCCCCAGTACTGGAAAACAACAAGAAAACCCTCCAATCTAAAGCAATGCATGGGGGGAATGGATGAGGGGTGGGGGGACGGTAAGACTTAATGTCAACAATGAACTTCATTATGTTCCAATTTTATCTGTTTTTCTTAAAGAGTATTTAATCTATTCCTTACTCATTTCACAAAGAGTTTAAAATGGCTTTAAAAGCAGGAACAGCAAAATCAAATGCTAGAGGATGTGTTGAGAAATTTGTTAGTTCTGTTTCATTTCACCCATAAAGACAATGTACTGACCCTCAGAGCTATTACTTACAACCTTTTTTGTCTTTGTGATCCACATAGAAAGTTGTATTTGTACAGTTAATGGAGTAAGTGGCTTCCTATCCCAACCCCTGCTCAGCTAAGATCAGAGCTTGGGAAGGCTTCAACCAGGCTTTGGGTGAGAAGTCAGAAGCAGATGGTTAAAAAAAAAAAATCACTTGTTACAGGGAAGACTCAAGTTCTTAGATTTTAAATGCTAGGTGGGCATACCTTGGCAGCTGTACAATGTGAAAAGTACAGCTTTGAGGACTTGGCCACACCTTTCACACCAAGCCAAGACAGAGCTGGACAGAATACAAAACAAGTCCTTACATTGCTATGTGTGATATGTCCATGTATTATAAGTAGCTTTGAGAAAAATGTCATCTGTTTTGCTTTAGGAACAAATTCATAAACAAGAGCCAAAGTAAATTCTACTTACCTAGCCTGGCAACAACAGAACCCACAGAGGTTTTCCAATTCTCCTGCATGTGCCACCTGAGGCTTTTGCCCCCTCTAGTCTCCTATTTACTACATCTTTGGCAACCAATTTACCTGTCCTCCAAACCCAGGGGAGAGATTGGCACTATAGGCCCAGCCATGACACCCAATCCTCAAATAGAGCAAGAACAATCTCCACCACCTGCCACTCTGGCTGGTTCTTCAGATTTCCTCTCTGCCTTTCCTTTATCTGAGCCTATGAGAGACAAAAGTAGTGGGTAGAGTAAATCCAAACTATCTCAACCATGAAAAGAAAAATGCTTTCTACATGGGTTTTCTATACTGTAATGTAAATATGGTGATTGAAATGGTATCTATTAGAAACCTGGAACAAATGATTATATTTATGGCTGCAACCAAAATCTCCACCCTGTACCCTGAGGAGGATCACTCTCTAGTTTTACAAGCTAAGGCAGGAGAGTCTCAGGTGGGTAAGTTGTAAGCTGATACTGTCACAGGCAATTAGCAGCTACTACAAGGATATACCAACAGGATATAATTTTTTGATAGCATACTGAATAAGGAAATACACTTATTTATACATAAAATCAGCTAGGTTATAGAAAACTACTGAAATCTGTCAACTCAAATTCTCCATAGAGTACCCTAGGGATATAATTCAGTGATAGAGCAAATGAACAACCCTCCACCACAAAACTGAAAACAAAATCTCTTGGGGAGGGAGGGATTTGTTTGTTCTGTGTGGGCCAATACTGAGGCTTGAACTCAGGGACCGGGTACTGTCCATCTCTTAGCTTTCTTTGCTCAAGGCTGCACTCTACCAGTTGAGCCAAAGCTCTACTTCTGGCTTTTTGGTGGTTAACTGGAGATGAGTCTACATACAGACTTTCCTACTCTGGCTGGTTTCAAACCGTAATTCTAAAATCTTAGCTTCCTGAGTAGATAGGATTACAGGTGTGAGCCACCAGAACCAGCTTAGAGAGCAAGGTTTAAGTGGATTTTCTTTAGGACACTGTTGTGACCATGTCCCCATCACTCCCTCACCATGCTACACAGCTGATACAGCTTTAATGCCTGCCTTTCTCACCAGACTCTGCATATCATGAAGACAAGGCCTGGCTGCTATATTTAACCACACTGAACTATGTGGGTATGTAAAAAACACAATATTTCTTTTCTTTCTCCTCCTCCCCTTCTCCCCCCCCCCCCCCCCGAAGTCGTAGAGCCTGAACTCTGGGCCTGGGTGCTGTCCCTCAGCTCTTTAGCTCAAGGCTAATGCTCTACCACTTGAGCCGCAGCACCACTTCTGGTTTTCTGGTGGTTTATTGGAGATGAGTCTCACGGACTTTCCTGCCACAGCTGGCTTTGAACCATGATCCTCTCAGATCTCAGCCTCCTTAGTAGCTAGGTTTACAGGCATGAGCCATCAGCACCTGGCATAGACAACATTTCATGAATGAGCCATACAAAGAAATTAAGAGAATAAAATATTACTTTCTGCTTTTCTTCTTTACATGCCTTCACTCTGCCAGACTATATTCAGCCCAGCAGCATAGTAGTACTAATAGGGCCATGCCTGAGTTCTTTTTCTTTAAAGAGCACAGAAATTCAGGAGAAACTAAGTAATGGGAAGTAACAGGCACAAAATCAGGGCCAAGTTTAGTCAACTACTTGAAGCTACAACTAAGTGAAAGCCAGTGATACCAACTTTAAGCACTAAAGGACATATCCAGTAGGAATCTCTTGAACTCAAAGTTATTTATCCCAGCCAGGCTGCTTGATGGATTAAGAGGATCATGAGGAAAATCTCTAAACATTAACTGAGTCTGAGGGTCCTATCTTTCTACTTTACCTTTCCATTTTTGTAAATCAGCCTTCACTGTTTCTCCTGGCATACCATTGCCTCACAACTCTTGGGTTTCTGTTTCCAGTTTAGTGGATCTGCCTAGGCTAAAACTAACATTTCCTGGTTCAAATACTAGAAAACCAGATTTGGCTTTCAGACAACTCCAGTTTCTCCAGATTGCCCTCTCCAAGGGAAGAAGCTTGAAAAAGATCGTGTAGAGACACTCCCAAAGCAGCATTTGTGTTTTATCATGTTTTTGCTTCTCACTGTTTCTGATCTACTTACTCCTGTGTGACACTCCATTACAGGCATGCAGCCTCATCTTATTCTGTCTAGCAGGCTCACTCTCATCAAACAGCCTTCACTGTTTATTCTTTCTCCTTCAATTCTCCTGCCTGCTTTTCTTCACTGAACTTCAAATTTGTCTCAGAGCTACCCATCATCTACTCTCCTTCCCCAAGTAAACTAAATACTGCACTGAAAAGAGATTTTAATATCAAAATGCACAAATAAGTCACATATAAATGTCAAATAATTTCTTCTGTATGTGGAATGCTTCTTATCATGTAGTTACTAGTCTAAACACACAATATGGTTATATCTGCCTGTGGTGTCCATTCTACAGCTTCTGGATTTATTCACTTTCTCTTTTAATTATTTTGTAATTAATACAACATAACCATTATTTTTAAATAACACCAAGTTAACCTCTTTTTACAAAAATCTTTCAAAAGAAAAGATTATGAGACAATTCTTTGGAAACACAATTCTATTTCAGACTTTCTAACTGGCCAAGATATAGTTTATTTTTTTGTGCAATAAGATTTTGTTTTTCTCAAGTTAAACAAAGCTTCAATTCTTGCTAAGGCATTCATTATTGTGACATCAGAATGCATAAGAGTCCTAGGAACATAAAAGCAAGTATCTGGGCAATTTTTTTCTTTTATCCTTACACAATAGCAGAATCCACAAACAATGAAAAATTACAGAAATCCTCTTTAACATATGTACCTTGTTTACCTACAAATCCCTTGCACTGACAAGTGGCCTATATATAGTAAGTATGCAGTAATGTTTAATTAATATATGTATTACATATATATGTGTTTCTATATATTCACAAATCAATATTATATCTATATGAAGCTTTACCTATGTTTATTTGAACAATACACATAGGTCAACCTGTCAACAATGTCACAATCTTCTCAAACATTAATGTACAATCAAATCATCTACAGATTTTACTAATATGCAGACTGATTCACTAGCCTTGAGGTGGAATCAATAATGCAGGATTATTTTGGACTTTAGGGGCAGTATTGAGGTTTGAACACAAGGCCTCAAACTCACTTGGCTTGATTGTTCAGATGGTGCTCTACCACTTGAGCCTTGCCTCCAGCCCAATAGTGCAGTTCTAATAATTTCTCAGGTAATCCTGATGATGCTGGAGCATAAACAACACTCTGAATAGCAAAAAGTAACCATTATACTTCCTTTAGTAGGATACTAATGTTTAGCAGTATATACACACACACACACACACACACACACACACACACACACACACACATTAAATGCTGATGCTGGAGCTTGAATTCCAAGCCTGGGTACTATCCCTGAGCTTTTTTTGTTTTGGGGGGTTTTTTGGTGCCTAATTGGAGATAAGAATCTCACAGACTTTTCTGCCTTGGCTATCTTCAAACCATAATCTTCAAATCACAGCCTCCTGAGTAGCTAGGATTATAACCATGAGCTACCAGTACGCAACAATCACTTTGTTTGCAGTACTGGGGACTAAACCCTCGGACTTACATGGTAGGCATGTATTCCACCTCTGAGTTATACTCCCAGCTCTCTTCCTGAAGTATGTATATGCCAGGTAGAGGAGCTATATCACCCTTTAGTCTTGAATACAGCAATAAATGATTAAGTTGGAACTAGAAGTTTTTTTGTATGTTCAAACATGGGCAAACAAAGGAAGCATTAGAAAGTGATATTAATATGTGTATGTATGTATACATATATAGGGAAAGGGATAAGCAATAAATTCTATGACCTTATATCTTCATGAGGGTTCAAAAATAATTCCTTGCTTGCCACCCCCATGTCTCCATTATTTTTGCCCAGGTCTGCTTTTCCTCCATTTGTATTAGTCAAGAGGTATAAATCTCTGGGGTCAACCTCAACTTGTTGCATTACAGTCATCTTTTCTTGTTAGCTATTGTGTCAAACTTGCTGAAGGACACTAGAAAAAAAAGACTTGGTTATATCACTTTAAAAAAATCTAGAAAAAAGCTGGGTGCTGGCTCACGCCTCTAACCCTAACTACTCAGGAGACTAAGATATGAGGATCGTGGTTCAAAGCCAGCCTGGGCAGGAAAGTCCATGAAACTCTTATCTCTGATAAAAAGTCTCCAGAAAACCAGAAGTGGTGCTGTGGCTCAAGTGGTAGAGCACTCACCCTGAGTAGAAGAGCTTAGGGACAGTGTCTAGGCCCAGAGTTTAAGCCCATAACTGACACACACACAAAAAAAAAAAAATCTAGAAAAAACAATCATGAACTCTCTTTCTTTTCTATTTCTCTACACCCTTATCAATCACTGGCAGGATCTTTCTTTTGGTCCTATAATATTTATAAAATAATCTATAATAGTGTCCATTAGAAGCACAGTAAGTAAAGAATGCTCAAAATTTCAAGAAGTTTTCTCATCACAGAAAAAGAGTTAAATATTTGGTTTAGCTTTGTGGTTATCAGCTATTTATGAAAAAATTCTAAAGCCAAGTAAAGCTTGAAAGTCACTAAAAAACCTCTTGTATCCTTAATAATTTATAAATAGGCAAAATTGTCATTATAATATTCTTTTGCCAGAGGCATAAAGTTAATCATGGCTAAAATTTAGCATGGATTTTGGTAGTGCACAGTGACATGGATCTTTAAAGCTGAGATATTCTGTCAAAGGATGAGGTGTCCAAACAGCAAACCTGGGAGATTTTTTTGAGAATTTTAGTTTTAATTAATTAAGAGTTGACAGGGTAAGAGATTAAGTCAAATGTTTAGAACAGCATCCCAAATTTAAGCAATTACTTTTTTAAAAATGTTATTGTTAAGGTGATGTACAGAGGGTTTGCAGTCACATAAGTCAGCTAATGAGTACTTTTCTTTTAGAACAGTGTCACCCTTCCCTCATTTTCTCCAAGTCTCCTGGTCTTTCTCTCTCAAACCCCACACCCACAAGTTGTATAGTTCATTTTCAGCATAGTATCTAGTAAGTATCATTGCTGCATTTGTTCACCCTTTGTCCCACCACTTCTACACTTTCCTTTGCCCTCCCCAAATGGGATAAAGGTACATACAAGACAAAAGGTACAGAAATAAAAAACAATGACAAAACAGTATATACGGAAGGGGGAAAAACACACACAAAAAAATGTTTAAAAAAAAGTTTCCATTTCTTGGAGTTCATTTCAACATCCATTATTTTATATGGTCATATGCACAGAGCCCTTGTAATCCTCTCCTAAGAATATCCTCCTTTGGTCTCACTGTGTGAATATTTAGAGTCCTGCTATATTTATCATAGTCCAAGTATAATTTTTTGCCTTTTACCTTTATCTACTGTAGATTACTTGTAGATTTATAAGCATATTCTCATTACTACAAATGAGGGAAAACATGCAACCTATGTTTCTTTGGCTCTGGTATACTTTGCTTAATATAAATTTTTCCAAGTCTTTCCATTTCCTTATGAATGGAGCAATATCATTCTTTCTGATGGAAGCATAGAATTCCACTGTGTATATAACCATATTTTCTTGACCCATTTATCCACCGAGGAGCACCTGGGTTGATTCCATATCTTGGATATGTTAAACAATGTTACAATGAACATGGCTGAGCTGGTAGGTTTAGTGTGGCCTGGTTTGTGGTCAATTAAATAAATGCCCAGGAGTAGGATTGCTGGGTCACAGAGAAGCTCTATGTTTAGTCTTTTAAGGAACTTCTATACTGCTTTCCAGAGTGGTTGAACAAGTTTACATTCCCACCAACAGTGTAGCTGCATTCGCTTTTGACCACACTCTGCCAGACTCTGTTATTGTTAATTTTCTTGATA
Source organism: Dipodomys spectabilis (assembly GCF_019054845.1). Classification (NCBI taxonomy): domain Eukaryota; kingdom Metazoa; phylum Chordata; class Mammalia; order Rodentia; family Heteromyidae; genus Dipodomys; species Dipodomys spectabilis. Next base: position 44,836,508 of record NW_024870772.1, on the reverse strand, counting down.
ATGGCCATGGTGAGGTAGGATCTCAATGTCGTTTTGATTTTCATTTCTTTTATGGCCAGTGATACTGACATGTGTCTATTAGTCATTCTTACTTTTTCTTCTAAGAAGTCTGTAAGTTCTTAGCCCATTTACTAATTGGGTTCTTGTTTCTTTGAGGACTTGTTTTTGGGGGGTTTAACTTGAGCTCTAAGTAAATTTTAGATATATGGCCCTTGTCACGCATAGCTAGTAAAAATCTTCTCCCATTCTGTGGGCTTTCTACAAATCTCAATAGCTACATTCTTTGCCATGCAGAAACTTCAGTTCATACAATCCCATTTACCAGTCTTTCTTTGATATGTTTTAATACTGGATCTTTACTTAGGAAGTGTTGACTTGTGCCAGGGCATCTGGTTTTTGATCCATCTGGAATTGATTCTGGTGCAGGGTGATATAGAAGGATCTAGCTTCAGTTTTCTGCACACACACACACACACACTATATATATATATATATATATATATGGAGATATATATATATAGCCAATTGTGCCAGCACCTTTTGTTGAAGAGACTTTTATTCCATTCTGTGTTTTTAACTCTCTTCTCAAATATTAAGTTGGCTTTAGGTCTGTGGGTTTATTTCTGGGTCTTCTATTCTATTCCATTGGTCCTCAGGCCTATTCTTGTGCCAGTACCATGCTGTTTTTATTACTATAGCTTTGTAATAGAGTTTGAAATTCACTATTGATATTCCTCCAGCATTTTCTTTCCTGCTAAGGATTTCTTTTAAGCAATTACTTTAGACTAAACACAGAACATGATCCTCAAATTTTATTAATTTTCAAGAAAATATTAGAATAAAGCCAATTTCCTAATTTTGGTGGTCAGTTTATCTTCTACAAAGAACATCTGTCAGGGAAACAGTCTCAGCAATACTTAACTCTATTTGGAGGAGTCATTATTTAACAATCAGTGCAAAGACATACTTCTCTGATAAGATCTTGGGAAAACGAAATCCACTTCTAATTAGAAGGTTTTAAACCCAAGGAAATCCTTTTGAGAACTGAACGCTCAATGTTAAATGTCTTGAATTTAAATAAATGCTGTAACTATAATGCAAGGACAAATTTACTTCAGAAATGTAATCATAGGACAAAATTTTGTATTGTCTAAGGACATACTTTCCAAATCATTAAAAAAAAAGTGTGGAACAAGAGAGCAACTGCTGTAATCACACAGACTATGTGGTGAAGTTCTTCTTCCATTATTCTTCAATAACTATGAATATACTCAGTTTCAGAATGATATTTTTATGTTTCACAGAAAGAAATAGAAAAATCTAACATGACTTAGATGATACTTTATATTATAAAGTTCTCAACCTTCAATTTTCCCTATTCAAGAAGAAAATATAGAGAAGGCAAATGAGGAAGCAAGGGGGTTGGAGTACAGGCTTGGTTTTTGAGACAGAGACCCAGATACTTACAAGGCATTGCATGATATATGCTTGGCCAATACTGTCCACTGTCTCTCTTTAACCAAACACGAACTGTCCTGCAACAGATGAAAATGTGTGGATTCAATCACAGAATTTTTGGTCATGGGAAAATGGTGAGACACAGAAACCAAACAATATTATATACGCAGAATGTCTTAATTATGTACAACATATATGCATATTCATAACATGTGTACATTAAAACATATATGTACTTATTATATACCTCCCCCAAAATCCTTTATTCCTTAAGTTTAAGGCTTTTGTTCATGTAGAATTTGTGTCATCCTCACATACGTATATATACACACATGTCTGATCATGACTACTTTTTTTTTTTTTATTTAATTTAATTTTATTTGTGAACATACTGTACAGAGGAGTTACAGTTTCATGGGCAGGATAATGCGTACATTTCTTACCAAGCATTGCAGCCTCCTCCTTTGTTTACCCTTCACATCCCTTCCCAGCCTCCCCTCTCCCCCCCTAATCCCAATCCTTCTCCTTCCCCCCCTTCCCCCCCCCCCCCCCCCCCCCGCACTCATGACTACTTTTGAGAGCTATCTTTGTTGTTTTGCATTTCTTTTATACAAATCTCTGGAAGCATGAATCTTACTAGGGTCCTATTAGGTATTACTAGTGAAAGCAGATGAAGACTGCTCTGTGAAGCAAGTGCAAAGAGATCAAGGGAAATAATATGCAGCATCTGACATGAACAGGATTAATAGTAAATCCCTAGTATTCCAAGCTAGGCCCTTATCTAAAAGGAAGTTTTTCCAAGCATAGCCTAGCCACAGTAATCTCTGACTCAGATTTTCTTACATACCATATATGTCATGTTTTAACTATATGGCCCCAGATAGGAGGCTCCACTACTGAAAAAGATGATCATACAACAAACGCTGGCTTAAGTCCTAGGCCAACAGCTAGACAGAGAAAAGACACCTAGAAGAGTGTAGCAAGACAGAGACAAAGACAACCATATGGGGAGTGTCATCAGAGACTGACAACTAGAAGGACGAGAATGTGAGTTATACTAGTCATGACATCATCAGCATATGCCCCTAAGATAAACACAACCAGGAAACTCATCATCACTACCTCCAGCAACCAGAATAATGTACATCAAATGGAGGGTAATGGTCAAGTTCCCATGCTCAAAGTTGCTGGAATCTATATTCCTTATACCCTTAAACCACCCTTGAGTAAAAAAACATACTAAGAGATTGAGCTTTTTTTTTTAAGGTTTTAGCAAGGATTTATTTTAGGATAACAGGTTAAAATAGGGAGAAAAGAAGACAGAAATATTTGCTGCTGGAAGTTAAAGACATGAAGACTGTTTTTCTCAGAAAGTGCTTAACACTACCTACAGATGCTATTTAAGTGAATTAAGTTTCAAACTGTGTTAGACACTTCCTCCCTTGAGCTAATGAATAAAGCCCCTATAAATAAGTAGCAGGGAGAAAAAAGACCTAGGCAACTACAGAACAAGAAAGAAATATCAAACCCCAGGATCAGCATAAGGAAAAAAGAAAAAGACAGAAAAATACAACACAGAAAACCTCTGAGGCAAATTGATAGCTCTTTGTTTAAAAAGATCACAAATTAACACTAATCTTAAATCTTAAGATATTAGGTGGAAAAAAGAGAGAAAAATAAGCCTGAAACCAACAGAAGGAAGGAAATAAAAAAGTTTGATCAGAAAAAAATATATACATTATAGAAATCCAAAGGAAAAAAATCTTAAAACCAAGTCAATTATTTGTGAAGATACTCAAATGGTGATACCACTTCTTACCTTACAAAAGATATCTGACAGTCAGGTAAGTTAAATGGAAAAACTACTAGAAACACAATATATGTCCAAATGAACTCAAGAAAAAGAGATAACCTCAATAGTCCTACAGCAAGTAATAAAATTACATATATACATACATACATACATACATACATACATACATAATTTTAAAAATCTTCCGAGAAAGAAATTTGCAGGAGCAAATTGGCTTTACTTGTGAAGTTAACCAAATATGTAAAGAATTGACAAAAGCCCTATACAAACTATCAAAGAACAGAAAAGAAAAGACTACTTCACTACATATTCTACAAGTCCAGCATTACCTGATACCAAAGAGAGACAAAGATAACACAGGAGGGGCTGGGAAGGTGGCTCAGTGGTAGAGCGCTTGCCTTGCATGCATGAGGCCCTGGGTTCGATTCCTCAGCACCACATAAGCAAAAAGAAAAAAGCCAGAAGTGGTGCTGTGGCTCAAGTGGTAGAGCACTAGCCTTGAGCTGAAGAGCTGAGGGACAGCGCCCAGGCCCAGAGTTCAGGCCCCATGACCGGACCCCCCCCCCCCAAAAAAAAAGATAGCACAGCAATCTCACAAAGTTATATTCTTATGAATATATATGCAATGCTCATAAATAAAATACTGGGAAGTACTAAACATGACAAAACAGGATTCAGTCCAAGAATGCAAAGACAGTTCAAAATAAGAAATCAATATAAACCAGTACAGTAGAATAATGCAAACATGTGCACACATACACAAACACACACATCTGAAGAAAATACATTTGATGAAATTCAATACTTTTCATGAAAAAACCCACTCATTCATAATACAAAATGTAAGGAAATTTCTATAACCTTATATTGTGCATTCAAGAAAATTTCCCTTGGCGCTGCTGCAGGCTTCCTGCCATCATGGTAGGTTCTTGGTTGGGGCTCTGGTAACAATCCATCTTAATCCTCATTCCATCTACCACAGTACTCTCAGGTTAATGTTCCTAAAACCTGCTGTACTTTTTGTAAGAAGTGTGGCAAGCACCAATCTCACAAAGCAACACAGTACAAGAAGGGCAAGGATTCTCTGTATGCCCAGGGAAAGCGTCGTTATGACAGGAAGCAGAGTGGCTATGACGGTCAGACTAAGCCAATTTTCCAGAAAAAAGCTAAGACTACAAAGAATATTGTGCTAAGACTTCAATGTGTTGAGCCCAACTGTAGATCTAAGATAATACTAGCTATTAAGAGATGCAAACATTTTGAATTGGGTGGAGATAAAAAGAGAAAGGGGCAAGTGATCCAGTTTTAAGCTCCAAGTTTTGTTATGAAGACAATAAAATTGTGAGGTCAAATTCAAAAAACAAAAAAGAAAATTTCCCAGTGAACAGCATACGCAGTAGTTAAAGAAAGACAGCTATTTCCCTAAAAACCACGTATACAGAATGGTCACCTACACCACTGCTACTCAGTATCACTGGATGTCCTAGTCAGAGCAATTAGATAAATAAAAGAACTATAGACATCCAAACTGGAATGGAAGAAATAAAACTATCTCTGTTTGCAGATGATTATATATAAAAAATAACCTAAAGATCCACTAAAAAAGGGGAAGGAGAAACTTTACTAAAGCTAGGAAATAAATAGAGCAAGCTTAAAAGAGACAAGATCAGTAAATCTATGTTTCTAATAGCAACAGCATGTCTAAAGAAACTGTAGCTCCCTAAACACTGTAGTATATACAGCTAATCCTTAGAATATCCTATCAAATAGGACTTGCTTCACCAAATATACTGCTTTCCTTACACCAACTTGCATTGAGGGTAGCTGATAAATTTGACATCTAAAAAAAAATTACATAAAATATCTGTTCTGTTATCTCCTGCAATACAATAGCAGCTTAAAAAAGAAAAAGAACACTTTATCCTAGAAATAAAAAATATAATTTAGGTGGCTAGGAAATTCCTGATAAATTCCAGTGCACAAGACCTAGAAGTTTCTTTTTTCCCCTGAAGATTATTCTAAAACACACACACACACACACACACACACACACACAAACTTTTAATAGCAAAAAAACAAACAAACATTTTTTCCACCAGGGTGCTGGTGGCTCATATCTGAAATCCTAGCTACTAAGGAAGCTAAGATCTGAGGATTCCACTTTGAAGCCAGCTCAGGTAAGAAAGTTTGTGAGACTCTTTTCTCCAGTTAACCACCAGAAAATCATAAGTGGAGCTGTGGTTCAACATGGTAGAGTCCTATTAGACTTGAGCAAAAATGCACAGAGCCCCAAGTTTAAGCTCCACAACAGAAACAGAGACAGACAGACAGACAGACCAACAGACAGACAGACAGACAGAAAGACAGACTTAGTGTGTTGAGAGAGAGAAATACTTAATGAGTGTGTTGAAGAGGTAAAATGCATACCTGCTAGAATGTAGGCAAGTGTACATTCATCTAGCACACTAAGCCCTAGATTCTCAGGAACCCAACAGGGCTGATCATATTTCACTGGCCATTTTGAAGGATCCTGTGATCTTCCCTCTACTGGCTCTTCCTCCTCTCTCCCAAGTATCTAGCACTAGGGGGAAAAAAAGGGCACTGAGTAAGTTTAGAGAGAGGCAGCTCTCATCTCATCAACAAACCAAGGTTCCTTACAGTGGGCCTCAATTAGTTCAGTAGTATGGCTGTTATGGGAAGAGCATAGTCTTGTAGTATACTGCTCATGTTTCAACAGATAAAAATGAGGTCCTGGAAACACAAAGACAAACTAGTGCCAACTTTTTTCTTGGGTAGTTCATGGTTCATGAAGGAAGCAAACAGACTACAGAACATACAAAGTAAGGGCTAAAAAAGGGAAGTGTCCAGGTTGCCATGGGAACAAATAGACTCAAGCTTTCAGCATGGAGCCTGGGGATAGGCAGTATTAATAAAGCTTTCTTAGAGCAGGGCACCAGTGGCTCACACCAGTAATTCTAACTACTCAGGAGGCTGAGATCTGAGGATCATAGTTCTGTGCTAGCCTGTTAAGTAAAGTCTGTGAGACTCTTATCTCCAATAACTACCTTAAAACTGGAAGTGAAGCTATGGCTCAAGTGGTAGAGCACTAGCCTTGAGAGGGGGAAAAAAAAAAAGTTAAAGGAGAGTATGTACACCCTGAGTTCAAGCCAGAAGACCAGTGTGTCTGTGCGTGTGCCCACATATACCCACACAGACAGAGAAAGCTTCTTCATCCAAGAAAGGCATTTCTTTTGTCTGAAGGAAGTAGATAGTACAGCAGGGAGGCCAAACAAGCAGTCCTGGAACAAACCTGGACAATAAAACAGGAAAGATTCTGAGGGCCTCAGAGGCCACAAAGTGGAGTTTGGATTTTTACTTTTAGGAAAATGGGAGCTACTAAGATAAAGAGGCAGTCATAGAATGGCATTTGTTTGGTTTATTGGGTTAGGGGAAGCTAGTAAAAGGCCTGGTTATGCTGAAGTATCAGGTTTGAAGGAAATGGGCAGTAAACTGGCAAACTGGCTGAAGGGCTACAGCTGTTTCTCAATGACAAAGAACTTGTTTAAAATGTGTGAGGCCTGGTTTCTATCCCCCACAGGGGAAGGGGGGGGATGGATATAAATGAGGGACAAAAGTGAGATGAGGACACACTTTACAGCACTCAGTAAGTAGAAGCACCCCGGTTTAAGGACTGATTGGTTGTGGGGTACCAGGTAAATGATGGTGTCTTTTAGCAATGTTGAGTTCTTTTAACATGCTGTTTTAAGAATAATTCCCGGCTGGGTGCTGGTGGCTCATGCCTGTAATCCTAGCTACTCAAGAGGCTGAGATCTGAGGATCGTGGTTCAAAGCCAACCCAGGCAGGGAAGTCCGAGACACTCTTATCTCCAATAAACCACTCAGAAAACCAGAAGTGGTGCTGTGTGCTCAAGAGCACTGCTGAGGGATAGCACACAGACCCAGAGTTTAAGGCCCACGACCAACAAACAAACAAAAAGAATAATTCCATCAGGGTTTTCATGCCTGTCTGCAGTTCAAAGGTGTGATCGGAGCTGAGATTAAGATTTTAGAATCATATTACCTAATAGTACCAGATCAGTGAAAAAGAAATGAAGCTAGCAAAAAAACTCCTGAATAGTACCAACAGAAAAACATGAAGAAAAGGGTATTCAGAAAAATATGACCACCAAAGACACAGACTATGTCTTGATTTTTGGCCCAGAAAATTAGGTCATCATAAGCATACCTAAGAATTGAGACAAATTCACAGTGAAAACACACCTACTATAAAATACTATCTATATAGGTCACTTTTCTGAGAGAAAAGGGAAGGTTGTGGGTAGCAACAAACACCATTCCATAGGTTGCTAAGCTACTGAATAAAATAAGACAGGGCGTCTATCCATGTTGAAATCCAGACTTTTAGAAATGTGCCCCAGAATGAGTTACCATAGCAATGAGCTTCATTCCTCAGGGGACAATTGTTTTTTTTTTTTTGTCATTACCAAGTAACTTGGGGTGGGGCTGGAGGGTTGGAGTGAAACCCACAGTGTTTTGAGGATCATGGATTTCCAGGGAATACAACTCTAACACATCACACATACTTTGCATTATTAATACAAAGTGACCTGTTCTAGCAATCTGCAAACAACAGAAAAAGTTTAAGCAATAGGATGTCAATGCTTTTTTTTTTAGTATTTAATAACTACTTTAAGGAAGAAAAAAAGGTTTCAGATCCAAAGAATATTGCAGAGGTTCTTAGAAAATGTAACTGAAAGATTAACAACAAAAAAACTATTTCTCTATGATTACTGGATTTCTGGATTATTGTGTTGTTTCCAGTAAATGCATTTGAATCACGTACAGTAAATTAAACTCAGCCTTTTTACAATGCCTTGTGTATCTTTGGTATCCAAGATTTCTCCGTGGAAAAGAAGCTGCTGTATGGAAACTGCGAGTACATTAAGACAGCTAGGCTCAAGTTGGATGATATCCAGCCTCTGGTCCCCTCTGCCAAGCAGTTCTTATCTCCCATCAAGGATCCCACTACAATAGACCTAAATGACTTTCCTGAGTCACATACACCTGGATCCCCAGCCCATTCCCACTTGCCTCTGTAAAGCAGCAATCCACAAATCAGTGTAAGCAGAGGCTGGAGAAGAGGTACACTGTTTAACATCTCAACACCTGTAGCTTTTTGGTCATCCCTAGTCTTTTTTTTTCTGCTTTTAATTTTTTTTTAATATTTGTATTATCTTTAGGTATCTGTACAAAGGTGTTGCCATTCAACAAAGCTGGTCATCCCTACTCTTAAAATTGTTTACAGCCCTTTTGGTCACAAGCAGTCAGGCAGTCAGCAAGGTGTGCTGACAATGGCTATTTCCCATGGGGGTTTTCTCTTAATCCAAAGGCTGTGAAAGTCTTCACAATTTAGAATCAATTAAATTACAATCAAGTAACATTTTCACTGTTTTTAAAGTACATAAAACAGAGCCTCAAGATGAAGTTAAAGGGACCAGTTAACCAGGTATTACATGACAAATACAAAATAATTACAATTATTGTAAGAGCCCTCAAAGAAAGATGTCCCACAGTCTTTAGTTCTAAGGAGTTTTCTTAGTAATAAACATTATCCTGGATCTCCAAATACTGTCCTTGCATTGCAGGCTTGCTTTTATGTTTTGTTTTCTTGAGTTATAATTTAACTCAGTGGCTAATGTTTAAGCACAGCTTCCTGTTCTACACAGTTGTGGCTCAAGAATTCTGACACCCTCCTTTCCTCCTCTACACCCCACCTCACTTCCCTTACTAGTGTGACACATACATGACTTCCTTGGTAAGAAAGATCCTCTAAAGGCCTTCACAACTCCTCAGGTGAAAGTAAGCACAGGGATCATACAGCAACTTGCAAAAGCTACATTAGATCATATCATGAACTGTCAACACTGATTAGCAAGACTGTTCTCTCAGGAGACAAAGAATCCCTTGAAACATTTTCAAACTATTATTCTTAAATAGTTTTAACTTTAATTCTTAAAAATACCTTCAATGCCTACATTTTTTGATCACATACAGTAATTAGCACAGAAGAGTTGTTTTAAAAAATGCACAAACAAAATAAATGAAAGAAGAATGGGACATAAGAGAAAACTAACATTCTTGATACAACAAGTGCAGTGAAACCCAAAGAACAGCAGGCACAGGAGCAAAACATCACAGGCTCAGAAACTGACAGAATCCTGGCTGTCAGCAATGCCACAGACCAAAGGAATATGAGCAGAAACCTTAAATAGGGAGTCGAGAGAAGGAGTTCACACCTATCTTCTCAACTACCCCAGAGGCCAGACAAGAGAATCACAATTTAGGGCCAGTTTAGCAAAAAAGACTCTATCACTTAAAAACAAAAACAAACAAACAAACAAAAACAGCAAAAAGCAAAAGGGCTTGGGCATGACTTAGAGCTTGCCTAGCAAGCACAAGGCCCTGAGTTGAAGCCCCACTACAAATAACAAAAAACAGTACAAGCTGGGCACTGGTGGTTCACACCTGTAATGCTAGCTACATAGGAGGCTAAGATCTGAGGATCATGGTTCAAAGCCAGCCAGGGCAGGAAAGTCCGTGAGACACTTTTCTCCAATAAACCACCAGAAAACCAGAAGTGGCACTGTGGCTCAAGTGGTAGAGCGCTAGCCTTAAGCTGAAGAGCTGAGAGACAGCACCCAGGCCCAGAGTTCAAGCCCCATGACCAAAACAAAAACAAAACAACAACAACAACAAAACAGTACAAACAAAATTTAAAAACCTTGAAGGCAAGTAAGTCTAAACAACTGCACCTTATGGCAGTGTAGGAGTGTTCATCAACATCATCCTGTAGGAGGAACCAGTACGATATCACTGGAGGAGTAATACAGACTTAAATATTTTTGGCTTTGTTAGTGTGGGAAGGCATGGTCCCTTTCACCACAATTACTATAGAATGGCACGAGATGAATGCTTAGGAGTTACTTCATGAAACAGGAAGGGAAAGTGTCACTAGAGAATGGGTGAAGGCTTCCCTCAACTTTCTACTTGTCATACAAAATCTCAAGTCCGGGCTGGAAAGGTGGCTCAGTGATAAGAGTGCTTGCCTCACATGCATGAAGCCCTGGGTTCGACTCCTCAACACCACATAAGCAGAAAAAGCGGGAAGTGGTGCTGTGGCTCAAGTGGTGGAGCGCTAGCCTTGAGCTGAAGAGCTGAGGGACAGTGCCCAGGCCCAGAGTTCAGGCCCCATGACCAACCCCCACCCCCCCCCAAAAAAACCTCAAGTCCTTGAGATGCACTCATGAAAAGCATTTCAGAATAATTCACACACACACACACACACACACACACACACACACACACACAAGAAGAGAGTTTCCCTGCTGCAAGTTTTAGCAATAATTTATTTTAGTACAATAGGGTTAAAGTAGGGAGGAACAAAAAATGAAAGAGAAATATTTCCTGTTCTTTAGCAGGAAATGAGAGTTAAAGATTTAAAATGGACCAGGCATCAGTAGCTCATGCCTGTAATCCTAGCAACTCAGGAGGCTAAGATCTGAGGATTATGGTTCGAAGCCAGCTGGGCAGAAACGTCCATGGGACTGATCTCCAATTAATCATAAAAATAAAAAAAGATCTGGAAATGGAGCTGTGACTCAACTGTGCTCTAGCCTTCGGGGGGGGGGGGGGGGGGGAGGGGAAACAGCTTAGGGATAAAACCTAAGCCCCAAGTTCAAACTCTGGGACTGTCACCAGGAAAAAAAAAAAAAAAAAAGATTCAAAATGACAGCTGTTATTTGCTATTGTCTGAGCTAGGGCAATACTGGTGGTCATGTTGTCTAGCAGTCCTCAAACATTAGACAATGGTTCTTGGTGGCCAAAATGGATGTTGTTCATTATTCTAAACTATGGAGAAGTCTCTAGGTCTACCCAAAATGGTTGAAGGAATAAGACTTCATATTCCAGGAAAGAAAGAACAAAGGAGAGATTCTGAATCATGTGCACATAAGTTATACAATGAAAGGGGATGTTTTCAAAAGATTACTTCAGTAGGAGAGAGCAATCTATGTTAGGCAGGAGAAAAATTTGAGTCAACAACAGTTGAGAGTCTACTACAGAACCATACATATTAAAATACAGCAAGTGGTACAAGTTAGTAGAAAGGCTGGCAAGAAATTAAGGCCTACAAAATTTGCAGATGGCAGGAAAAGCTGATAAGTCAAAACCTGCCTGACAATGAAACAGGGGCAGAAAGCTTCAAAGAAATAAAGACAGGACAGTAAATCTTTGGCATCACAACCATATAGGAAACAGAAAGAAGACCCACCAACCAGAAAGCCAACCAATTCTCCCTATTTAACCCAAGGCCAAACTCTGCACTAAGAAAACAGCCAAGATGCCATCTTCTCCATGACATATCTATGCCACGTACTCTCTTTCTCTGCATATTTTTTTGCCAATAAACTTTTCTAACATCTTTACTTACATTCAAGTCTTGTTTCACTTCTTCTCTTAAGATACAAGGACTGAAGCTGTCTATACTGCTCTATACTTTCTGGTAACATATTTGGTGCATTGGCCAGGTAGTTAGGGATTAAGTCTTTTCCTGTCTTAGACTCATTGAATGGTTACTCAGGATCAGAAAGGAAGAAAATCTCTAAGGCCTTTCTAATAAGGAATTAAGGAAAGGGAATAAAGCCAAAAAAGAAAAGAAAAAGAAAAAGAAAAAGGGCTGTATGCAACAAGTGCTATTAACCTATATTTTAAAAACCAGAGATCTTACAAAGTCAAATCATTCTTACAAGAAAGGGAAATTAGAAAATAGAAAATTTCATTAGTTTTCAATAGTATGACAAAAGAAATACTCTGAAAGACCAAGATATGAAGAAATCCAAGTAAAATATAGTAAAATGTTTTTGTTATTATTTTTAAAAAAAAAAGAAAACTGAGATCTGAGGATTTCAGTTCAAAGCCATCCCAGGCAGGAAAGTCCATGAGAGTCTTATCTTTAGTGAGCCACCCAAAAGCCGGAAGTGGAGCTGTGGCTCAAGTGGTAGAGCACTAATCTTGAGAAAAAAAACTCAGGGACAGGACCTAGGCTATGAGTTCAAGCCCCAGGACCAGCCCCAAAAGAATATAGTATTTTTAAAAAAAATGTTTCATTAGCTGAAAGCTCTCTTAAATCTCTTAGATCAGGGATTGAGAAATCATGGATAACCCATAAGCCAAATTTGGATTGTGGCCTGTTGTGAATAAAGTTTTAATGGGATGTAAAAAAAAAAAAACAAAAAAAAAATGCCAAATTATGTGAAAATGAGTAATCTGGAGATCCCCAAACCTTAGGTAATGAGAGAATTTTTAATAGTTTTTAAGGTGAAGAGCTTCTTTACAATATTGGAGATCTCAAATATCCAAGTGAGTACCACACTTAGAGTAAGGTATAGAAAAAAGAGGCACTGGTCTTTCTGGTCAAGATATAGAATGAAATCCATTTAGACAGAGCTCAAAGACTATACACAAAGAGTGAGAGTGAATGAGAAACTACCCCATGTAGAAAGAATACCACAAAAGAACTTACCTGGGTAAAAGAAGAAGGAAAAAAAACTAATCTATCTTAAGTTCACCTTCATAAAAATGAATTATAATTTAATGTAATTGTATCCTATAAAATGCCTTAAGTGGAGAATTGATCTATTAAGTGGCTTATAATGTCTTCAGGTAAGCAGCAAAAGCAAAAAACAAAACAAAACAAAAAAAATCCAGTTTTATGAAAGCAGTCTTACTGCAAGGAAATCTCAAAGAATTCCCCCAGATAAACATGAAAGAAAATGAATGGAACATACTTTTCTTTTTCATAAAAATGTAACAAAATCCAGTGAGTATCATAAAGTGAGAACCAACAAATGTAAGAAATATGAAGGACAGAGCTGGGATGTAGCTCAGTAGCAATGTGCTTGCCTAGCAAGTGCATCATCTGGGTTTGATCCCCAATACCAAAAAAGAAAAGACAAAAAAAAAATTTCAGTTAAAAAAGAAAAAAAGAAATATAAAAGACAGTAAAAACTGACCAACGAGACTCCAAATACTGATCAGAAAACAATTAAAAATCGTATTTGTTTCAAGAATGTATAAAAACTAGAAACAGATGGGCTGGGAAGGTGGCTCAGTGGTAGAGCGCTTGCCTTGCATGCCTGAGGCCCTGGGTTCGATTCCTCAGCACCACATAAGCAAAAAGAAAAAAGCCAGAAGTGGCACTGTGGCTCAACTGGTAGAGTGCTAGCCTTGAGCTGAAGAGCTGAGGGACAGCGCCCAGGCCCAGAGAGTTCAGGCCCCATGACCGGACCCAAAAAAAAAAAACAACAACAACAACTAGAAACAGAGAAAAGAAAGCACAACATAGGAAAAACTAGAACTTCTGAAAATGAAACTTATAATTAAAATAAAAATATCCGTGGAAAAATGAAACAGACACAACAGAAGAGAAAATTCACAAACCAGAAGGTAAATGAAAACCAATCTAATAAAATTCTCTAAGATCTCCCTAAGATACCTCTATGTGTTCATACACACAAACACACATATGTATATATCTGTATATATACACACACATATATAATATGTGTATATACAATAAGCAGCTTCTGCTGCTTACCTGAAAACATTATATGTGTGTATACATATGTGATTATAATAAGTGATAGAATGAGGAAAGAGGAAATGTTTCAGATGATACAGAATTGAAAGTTACTAACTATAAAATAAAGATAAGAACATGAAGAATCCTAGTCATTTCCCACATGAAAGGATGAACCTATGAGAACCATCACTCAGCTACACTCCCATACTTTGGAATTTCAAAGAATGCATATAGAGCCAAATAAAAGAGGAATCCAATCATACATAAATCATTAACTCACTACTACTTTTCCTTGCTGTTTATATTTTCATTTCATGCCAAATACTTTTTTTTTTGTCGGTCGTAGGGCCTGAACTGTGGGCCTGGGCACTGTCTCTCAGCTCTTCAGCTCAAGGCTAGCGCTCTACCACTTGAGCCACAGCACCACTTCCAGCTTTTTCTGCTTATGTGGTGCTGAGGAATTGAACCCAGGGCCTCATTCATGAAAGACAAACATTCTACCACTGAGCCACCTTCCCAGCTCCATCAAGTACTACCTCTCATGTCTCACTAGTGACTAGAAATGCTCCATGAATAAATAAACTGGAACAAGTGGAACAAACCTGGTTTAGAGTACTAAATTTTTACACAATACCAGAATAATCCTAGCAGAAAATAATAAAGTTTTTGTATCTAATATTTCCCATATATTTTTTATCACCAGTAGTAAAAAGAAGAAAACTATATGAAGATATCTCTGAAGTTAGTAGACTGGATGAAGAATTCTTTCTACATAGACCCATAAGCCTTTACAATTCAGACTATGTTTAAAAAGTAACTAATTTTTCACAAATTTTAAATATATCTGATATGCTTTGTAGTTATACAAAGGAAGTAAACAACTAGAAAAGACATCTTAACTCTGCCAAGTCAAATAAACATACAACAGTAGCTGCTTCTTTCTATAGTTCAATATAAAGTGGTAATTTAGAATAAATGGTTAAAAAAAACAATGTTACCTTGAAATAACACAGTGAACAAATAGTGCCCCTCAAATCATTCTTCATTCTTCCTACATATTTTGAGATACATCATAATGTATATTCATGAATACTAATAAAAACAAACCACTTTTCTTCCACACTTAATCTTTCTTATAACTGAATACAACTACAACCAGGGTTTCTTGATATGTTAAAGTACAATGTAGAGACATGAAGATGAGTGCAGCACATTTTCTTTCTACGCTAGCTGATGAAGTTTCTATATTTAGAGATAATTCATTACATCTTAACCTCCATTAATTTTAAGCTGTGTTTACAGAAAAGCATAAAAGTAAACTGATAAATTGCAAAGAGAAGCCAGAGAAATAGAACCTTCTAATTCTAGTCAACCTTTATTTATACTTTTGTGGGAAAGCAGAGCAGGGGGGAATAGCTGCAACTAAAGTATCACCTAAAATTTTCATCAAGAATTCATTAAACCACAAAAAGATTGTGAAATTCTTCAGAATCTTGAACGAAGACTGACAGGCCACAAAGCCCATGCCACCAAAGTCTAATCTGCAATGCAAGCTTGTTATGTACATTATTGTTTTACATAATATAAATTAGTATCAAGTTAAACTCAATAAGAGTGTGAGCTTAGCAGTCTCCAACATTTTCACTAGCCAGCATTCTCCATATGTGTGTATGTACATATATATATATATGGAAATCAGAATTGTGACTCATATAGCATAGCTTTTCATGAATGATTACTTATTTGTGAAGATGGATTAATTCTCCGATCTCATTTTAATGAGTTTGTCTTTATCTTTGATGGACTACACTGAACAGAAGCTCATTTACTCTACCCTAGTCACCTAAATCAATCCATTTTAAGGAGTTTATGAAACCCTGACCTGAACTTATTTGGGCATATTAAATATATCAAATTAAAAAGTCAGAAAAATAATTTAACTGGACTGGGAATGTGGCTTAGTGGTATAGTGCCTGCCTAGCATGCATGAAGGCCCAGAGTTCAATTCCTCAGTACCACATAAACAGAAACGGTGCTGTGGCTCCAGCAGTAGAGTGCTAGCCTTGAGCAAAAAGAAACTCAGGGACAGTGCCCTGAGTTCAAGCCCAGGACTAGCAAAATAAATAAATTAATATAAAATGACCTAGTCTGCCCAGTAAAAGTTGCTGAACCTCCTTGATCTAACTAAAATCTTTCCTCTTGCCTTAGTTTACTGGTTGCTATTGGCAAGAACCTCCTGAATTCCTAACTTCTATTTTACCTTTCTTTGATCCATTTTACACCCAGCCACTTTCTAAACAGCTTTCTTTTTTTTTTTTTTTAAGAAACAGCTGCTTTGTGGAGAGTTAATTTTATTTTATTTTATTTTTTTTGGGGGGGGGGGAGGAGTCCGGTCGTGGGGCCTGAACTCGGGGGCCTGGACGCTGTCCCTCAGCTCTTCAGCTCAAGGCTAGTGCTCTATCACTAGAGCCACAGCGCCACTTCCGGCTTTTTTCTTTTTGCTTATGTGGTGCTGAGGAATCGAACCCAGGACCTCATGCTTGCAAGGCAAGCACTCTACCACTGAGCCACCTTCCCAGCCCCTAAACAGCTTTCTAAACTACAAGTCTAATAGCAATCCAACCTTTCAAACTTCTAAGGCTCAAGTGTACCTCCGTGATCTACCTGCCCTCCAGAATTTCAGCTGTGTCTGTTTTCCCATTTTTACCCACCCCAGCTGGCCAATGCTGCTGCCCCCTACCCTTCCCTACTAAACTACTCATTCCTCTAATTTGGTACCTGCCAAATTTTTTGATTCCATAGGTCAAGAAAAACTAGGGAAGGCTGGGAATGTGGCTTAGTGATAGAGTGCTTGCCTAGCATGTGTGAAGCCCTGGGTTCGATTCCTCAGTACCACATACATAGAAAAGGCTGGCAGGGGTGCTGTGGCTCAAGTGGTAGAGTGCTAGGCTTGAGCAACAGAAGCTCAGGGACAGTGCCCAGTCCCTGAGTTCAAGCCCCAGGACTGGCAAAACAAACAAATAAACAGGGAGCCAGGCACCAGTGGCTCACGCCTGTAATCTCAGCTACTCAGGAGGCTGAGATCTGAGGATTGCGGGCAGGAAAGTCCGTGAGATTCTAATCTCCAATAAAACACCAGAAAATCAAAAGTGGTGCTTTGGCTCAAGTGGTAAAATGCTAGCCTTCAGCTGAAGAACTGAGGGACAGTGCCCAGGCCCAGAGTTCAAGCTCCATGACTGACCAAAAAAAGAAAAAAGAAAGAAAGGAAGGAAAAAATAAAAGAAAGAAAAACCAGAGCAAAATGGAAAAGAGTATAAGAGGACTACACTAGAGATGTGGCCCAATGATAGTGCATTTACCTATATGCTCCAGGACCTAAGTTCAATTCCCTATAAAGCTAAAACAAAATCAATTTTGACCTAAACACACTGCCAACAGTCATCTTTTCATTTCTAATAAGAAAATATTTTAGACAAAGTGAAAAGCTGTATTTTATAGTTTCATTTCACAAAAAGGTTAAGATAGATATGATCTTAGAATTTTAAAACTTGCAAAAATTAAATTTCAAACATAAGAAATATGCCAGGTGTGGTGGCAAACCTGCCAAACCCCTTCTCCCTCCCCCCCACCCCACCCGCAATCTAAGCACTTAGAAAAAGGCTAGGGCAGGTGAACCAATCTTTTAAGTCCAGCCTGGGATATAGTGTGTTTCAGGTCAGCCTGGGCTACTTAGTAAGATGCTATCTCAAAAACAAACAAAAAAATACAAAGCTCAGTGTCAATACACTGCGTTTTTAAAATTCTACTGCACACTAACAAAAATTTGCACATGAACTTAAACCACTGCCCTAACTTATGTCCCTGAATACTCTGAGCCTCTGCAAATGCATCTGTCCTTCCCTCTGACCCTTCCCATCTGCTTAATTAGTACAGCTTCAATATTCACCTCTGTTCTCTAATTTTAATATGTACAAGAATGACCTGGTCAGCATGTTAAAATACAAATCTGGTCACAAATATTTTGTTCTGTTTCTTTCCACCGAGTTGCCTTTGCCCTTTTTATTCAAAAATTAAATTGACTATTATGTATAGATCTCTTTCTGGATTCTATTTTTACAATTTCCCCCTTTTTGTCTAGGCCATGCTGTCTAACGTATCTCCATGGCTCATGGTCCAAAGACAAAGAACATGGGAGTACAAATGGAAGAAGACCTGGAATATGGCCTACCTCCTTGATGTTTGCCTGTTTTCTTTCCTCAGTTACATTGTATCATCTACCTTTATTTTACTAGCATGAGGTAAATACACTTTGTAAGTCTTGTGAATCCTTTTCAATTAACTGGCCCAAAGTAACAGCTGTAACAATTCTGCTTTCTATGATTAAAAGGAACTTTCTTCCCACAAAGCCAAAACACTAGTTTCTAATCTGCCTAAATGGATCAAGGTAAATTCCCTCTTTGTCCTCTCTGATGGGAGTGGTATGACCCAAGTTATACATGACCCACAGATGTGTTTTGATATTGATCAGTTAACCATGGCCAAAATAACTACAACAATTGTAAAACAGGGAGTTTTCCATCTAAAACATGACATAAATACATGTGAGAATGCAAGAGTGCATGGATAGTATGGATTGTGTAGCTGAAATTGCCCTCTGATCTGAAAATCAGAAAAATCTAGCAAAAGCCAAAAGTGCATCCCCTGCTTCCACTTATAGATTAAAATATATGCAGGATATATGTTGGCATGTCCATACTTTAAGAATGGAATTAAACTAGGCCATTGCCTACATGCAAGAATGCCAGATGTTGGGCTGGGATGTAGCTCAGTGGCAAAGTGCTTGCCTAGCAAGTGCAACGTCCTGGGTTCGATCCCCAGTACCAAAAAAGAAAAGACAAAAAAAAATACAGTTAAAAAAGAATGCCAGATGTTGAGGTGTACAAAAAGAATAACTTTACAACTTTGGCGGAGGAGGGGGAGTGTAGTTGTGGAGATGGGGACTGTAGCTGTAGAGATGGGAGGGTAGGGATGGTAGGGGGAAAACAAAGGAGGAGGCAACAATGCTTATAAGAAATGTACTTAGGGTTGGGAAGGTGGCTCAGTGGTAGAGGTAGAGCGCTTGCCTTGCATGCTC
Organism: Dipodomys spectabilis; assembly: GCF_019054845.1. NCBI lineage: Eukaryota > Metazoa > Chordata > Mammalia > Rodentia > Heteromyidae > Dipodomys > Dipodomys spectabilis. The sequence goes on along the minus strand of NW_024870772.1, from coordinate 44,817,443 downwards.
GAGGCCCTGGGTTCGATTCCTCAGCACCACATAAGCAAAAAGAAAAAAGCCGGAAGTGGCACTGTGGCTCAAGTGGTAGAGTGCTAGCCTTGAGCTGAAGAGCTGAGGGACAGCGCCCAGGCCCAGAGTTCAGGCCCCATGACCAGACCACAAAAAAAGAAAGAAAAGAAATGTACTTATTTCCTTGCTTATGTAATTGCAACCCCTCTGTATGGTATTTTCACAATAAATAAACTTTTTAAAATATAAAAAATTTTAAAAAAGAATGTCAGATGAGAAAATAAGTAATGATATAAAATGATAAAAATCTGACAGATTTCTGTTACTGTGACAAAATAACTGAAATAATAAACTTAAAAGGAGGAAAGGTTTACTTTGGCTCACAGTTTGAAAGGTTGCAGCTCATCCTTGCTTGGCTCTTATATTGAGTGCACCATAGTAGGAATGTGGGAACCAGCATCACCTGCCTAATTTCCTGCCATCTGGCCTCACTTTTTCTCTTTTCTTTTTGGTCTGAAACTGGCACTTAAACTCAGTACCTAACACTTAGACTCACTGGCTACTGCTCTATCAACTGAGTCATGTCTTCAAGCCCCAGGCCCACTTAACAACCATCTTCTAATAGCACTACAGTCTGGCAACCAAACCTGTAGCATATTGGCCTTTAGGGTACACTGCTACACCATGAATTTGTTAGTTGCAAACACTAATAGTAGAAGAAATAGTAACAAGATATTAGGCATTTATTATTTAAGACACATTATGCTTTACTTGCTTTGCATTATTTAATCCTCACAAGAGCTCTAGGCGGAAGATCCTGTTTATATTTAGTTTCAAAAGTAAGGAGCTACAGTGTAGAACTGCCTCTGGGCAGTATGACACTAAAGCCAAACTTGTAAAGGTTGGATATCTATTATCAGAAATGCTTGAGAACAGAAGTGTGTCAGATTTGGCCCGCCCGCCCGCCCGCCCTCCTGCCTGCCTGCCTGCCTGTCTGCCTGCCTTCCTTCCTGCCTGCCTTCCTTCCTGCCTGCCTGCTTTCCTTCCTTCTTTCCTTCTTCTTCCCTTCCTCCTTCCTGCCTTTTTTTAATGTTTTCATTAAAACCCAAGTTTCTAATAAAACCCAAATCTAAACAACAAATCCACTTGCATTTCATATACCATTTAAACATAGCCTTTTGCCTATGATCTATTACATGAGATCAGATGTCGAATTTTCCATTTGTAGAATTAGTACTCAAAAAGTTTTGTTTTGGAACATTTCAAATTTTAGATTTTGGAACTGGAGATATTCAACTTATACCATAAAACTATTTATGGGGCTGGAAGGTAGCTCAGTGGTAGAGTGCTTGTCTTGCATGCATGAGGCCCTGGGTTTGATTCCTCAGCACCACATAAGCAGAAAAAAAAAAAGCCAGAAGTGGTGCTGTGGCTCAAATAGTAGAGCACTCACCTTGAGCTGAAGAGCTGAGGGATAGTGCCCAGACCAAAAGTTCAGGCCCCACTACCAGAAAAACAAACAAACAAACAAAAAACTGGGGGTAGGGGGAGTATGGGAAGGATGGAAAGGGGAAACAAAGAGGAGGCAACAATGCTTGATAAGAAATGTATTCATTATATCTTGCCCATGTAATTGTAACTCCTCTGTACGATATTCTCACAATTAAAAACAAACAAACAAAAACTATTTCTGAAGTTGTCTGAATATTCCAGAAGGAACAAATTAAACAATGAGGACAAAAGGTGAAAATGGAGGGAGACTAAGAAAAGATTTTTGGGTTTTTGTTATTTTGTTTTATAATTGAAGAGACAGAATGAATAAAGCCAAGGAAAATATGACATCTGAACACCTTACATGGTTCATTAGTTATATCCAATTTGACCATTTCTAATTTATGCTTGAAAGTACAGAAGACAAAAAAATTATACAAAGCTGCTATTCTTCACAGGCTGGCAAGAGAAATGATGATCCTAATCCACATGTCAACTTTTCTTAAGCCATTTCATTTAAAAGGTTTTGGCCATCCCTTATGAAGACCATACTTCCCTGTGCTCTTCTCTAATTCTAAGCATTGTGCATATAGAGGAAATTCACATATTCCAAACAAAACAAACCCAGATGCTTCACTCAGTACATGAATGTTTTAATAAAGAAACTCTTCCTTGCTCTAGAAAAGTTATTCCTTGGTATAGATGTATAAGAAAACCAACTTTTTCCAGTCTGAAGTGTTTATTTATGCAAGTTTAATGAACTCATCTGGATTCATAGTTTTATATCTTTGTTTATGAAAGGCTAGAATAGTATTTCCTGCTCATTTTCTAAAGCATATATTGAGATATTGAGTACTTAATATAGAGTACTTATTAGGAACCACTAGTATTAGCATTAGAACAACAAAGAGGGTGAAAACAGGGTCCTTTCTCTCAAAGCCCACAGAGTTGGATTTTCAACTATTTCTCAGAAACAGGAGGGCTTTCAAAGACTATTAGTTTTTAGTATTATTAAAGCCATAGTTAGCTGCTGCTTGGAAATAAGAGCAAAAAAGATAATGAAACAGAGGAGGGTTTCTGTTGTTGTTATCTTCAGTTTTAAAGCTAGATTCACACAAAAAAATCTTTGTAAAATTTAAAATGCACTAAGAATAGCATTCACTGAGACCTTACTCTGAACAAAACATAGTTGTAATGACTTATGGTAATATTTGTTTTAGTCTATATAATGGTCCTATAAATGGGCAGTATGACTATGTCCATTTTAGAGATGATAAACAATTAAGCAATTCTTTTAGTCTCTTAGGAATTAAAAGTAGTCAGAATCAAACCCAGGCAGCCTGTCTCCAAACCCCATTCTATTAACAACAGTTCTCTGTTACCACTCAAGAAGATTCAATATCATGGATTTAACAGACTGTACCAACAGAACAGAACTAAAAGCCCTGACACAAACTCATGTATATGTAACTAGTGGGCATACTAGAAACTTGTTTTTTAAATGGAGGGATATGAATAATGCAATCAATGATGCTATCTTAATTATTTTCTTTTTTAAAAATTCAATAAAATAAATTTTAAGTAGTTTAAAAGAACTACATATTAATGTCTGGAGCTAAAGTAATGTATATGACTCCTTTCCCTCATTACCTCTTCATAAAATGATATTTTTATTCCTAATTAGACAGGGAAATTTCTCCATTACCAACCAGCTAAGATCTTCACTCTGTATATCACCTTCACAATTAAAAAAAAAAAGATCTTCATTCATCCACAAATCTGACCCCTTAAGAAGAATCAGCAGGAAATGATTATAGAATTATTGTGAGTGAAAAGCCTACTCAGCAATAGTTTGCAGAACATCCACAATAAAATTGTTACCATTCTTGTTATTGAGAGTCAGATGGCCTACAAGCCTTAATTCATTAACAAGTTTTAATATTATACATATGAGAAAACTGATCTTCAGAGGTTAAACAAGATGGCCAATGTTATATAACTAAGTAGCAAAGCCAAGATGGGAACACAGTGGTCATCAGACTCAAGTTTAAACTCTCCATCACTCTACTATCCACAGAGGAGCCAAGTTCACCAGAGCCCCCTCTTAAGAAAGAGCCTTTGACAGCTCTGTATTGGAACAAGACTAGCAGGGGCAAGACCAGAGCTGGAGAACCAGATGTATTGGTGTTTCTACCTGGATGCCAAAGGCCAGGCAGCTACCCAGTGAGAAGAGACACTACACCAGAGGTCCCTGAATGGCCTAGGCAGAAGCAAAAGGGAGATTATTCTGGACAAAGGCAGGGTACTAACCTGACCCTGAAGCTGTCTCCCAATGCTTTTAGCTCCACCCTGGCCTCACACCAACTTTTAGAACACTAAGCAGCCTACAAACATATTATAGTAAATCTAACTTTCCTCTCTATTTATACCTGGAAAAGAAATGAACAATGAATGACTGGCACAATATCTGACAAAGCGTATTTCAGTAACTAATATGGAACCAATTAGATCACATTTGGCAGATAGGCAAACAGAGAAGCTGACAAAAAAAAAAAATCTCAGCATTTATTTTTGAATAATGAGAGTAACTGCAAGAAATAAGGTGTTTTGTAACTGCAAAAAAGTTCAGGGATAGCATGCAGGTGCTAAATTCAAGTCCCAGGACTATTAGCACACATTCACACACACACATACACACACACACATATGAATGCATACATGCACACATGCATACAATATCTATCTACATAGATAGATATAGTGTGTGCATATATATGTGCACATATATATATATATATATATATATACAGTGAGATTCAAAAGGTAATTATATTACTGATATAAATATTATTTCAAAATATGAAGCGCTGAGTTCAAACTCTAGTATTTTTTTTTAAGTTACTAGGAAGAAAGGTAAGAAAGAAGTGACAGAAAATAGTATGAGTCATATTTGAAGGTTAAAAAGCAAAACTAATGACCTAACAAGAAATGCAGGCTGGCTACTGCAGAAAAGTCTTATCTGAGGCCATCAGCAAATAAAATTTAGGATACATAAGAAAATCATAGGAAATAGAAATTTAGATAATGATAAGAAAGTAGCTGATTGACAAAACCAGAAGATTAAAGCCAGTGATTAATAAACCACTACAAAATGGGTAATGTGCAATGAGCAAAATTTGGCTCAAATTTTTGGAAACAGAGAAGTTCAAGATCAAGGGGCTGTACCTGGCAAGTGCTGTGCTGTGTCATTCCACAGTGGGAGGCCAGAACAACAGACTGAACTAGCAGCCACCAACTCTCCTGCACTTACACTGATCCATTTGTGAGGGTAAAGCCCTCTGAACCAAAATAGCTTACCACAAGCCCACCTCTTGATACTCTTAGCATTGCAATTAAATTACAACATAGGTTTTAAGAGATCATTCAAGCACAGTATTGTGTAACAGGAATTTCTGAAAGAGAAAACACAAGAGAAGGGAAAAATAATTGCACAAAAGAAAAGTAACAATAATTAGAAAAGGGAGAACACTTAAATTTTTAGCTTTTCAGACTGAATTATTCACTTGGAGCTTGGAAAAAGTCACTATATTTAATTAAAAAAAAAAAAAAAAGATCCAGGCATGCCAAGGGAACTTTGAATGGCACTGAGAAGAAAAAAGTTCAATAAACATCCGGATTTCTACCAAGGTTTAAAAAAAAACACAAAAAAGAATATGCACAAGGTAGATACCAGGTTTATCACCTAGCATCCTAAGTGCTAAAAGAACAAGAGAGTTAGATTTACACAGGTTAAGAGAGAAAACAAGTGGCCTAAGAATTCTAAATTTAGCTAAATAATGAACTCTATAATTATTATTACTATAAAGCAGAAAAAAAATCAATACTTGTAAAGAGCCTCAAAAATATACTTTCTGAATTTTATTTTTGGAAAAATATTCTTAGGCAGAGAGAATATACAATCAAGTGGGGAAAAGAAACAAACCAGTGTAAAGAAGTTAGGAAGGTAGAAGAAATATAGATATATAGGCCTTCAGAAGTATAAAAGAAGTAGTACTTTATTGCTCAAACAAAACTAGGTGGTCTGACTAATGCATGCTAATGGCGTTGAAATCATAATGCATAATACCCAGAAAAGATGTTTAAAGGAAAATTTTTAAGTAAGTTTCAACAAAATTTAGGAGAGGAGGAAGGAAGGAGAAAAAAAAGAACACCCTGATATACTCATATGACTTAGGACAACTCCACAAATACTATTAAAATGAATAAACCAGTAAGTAAATTTTAAATGCACTCACTACATGAACAAACTCTGTAACTTTCAATTCATAGAGACTTCCTTTTCCTTCTTTTTTTTTTTTTTTGGGTCCAGTCGTGGGGCCTGAACTCTGGGCCTGGGCACTGTCCCTCAGCTCGTCAGCTCAAGGCTAGCACTCTACCACTTGAAACACAGCATCACTTCTGGCTTTTTTTTTTTTTTTTTTGCTTATGTGGTGCTGAGGAATCGAACCCAAGGCCTCATGCATGCAATGCAAGCGCTCTACCACTGAGCCACCTTCCCAGCCCCTTCCTTTTCCTTCTTAAAAAAAAAAAAAGGAAAACTCTCTGGAGACATGGCTTAAAAGGCAAAGTACTTGCCTAGCAATGGCAAGACCTTGAGTTCAAACCCCAGTGACACCAAAAAAGGAAAGAAACTGAATTACAAATAAAGCAAAACAAACCTCTGAAAAAAGTAAACAATTTTAAAAAATAGTAATTTGATGGCCAGCACCGGTGGCTCACACCTATAATCCTAGCTATTCAGGAGGTTGAGATCTGAGGATTGTGGTTTAAAGCCAGCCCCCACAAGAAAGTCCTTGAGACTCTTATCTCCAATAAACCACCAGAAAAACTGGAAGTGGGACTGTGGCTCAAGTGGTAGAGCATTACCCTTGAGCTGAAGAGCTGAGGGACAGCACCCTCAAACCCCACGACCAAAAAAAAAAAAAAAAAAGGAAGCTCTTAATGTTGAGGGTTATCCCTTATGTAAAGTGTAACATTTGTTGAACAGTTCACAGAGCATTTTACATGCCTTTATTTATTACTATGATCCTTATAGATAAATAAGAAATATAAAAATAGGCCAACAGACTGTTCTGCAATGAGGAATTTAGAAATTTTAATCATACCAGAGTCTATCCCATGGTAGCATTAGATCGGGAAATTTAAGTGCTACTGAACCCAATAACATCCATTTTCTATGCATATTGCAGAAAGATAATATTAAATCCATGGTTATACTACATCGACTCCGAGGAACTCAAATTCTTCTAGATGTTTAACTAATATCAGTAACCATCTGTGCCCATGAGCCATTTGTAGACAAAAATGAATGTTCAGAGATCAGAGCAGTCTAGAGAATCCTCCCCATTTGTTGTGCTTCTGTAATTTTGTTCTATTTACCTTCCCCACATAAATGCCAGAACAGCTTGAGCAACTTCCCACATACAGAATATCACTTACCAACTGGTTTCCTAGCTATCTTCTACAACTGTGTTCTCTGTATCTTAAAACTAATAGTGTGGGTCTCATATTTTCAATATAAAACCAAGGAGAGTAACACCCAAGAAAATAGTACATTCAGCCTTCTCCTTTTAGGAAATGTCAATGTACAGTCTAAAGCCATCAAAATGGATAACAGATATAAGCTAGAAAAAAAATTGAGTGCACAAAAATACCTTCAAAGAGGCATGGTGGCGCGTAACTGTGGTCTCACTACTTGGGAGGCAGAAGTAGAATGATCAAGGTCCCATGCCAGCCTAGGCAAAGTTAGCATGAAAGTCTAATGTAAAAAATGAGCTGAAAGGATGGGGGGAGGGACAATGACTCAAGTGGTAGAGCACTTATTGAGGAAGAGGAGGGGGAAGAAATCTAAGCTCTGAAAGAATTTTATCATGCTGGTCAATCTTAAGAGTTATGATCCTTAATCTCAGATGATTTTGTGGATAACAAGATGTGGCTGAAGCCATCTTGCTTCCTGAAAATAACTCTGTCTGTGTAGGCACTCTGTCTGCCTCACACTGACAGGCAACCAATTGTCCAAAGGTTGGTCTCCTCTGACACCAATAAATTTCCTTTTCCAGCCAAAAAAAAAAAAGAGAGAGAGTTATCCTATTTTTAAAAGGTTAGTCAATTCGTTTCTAAGGCCCTTTTTAGATAGTACTAGTTCTCTATTAAGTTCAACACAATATATGGGGTTAGTGGTGTATTCAGTGGTGGAGCTCTTGCCTACCATGCACAAGAACCCAACATGATTTTTAAAAAAGCAAAAACATTAAACAAAACATGCAGAGTAAAGCAGCTATCTGGCTTCTGAAATACACTAAGAACCCAATTAGAGCATCCCATTTCTCCTTCCATGGAAATAGAAACAGATTGGTTGGCTTTTTTATTTTTTATTGTGGTGTCATTAGTGATATGATGGGGGCAATAAGACAGAGTTTGTAAAGATCAAATTATCAATAAAAGGTTCACTAAAAAAAAATAGATTTGTAGCCATGTCAGTGGCTCATGGCTATAATCTTAGCTACTCAGGAGGCTGAGATCTAAGGATCGTGGTTCAAAGACAGCCAGGGCAGGAAAGTCCGTGAAACTCATTTCTCCAATAAACCACGAGAAAACAAGAAGTGGAGCTGTGGCTCAAATGGTAGAGCACTAACCTTGAGCTGAAGAGCTGAGGGACAGTGCTCAGGTAGAAGTAACTCACTGAAATACTAAATTTGTACTAAATATTAAATAAAAGTTGCATCAAATGAAAATTCCCTCCATTAACATTAATACCAGTGGCTCAAGTGGTAGAGCATCTCCCTAGTCAGTGCAAAGCCCCAAGTGCAAATCCCAGTGAAGACGAAGACGAAGACGAAGACGAAGACGAAGACGAAGACGAAGGAGAAGGAGAAGGAGGAGAAGGAGGAAGAAGAAGAAGAAGGAAGAAGAAGAAAAGAAGAAAAGAAGAAGAAGAAGAAGAAGAAGAAGAAGAAGAAGAAGAAGAAGAAGAAGAAGAAGAAGAAGAAGAAGAAGAAGAAGAAGAAGAAGAAGAAGAAGAAGAAGAAGAAGAAGAAGAAGAAGAAGAAGAAGAAGAAGAAAGAAGAAGAAGAGAAGAAGGAAGAAGAAGAAGAGAAGAAAAGAAGAGGAAGAGGAGGAGGAAGAGGAAGAGGAAGAAGAGAAGAGAAAGGAGGAGGAGGAGGAGGAGGAGGAGGAGGAGGAGGAGGAGGAGGAGGAGGAAGAGGAGGAAGAGGAGGAAGAGGAGGAAGAGGAGGAAGAAGAAGAGGAAGAAGAAGAGGAAGAAGAAGAGGAAGAAGAAGAGGAAGAAGAAGAGGAAGAAGAAGAGGAAGAAGAAGAGGAAGAAGAAGAGGAAGAAGAAGAGGAAGAAGAAGAGGAAGAAGAAGAGGAAGAAGAAGAAGAAGAAGAAGAAGAAGAAGAAGAAGAAGAAGAAGAAGAAGAAGAAGAAGAAGAAGAAGAAGAAGAAGAAGAAGAAGAAGAAGAAGAAGAAGAAGAAGAAGAAGAAGAAGAAGAAGAAGAAGAAGAAGAAGAAGAAGAAGAAGAAGAAGAAGAAGAAGAAGGAAATAATACATGGTGATAACAGTTTCTTTCTCAAAGTGCTGCTGCATCTCACCCCTGCCTTCAGCCAGGTTGGCAGCACTGCGGTAGCACTCTGAGCTGGCTAATCTTGGTTAAATGCCACATGATCTTAGTTGACCTCATTAACATTTCTGCTTAGTTCTCAAGTCCAAGGAAACCTTTTCTATAAATGACTGTCATTTTTTTTTCGGGGGGGGGGGGGGGGGGCGGCGGTCGTGGGGCCTGAACTCTGGGCCTGGGCGCTGTCCCTCAGCTCTTCAGCAAGGCTAGTGCTCTACCACTTGAGCCACAGCGCCACTTCCAGCTTTTTTCTTTTTGCTTATGTGGTGCTGAGGAATCGAACCCAGGGCCTCAGGCATGCAAGGCAAGCTCTCTACCACTGAGCCACCTTCCCAGCCCCTGACTGTCATTTTTTAATTGAATTTCTGAAAACCTCCAATTGAGGACCATGGCTTGTTCAAAACTCAAGTTTTGCGTAATTACTCTCGAGTGGGGCAGAACAATTTTGCTTTGTATATTATAAACATCAGTGTTTTTTAAAATGTACCACTTTTAACACAGATACACTCTTTTCCATAACTAGGGCTGCATTCTAACGTTTTTAAAAAGGAAATTAAAACTCAAAAGTTTAATTTGAGTTTGGCACCTGAAGTATTTACATATAGATGCTGTATAATTGGAACTTGGGATTGAACCTAGGGCCTCACATATGCTAGGTAAGCACTCTACCATTGAGCTATACCCTCAGTCTCACTTGCACTATTTTTTTTTCCTTCTTTTTTTTTTTTTTGTGCCAGTACTGGAGGTTGAACTCAAGGCCCTAGACTCTAACTTGGCTTTTCCTGCTCAAGGTTGACACTCTACCACTTGAGCCAAACCTCTACTTTTGGCTTTTTGCTGGTTAACTGGAGATAAAAGTCTCTTGATTTGTCTGTGGAGCTGGTTTCAAACTAAAATCCTTCCAAGCTGTCTCAAGAGAAGTGTGTTACTGAAGTAGTCTTGGACTGAATGCATTAAGTTCACCATATGCTGATTTTTTTTCCAAACCGATCCTTTCTCAAACCCTCCATCCTTTATCACATTATTATCGCAAAATAGGGTTCAAGGCACTTCAAAGAGAGTTCTTAACACAAATGTTGAATCACAGTGAGAACAATTTAATTATGTCTCATTATTCTACCCTTTTATTTTAAAGCAGGCATAATGAGATAGAGATACTGAAGAAATTAATTTTACAGATTTAAAAATGGTCCATCCTAGGACTGAGGGTATGGCTTAGTGGTACAGCAACTGTACAGCATGAACAAGTCTTTGTTTTATCTCTAGTACTACAGACAAACAAATATACAAAAAGATGAACATAAAAGTCCTTCCCATTAAAAAAGGATTGTCTGCTATGAGAAGATAGAAATGGCCACAAGATTAGAAGGAAGAATAGAACTGCAAGAATTGCTGACGGAAATGAGCAAAAGCTAGAAGGAAGGTAGCTTTCCCACGTTGGCAGTTTGTGAAAGGTGGTGTGCTGCTGAGATGAGTCATAGTAACTGATGACAATAATCACTGCTGACTGAATGATGACATCTGGAAGATGATCATATCACAAACATCCCTTGAGAAGCCACTCATAAAATGTACAAAAGAGTTGGGCACTGGTGGCTCACATCTAGCTACTCAGAAGGCTGAGGTGTAAGGTTCGAGTTCAAAGCCAGCCTGGGCAGGAAAGTCCATGAGATTCTTATCTCCATTAACCACCAGAAAACCGGAAGTGGCACTGTGTCTCAAGTGGTAGACCGCTCACCTTGAGCTAAAGAGCTGAGGGACAGTGCCCAGGCCCAGAGTTCAAGCTCCAGACCGACAAAAAAAAGAGAAGCCAAAGAAAATCACATGGTTACTGAAAAAGTGGCAAAGAGATTTTATAAAGCATTGAATTCTTAGGCAGAATTCCAGCTTCAATTAATTCAATAACTCCTCATAAATTAAGTGCCAGGGCCATGCCCATTTTAGTGATGAAGCAAGTAGGTACTGTGTCCTTTCAATTCTCCTTCTCCTCCCTAGGCCTCCCATTAGTCTTTCTAGCATTGGCCTTACTTAGGCAGTCCACTTATCCACCTTCCCCAAGACAGCTTTGGTTGGCCTGAACCAACTATTCATAGCACCTACCTTTACATTTTTATAATTATTGTGGGGTTTTAATTTTTGTTTGTTTTTGTTGAGTTTTTTTGTTTCGTTGAAATGGGATCTCACTACACTGTCCAAGCTGATTAACACAATGTCCAAGCTTGGTTTGAGACCAAGTTCCTTGGTTCAAGAGATCCTTCCAGCCTCAGCCTCCCAAGTATATTATACACGCAAGATTTAAACTGAATAATTTTCTTATTTTTCTTTCCCACTCTACTTTAACTGTTTTTTTTTTTTTTTTAATCAGCCTCACAACTGAATTGTGCGACCTTTGTGAAAACTATTACTATATCCTAGGGTATTTTTGTTGCTGCCTCTTTGGTGTTGAGGCTAGAACCCAGGGCCTCAGGCACGCTAAGCATATATTTTACACTCAGCTGGACCCCTAACATTATTTCTGGTGCTTTTATACTTACAACCCTTATAGTGTTGGGCATATTATCAACAAATACTTCATAAATGAACAAAGGAATATTATTCTAAATTCACACTCACTCATTCATTTTTATTTTATCTGACCTCTACCAGGTTTGGAATTTTAAGCTTGCAAACTGCTCCAGCTGAATCAGAGATTGATAATACAACTAGAAAAGGCATCAGTGGTGTATAAGATGATCTATGTGTATATGTGTATACACACTTACCCATAGGTGAGCTATCATAAGACAGCGGCTGCCAGAAAATATGTGTGGGCTTTTAAATATTTCCTCAGATTCACAAGGCTGAGATGAAAGAAAGAAAGAAAGAAAAGCAAGCAAGCACCTAAAAGACAAGGGACTCAAAACAGAAAATGTCAACTGCTCCACTTAACCATCCATCTTTCTTTTTTTTTTTGTCGGTCATGGGGCTTGAACTCTGGGCCTGGGCACTGTCCCTGTGCTCTTCAGCACTCTACCTCTTGAGCCACAGCACCATTTACAGTTTTCTAGTGGTTTATTGGAGATCAGAGTCTCACGGGCTTTTCTGCCCAGGCTGGCTTTGAACCATGATCCTCAGATCTCAGCCTCCAGAGTAGCTAGGTTTAGAGGTGTGAGCCACCAGTGCCCAGATTTAACCATTCTTTTAAAATTCAAATATTATCTGAAGGGATGAAGATATTGCAAAGCTCCACACTGTCAGTGTACAGTTTCCTGGAGTGAATCATAACACAAAAGTGCTCGGGTTAATCTGCTTTTGTGGAAAAGGAACAAATAAGGTCCTCCAATTTCAATGCAATTTTCTCCCCCTTCTCTCTGATACATTTGTAGCAGGTACTTAAACTGCTTGTGCTGAAAAGCCCTGACTTCTTACTTAGGCCCACAAATTAATTAAAAGCAGGAAAAAGCTTGGCATCTCTGCTTCAATTTTGCATCTATCTTTTGCTCTAAGCTGTTTTTTCTGCAGTTACCTTAGAATCCAGGAAGGATCAGACTGACTGATAGGGAGAGGAAACTTTCCCTAAAGGAAAAGAATGGCAAAAACTCAGGAAAGATAATCCTCATCAGGATGCTCTCCTCAAGTGATGTCATCAATAACAAATTCTAGACTACAATTTCTCCAGAATCCCTCCCAAAACAAGGACAGAGATAAATTATCTAACAGACCACACCTGTGGTTGGGGCTGTTTGTGCATACCCTTTTGCTCCTTACCTATGTCCTTTTGACTATTTAAACTGAACGTTCGCATATGTACTCAGAAGATGGTTGAAGATGGGCTGAAGTGCTTCCTTCACCTCCCAGCCCATGTAATTTGTCTCCTTTCTCAGGCCTCCACCATCACTAGTCTCTTTTAGGAATGCCATGGCCTGTGTCTGGACCTGACATATATAACTCCTGGAGTTTAGGTCTGGGATCTAAATCTGGCTTTATACAGACACATTTTTATCATTCTACATCAAGCTCAACTAAGCATGAATAGGAAACCAAATTACAAAGAGAGATCAAATGCAGTTTTTAATTAATCTAAAAACAGTAAACCTCTGTGCTATAACTGGGAGGTATCATCATGTTAAAACTGAACTTTACTCAACTCTCGGTCTGTTTTTGAGTCACTAGTTATACATGGCTGTTTTAGGATCAATCTAATCTTAATTGTACTCTTTCTGATAGTGACTGCTATTGGGACTCATGAAGGATACCCCTCAAATAGTATTACCTGGTATGCTGAACAAATGTAATGGAGAGACTCTGAACTCCCTTTCTCTACATTAAGGGTTGCTTACATAGGGGCTACAACTGTCTCCATACATACCTGAAATCCCATGTCCACCACAGGAAAGAACTAACAAATGTATCCACTCATGGGCAGGTTTCTCATTACAGGATAATGTCTATTTCTAGGGCTCATTCAAGTTCTAAAGACTGTCCATGAGATGTTTTCCCACAGACAAAATTGCAAGCCAACCAAATTGCCCATTTCACCATTCTTCCTCCCCCCACTTTTTTTTTGGGTGGGCACAGGACTTTGAGATCTCATTTGGCTTTCCTGCTCACAGCTAGTGCTCTACCTACTTAAACTAAGCCTTCACTCCAACGTTTTGCTGATTAGAGATGGCCTCTAGTAGACTCTTCTGTCTCGGCTGGCTTCAAACACCAATCCTTCAGGTCTCAAGTCTCCTGAGTAGCTAAAATTATAGGTTTGAGGCACCTGCTTCTTCCCCTCCCATGTAGAAAAGGGGTAGATAATTTTTGAATAATATTAAGTGACTAAGTAATCACAATCCTGCATTATCCTCCTTGCGTGATTTTTTCCCTTTTTACATGTTAATAAATTTGAATGTCATTTCTCCTATGTCATTTTTGTCAATTTATTCCAGTGATACTAAGAGGGAGAGGAAAATTTTCCTTGGTCCATACAATGCCAGCTGTGTCTTAAGGAAACTATGGTCAATCTGGCAAGCCATTGAATTATGTCCTTTAAAGCTGTCACTCAGCTGAAGTAGCTCTACTTTATCACTCTGAACTTGTTAAAATACGAAATCCTTCAGAATCTTCAAATAAAAACTCTTAAGTGGTTCAAAGTGTTCTCTCCCAAATAATCAGAACGTCTTAATTCTTTAATGCAGGAAATATTTTGAAAGCTACCGTTGTACTTGTAATAAACATAACCCCTCCCAATCTATCAGGTCTGCCTAGGCAAGGCTTTTGTTACTGTGAAAATGATGGGGTAGGAAGAGCAGGAAGAGGGTAGGGAGTTTTATCCCAAGCTTTATTCAGAAAACAAGGATTTTTTTCTAAATCCCTCTCATTTCCTTACTGAGGCCACCAGGGGAAAAGAGAAGTGTAGGTAGGAAGGGGGAAAAATGAGACAAATGTGTCCATTCTTTCCTTGTGTTTGTTCATAGAGGGAGAGAAATTTCAAGGGAAGAGGCTTTACTTAATCCTCACAGGATGTGGGAGAAAGATTGCCTCACAGGCCACTCCACACTATCCCATCCATAGACTAGCTATAGCAAGGAAAATGCAATGCTACAGCAAAGTCAGAACAATAACTACAACTTATTTATCATTCACGTATAACCCTAACTTGTTTCCACAAGGACCAAGAAAATCCTGTGGGATGGGGACAGGATGGGGTTGAGTAGATGCAACTGGGATGAGATGGGTTAAGAGCCACAGAGATGCCTGGAGCCCATAACGGTAAGGGGAAAGATGAAGCCACTCTAAAAGCTACAGGGTACCTACCAGCAGCAAAGAGAGAGTGACCAATATGGCAGATGCCCAGAGAGGAAGCATGTCACAAGAACCAATGAAAAGCCAAGCACTGATGGCTCATGCTTATAATCCTAGCTACTCAGGAGACTGAGATATGACAATCAGGGTTTAAAGCCAGCCTGGACAAGAAAGTCTCCAAGACTCTTATCTCTAACCAGTAAAACCCAGGAGTGAAGCTTTGGCTCAATTGGTAGAGTTCTATCTTTAAGCACAAAAGTTCAGGGACTGCACCCAGGCCCTGGGTTCAAGGCTCAGGACTAGAAGACATGCACATGTGCACAGAAACAAACACACACACACACACACACACACACACACACACACACATGCACATACACACTTATACACACATAAATACACAACCACAAATCAGTGAAGTGGAGCCATCCAGGATTAGCAATAGGCAAGCACAGATCAGCCACAGTCTTCAGCAAAAACTGTAGGAAAGGCTGTCATTCCTAAGTGATCTCCAGTCCAGGCCACAAGCTGGTTTTTAGCTAAGCCAAAAATCTATCCAGAGGTCAATAGTGGGTAGACTCTGTCCACCACCACAAGTGGCCAATCTACCCACTCCCTTTTTACTCAGATACCATCTAATGAGGAATGTGGAAGGAGAAGAAATATGAGAATCCCAGTACTTATCATTTTTATAAAACAGAATTTACCTAAAATCTATTGAAATGCCTGCATCACATTGATTTTCCTGGAGTGAAGGGTATGTTATTATATGATATGTTAGAGAGAGAGACCTTTCTACCTGTATTTCTATACTGGTTAGGGGTTGTAGGAAATATCAGCCTAGGTGGCTCAGTGGTAGGGCACTTGCCTTGCATCCATGAGGCCCTGGGTTCGATTCCTCAGCACCACATAAGCAAAAAGAAAAAAGCCGGAAGTGGTGCTGTGGCTCAAGTGGTAGAGCGCTAGCCTTGAGCTGAAGAGCTGAGGGACAGCGCCCAGGCCCAGAGTTCAGGCCCCATGACTGAACCCCCCCCCCCCAAAAAAAAGAAAGATCAGCCTAGATAACAGAAAATAGGAATAATTCATTCTGTGTATTTCATAAGTAAGTTTTTCCTGACCTTTACGCTGATTGCCCACTATATGAGATAGAATGAAAAAAATCTTCCCTAATCTTATTTGAAGGATTCCACTATCTAATTTGGAAGGGAGGAAGGGAATCTCTACCAAATGGAGTTTATTTTGTTCTATTTGGGGCAGTACTTGAGTATGAACTCAGGGTATTGTGCTTGCTAGACAGGTGCTCTACTGCTGCATCATGCCTCCAGCCCTTTTTTGTCCTGGTTACTCTGAGATAGGATTTCACTTTTTTCCAGGACCACACATGGACCACAAACCTTCTATCATATCCAGATTTTTTCCATTGAGATAAGAGTCTCAAACTTTTTTGCCTAGGTTGTCCTTGAATCACTATGCTCCTGATCTTAGCCAGGGTAAGTATCTGGGATTGCAGGCACAAACTCTTTTTTTTTGTTTGTTTTTGTGGGTTTTTTTTTTTGGGGGGGGGGCGGTAGAGTTAGTAGGTCTTATGACAAATGAGAGAAAAAGACAGATAAGAAAAAGGAACATCAGCCAGGTGCCAGTGATTCACGCTTATAATCCTAACCACTCCGGAGGCTGAGATTTGAGGATCCTGGTTCAAAGCCAGCCCTGGCAGGAAAGACTGTGAGCATCTTATCTCTAAAAACCACCAGAAAATGGAAAGTGGTGCTATGGCTCAAAGTAAAGTGCTAGCCTTGAGCTGAAGAGCTGAGGGGACAGCACCTAGGCCCAGAGTTCAAGTCCTACAACTGACAAAAAAAAAAAAGGACCATCAAAAAAAGTGAGGCACAATTTTCTTTGTCCTTCATTGAGTGCTACAAACCACCATTATAGTAATAGCATTTTACAGAAGCCAAAGGCATTGCATATTTTGTTCATTCCTCTGGACTCACCAAAGGTAGATCAGCTCTAGCAGTCTTGTGATTGGTGCTTAATGAAACGTATGTGGCACTGCCCATTCCTTCTTCAGCACTCCCTCCTCCAAGACTAAAATGGTCACAGGCAGGGAAGAGCCACTCTAAGCTTACATTGTTTTGTGCTGGCAGGCCTCCACCTTCTACAACTGTAATCCATTATGTTCAGGGAAATTCCAACTTTTTTTTTTTTGTCAGTCGCAGGCCTGAACTATGGGACTGAATGCTGTCCCTCAGCTATTCAGCTCAAGGCTAGCACTCTACCACTTAAGCCACAGCACCACTTCTGGCTTTTTGTGCTAATGTGGGGCTTAGGAATTGAACTCAGGGCCTCATGTATGCAAGGCAAGCACTCTACCACTGAGCCACCTTCTCAGCCTTCCAACATTTTTTTGAAAATACAAGTTATCCACAGCCTGATGTGATATACTATTAAGGAGCATTTGAGATTGTGTCCTGATTGACATGAATAGACAGGCTCGCTTTATACAACACAAACTTCATTGTACTCTACCAATTAGGAAACCCTTCTAACATCAATCAGCCATTTTCAAGATCCACTGAATACATCTACATACATCATACTGTTGTCCAGATTGAAGACCAGTGGTACATATAGCTGGGTCCATCCATTTACCCATCCATTTGTCCACATACACAGGCATTCTTTTAACAACTGATGGAGGATCCCAGGTTCATAATGTTTTGACTTGAGTTTTTTACTTTGTAATGGTGCAAAAAGTGGTACACATTAAGTAAAACCACTACCTTGAATTTGAATCTTTTCCTAGGACAGCTATCTACAGTTCAATCCTTGCTCTGGATCTTTGGTTACAGCAAATCCCAGTCAGCCAGGAGATCACATTCTGTAGTATGCTATTGTGCTAAACTAGGATGGTGGATAGGTTAGGTGGGTTAAATGCATCTAGAACTTAGGATATTTTCTACTTATTATGGATTTATTAGGAGATGTAAAACAAAGCAATATGCAGCTCACTGACTGCACATCATATACAACAGCACTATGGATATAGAGAACATGATATAATCTGTGTCCTGATTCCTGAGGGGAAAATGTGCTATATTGGATTCTCAATTATGACTAGTATTATTGCCACTAGTTTGAGGAACAAGGTCATCTACTAGCCTAAAGCAAATTTCTTATGAGGTAACAGACAAAAACATAGTGTTGGCACAGTACCAAAAAAAAAAAAAAAAGGCTATACTGTGTGCTGCATTGCTCACTGCCCAGGGGATCTGACTAGCACAACATGTTGGCAGGGGCACCATGGGGGTCCATTGTCACCCTCAAAAAACATCATTTCTCTATATTCAGCATTTCTTGGAGGGTTGCACCTGCACTCCAGAACAGATGGCCTTGGCCAGCTTCATCCACTGTCCCACTGAGAAGGAGTCTGACTTGTTCCAGTGTTTCTTTTGCTTAAAGGAATTAGAAGGCTGTGAGCCAAATAATAACTCCATAGAGGAACATAAAAAAATATTCATCTAGATGTACATTTCTTTCTGTCAAAAAGCAGTTTCAAGAATTAACCCTGGGATAATTTTTGAAACTGGACAGAGAAGGAGCCAAGAACAAAACTGAAGTAGGCTGGTAGAATTTGAGAAGATTCAGAGAAGCACACCACCACGGAGCAGACAGATGTCTTGGAAAGAGCCCTTGCCATGGCCACCTTGTCCTCAGTGATATACCATGTACAAGGCCTGCTCTGCTCACACCTTTAACAGTACCTTAGGGGAAAAGAATAGCAATATTTTGAAACTGTACATAACGTATTTTCCCTTTTTGCTTGAAAATGGCACCAGCTGTTCTTCTGTCTGGACTGCTGGTTGCCATGGCCACTCCCCTCTGCCTTGTTGCTTTGCTTTGTTAAATCTTGAACTTAGAATGTAAAGAGTGGGTGAGAAAGAAGACTGTGTCCCTGTGACTGGACTGATGGAGGTAGGGGGAATGCCCACATAAAGAGATTCTGGCCTTAATGTTTCTAATATTCTAAATGGCTAGTCTTTCCAATGCTCTGTAAACCACAGGTGGTTTGGACTGGGTACTAGTAATTCACCAGACTTTCTAATGTGAATCTTCCTAACAAAGGCTTGCCAGTATTAATACTGTTGGTATATGAAAAAGTGTCTTTTCTCCTTAGAGTCTTACAAGATTATGGTATCAATTTTTAAAAATATTTGCCAAGATGTGAACAATACTGTTTTAATTATTTCCAACTTTTTTGACGATGTATTTTCTTTGAACAAAGGACTACCTGTCCATAGTTTACTATTTATTTGTAAAAATATGTTAGTTGTTATGAATATTCAGACCTTTTATTTTTTGTTTGTTATGCAGTCCTAGGGCTTGAACTCAAGGCCTAGGTTCTGTCCCTGAGCCTCTCTGTGCTCAAAGCTAGCACTCTACCACGTGAGCCACAGCGCCTCTTCCAGCTTTTTCTGTGTATGTGGTACTGAGGAATCGAACCCAGGCTTCATGTATGCTAGGCAAGCACTCTACCACTAAGCTACATTCCCAGCCCAATATTCAGACTTTTTAGTCTATATTGCAAATATGTTTTCTCCAAGCCTTTGTCAATACTGTTTTGGCAAATAGACTATTATGTTTAAATCTGTCAAAATTTCCCATTATAATTGCTAGATTTCAAGATATAGTCCTTCAATTAATTGAAGGACTTCAATTGACAGAAATTTTTCATAAATAATATAATTAATCAGCTTGTTTAGCTCTTTAAATCTACCTTAAGCTTACTTTATTTATTCATATAAACATGAATATAACCTCTCTAAGTACCAAAGCAATTCAAAGCAACCAGCTCAGCTAGTTTTCAATAAATGTTCCTTTATCCTTTATGAGTCCAATTGGTTTGAAGAAGAGAACTACAGAATTATATTCAAAATATTTTTTCCAGAGACTGCCTTGTGTGCAGTTAGAGTAGCAGTGCAACCCAGTTCTGGTTGCTGAGATGTAAGTGGAAGTCACTGATCTGAGTTTCCAGAAAGGTCTTTGAAAGAGAATAGGTGCAGCTGATACACATGCCTTTTGCCATCTGCCCTCTTCTGGCTGCCTGAATGGAAAACAGTTCCAATGCTGAGCACAAGAGTAGCCATTGTGAGACTTCAAAGTGACAAGATCACTAAGAAGAGTTGAAGGGCCAGGAGCAGCTTGGGTCTTTGGGTCTTCAGTGGCTTCTTTGAGCCACAAGTACCTCTGGAATATCCACCTGGGACTTCTTCCCAGGGGGAAATAACCCTGTTAATGAGTGAGATTTTCAGTACAGTACAGCAGAATGTCATATGAAAGCAGATGCCAAGGTTCACCCAACATCTTCACTTTTTCTTTCTTTTTTTTTTTTTCAATCGTGGGGCTTGAACTCAGGGCCTGGCACTGTCCCTGAGCTTCAAAAGAAGGCTAGCACTCTACCACTTGAGCCACAACGCCATTCTCAGCTTTTTTCTGTTTATGTGCTACCAAGGAATCAAACCCAGGGCTTAATGCATGCTAGGCAAGCACTCTACCACTAAGCCACATTCCCAGCCCTCATTTCGTTTTGTTTTGTTTTTAATAGAGAATTTCTTGAGGGTAAAGTTGTCCATTCACACACACTCTATTTAAAAAGAAGTCAAATTGTTAAGCACTAAAATAGGAATTCACAGGAGTGCCCTAAGGGAGAAATCAGTAATCAGCAATATATGGTGTCACCTGTGATAAACTTTGTGTTAAATTACCCTTATTAGGACACCTGATGGTTCATTTTTGCTATAGCTTAAAATTTTAATAACATTAAGATTTTTTCAATGAAAAAAAAAATCACAACTGATGAAGAATTTTGTGTGTGTGTGTGTGTGTCAATCATGGGGCCTGAACTCTGGGCCTGGACACTGTCCCTCAGCAATTCAGCTCTAGGCTAGCGCTCTACCACTTGAGCCACAGCACCACCTCTGGATTTTTCTGCTTATGTGGTGCTGAGGAATTGAACCCAGGGCCTCATGCATGCAAGGCAAGCACTCTACCACTGAGCTACCTTCCGAGCCCTAGATGGAGAATTTAACAGTAAAATACTGAATTTTTAAATTATTGTCATTAACTAATGTGTCGATTATGAATTAAGAAAATATTCCAGAAGGCACCCAAGGAAAGTCATACCACCACCCAAGACCATATTATCTGAAGTATTTCACTAGACTCGGGGAGGCTGAGGAAGAAGAACAAGCTATATGAACTGTTGTTTAACCACTCTGCTATTGGGAAGAGTTGTCTAAAATTGTAGTCCCCACTTCAGCAAGCCAGACCTCCTACCATCAAGGAGCCTAAGAGTCAGAAGATGAGCAGATTCTGCCCTTTCTAGAGGATCTCACCAACACAGCAGAAATTTCAGCTTGAGACCCAGAGGGAGTTGGGAGTCCCCCCGTCTGTCCCAAACTATAAGCTCTAGAAAGACCATCTTAAACATCACAGCTTCTTCTTTACCAGCCACCACTGGCTCCATCACTGTCTCTTCAAAAATTCTTACCTTGGGGCTGGGAAGGTGGTTCAGTGGTAGTGTACTTGCCTAGCATGTCTGAGGCCCTGGGTTCGATTCCTCAGCACCACATACACAGAAAAAGCCTGAAGTGGTGCTGTGGCTCAAGTGGTAAAGGGCTAGCCTTGAGCTGAAAAGTGGAGGGACAATGTCCAGGCACAGAGTTCAAGCCTCATGACCAACAAAAAAAAAAAAATCTTACCTTTACCCCACACCCAAAGTATCTTCCACATGACATTGGATATTTTGAAAATGAATTCTTTAACTATCAATAAACTCCCTTATACAGACTCAATACTGTCCTGATTTGCAACTGAAATAAAAAGAAAGTCACCACATATTCTTGATCACAAGATGGGGAAAAGAATGGAATGGGACAAAAGAGAATGGCAATGCACAGAACATCATGTGTTTGATCCACCATAAGCAATACAGCCTCCTGCAACAGACAGAAAACTTTGGTCCCAGCCACTGAAGTAGACAGTTGTGTTCTTTTTTTAAAACAAATGGACCATATTCTTAGAAATTAAACTCAGAATTTAACACATTTTCTGAAACATGTGTCCATAAGCTTGAGCAGAGTTTTAACAAATTTTATATGCAAATTACCCAAAGGAAGCATCAGCAAATAGGTTTTACAGCCATTATGCTTCCAATCTCTACTCACCAAGTATTTCGTATCCCCTTTTTATATATCAGGCACTATTCTACTCACTAGAAACCCAAAGGCAGCAGAGCCATCTGTCTGTCAGTGCTTACACTGTACACTTAATCATATAACTGTTGTCAAAGATAAACACTTATTTTTTAAAAATCTTTTTCTGTTTCTTTTGAAAGTTAGCTTATTTATTTGTTTATTGGTAGTTTTGGAGACACAGTCTGGCTAGGTAACCTTGGGGTGGTCTGGAACTTGAGATTCTCTTGCCTCAGACTCCTAAGTATTGGGATTATGAGTATGCTACCACACCCTAGCTAATGATAAGCATTCTCATCAACACTGGTTAAATCCTAGAAGACATGTAATTTTAAACTAATTATGATAACTTTTGTTTTTGTTTACTTCTACTCTTCATGCCACTTAAAAACAAAAAATAAAATCATGAATTAAATATAGGGGAAGAAAAATGGCAGGTGTTCACCAATACAGCAAGGATGATTTAAAAACCAGATTCCCCTGTGGTCTTTTTCAGTCAATCCTGGACTAATGTCAAGAAGCAGAACCACAGCTCAGCTATCAGTGATAAAAAATGATACTTGTTAAGGACAGAAGTAAAATAATATTAATATCTATAGTCTAAAAACAATCAAATACACACAAAATACAGCTAACCAGAGCATCAGTTGTAAAAGCAAACCACAATGGACACAATGGATATTTGCCATGATTGTCTTCCATTCATAGGTAGTATTTTTGGCATTGTACTTTTTTTTTTTGCGGGAGGAGGGGGGGAGGGTCGTGGGGCCTGAACTCTGGGCTTGGGTGCTGTCCCTCAGCTCTTCAGCTCAAGGTTAGTGCTCCACCACCTGAGCCACAACGCCACTTCCGGCTTTTTTCTTTTTGCTTATGCGGTGCTGAGGAATCGAACCTAGGACCTCATGCATGCAAGGCACGTGCTCTACCACTGAGCCACCTTCCCAGCCCCAATTGGCATTGTACTTTTATCTGAGAACTTTCCACGTAAATGTTACATTCACACCAACTTTACCAAAGCAAGATAAATAACATTATTGGATACAAACAGGGATTTGTTGCCTCACTCCTCCTAGCTACAAAAATAAAGCTAAGAGATAGGAAAGTCACACAAATTAAAAACGGGAATTAAGTTTAGATATTTAAATATTAATCACCTGGGGTTTTAATTCAGAGAATTCTCTCCAGTACTTTCATACAACAAATGCGTAGTATATCGGTTTTGCATTAGTATCCATTTGGGAAAAAATAGCTTAAATTTTCAAAATGAGTGAGGGCTCAACAGGGATTTTTCAGAGATTCACTTTACTTCTTTCCAAATAGTCACTCAAGGTCAAATCAACAGCAGTTTCTTTTTTAATTCAGAAAGATACATGATTTCCTGTATTTGTTTTAAGTATAGAGGAGTGTAAGCACAGCTCTATCTCAACAAAGCTACTCCTTCTGCTCCCATTAGTACCCATGTGAAGTGGGAATCCCATGGCAAACTCTACTTAAACCTTCAGCTTTAACTTGTTTTGTAATTCCTAAATCCCTGAAAATGTATAATCATGAGAGAGAGAGAGGACAGAGAGAGAAAGAGAGAGAGAGGGAGAGAGGGAGAGGGAGAAAGAGAGAGAGAGAGAGAAAGAGAGAGAGAGCGCGCCAGCATGCTGGGCACCTACAATCCTAGCTACTTAGGAGGCTGAGATCTGAGGATTGCAGTTCAAAGCCAGTCCAAGCAAAAAAGTCTGTAAGACTCTTACCTCTAATAAACTACTCAGAAAAAGCCAGAAGTGGCACTTTGGCTCAAGTGGTAGAGTGCTAGTCTAGAGCACAAAAAGTCTCAGGGGAAGTGGCGCTGTAGTTCAAGTGGTAGAGCGCTAGCCTTGAGCTGAAACAGCATCCAAGCCCTGAGTTCAAGCCCCAGGACCAGCTAAGAGAGAGAGAGAGAGAGAGAGAGAGAGAGAGAGAGAGAGAGAGCTAGGCATAATGATATGTAATAACCTGTAATAGCAACTACTAGGATGGCTAAGGTAGGAGGAGCACTTGGAGCACATGAACCCAAGAGTTGCAAGCCCTTTCCTTTTTTTTTTTGCTAGTCCTAGGGCTTTGAACTCGGGGCCTGGCACTGTCCCTGAGCTTCTTTTTGCTCAAGGCTAGTACTCTACCACTTGAGCCATCGTGCCACTTCTGGCTTTTTCTATTTATGTGGTACTGAGGAATTGAACCCAGGGCTTCATGCATGCTAAGCAAGCACTCTACTACTAAGCCACATTCCCAGTCCTGAAAGCCCTTTTAAAAGGAAAAAAGAAGAAAAGAAAAAAAGTTAGAGGTGTGGCTCAGAGGTAGAACATCTGCCTTGACAGCACAGAGCATTGAGTTCATGAGCCCCAACACCACAAAAAGAAAAAGAAAACAAAAATAATTACCTACTGTGAGAATGATATAACCCTGAGTCTAATTCAGAGGTCATAACCCACTCTATCTGTGCGGGATGAGGGATATATTCTTTTCATTTATGCATCCATCACAAGATTATTGACTCATCCCACCACAGAACACCACCATGCATTTCAATAGAGGAATCTGTCATTGCCCTTTTTTTTGGGTCCCGTTGTGAGGCCTGAACTCTGGGCCTGGGCGCTGTCCCTCAGCTCTTCAGCTCAAGGCTAGCGCTCTACCACTTGAGCCACAGTGCCACTTTCGGCTTTTTTCTTTTTGCTTATGTTGTGCTGAGAAATCGAACCCAGGGCCTCGGCAAGCTCTCTACCACTGAGCCACCTTGCCAGCCCTGTCATTGCCGTTTTTATGCTACACTTTAGACTTGGATATAAATCAGGGAGGAGGAGGAGGAGGGAGGGAGGGAGGGAAGGAGGGAGGGAGGGAGGGAGGGAGGAGGAGGAGGAGGAAGAAGAAGAAGAGCAAGAAGAAGAAGAAGAAGAGGAGGGGGAGGAGGGGGGAGGATGAGGGGGGAAGGAGGAGGAAGAAGAAAGAGGGAAAAAGGAGAAGGAAGAAGGAAGAAGAAGAAGAAGAAGAAGGAGAAGAAGGAGAAGGAGAAGAAGGAGAAGAAGAAGGAGAAGAAGGAGAAGGAAAAGAAAGGGCTGGGAAGGTGGCTCAGTGGTAGAGCGCTTGCCTTGCATGCATGAGGCCCTGGGTTCAATTCCTCTGCACCACATAAGCAAAAAGAAAAAAAAGCCGGAAGTGGCACTGTAGCTCAAGTGGTAGAGCGCTAGCCTTGAGCTGAAGAGCTGAGGGACAGCGCCCAGGCCCAGAGTTCAGGCCCACGACTGGACCCAAAAAAATAAAAATAAATAAAAATTTAAAAAAATAAAGAAGAAGAAGTGGAGGAGGAATTATATGTAGCCAGAAGCTGGTGGCTCATGTCTGTAATCCTAGCTACTCAGGAGGCTGAAATCTAAGAATCACAGTTCAAAGCCAGCCTGGGCAGGAAAGTCTGTGAGCCTTAAATTAATCTCTAATTAACCACCAAAAAACCAAAAGTGGATCAAGTGGTAGAGCACTAGCCTTGATCAAAAGAAACTCAGGGACAGTGCCCAAGCCCTGAGTTCAAGCCCCAGGACTGGCACCCAAAAAAATTATTATTATTATTATTATTACTACATGCATCTAGGAGTCAATTGTATCTTTCACTATTCACACTGATTAGAAAAGACTGGTGTTGGGGGATTTACAAAAGAAAATGATTGGCAAACTAGACATTGAAAATAGCTTTAAATCAAATATCATAGGAACTTCCTTTAGAATCAATTTGGCTTTTAACCATGAAGGCTGGGTTGTTTAATGCACCATATAATCGATATCTATCTATTTATCTATCTATCTATCTATATGATATATATATATATATATATATATATGATATCTAAGCACATTGAGGCAACCTCTCTGAGTGAATTTACAAGGCAATAGGCAGGATGTCATTTTAAACACTTTTTTTCCGTGTAACAACCCTC
The DNA here is from genome assembly GCF_019054845.1 of Dipodomys spectabilis. Classification (NCBI taxonomy): domain Eukaryota; kingdom Metazoa; phylum Chordata; class Mammalia; order Rodentia; family Heteromyidae; genus Dipodomys; species Dipodomys spectabilis. Next base: position 44,791,303 of record NW_024870772.1, on the reverse strand, counting down.
AACCCCACTTCATTCATGTGTTTGGTGCATGCTGAACAGACACTCTACCACTGATCTACATCTGGAGCCCTTTATGCTATTCTTTCTAAAACATTTTCTTTCGTTCTGAAATACAAAGAAACCTTTTCCTTTCTTTTTTTTTTTTTTTTTTGATGCCTCAGATATACATGTCTTAAGAGCTACTGTTCTGCAGAGAGAGTTGCTTATTCTAACACAAAAGTCCCAATTCTCACTGTTTTTAGTTCTTATATCCTGTGATTTTTCCAAGGTCAACTCTCAATTCTTCAATGTTTTATTATGAATACCCTAATTAGCTCTTTTCACAATTCTAATCTTTGGAGTGTTAAGAAGTCATATGGTCTAGATCATTAAATTTCTGCTCAGAATAAACAAAATAAAAGTCAGATTAATGTTTCCCTCTTGGTGGATATCATCAGGAGGGTGCACACAAGTTCTGAGATGTCAACAGTGGTCAACTTCTTGACAAAAATGGAGATTGTATAGGAGTTCAATTTTCCTGTTATCTATCTATCTACCTACCTTCCTACCTACCTATCTATCTGGTGATAACGGATTTGAACTCAGGTCTCATGCTTGCTAGGCAGGTGCTTTACCACTTGAAATTTAACATGTTTGGCTTTAGTTTTTTTAGAGGGTTTTTTTTTCTGTCTGTTTTTTTGCTGGTACTACAGCTTGGACTCAGGGTCTCTCATTTTTACTCACTTGCATCATACCTCCACATCTAGCTTTTTGCTGGCTAATTAGAGATAGAAGAGGCTTCCCCTTTTGTGCAGTAAGCAGTTCAAGCTTCTGTGGCATTTGAAAGAAAAAAAACTGAAAGATACCCAGAAATCCTATGTTCCCATAAGCTTAGTTGATGGTAAAGGGATAAATCACATACATTAAAAATTAGTTACACCCAACACATTAATAATAAAGGTAGATATCTTTAAAGAAAGGCCATTGTTTACACCCCCAACTCCAGTTACCTCCTCCTACCCCTGTTTCCTCTCTGGAACACTTGTTTGGGGTCAGGGAATCCTGACTCAGCTCTGCCACTCATCAACTGTGTGATCTTAGACTGGATTTCTCACTTCTTCCAAACCCTTGGAGCTGCAAGTTAGCAGTGAAGGGAAGGTTAAAACTGGGAGAAAATGAGAGAGGAGGGTGACACTGTTCAAAAGAAAGGTACTCAAGGTACTCATTACCTGACTAATGTAACTGTAATATCACCTTTACAATAAAAATAAGTAAATACATTAATCAATTAAAAAGATGGCAGTGAAGAGGATGCCCACCTGAGACAATTATTCTAAGGGTTTAGCAATGCTACAAAATGCTGACACCCAACAGTTCCTCATTCCTTTAAGAGTGTTAGGCATCCTCACTTTAAATGCTAATTCCCCACCAACTACCCTGTTTAACTCTTTTGTATTTCCTTTGTTGGTTAAGAAATCCTTGTATTCCTCTTTCTTCTTCTCTTTTTCCCCCCTTCTTATCTCAAAAGCTAGGGCTTCAAGTAAGAGTCCTCAAGCATCACACAGATTGGTCTTCAGAAAGGAACTTTCTTACATCCGTCCTAGTCTGAAAGTGATTTTTTCATGTATGTATGTATGGGCATGTATATTGCTGATTTTTGGTGGATATCAGGGTTTGAACTAACACTTGCTCGGCTTGCTTGCTTAACTTATGTTCTACCATTTGAGCCATGCCTCTAGTACAGCTTTTTGCTGGACATTTTTGGAGATAGAGTCTCAAGTCCATTACTGCCCACACTGGTTTTGAACCATGATCATCTAGATCTCTTCTTATAAGCTACTGGTGCCTGCCCCTTTCCTATGTGTTTAAAATTACATAATGTTGCCAGATGCCAATGGCTACTCCTGTAATCCTAGCTATCCAGGAAGCTGAGATCTGAAAATCAAGATTTGAGGCCAGCATGGGCAGGAAAGTCTATAAAAGTCTTCTCTCCAATTAAACACCAAAAAAATCACAAGTAGAGCTGTGATTCAAGTGATAGAGCACTAATCTTGAGCAATAAAGCTCAGGGACAGTACCCAGGCCCTAAGAGCAAGCACTGGGATCAACACACACAATTATGTAATATATGAACCTTATTGTTTACCGTAAGGTCCTACAAAATGTTCAGAGGTTGCTATTAAACTGGTTATAAATACAGAATGTGAATATATACACTGTTAAATTTAAAGTTTTGTGGTTATCATTTCAAAAGTCTGGTGAACGTAATATTTAAATACATTTAAGTTCTAATTTTAGGAAAACTTAAAATCACAGTTGTCTTTCATTTTGTAGATAGATTCATATTTTCCTAGAGTTGATACCATGCCTTGCTGCTAAAATCTCAGTGATCTATTCATTGGAAAATACTGTTAGGTATTTTATACATTGTTTTGTGGGGGCAGGGAGAATGGGTTGAAAATGAGTCAGTTATCTTGTTACATTTTGATGTTAGAAGAGCTCATTAAATTCCCTTTACATTTTAAAGCTTTAAATTATTAACAATTTGAAGAATAAATTCTTTATCCAGAAGGTCCATTAGGGAGAATAGTTATACCTAATCTGCATAGTGAAGTAAATTAGCATGTTAATCTACTCTGCTGCAGTAGGATGTTTTAGAATTTTGATTGCATTATATCATCTCTGATACATTGTACAAGTTGAGCTTCCATTTTTTGTGTTTGCTTTTATTATCTTTAAGTAGTTGTACAAAGAAGTTCCCATTCTACAAAACAGCATATGAGTACAACATATGAGTACAACATTGTCACCCATCTCTCTTAACCCATACCTTCTCTCACTTTTTCGTTAATTGAAATTAGGTGATTACGTAAATTTCACATGTTTCACAGTATTGTGGAACAGTGATACTTAAGAGTCACAAACACATTTTAACTTTCACAAGGCAAATTGTCATTATCATGGTCTATTCAGTTTGTGAATTCTATGAGCTTTGACAATACAAGTTATTTTTTCCACATCAAGTGATATTTACATTTCTTTCCTTTAGCTTAGTGTAGGCTGTTCCCAATTATTCTGTTCCTCCTCCTGTCTTCCCTCTGTTGTGTGCATGTATCTACCATATATATGGTCAAGAACATGGAGTCATTTAGCAATGATATGACAAAATGGGTAGCTGTCCATTGTTTCTTGAGTCCTGTTACTTTGCCATTGTAAGGTCTGAACAGGGACACCTCCCTCCCTCTTGGCTAAGTTTCCACCCAGTATCTGTTACCTAGGTAACTGGCAGATCTGGAAGCAGCCACTTTCCCCTCCTGCTAGATCACATCCTGGGCCACCTCTGGTCACAGGCCTCTCATCAGGCCTTAGGAGAGTCCCAGACTCTGAGGTCACATCCAGATCCAGTGTGGCCACACCTTTCCCCCACCTGGCCACACCTCTTCCTGTCCCTGGCCTAGATAAGTCCTGGCACAGAGGTGGGTCGCCCCTGGCCTTTTCAGCCATGCTTCTGCACCATGCATGGCAGAGGCAGCAGTTCGGTAAATAAACTTCTTTTCCTGCCTGAATAGTGTGTGGTGTTCTCTTCATCGGCTACCTAATGAAACCTACTTATTTAATATACCTTACAGCCCTATCTTCTTGTATTTTGGCGTCAGCATCCACATATCAGGGAGATGGTGCGCCATTTGTCTCTTTGTTCTTGGCTTACTTCGTTCAAATAATCTGCTCTACTAAAAAAATAGAATGGAAGAAAGACAGCCTCTTCAGTAAATGGTGCTGGCAAAATTGGTTAATTACTTGTAGAAAACTAAAGCTAGATCCTTATATATTATCCTGCACCAGAATCAACTCAAATAGATCAAAGATCTTGGAGTCAAAGCAGACACCATGAAAACAATTCAGGACGGAATAGGAGAAACCCTAGGTCTCCTGGGCACAGGCTGAAATTTTCTTAATAGAGACCCAGAAACACAACAAATCAAAGAAAGGTTGGACAAATGGGATTACATGAAGCTCCAGAGCTTCTGCATGGCAAAGAACATAGCTAGCAAGATCAATAGAAAGCCCACAGATTGGGAAAAGATCTTCACTAGCCATATAATGGACAAGGGTCTCATATCTAAAATATACCTGGAACTCAAAAAACTAAAGCCTCCAACAACAAATCCTCAAAGAAACAACTGCCCAATAAGTAAGTGGGCTAAAGACTTAAAGAGAAACTTCTCTGAAGAGGAAATAAGAATGGCCAATAGACACATGAAAAAATGTTCAACTTCTCTAGCCATAAAAAAAAATGCAAATCAAAACAACGTTGAGATACCACCTCACCCCAGTTAGAATGGCTATAATCAAGAACTCTAAAAACAACAGATGCTGGAACCCTACTGCATCGTTGGTGGGAGTGTAACCTTGCTAAACCACTTTGGAAAGTAGTATGGAGGTTCCTTAAAAGAACTCCCCTATAGAGCTCCCCTAGGACCCAGCAATCCCACTTTTGGGTATTTACCCAAATGATCACAAACAAGACCATACTAAAGCTACCAGCACAACTATGTTTATTGCAGCATTCTTTACCATAGCTAAGATATGGAACCAACCCAGATGCCCCTCAGTAGATGAACGGATCAAGAAAATGTGATATATATATATATATATATATATATATATATGTATATATATGCACAATGGAATTCTATGCCTCCATCAGAAAGAATGACATTGTCCCATTTGTTAGGAAATGGAAAGACTTGGAAAAAATATATTAAGTGAAGTAAGCCAGGCCTAAAGAAAGATAGGTTCCATGGTTTCCCTTATTTGCAATAACTAGTATATGTCTGAGACAAGCAGAAAAGGTCAGATAAGATGATGTTAAGTGAATTGAACCCCAAGATAAGGACACAAATGGTTTTTTTCTTGCTTGCTATTGTTTCTAACGTATTTATAAGGTACCATGTGATTTTTTGTTGTAGCTTTGTATGTCCCTCCCCCATGGTATAACCCCTGTTTTCATTGTATTTGATGCTGGTATAATTTGGGGAGTGGAAGGGAAAAAAACAAATTGTTTACATAGGGATACAAGTTGACCCATTGCAACAATGAGATGTACAAGAAGCTATGTCAAAAAACAAACTTTACAATTTAGGCGGGGGAGGGGGGGAGTGGGAAATGCAGTTGTACAGATGGGAGGAAAGGGATGGTAGGGGAAAAACAAAGGAGGAGGAAACAATGCCTGATAAGAAATGTATTCAATACCCTGCTCATGTAATTGTAACCCCTCTGTACAGTATTTTCACAATAAAAACTTATTAAAAATAAATAAAATACACTGCTTAAAATATTTTAAAAAATAATCTGCTCTAGTTCCATCCATTTCCCTGCAAATGCCATTATTTTGTCCTTTCTAATGGCTGCATAATATTCCACTGTATATAGGTACCACAATTTTTGGATCCACTCATCAGTAGTGGGTCATCTGGGTTGTTTCCAAATCTTAGCTATTGTGAACAGTGCTGCAATAAACATGGAGAGGTACATGTGTCCTTGTATACTGGTTCTTGTTGCTCAGGGTAGATGCCTAGGAGTGGTATGGCTGGGTCATAGGGGAGGTCTATTTAGCTTTCTGAGGTATCTCCAGACTGTTTTCCAAAGTGGTTGTATTAGTATACATCCCACCAGTAATGCAGTAGGGTTCCTCTTTCTCCACATCTCCTCCAGCATTTGTCGTTGGCTGACTTTAGGATGTGGGCCATTCTGATTGGGGTAAGGTGGTATCTCCGTGTTGTTTTTATTTGGATTTCCTTTACAGCCAGGGATAATGAACATTTCCCCATGTGTTTCTTTGCCATTTTTATCTCTTCTTCTGAGAAGTCTCTCTTTAGTTCCCTTGCCCATTTCATGACTGGTTTGTTAGATTTGTGAGGGGTTAGTTTCTTTAGTTCCCTGTATATAATGGATATTAGACCCTTGTCTGATACTTTGCTGGTAATATTTTTTCCCAATTTGTTGCTGTCTTTCTAGTTGGTTGCTATTTCTTTGAGCAGAAACTTTTTCTTTTAAGGTAGTCCCATTTGTCCAGACTCTCTCCAATTTGTTGTGACCCTGGGACTCTGTTCAGGAAGCTCCTGCCTGTGCCTATAAATTCAAGTATCTCTCCTAGTCTGTCCTTCAGTAGTTTCAGGATATCAAGTTTGATGTTAAGGTTTTTAATCCATTTTGAGTTGACGTTAGTGCATGGTGATAGGCTAGGGTCCACTTTTCATTTTTTGCATGTGGCCACCCAGTTTTCCCAGCACCAGTAGTTGAAGAGGTTATGATTCTTCCACTTTATGTCTTTGAATCCTTCGTCAAAGATCAACTGACTGTACATATGCAGCTTTATTTTTGGGTCCTCTAGTCTGTTCCATTGGTCTTCGGGTCTCTTTTTGTACCAGTACCAAGCTGTCTTTGTTATTATGGCTCTATAGTAGAGCTTGAGTTCCGGTATGGTGATCCCTCCTGTGTTGTTTCTTTTTCTTTTTTTTTTCTTTTTTTTTTTGGGGGGGGGGTCCGGTTGTAGGGCCTGAACTCTGGGCCTGGGCACTGTCCCTCAGCTCTTCAGCTCAAGGCTAGCGCTCTACCACTTGAGCCACAGTGCCACTTCTGGCTTTTTTCTTTTTGCTTATGTGGTGCTGAGGAATCGAACCCAGGGCCTCAGGCATGCAAGGCAAGCACTCTACCACTGAGCCACCTTCCCAGCCCCGTGTGTCATTTCTTTTGCCTAGAATTGCTTTGGCTATTCTAGGTCTTTTGTTGTTCCATATGAACTTTTGGACTGTTTTCTCTATTTCAGTAAAGTACGTCATTGGGATTTTAATGGGAATTGCATTGAATTTATGTATCAATTTTGGCAGTATAGCCATTTTCATTATGTTACTTCTGCCTATCCAAGAACATGGGAGATCTTTCCATTTCCTGGTATCCTCTATGATTCCTTTCTTTAGGCTTTTATTGTTTTCATGAAATAGAACCTTTACATCTTTGGTTAGGTTAATTACTAGATACTTTTATTTTTTTTGAGGTTATTGTAAATGGGGTTGTTTCCCTGATTTCCCTTTCTGTTTGTACATTGTTGGTATACAGAAAGGTAACTGATTTTTGTGGGTTAATTTTGTATCCTGCTATTTTGCTGAAGTGGTTTATAAGCTCTAAGAGTTTGGGGATGGAGCCTTTGGGATCGTTAAGTTATAAAACCATGTCATCTGCAAAAAGAGATATTTAACTTCTTCTTCCCCTATGCAGATCCGTTTAATATCTTGTTCTTTCCTTATTTTGAGCTTCCATTTGTGAAGGTCCTGGGGTATCAGATGTACAGGACACAGATCTTTGGGCTTCACATGGATAGTATAGAGCAATGGACAAAGAGGCTCCTGAGGCCACTGTGGATCTGAAGACTCCAGAGTCCTCCCTGGTTTCTTATTTTGCTTTCTTTTCTGAATTGTTCTATTGCACTCTAATAATATCTGAGTAAGCCAAGTGCAGGTGGTTCACGTCTTGTAATCCTAGCTGCTCAGGAGGCTGAGATCTGAGGATCAGTGTTCAAAGCCCACACAAAGCCCAGGACAGTCCACAAGACTCTTATCTTCAACCAAGAAAGAAGAAGTGGCGCTGTGGCTCAAGTGGTAGAACACTATCCTAGAGCAAAAAAACTCAGGGACAGTGCCCAGACTCTGCATTCAAGCCCCAGGACCAACACACACAACACACACCACACACACACACACACACACACACACAGAGGCTGATTAGTAAATTAACCTTCAATTAACCTTCAGGAATGTATTTTTCTCAAAGCAGAGATCAGTATCAGTACTAAATTCACAACTTGGACCAGGTGGTTCAAGTTGACTTGTTGGTGTGTAAACAGAAAGTTCATGACTTGAGATTTTCCTGTTCTGAATGACTTCTAGTGTCCCACGCACTTTTCTAAGTGCCTTTAGCAATAAACAAAGTTTCTGCATGTTGTATCAGGCCCTTTGGGATGTTTTAGTCCTAAATAATTACTGGGAAAATTATTCTTGACCTCAAACACTTGGACTTGCACTTAAAGCCCTGAGACACCAAACAGTTTTTACACTATACAGATACCAAGATTGTCCTTTTGGAAATGCTGCTGTAGTACTTTCAGTGCTCATCTTTGCTTACTTCTACTCTTCAAAATTTTTACTTAGAAAATTAGTCAGGCTGTTGCACTAGTTGTTTTGTTGTTCATGCTCATTTATAAGGGAAAATGTAAGGTTAGCACTAGATGTATTAACAGCGTAAATGGGATCAAAATAGCAGAAACATTTAGTTGCTTGAACTGGAATTTAGCTGGGTGATGAAGCAACTTTAGATTTAGGTGATAGTAGTACAAATAAATGGATTTTGAAGTTAAAAACAAAGTTATTCAATTGGTAGTCCCTTCAAGAGTAGTTAATTTATACTAGAATTGAAATTTGAATATTTGAATAAAAAATAGCAATTACATCTAAAAAATAATTTTGTTGTATAAGCATCTATAAAGGTTACTCTGAAGATTACTCTGAAAAACGTTAAGTTCCCTACCACTTGGGGTTTTGAATATTTTGTAAAGAAAAACTGATAATATGTCTACATGCATTAAAATGTGCCTGACGTAGATCAATGGGTATTTCTGCCTTAGCAGCTATACAATTGTATATTGTATAGTTTCTTTCCCTGTGAGAGTACTCTGAGGTTAGAGGGCTTGCTGGTAGCCACCGTTAGTCCTCTCTTCTTCGTCTTCTCGCGTCTTCTCCTTTACCCAACTCCTCCCCTTCCCCTCTTCCTCCACCACTTCATTCCCGGACCCACTTCCTCTTCCTCCCCTCATCTTCTACTGAGGACTTACTCCCTTGGCACACTCTTCATGGATTTATACAGCACTCCTCACATGCAATGATATAATTTCTCCTCTGCTCTGGCAGCCTCATCACCATCTCTCAAGTCTTCTAGTCTAGAGCTTACAACAGTATAGGCAAAACTGAAGTTATGTAGGTCATATTGTGTATTGGGTCACAAGCTGTCTTCTAGTGATGAATAGTGATGGACTCTTAGTTTGATACAGAAACTGGCTCTTGGGCAGAAGTCTCCCATGTCTTGCAGAGCTCCAAGTCATGGATGCATATAGACCTTTGGGTAGAGGACTGAAGCCAGCAAAGAACCAGCAAGTCCACTTTTTGCTCTTTATTAGGCTTCCTATATCTGTTTCATTCTTTTCTCCTGTTTATATTAGCTTCCTGTTTCATTTTTAGTCCACATGACAGAGCATGACTGCCAGTTGCTCTGAAATTTTAAATTATAGCCTAAAAGAGAGAGATGTCAGGGTTTCAGTACTAGTCTTGGACGGCTGTCAACTCTTTGATTGTGGACAAGAGTGGGGTCTGGTTGCAGAGATATGGCTGTCTCTGGCACACCTATGTATGAAGAGAGACAAGGAGGAAGGGCCTTGGAAAGAGAACCAGAAGTAAAAGTCCAGCACATATGCACTGGTGGGCTGTGTGGGCCAGAGAAGAGCACATGCTTGTAACCAGTGCTTGGTTATTGCTCTGGTAATAGCAGAATCATGTAGACTAATTACTTTACTCCTGACTTTCAGTGCTCAGTTTTCTTTGAAATCTCCTCAAGGTACCTAGCACTTGACATTTTCACATAGCCACTGTCTCCTATTGCTTTGTTTATTTTATTTGCCAAGTGGACTACTGTTTACCCTAGTGACTGTAAGGTGGGGAATAGGTATTTAATTATGAATATGTGCTAATGAAAAGCCATTGTTCTGTGACAAATTTCATCGCTGTTGAGTAGATCCCATATTACACAGTCCTATGTCAGGGAGAAGTATATTAATAATACTTAAAGAGTTTTACCTGTATGTATCAGGGGCTAAGCCTTGAGCCTTTATGTGCCTTTTATTTAATCATGATTTATTTCATGAAGCTAATATTTCACTTTTATATTAAAGATGAGATACAGATACCACCAGGAAGAGGTAGGGTGGGGGCAATGTACCCAGGCTCATTGCACTCCACAGATCTTCCATTCAACTACCGTATACTAGGCCACCTCTGGTAAGACCACAGGGAAGAAGGTGAAAAAGACAAGTCTGGAACCTCTATAAGGAAATCTGTGGGTTAAATCTGGTTTCCCAGAGGAAAAGTCAGTTAATCAGTCAATAAATGAGAATAGGAATTAAGTAGCTACTGGGCACCGGTGGCTCATGCCCATAATCCTAGCTATTCAGGAGGCTGAAATCTGAGGATCACAGTTCAAAGCCAGCCCAGGCAGGAAAGTCTGTCAGACTCTTATCTCCAATTTGAAGTGGCGCTGTGGCTCAAGTGGTAGAGCGCTCATCTTAAGCTGAAGAGTGCAGGGACAGTGCCCAGGCCCAGAGTTCAAGCTCCAGAACCAACAAAAACAAAGAAAAGAAATTAAATAGATAGAAGGTAGACATCCCTCAGACATCTTTTTTACATCCTTTCGACCACCACCTCCCTTCAGGTTTTTTTATTGGCTATAAGTATAATATTGGTGGGCTGGGAAGGTGGCTCAGTGGTAGAGTGCTTGCCTTGCATGCAGGAGGGTTCGATTCCTCAGCACCACATAAGCAAAAAGAAAAAAGCTGGAAGTAGCGCTGTGGCTCAAGTGGTAGAGCACTAGCCTTGAGCTGAAGAGCTGAGGGACAGTGTCCAGACCCAGAGTTCAGGCTCCACGACCAGACCCCAAAAAAAAAAGAAAGTATAATAATGGTGTTTTTTATTGGCTGTAAGTATAATATTGGTATAACAAAATTGTAGATATGTCTTTGAGTTATATCAGGAAGATTATGGATTCACTGGTGGACAATGAGGTCTTTATATGAGGAAGAAATTGTAGGCAGTATCTAGCCTTTATCAGTCAGATCTAAGACATAAAACAAAAAACATCCTTATTTGTTCCACTCTGCCATCTGTAGTATGTGGCTTCTATCCTTAAGGGTTGCCTCATGGTTGAAAATGACCTTTGAGTTTCAACTTCATATCTGACCATAAATATGTCTGATCACCTAACTACCAGAGATGATAGGAGCCTTTTTTATTATTTATTTTTATTTCATTTTATTTTAAGCAATTTAGTTCTTTTAGCTGGGCACATTGATAACTGAACAAATTTAGATACTAGAGATTCTACTTATGTTTTACTTTACAATGGCTTTTTCCTGGGTTAGTAGTATATATTGCAGTCATTCTTGCTATAGTGGGCAGTTGCCATTCACCATGTAATCACAGTGGTAAACAAGCAGTATTACACTGTGCTGCCACAGTTTTTGAATATAGGTATTTAACATATTGCAGGAGATATTCAGTATTTTATTATAGAATAGGCTTTGTGTTGGATGATTTTACCTGACTGTAGGATAATATAAGTGTTCTGAGCATGTTTAAGATAGACTAGATTTTTGGTAGATTCAATGTATGAAACATATTTTCAGGGCAGGGAAGGTGGCTCAGTGGTAGAGCGCTTGCCTTGCATGCCTGAGGCCCTGGGTTCAATTCCTCAGCACCACATAAGCAAAAAGAAAAGAGCTGGAAGTGGTGCTGTGGCTCAAGTGGTAGAGTGCTAGCCTTGAGCTGAGGAGCTGAGGCGCCCAGGCCCAGGCCCAGGCCCAGAGTTCAGGCCCCACAACAGGACCCCCCCCCCCCCCAAAAAAAAAAAGAAACATATTTTCAATTGGTTATTATATTCAACTTGTCATGAAGTTATTAGGCTTAGGCAATGTTATGGTTAATTTTTCATTTTCAGCTTGATTTGATTGGGAACTGCCTGGGAGATTTGGTAAAGCGTACCTCTAGAGGTATGTGATTATATTTCCAAAGACGATTAGATCATGCATGCTATGACCTACTGAGTGAATTAATCTCTTGATGGTTCATATGATGGTGTTATTGGGGGGTAGTGAAAGATAAGAGGTGGGGGGGACTTTCTGGAGGAAGTAGGTCTCTCCCTTTCTATACCTCCTTTTTCTGTTTACTGGCCACCATGTTAGGAACTGCTGCGATCCACCATCCTCTCTATGATAGACAGACACCTCTAAAGCTATGAGCCAAAATGACTCCTTTTTAGTTGCTTATGTCAGTATTCTGTCACAATAAAGAGAAAAGCAGCTATCACAAGCCCTTATAGTATTATCTCTCACAAGACTTTTGGCTAGAGGAACTACGAAGGTCAAGGTTACAGTAGCATTATCTCTAAATGAGTTCCACTTGAGTTTTATATCCTATAAAAGTAATTATACTTCTTTTCTCTCTACCCAATGCTGCCCCTTCTGCTTGGATTACTGGACTGCCTTTCTTGCTTAGGATAGATTGTCGGATTGGACTAAATGTTCTATAATCTAAATCATGAGTATCTCTGCATTCTTGGGTTCATGGATATAGACCTAGCACTTTAATGATTAATGTATATTTGTTCTTTGGCCAAAGACTACCCTAAAGTTCATCAATTAAGCTGGCAAACTGAATTATTAGAAAGCCTATCCATTCTTGACAGCCTTTAAGAGTCACCCCAAATCATTCCATTGTTTTTCTCATTTAGACATCAGACATTCAATTGTGTAAGAGCTAGACTCTGTGAGTTTTCTGCTAATATTTGCAGTGCAGAAAATTTGGGATATAAATTCTGTTGTTCAAGTTAAGATTACAGGGGCTGGGACGGTGGCTCAGTGGTAGAGTGCTTGCCCTGCATGCATGAAGCCCTGGGTTCTATTCCTCAGCACCACATAAGCAGAAAAAGCCAGAAGTGGTGCTGTGGCTCAAGTGGTAGAGTGCTGGCCTGCAGCTGAAGACCTGAAGGACAATGCCCAGGTCCAGAGTTCAGGCCCCAACGACTGACAAGGAAAAAAAAAAAAAGATTACAAGTGTGGTGAAGTGGTGGTGCCTTCGGTCTTCAAGGACCTGTAGCTTCTGGGCTGAGTGCTACTGACTGGGATACTTAGTAGTTATCTCAGAGGACTAAAAAAGACTGGGAAGGAAGCACTTCTTGGGGACACTCATGACTTTTATGTTGTACAAGCAGACGATACTTTTTCATTCATTTTGTACAAGATGTTGAAATAGGTTTTCTTTAGAAAGTAGTCTGTACATAATTTAACATATAGACTTGTTCTTGGTTTGTTGGTAGGTATTGTTTGATTAAAAGAACAGTTAGAGACCTGAGTTAAAACCATGTTTCTCTAACTTTTAATATTTCTGAATGCTAGCTGCCTAGTTTATAAATGAAGAGAATGATTCTACCTTCTTCACAGGGTTATGAAAGAATGAAGTGAAAAAAGTGGAGCTGAACATTCTTAGTGAAGCTTTTTTGCGGATCACAGACTGGCATGGCCATAGGAGACAGGCAGGTATTATAAATGCATGTGGTGGCATGCAGGGCACTGCAAATGTTCCCATGGGAGAATAATGATCACCTGCCTTATTGTGACCAGAGAAAGAGACTCTCTCAGAATTTTTTCATAACAAGTTGTTCTCCAGGAGGCTCCTTTCCATTGTTACACATGAGATTATCTTCCTTCATTCCTGCATGAATTGCACTTTACACCAAAAATCACAGAGCAGAGAGGATAAGAAAGAAGCCTTTGGGCTGGGGAGTAAAGAGACAACCCAGGTAGATATACTTGGATTCAATCCTAGCTTATTTGCTTATTATTGTGTGACTTTTTCTCTCAGAGACTAGGTCATTTTAAAAGTGACTCATGGTCTTTGTGAGGATTAAGGGACAGAAGGTACAGTTTGTAAAGTCCTGGCACACAGTAAGATTTCCAGACTTTAGGAAAAAGCATGAATTTGGATGCTGTTTCAATTCAGATATTTAGAAAATTCATTTGGGGAATGGAGTAGGATTTTGTGTCCTTACTTTCAAGTACAAGTACAGTGCAGGCACATTGTTGTGAGCACCAGTGAATTATAAATATCGATGTTATATATTTGAGTAAGAAACTGCCTAAAAATAAGGTTGTTATTTCTAATGCCTTAGCAATGCACCTAGATCAGGTATTCTTTAAGAGAGAAGGGCAGTACTTGAATGTGAACTCAGAGTCTTGTGCTTGCTAGGCCAGTGACATAGAGCTGAGCCAGTCTTCTGACAATCATGTGTCTTTTACAACTAGATATTTGAAAATAAACATAGTATAAATGGTAACAAAAATCATAATCCAGACACTAGATTTTAAAGTAGCAGTGCAGAAAATTGCTTTCACAATGGAGCCCGTGTTTGAACTTTTGTTAAAAATTACATGTTATTTGCCAGGTGCTGGTGGCTTATGCCTGTAATCCTAGCTACTAAGGAGGCTGAGATCTGAGGATCATGGTTCAAAATCAGCCCAGGAAGGAAAGTCCATGAGACTCTCCAGTAAACCACCAGAAAAACAGATGTAGATCTGTGGTTCAAGTGGTAGAACACTCGCCTTGAGCTGAAGAGCTTAGGGACAGTGCCCAGGCTCAGAGTTCAAGCCCCACAACCAACAATAACAAAAAAAAGATGTGTTATTTGTATCAATGGTATATGAACAAGATCATAACGTGCCTATATATTCAGTATTATAGTAAGTGGCAAATAGACCCTCACATTTAGAATCATTGCCCAAAAATTACAAAAGTAATATATACTTGAATTCACTTGAAGTCATTGTACTTTGATTTTGAAACATAATTATGTATTTTATAAGGCAATATAAAAAGACATTTGCCAATGATGTCATTTTTAGTTTATGATTTACATACAATACCTACCTGAGTAAGAAATATTACTCCAGCATCAAATGAAAAAAGATTATTTTACCTTGGCTGGGCACCAGTGGCTCACGCCTGTAATCCTAACTAATAAAGAGTCTGAGATCTGAGGATCTTGGTGCAAAGCCAGCCTGGGCAGGAACATCTGTGAGACATTTATCTCCAATTAACCAACAGAAAACTGGAAGTGGTGCTGTGGCTCAAGTGGTAGAGCATTCGCCTGAAGCTGAAGAGCTGAGGGACAGTGCCCAGGCCCAGAGTTCAAGCCCCACAATTGACAAAAAAGAAAAAGGTAATTTTACATTGTTCTAATATTCTGTGGCAGAAAGCAGTATCCTTTCAGTACCTGTGATAATTTATTCAATGACTTAAAAATACATTAAATGTAACTGAAAAATCAAAAAATAAGCAAAACAAAGCAAAAAAATAAGCAAAAAAAAACAAAAAATAGCCTTTAGCAACCAAAGTGTTGCATAAAATCTCTGCTCAATAAGATATGTATACTTTCCTTCTAGAAAAACTGTTTAGATAGACATTCTCTGGAAGCTGAAGAGTTGAGGAATACATGATCCCCACAGACTCCACAAGAAACCAGCTTTATGGATACCTTGATTTTATCCTTTCTTAAGAATTATTTTGGAGGTCTACTTCAAGCTGCACTCTTTGTCTTCACCACATGGGCCAGTCTAAACTCTGTGTCAAGTTTGGGAAGTGTTAATGAAAAGATGGTAGAGTTAAGCTCATACTTATAAATCTAGAAAAGAGAAAGTAGGGCTCAGAACTGGGTCTAGTGAACTTCTTACACACACACACACACACACACACACACACACACACACACACACACACACACACACACACACACACACACCTCCAAAGTGACTCAAAAGAGCCATGCCTTAATGTAATCACAGCAAAAGAAAAGTGTACATGTGCCAGAGATGTGCTGGTATCAGAAACAAAGAGTAAATCAGCCAAGTACAGTGGCTGATACCTGTAATTTTGGCTACTCCAGAGATAGAGATCAGGAGGATTGCAGTGCTAAGCCATGCTGGACAAAGCATCAGTCAACAGACGAGCATGGTGGCACACATTTGTCATCCCAGCTACAATGGGAAGCATAAATAGGAGGATTATAGTCCAAGCCAGCCAAAGCAAAAACTTAAAACTCTATTTAAAAATAATTATAGTAAATAGGGCTGGGGACATTGCTGAAGTGATACGAGGATCTGCCTAGGAAATATGAAGCCCTGAGTTCAAACCCCAGTGCCAACAAAAAGAAAGCAAACAAAAGAAGTAATCAAACTTTTACTAAACATCATCTGTTTCAAGTACAGCCAGGTAGGTGTTTTAGGAAGATCATCTCACGTAAACTGCCCAACAACCTCCAGAGGAATCACTATTCATGCCCAATCTGCAGATGTGAAAGTCAGTTAAAACAGTGAATTAAAAACTTGATACTGGGGGCTGGGAAGGTAGCTCAGTGGTAGAACACTTGCCTTGCATGCATGAAGCCCTGGGTTCGATTCCTCAGCACCACATAAGCAAAAAGAAAAAAGCTGGGAGTGGCACTGTGGCTCAATTGGTAGAGCGCTAGCGTTGAGGTGAAGAGCTGAGGGACAGCGCCCAGGCCCAGAGTTCAGGCCCCACAACCAGACCCAAAAAAAAACAAAAAAACTTGATACTGGGCTGGGAAGGTGGTTCAGTGGTAGAGTGCTTGCCTTGCATGCATGAGGCCCTAGGTTCAATTCCTTAACACCACATAAAAAGAAAAAGCTGGAAGTGGCACTGTAGTTCAAGTGGTAGAGCACTCACCTTGAGTCGAAGAGCTCAGGGACAGCGCCCAGGCCCCAGAGTTCAAGCCCCACGACCAACAGAAAAAAAAAAAAAAAAGAAGAAGAAGAAGGAGAAGGAGGAGGAGGAGGAAGAGGAGGAGAAGAAGAAGAAAGTGAAGACATAAAACTTGGGAAAGAGACAATATCTGGAATCAACTAATTCCTTTCTGATTAACTCAATGCCAGGCCAGAGAGACTTGGTCTATTATTAAAGATACATTCTGGCAAGCAGTCAAGAATAACTCATTAGCTACAGTAATTGAAAGTGTAAAACTAATATTAAAACAAAGAGATCCTTAAAACACAACAGGGGCCACAGTAGGTCCTGATGATTGTAAGAATTTAATTTTATAATAAAAGCAGCTTAAAGCCAGGCATGATAACTCAAGCCTGTAATCCTAGCTAAATCTGGGGGATTGTGGTTCGGACAAAAAAATTCATGAGATTCATCTCATGGCATTCATCCAATGGCAGCACATAGTAATATATACATATTCTCAGCTCTACAAGGAAGGACAATCCAGGCTGGCCTGTGCATAAAGCAAGACCCTATCTCCAAAACAACCAATGCAGAAAGGGCTGGTAGAGTGGCTCAAGTGGCATAGCATCTATCTACCAAGAATAAGGCTCTGAGCTCAAACCCCAGAACTGCTAAAAGAAATAAAAAAATAAAGTAAAAAAAAAAAAAAAGGCAATTTGAATAACAAATACAAAAGAAAACATGATTATGATTCAATAAGAGGCTTGGTGTTTGACAAGCATGTGTGAGGGCCTGGATTCATTCTCAGTACCACCAAAAACTCAAAACAAAACAAAAACATTCAATAAGTGATGTTGAGGGCAGGTATGGTGGTGCATACCTACAATCCTAGCACTCAGAGGTAAAGGCAGGATGACTGGAAGCTCAAGCCATCCTAGGCTACATGGTAAGATACTGTCTCAAAATTTAAAAAAGAAGGGCTGGGAAGGTGGCTCAGTGGTAGAGCGCTTGCCTTGCATGCATGAGGCCCTGGGTTCAATTCCTCAGCACCACATACGCAGAAAAAGCCAGAAGTGGCTCTGTGGCTCAAGTGGCTGAGGGACAGCGTCCAGGCCCAGAGTGCGCTCACCTTAAGCTTAAGGGCTGAGGGACAGCGTCCAGGCCCAGAGTGCGCTCACCTTGAGCTGAAGGGCTGAGGGACAGCGTCCAGGCCCAGAGTGCGCTCACCTTGAGCTGAAGGGCTGAGGGACAGCGTCCAGGCCCAGAGTTCAGGCCCCAAGACCGACAAAAAAAAAAAAAAATTAAAAAAGAAGGATGGAATAACCACTAGCAAATTTTAAGAAAATCATTTTATACTCATCAGTTTATACCATCCAATGAAAAGCATTCTAATAAAACAAAAAACTATTTTCATAAAATTATATAACTAAGATGAAAGAAAGCTGAATACTAGTGAATTTCTAGCAAAAGAATTCTTATAAATAGGGCTAGGAAGGTGGCTCAGTGGTAGAGCGCTTGCCTTGCATGCCTGAGGCCCTGGGTTCAATTCCTCAGCACCACATAAGCAAAAAGAAAAAAGCTGCAAGTGGTGCTGTGGCTCAAGTGGTAGAGCGCCAACCTTGAGGTGAAGAGCTGAGGGACAGCGCCCAGGCCCAGAGTTCAGGCCCCACAACCAGACCCCCCCACCCCAAAAAAAAAAAGAATTCTTATAAATAGTAAATGACAAAAGAAATTTCAACTATTGAAGGGACAGGTAATTAAAACACAAATGTTTCCTATGTAAGAGTGAAAAACAATGGAGTATAACATATCTCTCTGGCTGTAGACCAGAAACAGGGTTAATAAATGTATAGAATATATGTTCAAGAAATTGTTAAAAAGCAAGAGACTAAAATGGAGAAAAGGACCAAAACAAGAACAATTTCCAAAAATAAGTAAACAAACACAGAAACATAGTCATCAAAAAAAAGTTAAACACATACAAACCCCACCATTTATTAATTTTTTTTTCTTTGGTTCGATTTTGGGGTGTTTTGGGGTTTTTTTGGTCGGTCGTGGGGCTTGAACTCTGGGCTTGGGTGCTGTCCCTGAACTCTTCAGCTCAAGTCGAGTGTTCTACCACTTGAGCCACGGCACCACTTCCAGTTTTCTAGTGGTTTATTGGAGATAAGAGTCTCACAGACTTTGCTGCCTGGGCTGGCTTTGAACTGTGATCCCCAGATCTCAGCCTCCTGAGTAACTAGGATTACAGGCATGAGCCACCGGCACCCGGCTCTGGGGTGTTTTTTGAGAAAGGGTCTCACTATATAGTCTAGGTGGTCTTTGAACTCCAAATCCTCCTGTCTCCACCTGCTGAGTGCTGGGATTATAGTTGTGCATCACTAAGCAAGACTTCAAGCTATTATGAAAAACATTCTCAATTATGACTAGCCAAATGTTATAAAACAAATATTCTCAAGTATGTCACTAGTAATACTGGCATAAACATTTTGGAAAGTAATATGGAAATCTTGCTACAATCGTCCCGAAGTGATTAGGTTGGATACCTATATGCATAGCAATGTTTGAAACATTTATAAAACTGAAGGTTGAAAATAATGTAACTATCTAACAATAAGGAATGAAAAAATAATGAAGAATACACCCTGCTCATGATGAGGAACTCCAGGGCTGAGTACTAACAGGCCAAACAAACATTAAATAAGTAAGAGTCAACACTTAAGGAAAGAAAATACATACTACCTCTTCAAATGATGAAAGAACAGGTAGCTACTGACTGAGAGCCCGTGGCTCACGCCTGTTATCCTAGCTTCAGATCTGAAAATCACGGTTCAAAACCAGCCCAGGCAGCAAAGTCCTTTAGATTCTTTTATTTCTTTGGGATTTTTTTATCAGTCATGGGACTTGAACTCTGGGTTTTGGCTCTGTCCCTCAGCTCTTCAACTCAAGGCAAGCTCTACCACTTGAGCCACAGTACCACTTCTGGTTTTCTGGTGGTTAATTGGAGATAAGTGTATCACAGAGTTTTCTGCCCGGACTGGCTTTGAACTGCAGTCCTCAGAGCTCAGCCTCCTGGGTGGCTAGGAGTAGAGATGTGACCCACTGGCGCCTGGCTATGAGATTCTTATTTCCATTAACCACCAGAAAACCAGAAGTGGCACTGTAGCTCAAGTGGTAAAGTGCTAGCCTTGAGCTGAAGAGCTCAGGGACAGTACCCAGGCCGAGTTCAAGCCTTACAACTGAAAAAAAAAAAAAAGGTAGCTATTGAAACAATTTTTTAAGTAGGGAAATGAAGATAAAAGTACAGCCAAGTTCTGGTGGCTTGCACACGTAATCCTAGCAACTCAAGATGATGATCATGGTTCGAAGCCAGTCCAGGAAGCAAAATCTGTGAGACTCTAATTTCTAACTTACCACCACCAAAAAAAAAAGAAAAGTGGAGCAGTCTCAACTGACAGAGCATCAACTTTGAACAAAGAAGCTAAGGATATTGCCCAGGCTCTGAGTTCAAGTCCCAGTACCAAAACACACACATAAAGTATATAATTGTAATCATATTTCTGAAAACATCATTAAATAAAACCACAAGATGAAAATATATGAGGGCTGGGAATGTGGCTTAGTGATAGAGTGCTTGACTAGCATGCTTGAAGCCTTGGGTTCGATTCTTCAGTACCTCATAAACTGAAAAGGCCAGAAGTGGTGCTGTGGCTTAAGCGGTAGAATGCTAGACTTGAGCAAAAGAAGCTCAGGGACAGTGCCCAGGCCCTGAGTTCAAGCCTCAAGACTAGCAAAAAAAAGAAAAGGTCAGATAAGATGATGTTAAGCAAAATGAACCCCAAGATAAGGACTCAAATGTTTTTTCTTTCTTGCTATTGTTTCTAACATATTTCTTTGTTGCTTTATATGTCCCTTCCCCATGGCATAACCCCTGTTTTCACTGTATTTGATATTGGTATAATTTGTGGAGGGGAAGGGAATAAACAAATTGTTTAAAAAGGGATACAGTCTGACCCATTACAACAATGAGATGTACAAGACATTATGTCAAAAAACGAACTTTACATCTTTGGCGCGGCGGCAGGGGGGGGGGGGGGGGGTGAATGGGAAGGGATGGGAAAGGATGGGAAGGGGAAACAAAGGAGGAGGCAACAATGCTTGATAAGAAATGTACTCATGGCTGGGAAGGTGGCTCAGTGGTAGAGCACTTGCCTTGCATACCTGAGGCCCTGGGTTCGATTCCTCAGCACCACATAAGCAAAAAGAAAAAAGCCGGAAGTGGCGCTGTGGCTCAAGTGGTAGAGTGCTAGCCTTGAGCTGAAGAGCTGGGGGACAGCACCCAGGTCCAGAGTTCAGGCCCCACGACCGGACCCAAAAAAAAAAAAAAAAAGAAATGTACTCATAAGCTTGCTCATGTAATTGTAACCCCTCTGTATGGTATTTTCACAACAACAACAACAAAAAGAAAATATATAACAACAGTCATATTAAGAGGTTTAAAGCATGGGCTGGGAAGATGGCTCAATGGTAGAGTGCTTGCCTTGCATGCCTGAGGCCCTGGGTTCGATTCCTCAGCACCACATAAGCAAAAAGAAAAAAGCCGAAGGTGGCACTGTGGCTCAAGTGGTAGAGCACTAGCCTTGAGCTGAAGCGCTGAGGGACAGCGCCCAGGCCCAGAGTTCAGGCCCCGTGACTGGACCCAAAAAAAAAAAGTTTAAAGCAGTTTTTTTTTTTTTTACTCTAGTCATGTTATTTTTATTTAAAATATAAACATAATCAAGAAGGACTATTACTATTGTCCCTCCCCCACAGTATAACCCCTGCTTTCACTGTATTTGATGTCGGTATAATTTGTGAAGGGAAGGGAAAAACAAATCGTTTAAATAGGGATACAGGTGGACCCATTGCAACAATGAGATGTACAAGTCTTTATGTCGAAAGCGAACTTTACAACTTTGCTGGGGGGGGTGGATGGGGGGGAGCGGGGAGGATTAGGGGGGCAGGGGGAGGATGGGAAGGGATGGGAAGGGGAAACAAAGGAGGAGGCTACAATGCTTGATAAGAAATGTATTCATTATCTTGCTCATGTAATTGTAACCCCTCTGTACAGTATTTTCACAATAAAAAAAAAAAGGACTATGATTACTTAAAACAAGTTGACCCTTAGAAATTGGGGGGAAAAAATTTTTTTTTAAAAAATTTAGCCAGGCATTGGTGGCTTGAGCCTGTAATCCCAGCTACTCAGGGGGCTGATATCTGAAGATTGTGAATCAAAGCCAGCCCAGGCAGGAAAGTCCATGAGACTCTTATCTCCAATAAACTACTCAGAAAAACCTGGAAATGGCACAGTGGCTCAAGTGGTTGAGTGCTAGCCTAGAACACAGACAGACTCAGGGACAGCACCCAAGCCCTGACTTCAAGCCCCAGGACCAGCAGAAAAAAAAACTGAACTAATGGAAAAATGAATTAAAATAGCTCCAACATTATAGGTAAAGCACTAGAAAGAAAAGCACTGTCACAAGAGGTTAACAGTGAAATTCACAATTCAGATGAGTTGCACCACTTTTTCAAGTTCTAGCTAAATAATAAAGGAAACTATTTCAGGAAGCCAAAATGCAACCATTCAAACATTTGCTCAATTTTGCCCATTCCTAGTTTTTTGTGAACTCTCCTTGGCTTTGGGCTAAAAGGGCTTAAAATAGTTTGCCCAGACTTGGAAGGCTTCTAATCAGACTAGATCAGAAATTTCAACAAGGTAGTACAAGCCAAAGGTTGAATTTCAGAGTAGTCTAATAAGTTCCCAAGTTAAACTGCATTTCTATTTTCTAAAAAATGACTGAGAAAAGATGATACAAAATTTCAATAGATGTTCCAAAGCACTATATTCTGAAATGTTGCTCCCATCTCATCAGTGTTATAAAATTAATCAAAAGGGTCATAAACCAGGATTTTAGAAGAATGACAAGAACACAAAGTATCTGTGTGCATGTCATATGAAAGAAGAAATTCACCAGACATTGGTGGCTCACACCTGTAATCCTAGCTACTCAGGAGGCTGAGCTCTGAGGATCACGGTTCAAAGCCAGCCCAGGCAGGAAAGTCCATGAGACTCATCTCCAATTAACCACCAGAAAACTGGAAGTACACTGTGGCTCAAGTGGTAGAGCATTAGCCTTGAGCTGAAGAGCTGTGGGACAGCACCCAGGCCCAGAGTTCAAGCCCCACAACGGACAAAAAAAAAGAAAAGAGAGAGAGAGAGAGAAATTTATAAAATGTCTCTTTCAGGTGTGAGAGAGTACATGATGCAGAACTATATTTTGTAGTGAGTAGTTTGCAAAGCTTACTCCTGACAAGATAAGCCTTGATGTAGGTAGGAGCAAACCACTCAGAGCTAAAATGTTCATAATTTGAAACTAGAAGCAGGAATGCAGTGGATCCAGTTCTTCTGGGGATTAGCCACCAATATGAAACAAATGCTCCTGAAAGGTTTCATCATGCTGTCATCCAAGGCCTCCAAAAAGCATTGTTTTTATTATTGTACCACGAAAGAGCTAACTTTCATACATATATGCATGCATGTGCTCCACCCTACCCCCACCTTCAATTTACACCGCCCTGGAAATTTTAGCATGATATAGTTGCCAGGGCTTCATGCATATCTAGTCACTTTGTGGGCACATCTCCCTCCTCTGCAAGATGATGAAACTGAGGCTTAGATAATGAAATTCCCTAGGAAACTACAAAGTCACACAGAGCAGAACTGGCTGAGATCAAACTCCTACTTCCAGTTCTTTTCCAAGAATCTTGAAGGCCCACAGGAGCATAAAGCAACATTCACTGCAAGGACAAGAAAATGACCTCTCCCCCCACCACCCCCCTATCCCCCATTTGGTTGCTTTTATGCCTCTGAACTAATTTTTACTAGTGCCTAAATGAAACATTTGGATTAAGAGGCCCACTCCCCTTAAGGAAAAAGTTCTTCAGATTGCCTGCTGAAGTTGCCTAAGAAAATCTGTTTTTCTGTTAAGGGAATTTCTTCATTGACTGTATTATTTTACGGGTAGTCTTATTCATATAAAAATAGGGCTGGGAAGGTGGCTCAGTGGTAGAGCGCTTGCCTTGCATGCTCGAGGCCCTGGGTTTAATTCCTCAGCACCACATAAGCAAAAAGAAAAAAGCCGGAAGTGGCGTTGTGGCTCAAGTGGTAGAGCGCTAGCCTTGAGCTGAAGAGCTGAGGACAGCGCCCAGGCCCAGAGTTCAGGCCCCACAACCAGACCCAAAAAAATAAAAATAAAAATAAATAAATAAAGTGTTGTTTCTTTCCAAAGTATTCTGATACAGAAGTTGAGAATAAAACAGGCTAAGTTTATACTACTGGCAACTGAGTTCAGTATTACAAATATGAATAGATCACTGCCTACAGTAGTCTTAAATCACAATTGACTTACTGATTTCTAAATGCCACGAAGTGTTCTAATTTCCTCCCAACTGTTATTTTTAATAATATCAAAATGCTTTTCATTATAACAAACATAAAAAATGTCTCTCTCAGGCCAAAGGCAAAGTGAAAACAGATAGCCAAGGAAAAGTTGCTGTGCTAGTAAAATCTCAAATTTCCTTTAAAAGTTATGATTTGTTTGCTTGGACAAGACCATCTCTCTGAAGTCTCTTCCAGCTACTGGAGTGTCTTCTGCTGCTTATACTGTATGATTTTTACATATTCTAAATTCTGTAGTACTTGAGGCATGACACTGATCACCATGTCACAATCTGAGAAGAAGAGTCAGAACTGCCACCCTGGCATTTTCCAGTGTTGCAATATTCCAACAAATGTTCGCTGATTAAGATCTTTAAGAGCCTGCATAGGATCTGCTTTAACAATATACATATAAAAAATTCAGGGGCTGGGAAGGTGGCTCAGTGGTAGAGTGCTCGTCTTGCATGCATGAGGCACCACATAAGCAGGAAAAACAGGAAGTGGTGCTGTGGCTCAAGTGGTATAGCACTAGCCTTGAGCTGAAGAGCTGAGGGACAGTGCCCAGGCCCCCAGAGTTCAGGCCCCATGACCAACCACAAAAAAAAAAAAAAAAATCACAACTATTGGGAGCTTTGGGAGCCACTGGAAGCTAAACCTCCTCTGGTAAGCTTCCTTGAACAAACTTTGCCATGGTGATCTTTTCTGAGTCACTGTTTCTACCCTTAGAAGCACATAAGTAGTTTGAATCCAGATCCACTGGCATGTCTTGAATTTGGTGTAGATCTGTCTACAATAATATGGGTAAGTTCCTTTCCTGGAACACTGAGGCCAGCAATTATTTCTGCCAAGTGATGGCTGTCAGGTGCATAATTGGAAGTTTATTGATTTTATGCCATCGAACACATATTTCACACACTCAAATATTAGTCTCAGCTAGAAGGCTGAGATCTGATAATCACAGTTCAAAGCCAGCCTGGGCAGAAAAGTCCTTCCAGAAAACTGGAAGTGGAGCTGCAGCTCAAAGTGGTAGAGTGCTAGCCTTGAAAAAAAAAAAAAAAATATCTGAGGGACAGCCCCAGTTTAAGCCCCACTCTATCACAGGCTCAAGTGAATAGTTTTAATTATTAGCGAAACTAATAGTTGAAGCAAAGAACTGAGATAGTACAATTTCACAATGGAAAGTATTTCATGAGAAATGAACCAATGCTATAAGGTACAATAAAATTCTAATTTACCTTTTCAAGAAACATTCAAATAGTCATGGCCATTAGTAGTTCAAAGATGAGGAAATGGGGCTTGGAAGGTGGCTCAGTGGTAGAGCGCTTGCCTTGCATGCTTGAGGCCCTGGGTTCCCTCAGCATCACATAAGCAAAAAGAAAAAAGCTGGAAGTGGCGCTATGGCTCAAGTGGTAGAGTGCTAGCCTTGAGCTGAAGAGCTGAGGGACAGTGTCCAGGCCCAGAGTTCAGGTCCCACGACTGGACCCCCCCCCCCCAAAAAAAAAAGATGAGGAAATAAAAGACCTTGAAATAGGAAAAAAAAAATCTTCTTTTGCCCCAGGCCTTTCCCATAACCATCCCACCTGTGTTGTAATCCTGCCTACAGCTTTTTGTTCAGCCTCAGCTTTTTGTTCAGAAAACACACCTTCCTCAGGTTCACTCCAATTAAAGCAGCTACTGCTTGATACTGTATATCTCCTTATATGAAGCACTGGGCTTCAGATCTCTTTTTAGCCCTAACTCCTTTGACCCGTTCATGAATTCTGCTTTCGGGACCCTCCAAGAACATGGCTAACTACTAGGTAGCAAATAACTGGCTCTGAATAGTCTCAGAATTATAAAATGGATCCCTACAATTCTCTCCCCAGTACTTTACTCTCTCAATGCCCCTTTTTAACCAGTAGAACATTTCTAAATTCTGAAACTCAGAGATTTCAGTACTTTTTTGTTGGGGGCGGGGGGGGGAGGGTGTTATTTTGGATTGAACCCAAAGACTCACACAAAGCACTCTACCTCTTGAGCTCTCTAGCTCCTTTTGCTTTTTTTTTTTTTTTTTTTGCTTTAAATTTTTCTGTAAAGATGATGTACAGAGGGGTTACAGTTATACAAGTCAAGTAATGAGTATATTTCTTTTTTAACAGTATCACTCCCTCATTTTCTCCCAGGTTTTTCCCTCCCTCCCCCCCAAATTGTATAGTTCATTTCCAACATAGTGTCTAGTGAATATCACTACTGAAATAGTTCACCCTTTCAAACAGAGTACCACTGTACTGTCTGGGCCAATCTCAGACCACAATTAAGGTTACGTAAGCCTCCCACATAGGAGAGATGTCTAGCCCAGCTTGTTTGTTGAGATATGGTTTTGTTAACCCTTTTTTTTTTTTTTAACCCAGGTGAGCCTAGCCACTTTCTTCCCAATCTTGATCTCCCTCCTCTTCTCCCAGATGGCCAAGATTATAGGCTTGAGGCACTTCCCTCTTCTAGTGAGATTTCAGTAATTTTTATTGTTGCTCTCATGGAAACAGTTTCCAGATTCCTCAAAGTGTTAGGAAACTCAAATCTGTATTCAGAATGAAAGGCTAGCTCCAGAGTCTTAAACTCTTAATCTGATGCCTGTATTGTTGTTTTTCAGTATATCCAAGTCTTCTTTAGGTAAAGTTAGAAGGACCTTTGCCCTACACTACATGAACTCTTTGTCATCTGCAAGATCTCCCTAGTGAAGACATCACCACCAGCTGCCAAGGAGATTCTTTAGCAGGTCAACATACTATGTAGATTCCTTGGGAGGGAAAGTTTCTATTAATTCTAATAGAAACTACCTAGGTACTAAAACTTTTCAGACAGGTACTAGATATGCATATAAAGAACTTAGGAAGACAAAGGTCTGAATGGGGCTGGGTCCTACCTACTGAGAGGTCCCTCCTGGCTTTTCTCACTTGAAGAAGAAACAAGAAGACATGAGTCTTGACCAAAATAGAGCAGACATGTCTGAGATAAAGCTCTTAAGCAAGAAATGCTGAAACAGTGCTCACCCTAAACAAATAGCCCAAAAAGAACTTAAGCAATGAGGAATCCAAAGTACCAAAGTTTGGTGTCCTTTGGGGAAAGAACCTCACTATAAACAAACCAGATTTGGGCAAGGCCCAGGAAATCTGAGAACAGGCTCTGCCTTATGACACAACCAGAAATCTTTAGTTGTTATCATATAGACAGACACCAGACATATAGTATATATATACTATATATACATATATATGTTACATATGTAGTATATATACTATATATATAGTATATATACTACATATGTAGTATATCTATATAGCTATATATATACATAGTATATATATATTATATATAGTTTATATATACTACATATATACTATATACAGAGATATACTATATATGTACTATATATTATAGTATATCTCTATCTTGAGGAGATATGCATATAAAGTATATAATATATATACATATATGTATATATATTATGTATGTATATATCTCCCTAGGATCAATCTAGTCTTGCTAAAGGAGGATCTTCTAAAATTTTCCCCACTAAACTGTCCCACCTTTGACATGTTCATCATTGTCTTGTACATATGTGACTAGAACACACTAGGAACTCAAATGTTTGTCTATTTTTTTTATTTTTTTTGTCGGTCATGGGGCCTGAACTCTGGGCCTGGGCACTGTCCCTCAGCTCTTCAGCTCAAGACTAGTGCTCTACCACTTGAGCTACAGAGTCACTTCGGATTTTTCTACTTATGTGGTGCTGAGGAATCAAACCCAGGGCCTCATGAATGCAAGGCAAGCACTCTACCACCTTCCCAGCCCAGACTGTCTAAATTTTAAGTACTTAGCCACTCAGTCCAATACATTCCCCACAAGTATGCATTTGTCCACATAAGGCTCTCATAGGTCATCACAATATTCATTCAACAAATCAGCTAAAACTACAATAGTTAAGATACTGTGTTTTCAGAAACAGAAAACGAAAAAAAAAAAAAAAAAAAAAAAACCTATATCAGTCCTTGTTCATGGAGGAACTCCTGAATAGGAAACACTATTTTAGGCCCTGTAGGGGCTAACTATTGAGTAAAGCTTCATAGAAGACTCCTTGGAGAACTTGCAGTGGATGAAACAGACATTAAGTATAGTATTACTGTTTAAAATAGAAAATGCTATGTCTTTTCAAAGGTACAGATAAAGGCTATAAGAAGGCGAAGGTCAAAAGTAATTAACTAGAGTTCATACCAATTTATGGTACAGTACATTTATCCTACAAACTAAAGAATGATGACAACTAGTTAGCAACTGAAGCAAGTAATTAATGGCAATGGCTTTGTAGGTTTTCACAAAAATCAAACAATCTATCTTTACATTTTCAGCACTGCTTGTAAAATTAAGTTTTGAAGGCTTTATTTTTTTTTTAAGGAGTACTAAGTTGTAGAACTCAGGAATTTGTGCTTGTCAGGCACATGCTCTACCACTTGAGCCATATCTCCAGAAACACTAGACTTTGAAAATCAAGAATATAAATGAATTGTCTTTTCATGAATATTGTAACTGAAACTGAGCCCTAAATTACAGTTATTTTTATGTTGGAGTGTCTAACTCAAAGAAGTACAGATTTGTCAATCTGAATAAAAATAAAATATATAGAGAAAATAATTCTGGTTTTTCCATATGACCTTATCTACTTAATAGTAACTCTTATTATTTAGATTACCAAGTAGGAAAGTAAAAATTAAGATGCAGCTAACCATTGTATTTCTTTTTTATGTAGATTCTTCTGGCTTTTTATATTTTTTAATTATTTTTGTTTTCATTAAGTAATTTTGTAAAGGGTTACAATTAGATAAGTCAGGATATGAGAAGAATGCCTCTTGGACAATGTCAACCCTTCCAACATTTTCCGCTCCCATCTCTACCCACAAGTTACATACTTCATTTTTTACATAGTGTACATTGAACACAATGAATACAATGACTGCATTCTTCGGGTTTGTTTGTTTTTTTTAACATTTAGCTTCTTCAAATTCTTTGAAGTATGTCCCCACTAAAACTGTTTTGTTAGAGATAAATGTAGTGGAATGGAAATAAGAAATTCCAAAACTAATAGTAAAAAACTTTAGTCTTTAACTACCTTTCTCCTCTTACCTGGAGTTAAAGAACTTACTTAGGAATTTCCTACCATAGATAGAAACTGGTAAGTTTCATCTCTACTACCTGGAAAAGTGGCATCTTTATCAACTTATTCCTTCAATATATTTTGTGAAATATATTCCATAAAAATGAATCTACAACGAAGAATTTTTAGATCCAGAAACAATCTCTTCTAATAGAATTTTGCAATTGTGGAAAAGTGAAACACACATAGGAATTCTTTGTGAATTACAATAGGCTCCTGTATCCACATATCCAACTTCAGGCACTGCCTTCATTCTGTCACTTCAGACTGCTTTCCCTTTCTGTGTGTGTTTACAATGTTTTCTCCCAGATCTGTTCAAGAAATAAATCAGGGGCCATTTGCAAGATGTAGGCAACAGGATATAGGCAGGATTGTGTAACACGCACCTGTGTAACACACTCATCGGAGTTACACTGAAGAATAAAAGATAAGAATAAATCTATCAAGCACGTTTTCAAGGTTACATACAAAGTGCTGCAATAATTATAAAGAAACTGAGCTTTACCTCTGCTATTTTAGGAATCACCAAGGCAGAGAATTTCCGATCTCAACATAATTTAGTAGTTAGTTACATTAAGAAAACCTAACTACTATTTTATGGTAAAAAGCTTGTCATGTGCCTCTACAGTGTGTGTGTGTGTGTGTGTGTGTGTGTGTGTGTGTGTGTGTGTGTGTGTGTGTGTGTTAGAATGCTTGTAAGTTGCATCAAAGTAACAATTCTTGAGACATCATCATAACTACTGTATTCGAGCAGTGTTACTCTGGAAATTACCTTCTCAGTCTCATTTCTGCAGAAACATACTGAAGGCAAAACAGCTGATTACACTTCTGCAAATCAAGGGAAAAAAAATAAGCAAAAAGAAAGGAAGCAGGCAAAGAGAAAGAAACCAAGTAGCTAACTGTAGCAATGGTCCCTCACAAGTTCTAGGCGCTATCCCTTGAGCTCCAAGAGATAAGGAGAAGGCACCACCACGCAAAAGTCCGAAGTTACTCTTTTCAACTACCTGGAATGTTCACTGGATTCAATGTGAAATGTTTGGGATAGGTGGATTCGGTGGAAATGTATAAGAGAAGTCAGCGGCATTTGTTTCCTCATTCGGGGATCCTAAGAACTGCTCCAAAGTACACCCAAATACTTAGTTCTCCGGCACGGGCGGCTCCGAGCATCCTCCCAAGGCACACACCTGCAGAGACGGCAGCTCCTCCTTCTCCCCCTCCCGCTCCCCGAGCTCGGGCCAGGTCTGGTGTCCAGAGCACCGTTAGGTCTGGTGTCCGGCCACCACGTCTCCCTCCGGCGCCACTCGGTCGCGGAAAAGGGCCGAGGACACACAGCCCTCTGAGTTCCGAAGCAGGGCGGAACGCTGCTGGACACGGGCACCGCCAGAATGCGCATTATAATCAAACTTAGGGGTGCACTTCCACCGAAGCGCTGACGTGGGGGGCACGGTCCCCGACGTGCGCCCGGGGACCGCCGGCCCGTCCCGCTTCCTCCGACCAAGGGGCAGCCCTCCCTACCTGTCCTCCGAGACGCTGATGACGCCCTCCTCCTTCGGCACGATCACGGCCATATTCACCACCTCCTGGGACCCCTCGACTCGCTGCAGCAGAATCGGCTTGCGGGTCAGCGGCTTGGGTTGGATCTCCGCCGCCATCGGAGGAGGGGGCGCGCCGGGGGCGCCGCGTTCCACGCCGCGGGGCCGGGCTGAGGAGAGCGCTCCGGCACAGGCACAGGCTGACCCAAGCTGTCACCCGGACGGAGGCTGGCCGGAACGGGACGCCGAGAGCCGGCGAGCATAGCCCAGCTGCCTTCCCTGGGAACGACTTTGCGCTCCCAGCTTGGGGTACCCAAACCGCCACCAGGGTTGCAAGCCGGCGCCACCACCGGAGGAGGGGACGGGAGCCAGGGGGCGGGGACGAGGGCGGAGCCTGCCGCAGGAGTGGCCGCTGGTGGGCGCGAGGGCGGCTCCACTTCCGGGAGGGTAGTAAGGGGAGGGGAAAACCTGAAGTCAGAGGCGGGGCGCCGACGACTAGTGCGCGTGCGTCGTCAGTCCCACTGCCTATTTCCGCCCCGCCCCTCTACCACTCCCGAAGGCCCCGGTTCCGCTAGGACGCATGCGCTTTTTGTTTCCCATGGTCTTCCCTCCCTGTTTCTAAACTAGAGTTTAGTCGCCGTCACTCCTAAATCTCTTATAAACGCGCATGTGCACACCCTCGAGGGCGCGCTCGTCAAAGGCCCCACCACCTCCGGATTCCCTGGAATGGGGGTGGAGGTGGGCGGGGAAAACGGTGCCTCTGCCGGAAAGAGAAAAGGCCTGCAGAAAGGAAAGAAGCCCGGTTATTGGGATACTACTGCGCATGTGCGAGGATTACCTGGCCTGGCGGTTTTAACTCGGGAGCCGCTTTGAGTCAGGCCCTGGACCCAGTCCACCGGGTCACAGCATAGGCATCTTGGGAATTGTAGTTTTCTAGGTCCTCCTTTTCCTTGTCCTGGAATGACCTATCTAAAGCTGCAATGACCCATTGGTCAGCGGTTTCTAGAGTTCTTTTCGAGTCAGGCCTAGGGCCTGGCTTTAAGGCGAGGAACTGAAGGGCTGGTCCTGCTGAACAGGATGTCTGGGGGCAGTCTACTTCCCAGTGAGGTGGGGTGGCAGGGGAGGGGAGAGGCATTTGGAGGGAGATTATCTGTTGTATCAATCTCCCCTTTTTATTTAGAGGGCTAAATGACTAGCCTGCACCCAAGGGTGTGTTATCCCCAAATTAAGACTGAACGCCCCACCAAAAGATTTGAACTGCCATACGTGGAATGAAAAAGGATGGATATTAAGGATGGATATTGTTAACATCCATCCAGATTGTATGCCATTACACCCACTCCTGCCTTACATTTTAATTCAGAGCCTCCTAATGGGAACCAAAATACCCTTGCTTCTTATTTCGCAGAATTACTACGAGATAGAGGGCACCTGAAAGTGCTTTAAGTTTACCTTGTCTTTTAAATCATCAAAGCCCTTGAAAATCAATATTTCAGTTATTTTGTTGTTGCCAGGAAGCTTTTTCTTTCACCCAAGACAAAGCATCACAGTAAACATTAACGTAGGTAAAGGATGTGAAATAGGAGATTGTTTAATGCAAATATAGACACATCGTCACATTAATTTGAGGTAACAATACTGAAATTGATGTTATGGTAATGGATACACTTAAAACTATGTTTACCAGATAGCATTTGGGAAGTTTTCAAAGACCTGTATTATTACTCAGGCCACCATTTAGACAACCTCTAATCCAGGAAACAGAAAGATGAGTGAGCTCTAGTTGGAACTTTCAGGTAGGGGGAGGGTGAAGGGGATTCTTCTTCTTTTTTTTTTTTTTTGGTTGGTTGTGGGGCTTGAACTCTGTTTCTGGGCCACTGTCCCTTGGATCTTCATCTCAAGACTATCACTTGAGCGACAGCACCACTTCCAGTTTTCTAATGGTTTATTGGAGTTAAAAGTCTTAAGGACTTTCCTGCCCAAGCTGGCCTTGAACCATGATACTCAGATCTCAGCCTCTTGAGTAGCTAGGATTACAGGCCTGAACCACCAGGCGGGAATTATTCTTAATAGTTGGATTAAGGTGACTTACTTTAGATTAACTCTTCACCCTTGGAAGACCAATTAGGGAAGAGTATGAGACTGGGGCAAAAGAGGGCTCAGCACAGACTCCAAGGCCCTTGCTCCTTAGTAGTAAGCACCATGCATTTTTCGGGCTCATCCTCAGTAACTCTTTATATTGGCAATATAAAGAGTAGTGGGGAGATGGGGATATTAGCGTCATCAGATAAAGCACAAAGAGGCAGAGAGAGAGGGGAGAGAGAGAGAGAGAGATCAGTGTTCTGCTGACCCAGAGAAACAGTGAGTCAGTCAGCAATAGAACATGGACTGACAGGCAGCTGTGTATCAAGCTTCAGGCAGGGGTTCAATAGCAAGACTGAAATTTGTGGTGACAGTTTAAGGAAGCATTGCAGGGCCCTGGGACTGGAGGCGTGGGGATTCCAAGCCAGAGAAACAGGGAAGGTCATAGGTGTCAACACTAATAAATAGGTAAATGTATAGCACTTGGGAGTTGAGATAATGAAGGGAAAAGGGGGTAGATATTGTTGAAATCAATTGCAGGCAAGTGTAAGAATAGAGCAAGAAGCTGGGCGGTATTGGCTCACGCCTGTAATCCTAGCTACTCAGGAGGCTGAGATCTGAGGATTGCGGTTCAAAGCCAGCCCAGGCAAGAAAGTCCATAAAACCACCAGAAAAGCCGGGCTCTGGTGGCTCACGTCTGTAATCCTAGCTACTCAGGAGGCTGAGATCTGAGGATCGTGGTTCAAAGCCAGCCCAGGCAGGAGAGACCGTGAGACTCCTATCTCCAATAAACCACCAGAAAACCGGAAGTGGCGCTGTAGCTCAAGTGGTAGAACGCTCGCCTTGAGCTGAAGAGCTGAAGGACAGCACCCAGGCCCAGAGTTCAAGCCCCATGACCGACAAAAAAAAAACCACCAGGAAACCAGAAGTGGTGCTGTGGCTCAACTGGTAAAGTGCTAGCATTGAGCTGAAGGGCTGAGGGACAGCATCCAGGCCTAGAGTTCAAACCCTACACCCCCCCCCCCCCCAAAAAAAAAGAATAGTTCAGAAACTGAACTCCAGAAAATGGAAACAAGAGGGTTTTTTTTTTCTTTATTGCTGTTTCTGTCTTCTTTTTATCTTGTTTGTGCATTTATCTGTCTTTGGGAGAATAGGGTAAGAGGGCACAGAAATGGCTGAACAAACCAGGCACCAGTTACTCACACTTATGATCCTAGCTACTCAGAGATCTGAGGATCATTGTTCAAAGCCATCCCAGGTGACACTCTCCAATTAACCACCAGAAAACTGGAAGTGGCACTGTGGCTCAAGTGGTAGAGGGCTCGCCTTGAGCTGAAATGCTCAGGGACAGTGCTCAGGCCCAGAGTTCAAGCCCCACAACCAACCAAAGAAAAGAAAAGAAATGAATGGATAAAAGGTGAACAAATGCAGCAGTAGTACTCACTAGACACTGTATTGAAAATGAACAATACAACTTGTGGATGGGGATGGGAAGGAAAAACTGGGACTGAGAGAAGGGGTGATATTGTCTAAAAACAAATGTACTCTTTACCTGACATATAACTGTAACTCCTCTGCACATCCCCTTTATAATAACATTTTTTAATTTTTATAAATAGAACAACAAAACCTCTTAAAATTGTTTCAGAAAGTGAGGAGAAGGATTAGGGAGGGTGATAGAGGAGTAGGGGTTGGGTGGAATTCATTGTGTACATGCATGCAAATGTCACAATGAAATCTCCCACTTATATAGCCAATGTATGTTAATAAAAAGAAAAATAGTAGATCATTTATCAAAGTGTCTCACTTGATCTTTTGAACCCTCTCACTTCTGTAAAGAGTAGATAACTATAGTACCAACCTTACAGAGTCATTGAAAAGCAAGTCCATGTCTGGCAAGTAGCTATTCTAAAAGAAGAAGGGCTGAGAAGGTGACTTAGTGGTAGAGTCCATACATGAGGCTCTGGATTCGATTCCTCAGCACCACATAAGCAGAAAAAGCCATAAGTAGTACTGTGGCTCAAGTGGTAGAGTACTGGCCTTGAGCTGAAGAGCTGAGGGACAGCGCCCAGGCCCAGAGTTCAAGCCCCACAACTGACCCCCCCCCCCAAAAAAAAAAAATTGTATGAGAACAACAGAGACAGACAGCTGGACAAAGGACAGGGTAGAGATAATGTCTTTGTCTCAAAGGAGGACTCTAATGGTCAGAATTGGAAACAAGTCAGGGCCAGGTCATCTTGCAATAGAAGTCTCAACATTTCAAACCAAATTTTGAAAAACGTGGAATTGAAAGTAACTTCTGCCTTCACTTTTAAGTCTGTGATTTAGAATTCACTGTTTTGAATTTCAGTGAGTTTTCTTGCTGACTCAGTTATGCATTGGTGCATACTTAGAAAATGCCTACAGTATAAAGCTAATGGTCCCTTGGCATACAAATACATGACCAAATAATGCCTCTTCCAAAAGAATACCTTTAGTTACAACCAGTAACTTGAGAAAGCTTCCTTCCATATTGTCTTCCTTTCCCTTTCCTATTCCCTTTTCAGTAGCAGACACTTGCCTCTCTCATCAGTAGGGTTTGATAGTTCTAAAACTTGGTATCACTCCAAAGTACCTGGGAACTATTTGAAAATACAGATTTGCTGCACCTTGTCCCTGAAGTACTGAATGTGATTGAGTATCTGAACCCCCTCCCTTTTTTTGCAGTCCCAGGGGTTGAACTCAGGGCCCATACTTGCTAGGCAAGTGTTCTTATTATTTGAGCTTCCAGCTCAAGAATCTGAAGTGTGTGTGTGTGTGTGCGTGTGTGTGTGTGTGTGTGTGTGTGTGTGTGTGTGTGTGTTTGCTGGGTTTAAACTCAAAGCCTAGGTGCTGTCCCTTAGCTTTTTCACCCAAGGCTGGCACTCTACCACGTAAGCCGCAGCTCCATTTATGGCTTTTTGCTGGTTATATGGAGATAAGAGTCTTTTAGATCTGTCTGCTGAGGTTAGCTTCAAAACTCAGTCCTCAGGTCTCAGCCTCCTGAGAAGTTAGGATTACAGGTGTTAGCCACTGGTGCCTGCTGTTTCTTTGGTTTTTTTTTTTTTTTTTTTTAATGGATTTTGTTTTTTTCAAAGCATGTTCACATCAAAGTTGAGTACAAAGTACAGGGAGTTCCCATGTACTTCTGTCCCTGACACACACTGTCCCCTCAGTCTCTACAATTATCATCCCCCATTGTTAGTGACCTAAACAGAAACATCAATTTCCAAAATCCATAATTCACATTAGTATTTACTCTTAATGTTGGACAAATGTGTCCACCACTGTCTTACCATATAGAACAGTTTCACTGCCCTAAAAATCCTCTGTCTTCCCTGTTTACTCCTCTTTCTCCTCCATCTCTGGAAACTATTGGTCTTTTTACTATCTCAATAGTTCTGCATTTTAGTAAATGTCTCCTAGTTAGAATTTACCTTATGTAGCCTGTTCAAATTGGTTTCTGTTGGTTAGTAGTGTCCATTTAAAATTCCTCATGGTTTTTTTCTCCTACCTTGAAAGCTCATTTCTCTTTAGCACTGAATAATATTCTATTGTCTGGATGCACCACAGTTTATTCATTTGCTGACTGGGGGAAGTCTTGGTTGCTTCCAATTTTTAACAACTATGAACAAAGTAACTACAAACATCTGTGTGTAGGCTTTTGTGCAGACATAAGTTTTCAGCTCGTTTGGGTAAATACCAAGGAACAGGAATGCTGGATCATACAGTAAGTCTATGTATAGTTTTGTAAGAAATTGCCTAACTCTCTTCCAAAGTAGCTGTACCATTTTGCATCCTCACCAACAGTGAATGATAATTAGGTATGTCAAAATTTCAGAGGAAAACCAACGCTGCAGTTTTTGGCAGAGCAACGAGAACAGTGGGAGTGGAAATCAACCTTAGGGAAATAGTGATAGGATGAAAATGATTGAAAAGAGGAAGGAAGAGGGTCTTCTTTCTGTTCCTGCTTTGCTTTCTCTTCACTGGTCATTTTCATGCTACCACAAACCAAGTTCATCCACAAGAGCTTCACTGGGCTGGAGGGACAGGCAAATTCTGTGGCCAATGAAGTCTGCTTCTTAGAAATTGCAAATATGTTTGGTGAAGAGGAGATGAATTTAGTATTGCTACAATGTGTCAGTTAAAAAAAAAAGTCAAGGGTAGCTGGGAAGGTGGCTCAGTGGTAGAGCGCTTGTCTTGCATGCATGAGGCCCTGGGTTCGATTCCTCAGCACCACATAAGAAAAAAAAAAGCCAGAAGTAGTGCTGTGGCTCAAATGGTAAAGTTCTCTCCTTGAGCTGAAGAGCTGAGGGACAGCACCCAGGCCCAGAGTTCAGGCCCCATGACCCAACCCCCAAAAAAAAAAAAGCTAAGTGAAAGCAAGAAAGCAAACAAACCTCAACTCCTTGCTTTCTAGTCATTCATGGGTCTAACGTCTACTGAAGTCCTTGACTTCACTCAGGAACTCAGCCCACCACACCATTCCACAGACATTATCTAACTATATTTCTTTTTTTTTTTTGGCAGAAAAATATGTGTGTCCACTGGGTGCTAGATATGATCCACTCTTGTGAAATCAAGGGCGGAGCTCAAAGCAGTTCCTATCTGTAGCTTATCATTGGATAAGACCTCTAGCTCTGAGGCAAATATTATTTATTTATTTATTTATTGTCAATGGTGGGGCTTGAACTTGGGCCTGGGTGCTGTCCCTCACTCAGGTCTTCAGCTCAAGGAGAGAACTTTACCATTTGAGCCACAGCACCACTTCCAGTTTTCTGGAGATAATTGGAGATAAGAGTCTCACTGACTTTCATGCCCAGGCAGGCTTTGAGCCATGAGCCTCAGATCTCAGCCTCCTGAGTAGCTAGGATTACAGGTGTGAGTCACTGGTGCCCGACACAAACATTTAGTTTTAAAATAAGGTCCAGGGGCTGGGAAGGTGGCTCAGTGGTAGAGTGCTTACCTTGCATGCATGAGGCCCTGGGTTCAATTCCTCAGCACCACATAAGCAGAAAAAGCTGGAAGTGGCAAGGCTGTGGCTGAAGTGGTAGAGTGCTAGCTTTGAGGTGAAGAGCTGAGGGACAGCGCCCAGACCCAGAGATCAGGCCACACAACTGACAAAAATAAAAAAATAAAATAAGGGCCAGCTTTATGCTGAGGTCTAGTGCATAATTATTTCATCTGTACTACTCTAAATGTTCTGCATTAAATGATGTTTATAGAAAGTATGAAGAAATCAAATGGTACTTATGGAGAATGAAGAATACTCATGTCAATAGTTAAATGGGGAGAGTGTGTGTGAAATACATTCAGCATTTAAACAATCAGCTCTAAACTCAAATACAAGTATAGTTGCTTGGCTAAGAAATGGACATGCTTTTTATTGTTGTTGTTGTTAGTCGTGGAGCTTGAACTCTAGGCTCTTGAGCTCTTCAGCTCAAGGCTAGCACTCTTCCACTTGAGCCACAGTGCTTCTTCCAGCCCTTTCTGTTTATGTGGTGCTGAGGAATCAAACCCAGGGCCTCATGCATGCGAGGCAAGCACTCTACCACTGAGGCCCCCCTCCCTTTTTTTTGTTGGTCACGGGGCTTGAATTCTGGGCCTAGACACTGTCCTTCAGCTTTTCAGCTCAAGGCAAGTGCTCTACCACTTGAGTCACAGTAACACTTCCGGTTTTCTGGTGGTTAATTGGAGATAAGAGTCTCACAGACTTTCTTGCCCAAGTTGTCTTTGAACCATGATCCTCAGATCTCAGCCTCCTGAGTAGCTAGTCTTATAGGCGTGAGCCATGGACGCCCACCTTGGACATGCTTATTTTGGGGTGTCCTTCCTTCCTCCCTCTCTCCCTCCTTCCCTTCTTTCCCCCTCCTCCTTCCCTCCTTCCTTCCTTCCTTCCTTCCTCTCTCTCTCTCTTTCTTTCTTTCTTCCTTTCTTTCTTTCTTTCTTTCTTTCTTTCTTTCTTTCTTTCTTTCTTTCTTTTTCTTTTCTTTCCCAGTCTTGGGGCTTAAATTCAGGGTCTGGTAACTGTATATGAGCTTTTTTGGCTCAAGGCTAGCACTCTACCACTTAAGCCATAGCACTAGTTCTAGCTATTTTTGTTTATGTGGTACTGAGGAATTGAACCCAGGGCTTCATGCATGCTAGGCAAGCACTCTACCACTAAGCCACATTCCCAGCATAGTTTTCAGTAAAAGCTTTTTGTTCAAGTTTTCACCTAGAATTAAATATATGGGAAAGATAGATGGATCTGTTAAAAGAAATGAGCTCATCTTTTTCTTCAAGGACCTTGATTGAAAGTCAGTGATTAGTGACCAAAAGTCTGGTGTTGTCCCTAGAGTCTTGATAGAATGGCATCATCTAAAATTCTTTGGATATATCTGATGATACTTTTTAGAGCTTTTCATAAGTTTCAAGGGTGAACACAGCATAATTGGATCACTACAAATAAACCAGCATTGTATACATTATATATATTTAGGCATCAACATCTCATCCTCAGACTAAACTCTGTTAAACACATTTTCAAATCAACTCTGGTTACACTGACCCCAGAATCCAGCACAGGGCAAGGCATGAAAAGAGAGCTCAATACTGACAAACAAGTAGAAAGATTGATTGGATATCAGGATCTTTGTAGATCAGTTTCCAGTAAAAGGGAGCAGAGAAAACTCACTTGCTTATGTTTGCCATATCAATAGAATTGCCTTAGTTGTTTGGCCAGAGGCCAAAAAGTTCAGGACAAATGTTTGTTACCAAAGATGCTTCCTCTAGAGTAAAATTGGTTAGGATCTGGTTAATTCCTCACAAGAACAGCAAATACCAAGTGAAAAGGAGTTTTGTGCTGAAAGAGTTATTGTTTTTATTTTCTTGCAACTGCTATTGTTTCTTTAGGGGGGGAACTAAACAAACAACACCAAAAACAAAAACTCTAAGCCAATGGGGGTGGGGAAAGATATAAAAAGAGTTCAAATACATTACAAAGCAAATTGAAAGCCCTAAAGGTAAACAGAATGAAAATAAGACAGCATTGATTGATCCAAATCATTTACCTCAAACTTTGAACTCCTACATGAAATCACAGGCACTTTCTGTTGGCTTCTAAAATATACAAAAAACTTTCCTTCCAGGATACAATATTCTAAAGAATTTGATATTATTATAAGATATATGTTATGAAAGTTTATACAATTAGAATGTAAAAACTATCATAAATTTTCTTGTTAAAAAGGAATTTATATATATTACCTTCCTGGATCAATTATTTATTAAAGATAATTGTGTGTGTGTGTGTGTGTGTGTGTGTGTGTGTGTGTGTGTGTGTGTGTGTGTTCATACTATAGTTTAAACTGTGGATCTGGGCACTGTCCCTCAGGTTTTATTTTGTTCAAGGCTGTGGTTCTCTACCAGTTTTTTTTACCAGTTAATGTAGATAAAAGTGTCACAGATTTTCCTGCCTGGCTTTGAGCCACAGTGCTCAAATCTCAGCTTTCTGATTAGCTAGGATGACAGGCTTGGGCCACCAGGAACCCGCTATTAATTTCTTTTTAAGACTGGTGCAAAAAAAAAAATGGAATGGAATGGAATGATGAAGGAAAAGGAAACAACAGGTTCCTCAAAGCCTCTAATCTTTTTCTGAGTTATCATCAGATCTTATGTTACTCCCTAACATCATCTAAAACTTCAAGAGCTTTCATTGTTCCTAGAACAAAACCTGCACTTATCATCTAGTCTAAGCCTCCTTCTACAATCCCATTACACACTACCACCCATTGAAGGCTATACCAGTAATAAGGTACCAAAGAGAAGGGTTTTAGTTGCAGGACATTTGATGGGATCCTTATCTTGCAACTAAAATCCTAGTTTAATAGGATTTAGAGAGAGAGCCACTTCATCAGAGTTTGGTCAGATCACTGGCTCTATTTCTTTGCAATCCACCCAGCTAAATGTCAAATCTTTCTCCTTTGGTTGACTCTCCAGGTGACAGAAGAAGAAGAAGAAGAAGAAGAGGAGGAGGAGGAGGAGCAGGAGGAGGAGGAGGAGGGGGAGGAGGAGGAGGAGG
Organism: Dipodomys spectabilis; assembly: GCF_019054845.1. NCBI lineage: Eukaryota > Metazoa > Chordata > Mammalia > Rodentia > Heteromyidae > Dipodomys > Dipodomys spectabilis. Next base: position 44,750,352 of record NW_024870772.1, on the reverse strand, counting down.
AGGAGGGGGAGGAGGAGGAGGAGGGGGAGGAGGAGGAGAAGGAGGGGGAGGAGGAGGAGGAGGGGGAGGAGGAGGAGGAGGGGGAGGAGGAGGAGGAGGAGAGGAGGAGGACAGCAACTCTTAGTTTTGCATGTGTTCTCTTTCATGTCCAAGAGCAGTTCTGCAAGCATTTCTCTTTCCCAATCATCAGCCCAAAGTTTTAGCTTTCTTTCTAAATAGATACATCTAGCTCCCAACAAATGTCTCTGACAAAGCCATGACAAGTTTGTATAGGACAGGAGGACATGTCTCTCTGGAAAACAGAGATAAGGGAACAGATTTTACTGGTTAGCAAGGCCAATCTGACCTGACCTGAAAATGAAGTCAATTTTACTTTACTACATGGCTGGAAAATTTGGATGGAGAGAATGAACACTGAATAAACACATCCAGAATCCACGCTATTCACAAGGTTCGAGCCCTGGTCTCAGGGCTGGAACTCAGGGCTGAGTACTGTCCCTGAGCTTCTTTGTGGTCAAGGCTAGCACACTACCATTTGAGCCACTTCTGGCTTTTTTGGAGTATTTTATTGGAGATTAGAGTCTCACAGACTTTCTTGCTCGGGCTGGCTTCAAACCATGATCCTCAGATCTCAGCCTCCTGAGTAACTAGGATTATAGGCATGAGCCACAGCTCCCAGCTTTCCATAATACAATTTTATCCCTCTTTCTCAGACTCTCTTCCTTAGTTCATCTGTCTGGAAAACTCTTACTCGTTTTCTTAACCCTAAATCAAGCATCCTGGCCTCTGCAAAGCTATTTAGGATCTCTTGGCTCATGAAGAATAGACTACCACTTCCCCTGTATAATTTTTTTTTATATACTGGGGATCAAAACTCAGGACCCTGCACATGCCTGGCAAATGCTCTCTGTGTGTGTCATTTTTGTACACAGAACTCTGGGCCTGGGTGCTGTCCCTGAGCTCTTCAGTTCAAGGCTAGTACTCTACCACTTGAGCCACAGCACCACTTCCAGCTTTTTCTGTTTATGTGGTAATGAGGAATCTAACCCAGAGCTCCATGCATGCTAGACAAGCACTCTACCACTGAACTACATTCCCAGCCTCTTTGGATTTAGGGAAATACAGAGGTCTTTGGAGATGCAGGGCTTTTTAGTTGCTAACAATGCCCTCTGCCACAAAAAGGCAGAAACTGAAGGAAAAGGCTTCCTTCTAAAAAACTCAAGCAGGGTTAAGCATGGTAGCTCAAGCCCCTAATCCTAGCTACTTGAGAGACAGAGATGGTGGCTCACAGTTCAAAACTACCCTGGGGAAAAATGGTTTGAGAGCTTCCATTTCAGTTACTGGGTACAGTGGTACACACCTATCTCAACTATAGGTGAAGCACAGTGGCTGAGAACATGCCACAAACCTGTCACCCCAGCAATATGGGGAAGCACAAGTAGGAAGATCATAGTATTTAGGCCTGCTTAGATCTAAAGCAAGACTCTACCTTGCAAACAACCAAAGCACAAAACCACTAGAGCTGTGCTCAAGTGATAGAGTGCTTGTCTTGTAAACAGAAGGCCCTGAGTTCAATTCACAGTATGTAAAAAAAAAATCTCGGGTGGGTGAGGGAGATGGGAAGGGATGGGAAGGGGAAACAAAGGAGGAGGCAACAATGCTTGGTAAGAAATGTACTCATTATCTTGCCCATGTAATTGTAACCCCTCCGTATGGTATTTTCACACACACAAAAAAAAATCTCAAGCTGGCTCCATGGTTATATACTTTCGTTATTCCTAATGAGAAAAAAGGGAGTAGGGATGGTAGCATGGCTCAAGAGGTAAAGTGCCTGCCTGGCAAGCTCAAGATCCCAAGTTCAAACCTCAGTACCTCCCCAAAGTGGGAAGCTTACTCTAAATACTTATTTCCTCTTGCATCACAACTCTGAGAAAAGCATACCACTTTCATCATTGCTCAGCAAACAGTATCTTAGGATAGAGTAAAGAATCAAACATTTCCAAAATAGGAAATAGAATTATGGTCATTGTCAACAATGTTTTACTATTCCTATTCACAATAGGGCCCAGTATATATGGCAGAGAAATGTAGGAAGCAACCGAACAATATCAAGGAAGCTAATAATGAACTGACAAATGAGATGCATTCTGCAAATAATCACATTGATGATAGTAATGCAAATATTCTGAAGGGTCCAGGGATTTGGATTGAGATAGGCAGTGTCGTTATAGTTATGAAAGCCGGCTTTATGACCTCAACAAAGTCGCATATAAATGTTAACAACTAGAGACTATAAATAAGGACAAGGTAGTGGCCTATCAGCTTTGCATCTGTGTGGCACAGCCGCCGCATTATTTGACTGATTACTGAAGGAGTGATCGTGTGGGATGATATTCATCAGGGCAGGCTCTTGAAGGAGTGAGTCACCAATTTTTGAACAAGAGGCTGGCATGAAACAGATAGTACTCAAAAAATATTATCTTAGCAACTGGATAGAGAGTGAAGTGAGATGGGGGAGCACCAAGCAGGGAGACCAGGTAGGAGGCAGTAATGCAGATGAGGTGATGGGAGCCGGACTAGTGTGTGGGCTGTGGCATATAGCTGAAATGGTTCTGAGAATGTAATGCAGCTGATTGTGTAACAGCGTGGGCTTTGCAGACAAACTCACTTGGACTCCAGTCCTGGCTCCACCACTGACTACTTCCATAACTAACCTACCTATTCTAAATCCATTCCCTCATCCACAAAGATACCAGCTAATAGTATACCAGTGAGGTTTTGTCATTTCTTGCATCTGGTGTCTAACATCCTTCCTGATCTGAGTGAATCAAGCCATTCCTGTCTGTCTCTGACAGCAAAGACATAGGCACATGCTCTGAGCAGGACCAATTAAAACTCTCCAGTTGGGCTGGGATGTAGCTCAGTGGCAAAACGATTGCCTAGCAAGTGCAACGTCCTGGGTTCAATCGCCAGTACCAAAAGAAAAAAGAAAAAAAATACATTTAAACTCTCCAGTCTCTCTGTACTCAAGGCTAGCAGTAAAATGACACTGTGGTCAGTTTGTGGCTAGCCTGAGAGTCCAGAGGCACAACAGATTCTTGTCCTGAGAAATGGTTACTGATGTTGATTGTGGTGGTACATACCAGTAATCCCAACACTAGAGAAGCTGTGGTAGGAGTATGGAAAGTTTGAGGTCATTCTGGACTGCAGAGGAAGTTTAAGGCTAGCCTTGAGCTTGAACATAGTGAAACTCTGTCTTATAAAATAACAACAAAGAAATCATTACTGAGATTTTAAGATCTTCACTTTGTGCTCTGCTTATTCCCTTGGATCCTATCTATATCTAGGCTTCTATTTTCCTGTGAATGCTATGAGTAGCCTGCTAGCTTCCTATAAATTTCTTTTCTGCTTAAATTACCTACTGTTTGCCAGCAGGAATTCTGAGTACAACCACAAAGGCTGCTTTCAGAATTGAAGAAGATAGTGTATTTGAGGCCCTTCAACCAGTACCCACCACAGGTTCATGCTTACTAAATGATTGATCTAACTAAAAAAGAAAAATCTGTGATATAATGGTCACTGATTTTGGTAGCTAGAGGTAAAAGAAGAATAAAAAGGAAGAGTGGAAGGTAACATCAAGTTGTTACCTGCCTTCCTTATCACTGATGCTTCTAACGAGAATATATAACATGTCTGACAAGAATATGATTGGGAAAAAAAAAGAATATGATTGGCAGGATAGCTTGCTTGAAAAGGATTTAGACAGAAATGGCAACTGCATGTTGACTGAGAACATGAGATTTTACCCACATGACAAAGTCCAAACTTGTTAGCCAGGCACATAGGATACTTCACAACCCTGTCCCAACCTGCTTTTCAAGCCTGATTCTTGCCACTCCCCCCCAAACACCTGATGCTGGAGTCACTTGAAGCTGTCTCTGTGCCATGAGCTCAATGAGGTATTTGAGCTTTGCACACTGAATCAGCTTGGCCACACCTCCACTTTTGCCTTTTTTTGGTGCTTAATTGGACTTTCCTGAGTTGGCTTTGAATCACGATTCTCAGATCTCAACCTCCTACTTCTTTTCCCTTTCTTTCCTTTCCTTCCTTTATTCCTTTGTTCCTTCCTTCCTTCCTTCCTTCCTCTCTTTTCCTCTCTTTCCTTTCCTTCCTTCTTTCTTTCCTTCTTTTCTTCATTTTCTTTCGTGGTGCTAGGATCAGACCCAAGGCCTCATGCATGCAGAGCAATCTATCATCAAGTTCTGTGGACCACCCTTAATTAACCTCTCTCAAACTCAACTCCTCACTTAAGACTTGGTTTACATATTTTCTCCTTCTCAATGAAGCCCTTCTGAGGCCTTCCAAGAAGAATTACTCCTGCCTCTTCTGGTTTCCCACCAAACTCTGCTCATGACTCTGGTAGATCATGTTTTATCCTAATTTTCTCTTTATATCTCCCTCCTTTTTCCCTAGGAGGTCCTAGACAATGAGGACCCTGATTTATTCTTCCTTTGTGTCACCATATGCTTATCTGGCATATAGACAGTACTTCATAAGAGTTTCATTGCTGAATACCCAGAATATTTCTTTAGCTATAAAAGGTATGACTAAGAAAGGAGGAAGGCTGTTTCAAAAATCCACATATAGAAATCAATCTTGTTTATTATCTGTCTATATATCAAGTAATAATTAGAGTCTTTTGAACTTTCTAGATCCTAAAGGGCAGAGTTATATTTTAACTCAGCTTGTACTAACAGGTTTTGTACCAACAGATATAATAAAGCAATTAGATTTTCTTTTTAGAGGAAGTGGCTCTGTGGCTCAAGTAGTAGAGTGCTCGCCTTGAGCTGAAGAGCGCAGGGTCAGCGCCCACGCCCAGAGTTCAAACCCCACGACCGACCAAAATCAAAAACAAACAAACAAAAAAAAATCAAGAAGAATTTCTTTTTAGAGGTACTGATTTCCTAAAGCAGGCTGAAGACATGATTGCCCTGGTTATGACAGGGCAAACCAGAAGCCTTAAGGTTTTCCTGTAGATATTTTTCTATCTCTAATCCCCATCCTTCAGCTAAGTCATCTTTCCCAAATGAGAACCCTTAGAAATAGCCCCCTTTGTATCTCCCCAACCTGAGATTAATCACAGGTTTCTAAGGAAATAGATCTAAGGTAAAAAAGTGTAGCTATTTTATGAACCATTGCCTTTAGATATTATTTTATTTAGCTATATAATTAAAATATAAAACTAAATTATAGTTTTATTTAGAGACTTAGCTTTCAAACCAGATGCCAGTGCTTCATTCTTATATTCCTAGCTACTTGGGAGGCTCAGAATAAGAGGGTCAAGATTTTAGGTCAGCTAGGCAGAAAAGTATGTGAGATCTATTTTCAACACACAGCTGGATATCATGGTACACACGTGTTATCAGCTACATAGGAGCCTTCGGTCAAGAGGCTTATTCTAGGACTGAAAGAAAAGTGTATGAGACTCCATCTCAACAAAAAGAAGTTGGGCCAAGTGGCATGCATCTGTAATTTTAGCTATGATAGGAAGCCAAAATTAATCAGATTAAGTTCTAAGTACATGCTAGAGCAGAAAGTAAAGCTCTATCTCAAAATTAACCAGAACAGGGGCTAGGAAGGTGGCTCAGTGGTAGAGCACTTGCCTTGCATGCCTAAGGCCTTGGGTTTGATTCCTCAGCACCACATAAACAAAAAGAAAAAAAAAGCCGGAAGTGGCGCTGTGACTCAAGGGGTAGAGCGCTAGCCTTGAGCTGAAGAGCTGAGGAACAGTGCCCAGGCCCAGAGTTCAGGCCCCACGTCCAGACCCAAAAAAAAAAAACAAAACCCAGAACTTGAGAAGACTAGAGACATAGTTTAATGACAAAACACCTGCTCAACAAGTGCATGTCCCTGAGTTCAAATCCAAGTACTTTCCTCCCGAAAGATTTTAGGTTTTAATTTTAATTCATCTTTGAATAAATAAAACAACCCTGTGATCAACAATTCAAAAATGTACTGTAGAAAGTCTCATCTCCCACCCCTTATCTTCAAGCATCTCTAGCCATGGGCAATCAAGTTATTACTTTCTTTGCCATTCTTCCAGAGATATTTTATGCATATAAGGAAATAGTATTTTTTCCTACTACCTTTTACACAAAAGGTAGTTTGGCATACACAGTTCCTTCATCTTACTTTTTTCCCCCTCCACTAAACAATTTATATCTTATAGAGCTTTTCATATCAGTACCTATCTGTTACCTACATTTCTCCTGGCTTGCATTGTGTGAGTAGACTCTAACATGTTAAAGCAGTTCCCTGTTGATGGGCTGACTTCCAGTTTCCCTAATCCTTCCCATTTTATAAATAATCCAGCAGCTTTTTTAAGCCTTCCTTCAAATTTCCTACTTAGCCTCTTCCTGCTTCATTCTCAAAGAAGTCTTATCTCACAAAGAACACAGATACCATTAGATAGAAGGACCATCAATTTCCTGCCTCCTACATAGCTAGTACTGTCTGTTCCTTCATTACCTTACTCTCCATTGTACTTACTATGCTGGCTTCAAATTTGTATACAAGGCTATATTTTCACAAGTCTGTGAGTTTCATGAGAGCTAATTCCCATCAAGATGCCCAGCATTTAGCATACAGTCTTGTAATAGAAGCTCCTCAATAAATATTTGTTGAATAAATAATGCGAGGGAGATGTAAGTATATGCTGTAATGACAGGTATTTGTAGTCTTTGGAAAAGGTTTTTTTGTTTTGTTTTGTTTTTCTTTTCCTTGCTGGGGATTGAATCCAGGCCTTGTGCATGCCAGGCAAACACACTACCATGAGCCCCATCCCCAGGTTTTCAATCCTAGCACGTGAAACAGAACACTTTCAACAGGTTCTTTGCTGAGTCTTCATGCCTAGAAGAAAGGCTGGCTCTTGGTTAGAGCTAAAAAAAGAATGAGGCTCTGTGCTGTATTTGTATTTGAATCTATTTTAAAACTCTGCTTATTTTAACTAATCTACACGGGAAAGCTAGAACCAAAGGATTTGTAGATTTCAAAATAACAAGAGAACAACTTACCTAGTACCCTATCTTGGGCAAAATACTGTAATACAAATAATCTTACTAACATCTTAAGTTCAACAAAGCCAGCCAATTGTTTTTGCAAAGTGCATGTTATATATTAGATGAACACGTGGAAGTGGAGGCATGGCTCAAGAGGTAGATCACCAGTCTTGAGGAAAAGCCAAGCAAGAGTGCAAGGCCTTGAGTTCACATCATAGCAGTGGCACAAAACTTACAAACAAATTAATGTTTTCTGTACTTTTTTCCAGGTTAATGTTAATCTAATGCTTAATCTGGGAAATATAACAAAAGCCTTAATGTTATCCTTGGATAAATGGGGCTCTTGGGTCCTCCCTTGAGAATGGCAGTCAGAGGAATAATATGAGCATCCCTCACAGAGCCACAATAGATTGTAAATGAAACAAGATCTGAACCCAACCTGGCCTGTTCCCTAACCAGGTTCTTTGTGCATTGCTCTCCTGCAATACAGCCTGAAAATATCCTGCTACCCTCTCTTCCTTGTTTTCCTGAACAGTACTTACATACATAATTATTTCCATTCTCTATTAGCTTAGGAAAACAAGATCCTTTCTTTTCAATGCTTCTGAACAGATCTCATAGTGACTCACACATTTTTAAACCAGATTGAAAATTAAGTTAATATTAATGCTTTATAATTTTTATTTCCACAGTGGCCGACAAACATTTATTGACTAAATGAATATTTTACCATGAATTGGCTCTGTAACCTTGGGCTAATTTCATTTAACTTTTCTAGACTTGATTATCCACATCTGTCTAACTGAATTTGTCACAGTTTTCAAATTATTTTAATACTTTAAACATTTTCCTTCAAAGAAAAACTTAAGCAGACACCAATTCATAGAACAGAGACAAATGAGGCTACTGCAGGTTAAATAGATTTGGGGGTTCTAAGACTTCTGTTTTCTCAACCTCTGCTTTTGTTCTCAATCCACTTTGTTGAAACCCCAGGTCTCTGAATACCATCTGAAAAACATTGAGCTCAGTATAATCTTTTTTTTGTCGGTCGTGGGGCCTGACCTCTGGGCCTGGGCCTCAGCTCTTCAGCTCAAGGCTAGCGCTCTACCACTTGAATTAAAGTGCCACAAATCATATGTCTTCAAAAAGTTAACAATGAACGTATTATAATGAATAACAATCATGATACCATAAATAATAACTAATGAATCTGTTTAGGCAAAATATATTTAGTAGACAAAAATTCTGTATATGAAAATGAGAAGAAAGGAAAGAAATCATCCATGAAGTGAAAAGGTTGAGAATACTAAGGAATTCCATTTTCTTCATTATCTTTTTCTGTGGGCTTAAGCTTAGGACCTCACAGTCTCACTTGACTCTTCTGCTCAAAGCTGGTGCTCTACCACTTGAGCCACACCTCCAGTTAGAGCTGTGTGCTGGTTAATTGGAGATAAGAATTTCTCAAATTTGTCTGCTTGGGCTGGATTCAAATCAGGATCCTGAGATCTCAGTCTCCTGGGCAGCTAAGATAATAGGTATGAGCCAGTGGTGCCAGCTCTTTTTCCTTCACATACAACTGCAGTGAGGCAAGAAAAGTGAATTGGCTTATGTAGTGGTAGATTTTGCAACAGGACCCAGGTCTTGTCATTTCTAGCCCAATACTCTTTCCCTTGCCTATTACATTTCTAATATAAGGTGAGTATTTTACCTTCATGTGTCTGGAACCCATGGTCCCAAGGAAGCGGAATGACAGAAGGTCCCCAGTATTCCTTATCTGGTCTCTTGAACTTTTGAGTTTGTGTAGGAGACTAACAGTCAACATAACCTAAAATGTTTACTTCCCAAATGATTGCTTATAAAACCCACTCAAAGAATCCTTTCCAGGACTGGGAAGGTGGCTCAGTGGTAAAGTGCTTGCCTCGCATGCATGAGTCCCTGGGTTTGATTCCTCAGTATCACATAAACAGAAAAAGCTAGAAGTGGCTCTGTGGCTCAAGTGTTAGAGTGCTAGCCTTGAGCTGAAGAGCTGAAGGACAGCACCCAGGCTGAGAGTTCAAGCCCCATGACCACCACCACCAACAACAAAAAGAATCCTTTCCATTAGCATCACTTCCTCCCTTTGAGTAAGGATCACCGTCCTTGTCAAGTCTTTAGGTGATGGCTGGATTTTCATACACACTGACAAAACAGCACAAATGCAATGCAAATCAACTACCAAGTAGAACTGTCGTCTTCAAAAGATACAGAGTTCTATGACATTGATGAAAGAAAACTAATGTACTTAAATTCATAGTGAAAGAGGAGGAAAGACATTAATGTGCTAAATTCAATTAAGTTTGGCATAAACTTCCTCCATATATATTTTGTTTGGCCTGAAGCTCTCTGTGGGCATATAGAACTATAACCTAATTTAGTGTGTACACAGACTGTAATGTAATCTGGAAATATACATTTTTGGTTTTGATGATATTTAGTGATTTGAACTCAGAGCCTCATGCTTTCTCAACTTGCTTGCTCTGCTGGGGCACTTATACCACCCTTCCAATCCAGGTCTTTTTTTTTCTTAGTTAAATTGGAGAAGAAATGTCTTGGATTCTTCTCTCCTTTTAGTTTTAAACCTTGATCTTAGCTACCTCAGTAGCCAGGTTTACAGGTGTGAGCCACCAGCACACCTCTTGGAAATATGTTCTTATAAGAAGTAGTTAAGGGGGGAAGATTGGGTGGGGGAGATGAGGGAGGAGTGTGGGAAGGGATGGGAAGGGGAACAAAGAGGAGGCAACAATGCTTGATAAGAAATATACTTGCCGGGCGCTGGTGGCTCACGCCTGTAATCCTAGCTACTCAGGAGGCTGAGATCTGAGGATCGCGGTTCAAAGCCAGCCCGGGCAGGAAAGACCGTGAGACTCCTATCTCCAATAAACCACCAGAAAACCGGAAGTGGCGCTGTAGCTCAAGTGGTAGAGCGCTTGCCTTGAGCTGAAGAGCTGAGGGACAGCGCCCAGGCCCAGAGTTCAAGCCCCACGACCGACCAAAAAAAAAAAAAAAGAAATGTACTTGTTATCTTGCCCATGTAATTGTAACTCCTCTGTACGGTACTCTCACAATTAAAAAAAAAAAAAGTAGTCAAGGGGGGCTGGGAAGGTGGCTCAGTGGTAGAATGCTTGCTTGCCTTGCATGCATGAGGCCCTGGGTTCGATTCCTCAGCACCACATAAGCAGAAAAAGCCAGAAGTGGCACTGAGGCTCAAGTGGTAGAGTGCTAGCTTGAGCTGAGGAGCTGAGGGACAGTTCAGGCCATAAAACTGAACATAAAAAAAAAAAAAAAAGAAGTAGTTAAGGGTAGCTGGGTTAGGAACAAAAGGCTGGAATCATGGTTTAAATGGTGGAGTATTTGCTTAATTCAAATATCAATACTGCCAATTTTAAAAAAAAATAGTGTTTAACTCTGAGCCACTCATGGCAGCTGAGTATCTAGCTAATCAGAGGCTGAAATCTACTAAAACATGACTGTCTACAAGCTAAGTGGCTACTACGGCCAATCGATCAGGTTGTTTCTTAATGTCACTTTGGTTTCTCTGGCTATTAAAATATTCTGCACAGATGGTGGGATGGGAAATGGTGAGCTAGTTTTGGTTAAGACTTCGACCAATCTATGCATCATTTCTTTGTTCAAATAAATATCACTAGATTTAACTAGGCACCAGTAGCTCACGCCTGTAGTCCTAGATCCTCAGGAGACAGATCTGGAGGATAAAAGTTAGAATCTTGCTTGGGTAGAAAAGTCTGTGAAACTTTGTCTCCAAAATGACCAGCTGAAAATAAGACTGGCTTTCCTCAGTGGTGAAAGGCCTGACTAGAAATCACACTTGTGATTTCTTGAGTTCAAACCCCAGTAACCATTATATATAAAGAAGTACAGGAGTCAGTGAGATGAAACACATCAGAAAAATTTGAAGCAAAACAACTTGTGGGATAGGAATGTAATGTAAACACTGAGGAATTTGGATGGAGAATAATAGGATAGATGTATTTTCTTGTTTTCCAAAAATTTACATTGTAATTTTTTAAAAACCCTAAGATAGGGCTGGGAAGGTGGCTCAGTGGTAGAGCGCTTGCCTTGCATGCCTGAGGCCCTGAGTTCAATTCCTCAGCACCACATAAGCAAAAAGAAAAAAGCCGGAAGTGGCACTGTGGCTCAAGTGGTAGAGCGCTAGCCTTGAGCTGAAGAGTTGAGGGACAGCGCCCAGGCCCAGAGTTCAGGCCCCATGACCGGACCCCCCTCCCCCCAAAAAAGAAAAAAAACCCTAAGATGTGCTATTTTAACTTTCACTAGCAGATAAGTGTGTTTATAGCCAGAAGCTGGGAGTCTATTTAGGAAGTTACTAAAGTAGTTCAGGCCAGAGCTGATGCTGCAGGCCGTTGGTGAGATTACAGTAAGTAGTCAGTTTTAGAGCGAAGAGTCAATTGAATGTCTTGATGGATTGGATGTAATATGTATGAGAGATAAATAGCAATTAAGGAAAATTCCAAAGTATTTGTCTAGAGCAATTGAAGGATAGAAGATAAGATTGAAGTTGGGGAATACTGAGAATCAGATGTATGTTGTAAGCCAGGTACCAGTGGCTCATACCTATAATCCCAGGTACTTGGGAGGTTGAGATCAGGAGGATCAAGGTTTGAAGCCAACTGAGGCAGACAAGTTTGCTAGACTCCATCTCCAAAAGATAACCAGTGAAGTGGGGGAGGAAAGGGATAGTAGGGGAAAAATAAAGGAAGGGGTAACAATGCTTGATAGGAAATGTACTCATTACCTTGCTCATGTAACTGTAACCCCTCTGTACAGTATCTTTACAAGAAAAAATATATATTAAGAAAAAAAGATAACCAGTGAAAACTAGAACTGGAAGTGCGGTTCAAGCAGTAGAACACTGGCTTAGCAATTGCATATGTTTTGGACACTTTAAAACTAGTAAGCAAGGCTGAAAGCCAGTGGCTCACACTTGTAATCCTAGCTACTGGAAGCTGAGATCTGGGGATTGAACTTCAAAGCCAGCTTGGATATGAAAGTCCTGTGAGACTCTTATCTCAATTAGCCACCAAAAAAGCCAAAAGTGGAGCTGTGGCTCAGGTGGTGGAGTGTTAGCCTTGAGCAGAACAACTCAAGGAGAGCACCCAGGCCCTGAGTTCAAGCCCAAAGGACTGGCACACATACATATAAAACAAAACCAAACCCCACCAAGTGCCTAGCATGCTTAAGGCCTGAGTTTGATCCCCAGAAGGGGGAGAAGGGAGCCTCTTAGTGTTATCTGACAGTGGAGCCTTAGTTGCTATTCAGGATCATTCCAGGTTGTTGCTATCTTGAACAATGAATTGAAAGAAACACACCATGTAGGAGAGTAGCACTTGTTTATTGAACTAAGGCCCTGAGGAATGAGACAATTTAAGGCTGATGGGTTGAGAGTGGAAGGGAACCTTCCACAGGTGAGACCCCTTCCTGATGAACAGTTTGGAGTGGCAGGCTGTGATTACATAAGTTTTTAAACTGCACCTGCTCATTTCCAAGATGAATTCTGTTATAATGACATTAATAATATACAGTGCATAAACATGAAGTTTTAATTAGGGATTTGTCCCAGAAGTTCACTTAAGGACAGCTAAACCAGTGCCATTTAAGGGAGAGACTTTCTGGGGAGACCTTCTTTATCAAGATGTTTTGAAATAAAAAACCTCCCATCTAGGAAGGAATGGGGTAGAACCAATGTTGGGACTTGTGCCATAGGGGTAAAGCCTGGGTTTGACCTCAGGATGTGAGTTTTGTTTTGTTTTGTCAGTCGTGCTGTCCTGGGTGCTGCCCCTCAGCTCTTTAGCTCAGGGAGAGTGCTCTACCACTTGAGCCACAGCACCACTTCTGGTTTTCTGGTTAATTAGAGATAAGAGTTTCATGGAGTTTCCTGCCTGGGCTGACTTTGAACCATGATCCTCAGATCTCAGTCTTCCGAATAGCTAGGATTACAGGCATGAGCCACTGGTACCTGGCAGAAAATGCCTTTCTTTCTCCCTTCTGTCATCTTTACACTACTTTCCTAAATCATTTGATCAAACTGGCTATTAAGATGCTTACAACAGGAGAGAAACACTAAGAAGGATGATGACAGCAGATTTTCCCAAACATAGTGAGTTCAGAATTAAAAGGTGGAGGGCTGGGAATGTGACTTTGTGGTAAAGTGCTTGCCTTGCATGCATGCAGTCTGTGTTCCATTCTTCAGTACCACCTAAACAGAAAAAGTTGGAAGTGGTGCTGTGGCTCAAGTGGTAGAATTCTAGCCTTGAGCAAAGGAAGCTCAAAGACAGTGCCCAGGCCCTGAGTTAAAGCCCCAGGACAAGAGGGAAAAATAATAATAATAATAAAAGGTTGACAACCCCTCGGAAACAGCAAAACCTTCATACAATTTTGTTATAATGTTCATCTTCATAATCTTGCTGCACAAATAAGATGTAAAGAAAGTTATTTGTGTTAATATAAAGTTTTTTTTGAAAAAAAAATCATCTCAAGGGCTGGGAATGTGGCTTGGTAGTAGGGTGCTTACCTAGCATGCATGAAGCCCTGGGTTTGATTCCTCAGTACCACATAAACAGAAAAAGCCAAAAGTGGTGCTGTGGCTCAAATGATAGTCTTGAGCACAGAGAGACTCAGGAACAGAGCCCAGGCCCTGAGTTAAAACCCTAGGAACAGCAAAAAAATGTAAACAATAAAAATAAATAATCTCAAGTCAGGCTCTGGTGGCTCATGCCTATAATTCTAGCTATTCAGGAGGATGAAGTCTGAAGATCATGTTTTGAAGCCAGTTGGGGCAGGAAAGTCCATGAGGCTCTTATCTCCAATAAACCAAAAAGCCGAAAGTGGTACTGTGGCTCAAGTGGTATAGTGCTAACCTTGAGCAAAAGACATTCAGGTACAGGCCCAGAGTTCAAGCTCTAGGACCAGCAAAGAAAAAAAAAACAAACTCAACATTCTATTCACTTGTTTTAGTCACTTGGCTTATTATTTATTCTAAGAGTAAAGATGTCAACAACGTAGCCAATAATAACTATGTTAAATGTGAAGTATGAATACATGTTTTCAGGATTTTTATTTCACTTTTCAAGAGAAAGTAGAATTAAAGCTTCTTTACTATTTGCTATGAAATGCCAGCAGTGTTCTCTAAGTAGTGTCCTTGATATTCAGAGCAAAATACAAAGGACTTAGTTATAGTTGAACTTTGAATGTGTCTATGAAATTCAATTGCTGAAACTTAATGGCTGATGAGGTCATATTAAGAGGCAGGATAAGCCAGGCACAGATGGCTCATGTCTGTAATCCTAAACTACTCAGGAGGCTGAGATCTGAGGATCGTGATTCAAAGCCAACCTGGGCAGGAAAGTCCATAAGACTCATCTCCAATTAACCACCAGAAAACCAGAAGTGCTGTTGTGGCTTAAGTGGTAGAGTGCTTGCCTTGAGCTGAACTGCTCAGGGACAGTGTTTAGGCCCAGAGTTCAAGCCCCACAACTGACCCCCCCCCCAAAAAAAAAAGAGGTAGGGTAGATTGTTTTACTGTAGATATTTTAACATTCCTAACAGCACTGCATATTTGCTTTTTGGATCTCCTTTGTCTCTCATTTAAAAGAGTGAAATAAAATCTATGCTATTTGTGTTTTTAAAGAGAAAGGGAGGGGCTGGGAAGGTGGCTCAGTGGTAGAGCACTTGCTTGCATGCCTGAGGCCCTGGGTTCGATACCTCAGCACCACATAAGCAAAAAGAAAAAAAGCCAGAAGTGGTGCTGTGGCTCAAGTGGTAGAGTGCTAGCCTTGAGCTGAAGAGCTGAGGGACAGCACCCAGGCCCAGAGTTCAGGTCCTACGACTGGACCCCCCCCAAAAAAAAGAGAGAGAGAGAGAGAGATTGAGTGAAAGAGAGAGACAAAGAGAGGAAGAGAGAGAGAGCTGGTGCCTGATGCTCACACCTGTAATCCAAGCTACGCAGGAAGCTGAGATCTGAGGATCGAGGTTCAACGACAGCCTGAGCAGAAAAGTCTGTGAGGCTCTCAGCTCCAATTAACTACCAAAAAGCAGCAAGTAGAGTTCTGGCTCAAATGGTAGAATGCTAGCTTTGAGCAAAAAAGCTCTGGAATTGTGTCCAAGACCTGAATGAGATGGGGTGGGAGGGAGAGACAGACATGCATCTGAAATGCATGGTCAGATGACATTGTCATGCAAACATTAAGGAGTGTTCTTTTTGTTTATCTATTTGCTTACTAAGTGGTTTTACTTTTTTGCATTTTAAAACATTATGTTTAAGTAGTTATACAAAGAAGTTACTGTTTATGGAATATTATGCAGCCATTAGAAATGACAAAATAATGGCATTTGCAGGGAAATGGATGGAACTAGAAGGAATCATGTTGAGCGAGGTTAGCCAAGAACGAAGAGACAAACGGTACATGGTCTCCCTGATAAGTGGATGCTAAATCCAAAATGTTAGGTGATATGACAAAACTAACAGGACTTAAGAAACAAAGAACTCCCACTCATCTGGTTGAACCACTACTAAATATCCCCATGCTGCTGATCACATATATGGTATATAACATGTGAACACCGTTATATATTACTGTGATAGACAATTTGCTCCAGGAAAGTTAGAATGAACTTGTGACTTTAAATGAGCATCATTATTCCACAATACTGTGAAATTCCGGAAATTATGTAATCACTTAATCACAATCAAAAAAAAAAAAAAAGAACCTCGGGGAAGGGAGGGAGGGAGGGGATGGTAGGGGGAAAACAATGGAGGGGGTAACAATGTTCAAGAGGAAGTGTACTCATTACCTCACTCATGCAACTGTAACCCTCTGTATAGTATCTTTACAATAAAAAAAAAAAAGAAGTTACTGTTTGACAAGTTAGTTTATGAATACAATCCATTTTGATTAATGTTATCCCATGCTTGTATGTCTTATACCTAGACGGCACATCTACTATACAGCTAGGAGATATGCTCCTATGTTACAAACATGTACAGCATACTACCATTCCCAAACAAGGCCCCATGTGCCTGTTGAATAGTATGCAGATCACTGAAACAATGAGTTGTACAGAAGAGATTGTATTCATCAGGTAGCCAAGAGACAGGAAAACTGGTCTCATATTCAACCTCATAAGGATAAAGTTTAAAGATATTTATGGGATAGGGTGATTTAAGTCACGGGGAAAGATGAGTAGAGATGAAGTAATCAGTATTCTGACTTGTGTAATCAATCTTTATGCCTCTTCATAAGAGGCATGTTTAAAAATGATGATATTAGTAAGATCTGAGGGGTAGTTCTCAAGCCCCTTGATGTAAAAAAAAAAATCATCCATTGAAAACTTGTACTGGCTCAGGAGGCTGAGATCTGAGGATCGCAGTTCAAAGACAGCCAGGCATGAAAGTCCGTGAGACTCTTATCTCCAATAAAACAATAGAAAACCAGAAGTGGTGCTATGGCTCAAGTGGTGGAGTGCTTGCCTTGAGCTGAAAAGCTCAGGGACAGCACCCAAGCCCAGGGTTCAAACCCCACGACTGACCAAAAAAAAGTTAAAGAGAAAACTTGTACTGGTCCAAATGGTCAATGGTTTCAAGAGAAGTGGCCTTCAAGTTTTTAAAAAGCAAAAGATTTAATCTACAGCAAAGCTAGTGAGGGATTAATAATATATTACTTAACTGACCTCGGAAGTGTTTTTGTTGTTGTTGTTTGGTTTTGGGTTTTTTTTTGTTTTTTGTTTTGTTTTTGTTCTTGTTTTTTTGAGTCAATAAAAACCAAGTGACTCAAGGCAAGTAAAGCTAGATGATTTATCCAGGGGTTCCCTGTTCCACTGTGGGACTGAATACTCTGGGCAAATGTTACATAATATTATTTGTGTATGTAAACATTTGAAAAGCTACAGCAGGGCTGGGAATGTGGTTTGGTAATAGAGTGCTTGCCTTGCATTCATGAAGCCCAGGGTTCAAGTCCTTAGTACCACATAAACAGAAAAGCCAGAAATGGCACTGTGGCTCAAGTGTTAGAGTGTTGGCCTTAAGCAAAAGAAGCTCAGGGACAGTGCCCAGGCCCAGAGTTCAAGCCCTAGAACTAGAAGAAGAAAAAAAAACCTACATTAAAAATACCAGCAATAGGAATTACATTCCATTATAATCTTGGAATTCCACCTCTCAAGAATTTAAGATTACAGATTTGAACCAACACACCCACTTTAATTCTCTTTATTTTCTAAGTTATTCCTCCATTTATTCCATGTCTGATTTCTGAGTTCTATCATGTCTTGTTAAATTCATATTTATTTATTTATTTATTTTGGTTGGTCATTAGGCTTGAACTCTGGGCCTGGGCGCTGTCCCTCAGCTCTTAAACTTACTTGAGTCACAGCGCCACTTCCAGTTTTCTGGTGGTTAATTGCAGATAAGAGTCTCACGAACTTTCCTGCCTGGGCTGTCTTTGAACCTTGATCTCAGATCTTAGCCTCCTGAGTAGCTAGGATTACAGGCAAATTCATTTTTATTATAGAACTAAAAAATAAAAGAACAAATAAGATAAATATAAAAAAATGTAACTATAATCCATGCACCAGATATCATGGTTGCTTTTTTCCATATAGAGTATTGCCAAAATAGTCTGGGTAACATTTGTATTTTATAAAAATTTAAACTACGTAGTAGTTTAAACTACGTAGTAAATATTGTTAATATCAATAAACATATCATTAAGATATCATTTGAGGGGATGGGAAAGTGGCTCAGTGGTAGAGTGTTTGCCTTGCATGCAAGAGGCCCTGGGTTTGATTCCTCAGCACCACATACATAGAAAAAAATGAAAATGGTGCTATGGCTCAAGTGGTAGAGCACTAGCCTTGAGCTGAAGAGCTGAGGGACAGAGCCCAGTCCCAGAGTGCAGGCCCCACGATTAACAAAAAAAAAAAAAAAAGATATCATTTGATATATATGTTTAACATTTTGTAGTATACTAAATCAAGACTTAGTTAATCAATACCATCCTATTAAATATATTGTTTCTGGTTGGACATTGGAGGCTCACACCTATAATCCTAGCTATTCAGGAAGCTGAGATCTGAGGATCACGGTTCAAAGCCAGCCTAGGCAAGGAAAGTCCATGAGACTCTTTTTTTTTTTTTTAATTTTTTTTAAAAAAAATTTTTGGGGGTGCTTTCACTATATTTGATGTCAGTATAACATGTGGAGGAGATGGGGACAAACAAGTCGTTTAAGGATTCAGGTGGACCTGTTGCAACAATGAGAAGTACAAAATGTCATGTCAAAACCAGCTTTACAATGTCGGAGGGGGGGGTAGGGGGGGTATGATTGGGTGGGGGGGGAGGGGGGAGGCTGGGAAGGGAGGTGAAGGGTAAACAAAGGAGGAGGCTGCAATGCTTGGAAAGAAATGTATGCATTATCCTGCCCATGTAATTGTAACCCCTCTGTACAGTATGTTCTCAAATAAAATAAAATTAAATTAAAAAAAAATTTTTTTGGGGGGGGTCCGGTTGTGGGGCCTGAACTCTGGGCCTGGGCACTGTCCCTCAGCTCTTCAGCTTAAGGCTAGCACTCTACCACTTGAGCCATAGCACCACTTCCCGCTTTTTTTTTTTTTTTCTGCTTATGTGGTGCTAAGAAATGGAACCCAGGGCCTCAGGCATTCAAGGCAAGCACTCTACCACTGAGCCACCTTCCCAGCCCCAGTCCAAGAGACTCTTATCTCCAATTAAACACCGGGAAACCAGAGGCGGCACTGTAGCTCAAGTGGTACGGCACTCACCTTGAGCTGAGGACCTCAGGGACAGCGTCCAGGCTCAGAGTTCAAGCTCCATGACCAACAAAAACAAAAACAAATGAAAGTGACATTGTGGTTCAAAGTAGTATAGCGCTAGCATTGGGTGAAAGAGCTCATGTACAGTGCCCAAGCCCTGAGTTCAAGCCCCACAACTGACTATATAGATATATATATCTATATATGTGTGTGTGTTTGTGTGTGTGTGTGTGTAGTATATATGTGTGTGTGTATATATATGTACACACACATATACATTGTTTCCTTTTTTTAACTTTTTTTTTTTGTCCCATGTGGAGCCTGAACTCTGGGCCTAGGTCCTGTCCCTCAGCTCTTCAGCTCAAGACTAGCAGTATACCGCTTGAGCTACAGTGTCACTTCCGGTTTTCAGGTGGTTAATTGGAGATAAGAGTCTCAGGAACTTTCCTGCCCGGGCTGGGTTTGAACTGTGATCCTCAGATCTCAGCCTAGTAAGTAGCTAGGATTACAGGCGTGAGCAATCAGAACCCAGCTTCTTTTTTTTTAACTTTTACAAACAGTTCATTGGTGATGACCCTACAAATAAATTTTTGTACAAACAGCTGTTAATTGCCTAGGATAAATTTTTTCAATTACAATTTCTAGATCAAAATACACATACATGTTTATGATTCAGTTTTTCATTTTATTTTTTCTTTATTTATTTAGAGACAAAGTCTCATTATATAACCCAGGCTGGTAGCCTGGGACTTGTGATCTTTCTGACTCAACTGAATTGGGATTACAGATCTTTGCCATCACAGCCATCTAACTTGCACCTGCTCTGAAGCAGAACTCTACATCTCCAATTGTTTAGGCAATTATCCCAATAGATAAGAAACAAATCGGGCTGGGAAGGTGGCTCAGTGGTAGAGCGCTTGCCTTGCATGCCTGAGGCCCTGGGTTTGATTCCTCAGCACCACATAAGCAAAAAGAAAAAAGCCAGAAGTGGCGCTGTGGCTCAAGTGGTAGAGCGCTAGCCTTGAGCTGAAGAGCTGAGGGACAGTGCCCAGGCCCAGAGTTCAGGCCCCATGACCGGACCCCAAAAAAAAAAAAAAAAAGTTAAGAAATAATTCATCCCTTTCTTACTTGAAGTGCTATCTCTACTATATAGAGATTCTTAAATAAGTTTAAATCAGCTCCTGGAATTTTTGTTGTTGTTGTTCTGATTTGCTGTTCTGTCTGTGGTCCCAGATCCTTACTGTACTCTTCTATTTCTCCTCCCCTCCCCACCTTCTCCTCCACTTCCTCCTCTCTTGCAAGGGCTAGGCAAATGTTCTACTACTTTGCTAATTCTCAACCCTTAATTTAATTTAATTTTGTTGGTCGTGGGGCTTGAACTCTGGGCCTGGGTGCTGTCCTTCAGCTCTTCAGCTCAAGGCTAGCGCTCTACCACTTGAGCCACAGCACCACTTCGGTTTTCTGAGTTTATCAGAGATAAGAGTCTCAAGGACTTTCCTGCCTGGCTTTGAACCGTGATGCTCATATCTCAGCTCTCAGCCTCCTGAGTAACTAGGATCACAGGCGTGATCACCAGCACCTGGCTTCAACCCTTGATTTTTTTTTTTTTTTTGGTCTGGTCGTGGGGCCTGAACTCTGGGCCTGGGCGCTGTCCCTCAGCTCTTCAGCTCAAGGCTAGCGCTCTACCACTTGAGCCACAGCGCCACTTCCAGCTTTTTTCTTTTTGCTTATGTGGTGCTGAGGAATCGAACCCAGGGCCTCAGGCATGCAAGGCAAGCGCTCTACCACTGAGCCACCTTCCCAGCCCTTCAACCCTTGATTTTATGAGACAGAGTCTCATTGTGTAGTCCAAGCTGGTCTCAAATTTAGAGTTTTGCCTCAGGCTCTTCATGGCTGAAATTATAGATGTATAGTTATGATTGGATATATATATGTGTATATATATATACATATATATTATTCTTTATTTCCTCCCAGAACTGGGGTTTGTACTCAGGGCCTTACACTTGCTACATGAGCATAAAACTCATCATATTTAATGCTTAGTTTTTTTTCTTTGCCAAAATGTGCATTATTATCATTCCTATATGGTCATTCTTTCATATATATAATATATGCAGTATATATAACATATATAGTACTGGGAATTAAACTCAGGGCCTCAGTCTACCATTTGAGCCACACTCCCAGTTGTTTTTTTTTTACTTTTACATTTGTTTTGCTGGGGCTGGGAAGGTGGCTCAGAGGTAGAGTGTTTGTCTTGCATGCTTGAAGCCCTAGGTGATACAGGAGAGGATGTGAACCTGTTCCCAGTACACTGTATGTATGTTTGGAATTATCATAATGAAACCCCCTTATACTATTATTAATAAAATGGTTTACATAAAATGTTTCTAAAGAGAATTCTACAGGGCTGGGAAGGAAGCTCAGTGGTAGAGTGATTGCCTTGCATACATGAATGAGGCCCTGGGTTCGATTCCTCAGCACCATATAAGCAGAAAAGGCTGGAAGTGGCGCTGTGGCTCAAGTGGTAGAGTGCTAGCCTTGAGCTGAAGAGCTGAGGGACCAGCGCCCAGGCCCAGAATTCAGGCAGAGAGAGAGAGAGAAAAGAGAGAGAGAGAGAGAGAGAAATTCTGCACAAAAATACAAACAGAAAAATGTGTAGCTGATACTATATGTTGTTATTTGGGCTGCAAAGGTAAGTAATACAGTATCATTTGAGTAAATTAGCAATATAATATTCATGCTTGTAGAAATAAAACTCTCGGAAAATTCTCTGACAAACATTAAATATCATATATGCAATTGAGGTAATATACCTTGATATCTTGAGAGGTTAATTTAGGTTTACAGCAATTGACATTTTGGAGCATCTCCTTGACATATAAAGAAATGTCAAAACTCAGGCTCATGCCTATAACCCTAGCTACTCAGGAGGCTGAGATTTGAGGATCATGGATGGAAGCCAGTCTGGGCAGGAAAGTCCATGAGACTCTTACCTCCAATGAACTACTCAGAAAAGGCTGGAAATGGCTTTGTGGCTCAAGTGGTAGAGCTCTAGCCTTGGGGGAAAAAAAAAAAAAAAGAATCTCAGTGATAGCACCCAGGCCCTGAATTCAAGACCCAGGAGCAGCATAGCAGGAGGAGGGGGAGGAGGAGGGGGAGGAGGAGGAGGAGGAGGAGGGGGAGGAGGAGGAGGAAGAAATATCAAATACCCCATTCTGCTGTCATAACCTGATAAAGGTGTGATCAAAACATAGTTCATGGGCTGGGAATGTGGCTTAGTGGTAGAGTTTTGCTAGCATGCATGAAGCCCTAGGTTTGATTCCTCAGAACCACATAAACAGAAAAAGCCAGAGTGGCCCTGTGTCTCAAATGGGAGAATGCTTGTCTTGAGCACAGAGAGGCTCAGGGACAGAGCCTAGGTCCTGAGTTCAAGCCCAGGACTGGCTTGAAAAAACAAAAACAAAACAAAACAAAAACAAACAAACATGAGATTCAATTCACATCTTGTTAAAAAATAAAAATTTGGTGAAGTCCTTTCTAAATTTTAAGAAATAGGCTCATTATCCATACTTTTAAAGTTTATGTGGCACAAGGTTAATATAATTGGATTGAAAATAATATTCAGAAAATTCCTCCCAGTGTCTTTAGAGAGACTATTCTAACAGCCAAAACAGACTCAGTGGGCTGTACTGCATATCCAGAACTATTCTTTAGGCTGATGGAGATTCTTTAAACTGTAGTCACGCATCTTTTCTTGAGTACTGCCAATCATTCCAGTGAATTATCAAACATGAAACGAGTCATAGAACCCACTGAATTTGTTGCTAGTTAATGAAAAGTGTGAGTGGCTTAGGGAGCCCTGATATGTGGCTGGGTCTGCAGTAAAGGTGGTCTCTTGGAACTGTGTCCTTTCCTGCAGGGAGGTCTGCACTAATTCTAATCATTACTGTCAGAACTAAACTGAATACAAGTAGTTGCCGTTGAGATAGAACAGGCATTGACTTACTGCATTCTGGCTGTTGTAACAAAACACTTAGGACTAGGCATGTGGGTTTAGAGGCTAGGAAGTCCAGATCAAGGTGCCAACAGATTTGGTGTCTGATGAGGGCTTCTGTTTTGTTTTAATTTTTTATGCCATTCCTGGGGCCTGCATGCTGTCCCTAAGCTCTTTTTTTTTTTTTTTTTGCAATTGATTCTAACACATTTATTTTTTTTATGATTTTTTTATTTATTTTATTTTTTTTGTGAACACACTGTACAGAGGGGTTACAGTTACATGGGCAGGATAATGCGTACATTTCTTATCAAGCATTGCCCCTAAGCTCCTTTTGCTCAATGCTAGCACTCTATCACTTGATCCAAATGACCACTTCCAGCTTTTTCTGTTAGTAATTTGAAATAAGAGTCTCAAGGACTTTCCTGCCTGGGCTGGCTTTGAACCTCAATCCTCAATGCTCAGATCTCAGCCTCCTGAGTAGCTAAGATTTACAGGTTTGAGCCACCCAGCTCTTTACAGATGAAGATTTCTGTGTGGTCACATGGCCACACAGGGCTCCCTCAAACATCTTTTACAAGAGCACTGATCTCATTCAAGAGGACTTCCAGATGTCCCACTCCCTACACCACTGCTCTGAGGAGCAAATTTCATTTTATAAACTTAGCAGGTGGGGATGACAAAGATCTTCAAACCCTAGCAGGTATCTTTCATGTGGTTTTTTTTGGTAATTTAATTATATGTCTTTGTTGGAGAAATGTCTATTCAAGTTCTTCGCTATTTTTTAAACATGTCTTTCTTCTTGCTGTTAAATTATAAACACTCTTTCTATCTTCTGAATCTTAGACTTTTCACTCAGTGGTGTCCTTTTCTTTTCTTTTCTTTTTTCAGTTGTGGAACTTGAACTCTGGGCCTGGGTGCTGTCCCTCCGCTCTTCAGCTCAAGACTAGCTCTCTACCACTTGAGTCACAGTGCCACTTTCGGTTTTCTGGTGGTTTATTGGAGATAAGAGTCTCATGGACTTTCCTGCCCAAGCTGGCTTTGAACCAAGATCCTCAGATAAAAGGGATTATTCCAAGAATAAAAAATTAACTGGTATAAGTGGCTCAAGCCTGTAATCCTAGCCACTCAGGAGGCTAGATTTTAAGATCTGTTCAGAGCCAGCCAAGGCAGGAAAGTTAATGAGACTCTTATCTTCAGGTGACTACAAAACCAAACAAAAGCTATTGCTCAAGTGGTAGAGGAAAAAAGCTGAGGGACAGCATGTAGGCCCTGAGTGCAAGCCCCAGGACCAGCAAACAAACAAACAAAAAAAGAATTTAGAGTTAAACCAAGTAAGTACCTAGTATCTGACTACTTCTTTCCTGGCCTTTTTTTTTTGGGGGGGGGGGGTTGTTGCAGGGCCTGAACTCTGGGCCTGGGCACTGCCCCTAAGTTCTTCAGCTCAAGGCTAGTGTTCTACCACTTAAGCCACAGTGCCACTTCTGGCTTTTTCTGCTTATGTGGTGCTGAAGAATGGAACCCAGGGCCTCATACATGAGAGGCAAGCACTCTACCATGGAGCCACCTTCCCAGCCCCTTTCCTGCCTTTCTTAAACTTATTTGCAACACAAAAAGAAAATAGGCTGCTTAAAGGCTTAAGCCACTTTTCTGTCCAGAATATTCTCATGTCTCTCAAAGTAAAAGACAATGTCTTAACTAAGCTCTATATGACCTTATGCAGGCTGTCATCCCCATCACAAACTTACTTCTATGAGTTGACAGCAGAACACTCTGGACATTGCTGCTTCAGGGTCCTGGTATTTGTGTTTCCTTCTGCCTGGAGTCTTTTCCCAAGTCACATCTCCTTCATGGTCTCATTCAAATGGCTTTTTTTATTTAAAAAAATTATTGTATTTGTTTTTTTCTTTTGTCCGGTCGTGGGGCCTGAACTCTGGGCCTGGGCACTGTCCCTCAGCTCTTCAGCTCAAGGCTAGCACTCTACCACTTGAGCCACAGCGCCACTTCTGGCTTTTTTCTTATGTGGTGTTGAGGAATCGAACCCAGGGCCTGAGGCATGCAAGGCAAGCGCTCTACCACTGAGCCACCTTCCCAGCCCTTAAAAAAATTATTGTAAAGATGCTGTACAGAGAGGTTACAGTTACGTGAGTAAGGCAATAAGTACATTTCTTTTCGAGGATTGTTCCTCCTCCCTTGCTGTTCTCCCACTATCTCTTTCCTCCCCTACCTTCCTTACTCCCCCCACTACAAGTTGTAAAGTTTATTTCCAATATGCTATCTTGTGGGTATCATTGTTGCAATGGGTCATCCTGTGTCCTTGTTTTAGCGTTTTGTTATTCCCCTTCCCCTCCCCAAATTAGACAAATGTATATACAAGATGCAGGGTACCAAAATCAAATACAGTGACAACAGGGGATATACCATAGGGGGAAAAACATACAAAAGAAACAAAAAAACCACATAGTACTTTAAAAACAACAACAAGCTATATATATATGACCATATAAGATGGTGCTAAGTGAAATGAACCCCAAGATATGGAAACAAGAGGTCAAATGGCTTTTTTGATGGTCTTATTTGAGTTGCAACCTCCTTCCTGCTGTACATGCTGGTCACCTCCTGACATATTTCTTGGATCCATTTCATTCTGGAACTTATTATATATTTGTTAGTGTCTTTTGTTTATAATCTGTTTCACCCCATGCTCCTTACAACAGAAGCTCTTGCATGATAGAGATCTTGGCATGCTTTTTCTCTTGCTGCATCCCCAGCCCCTAGCACAGAGGCAGAGTAAGAGAATCATTCAATAGACAAAAAAATCCATGAATGATGCTTGGTTCTTTGACATATGCCATCTCATTATTCTTTAATAAAAGTTTGATTTTCATAATAGCATGGCACTAATGGTACCCATTATTATAATTATGTATTTTTGTATTCATAAATTGCTGCTCTCTGAAATTAAAAATGGACTGAAAGCATCTTTAATTTCTTAAAGCTGGAATTTGAAAAACACTTTATTTTTGTGTGTGGATATCCTCTAGAAGTATCTGACATAATATTGAGATTTAAAAGAAGTTCTTTTAAATGTTTTTGGTTTTTTTGTTTTTTGGGTTTTTTTGGGTCCGGTAGTGGGGCCTGAACTCTGGGCCTGGACGCTGTACCTCAGCTCTTCAGCTCAAGGCTAGCACTCTACCACTTGAGCCACAGCGCCACTTCCGGCTTTTTTCTTTTTGCTTATGTGGTGCTGAGGAATCGAACCCAGGGCCTCAGGCATGCAAGGCAAGCGCTCTACCACTGAGCCACCTTCCCAGCCCCTCTTTTAAACTTTTTGAGCTGGGTGCCAGAGGCTCATGCCTATACTATTAGCTACTCAGGAGGCTGAGATCTGAGGATATCAGTTCAAAACCAGCCTGGGCAGGAAAGTCCGTGAGACTCTTATCACCAGAAACCCGGAAGTGGCGCTGTGGTTCAAGGGGTAGAGCACTAGCCTTGAGCTGAAGACCTGAGGAACAGTGCTCAGGTCCAGAGTTCAGGTCTCATGACCAATGCCCCCCCTTGGCTCCCCCACCAAAAATAAATATTTTGAGCTCAGCAGAAATATTGCTTCTCAAAATAAATGACAAATTTTCAAAAAAAAGTTTAAATTAGTCTTTCCTATTTTAGCATTCAACCCTTACAAATGAGTTTTTAAATTTGTACTAACAGTGAATGACAGCAGAAGTATGGGCCTGAAGTCCTGCCTCTGTCATACTGGAGAGGAGGCTTGCCCACTCAATTTCTAGCTTCCACTACAGCTGATGACATGCAAGAAACAAAGGTTTGGTTCCAGACTGTAGCCTAATTTAATACTGTGCTTGAAAAGGAGAAGTTGATGACTCATTCCAAAACCTCCAGGGAAGGAGGGGTAATTGTAAACAGTTTTGGAAAGGGACAAGAAAGCCTAGTATGAATCCATTATAGCATCTAAATAACCACCAAAATGGCTTGTCTGAACTTGATTGAAATTTTTTTTTCCAGAACAATTTTAGTTGAGCAGTCTGTTGGATTCAAAGCTGCTTTTCTTTTACTCTGATTTGAAGAGTAAGAGATTGTGTAACCATACAAATCTTTGATAGCTTCAGATAATATAAGGTATTTGAAGCTGGATGCTGTTGGCTCATGCCTGTAATCATAGCTACTCAGGAAGCTGAGATCTAAGATCACAGTTCAAAGCCAGTCTTGTCAGGAAAGTTTGTGAGACTCTTATCTCCAGTAAATCACCAGAAAATTGGAAGTGGCCCTGTGGCTCAAGGGGTAGAGCACCAGCCTTGAGCTGAAGAACTGAGGGACAGCGCTCAGGCCCAGAGTTCAAGCCCCATTACCAACCCTCCTTCCCCCGCCCCCCCAAAAAAGGAATTTGAAGGCAAGGTTAGCTCTAATATCTTTTGTAATTGTGATTTTTCTCAAAGCATTAGATGAAATCTTTCATGGGCCACAATCTTACATACATTTTTATGGAAAAAAGAAGTTTGTTACTAATAGAAACATATCAGTCCTCTAAGTAGGTAGAAGAAATAGCTGCCATAACCAAGGTCCAAAAGCCTCTTCCACCAGTGCTGTTGATTCCTGAAACTGAAAAATCAAGAATTTGTTTTGCTTGGATTAAGACTCCATCTATCCAGCTGGAGATGCAGAGTGTTTGCCTAACACTGGCGAGGCTTTGGGTTCAATCCTTTGCACTGCAAAGAAAACAAAAGATTTCATCTACTGAAAGATGAATAGTCCCACTCAGGGTCACAAATTAAACTTTCTGGGACGTCTTTATTCTAATGTTTATGGCCTCACTGGTTCCCATGAGTAGATTGGGAAAAAAACAATCAGAATCTGGGTATGAGGAGCAGAATCTTCACACGTGATAGGGAAGGCAGTGGCAAACATCTTCAGAATGTGAGGTGGAGCTGGAAAGGATTTTTAAAATGTTTTTCCACTGTAGGAACCATTTTCCCCATTCTGACTCAAGTCTTCCTTCCCTGTACACTGAAGAAAAGTAAGGTTGATATGGTAACATGGAGCAAAGAAAGCCCACACACTTGATTCTTAGGTAACCCTAAACCACAGTCCAGATTATCCTAATTAACTCACAGCATTAACCAAAACCACATACTTAATTTTAATAAATGTCTATTGTTTCTTCATAACAGCCAGAAACATTGGCATGTCTCAATCATTTAAAAAGAGATTTTATGTAAAATTCTTATGGAAAATATAGAAAGATTAATCTTTCTCACAATTTAATAAGGGAATAAAACTGATGCTGTTGTATAAAAATTACTCCAATATCTAGTTGTCTGTTAGGCTTGAACTAGTGTTACTAGCTCCATGGTTACTTTGCTGAGATAGCAGTGGCATTTATTTTAATTTCTCCCCATTTAACTTATTTTCTTTTATGTAGCTTTTAAAACACTTTTGTACATAAAGAAAAAAGATTCACAAAGGTTTGGCTTATTGTGCCATTTTAAGATGATGCCTTATGATACAGTACATATCTCTGTTTCTGAATGCATTTGTTACTGAGGGGACAAAAAAGCACTTGTTTTATAAAATGCCCTTGGTAAGCCCCAGAACCTACTCAGAAGTCAGACAGTGTGTCTGAGCAGGATTACACCCCTTTCATTGTGAATTTCTCTGTCTCTTGGTGTTACCAAGGAACAACCTAAAGAAACTCTTTAGCTTTATTTGCTCTGAGTTGATGTAAAGATCACTAACTTTGGGAGCCTTATGTCTGGGTTATAGATTGTTAGTTTACCTCTAACTTTGCTGTACATAGCACCTCTGTCACCCAGGTTATGATAATAGTTGCCTAGGTTACTTTTAGGGACTCAATAATCAGTTTTGCTGGAAACACTGACTCTTCACTTGCACCTGTAGATGTCTGGTAGGCAATTGTTATAGCATGGGAAGGTTTGTATCATGTGAAATCTTCCCCTTTACTGCTTTAACTTAATTCTGCATATAGACATGTTGATCATTTGGGAAATGTTTTGTCCAGGACTGTAATAAGGCATTAACTTGATCTAGACTTGCCTGTCTCTCTCTTCTTCTTTCAAGGCTGAAAATACATACCAGTGGCCATGAACCAAAACACCAGTCCCTAAAAGAAGCAAAATGAGCAGGAATATCTCTGCTTATTCTGAGAAAATATATGAATATCCCTATTCCTCTCTCTTGTTAGTCTCTTTCCCCCACTATTCCTATAGCAGTAGCTGTAGCCCCTCCGCCCCATAGAGAAGATAGTTTGTAAGCAAACCTCTCTATATACTACTCTTTGGCCACAGAATAAATAAATCCTTTCTTTCTCCCCAACATTTGTCTCTAAGACATTGGTTTTTCTGTGGGATGAGCAAAGCTGCTCTAAAAATGTCTTTGGGGCTTGAAAGGATTACCAGGTATTTTCATCATCATTAGTTTATTTGCCAGATATTGAGCCATTTTATGCAGCGGACATTGTGGTAGATACTAAGGCCCAGAGCTGAGATCCATCATCCTGACCTTCAGTTGCCCAGGTTAGTCAGTGGGAGAAGACAGATAAATTATTTCCCTTTAGGAACAAAACAGGCATTGTGGAAGTCTATAGATGGTTCCTCACCTATGCTAGGGCATCAGTAAAGCCCCAGAGGTTATAATGTCTTAGCTGAGATTTTGAGCATGTGAATAGTGATAGAAACTAACCAGATGAAGTCCTGGAGGAGTGTTCCAGGCAGAAGGAATAGAATATGTAAATAAACAGTCAAGAGGGCTGGGAAGGTGGCTCAGTGGTAGAGCGCTTGCCTTGCATGCCTGAGGCCCTGGGTTCGATTCCTCAGCACCACATAAGCAAAAAGAAAAAAGCCGGAAGTGGCGCTGTGGCTCAAGTGGTAGAGCGCTAGCCTTGAGCTGAAGAGCTGAGGGACAGCACCCAGGCCCAGAGTTCAGGCCCCACGACCGGACCCAAAAAAAAAAAAAAGAAACAGTCAAGAGAGAACAAATTTCCCCATATCTTTGCTTTTATAAAACAAGGACCTGTTCTTAAATAAAAACAAACAAAAATAATTTACCATAGGCAGTATGCCCTGATGGTAATAGCAATAGCTGCTAATATGCCACTTTCAGACAGAGTTGAAATTATCTTATGGAACCTATCAAGGAGATTGTTAATGTAACCATTGCAATTGTTTAAACAATATGTACATCAGGAACAGTAACCTAAGCCATGCACTGGTAGGCTTTTGCCTATAATCCCAGCTACTCAGGAGGCTAAAATCTGGGAATCAAGGTTCAGAGCCAGCACAGGCAAACAAATCTGAGACTCTTATTACCAGCTAACCAGAAAAAGTCATAAGTGGAGGTGTGGCTCGGGTGGTAGACTACTAGCAGTGAACATGAGTGAAAAGATTGAGCAAGAGCTTAAGGCCCCAGTACTGGCAAACAGACTAAATAAATAAATAATAATCTCAAAAGATTATGATGCTGTCTTTGATGCCAAGGACTTGAGTTTTAAGTAGGGAAGTTGTATATCATAGTCAACTATATTTCACTTAGCAAATTGGTTACAATTGTATATTATCTTTACTAAATTATTTAAAGGAGTCCATTCTTCTTTTTAAAAATCAGTTTAAGAATACTAATGAAAGCCTAGGAAGGTGGCTCATTGGTAGAGTGCTTGCCTCACATGCATGAGGCCCTGGATTCGATTCCTCAGCACCACATAAACAGAAAAGGACGGAAGTGGTGCTGTGGCTTAAGTGGTAGAGTGCTAGCCTTGACCTGAAGAGCTGAGGGACAGCTCCCAGGCCCAGAGTTCAAGCCCCATGACTGACAAAAAGAAAAAAAAGAGTACTAATGAAGTATTGTTTGATTCTGAAATATTTGATTCCAGATGGTTCTATCTACCATCGATGAGGCCATTGAACTGGGTTTAGATGGTGATGCAGTATTTGAATAGATTTACATGCCTCTTTGATGGACAGAGAAAAGAACTAGGCTGAAAGCTATGGAACCAAACTCAGAATAGAGATGATTTACAATAGCTTCTTCTTTTGTCAAATGGATATTGGTGGCCAGTGTGGGGGGGGGTTGAGGGGAGGGAGGGATTCCCTATTAGCAAGCAAATTTAGAATTGATTTAGGAAACTGAATCTAAATCATTGTTGGTTTTTGTTTTTTTTTTGAGGGGGCGGGGAGGGGAGGAGAGGGATTGGTCATAGAACTTTAACTCTGGGCCTAGGTGCTGTCCTTCAGCTCTTCAGCTTCTAGTGCTCTATCACTTGAGCCACAGTTCACTTCCAGTTTTCTGGTGGTTTATTGGAGATAAGAGTCTCACAGACTTTTCCTGCCTGGACTGGCTTTGAACCGTGATTCTCAGATTTCAGCCTCCTGAGTAGCTAGGATTATAGCCATGAGCCACTGGTGTCCAGCCTTAAGTCTAAGTTTTGAGCTTCTATTTTTTTTAGTTGATAGTAATTACAATTTGTAGAAGAGAAATGTTTATTGTGACATAGCAGACTTTTAGAGGTATAGGAAACTTATCTCATTTGCACATTTAATGTATCATGGTTTGAGCAAACATGGTACATAAATAAATAGATAAGATAAAAAGAATCAGAAGAAATTTCAAAAACAAAAAATTTAAATTACAAAGGAGGAGGCAACAATGCTTGATAAGAAATGTACTCATTACCTTGCCCATGTTATTGTAACCCCTCTGTATGGTATTTTCACAATTAAAAAAAATTAAATAACTGTATACATTCCATAGCCCAGTTGAGGCAGACTAGCTCCCAGCCAGTCAATCATTATCATTAGTTGTGTTTAAAGCACTGTATGATCTGCTGAGACTCTCCTTCCCAAAGCAAGGGCCACCTCTAAAATCAAAGTAAAAGTTAATGTGCTTAATTTAAGTGATGAAGCAAAAATTCAGATTTGTTGGAAGGCAGTATGGCTTTGGTGGAAGTTGGTAGCTTTAGGGGAAAATTGAATCAAATATCTACAGTATTTCAGATAAAGAACAGGAGATAAACTCTAGTTTTTGGAAGCAGTACTAATGTGTACAAAAATTATTTTCCCATGTGCTTTCAAGTTATGGCTACTCAGACCTACTCTAAATAGAGAATGGATAAATTTATGGGTAAATGAGTAATTTTAGAGCACTGACTCTCTACATCCTGAGCGTTCATGGCTTTGAAACCATATACCTGTGTATACCAGGGGTCCACTGTATAAGTTAATTTGGCGCTCTAGTTGAGCACTTCTAAAAATTACAGAGAAAGGTGACTGATGACAAATATAGTGATGGTAATAAGACCAAAACTTGGGCCTTTTGATTTTATTATAGAAGTATTTGGTGCTAGTGTGACTGAGCTCCCCCAGAAAGACCCAGAAGCAGAGATTTGCATGCAGAAAATATGATGTAAGGGGCCATGGGATCAGTGCCTATAGGGAAGATAAGATCTAGATGGAAGATTTAAGTTGTTGAAGTTCAGGTGAGCTACAAGATGCTCTCAAGCTGACAGACTCCCTCTTAGTTACCCTATTTCAAAGATAGGAGCCTTGAGTCCCTACTACCCATCTCTATTCAACCAGTCATGATATAGCCTACTTTCAGATAAACAGTAGTATTATGATTTAAGCCTAAAAATGTCCCCTTAAGACCAAGTATTGAAAGCTGAATTGTCAGCTGGTGGGCTTTTGAGAGGCAGTTGAATCATGATGGTTCTAACTTCCTCAATGAATTAATCCATTAATGAATTAATAGCTCAATTGGCTATTAGGAGGGGGCCCTGTTGAAAGAAGTAGGTCACTGGGAGTATGTCTTTGAAGGACACATCTTGTCACTGACTCCTTCCTGTTGGTCTCTCGCTATCCCTCTCTTGGCTTCCTGGCGCATGTAAGATGAGCAGTTCTCCTCTGCTATGCCTTCTGCCATGATGTACTGATTACCATTGGCCAAGAACATTGGAACCAGAGACCACAGATTAAGACCTCTAAATCTTTCTTCTTTTAAATTGTTTTTCTCAGGTATTTTGTCACAGTAAAAAGGCTATCTATAACATTAGATAATTCAGGAGCATTTAGTTGAAGGCTAAGTCATCTCCAGCAGCTGAAGGCATGATTACCACAGTGTTGTAAGATGACCAGGCACAGATTCTATATAATGTTGCATGTTGCTTAGTAGTGATGTCTTTATATATGTCCTCTTGATTTATCCCAGAAGTTAACAAGAACTTTGTTGACTGATTTTTAACTTCTTTCTTTCTTTTTTTGCTGGTCATAGGACTTGAACTCTGGGCCTGGGTGCTGTCCCTCAGCTCTTCAGCTCAAGGCTAGTGCACTACCCTTGAGCCACAGCGCCACTTCCGGTTTTCTGGTGGTTAGTTGGAGATAAGAGTCTCACGGACTTTTCCTTCCCGGATTAGCTTTGAACCGTGAACCTTAGATCTCAACCTCCTGAGTAGCTAGGAGACAGGTGTGAGCCACTGGCACCTGGCTGATTTTCAATTTTTATTGTTCTAAGAAGAAGTATTGGGCTTAGCATTTAGCTCAGTGGTACAACACTTAACCAGTATGCTTGAGGCCCTGGATTCTATTCCCACCACTGCAAGAAAAAAAGGTTGTATGACATGTAGATATTGCTAAGGACCTATCAGGAACTGAATAATATTTGTGGATCTGTAAAAGAACACAAAAATTAATCACAATATTAACTATGGTTTGTTATTGTCCCCATCAATTAAAACTATAATTTAAAATAAGGAATAGCATTTATTATGTTAAATATATCTAATCTAAATATTAACAAATCTACTTGCGGGCTGGGAAGGTGGCTCAGTGGTAGAGTGCTTGCTTTGCATGCATGAGGCCCTGGGTTCGATTCCTCAGCACCACATAAGCAAAAAGAAAAAAGCCGGAAGTGGCGCTGTGGCTCAAGTGGTAGAGCGCTAGCCTTGAGCTGAAGAGCTGAGGGACAATGCCCAGGCCCAGAGTTCAGCCTCATAACCAGCCCCTCCCCCCCAAAAAAAAGAGTTATTACTACATGAAGCAACTGGAAAGAATTTTCAGCAGGATTTAGACTACAATATAGCTGCTAAGTGCTGTGTTGTCGTTCCCCCTGCTTAAATTAAGGTTGTTTCTTAACTATACCTGTCTGCTATACCTCTGTAGCAGCCAGGGACGCTTGGTCTCATACATGTTGTAAAAAGAAAAATAAAAAAGAAACCTACTTGCTTTTTGATTGGCACATAGTAAAAAAAAATCTATATTACTAGGTAGGAGGGAATTAGAAAACAATCTACTATGTTGAAGTAAAAGAACATGAGGGTAAGTCCAAAGATGTAACTTTCATAAAAGACCACCATGATGTCCTAATAATTACACAGAACCCTAAGAAGAAAAGCTCCTGCTAACATCTAAGTTAGCTTGACATCCTTTTTTATTTGTACCACTAAGGAACACAACATGAGTAAATCAATATCCATGAAGCATATGCCTTAAAATATACCTTTTATCTCCCTAAGTTTCTTTTTCCTTTAAGAAATGAGATTAAAGAAACCTGAATCAGGATGAAATTTGATTTTTTTGTTGTTGTTGTTCATGGGGCTTGGAACTCTGGGCCTAGGCGCTGTTCCTCAGCGATTCAGCTCAAGCCTGGTACTCTATCACTTGAGCCACAGTGCCACTTGAAATGAAACTTGAAATCAGAAAGATACAACACTGAAATCTAAGACACTTTATGTCACTTATTTAATTAATGTTGATTTGCATCAAACAACTTAGGCATTCTCCTTCCATCTGGAAGAGCACAAAGGTATATAGTATACTAATCTACATCTCTGTGCACACAATCATTTAAGTATTAGAGAAGGTATCTGCTAGTTTGTGATGCTAAAGATCAAACCAGGGCCTCATGTATACTCAGTGAGCACTCTACCATTGAGCTCCAGCCCCAGCTCAATCTCCAAGTTGTTAACAAGGACTCCAAAGCCCCAGCAATTTTCAAGAATAGCAGTAGAACCCAAGGACCACACATGGCATTGAGAATTAGAATGAAAGGCTTTTTGTGTCACTAAAGCATCCCTTGGCAGGCCCAGCTGCAGCTGTTAACTTTTTTGGAACATTCAAAAAGGGCAACTGTGCTAAAGTATGACTGCATCCGATTTCCAGTAAGACATGGTGTCTCAATTATGATCCTAAAAGAGTCTCAGAAGACCTTTCCCAGGAAGTAGCCATGGGGGTCCCAGGGTTAGTGAGTGAACCAAGAAGCTGTCTCTTTTATTCTATGATTTCTCTAAATGCCAAAAAAGCAATGAGTTAAAGTTTTAGCTGAGCTTTCCTTTGGAAAAATATGATATATAGCTGGGTGCCAGTGGCTCATGACTGTAATCCTAGCTACTCAGAAAGCTGAGATCTGAGGATTACGGTTCAAAACCAACCTGCGCAAGGAAGTCTGTGAGACACCAGAAAACAGGAAGTGGCACTGTGGCTCAAGTGGTAGGGCACTCCCTTTGAGCTCAGGGATAGCGCCCAGGACCAGAGTTCAAGCCCCCTGATGAAAAAAAAAAATGATTGTGGGCTATAATCCTAGCTATTCAGGATTCTAAGATCTGAGGATCAGAGTTCAAAACCAACTTAGTCAGGTAAGTCCATGAGATTTTTTTCTCTAATCAGCAAAAGGCTAGAAGTGGAGCTGTGACTCAAGTTGTAAAGCTTGAGCCTTGACTGAAAAAGCTAAGGGACAACACCCAGACCCTGAGTTCAATTCACAGTACAGGTGTATACACACACACACACACACACACACACACAGAGTTGTTGAATTAAAAATATTTTAGTGTACAATATCTTTATAATAAAATAAAAATTAAAAAAGATATGCAAACTATTAAAAGTGTTTTTTGAAATACACAGTATTATGAGTAAATGTAAAACTGAGCAAGTTAGTATAGGCCAGGGTATATAGGCTGAGAGGAGTAATACACTTTATAGGACAGGGTAAAAGATGTTTAGGGATTCAAAAAAGGTAAAGATTGTATTGGTTGAGAAAAAAGCAGAAAGGCTTGGTAAAGTATCCTGTAAATAAAATTACTTTCTTTAAAGGAAGGGTGCTGTGACATGTGCTTTGAAAAGAGGAGCAATGTTTAACAAACAGAATTTGGAGAGTTAAAAGACAGAAGGCCAATTCAAGCAAAGAGAAAGAATGTTTTTGAAAAGATAGGAGTGGAACCATCACAAGTGGTATTTCAGAATATTGACAGGACAGGCTGTTTATAGCTGGGATGACAGTGCAATAAATGACTAAAATGATGGCTGGAAACTTGTGGAAATAGTTTAGAATAGCCAGTTGCAGACTACTAACTAGGCAAATAACAGGGAATTTTCAAAGGCTTCATAGATTCCTGCACTTTGTAGGTAGATTTTGTAGACAAGCAGTTTGTCTGAGACCTCACGTTATGTTCAAAAAGAACTGTATATAGTACATCTTCTCTATGCCTATGTAACACTACAAAGTTTCTGTTTAAAGAAGTTGGCTCATGCCTGTAATCCTAATTACTCAGAAGGCTGAGGACAGAGGATTAGCAGTTCAAAGCTAGCCTAGGCAAAAACATCTGTGAGATTCTTTTTTGTGTGTGTCAGTCATGGGTACTGAACTCTGGGCCTGGGCACTGTCCCTCAACTCTTCAG
This sequence comes from Dipodomys spectabilis, assembly GCF_019054845.1. Classification (NCBI taxonomy): domain Eukaryota; kingdom Metazoa; phylum Chordata; class Mammalia; order Rodentia; family Heteromyidae; genus Dipodomys; species Dipodomys spectabilis. The sequence goes on along the minus strand of NW_024870772.1, from coordinate 44,713,766 downwards.
CTCAGGGCTAGCACCCTACCACTTGAGCCACAGTGCCACTTCCTGCTTTTTCTGCTTATGTGGTGCTGAGGAATCGAACCCAGGGCATCAGGCATGCAAGGCAAGCACTCTACCACTGAGCCACCTTTATCTCCAATTAACTAGCAAACAAGCCACAAGTGGAGCTGTGGTTCAAGTGGCAAAGTGTCATCTTTGAGGGGAAAAGCTAAGGGGTGGCACCCAGGCCCTGAATTCAAGCCCCAGTACTGGCATGAAAGAAAGAAAAAAGGAAGGAAGGAATGATTAAAAAAGAGAGAAAAAGAAAGAAAGAGAGAGAGAGAGAGGGAAGGAAGGAAGGAAAGAAGGAAGGAAGCAAGCAAGCAAGCAAGCAAGGAAGGAAAGAAGGGAGGAAGGAAGGAAGGAAGGAAAGGAGGGAGGGAGGGAGGGAGGGAGGGAGGGAGGGAGGGAAAGAAAAAGAAAGGAAGGAAGGAAGGAAGGAAAGGAGGGAGGGAGGGAGAGAGGAAGAAAAAAAGAAAAGTAACAGACTACTTTAGGAAGATTCATTTACTCATTTATTTCTTCCCTTCAAATGTCCCATTTCAGAGAGGACACAGGTAAAAATATATATACATCAATGGGGCAACTTAAGCAATGAACCTAACAGTTGTACGTTGGAATAGGTCTACAATGCATTAGAGCTTGAGTAATATTTAAGAATCTATCACAGCAGTTTGGGTATAAAGTTTAAGACTCGTAACTAGGCAGTCATGAGATTAGACATGAGTCAAGCGTACTAGAAACAAGGTATAAGACTTCACAATCACTGGAGGGGAACAAGTGAAGATGCAGATAAACATGACAGAACCTGTAAGAGTGAGCAAATGAAAGAAGGCTGGTGTTATCACTACAAGTTTGGTAAGCAAGATGAGGAACCAGTTTGGAACTGTGATAGCAGAGAAATTGTGGGTTTAGTTTAAGATCTGCTGATTTTAGGGTATCACTAACCCTATGACTTAATTTACCCATAAGACAGTGGATTACAGATAGGGCTATATTCCCAGAAATCATGCAAGGGTGAGGGTTAGATCTGTAAGAGCAAGAGGGGAACAGTAATGTTGAAGGCAGCTGCTACAGTTTGAATGTCTCCTAAGTTCTTTTTTGTTTGGTTGTTTCATGGGTGCAGTCACTGGGACTTGAACTCAGGCCTTGGGCGCTGTCCGTCAACATTTTCTCTCAAGCCTGGTGACATACCACTTTAGCCACAGATCCACTTCTAGTTTTTTGGTGGTTAATTGAAGACAAGAATCTCATAGACTTTCTTGCCTAGTCTAGACTAGCTTTGAATTCTGATTCTTAGAGCTTTCTGAGTAGCTAAGATTATAGGCAGTGCCCCGCCATTGGCCCCCACAGGTCCTTAAAAGCTTATTCCTCAAGGTGGTATGTTAGCGAAATGAGCTCCCTTCCCATAGCTTAGTACACTCCTTCCCCTCTCCACAGCTTAGTACACTCTCTTCCTAGGCAATATTAGGCCCATTTAGCCAAGGCAGGAAATAATCAAACTCCAATCCCCCTTACCTTGGGATAGCACTTCTCTGGGAAGCTACCACCATATTAGGCAATAAGAGCCCCATAGAGTGACCTTCAGGTCTGGGCAGTTGCAGGACCCTTAATCTACTATTCCGACAGCAGCCATAAATCCACCATGATGAAGCTCCTGGCCCACACATCCACCAGGGTCTCTGCCTCTGAGCCCCTTCTAGCCCCTCTGAAACCTCCTAGGTTATATAGATCACCTCAGATAATAGCCGGCGCTTCTTCTCACTTCTCCCTTGTGAGAAGGGGTCTTGCCGGCCCCTTTCCAGACAATAAAACTTTCTTTGTTCTCTGTACCTGGTGTCTGCATGATTCTCTGGCAAAATTTAATTTTACCCTGTCATGACAGTATTGGAAGATGATGAAACCTTTGAGAAGTGGGGCTTACAGAAGGACCTTAGCGTACAGGTGATATGCCACTGATGATGCTAGGGGAGCACTGTCCCCTTTGTCTTTTGTTTCTAGTCTATGAGGTGAGCAGTTGTGTTCTGCCATGTGCTCTGGCCATGTTGTGTTGCCTTACCATAGGCCAAAGCAAAGGGCCCGGTTGATCACAGACAGGAACTCGATCAATTATGAGTAGAAATAAAACATCTCTCTATAATAATATCATGCGATTTGCTATGGTGCTGGAAGTGTGAAGACTTGCGAGATAGCTATGTTGACTCAGCCTGAGGAAGCTGAGTCAAGGATTGACTGGCAACAAGAGAAAGGGAGAAGGGGAGATTTTTTTTTTTTTACCATATTTTAGAAATTGAGAAGTGCCAGATTGCTTGTTTCTCTCTCCAGATTCACTTTCTACCCTTCTCCATATTGCTCTCAACCCCTGTTGCTGCTTTTATTTTTTATTTTATTTTATTTTTTAATGTCTGTTGATGGGCTTGAACTCTGGGCTGGGTGCTGTCCCTGTGCTCTTCAGCACAAGGCAAGCGCTGAACTGCTTGAGCCACAGTGCCACTTCCAGTTTTCTGGTGGTTAATTGGATATAAGAGTCTCATGGACTTTCCTACCTGAGTTGGCTTTGAACCGTGATCCTCAGATCTCAGCTTCCTGAGTAGCTAGGATGATAGGTGTGAGCCACCAGCACCCGGCTGTGATGCTGCTTTTTGTAGCCTCAGAATGAATTTAGTTAAGGGGAATACAAAGGAGAAAGGAGTGTGAGAGGTTGCCCTAGAGTGACTAGAAAATTTGTAGGAAGGCCATTCCTTGCTCCTGTCAAAACATGAATTATTCATGATTCTTTCTCTTTATAGGCTTCATAATGTTTCCTTTCCTCTTCCCTTTGGGCACAAGAAAGGTTAATGCTCAGTGTCTGAGTTCTTATCCCCTTTTCATTGCATCCAACCAGCTGTGGTAGTCAACTTCTGTGACAATAACAAATACTTGATGTTATCAACTTGTGAAGATAAAATGCTGCAGAGCATGGTAGCATAGATAAATAATCCCACCATTTAGGATTGAGAGTTCAAGGCCAGTTTGAGCTACATAGTGAGTTTCAGGCCAGTATGGGCTATGTAATAAAGCAAGAGGCTATCTCAATCAGTAACAACAGTAGAAGTAAAGGGAGGTGGAAAGAAAGCAAGAGAGAACCAGAGAGTGAATAAGCTTATTTTGGGGCCCAAATTTTTAGAAGTTTCAGTTCATGGCTGCTTGATCCCACTGTTTTTTGAGCCTGTGGTGAAGAAATTCATCACTGTGGGATCTTTGGTAATGAAATGAAGCTTCTCAAATTGAATCCCACTCTTTTTGGTAAAGATGCTAATCTATGTGTTATCTTCACAAGTTAATAACATCAAGTATTTGTTATAGTCACAGATGTTGACTACCACAGCTGGCTGGATACAATGAAAAGGGGATAAAAACTCAGACCCTGAGCATTCATGAATAATGTGGGCCCTACTTCAGATAAGAGGGGGGCTTCTCAATGTCTTCTCTCCATAAGCTACCGGAGAACTCCTTAGGGCTTACTATGTCTCTTCTTCCCTCCCTCCCCAGTGTTTTAATCCAATCAGTGAAGTTTATTCAGCTTCCAAGTATAATAGGCTTTAATCTTGTCATTAGACCCAGATCTGGGTCTAGGCTGGTGATGATAATGTTGTCTGTTGATCTTGTATTGCCTGTTACTACAAGTCCTATGAGAAATTCAGTACTTATGGCTTGGAACATGCCATTTACTTCCATTTTCAGATTCTGGATTCTTCTCTGGATCTTGAGTACCAAGTCTAATACACTCTCTCCATCTTGGACTGATTGTGTGTGTGTGTGTGTGTGTGTGTGTGTGTGTGTGTGTGTGTGTGTGTGTGTGTAGAGAGATTATGGCTCTTTCACAAATATATGTGCTCATTCTTACAATCATAGACAATCCACACTCTCCCAGTCTCAGTTACAACCTAACCCAGCAGATCTGTCTTCATTCCTGAGTCTGACAGGAGATAATATGGCTCATTTCATTGCCATACAAGCTTCCCAGGAGATTAGTGGTATTAAGTATGATTTTGCACATTATACTATGCATTTCACAATGCTGCAAGCATGTATTTACTGTATATCTGTTCACAAAAAAAGTTACTTATTTGACCACTGAGTCTTGAGGATGTTAAGTAGCATTTACTGAGTTAGTCAGGGACACAGGTGAGATGGTGTATCTCCTAGTAGGGAAATTATTATATATATATATGTATATATATATATATATATATATACATATATATATATATATAATTATACCAATGCAATGAAGGGTGTTTGAGTTCAAGGAATCCAGAATAAAAAGAAAACTACTTATGTTGAATTGGTAAGGTATCAGGAAAGAGTCAGGTCATGAAACAGGGCTCTCATATCTCTTAACATAACTAATGTATTACTCAGGGAACCAACAGAGTGTGTGTGTGTGTGTGTGTGTGTGTGTGTGTGTGTGTGTGTGTGTGTAGAGAGAGAGAGATGCAAAGACAGAGAGAGACAAAGGAAGACAGGCAGAGAGAAAGGAAGAGAGCCAGGCACTGGTGGCTTCCATCTGTAATCCTAGTTACTCAGGTCACTGAGATCTGAAGAGTTCAGTTTGAAGTCAGTCTAGGCAGGAAAGTCTGTGAGACTCTTATCTCCAATTAAGCATCAGGAAACCGGAAGTGGCACTATGGCTCAAAGTGGTAGAGCTCTAACACTGAGCAAAGAGCTTAAGGACAACCCTTAGGACCTGAGATCACTCAACCAAAAAAAGGGAGGGGGGCTGCAGGGGAGACAGACAAAAAAGAGCACTACTTTTTAGAAAATTGGGGACAGGTTGAGATGTTCAGATGCTGAAAGGGAGATCACAAGGAAAGAGCTGAGGTGACTGTTGGAGTCCAGTCGAGTAGTATTCCCTTTTTGGGAGAACTCAGATGTTCATCTCTTAAAGACTTCAACTTTCTTAAATTTTCTGTTATACTTTTAACTAGGAAAAAAGCCAAAAGTGGAGGTGTGGCTCAAGTGGTAGAATGCTGGCTTGGAGGAAAACAAAAGCCAAGTGAGAGCTCAAAGCCCTGAGCAGAAAGAAAGAAACAAGAATGAAAGAAAGGAAGCAAGAAAGAAAAAAAGACAGAGAGAAAGAAAGAAAAAAAGAAAGCGGGAGGAAGGAAGAAAGGAAGGAAGGAAGATCTGTTTCTAAAATAACCAGTAAAAGGCAAAGCTAAAGGTGAGGTTCAAGTGGTAGAAGGCCACCTGTCAGCAAGCAAACCAAGTGAGAGTGTGAGGCCTTGTATTTAACCCCCTAGCACTGGAAAAAAAAAAAAAAAAGACCTCAGAAGAGAGGGAGTAGATCACATTGAATTGATGTCTTTGGGTATATGTAAAGAAAAAAGGAATAGAGTCAAAATCTAGGGCTCATTGTGGAGAAGCTTACATATCATAGAAAATGTGGCTTGATTCTGACTGAAAAGAGATGTCAATGAAGGGGTCTCCAGTAGAGTTGTTGTGATGACTGAAAGAGGATCAGACACAGGATCCCTGGGGACCACGCAGAGGCAGGCAGGCACAGGAGAAAGATTATTATAAGGTTTATTAGAGGAGCCATATCTCCCCCAAGAGAGAACATATGGCCTCTGTCACCATCCAGGTAGCAGGAGGGTCTGGGGGATAGGAAATGAGGTAGATGGAAGTTCAGGTGGGTCTGGGAGGAGAGAGAGGGGCCAGCTGTATAGGGGAACTCCAGGAATGGGAGGGGGCCCAGATGTGGGTGGAACTGAGGACCAAAGGTGAGCATAATACTAACATTCCCTGCTCTGTTGTTTAATAAGAATAGGGGGTACCAGGCCAGGGGTATGGGCAGAGGTTGTTTCTTCTGGAGCAACTTCCTGAGGTCAAGGGGCAAAGTAGTCAGGGGTTTCTGCTTTGTTGGTCAGCTGGTACCATCCAAGAAGCATCTGCTTGACAGTGGTTGGTAAGGGTCCTCCTTTTTCCATGCCAATACTTACCTAAAATGCAAGACACAATTGATAAAAGGCAAAATTGCTGTTAATGCAAAAATTGCTGTTAGCAGTCCAAAAGAGGAATATGACATAGAGGGAATGATTTCCAGAAGGGGCTATCAAAGACCTGAAATTGCCTTTTCTGTCTCAGATTGGAGACATAGCATGATACCTGACTCCAGGCATCCGGGAAGTGGGGGAGTAAGGTTTTTCTGCTTTAGGAACCTAAGGAGGGGGTAGCAGAGATATTTACAGGTACCAGAGCCAACGGGCGTCATGTCATGGGCTCTTTTGACTAATTCCTGCTGGACCGGGGGCATCAAGGAATCCCTGGAACTGGGGTCTTTAGGGTCCAGGTCTGCACTGGGAAAGGCAGGGCAGTGTAAGTGATGTCTCTGGTTGCCTGTAGGAACAGGATGGCCTTGACTTGTTTCCAAGTGGTATCCTGGGCAGGGGATGTTATCCTGTTGAAAGAGACTTTGGGAAAGATCAGGCAAAAAGCTGACAAAAGATCAAGCAAAAAGCTGACAAGGTCAGTTAACATGAATGACATAGGAGAACACACATTGGCCATGGGCCAGAAATGTTTCATTTGGAGTATGAAGTCCAGTTGTAGCCCATTACAGGGAAGGTGAAATAACTGGACTCGGGCAAGAAGGCAGGAAGGAGGTATCTAGGGTCTTTTGGGCAACTGGGTAGAGGAGAGCATCAGAAGCTACTATAAATACAAATAGCAGGCAACAAAGGCAAGACTGTTAACTTTCTGTCCAGTTAGAAGGTAAACAGGTATGGACATTAGGTGGATAAGCAACTATTTCTCTTGATCTCCCAGCTCTGATTAATTTTGAAAGGGCGAGCATAAGGTGAATCCATTTAGGATGTCATTTCCTCTTACTCCTCTCCATGGTTTTCCATTGTCAGGACTGATTTTGTCCTGGTGGGGTCTCAGTGTCCATTGCTGGGTTAGCTTGTTCCAGTTGGCATTTACGGTTTGCACTCAAAGCCTGGGCACTGTCTCTGAGCACTTTTGTTCGAGGCTGGTGCTCTAGCACTTAAGAGTCACAATGCCAGATGGGAAGGGATGGGAAGGGGAAACAAAGGAGGAGGCTACAATGCTTGATAAGAAATGTACTCATTATCCTCATGTAATTGTAACCCCTCTGTATGGTACTTTCACAAAAAAAAAAAAAAAAAGTCAAAATGCCACTTTCATACTCAGAGGTCTTTTTTTTTCTTTCAAATTCTTTATTGTGATTAAGTGATTACATAATTTCCCAAATTTCACAGTATTATGGGATAGTGATGCATAAAGTCACAAACATATTCTAACTTTCATGGGACAAACTGTCTATCGTGGTCTCTAACATTTATGAGTTCTATGAGCTTTGCTATACAGTTATTTCTTCCACATTGGGTGGTATGTACATTTCTTTTGTTTTGCATAGCATCTGTCCCGACCCGCAGGACTTCAACCAGGGCAGCTGTTCCCTCTTTCCCACTCGTTCCCTCTCTCCTATTGCTGCCATTGAGTTGATTATTTCATTTTGATCCATGTGCAGTGGCGCTGATGGGTCCCACTGTTGTATGTTTTTCCCTGATTCCCTCTAGTTCTGTGTCCTCCTCCTCGTTTCCCTCTGGTGTGCATATATATACCATATATGGGATCAGCAGCATGGGGTTATTTAGTAGTGATTCGACCAGATGAGTGGATGTCCTTTGTTTCTTAAGCCTTGTTAATTTTGTCATATCACCTTACATTTTGGATTTAACATCCGCTTATCAGGGAGACTATGTGCCGTTTGTCTCTTTGGCTTACCTCGCTCAACATGATTCCTTCTAGCTCCATCCATTTCCCTGCAAATGCCATTATTTTGTCCTTTCTAATGGCTGCATAATATTCCATTGTGTATAGATACCACAATTTTTGGATCCATTCATCTGTGGTGGGACATCTGGGTTGTTTCCATATCCTGGCTATTGTGAACAGTGCTGCAATAAACATGGAGGTGCTTGTGTCTTTGTATACTGGTTCCTGTTGTTCAGGATAGATGTCTAGAAGTGGTATGGCTGAGTCATATTTAGCTTTCTGAGGACCCTCCAGACTTCTTTCCAAAGTGGTTGTATAAATGTACATTCCCACCAGCAGTGTAATAGGGTTCCTCTTTCTCCGCATTCCCTCATTTGTCTTTGGATATGGGCCATTGTGACTGGGGTAAGGTGGTATCTCAGAGTTGTCTTTATTTGCATTTCCTTCACAACCGGGGATGGTGAAGATTTCCTCATGTGTTTCTTTGCCATTTTTATCTCTTCTTCTGAGAAGTCTCTCTTTAGGTCCCTTGCCCATTTAGTAATTGGTTTGTTAGGTTTGGGAGGGATTAGTTTCTTGTGTTCCCTGTATATACTGGATATTAACCCCTTGTCTGATATATTGCTGGTAAATATTTTTTCCCAGTTAGTTGGTTGTCCTTCTAGCTTGGTAGCTATTTCTTTGTCTTAGCAGAAACTTTTTCTTTTAAGGTTGTCCTATTTGTCCAGACTCTCTCCAATTTGTTGTGACCCTGGGACTCTGTTCAGGAAGTTTCTGTCTTTGCCTATAAGTTCAAGTGTCTCTCCTACTCTGTCCTGCAGTAGTTTTAGTAACAGGTTTGATGTTAAGGTCTTTAATCCATTTTGAGTTGATGTTGGTGCATGGTGATAGGCTGGGGTCCACTTTTAGTTTTCGGCATGTGGCCTCCCAGTTTTCCGCATGTGGCCTCCCAGTTTTCCCAGCACCGGTAGTTGAAGAGGCTGTGTTTCTTCCACTGTATGTCTTTGGCTCTTTTGTCAAATATCAGCTGATTATAGGCTTGTGGTTTTATTTCTGGATCTTCTATTCTATTCCATTGGTCTTTGGGTCTGTTTTTGTGCAAGTACCATGCTGTCTTTGTTATTATGGCTCTATAGTAGAGTTTGAAGTCCGGCATGGAGATCCCTCCCATGTTGTCTTTTTTGCCTAGAATTGTTTTGGCTATTCTAGGTCTTTTGTTGTCCCATATGAATTTTTGGACTGTTTTCTATATTTCAGAAATGTACGTCATTGGGATTTTAATAGGAATTGCATTGAATTTGTATAATAATTTTGGCAGTATTGCCATTTTTCACTTTATTAAGTTTGCCTATCCAAGAGCATGGGAGTTCTTTCCATTTCCTAGTGTCTTCTGTAATTTCTTTTCTTTTTTTTTGGTGGGGGGGTCCAGTTGTGTGGCCTGAACTCTGGGCCTGGGCGCTCTCCCTCAGCTCTTCAGCTCAAGGCTAGCACTCTACCACTTGAGCCACAGTGCCACTTCTGGCTTTTTTCTTTTTGCTTATGTGGTGTTGAGGAATCAAATCCAGGGCCTCATGCATGCAAGGCAAGCACTCTACCACTGAGCCACCTTCCCAGCCCCATCTTCTGTAATTTTTTTTCTTTAACTTTTTATAATTTTCATTAGTTCTTTCACATCTTTGGTTAGGTTAATTTCTAAATATTTTATTTTTGGGGGGCGGTTATTGTAAATGGGGTTTCTTCCTTTATTTCCTTCTCTGCTTATACATTGGTGGTGTACAGGAAGGTGACTGATTTTTGTGGGCTGATTTTGTATGCTGCTACTTTGCTGAAGTGGTTTATAATTTCTAAGAGTTTGGGGATGTTGTTTTGGGGATCATGAAGGTATAGTATCATGGGCTGGGAAGGTGGCTCAGTGGTAGAGCGCTTGCCTTGCATGCCCGAGGCCCTGAGTTCGATTCCTCAGCACCACATAAGCAAAAAGAAAAAAGCTGGAAGTGGTGCTGTGGCTCAAGTGGTAGAGCGCTAGCCTTGCTGAAGAGCTGAGGAACAGCACCCAGGCCCAGAGTTCAGGCCCCACGACCGGACCCAAAAAAAAAAAGGTATAGTATCATGTCATCTGCAAAAAAGGATAGTTTAACTTCTCCCTTCCCTATGCAGATCCCTGTGTCTTTTTCTTGCCTTATTGCTCTGGCTAAGGGTTCCAGGACTATATTGAAGAGGAGTGGAGACAGTGGACATCCTTCCCTTGTTCCTGACTTTAGGAGAATTGGTTGTAGTTTGACCACATTAAGTATAAAATTGGCTATTGATCTGTCGTATATGGGTTTTATTGTTTTAAGGAATGTTCCTTCTATTCCTATTTTCTCCAGTGCTTTTAACACGAATGAATGTTGTATCTTATCAAAAGCCTTTTCTGCATCACTGGAGATAATCATGTGGTTCTTGACCTTGGATCTGTTGATGTGTTGGATTACATTTATTGATTTACATATGTTAAACCATCCCTGCATCTCTGTGATAAAGCTTATCTGGTCATAGTGTATGATTTTTTTTATGTGTTTCTGGATTCTGTTAGCTAGAATTTTGTTAAGGATCTTTGCATCAGTGTTCATCAAGGAGATTGGTTTTCTTTTTTGCTGGCTCTTTGCCTGGTTTGGGGATGAGTGTGATACTGGCATCGTAGAATGAGTTTGAGATAGCTCCCTCTTTTTCTACTTCTCTGAAGAGCTTGAGGAGTATGGGTATTAGTTTTTCTTTAAAGGTCTTATAGAATTCCTTTGTGAATCCATCTGGTCCTGGGCTTTTCCTTGTTGGAAGACTTCTGATTGCTTCCTGTATCTCGTTGTAAGATACTGGCTTATTTAATTGATTTACTTCTTCTTTGCTCAGTTTGGGCAACTTGTATTTCTCTAAAAATGCATGCATTTCTGCTAGGTTGTTTTCTTTAGAGAGTATAACTTTTTTTTTGGGGGGGGGGGTCCAGTTGTGGGGCCTGAACTCTGGGCCTGGGTGCTGTCCTTCAGCTCTTCAGCTCAAGGCTAGCAGTCTACCACTTGAGTCACAGCAGCACTTCGGTTTTTTCTATTTGCTAATGTGGTGCTGAGGAATTGAACCCAGGGCCTCAGGCATGCAAGGCAAGTGCTCTACCACTGAGCCACCTTCCCAGCCCCAAAGAGAGTATAACTTTTGAAAATAGTTCTTTATAATTGTTTAGATGTCTTGGGTATTTGTTGTGATTTTTCCCGTGGCATCCTTGATCTTGTTAATTTGGGTTTCCTCTCCTCTCTTCTTTTCTTAATTAATCTTCCCAAAGGTCCATTGATTTTTTTTTTTTTTGGGGTCCGGTCGTGGGGCCTGAACTCTGGGCCTGGGCACTGTCCCTCAGCTCTTCAGCTCAAGGCTAGCGCTCTACCACTGGAGCCACAGCGCCACTTCCGGCTTTTTTCTTTTTGCTTATGTGGTGCTGAGGAATCGAACCCAGGGCCTCGAGCATGCAAGGCAAATGCTCTACCACTGAGCCACCTTCCCAGCACCAGGTCCATTGATTTTATGTATTATTTCAAAGAATCAGCTTTTTGTTTTATTAATTTTATTTATAATTTTCCTATTCTCTATCTCTTTAATTTCCACTCTTAATTTGATTATCTGGCTCCATCTAGTAACTTGAGGTTACATTTTTTCATGTTTTTCTAGCTGTTTTAATTGCAACATGAGATAATTTACTTGGTCTCTCTCTATTTTCTTTTTTTTTTTTTTTTTTTGTCGGTCATGGGACTTGAACTCTGGGCCTGGGCACTGTCCCTCAGCTCTTCAGCTCAAGGCGAGCGCTCTACCACTTGAGCTACAGCGCCACTTCTGGTTTTCTGGTGGTTTATTGGAGATAGGAGTCTCACAGTCTCTCCTGCCCGGGCTGGCATTGAACCGTGATCCTCAGATCTCAGCCTCCTGAGTAGCTAGGATTACAGGCATGAGCCACCAGCGCCCGGCTCTCTCTATTTTCTTGATGTGGGCACTGAGGGTGATAAATTTGCCTCTCAAGACTGCTTTTGCTGTGTCCCACAAGTTTCTTTGTGATGTATATTCATTTTCATTGAATTGTAGGAACTTTTTAATTTCTCCCCTAACTTATTCTTTACCCAGGCATTGCTTAGAAGTGTGCTGTTCAATTTCCATGTATTTGAATAATTTCTGCAGTATGTTTTGTTATTGAAAACTAGCTTAATTCCACTGTGGTCAGATAGGATACAGGGAATTATGTCAATCCGCTAGTATTTGCTTAAGTTCCTTGAATGAACTATGATATAGTCTGTTTTGGAGAAAGTTCCATGAGCTGTTGAGAAGAATGTACTGTGTTGTTTTAGGGTAAAATACTCAGTACATGTCAGTTAGTTCTGCTTGAAGTTTGGCCTCACTTAATTCAGTAGCTTCTTTGCCAATCCTCAGGGGTGAGTCTTAAGCCATGCCTCCAGCCTGGCTCTGTGCTGATTAGCTGGGAGATGGAGTTTTAGAGGGATTCTTTGTGACCAGGATGGCTTTGAACTGTGGCAAAAGGAGTCTTTGTTACAAAAGCCCTTTTTATTTCCAATTAAAGCAACAAGGAGATCAATGAGATTGAGGTTACCTATAACTTGTTAACATTTGACTAACAATTACTTGTCAGAGTTTTTTAAGAAAACCCAATAGATGCGTTTAACCTGTGACTGAATGGCACTTTAAATACCAACCACTGCATCTGGGCAGCCTGTTTAAAATGGCTTACATGTACATGCCTTTTCTTGGCCTACAGCCTATTTAATACCTCGATTTATAAAATCATTTTCTGGCTGGTGGAGGAACATGATTTTTAGTGGCCCCAACAATGCCTACCTGTGTAGGCCTTTAGACAGATCTTAACAGGAACATAATCTCAGTTTTTGTCTTTTTGTTTTTTGTTTGTTTTTAGGTCCGGTCATGGGGCTTGAACTCTGAGCCTGGGCGCTGTCCCTCAGCTCTTCAGCTCCAGGCTAGCGCTCTATCACTTGAGCCACAGCATCACTTCCGGATTTTTTCTTTTTGCTTATGTGGTGCTGAGGGATCGAACCCAGGGCCTCATGCATGCAAGGCAAATGCTCTACTACTGAGCCACCTTCCCAGTCCCATAATCTCAGTTTTACATGGCTTTTTTTTTGCTGGTCATGGGCCTGAACTCTGGGCCTGGGAGCTGTCCCTCAGCTCTTCAGCTCAAGGCTAGCACTCTACAACTTGAGCCACAGTGCCACTTCCAGCCTTTTCTGCTTATGTGGTGCTGAGGAATCAAATCCAGGGCCTCATGCATGCAAGGCAAGCACTTTTTCACTGAGCCACCTTCCCAGCCCCTTACATGCCTGTTAACAGATGAATTTAACCAGCTCAAAAGTTACTGCCAATTAGGACTTTGAGCCGATTTAAATTAATTTTTACATTTTAAAACCTTAGCTTTTACTGCCCACTATCACAGTTGGCTGGCAAGTTGTGCACAGTTAGATGAACATGGGTGTTAGGCACATTTACAAACTTTTCATGACCTCCTGGGCTTTGATCAATATTTGGAGGGCCAAGCTCAAGTAACTCAGGATTTGACACTATTTTTGTATGTTTAATATTTCTGGGGTCCCCAGAGTGCCTTTTTTGCTGGAATAAATGCACCTTTGGCATTTTTTTTGTCAGTCGATGGACTTGAACTCAGGGTTTGAGTGCTGTTCCTCAGCTCTCCAGTGCAGGGCTAGCACTTGGCCACTTTGAGCTCCCAAGTAACTCGGCTTTTGAGCATTCTGCTGGCAGATTAGAGATGACAGTCTCACAGGGACTGGCTTTGTACTGCAGTTCCCAGATCAATGAGTTTTTACAAACAACCACTTTTACTCTAATTAAAAGCATCAAAGATGGTTATAAGCATGGTTTTACCTGGAACTTATTAAGTTACATTTGACAAACTTGTCCTGTCTTTTACTGTGGGCATGCTGGAAACTGTACAAAAAAACTTTAAGGGAAAATGGGAATAATCCTAATTTATCATTTTTTACCTTGAAATAAACCTTTAGGACAATTTTATCTTTTAAACTTTTGTCTGGGAGGCCAGCCACTCCCCACAACTTCCCAAATTTTTACAAAGGAGACCTCATTTTAATCCCTTTTTGTAAAGTTACTTTAATTTGCATTTAAATACCTCATTGAAACACTGGACTATCCCCTTTACCTCTAGGCTGCCCTGTGCAGTGGCACAGTGAATAGAAAGAATGACATTTTTCTGTAGACTGAGTTACCTTTAGGAATTTAGCAGTTTTTTTTTTTAATGTACTAGCACTGTAGCATCTCTTTTTCTTTAGAAATATATCCAATTGTAAAATAGTATAGACGTGAACTTATATCCTTTGCTCATACACCCCTTATGGTCTAACTAGTGGGGATTAACATTTACAGAACCAAATGTCTGAAGTGGCTTGTGTTTTACCCAAATTAGCAGGCTTTTGGTCATGTGTGATGGAGCAAGGCCAGAGTCTGGGTGAGTCTGTGGCATCTGTCACACCTCTTGCTGGTTACCTGTAAAAATTTCTACATATACTAGTTAAAGACCTGGTTTACACTGGTTTTTGTAGGCTGGTGCCACTGGTTTAGGCAGCTGTGCCAGGGCATAGTCACTCTGGTCCCTTGATCTTAAAGGGAGTTGATTGGTGCACAGAGAATTAAAGAGAAAACAGAGAATTATACCCTTAGCCTTAGTTTACTAGCCATGGTCAGAAGTACAATATTTAACTCTCAGCATAGATGGACATAGGAATGACATAACTCACAGCCAACCTAATTATCAATTTCATTTACTTTGCAAAGGAAACCATCTTTTCAAACTCCTTTTCCATGGCCTTTTAAAACTCCCTGAAGTTTTAAAGCAATTTAGATTAAATCACAGCTTCCATTGACAGAGATTTTTAGTAAGCTGAGTACTTGGTAACCTTAAAACTATAACCACTTACATAGAGTCAAATAGACACAGACAGACATGTGTGTTCACAGATTATAGAGTGAGCTTAGATTTGAAAATCAGCCATTTTAAAGTTTTGAAATTTTTGCAGTATTACTTTTTCTAATTGTGATGGAACCACGTGGTCAATTCAAAACACAAACTTTGTGAACAAGAAATTTAGTAAACAAAAGACAAGACACGAACAGATATGTGGCCCAACATAACAGCCATGTGGCCTAGCAGGTCAGGTTTGGGGGAGATGGCCCATCCACCACATGCTCAATGCTAGAGAGATTTAACAGAATTTGATACACTTTTGGTAATATCCAAACTTGTTGGCCTTCTTTTTAGAAATTTAAACTTAAACTCATCCATTTTCTATCTCAAAAGGTATAAACAAGCTATTGCTGGCTACATTCTTTCAGGGCTTAACCAAGGCACTTTGCATATGAAATATTTGTGAATATTTGGAAGAAGGGAGAGGTTACCAAAAGCTTATTTCAGAACAGCAAACAGCAGAGTTTAAGGGGAGAGAGAGGGGGAGAGGGAGAGAGAGAGAGAGAGAGAGAGAGAGAGAGAGAGCACAAGAGCTAGTACTACCTGCCCTAGGGCTCACAGAAGTGGAGTTTTAAATTTGGGGCCAAATTTGACTCTGATGGCGATTCATCAGCCCTCCAAGGCCCAGGTGGCCTTAATGTAAAGAAATTTAGTGTCCTTCCCATGGTAACTGACCTAAAGCCACATGCCTACAGTAGAGCATCGTCTACAGTGTTGGTTAGCTCCTAAAGGGGGGGGGGGGGGTGGCCCGGCCAGTGGAGAACATCATCACATTTGTCCACGGGGGTCCTTGGGCCACAGTAGGCCCCATGTGGCTAGGTCTGCGCACTTGGCCAAGATTTTGCTTGGACGGGGGCTTGGTTAGCCCACAAAGGCCCAGGTGACCTTACTACTGAGATATTGGAATCAGAAACCTGGATCTCGGATAAACTGGTCACTTACCCTGGAGTGGGACTTAATTAGCGGTGTTGGATGGACATGTAGAGCACTTGGTCAGGAGAAAGTTACCTTGATGGTCTTCTGGCCACCAGAGTGTAGGATCTCAGGATAGGTCCCAGGGCAGCTGGTCAAATCCCCTTCTGAAGTGGAGGGAGGAGCAAATCCACTGGGGAGCCTATCCCCATGAGGGCCACCAATGTAAGAGGATCAGACACATCCATCCCAGGGGACCACACAGAGGCAGGCAGGCACAGGAGAAAGATTATTATAAGGCTAATTAGAGGAGCCATATTTCCTCCAAGAGGAGCACATGGCCTCCATCACCATCCAGGTAGCAGGAGGGTCTGAGGGATAGGAAGTGAGGTAGATGGGAGTTCAGGTGGGTCTGAGAGGTGAGAGGGAGGGGCCAGCTGTATGGAGGGAACTCCAGGAATGGATGGGAACTCCAGGTATGGGTGGAGCTGAGGATCAAAGGTGAGCATAATACTAACAATGACCTCTGTTTAAAAAGCATATCTTGGCAAAAGAAATGTACATATCACCTAATGTGCAAGAAATAACTGTGTTGTCAAAGCTCATAGAACTCATAAATGTTATAGACCATGATAGACAATTTGCCCCATGAGAGTCAGAATGTGTTTATGACTTTAACTAAACATCACTATCCCACAATACTGTGAAATGTGGGAAATCATGTAATCACTTAATCACAATAAAGAATTTGGAAAAAAAATAAAGCATATCTTGGGCTTGGAGGGTGGCTCAGTGGTAGAGTGCTTGCCTAGCATGCCCTGGGTTTGATTCCTCAGCACCATATAAGCGGAAAAAGCCAGAAGTGCTGCTATGGCTCAAATGGTAGAGCACTAGCCTTGAGCTGAAGAGCAGAGGGACATTGCCCAGGCCCAGAGTTCAGGCCCCAAGATGGGCAAAACAAAAACAAAAACAAAACAAAACTAAACAAAAAACCATGTCTTTGGCTATGCTCAAGAGAATGTTGACATGGGTAAAGACCAAAGTCTGGGGATCAGTGAGAAGGCTAAAATAGCAATCCAGCAACATTTGATAGTGCCTAGGAATGGAATAGAGGCAGTGTTTAGTGATTAGATTATGGACCTATTTTGAAAATAGCAGACCAGTTATGTTCATAGCTTTGATGTGAGATAGAACGGGAAAATGAGTGCATTTTAGGGATTGAAATCAAGGTCCTGTGCTGGTTTAGGAGACCCTCTTATCACTTGAGCCACAGTAGAAATATCTAGAAGATCTCAGGAATATCAAAACTGACAATGCACAGGAGAGAAGAGTGGATACAGATATTTGAGAAACATTAACAGTAGTGCCAATCAAGCTAGGCAGCTTTTAGAGACTCTCCAAAGCAAGGTGAGTGAAATGCAGGATGAGAAAATAGAGGTAGCAGCGATAATGGAACATAGTGAACCTCCAGAACTGTGAAGGGTTAGAGGGAAGAAAGAGGAAACAGGAGTGCTGTGGGAGTAGGATGGTTGCTGTCGATGACAACTGACTAGATTTTGTACCTTGTGAGAGTCTTTGAAAGAGAATGAATCAACATAGTACTATTAGAGCTATTTTTGGAATTCTCCCTATTCATGATGATATTATCTAATTCTATTTATGATTAAAACATTCATCATTTGAATCATCATATAACACACCTGACAGTTGACAGAACTTCAATTTGAAGAATCAGAAAGATTACTGGAATTCATTTATCATTTTAGTGTCTTTTGTTTTAGACTACTTCATTTGTACCTGTGAAAAATTTGTGATTCACTTGTGATGAGTGATCCACTTCCTTCCATAGGCAGTCACTCTGTGCCTAGGTGATGTCACTTAGCTTTTTCACTCAAGGTTGATACTCTACCACTTTAGCCACAGCTTTAGTCCTAGCTTTTTTCCCCCTTCTCTGTGTCTGTCCTAGGGCTTGAACTACTCAGAGCCTGAGCACTGTCATTTAACTTTTTTGCTCAAGGTCAATGTTCTACCAAATGAGGCACAGCTTCACTTCTGGGGTGTGTGTGTGTGTGTGTGTGTGTGTGTGCGCGCGTGTGTGCGTGCGTGCTTGTATATGCTCACGCCCACATCCATCCTTGGACTGGAACTACTTAGGATCTAGGTGCTGACTCTGAGCTTTGTTGCTTGAGGCCAATGATCTACTCCCTGGAGCTAGAGTACCATTTCTGACTTTTTGGTGGTTAATCAGAGATAAGAGTCTCAGGCTGGGAAGGTGGCTCAGTGGTAAAGTGTTTGCCTTGCATGCATGAGGCCCTGGGTTCAATTCCTCAGCACCACATAAGCAGAAAAGTCCGGAAGTGGCACTGTGGCTCAAGTGGTAGGGTGCTATCCTTGAGCTGAAGAGCTGAGGGACAGTGCTCAGGCCCAGATTTCAGGTCAACCGACAAAAAGAGAGAGAGAGAGAGTGATAGAGAGAGAAAGAGATAAGAGTCTCAGAGGCTATCCTGCCCAGGCTGGCCTTGAACTGTGATCCCCAGAGCTCAGCTTTCTGAGTAGCTAGGATTAAAGGTATGAACAATGCACTCAGTGTAACTTCATTCTTGTTTGCCTTCTTTTCGTCTTTTCTTTTTTAATGTATACAGCATTGAGATTAATTCACAGCTTGCATTTGTGCTCATAAATCCTTAAGAGAATTGAAACTTACAGTTACTGGCCTTTTTTTCATGTTCAAAGGACAATGTGAAGTATACTGAAAAATGAAATGTAAAAATGAAAAATGTACACAAACAAGGCCTTCTGTGTACTAATGAGTCCAAGATTTCTCCTCTTCTACAGAATGAGTCAGAGCTATTGAGTGTTCCATGTGTGTACTGATAAGTTCAAGGTACACTAGGCCCAGGGAAGTGCAGTTTCCCACAAATGTCCTCCAGCTTGACTGCAATTTGGATTTGAGTTTTCCTTATAATTCCAAGACAGCAATTATCTCTTGGTTGCTTCTCATTAGCTATGACCTCCACTCTGCTATGTGTGGTTATAATTTGATCAGGCCTCTTCTGCTTTACTTTACACTATAAAGGGTCCCACTAAATCTTCTCTTTTTTTCTTTTTTGGTCAGTCCTGGGGTTTGAACTCAGAGCCTGGGCACTGTCCCTGAACTTTTTTGGCTCAAAGCTAGCACGTTACCACTTGAGACACAGTGCTACTTCCACCTTTTTCTGTTTATGTAGTACTGAGGAATCAAACCCAGGACTTCATGCATACTAGGCTAACAGTCTACCACTAAGCAACATTCTCAGCCCTAAATCCCCTTTTCTAAAACATACAAATTTTCTTTAACATTTATGACTGAAAACAGCATACAGTATGGTTGTCATCATCAAGGTGACACATAAGGGAGTCTAGCTGGAAGATTTTTTTTTGGGGGGGGGTCCAGTCGTGGGGCCTGAACTCTGGGCCTAGGCACTGTCCCTCAGCTCTCCAGCTCAAGGCTAGTACTCTACAACTTGAGCCACAGCACCACTTCCAGCTTTTTTCATTTTGCTTATGTGGTGCTGAGGAATCGAACCCAGGGCCTCATGCATGCAAGGCAAGCGTTCTACCACTGAGCCAACTTCCCAGCCCCTAGCCGGAAGATTTTTAAATTTAGAAGCTTCAGGTTTCAGAATACTTATTTGAACATTGTGTCACCAGTACTCATTAACATCGAAAGAACTTGAGTGAGCTTGTAAAAGCAGTAATCTGTACTGAGAACTTACCATATGCCAAATTTGCTTAATGCCAACAACAAAATATGCCCATTTTACAGATAGGGCAGTCACATTAGGTCACACAGCCAGAAATTGAACTCAAGTTATCTGGTTCCACAATGTCTCTGTTTAAAATGAATAATTTGTTCATTTTAATACCTGGTAGTATTATGCTCACCTTTGGTCCTCAGCTCCACCCACATCTGGGCCCACTCCCATTCCTGGAGCTCCCACCATACAGCTAGCCCCTCCCTCTCACCTCCCAGACCCATGTCTGTCTGTGTCTATTTGACTCTATGTAAGTGGTTATTGTTAGGTTTTTAAAAAGAGGTAGCCGAGTAAGAACAGCACCAGCACACAGTATTCAGGTAATGGGCAGGTTTATTCAGTAGACCTGCTGGGACCAGGCAAGGTTGGCACTCCACGTGGCTGGGAAAGGCCTGGGAATGAGAGAGAGCTGGGAAAGAGAGGAAAGAGCTAGAAAAGAGCAGAGAGAGCAGAGAGGAACAGAGAGCAGCGAGCAAGTCTGGGCCTGGGCTAGCCCTTATCTAGGGTATGGGCGGAGAAAGGTGTGGCCACATCAAATTCAGATGTGACCTCAGCGGATGCAGATGTGACCTCTTCCAGGTGTCCCAGTTGCCTAGGTAATGCAGGTACTGGGTGGAGACTTTGCTGCGAGGAGGGTGGAGTCTGCTAGCCATCCGGGAGTGGACCTTACAGTTATAGTTTTAGGGTTACCAAGTACTCTGCTTACTAAAAATCTTTGTCAATGGAAGCTGTGATTTAATCTAAATTGCTTTAAAACTTCAGGGAGTTGGGGCTGGGAAGGTGGCTCAGTGGTAGAGCACTTGCCTTGCATGCCTGAGGCCCTGGGTTCGATTCCTCAGCACCACATAAGCAAAAAGAAAAAAGCCGGAAGTGGCGCTGTGGCTCAAGTGGTAGAACGCTAGCCTTAAGCTGAAGAGCTGAGGGACAGCGCCCAGGCCCAGAGTTCAGGCCCCACAACCAGATCAAAAAAAAAAAAAAACTTCAGGGAGTTTTAAAAGGCCATGGAAAAGGAGTTTGAAAAGATGGTTTCCTTTGCAAAGTAAATGAAATTGATAATTAGGTTGGCTGTGAGTTATGTCATTCTTATGTCCATCTATGCTGAGAGTTAAATATTGTACTTCTGACCATGGCTAGTAAACTAAGGCTAAGGGTTTAATTCTCTGTTTTCGCTTTAATTCTCTGTGCACCAATCAACTCCCTTTAAGATCAGGGGACCAGAGTGACTATGCCCTGGCACAGCTGCCTAAACCAGTGGCACCAGCCTACAAAAGCCAGTGTAAACCAGGTCTTTAACCAGTATATAAAGAAAATTTTACAGGTGACCAGCAGGAGGTGTGACAGATGCCACAGACTCACCAGACTCTGGCCTTGCTCCATCACACATGACCAAAAGCCTGTTAATTTGGGTAAAACACAAGCCACTTCAGACATTTGGTTCTGTAAATGTTAATCCCCACTAGTTAGACCATAAGGGGTGTATGAGCAAAGGATATAAGTTCACTTCTATTCTATTTTACAATTGGATGTATTTTTTTAAATTTTTTATTGTAAAGATACTATACAGAGGGTTACAGTTACATGAGTAAGGTAATGAGTACACTTCCTATTGAGCATTGTTACCCCCTCCATTGTTTTCCCCCTACCATCCTTTCCCTCCCTACCTTCCCCGAGGTTCTTTTTTGTTTTTAATTGTGATTAAGTGATTACATAATTTCCCAAATTTCACAGTATTGTGGAATAATGATGCTCATTTAAAGTCACAAGTTCATTCTAACTTTCCTGGAGCAAATTGTCTATCACAGTCTATAACATATAACGGTGTACACATATACATCATACATGTGATCAACAGCATGGGGATATTTAGTAGTGGTTCGACCAGATAAGTGAGAGTTCTTTGTTTCTTAAGTCCTGTTAATTTTGTTGTATTACCTAACATTTTGGATTTAGCATCCACTTATCAGGGAGACTATGTACCGTTTGTCTCTTTGCTCTTGGCTTACCTCGCTCAACATGATTTTCTATCTCCATCCATTTCCCTGCAAATGCCATTCTTTTGTCATTTCTAATGGCTACATAATATTCCATTGTGTATAGATATCACAATTTTTGGATCCATTCATCTGTGGTGGGACATCTGGGTTGATTCCATATCCTGGCTATGGTGAACAGTGCTGCAATAAACATGGAGGTGCACGTGTCCTTGTATATTGGTTCCTGTTGTTCAGGGTAGATGCCTAGAAGTGGTATGACTGGGTCGTAAGGGAGGTCAATCTTTAGCTTTCTAAGGACCCTCCAGACTGCTTTCCAAAGTGGTTGTATAAGTGAACATTCCCACCAGCAGTGTAATAGGGTTCCTCTTTCTCCACATCCCCTCCAGCATTTGTCGTTGGCTGATTTGTGGATGTGGGACATTCTGACTGGGGTAAGGTGGTATCTCAGGGTTGCCTTTATTTGTATTTCCTTCACCACCAGGGATGATGAACATTTAATTGGATGTATTTCTAAAGAAAAAGAGATGCTACAGTGCTAATACATTTAAAAAAAAAAAACTGCTAAATTCTTAGGTAACTCAGTCTACAGAAAAATGTCACTCTTTCTATTCACTGTGCCACTGCACAGGGCAGCCTAGAGGTAAAGGGGATAGCCCAGTGTTTCAATGAGGCATTTAAATGCAAATTAAAGTAACTTTACAAAAAGGAATTAAAATGAGATCTCCTTTGTAAAAATTTGGGAAGTTGTGGGGAGTGACTGGCCTCCCAGACAAAAGTTTAAAAGATAAAATTGTCCTAAAGGTTTATTTTAAGGTAAAAAATGATAAACTAGGATTATTCTCATTTTCTTTTTTTTTTTTGGTTGGTCATGGGGCTTGAACTCTGGGCCTGGGCGCTGTCCCTCAGCTCTTCAGCTCAAGGCGAGCGCTCTACCACTTGAGCTACAGCACCACTTCCGGTTTTCTGGTGGTTTATTGGAGAGAGGAGTCTCACGGTCTCTCTTGCCCGGGCTGGCTTTGAACCGCGATCCTCAGATCTCAGCCTCCTGAGTAGCTAGGATTACAGGCGTGAGCCACCAGCGCCCGGCCTCATTTTCCCTTAAAGTTTTTTTGTACAGTTTCCAGCATGCCCACAGTAAAAGACAGGACAAGTTTGTCAAATGTAACTTAATAAGTTCCAGGTAAAACCATGCTTATAAAACTACTTCCAATGACCATCTTTGTTGCTTTTAATAGGAGTAAAATTGGCCATTTGTTAAAAACAAAAAAAAAACAAAAAACTGGTTGATCTGGGAACTGCAGTTCGAAGCCAGCCCTGGCAGACAAAAGACCCTCTGCCAGCAGAGTGCTCAAAAGCCGAGTTACTTGGGAGCTCAAAGTGGCCAAGTACTAGCCCTGAGCTGGAGAGCTGAGGGACAGCACTCAAACCCTGAGTTCAAGTCCAGCGACTGACTGACTGACTAAGGAAACCGCCAAAGATGCATTCATCCCAAGACAAAAAAAGCACTTCAGAGACCCCAACAATGTTAAAACATCCAGGGGCAATTACAAGCAACTGCTTGGATGACAAAAATGGTATCATATCTTGAGTTACTTGAGCTTGGCCCTCCAAAAAAATTGATGAAAGCAGGTCATGGAAAGACAATTTGTAAACATGCCTAACACCTATGTTGATCTAACTGGGCAAAACTTGCCAGTCATCTGTGATACTGGGCAGTAAAAGCTAAGGTTGTAAAATGTAAATCCCAAACCCCCTGTATCTGCTCAAAGTCCTAATTGGCAGTAAGTTTTAGGCTAGTGAATTCATCTGTTAAAGAGTGTGTGAAGCGGAGATTATGACCCTATTGAGATCTGTCTAAAGGCCTGCACAGGTAGGCATTGTTGGGGCCACTAGAAATCAGGTTCCTCTGCCAGCCAGAAAATGCTTTTATAAACCAGGGTGTTAAACAGGCTCTGCTGCTGTAGCCCAAGAAAAGGCCTATATATTTGTTAAAGGTTAAATGTTTTATATAAGCCACTTCAAACAGGCTGCCCAGAGGCAGTGGGCGGTACTTAGAGTGCCAATCAGTCACAGGTTAAAAGCATCTATTGGGTTTTCTTAAAAAACTCTGACAAGTAATTGTTAGTCAATTGTTAACAAGTTATAGGTAAGCTCTATCTCATTGATCTCCTTGTTGCTTTAATTGGAAAAAAAAAAAAGGGCTTTTGTAACAAAGATTTCTTTTGCCACAGTTCAAAGCCACCCTGGGCACAAAGAATCCCTCTAAAACTCCCATCTCCCAGCTAATCAGCACAGAGCCAGGCTGGAGGCATGGCTCCAGACTCAAGTCTAAGTATCCAGCCAAAAGCTGAAAGTCGCATTGTGACTCTTAAGTGGTAGAGCACTAGCCTCCAGCAGAAGTGCTCAGGGACAGTGCCCAGGCCAAATGAAACATTTCTGGCCCATGGCCAATGTGTGTTCTCCTATGTCATTCATGTTAACTGACCTTGTCACCTTGTCAGCTTTTTGCTTGATCTTTCCCAAAGTCTCTTTCAACAGGATAACATCCCCTGCTCAGGATACCACTTGGAAACAAGTCAAGGCCATCCTGTTCTTACAGGCAACCAGAGACATCACTTACACTGCCCTGCCTTTCCCAGTGCAGACCTGGACCCTAAAGACCCCAGTTCCAGGGATTCCTTGATGCCCCGGTCCAGCAGGAATTAGCCAAAAGAGCCCATGACATGACACCCATTGGCTCTGGTACCTGTAAATATCTCTGCTACCCCCTCCTCAGGTTCCTAAAGCAGAAAAACCTTACTCCCCCACTTCCCGGATGCCTGGAGTCAGGTATCATGCTATGTCTCCAATCTAAGACAGAAAGGCAATTTCAGGTCTTTGATAGCCCCTTCTGGAAATCATTCCCTCTATGTCATATTCCTCTTTTGGGCTGCTAACAGCAATTTTTGCATAACAGCAATTTTGCCTTTTATTAATTGTGTCTTGCATTTTAGATAAGTATTGGCATGGGAAAAGGAGGACCCTTACCAACCACTGTCAAGCAGATGCTTCTTGGATGGTACCGGTCAATCAACAAAGCATAGACCCCTGACTACTTTGCCCCTTGACACAGGAAGTTGCTCCAGAAGAAATGACCTCTGACCATACTCCCGGCCTGGTACCCCCAATTCTCATTAAACAACAGAGCAGTGAATGTTAGTATTATACTCACCTTTGGTCCTCAGCTCCACCCACATCTGGGCCCCCCTACCATTCTTGGAGTTCCCCTATACAGCTGGCCCCTCCCTCACCTCCCAGACCCACCTGAACTCCCATCTACCTTACTTCCTAGCCCCCAGACTCTCCTGCTACCTGGATGGTGGCAGAGGCCATGTGCTCTCTCTTGGGGGAAATATGGCTCCTATAATAAACCTTATAATAATCTTTCTCCTGTGCTTGCCTACCTCTAAGTGGTCCCCTGGGATGGATGTGTCCGAGCCTCTGACAATACCTAGTTCTTTTGGGTTTCCTATGGGTGACAAGTATTATTGGCATTTTGTGTGGGGATAATTCACAATTGTGGAATGCAATGAAATCCATATGTTGAAGATGTTTTACATCATTGTGACTGGCACTGAATACCAGCACTTCACTGGCTCCACCAGTGAGAGCAAAGAATTCCTATACATTTCCAAATGATTCCCAGTTAGAGGTCACTAGGTGAAAACCAACAAGGGACAAGTTTACCTGCATTTAGAATAAATGAATGGGGGGCTGGGAAGATGGCCCAGTGGTAGAGTGCTTGCCTTGCATGCATGAGACCCTGGGTTGGATTCCTCAGCACCACATAAGCAGAAAAGGTTGGGAGTGGTGCTGTGGCTTACGTGGTAGAGTGCTAACCTTGAGGTGAAGAGCTCAGGTACATCGCCCAGGCCCAGAGTTCAGGCCCACAACTGACAAAAAAGAAAAAAATAAATAAATAAATGTATGCATCTTGTATATACCCTTCTCTAGCTTGAGGAAGGGAAGGGAAAAAACAAAATGCTTAAATACGGCTACAGGTTGACCCATTGTAACAATGAGATATACAAGACCCTATGTTGAAAAGGAACTTTAGAATTTAGGTGATGGGGGGGAGTGTAGTTGTAGAGGTGGGAGGAAAGGGAGGGTAGGAGAAAAAACAGGAGGTAACAATGCTTGATAGGAAATGTACTCATGACCCTGCTCAGGTAACTGTAACCCCTTTGTACAGTATTTTTACAATAAAAAATGTATTTAAGAAAAAAGAATAAATGAAAAACATCTACCTCAAAAGTTTTCTGAGGGTTTTGTATGTTATAAATTTACAATGTTTTTTTTTGTAACAGTACTGGGATTTGAACTCAGGGCTTCTTGCCCTTTTTCTGTTTGTTCTTTCTTAGTGTTCGGTTTTGTTTTTTTTGTTTGTCTTTTCTTGTCTGTTTTTGCTCTAGGCTTGAGATTTACTATGAGAGCTAAAGGAGCCACACCTACACTTTCTGGTCTTTTGTTTTGTTTTAAATAAAAGCCTCAGACTTTCCTGCAAGGGCTGGCTTTGAACCTTGATCTTCAGATCTCACCTTCCTGTGTGCTAGGATCACAAGCCTGAGCCACCCATACTTGGCAATATATAACTTTTTTTTTTTTTTGATCGGTCATGGTGCCTGAACTCTGGTCCAGGGAACTGTTCCTCAGCTCTTCAGCTCAAGGGTAGCACTCTACCATTTGAGCCACAGTGCCACTTCTGGCTTTTTTTGCTCATGTGCTGAGGAATCCGACCTAGGAACTCATGCAGGGAGGCAAGCACTCCACCACTGAGCCAACTTACCAGTCCGCAATTTAGAACTTTTACCAACTGTTTTAACTTTAAAAACATAAAAGCCTAACTAATAGCCAAAGGAAATGAGGAGTATAAAAATGAGGTAAGTTTTTAGGTGTGTTTATAATGCTATTCTTTATTATTTGTGGATAAACAATCTTGAGGTTAAGAGATCAAAATAGTTGAACAAATGTTAGTGTTTACCTACGTGCCTAGTGAACTTTTTTTTATAGTGCAAAGGTAAATTTGAGTTTAGCCAGTGCCAAATCTCAAAGTCACAAGTCTGAAAGTCAGGATTTTTTTCCCTGTTTACTTTTGGTTACCAAACTTGAAACCATTAAACAAATGCCTGTTCCACTTTACCAGCTCCAGTCCTTCTGTATGGAAACTATACAAGGTACACAGTACTTAGCAGAATAAAAGTGAATTTTCTCATACTGTATTTTCTAAGCTAGGTAGATCTCCTTACTGGATTGTACAATTAGAGCTAAATCCTCAAGGTCATCACACAAGTAAAACCCATTATAAGGCTAAAATGTGGACTGTTGCTAACTCCATTTTTAACTGACTGCTTTCCCAAGAAGGTTACAATACTGTGAGCTTTGTAATGGCTAGGGTACATTCTCTTACAGAGGAAAAATAGTCAATTGTAAGATGGATCCTCAATAAGTATGCCAGAAAGTTATTAAAATAGCTCAGCTTTAAACAAAATGTTTTATAAGTTTATATCTTAGGAATTATCTACTACAAAGTAACAACAGGTTCTTGTTCTTGTCCTCTGTTGCCTATAACAAACATCAGTTTTGTACTAGGCGGCCTGAGCTTGGGAAATACTACAGATGAGATATCTTGTCTCTGAGGGCTTAAAATTTAGGCCTCTTATTATTAGAACCATTTAACAATGATGTAAAAATTTTATTTTATTTATTTATTTTTTGGGGGAGTCAGGTCGTGGGGCCTTATCTCTGGGCCTGGGCGCTGTCCCTCAGCTCTTCAGCTCAAGGCTAGCACTCTACCACTTGAGCCATGGCACCACTTCTGGCTTTTTTCTTTTTGCTTATGTGGTGCTGGGGAATCAAACCCAGGGCCTCATGCATGCAAGGCAAGCGCTCTACCACTGAGCCACCTTCCCAGCCCAATGTAAAAATTTTAAATAAGAATTTTCCTTTGAATAGTGCAATATGACAGGTAAACCTACATATTCAAGAATGAAATATTTGAAATGTATCTTATAAATCAGGCAAAGTATAAAAGCAATGCTCGAAAAAAATTAAGTAAATTTCTTAAGACTTATTGATACTGCCTTGAATTTATTTATTTATTTATTTTATTTTATTTTTTTGTCGGTCATGGGGCCTAAACTCTGGGCCTGGGCACTGTCCCTCAGCTCTTCAGCTCAAGGTAGCTTTCTACCATTTGAGCCACAGTGCCACTTAATTTCTTCTGCTTATGTGGTACTGAGGAATCAAACCCAGGGCCTCATACATGGAAGGCAAGCACTCTACCACTCAGCCACCTTCCCAGGCCTGCCTTGAAATATATGTGTGTGTGTGTGTGTATATATATATATATATATATATATATATATATATACATATATATATATATATATATATAATTTTTTCTTTTTTGTCGGTCATGAGGCTTGAACTCTGGGCCTGGGGGCTGTCCCTCAGCTCTTCAGCTGAAGGCCAGTGCTCTACCACTTGAGCCACAGCGCCACTTCCGGCTTTTTTTTTCTGCTTATGTGGTGTTAAGGAATCGGACCCAGGGCCTCAAGCATGCAAGGCAAGTGCTCTACCATTGAGCCACCTTCCCAGCCCTCTCATGGACTTTTCTGTCTGGGTTGGCTTTGAACTGTGATCCTCAGATCTCAGTGTCCTGAGTAGCGAGGATTATAGGCATAAGCCACTGACACTCGGCTTTGAAATATTTTTATACCTTTGAAAATAAGGCAAAATAGAAATAATTTTCTCTATAATGTGTATTTGCATTATTGTTCCATTTTTAAAGTCTACCAGGTTGTCTATTTTACTTTACTGGGCTTGAATGGGTAAGAGTTAGAGATGGGTAAGAAAAACAAGGCATTGCTAATACTTTCCAAGCCCTTTTTGTGTGTATGAAGGGATATGGCAGTACCATGTAACTGAATTTCTTGTGGCTTCCTGCTTGGAGTATTTGATTAGCTTGACCTGTAGGAAGTTACAAGCCATTGGATCTGAGTAGATAATAGATTTCAGATACTTTATGGAAATGAAAATTATATTCTTTTACATATAAAAGGATCGTTTAGGATGTCTTAGAGAAAAAAATGAAGAGCACTTTAACTTAAAAGGGTTTTTCCCCCAACTGCAAAAAGATTGAATGGATTAGAGAGACATTTGAATGACAGCAAAAGTGAAATGTTCATGAAAAGCTCAAATTGAAAAAAAAATGCATTACTATGAAATGAGTGTTCTATCCATAAAAAAGTATAGAATTAAACTATAAGTTTGAAAAAAGGCATTTGATCTAACTATTCATTAATTCAACAAATATTTGTGCAGATAATATGATACAGAGGATATAGTCCTAGTGTTAAGTAGAGTATGAGAAATAAACCAAGCACTCCAGTGAGGAGACGTTTTCTGAACTGGATCTGGAAGAGTGAGAAGGAGTTTGGCTAGATGAGGAGAATAATCAGGATGGCAAATGGGGTATTGGGAGTGGAGTTAAGGCAGAAAGAGGGAAAGAATCTGCAAACTCAGGAAAGATACTCAGTTGTCCTGAATATCATTTAATTACAGTTAGTGAAATGGGTAGATATACATTCTATTAATGTGAGAATGAAAAAGACAAAGTTGCTTATTAGAAGGATTTGGAATACAAATCATGGAAAACTAGAAATAAATAAAATATAAATGTGGAAGGAGTATAGGAAAGAAGAAAAGTACCATCTAGATGGCTAAGAAGTTTGAGGGAAAGACAGAAAAAAAACCACCCTTAAATATGTGCATTTTGTAGCTGTTATTTTAAAAAGCTATTTCCAGCTTAAATTCTTCTTTACAAGTACACCTGACTTTATACAGAAAGGATGTTTAAGGAAATGATAATATGATACAGGCGCTATCAATCAGAACAAGACATGTACTGAGTTGAGGTGGGATAGCAGGTAAGGCTGAGGCATGAGGGTGGAAGAAGTGGGATTAGTTTAAATAAAATAATTTGAAGACAACTTCTCTGAATCAGGCTTTACTATAAAAGACAGGATAAATCTAGGTCAAGGAAAAACAAGAAAAGCTCAAAAGATAAAGGCAGGGGCTGGGAAGGTGGCTCAGTGGTACAGCGCTCGCCTTGCATGCTTGAGGCCCTGGATTTGATTCCCCAGCACCACATAAGCAAAAAGAAAAAAAGCCAGAAGTGGCGCTGTGGCTCAAGTGGTAGAGCGCTACCCTTGAGCTGAAGAGCTGAGGGACAGCGCCCAGGCCGAGTTCAGGCCCCAAAACAGGACTCAAAAAAAAAGGTTTCAGCTTGAAGTTCGTAAGCTGAATTAATCACTGAATTATTCATTTCTTCATAGTACATGGATTGGGTTGTATTTGAAAAGCAAGACTGATGTGAATTTCATTGCATAGATCTGAAAACGAAAACTACAAACTACAAAATATCTATTAAAAAGATCAGAGGGGAGCCGGGTGCCCTTGGCTCACACCTGTAATCCTAGCTACTCAGAAGGCTGAGATCTGAGGATCACAGTTCAAAGCAAGCCCAAGCAGGAATGTCCATGAGGCTGTTATCTCTAATTAACCACCAGAAAACCGGAAGTGGCACTGTGGCTCAAGTGGTAGAGGGCTCACGTTGAGCTGAAAAGCTGAGGGACAGCGTCCATGCCCAGAGTTCAAGCACCCATGACGACCAAAAACAAAAACACCTGTAATGTAAAAAACAGCTTTCTTATAAGATACATGTTTGGTTTTTCCCTTATTTCATAAAGCCAAATACCTACTGCAAATCAGTATCTTTCCTGACTCACAGAAATCGAGTGACCCCATACAAACCTCTTCTAAAATTCAAGATCTTTACTTAACAATCTATGAAAAGTACAAATAAATGTCTACAATAAATTTGTAATGGATCAACAGGTGTTATTTTCCCAACATGTCACCAACTTGAAAATGTTTTACTTATAATCAAATACATAATTCAATGATAATTAAGTATAGTAAACAAACATTTTCCACACTCATGAAACATAAGGAGAGAAACAGTTCATTTATATTTACAAGTTTTGAGACTACAGTGCCCTTTTGTTGACTGTTGTCCAAATACTAATCTATTTAAGTCAAATGAGATTTTTAAAAAAATTTGCTGTACCAATATTTTAATGCCAAATGGTTGTTTAATTAAAACCTGTTTATCTACTAACATGATTTTATTACGATATGAGATTCATTACATGCATGAAAGCACCTCTTCATAATGATTATAAAAGAAAGGAGACATTACCACTAGTTTTCTTTTTTTCCTAACCAAAGCAGTCAGTTTTTTAACAACTACTAGGTGTCAGACACCTGCTAGACACCACATATGTGTTCTTTTTGTTGTTGTTGGTGGTGGTGGTCATGGAGCTTGAACTCTAGGCCTGGGCGCTGTCCCTCAGCTCTTCAACTCAAGGTTATTGCTCTACCACTTGAGCCACAGCACCACTTCCAGTTTTCTGAGTGGTTTATTGGAGATAAGAGTCTCACGGACCTTCCTGCCCAGGATGGCTTTGAACTGAGATCCTCAGATCTCAGCCTCCTGAATAGCTAGGATTACAGGCATGAGCTGCTGGCACCCGGCTATATGTGTTCTTTTTAAATCTCATTAATAGTCCTGAAATGACAGAGACTGCACATAGTCCTTGTCTTTTTTTTGTTGGTCGTGGGGCTTGAACTCTGGGCTTGGGCACTGTCCTTGAACTCTTCAGCTCAAGGTGAGCACTCTACCCCTTGAGCCACAGTGCCACTTCCAGTTTTCTAGTGGTTTATTGGAGATAAGAGTCTCATGGACTTTCCTGCCCAGGCTGGCTTTGAACCGTGATTCCAGATCTCAGTCTCCTGAGTAGCAAGGATTACAAGCCTGAGCCTCCGGCGCCTGGCTAGTCCTTGTCTTTTACTTACTAACTGTCACAGTTTTGTAGGAGGGGGCAATATGCCCAGCCAAAAATTATTTTCCCCATAATCCCACACAGATGAAAGTAGCCATGTAACATAGTTGATTCTATTCAAAAGGAAATTATTAGGAGTAATCCTAGAAAAGGAAGAGTAGCTCTGTTGACATGCTTTCTTTTCATCTTGGAATAACTTCTATCAAAACAAACCTTACAATATTTGAGGTGAGTTAGCTAATTGTAAGTTGCCAAGTATAGAATGGCTGGATGAGAAAACAGAGAAAAGTTAATTCTCTTGATGACATTTGGGAACACAGAGTGGTCATGGACTGCCTACTTCCAACATATGAGACAAAAATAACCCTTGCTTTTCAGATCTTATTTACATATGGAAGCAACTCTCAACTTATTCACCTGTAAAGCAAATTTGACCTTTAAGTCAGGGTCTGACAGGAGGCAGCTCAGCTGGTAGAAGACAGGAGAATAATTTCTACATAATGATTTGACTTAAAATTGCTTTGAAGTCCTTGTATTTAATATTAGCTATCATGGGATAATACAATGTAAAGGACTATATAAACTTTTCCCTTAGTTTTATTTCAATACACCTTCAATTTAATACTAGTTCTCATTTTACTCATCTTTTGAATTAATTAAATTTTGTTGTTGGTGGTGGTAGTGGTGGTCATGGGGCTTGAACTCTGGGCCTGGATGCTGTCCTCAGCTCTTCAGCTCAAGGTAAGTGCTCTACCACTTGAGCCACAGCACCACTTCCGGTTTTCTGGCTGTTTCTTGGAAATAAGAGTCTCACGGACTTTCCTGCCTTGGCTGGCTTTGAATCTTGATCCTCAGATCTCAGCCTCCTGAGTAGCTAGGATTATAGGCGTGAGCCACTGGTTTCGACCACCTACCTTTTTTTTTTTTTTTTTTTTGCTGGTTGTGGGGCCTGAACTCTGGGCCTAGGCGCTGTCCCTCAGCTCTTCAGCTCAAGGGTCGCACTCTACCACTTGAGCCACAACACCACTTCTAGCTTTTTTTGCTTATGTGATGCTAAGAAATCGAACCCAGGGCCTCATGCACGCAAGGCAAGACTCTACCACTGAGCCACCTTCCCAGCCCCCTACCTTGTTCTTAGGAGCAAATTCTTAGAAGATATTAATTAATTAATTAATTAATTTACTTAATGGGTCCGGTCGTGGGGCCTGAACTCTGGGTCTGGGCGCTGTCCCTCAGCTCTTCAGCTCAAGGCTAGCACTCTACCACTTGAGCCACAGCGCCACTTCTGGCTTTTTTTTTTTTTTTCTGCTTACATGGTGCTGAGGAACGGAATCCAGGGCCTCAAGCATGCAAGGCGAGCACTCTACCACTGAGCCACCTTCCCAGCCCGATATTTGTTTCCATCCTTTTTCCTCTGTTCCTGAGTGTCAGCCTTGGGTTCTGAGCTATAGTTATCAAGGGGATTGGAGCCCTGTTCTTAACTATCCTTTCCCTAGATGGATTAATAACAACTACTATCATATCTAATAGCATTTTGTCTTTTGATCGAGGTTTTCAATTCTATTCTGCTTTGCAGCTTTGGGTTGTTTATATATATAACTCAGTTCTCATTAACTTTTCTGAACATTTGCTTAGCTTACATATTTATTAGGTTATATGACCAAGGGACAAGCAGACTATGAAGTGTTTGTTTTCTTCTTCTTTCCTTGATGTCAGTCATGTTTGGTCTTTATGTGTTATTTCTCAAAACATTCTCAACCCAGAGCACCCAACACTTGCAATATTATGATCCCTGTTGCTTTTATTCACATATTTTTTTTTTATCAGTTTCTTTTTCTTTTTTTTTTTTGGGTCCGGTTGTGGGGTCTGAACTCTGAGCAGGGCACTGTCCCTCAGCTCTTCAGCTCAAGGCTAGCGCTTTACCACTTGAGCCACAGTGCCACTTCCAGCTTTTTTCTTTTTGCTTATGTGGTGCTGAGGAATTGAACCCAGGGCCTCATGCATGCGAGGCAAGCACTCTACCACTGAGCCAACTTCCCAGTTTTTTTTATCAGTTTCTTATTCATTGTGTTCTAACTTTTGATTATGGAGTAAAATTTGGGATGACAGTAAATTTCAGAACTGACACATTTTTTGTAGGTCAGGCTCATATAATAGAGACCATGGTACTAATGGATCCCAAACATACAATGGCTCCATTATGATAGAAATTTATTTTTTTGCTCTATGGTAGGTGTTTTCCAATGGCTGGCAGGTTTTCTCCATACATTTTTTTTTTTTTTGTCAGTTGTGGGGCTTGAACTCTAGGCCTGTGTGCTGTCCCTCAGCACTTCTGCTCAAGGCTAGCGCTCTACCACTTTAGGCACAGCGAGTTTTTGGAGATGAGTCTCTTGGACTTTCCAGCTTGGGTAGGCTTTGAACTGTGAACCTCAGATTTCAGCCTCCTGAGTAGCTAGGGTTACAGGCGTGAGCCACCAGTGCCCAGCCTCAGATGACACTTTTTAAGTAGTTGTATGTTCCAAATATCACATGAGCTAGGCGATGGTGGCTCACGCCTATCATCCTAGCTACTCAGCAGACTGAGACTTGAGGATCTCAGTTCAAAGCCAGCCAGGGCAGGAAAGTCTGTGAGACTCATCTCCAGTAAATGGCCAGAGAACTGGAAGTGGTGCTCTGGCTCAAGTGGTAGGTAGATGCTAGCCTTGAGCTGAAGAGCTGAGGGATAGCGGCTAGGCCCAGAGTTCGAGCCCCATAACTGATTAAAAAAAAAAAAAAAAAATATATATATATATATGTCACATGAAACATACTTACATTAAGTTATTATGCTGTTTATTTGAAATTCCAGGTTGTGAATTCTTTAATTTTATTATTTTGGGGGACAGAGATTAAGTCTGACTTATCACTATATTGACAGAATCCAAAAACAGTACCTGTTCACTCTAAATAAATCTCTCAATAGTACTTAGTGAATAACTGAAGTTTTCCTGTCAGGCAAAACCAACATTAGCAAAGAATACTTACTATTATTAATCAATAGTAATATTGATTTTAAGCCTATTCATTTACTATCAGCAAGGAATATTTAGTAATATAATGATTAATAATGCTTATCATAAGAATAGTTACTAAATATCCCCAAAGATTATTTACCAACATAAAACTTTAATCTCTGTCAATATATCAAATTACATTTTTTTTTCTTGTCCTGCTGGTGATAAGACCCAGGACTTTATGAATGCTAGGCACTCTAACAGTGAGCTACATCCCTAGCCCCAGTCACCAGTGTTTTACTAAGTTTTAGGTCTTAGTCTGTTTGGTTTGCTTGGGTTATTATAATGAGTATTACAAATAGTAAAGTTTACAAACCACAGAAATTTCCCACAGTTGGGGCTGGGAAGGTGGCTCAGTAGTAGAGCGCTAGCTTTGAGCTGAAGAGCTGAGGGACAGCGCCCAGGCCCAGAGTTCAGGCCCCACAACCGGACCCCCCCAAAAAAAAAAAAAAAGAAATTTCTCACAGTTGTAGAGGTTGGAAGTAAAAGATTAAGATACTGGCAGCTTGAGAATCTGATGAGAACTTAATATACAGATGGTATCTTCTATGTCTTGATATAGTAGAAAAGTAAATGAGTTCTCTTGGTTGTCTTTTATAAAGACACCAATTTCATTCGTGAGGGCTCCTCCTTTATGATCTAATCACCTCCTAAGGGCTCCAACTTGTAAAACTTTAATCTTGGGTATGTGGATTGGGGCATATGAATTTGTGTGTGTGTGTGTGTGTGTGTGTGTGTGTTAGGAGAGGGAAAGATAGAACTAAACATTCAGACCATAGTGCTTCAATACAAAAAAATGAATATTTGCACATCTTTATTAATTACTTCCAATTCTTTTCCTCCCCCCCTCTGTCTTTCTGTGCTGATTCTGGAGCTTGAACTAAGGGCCTAGGCACTGTTCCTGAGCTTCTCTTTGCTCAAGGATAGTGCTCTACCACTTGGGCCACAGTTCCACTTCTGGCTTTTTTTGGTAGTGGAGATATGAGACTCACAGACTTGCCTGCCTGGGCTGGCTTCGAACTGTAATCATCAGATCTCAGTCTCCTGAATAGCTAGGATTACAGGTGTGAGCCGCCAGCTCCTGATTCTTTTTATTTCTTTTGGGCTAGTATCTGGGCTTGAACCACTATGTCCCCAGCATCAGCTTTGTGTTTACTCCTGGTAGAATGATTAGACAATTGCAAACCCTTGACTTTTCAGTGAAAAGGAAAGAATGGATTTTAAATCATGGCTATGGCCTGAAAATCTTTTTTTTTTTTTTTTTTGGGTCCAGTCATAGGGCCTGAACTCTGGGCCTGGGCGCTGTCCCTCAGCTCTTCAGCTCAAGGCTAGCACTCTACCACTTGAGCCACAGCGCCACTTCCGGCTTTTTTCTTTTTGCTTATGTGGTGCTGAGGAATCGAACCCAGGGCCTCTGGCAAGGCATGCACTCTACCACTGAGCCACCTTCCCAGCCCTTGAAAATCTTTTATTGACATCTATTGGATCAATGAAACACTAACAAAAAAATTCACAAAATGGATGTTAAGAGCTTGGAAAAAAAAATACAAAAAAATTAGGAATATAGAGAATTTTTTGGGGGGGGGGGAGGTCCGGTTGTGGGGCCTGAACTCTGGGCCTGGGTGCTGTCCCTCAGCTCTTCAGCTCAAGGCTAGGGCTCTACCACTTGAGCCACAGCGCCACTTCCGACTTTTTTCTTTTTTGCTTATGTGGTGCTGAGGAATCGAACCCAGGGCCTCAGGCATGCAAGGCAAGCGTTCTACCACTGAGCCACCTTCCCAGTCCAATATAGAGAAATTTTAAATAAGTAACTTATTTGTCTTAATTTGCAGTATTCCTGCCCAAATGGTCCAAAAATAGTGATCCTTGAACTCATGGTGTACCAAAACTGATGAAGCGTGATATATAACATTGTATTTTCAAAGCAAGTCTCTAAGATTGATGTCTTCTATCAAGTCTGGGGTATGCTGATAATGATAATATTGTTTTTACTTTATCTGTCTCCTGTCTCTCCATTAGATTATGAAGTCTTTCAGGACCCTACCACAGTGCATGTCATATACTGGGTATGTATTTAATATTGTGTGAAAGAAAAGACTGCCATGTTTATGCTCTTTTACTTGGGAAATTTTTTCACTCTGATTCTGATCCTCAGTCTGGACATGTCAATTTTTTGGGCTGATCTTTTTTTTTTTGTAAATACAAGGAAAGCTTTATTTTGGGCTGATCTTGAATGTCTAAGACTTGAAATATTATTGTGCAACACTGCTTTGGAGAATAATCAACTTCCTTTTTTTTTTTTTGGGTCCGGTGGTGGGGCCTGAACTCTGGGTCTGGGCGCTGTCCCTCAGCTCTTCAGCTCAAGGCTAGTGCTCTACCTCTTGAGCCACAGTGCCACTTCCGGCTTTTTTCTTTTTGCTTATGTGGTGCTGAGGAATTGAACCCAGGGCTTCATGCATGCAAGGCAAGGACTCTACCACTGAGCCACCTTCCCAGCCCCTCAAATTTCTTTTTAATAGTAGTTCCTACTAGAATATTTTTTGGAGGACTGATATCAGATTAGTATGGCCAAAATTAAATTTTCTTATGTATTTGATCTGAT
This sequence comes from Dipodomys spectabilis, assembly GCF_019054845.1. Lineage (NCBI taxonomy): Eukaryota > Metazoa > Chordata > Mammalia > Rodentia > Heteromyidae > Dipodomys > Dipodomys spectabilis. Next base: position 44,676,610 of record NW_024870772.1, on the reverse strand, counting down.
TCTATTAGCTGTATAGTTTCATATCTATTCTTTATGCTGAGTACTTTTACATGATTTTTAAGAATCTCAGTATCATTATTATGATCTGAAAAAGAGTAGTTCAACAGAGTGTAGACAATGGTAAGACAGCCAAAAGAAACTTTGTTAGGTTACAAGTAAGGAACATTAGGTTCAACTGATTATTCTGTTCAGATGGTACATCTAGATACCATAAGCCAAGTCATTGGTACATAATTATTTTTAAACAGTGTTACCCGGCTTAATTGGTTTAAAATATTTTAAAAGGGCGCTGGTTGGCCCTACAAATGAATCTAATCCATCAGTTCTTAGTTCTGTTAGAATAGCTCCATTTTAACAACTTAGGCTATTATTAAGCCAGGCCCACCATTCTTTTAGAATTTTTTTTTTATTGTGAAAATACTGTACAGAGGGGTTACAATTACATGGGCAAGCTAATGAGTACATTTCTTATCAAGCATTTTAGCCTCCTCCTTTGTTTCCCCTTCCCATCCCTTCTCATCATCCCCCCCCCCCCTCCACCCAATCCTCCTCCCCTCTTTTAGAGGTTTTCTTTTTTTTTTTGGGTCCAGTCCTGGGGCCTGAACTCTGGGCCTGGGCACTGTCCCTCAGCTCTTCAGCTCAAGGCCAGCGCTCTACCACTTGAGCCACAGTGCCACTTCTGGCTTTTTTCTTTTTGCTTATATGGTGCTGAGGAATCGAACCCAGGGCCTCATGCATGCAAGGCAAGTGCTCTACCACTGAGCCACCTTCCCAGCCCCTTGAGGTTTTCATATTTTATTTATTTACTTTTAAGTCAGAGCAAGAACATTTGGACAACATGTCTTTAAAAACAGGAGCAAAGAACAAGTTTTTCTTCCACATATCTCTTCTGACCAATACCCTCCTGGAAACATTTTCACTAATACCCTAGACTGCAACAGAACAGGGGTTAGCACACATCCCTCCAAATAGTTTTCTTTCTAGTATTGCAAGAGTTGTTTCTTCAGTTGAGTGTGATGAAATAGTTGGCTTGCATTTAGGGGCTATGTTTTAGAAAAATAGACCTAAGTATAGCCAGAGTTTTTCTAGAATCACAAATTGAAAATGAGTGGAAAATCACGGTTCCCATCTTTTGCTTACTTTAAGGGCAACACTCAATGAGAAACAGTAGGAATCCTCAACACTATTTAGTTTCTGTTTCTCTGGTCTCTTTTTGTTAAATGCAGTTGAATTCAAATAGTTTAAACCTATGTCATAAATCTATGGTTAAAATATATTGGGCCATCACACATACAGTTTTTTCTCCCTTTATTGGGCAGATTTTAGGAGCTTTTTTTTTTTTTGGGTCCGGTCATGGGGCCTGAACTCTGGGCCTGGGTGCTGTCCCTCAGCTCTTCAGCTCAAGGCTAGCGCTTTACCACTGGAGCCACAGCACCACTTCTGGCTTTTTTCTTTTTTGCTTATGTGGTGCTGCTGAGGAATCGAACCCAGGGCCTCATGCATGCAAGGCAAGCACTCTACCACTGAGCCACCTTCCCAGCCCTTTTTTTGGTGTGTGTGTGTGTGTTTGTGTGTGTGTGTGTGTGTGTGTGTGTGTGTGTGTATGTGTGTGCGCGCGCGCATGTGTTTTTAGGTCCGGTCATGGGGCCTGAACTCTTGGCCTGGGCGCTGTCCCTCAGCTCTTCAGCTCAAGGCAAGCGCTCTACCACTGAGCCACCTTCTAAGCCCTCCTTTTTTTTTTTTTTTTAAAGTGCATTTCTTTCTTAGTTTTTTTCCTTCGGTTGTGGGGCTTGAACTCTGGGCCTTGGCACTATCCCTGAGCTCTTCGTGAGCACTCTACCACTTAAGCCACATCAACACTTCCAGTATTCTGGTGGTTAATTGGAGATAAGAGTCTCACGGAAGTTGGGCGCCGGTGGCTCACCCCTGTAATCCTGGCTACTGAGGAGGCTAAGATCTGAGGATCATGGTTCAAAGCCAGCTCAGGCAGGAAAAGTCCGTGAGACCTTTATCTCCAATTAACCACTAAAAAACTAGAAATGGTGCTATGGCTCAAGCAGTACAGCGCTAGCCTTGAGCTGAATAGTGCAGGGATAGCACCCAAGCCCAGAGTTCAAGCCCCATGGCCAACAACATCAACAACAACAAAAGAGCCTCATGGACTTGCCTGCCTGGGGGTGGCTTTGAACAGCAATCCTCAGATCTCAGCCTCTGGAGTAGCTAGAATTACAGGCATGAGCCACCAGCAACGGCCTAAAAGTGCATTTCTTAAGAGTTAATAGATGCCAGACACATACATTATTCTTGTACCCTAAACATGTAGTTTTTTTTTTGTTGGTCGTGGGGCTTGAACTCTGGGCCTGGGCGCTGTCCCTCAGCTCTTCAGCTCAAGGCAAGCGCTCTACCACTTGAGCTACAGCGCCACTTCCGGTTTTCTGGTGGTTTATTGGAGATAGGAGTCTCACAGTCTCTCCTGCCCGGGCTGGCTTTGAACCGCGATCCTCAGATCTCAGCCTCCTGAGTAGCTAGGATTACAGGCATGAGCCACCAGCGCCCGGCTAAACATGTAGTTTTAAATCTATAAGATTCAGCTGGAGAACTTTAGAAAACAAGATGACCAGGATTCATCCCAATTCTATTGAACCAGTTTTCCCTGGGTATGGACAGTTAGTATATTATTTTTAAAAATATTTTTATTATCTTTAAGTAGTTGTACAAAGGAGTTGCCATTTAACAAGCAATTTATGAATGCATCTTGAGAAATTTTTTTTCCAGCTCTGTGGTGATGCTGATGCATGTATCTTGGCTAAGAACTACTACTTTAAGTTATTATCATCCTATAGGTAAATTGTCAACTAAGAATAAACTTGGCCTATTTCACAATTGTGTCTAGGGACTGCTTGTCATTGTTTCCTGGATTTTGATTACTTTTTGAATTTGCTGCCTATGTATGTCCCGATTTCTTTCCTGTTCTGTTGGAGGGTCTTCCCAATACTTCTGAACTTCTGTCCTGGAAACCTGACCTTTGAACTCAAGTGCCACCACCAAGAAGGGTTCAGAATCGCCGTGCTGATCTCTGCATCTAACCCTGTCTCTACCATACACCCTCTATTTATGACCTTTTATATGAAAATCTGCCAACACCAGGGAAGAAAGAACTCTTTAATAGGTAAAGTTATTATTAATGTGTATGTTAATCTTACCTCAGTAGAATGGTTTGAATCTCTTCAAACAGTGGTTTGTACTTTGTATCCCCAACTACAAGCTCTCCAACATATAAGAAAAAAAAAACAACAACTCCTTAGTTGGATGTAAATGCCTTCTATTGAGATCTTATTAACTTTCTGGGATCTCATAACATTTTTCATGCCTGGTGTTCTTATCTAGCTAAGCTTCACGATTCCCCAGGAAGTCATCTGGATTTTTTTCACCAGCAGCTCTTTGACCCTTATCCAAATCCTACCAATAATCAATTAAAGTCGTAGTTCTCAAACCTGAAAAATGTGCAGACAAAAAGCAGTTCTCAGGATTCTAGAGTGTATTTCTAATTAGTCAGAAGTTCACAGACTACAGTTGATAAGTACCAATATAGAAAATGAAAGGCCAATTCTATGAAAATCATGCAACCATTTTAAAAGACAAATGGTGTAACTGTAAACATAATTTTTGGTAATTTCATAGAACTCTGGTTTGGATAATCTTCAGATCTACAGTCTCTTGTTTGAAAAACACTACATTAAAGCACAAACATACTGACCTTGGAAAATGTTCTTTTATCACCTGAAGTTAAGTTTTCTTCTTCCTAAATTATTTAGTACCTCCTCACTTTCTGCCTTAGAAGTACCTAATAATGTGTGCCTAAACTCTTTGCAGACAGGACTTTCACTTTGTTATTTTTTTATTGGTACTATCTGGAGACAGATCAGATCACAGCATATATTGGTTGGTCCAATATATTTGTGGTCCAAATCTCTTAAAAACACACTTTTTCCTCCCACGGAATATTACTGTTCATTTTCAATAAATTAACAAAAACTGCTTTAAAGGTTTTCTGAAATATTAGAAAAGCATAATGGAGGTCATTTTTTAAAAAAAAGTGCATGCATGCCACTATCGTGCTAATGTTAATAGGAACACTTTATAGATGATCCATAAGCAATGAAGAATCTTAGGATAAAGGATAAAATCTGGAAATGCAAGGCTAGTGGAGAGACCCTTTATCTACACAGTCTTGGAAGGTCTGTATGTCCTTAATCCAACTTGTATTTCAGGCGTTGTCTGCCAGTTTTCCACCAAGGTTTGAGGAACTGTGTTTCCTGCACTTAATAGGAGCAGATTTCTAACTTCAGGGAAGATGACAGGGGCTTAAGTCAACTCAAGGTTTTCCCTCACCCAGAGTATCAGGACTGAGCCTGAGGGACGGGGAGTGGGGGGGGGGGGGTGTCTTCTTTGGATTACCTGGGCAAGCAAGCTGAAGCTAGTTTTTTTTTTCTTTCACTTTAAAGAGGGGGACGGATTATGATTTACTTGATCCCGTTCATTTCTGAAATTGATATTCTACTGCCCAAACACGGGCTTGAGAAATATTTATTTCTTTGGGTCGGACCAGACACGTCTGCCCGTTGATATCTGGGTTTTCCCTTTTTGGTTCTGGGGGGTAGGGTGAGGCGATAGTGGGGTGCTCGGGTGTGCAGGTCCCCGGCCTACTGAGTTCCTCGCCCCTCCACGTTGGGGGCGCATTCAGGCCCAGCGAGGATCGGACCTCTCTCCCCACTCCCCAGCGGGAGCGGTGTGACTCGGAGGAGATTAGTCCCTGGTCATAAACAACCTCTCACTTCCCCTCCCCCGCCCCGGGCCCGCCCGCGCTGGGGCCCGCCCTCCGCCGCGCAGGGACCCGCCTCCTCCCGCAGCGAACGCGGGCCCCAAGCCTTCCTCTGGAGGGCAGTCGCGGGCCGGCTCTTTCCCCAGCCCGGGTGCTTGTTCACTTTGCTCGACTCTCGTCACTCCATCAGGCCACCGCTACCTCGGATGGGAGCAGGGGGGGCCAAGCCTTCAGCCTCCATTTCTCTCCCTCTACGCCATCCTCGACCTCCACCACTTCCAACCACCAAAGGAAAAGGCCGGCATTCCCGACGCGCAGACTCACAGCCGGGGCCGCCCAGCACGCGCCGACGCCGCCCCCACCCCCCATCTCGCGGGCCTTCCGCGGCCGGTCCCCGCCCCTTCCCGGAGCCCGCCTCCGCGTCGCCCAGCCCGCCTGCTCGCCTCTCGCGCTCGCTCTCGCGCGCACCCGACGCTCCGCCTCCGCGCGTGCTCAGTAACAGTCTCCCGAGCCGGCCTACAAGCTTCTCCCGCCCCTGAGCTGTTTGAATATGCTAATAAGAGGCTCAGGTCTGGCCAGTAGAGGAGCGGGGCGGTGCACACGTGGCTCGGGGACGTGTCAGAGGGCGGAGCCTACTCAGCCCCTGCCCGAGTTAAAACCGGAGTGTGAGAGAGAAAAGCGCTTCAGTAGCGAGAGGGGCTGAGAAAGTGGTGGCACCGCCGGGGTGCGGAGGGAGTCCGTGAAACTTCTCCCAACAGCCCCAGGGCCAATCTCCCCTCAGCCCACTCCCCTCTTCGCCAGCTCTCTGGTCCCCACTCCCTGCACCGGGGGTGGGGTGGGGAGTCAGGCCCGGTTCCCGCGGGGACACACACGGGGGCCGGGAGCGGGGACGGGACCCCCAGGCGGGGGGGACGGACCGACCGACAGACAGACGGCCGGGCGCCCGCCCCAGCGGGCAGGCAGGCAGGAGGAGGCGGAGGCGGGGGTACGGCGGGGGAGGACCGGGTCTGGGGAGTTTCCTCTCAACTATCGGGGGAGAAACTCCCCGCAGCCGGAGGAAAGACCCAGGCGGTGTTTTCCTCCCGGGGGCCGCGTTCCTCAGCCCCGCGTAGCGGCGGTGGCCGCCGCCGGTACCTCCACCTCTACCACCATCTCTTTCTCCACCACCTCGGGCCCCGGTGTCCCCGGCCAGCACTATGCCCATCTTACTGTTCCTGATAGACACGTCTGCCTCTATGAACCAGCGCAGCCATCTGGGCACCACCTACCTGGACACGGCCAAAGGCGCGGTAGAGACCTTCATGAAGGTACCGACAGACCGAGTCCGGGCGCGACCCCGACCCTGGCCCGCGGGCGGTAGGGTGGTGGTGGTGGCGGGGGAGAGCGGCTGGGGGCGGTGGGGCGGGGGTGTCGCCGGTGGGGGGGGAGAGAATCTGACTGCGGGCGCTGCCGGGCTCGGGGACCCCCTCCCCCACCACGCGGGCGGGCGGGCGGGCGGGCGCTGCGAGCGGGGTTCGGCCGGGCCCGGGCTCCGGCCTTCGGGTCGGTGTGTGGGAAGCAATCGGTGTGAGTGTGTGTGGCGGCTTGCAGGGGCGGCCGCTGCGTGTGCGGTTACTGTGTAGGGGCTGGGGGAGGGGGCGGGGGGCCGCCGGGCGCCCCTTCTCCGACTCGTAACCTCGCCTCTGTGCTTGCCCCTGTCTCCCGCCCCGTCCCTCCTGTCCCCGCAGCTCCGTGCCCGGGACCCCGCCAGCCGAGGAGACAGGTATATGCTGGTCACTTTCGAAGAGCCGCCCTATGCTATCAAGGTAACAGCCCTCGCCCTCCCCCTTCCCTTCCTTCCTTCCTTCCCTGTTCCAGCCTCGCTCGCCCTCCCCGCCCCCCCATTCACCCTTCATTATGCTCCCCTCCCCCACCCGCCGCGCTCGGGGCGCCCAGGTTTCTCCCCTTGGCGGCCTCCCACCCCCTCCTCCGCTCGGGGGCGTCTCGGCGGGTACGGAGTCGCCGGGGCCACCGCCGTCCCCTCCCCGGCCCTTCTCGGCCCTGCGGTGGTGTTGGTGGTGGTGGCGGCGGCGGCAGCGGCGGCAGCGCTGATCAACATGGCCGACATTTCCCCTCCGCGGCGTGAGCGGCAGCAATGAACTGTGGGGGATATTTATTCAAGTTAGCCCGAGTGACAGCCGGGCCCAACCGTGCTGAGCCCGGGTTTGCATTAAAGGGGAATCGGCTCGGCTGGTCTGGGAGCCCTAGAAGTGGGGGGGTGGTTTCCCCGAAGCTTTGGTATCTTAAGAGTCCTCCTAGCCAGGGCCATGCTGGTGGGACAGCTGTGGGTCAACTTCGGAAGTCCTGCTGCCATCTGCCTTCCACTAGGACCCTTCACACCCCCAATTTTCTGGGGGGGGAGGGTAGTATGTTAGGTAATAAATTTTCAGATGAAGTTATAAAGTATTAAGGCCATTGCTTACCTAAAACTACAGAACAAGCAGGTTTATTCTTGGCCACCTTTGGAAGAGAGAAATTGCCTCCACAGACAACAGATCTAACATGTTAACCAAACCATTCCAATCAAAAGTGAAGTTAACCAAACCATTCCAAACCAAAGTAAAGCACCTGCTTAGTGAATGTCAGATTAAAATGGTTTGTCGGTGTGTATGTGGCTTTAAAGATGAAAAAAAAATCTTACATCTTTCTTTTCAGGCCGGATGGAAAGAAAACCATGCAACCTTTATGAATGAACTGAAAAACCTTCAGGCTGAAGGACTTACGACTCTTGGCCAATCCCTAAGGACAGCTTTTGATTTATTAAATTTAAATAGATTAGTAACTGGCATAGACAACTATGGGCAGGTAGGTTGAATATTAAGGTGGAAAAATAGTCCACTTTTTTTGTGTGGAAAAACACAATCCATCGCAAACCTATAACATGCAATGCAAGTATAAAATATTTAAGATTGGAATACAGTGTGCACATAGTTCAAAGGTGGAACTCTCCCTAATGTGTGTGCTATTATATCCCCCATTAAGGTCCTATTCAGAATGAATTCTTTGCTCTATAGTTAACATGAATTTAGTTTCAGTTCTTGCCCAGTTCACTAAAGACATAAAAGGGAAAACACTCTACCTCAAACATACTCAGTTACTCTGTTCCTTTACTCTGTTCCTATATGCAACTATTGAAGTGGATTTATAGTCACTAGTTGATTAGTAGTCTTCAATTCTATATTAGTAAAAATATTACAGGAAACTTTACTGTTTGTTCCTTTTGTCAAGGGTCAATCTAAACATATTGTTAACTACCCTGAAAAAATACTTTGAGTAGTGTATAGGAACTGGCTGAGTGCATCTTTTTTTTGTTGTTGTTGGTCCTGGGGCTACTTGAACTGTAGCACCGCTTCCAGTTTTCTAGAGGTTAATAGGAGATAGTTTCACGTTTCCTGCCCAGGCTGGCTTTGAACCATGATCCTCAGATCTCAGCCTCTTGAGTGGCTAGGATTACAGGTGTGAGCCACCAGTGTCCAGCCAGCCTTTTTTTTTTTGGTCCACTTGTGGGGCCTGAACTCTGGGCCTTGGCGCTGTCCCTCAGCTCTTCAGCTCAAGGCTAACGCACTACCACTTGAGCCATAGCACCACGTCCAGCTTTTTTTTTTTCTTCTGCTTATGTGGTGCTGAGGAATTGCACCCAGGGCCTCTTGCATGCAAGGCAAGCGCTCTACCACTGAGCCACCTTCCCCATTTTTTTCTTTTTTGAAATATATGCCCCTAGAAACTACTAAAGAAGGAATTTTGTATTAAATGGCAGGTGCAACATTTGGTTTCATTTTTTGTTTCAAGCTCATAAGCCTCTGGCAAAAAGTCTGTCTGGAAAATACAGAAGAACCTTCCCTAAATCTGTTGAAGTCCCTTTCCTGCTTTTGTCTGAGGATGAGGCGAGAGCCTCATATGCTTTCACTAAGGAATACTGCAAGGTGGTTCATTATAACTTTTTATAATATTGCTACTCTGGAAATACAAGATACTAAAGAATGTGTAATACTACACATAACAAAGGAGTACCAAAGCATTCAAAACTTGCGTTGTATTGCAAAACACAGTTGCTATGATGATGTATTTAGGTATATGTATTCTTATCCCTGGTATAAACTACAGTTTTCATGAGTATCACATTTCAGAAAAATCCTTCCTGTACATACATTTATTTGCTTTATAGCAATGGAAATGAAATTGTTCTTTTGTTTTAGAAATTTTATGCTTTTGGATAACTCTTCGGCACTTAAAACATCTTTAAGAATTGGTGAATTTAGTACTGTAACATTTAAGTACATATTACAATTGAGAGTGACTTTTCTGGACCCTATTCCCATTATTTAGATAAATATTATCATATTAATCTTTCTCTTTCTCTGTATTGCTTTATTTTGCAACTCTTTGCAGCTGGTGTTTCTATAAAGTATTTCATATATCTTAGTTATAAGTTCTCCAGGCTTTTTTGCTTAAGGTTTTGATCTAAACTTTTTTGAGTTGAAAGATACATTTGAAAATTGCTATCATGAGTGAAATGTATAGTGGAATTCTTAATTTCCTGTTTTTCTGCATCACATTTCATAAGTGGGAAAGGCATTTGGATATGCCTCCTACTACACATCAAAAATATTTCTTGGGGTGCTTCCTTTAAATAACTGTCATGGAGTTCAGAACATTTCTAAGTTAAATCTTTTATTTTCCCTTTCCCAGTTGTCATGATCAAACCCTTTAAATTTAAAATTTTTTAAAACTTGAGGTTGAAGGTGGTCCTGTTATATCACTTTGACCAAAAGAAGAATCTGGATTGGATGTTTTTTTCACATTAGGATTTTATTAATTCAGCAACAGGCATGGATAATGCTTCTCAATTTGATGAATCAGCAAGGATGCGGGGAGCAATATTAATAATTATGTTTGAATTGGCACATAAAAATGAAACTATCATTAAAATAATTTAAGAAGCCACGATTTCTGAATGAACATGATTGAGTAAAGTGTTCAATTAGAAGAAACATCCTTCCAGAAGATTTCTTCATCATAATACTATATTTCTAGCTGATTTAATTTTTCCACATTTTTAAATTTATATAAAGAATAAATTCAGGAATTTTGGATGTCTAAAATATTTAAAACAAGTCTATGTTTCTTTGTAAAAGCACTTTGTATGTGCCTGCTATCTGTGGAATATCTTTATAACCTTTTCTTTTCTTGTGGTTTTAGAGTTTGAAAGGAACTCCTGATTGCTGGTTCTCTACCAGTTGAGCCCTACATCCCCAGACCATTTGTGCTCTAGTTTTCAAATAAGATCTTGCAATATTGTCCCTGTGAGCCTGAATATTGATCCTCCTATTACACCTGCATAGTTGGAATAGGCGGGCACAACCACATCTATTTTATTGTTTTTTTTTTGTGTGTGTGTTTTTGCTAACTGTGGTCCTAATTTCCAGCTTCCAAGTATCTGGGGTTACAGGCATGAGCCACATTTAAAATTGGGAAATTCCCAGTACTAAATACTTACATATAACCAAAGTAACAGAAAGAAATGAGAAAAAGTGAGTTAAATGGAAAACAGCATATCTGTCATAGAGCATTTAAAAAGCCTTAAATAATAGGTTTCCATGTGATTTTTCCATAATCATTACACTTAATTTATTTAGTATTTTCTAGGGTGCTATTAGAATTTGCAGATACCAACAGTAAGGTTAAAGTACCTGAGGAAGATAGAGTCAGTCTTGGTGAATGTCTTCCCCAAGCACTTTGGCTATCCTGCCAAAAAAGTTCTCTGCATATAGAAGGTTCTTCTAAATATATAATTTTGGTAAAGAGTACCATTTATTTTTATTTAGACAGCCTTAGACTAACACAGACCCTCTATACTTTCCTTTCATGGCAGCTCTATTAATTTGCTTATCAGATACATTTGATAATTTTCCCCTTTTGTTTAATAGTGCAAATAATGCTGCTCCTTTGAGAGCTACTGGAAATCTAAACTAGCTCAAGTAGCTAAAATTAGGAGATACATAAAGTTTGAGAGGTCTTTTTAAAGTTTTATGTGTAGGTAGTTTTATTGTTTTGAGTTACTCTATTACCTGTTGTTTTCAAGTTGAATGATTTTTGGTGAGAATCTGTTTTATTCTTAGGCATAGAATTTGAAATCATCAGATAATCCAAGTAGAGTTCTAATAGTGTTGCCTTTTACCCAAGTGGTACCCATTTAGTATTCAAGTATAGCCTTTTCTTTTAAAGGTGATTGAAATAGTGAAAACTTGGCTGTCACTTGGGTTTTCTAGGGCTGTCAACAAATAAAGTATAAAACATTTGAGATGAAAGATTATTATAAACATACTGTAGTGCTGAATATTAAGCTGTTGTGAATATTTGTGCACATGTGTTTTTTGTATAAAATAATTTTTTTTGCTGGGTTTTGAACCCAAGACCCTGTGATGCTAGGCAGACATTTCTATCACTGAGTTCCACCCATAACCCTATTTTGCAACATTTTAAAGTTTTTTAATTAAAAATAATTTGGAAAAAATTTTAAGTTCAATATTAAGTATTTCACTATTATGCACCCAACATCTAGATTCATCTTGCAAATCTGGATCTCATTAAACAGTAACTTCCTATTTCCCCTTACCCTCACACTTTAGGAAGTCATTTTTCTACTTCGTGTTTCTTTGAGTTTGATTGCCCTGGATACTTCATAGTGGAAGTACACTGTATAGTTGGCCCCCTAATCGGTTGGTTCCACATCCATTGATTCAACCAACCATGGATTGAAAATAGTAAAAGAAAAATTCTGTACTGAACATGAACAAACTCTTAACCATTGTCCCCTAAGCAATATAGAATAACAGCTTTTGACATAGCATTTACATTATCCTTGCTATTAAAAATAGCCTACAGATGATTTTAGGTAAACTGGAGGATGTATGTAAGATACTTGTCAATACTGAATTTTATGTAAGTTACTGAATATGAATGGTATCTTAGAGAACTAAGAACCAATTTTCCAAGGATCTGAGAAATAGCTTGTCTTTATGACTGTCTTATTTCACTTAGCATAATGTTCTTAAGGTTTATCCATGTTATAGCATGCATTAGGATTTTCTTTCTAAAGCTGGATTGTGTTCCATTTTATGTATACATTAAATTTTGCTTATCCACTGTCAATGTTATTTGTAGATCATGTCTATCAGGAGTAATGCTGCAATGAACATGGATTTGTATAAGTGTCTTTTCAAGATTCTGACTTTTGATTTGGTTCTATACCTTAAAGTGGAATCATACTGATAGTAAAAAAGCCATAATAGTAAAAAAAAATCTGGATCAGATAGTAATTTCAATTTTAGTTTTAAGGAAGTACTCATAGTCTGCTGTAACAATTGTACCATTTTATATTATCACTACTACTGCACAAGGTCCTTCCTGCTCATGGTCTCCTGTTCCTCCTAATATTAGCCATCCTAATGAATATGATGTAGTATTGTGGCTTTTGTTTGCATTTCTCCAAATTACTAGTCATTAAGTATGTTCGTGTGTTTGCTGACTACTATGTATTATTATTTTTGGAGAAATGTCTATTCAATTACTTTGTCCACTTTTTGATGATTTAAAAAATTATTTTTGTTTTGATCGATCTTGTTTTTGGTCAGTGGTGGGGCTTGAACTCTGGGCCTGGGCTCTGTTCCTGAGCTCTTCAGCTCAAGGCTGTCGTTCTGCCCCGTGAGCCACAGAGTCACTTCTAGTTTTCTGGTCGTTTATTGGAGATAAGAATCTCATGGACTTTTCTGTCTGGGATGGCTTTGAAACCACGATCCTCAGATCTCAGCCTCCTGAGTAGCAAGGATTACAGGCGTGAGCCACCAGTGCCTGGCCATGCATTTTATTTTTGAGACAGGGTCTGGCTGTTTTGCCAAGGCTGGCCTCTAATTATATTGTTCTGCTTGTACCTCCTGAGTGCTAGGATTATAGGTTTGTATCACCAGTCTTGGAACTGTAGGAGTGTGGATATGTTCTGGATCTTTATTAAAAGGAGATTTAATAACCTGCACATTCTGTGGGATACATTTTTACTTTGCTGATTGTGTCCTTTGATGTACAGATGTTTTAAATTTTTGTATAGTCCACTTTCACTTTTACTCCTTTTGCTTTTGGTATAATATCTAAAAAATTGTTGGTTAATCTAATACTTTTGAAGCTTTTTTTTTTTTTCTTTTAGAGTTTCACAGGTTTAGATTTCAGTGTAGAAGTCTAGTTCAAGCTAATTTTTTTGGTGGGTCATGGGGCTTGAACTCAAGGGCCTAGGCACTGTTGCTGAGCTCTTTTTTGCTCAAGGCTAGTTCTCTACCACTTTGAACCACAGCTCCACTTCCTGTTTTTGAGTGATTAATTGGAGCTAAGAGATTCATAGGACCTTTTCTACCCAGGCTGGTTTTGAACTCGGCTTCTCAGATCTCTGCCTCCTGAGCATGAAGCTATTTTTGTGTGTGTTATATAAGGATCCAACTTTATTTCCTTTTTTGTGGGACTATTCAATTTCTACAGCACCATTTGTTGAAATGGATACCCTTTTCCTATTGAATGGTCTTAGCAACTCCTGAAATTTTAATCATACTGAAAAATATTTTTAATAATTATTGGTGGTGAAGGGGACATTACAGTCATATGTTGTATTGTGTATCACAAGAGCAATAACTAGAGATAGAAGACGGAATCTTGGTCTTGCAATTGAGTTACTGTGTAATATTGAACAATCACTTTCTTAACTTGTTCTGCTTCTTATTCCAAATTTACAATAATAATAATAATAATTCAATAACCATTGAATCCTTATTGCTATAGAAGAGATGAAGGTTTTAAATAGGTATATTTTAAATCCCTTTTAATTCAGGGTAATCTTGTCTGTTTTTAGCATGTTAAATATATATAATATATATGTATAATTTATTTCTTTTCCTTTAGACTTTATTTTTCATCCTAAGGATATTGTGGTGTGAGAGAAAGTAAATAAATACTTGGCCAAAGTTGTCTTAGTGGCAACTGATAGGAATGGGATGATGTTTCAAAAAACTATGTCAAATGAAAACATGGGATAAAGTCCTGGGGTAAGCATGGAGTGGTATTTCTAAAGAAATATAAGTAGGTCAGTGAATAAAGCGTAAATGTGACAAAAGCACATGTTTTAGGATTCTTCCAACTAGGGAGCTCCCCCTAGTGCGTTTAAGATGGGATGTGCACAAGTTTACAAGGAACCTCTTAGGAACACTTTTTTTGAGCAAATCAAGAGATATTTTGTTTAATAATATTTGAGTACAAAGTAGCATGAAATGAAAATGTTATTTCTTTTTGAACATTAATTATATGAGAGTTTCTATGTAGCCTAAGCTGGCCTCAAACTCAAGATATTTCTCCCACAATCTCCTGAATACTGGGATTAAATTATATATGTGTACCATCATGCCTAACCGTTAATTTTTTTTTTTTTTGGGGGGTCCAGTCGTGGGGCCTGAACTCTGGGCCTGGGCGCTGTCCCTCAGCTCTTCAGCTCAAGGCTAGTGCTCTACCACTTGAGCCTCAACACCACTTTCGGCTTTTTTCTTTTTGCTTATGTGGTGCTGAGGAATCGAACCCAGGGCCTCATGCATGCAAGGCAAGCGCTCTACCACTGAGCTACCTTCCCAGCCCCTAACCGTTAATTTTAATAGTAGTTATTTAAAGATATTTCAAATGAAAGGGGAGACAGTATACTTATAAGTGGATATTTTGAGTTGAAACCCCTTTGTACAACTACTTAAAGGTAATAAAAAAAACTTTAAGGTCTAGTTTTACTTTTTTTCATTAGTGATTTATTGATTTATTTTGCTGGCACAGGATTTGAATTCAGGGCCAGAGTACACCAGCTTGCTCATTAACCTGGTACTCTTATCATTCTTTTGAGCCATGCTTCCAGCCTGACTTTTTGCTGGTTATTTTGGAGATGTAGTCTCAGAAACTTTTCTACCCGCAACTGGCTTTGAATCTTTTTTTTCTGGATCTCAGCCTTCTGAGTTGCTAGGATTATAGGTCTGAGCCTTTGGTGCCTGGCTTAGATTATATTTTATTTCAAAATATTTCTTCATAATTTTATATTCTGTTGTTGTTTTGTAGATTCAGAAAACCATGATCTTTCAGGAGAGTGAAAGAATCAAGTTTTTTTTTTTCTTTTTTTTTTGGGTCCGGTTGTGGGGCCTGAACTCTGGGCCTGGGCGCTGTCCCTCAGCTCTTCAGCAAGGCTAGCGCTGTACCACTTGAGCCACAGTGCCACTTCCAGCTTTTTTCTTTTTGTTTATGTGGTGCTGAGGAATCGAACCCAGGGCCTCATGCATGCAAGGCAAGCACTCTACCACTGAGCCACCTTCCCAGCCCTCAGGAGAGTAAAAGATAGTAAGGAAGCATTGCATCTTAATTAGAAATTGCCCAAAACAAGCAGTAGGTGTTGTACTTCCTTAAAATTTTCCTTTTATATACGACAATGCCAAAAATTATGTATCAATTACTAAAAATTAAAAGACTAGGAACAAACCAAGTCCTAATATAATAATTTCACTTACTCAAGTATTTTTAATAATTTTAAGATCATCTGTGGTTAAAAGTAGCTAAATGAATTATGCCATGTTCATGCTGTAGATTTCTTCAAGAGATTATATAATAGATAATTTGAAATACTAAGTATTTAGTATTTTTTTTACTCATAATTGTCACTCATTTATACTCTAAAATTACTTTTATGGGCTTTTGGGGAACTTGTTTCATTGACCAATGTGCCAAGTATTTCCTCCCCTTAAAATAATTTCCTTATGTACTATTTTTGTGACCTAATTAACTTATGTAATAATTTCAGCATGTCTCAGAGACAAAACAAATAATTGGAATTGTTTTGGTCTTGCTTTGGTTTGTATTTCATGTTTCTTCCCCACTCTCAACGTTTTTTTCTTTTTACTGAAATGTAATGTGAAGACAAATTTGAAAGGAATTTTTATTATATCTCCTTGGAAAAGACAGAATATTTTCATCTGCTGAACACTTACTAAATTTTCTGTGTTTTATACAAGATTTAGTGTGAAAGTGATGTTAGAAATTACTTCTTTCTCACTTATAATAAAATACCATACAGTTAAGGTTAAAATGTTTAATTTCTTAACATTTATATGTAATATTGAATAAGGTTGAAGTTTGAAATAGTTATGAAATTTATTAGTATTTTTTAATACATTTTACTTAGGTTATATACATACACTTAAAGGTATACTCGATAATATATATATATATATATATATATATATATAATTTTTTTTTTTTTTTTTTGCCAGTCATGGTGCCTGAACTCTGGGCCTGGGCACTGTCCCTCAGCTAGTGCTCTACCACTTGAGCCACAACACCACTTAAAGCTTTTTCTGCTTATGTGGTGCTGAGGAATCGAACCCAGTACCTTATGCATGAAAGGCAAGCACTCTACCACTGAGCCACCTTCCCAGCCCCTCGATAATATTTAAAAAGTCACTTTCTTAGGTTGCATCTATAATGCAATATGAATTCTTTCTGTTTTTTTGTTTGTTTGTTTGTGGGACTTGAACTCAGCCTGGGTGCTGTCCCTGAGCTCTTCAGCTCAAGGCTAGTGCTGTACCACTTGAGCCATAGTACTCCTTCTGGTTTTCTGAGTGGTTTATTGGAGATAAGAGTCTCATGGACTTTCCTGCCTCTGCTGGATTTGAACTGTGATCCTCAGATCTTAGCCTCCTGAGTAGATAGGATTACAGGCTTGAGCCACCAACACCTGGCTGAATTTTTTCCTTTTTTGAAAATATTTTGTCATTGAGCCACATTTAGCCTTTCTTATAACACTAATGTTATGTTATTAGCTTCAATCTGATTCTGTTGCCTCCTGTGTTCAGAAAAAGTAAGAGTATGAATGTAGTGGATAATTAGCAAGATTTTATAACATTTTAAGTTCTAGGTTCTAATACATGTATATATTCAATGGCAGTTAATGACTCAGATTTTCCAATGTAGTATGTAAGCCAGTATTAGAGTATAAGGATAATTTCCCATGAACTATTTTGTAATTAATTATCTTTTCTTTTGACTTAAGATGTAATTTTGCAAAACTGTAAATTTGTGTCGTAAGAGTCAGAGAAATCTGATTTTGACTGGCTAGATGTACGAATTCTCATTCTACCCATGAGTTGCTGACAAATTATATAACCTCTCAGCTTGTTTCCCCATTAGAAAAAATGGAAAAAGGGAACTATCTTAGAGAATTGTGAAGATTAAGTGGTGTATAACCTCATTTATTATTGGAATGTAACATTTTTGTGACTTGTTTTTAGGCTGGTGAACTCAGGGCCTGGATGCTGTCTCTGAGTTTCTTTTTGCTCAAGGCTAGCTTCTGCCACCGGAGCCACAGATTTACTTCCAAAGGCTTTTTTAATGGTAGTTAATTGGAGATAAGAATCTCATGGCCGTTCCTGCGTGGGCTGGCTTTGAACTTGAATCCCCAGATCTCAGCTTCCTAAGTAGCTAGTATTATAGGCACAAGTCACTGGTGCCCTGCTGTGATTTACTTTTTGAATTTTAAATACTGAAATTTAAAAAAATTGAAATAGCCTGTAATCTTAACTACTCAGGAGGCTGAGTTATGAGGATCATGGTTCAGAGCCAGCCCAGGCAGGAACATCCATGAGACTTCATTTAAACCCCAGAGAACAGGAAATGGCGCTGTGACTCAAGTGGTAGAGCACTAGCCTTGAGCTGAAGAGCTGAAGGACAGTGCCCCATGACCAAAAAAACAACAAAACAACAAACTATATGCTGGTCTTGGAAGTCAAAAACATTTTTATTTGGTTTTATCAGTTATTCACTATATGTATTTTTTGTGTTCTAAAACCTAAGGTTTTCAGATTTTGTTAGTGATAGGAGCTTTAATGATGATTATTATCCTTAATGTGGTAAATACTTCCCAGAATTAAAGTTCACAAAAACTATGTCTATAACTCAGTTACAGCTTATCCATTGCAAGAAGCTGAATTTATCTGTCCAGTAATTCCAGATTAAGTAAAACTTCTTGCTCCAGATAACATATGGTTTTATTTTCAGTTTGAAGCCCAGTATAGTTCCTTGATGTTACTTTAGGCTGTTCCCTGAAATCTCAATTTATTTTCAAAAACAGTTCTATTACAAGTACTTAAACATGGTTTTTGGTTTTCAAAGCAAGAAATGTTCTAAATTTTGAAGGAAATGTAGGGCAGAGTGCATTTCTAGAACTCTTATATTTTACAATTCAAATTGGTAGTGGCTCAGATGGCATATATAAGGGCAACTGCTCTTGTCTAGAGGGGAGTTCAATTGTAAATGTTTGATCCCTGGGGCTGGAAGGTGGCTCAGTGGTAGAGTGCTTGCCTTGCATGCATGAGGCCCTGGGTTTGATTCCTCAGCACCACATAAGCAGATAAGCCGGGAATGGTGTTGTGGCTCAAGTGGTAGAGTGCTAGTCTTGAGCTGAAGAGCTGAGGGACAACGCTCAAGCCCAGAGTTCAGACCCCATGACCTGCAGGAAAAAAAAAAAGAAAAGCTTGATCCCTGTAGTATATAGATTTTTGTGGACAAAAAGGATAGGATAAAGTAAGTGGCTGTTTTTATGTGAATATACTTTAAACAATTTTTGGTGACAGTCCTGTGGCTTGACCTCAAGGCCTGAGCTTTTGAGGGTTGCTAGGTACCAATAAAAGCACTTGAACCCAAAAATATTTTAATTCTAGTTAATCTTTCTCTACCTTTTTTTTGGTTTGTTTTTGTGCTGATCCTGGTGTTTGAACTCAGGGTCTATGTGCTGTTCCTGAGCTTTTGTGCTCAAGCCTACAGCTTGAGCCATAGTTCTACTTCCAGCTTTTTTGTGGTTAATTGTAGATAACAGTCAGGGAAGGTTGGCTTTGAACCATGATCCTCAGATCTTAGCCTCTTAGGTAGCTGGGATCACAGATGGGAGCTACTGCCACCTGGCATTCGGGTAATTTTTGAATTAGGGTCTTGATTCCTCTAGGGGTATATGCCACTACTTATATATCTACCACTGAGCTACCTTCCCAGCCCCTACTTATATCTCTTTATTGAGATGATCTCTTTTCTCTTCAGCTTGGCCTTGTAGCAAGATCTCAACTAGCATGGTCTCCCAAGTGGCTAGGATTAAGTGTCATGAACCACCATTGGCTGGCTATATTTCTTTTAATGTATACTTTAAGTTTCTTTTAATTTTAAGATTTTGTTATAGTTATATATTTCTTTTTTTTTTTTTTTGACAGTCGTGGGGCTTGAACTCTGGGCTTGGGCGCTGTCCCTGTGCTCTTCAGCTCAAGGCGAGCTTTCTACCACTTGAGCTACAGAACCACTTCTTTTTCTTTTTTGACTGGTATCAGGGCTTCAGTTTAGGATCTTACACCTCATGATCATGTGTCTTGTTTTCTCACAACTGGCACTCTACCACTCCAGCCATGCTTTCACCTTGTTTTTCTTTGTGTGTGTGTTTATGTGTGTTTGTGTTGGCACTGGGGCTTAAACACAGGACCTGTGCTCATTCTTGGCTTTTATGCTCAAGGCTGGCACTCTTACTACTTGAATCACACCTCCATTTCCAGCTTTTTGCTGATTAGAGATAAAAATGCAGGGAATTTTCTACCCAGGCTGGACTCAAACAGCTGTTCTCAGTATTAGTTTCCTGATTTGCTAGAATTACAGGTGTGAGCCAACTGCACCTGGTTCTTGTAGCCCAGCCTTTTTGCTGGTTTATTGGAGATGGAATCTCGAGGACTTTTCTGCCCCGGCTGACTTCCAACCACTGTTACCTAGATCTTAGTAGCTATGAGTATAGAAGTGAGCCACTAGTGCCTAGATAATTTATAGGTGTTACTATATTCCAAGATACTAGATTTTTATATGAGAGTAGGCTCGTTTCCTTAATTATTTTTCCTTTTAAAAATTTTATGTTAAACATAGGTTTTTGACTAACTTGTGTGGTCATGTACTGAGATCCTGCCTTAGTTTTTGGAGTGCTAGGATCATGAGAATTAGGAGTGTGTACCATATTGGCATATACTAAGCAGGCATCTTTTTTTTTTTTTTTTTTGGTGCCAGCACTGGGGCTTGAACTCAGGGCCTTACACTTTAGCCTTTTTTTTTTTTTTTTGCTCTTATTGGTGCTCTATAACTTGAGCTGCCACATCTCCATTTCTGCCATTTTGCTGGTTAAATTAGTCTGACCAGACTGGCTTCGAACCTCCATTCTTAGATCTCAGCCTCTTGGGTTAGTTGGGTTATAGGTGTGAGCCACCTCACTGGTGCACAGCTGTTTTTTGTTTTTTTTTTTTTGGGTCCGGTCGTGGGGCCTGAACTCTGGGCCTGGGCGCTGTCCCTCAGCTCTTCAGCTCTTTAGCACTCTACCACCTGAGCCACAGCGCCACTTTCGGCTTTTTTCTTTTTGCTTATGTGATGCTGAGGAATCGAACCCAGGGCCTCATACATGCAAGGCAAGCGCTCTACCACTGAGCCACCTTCCCAGCCCTGGGCACATTTTTTTTTAAAAGTTTTCTTTCTTTTTTTTTGAGTGGGGGGTGGCAGGGGCAAGGGGCTGTGTGTGGTAATAGGATCAGGGTTTAAACTAAAGGCCCCCCCACCCCCCCCTCAGCCCCTTGCTCATATTTTCACATGGCCAACTTTATGGCTTCAGCCATACCTACTGTCTGTCAGTTTTGCTGGTTAATTGGAGATAGTCTCATAGAATTTCTCTCTAGGTTGGCTTTGAACCACAGTCTTCAGATCTCAAGTCTTCTGAATAGGATTATAGGCATGAGCCACTGGAGCCTGGCCTTCAAAGTTTTAATTTGGAATACTAACCACATTTTTATTTTGAAGAGTGCTTAAGTTTGTGGTAAATACATAGTAATGGTAGTCTTCACTTTTTAAAAGTGAACTATTAACAGTAACATACAAAGTTTTCATTCTTCAAAGGCAGCCATGAATAATCAGCTTAATATATTCTTTAGAGATCTTTTCTGTGTAGTCAGTACCATTTTGAAAGAACTTAAGATGAATATTTTAGAATTTGACATCAGAAGACTCATTTATGCCACAGCAGTTAAGATCTTAACAACCAAAGTCATTTTGGGTTTTAAAACCAACCTAAAACTTAGAATTCTGGCTTTGGAATATTGATTTTAAATATAAGCTTGTCAGGTCTTTAATTAAACACTTTTATGTTAATCTTCATAACTTAGTGAACTTCCTCAGAAGTAATCATATCTGACAATGAATTACTGGATATATAAATATTTTATCTATATTTTAATAGATCTCTATGAAATATATAATTTCACAGATCTTATTGCTACAGTTTGAGGCTAATAAATGAAACTGATTTCATTTGAAACATTAAGTTCATAAATATGAATACAAAGAATAAGTAAGCATGGAAAATACTTTTATACAAATGTTTGAGGTTTAAGCACTGATTTAAAGAATGTTAGCACACAGGTACTGAGTGCTACTTGAGCGACATCCAGGTAGCTGTGGCCTGGGGAGATTTTATATATACATTACATAGTGTGTGTGTGTATATATATATATATATATATATATATATATATATATGTTATATAACTTCATTTGTTTAATCTACTGACCACTTAGCAAAACCTCCAAGACAGCAAGAAGTATGGGTTAATTGAAGACGGTGTAGTAGAAGAGCTGGAGAGCTAACTCTGGTTTTTCATGGGAAAATTGTAGCCCTGTTTGGTCATTGCTTAGCTCTGCTGTATAGGATTATTCAAAGGACTATACCTATGTACACTAGATTCCCATTAGTAAGTGACTAAAGGACAGAAAGTTATATTTGACATTATGTTTTCTAATGCTATATCTGTACTTTTCTTTTTTGCTGCCCTAGTGCTTGAACTCAGGGCTTGAGTGCCGTGCTTGGTTTTTTTGTTTTTGTTTTGCTCAAAACTAGCATTCTAGCCACAGCTTCACTACTGGCTTTTTTGGGTGGTTAATTGAAGATAATTTCATTGACTTCCCTCACTGGTCTGGCTTCGAACCTCAATCCTCAGATCTTATCCTCATGAATAGCTAGGATTACAGGTATGAACCACCAGTACGCAGCCTATGTCTGGATTTCTTTATGACAGGAACTACTGCCTTGAATCAAACTTGTGAGTTTGTTCTACTAATGACAAAAGTAAACTTTTAGTCCCTCTACTGGCTGTCTTTGTCCTAGCAGAGTTCTTTTAAAATTTGATACCACCTTAGAAGGTTATAAAAAGGCTGTTAACTTTCTGACTGAGGTGAAGAGTGAAGGAAATTTTAGTTAGTAAATTTGAGTGAGTTTGTAAGCATCCTTATTATAAAAATTTTAAATAGTGACTTTTAAATAGAAAGATTGGATAATTAAACTGCACAAGCTTAGAACCAGATAGCTAATAACACTATATTAAAGTGATTAAATCATAACCCTAATGTAGCCTTTTGGAATGTTTAATTTTTTTTTATAGACCAGGAGAAATGTTGACAGATAGCTAAAGCTATTAATTTGATGGGTAAACAGTAGTGAGGAGCTGGGATTTAGCTTAGTGGCAAAGCACTTGCCTAGTATCTATGACATCCTGGGTTCAGTTCCTAGTACCAAGAAAGAAAAATACAAGAGCAATAGTATTGACTAGAAAGAGATGCCCACTGATTGTGTTATAAATGGCAGGGAAGCATCTGTATAAAAGTGTATTTAAGGGGCTGGGAAGGTGGCTCAGTGGTAGAGCGCTTGCCTTGCATGCCTGAGGCCCTGGGTTCGATTCCTCAGGACCACATAAAGAAAAAAGCTGGAAGTGGC
This sequence comes from Dipodomys spectabilis, assembly GCF_019054845.1. NCBI lineage: Eukaryota > Metazoa > Chordata > Mammalia > Rodentia > Heteromyidae > Dipodomys > Dipodomys spectabilis. The sequence continues at coordinate 44,653,862 of NW_024870772.1, read as the reverse complement.
ACTGTGGCTCAAGTGGTGGAGCGTTAGCCTTGAGCTGAAGAGCTGAGGGACAGCACCCAGGCCCAGAGTTCAGGCCCCATGACCGGCCCCCCCCCCCCAAAAAAAAACAAAAAACAAAACCAAAACTGTATTTAAGAAACTTGGGTGGGGCTGGAAAGGTGGCTCAGTGGTAGAGTGTTTGCCTTGTATGCATGAGGCCCTGGGTTTGATTCCTCAGTACCACATAAACAAAAGGCTGGAAGTGGCACCGTGGGTCAAGTGGTAGAGTGCTAAACCTTCATCTGAAGAGCTGAGGGACAGCATTCAGACCCCATGACTGGCCAAAAAGAAAAAGAAAAGAAACGGGTAAGGTGGATCATACCTGTAAACCCTAGCTACTCAGGAGGAAGTGATTAGAGGAATGGTGGTTAGAGGCTAGCCTGGATAAAAAGTTCCTTAGATCACATCTCAGCCTATAGAAAGCAAGGTATGGTGGCATACAAATGTGTATGGTGACATCCCAGCCATGTAGGAAACTTAAACAAGAAGGTCACTGTATAGATTGATCTACGCATAATGTGAGACCCTATTAAAACATAATGAAAATAATAAGTGCTCGGGTATAATTAACATGGTAGAGTGCCTAGCAAGTACAAAGTCAAAAAGAAAACAAAAAAAAACCATGCTAGTAACAGTTTTAGTAGTATTTTGAAATTTATGCTTGAATAAATTTGTTCATTTTAGGCATTTGTAAGTAATAGCAACAATACTTTCCTAAAGAAACATTTTGTGTACAAATTTCATTTAATCATTTTATAGTAAATATTGCTTTTAATTTTTAACTCAAAGCAGTGGCTTTCTAGCTAACACCAGGCCCTCTACCACTTGAGCCACACCTTCAGTCCAGGTTTTTTGCTGGTTAATTGGAAATGTTATCTCTCAGACTTTTTTTTTTGCCATGGCTGTTTGAATCTTGATCCTCTAGGTTTCAGCTTTTTTTTTTTTTTTTTTTGTTGGTCGTGGGGCCTGAACTCTGGGCCTGAGTAGTGTCCCTCAGCTCTTCAGCTGACGGCTAGCACTCTACCACTTGAGCGTCAGCCCCACTTCCAGTGTTTTCTGCTTATGTGGGTGTTGAGGAATCGAACCCAGGGCCTCATGCATACAAGGCAAGCACTCTACCACTGAGCCACCTTCCCAGCCCCAGTTTCAGCCTTTTTAATAAGGTAACCTTACAAATGTGAACCACAGGTGCCTGGCTCTCTTTTAAAAAAATTTATTGTTACTATAAATGTGATGTATAGTAACTACTTGTAGTAAAAGTGAATAAATATTAATGCAAGGAATTAGTAACATGGAAAATTTTTTTATTATGTTATACGTAAGTCAGGTAATGAGTACATTTCTTTTCATACAGTATCTTCCCTCACTCTGGATACCAGTTCCTCCCTTCTATCTCCACTTTCCTCAGTGTCCAGTGAGCTTCACCATTAAGTGCCTGGCTCTTAGTGTAATTTTTGATGATAAACTCTTAAAAGATGCAATTGTAGGCAGACACCCATGGCAGGTGTGTGTGTGTATGTGTGTGTGTGTGTGTGTGTGTGTGTGTGTGTGTGTGAGTGTGAGTACTGAGGCTTGAACTCAGGGCCTAGAGACTGTCCCTGAGCTTCTTTTGCTCAAGGCTAGCACTCTACCACTTGAACCACAGGACCACTTCTGGCTTTTTCTGTTTATGTGTGACTGAGGAATTGAACCCAGGGCTTCATGCATGGTAGGCAAGCACTCTACCACTAAGCCACATTCCCAGCCTTTGACCTTTTTCTGGTTTCCAATATTTAAATTCATCAAATAATATTTTATCTTGTCATATAGACATTCTCTGAGTTCCTGGGGCCTAAACTCTGGGCCTGAGCACTGTCCCTCAGTTCTTGAGCTTAAGGCTCGTGCTCTAACACTTGAGCCACAGTGTCACTTCTGGCTTTTTCTGCTTATGTGGTGCTGAGGAATCAAATCCAGGGCCTCATGCATGAGAGGCAAGCATTCTGCCACTGAGCCACCTTCCCAGCCCTGAAAGCTGAAGTTTTTTTAAGAATAAGCAATATATTATTTTGTTTTATTGTGTTTGTATTGAGGGAAAATATTGATTTACATATAAAAAATTGTTAACAAATCATGGAACAATAGAAAAACTATCTTGTAAAGGAATAGGCCTGCTACAGTTAATTGTTACTATAAATAACTTACAAAGTTTACGAAGGCTGGGGATGTAGCTCAGTGCTCAAGTGCTTATCTAACTGATATGAAACCTTAATTTACATCCTAGCACCACAAAAAAGAAAACATTCTTTTTGTAAACACCATTCATTGTTGGATGGATATGGTACAAATGATATTGGTATAGATCTGTAATGAGAGTATTTGTGAGCTACCTCTAGAACTGACTGATGCTGCAGTAAGGCTGAGTTGGAACATCTGGCTTTGTAATTTGTCTACTTGGCCACTTTGAGTTATATCATCTAATCTTCTTGAAAACTTCATTAGGTTTTTAAGTGCTAAATTAGTTAAGTTCTGTGTGAATGCATGCCGGTCCTGAGATTTGAACTCAGGATATGGGCACTATACCTGAGCTCTTTTGATCAAAGCTAGCACTCTGTCACTTGAACCCACAGCTCCACCTTTGTCTTTGCGGTGGTTAATTGAAGATAAGAGTCTTAGGGACTTTCCTGCCCAAGCCTGCTTCTAATTACAATCCTCAGATCACAGCCTCCTGAGTAGCTAAGATTACAGATATGAGCCATTGCGCAAGTTAAGTATTTAATTGAAATTATCAGGAGCTAGATGGTTATAATAATTTCAAAAACAGCCTGTTGAGAGTATTATATATTGTAAGACTAATTTCAATTATATTTGTTGTCTAATAAAAAGTAACTTGTATTTACCTTAAGTAAATTTAATAAGACTTTCTGCTAAGTTTTAACTTGACTAAAACAAGGTGGTCTTTATGTATAATTATCTCTCAGTATCGCTGGGGGATAGTTTTAGTATCTCCAAAGTACCAAATACTTTAGTGTTCAAGTTTTTTATATAAATAGTGTAGTATTTGCATACAACCCGTGCACATCCTTCTATATACTTTTAAGTAATCTCTAGATGTACTTAGTACATTGTAAATATTATGAGTAGTATTATTGTTTAGGGACTATTGTCAAGAATACAAGTCACCAGCGGCTGGGAAGGTGGTTCAGTGGTAGAGCGCTTGCCTTGCATGCCTGAGGCCCTGGGTTCGATTCCTCAGCACCACATAAGCAAAAAGAAAAAAGCCGGAAGTGGCACTGTGGCTCAAGTGGTAGAGTGCTAGCCTTGAGCTGAAGAGCTGAGGACAGTGCCCAGGCCCAGAGTTCAGGCCCCACGACTGGACCCTCCCTCCCCCCCAAAAAAAGAATACAAGTCACCAAAAGTGGTAGGACATGCTCAACAATCCTAGCACTTGGGAGGCATAGGTAGAAGAATCTCAGTTGGGGCTCAGCCCCTGAAATATTGTTAGTGTGAGACTCAATCTGAAAAAGAAACTGAAATCCAAAGGATGGGAATATGGCTCAAATGGTAGAGACTTGCCTGACATTTTGAGTTCAGTCCTCAATGTGCTTGTATAAGAATGAGTGAGTGACATACTTTTGGTCAAAGGATCAGACTTCATGTTAAAATATCAGAGTAATAAGGAGGACCTTACAAGTATTTGATCCATGATATATGGTGGCTTTAAGAGCTTTGCTGATTTGTTTTTGAAAGGCAGTCAAATCATTTTAGAAACTATAGATTACTTGTATAAAATTGTTTACATTCTTATTCTAAGGATGATCTGTGTACATAAGTCATTACATTAGTATTAACCTGTGATTTTTGTTAGAAATGCAAAACTTTTAAGTCTTCTTTCCCGACCTGCTAAATGAGAAACCCTATTTTATCAACATTTCCAAATGATTCCAGCGAATGATGCATGCTTCCTTACATAGCATCCACTAGAACTTCATTGCACTTTTGCTGCTGTAAATAGTGAATAATCTTTTAATCCTTCCCTTCTACCTTTTGTATTTTCCCTCCCTCGCTCCCATTTTTTGGTAATATTGGAGTTTGAACTCAGTGTTTGCTAATAAAGTGCTCTGCTGCTTGAGTCATACCCCCAATCCCCCTTCTTCCTCCTTTCTTTTTTGAGATGGGATCTTACATCATTCAGGCTAACTTAGAACTCTTGGACTCAGTGGTCCTTGCACCTCAGTCTTCCAAGTAGCTGTGACTACAGCTATGTGCTATCATACCATATGGTATCTTCAATTTCAACAACAAGCTTTACCCTCTTGAATATCTACCCTTTGGTCTTAATATTTTTAAGAGATATTGAGCATGCTTAATATCTTAAGTGAGAAGCCATTTGTGTGAAAAAGACAAGCTTATGTTTGAGTCAAAAAATTTGTCACCTAGTCAGGTGCCGGTGGCTCATGCCTATAATCCTAGCTATTTCAGGATGCCGAGATCTGAGGATCATGGTTCAAAGCCAGTGCAGGCAGGAAAGTCCATGAAACTCGTATCTCCAGTAAACCACAAGAAAACTGGAAGTGGTGCTGTGGCTCAAGTGATAGAGTGCTAGCCTGAGCTAGAAAGCTCAGGGACAGTGCCCAGGCCCAGAGTTCAAGCCCCATAACCTACCAAAAGAAAAAATGTCACCTAGAATTGATCATAGTATCTAAAATAGGCTGGCCTGAGATTGGAATAGAAAGTATTAGAGTGTTTGACAACTACATGTAATTGTGTTCCATTGACTCTGCTGTCATTGTTTTTGTACTCTATAATCATTTTCTTCAGGTAATCATCTTTAATTTTAACATTTGAGGACTATTGCCAAATTAGATCTTATGGTCCTTCTGTGCATACACTAGTCATTTATACAGACCTTTTGCTTATAGGCAGAGATTCTGATAATGTTCGCTTACTGTATTATCTGCTTCCTTAGAACATTTCTCAGAGGCTGAGCTTGATGGTATGTGGCTGTAGTTCCAGTTACTCTGGAGGAATTGGGGAGTTCAAAGCCAGTCTGGACAAAAAGTTTTTGAGACACTATCTCAACAAATAAGCTAGGTGTTATGTATCTATAATCTCAGGTCTGTAAGGTATTTAAGAACTTGATGTCTGAGGCCCCCACCAGGCAAAGTAGTGAGGTGTCTACCAAGCATAAGGCTCTGAGTCAACCCCCCCCCCCACAAGAAACATACTATTCATACATACAGTGTCTAGATAAAATATATAAATTATATTTTTTTCCTTTTTTTGGGGTGAGGGGAGACAGACAACATCTCACTATGTACCTCAAACTGCCTTCAATTCGGTATATACCTCAGACTGGTAACTTACAGTTTCCCTCAAACTTGGGATCCTCCCGCCTCAACCTATAGGTCCATTGTGAGAAGTTAAATACTTTATAAGTTACAGAAAGGTAAATGTTCCCTATAAAAGTTAAAAACAGAAATATAAAGGAGAAAAAAAATCTAGCCTTTTCTAGCCAATCCCTCTTTAGGGTTAACCACTGTTTAGGTTATGTCCTTCCAAATCTTTTTTTTGGGGGGGGGGGGGCAGTGTCGGTCATGGGGCCTGAACTCTGGGTCTGGGCACTGTCCCTCAGCTCTTCAGCTCAAGGCTAGGGCTCTACCACTTGAGCCACAGCGCCACTTCCGGCTCTTTTCTTTTTGCTTATGTGGTGCTGAGGAATCGAACCCAGGGCCTCAGGCATGCAAGGCAAGCGCTCTACCACTGAGCCACCTTCCCAGCCCCCCAAATCTTTTTGTATATACAAATAGATGTGTGTTATATGCCATGTTTATTAACACAAAAGAGATTGTATACTTTCGGGGAGATATATGCTAGTTCTGTTCTGAGAATTGACTCCTTCAAAAAACTAGGCCTGAGTCTAAACCATAATATGGTTTGTTTTTGTCTTTAGGGAGTCTAAACCATAAAATGGTTTGTTTTTGTCTTTAGGGAAGAAACCCTTTTTTCCTGGAGCCAGCAATAATTATTACAATTACTGATGGGAGCAAGTTGACTACTACCAGTGGAGTCCAGGATGAGGTAAGTTATACCTTGTATGAATTATGTGAAGCTAATTGAAAAATCTTATTTGTATATGTGTCTAGAATACTGAACGCTTTATAATAAATACTTTGATTATTTGATACAATGTAGAAAAATTTGTCTCTTCCATCCCATGTACCTCTGTTGTTTATAGCAATAATCATCATATTTTCTTGACTAGAAATCCTCCCCTCAACTATATATATTCACATAGACACATATATCCACACATATATGTGTACACATATACACATATGTGTACACATATATGTGTGTGTATATGTAAGTTTATGGAAGGAGACAGTATCAGTTTACATAGTAAATATTATTAAAATGAGTTATTTCTTAATGAATTATTAAAAGAAAACAGATAACTTCTTCCTTATTTCACTGATGTGTTATAAACTGACAAAATTCTTGAGAAAAGTCAATCTTAAAGGAAAGGTTTATTTTTGCCTCCTAAGTTCAGAGGTTTCAGTCCTTAGTTTTGTGGCTTTAAGACTATGGTGAGGTAGCATATTCATGGTGGGTCCCTATTGAGGAAGAAGTTGCTTACTTCATTGCAATCGATAAGTAAAGAGGGAGGAAGACAGAGAGGGAAAAAGAGGAAGAGGAAGAGATAGGAAAGACTAGCAACCCAGTGTGTCTCCTTTGAGGGCACAACCCTAATGATCTAGATTCATCCAACTAGGTTCCATTTAAAAGTTCAACCACCTTTCAAGTAACACCACATCTGAGGACAAAACTTAATGCATGGGCCTTTGGAGGACATCTTGGACCCAAACTTTATGAATTGTTTGCTTTTCATTGTGGAGACCCTTTGGCTAGAGAACCACTAAGTCAAGAAGAGATTAAAACTAGGAAAATAAAGATTTTTGGATATTTTTCTCTTAATTCATGTATAGTGTGATTTAAAGCTAATCTTACCAGTTATCCACCAGTATGCATTATGCAGAATTGGTGTGTGTATAGTGTAACAGGATTAATAGAGTAGATTTAAAAAAATCAACCAAATATCTTAAGATTTTTACTGTAGTATTTGAAATGTTCTTAAACTGTTTCATATATAAATACAATGTAGAAAAGGTGAGTTTTTTTTTTTTCTTCTTGTACTACTATTGGTTGCACCTTGAATTTGCTTTAAGATTTTACTTTTTTTGGTGCTAGTCCTGGGACTTGATCTCAGGGACTAGGTATTGGTCCCTGAGGTTTTTTTTTTTTTTTTTGCTCAAGTCTGTCATTCTACTTGAGACACAGCTACTCTTCTGGCTTTTTAGTGGTTAATTTGAGATAAGAAGTCTCAAGGACTTTACTGTCTGATCTAGTTTCAAACTACAGTCTTTAAGTCATAGCTTGCCTACTGGGTAGCTAGGATTATAGGCATGAAACTCCAGCGCCTGGCTAGAATGTTCCTTTTGTTTCCCATGATAGCCATAAGATTTGATGAAATGAGAAAAGTATTGATTTTTTTTTTTTTTTGTCAGTCATAGGGCTTGAACTCTGGGCCTGGGTGCTGTCCCTCAGCTCTTCAGCTCAAGGCAAGCGCTCTACCACTTGAGCCACAGTAACACTTCCAGTTTTCTGGTGGTTAATAGGAGCTAAGAATCTCCCAGACTTTCCTGCTAGGCCTGGCTTTGAACAGTGATCCTCAGATCTCACCCTCCTGAGTAGATAAGATTACAGGTGTGAGCCACTGGCGCCCAGCAACAGTATTGATTTTTAAGTTCAGTAACTTTAGGATTATTTTCATTTATGTGACATTATTTCACTAATAGGTTATATAATGTCTTGTTATTCCAAATACTTTATAACAGTAACTGAACTTTCCTAAGTCTGCTTTATCAATGAAATACAATAATTCTTGCCTTCATAGGGTTATTGGAAGTTTAAAATGAAGTAATGCAGGTTAAAATACTTGGCTCTAAAAAATATATACAGTATTGTCCTATCATGAAGCAATGGAACCAGTAAATTGTAATTGCTTGATTAAGAGAGCTAGAACTATTTTGGTCAATAACTAGTTATTAAAGGGAAGTTAGTGTGTAATTGATGGACATAGAGCTAAGAAATTTAGGTTCATTATAATCTGATTAAGTAATTTATAGTGTGTATACAATGGGCATGCTGGATGAAGTTAATCGGTTATTGGGCTTTTCTAGACTGAGTTAACATTTGTAACCAATTACAGTCTTGCCACTATCAGTAAATAAACAAATAAATATATCCATAAACACAAGCAATAGAAATATCATTTAGCACTCAGTCCCTGGTAGCTCACATCTCCAATCCTAGCTACTCAGGAGACTGAGAGCTAGAGTCACTGAAGCCAGCCTGATAGAAAAGTCCATGAGACTCTCCAATTAACCACAGAAAACTAGAAGTGGAGCACAGCTCAAAGTGATAAAATACGAGCCTTGAGCAGAAAAGCTCAGGGACAGTGCCCAGACCCTGAGTTCAAGCCCATGACCAACCAAAAAAAAAAAAAAAAGTCACTTAGCTTTAAATATGAAAGTCTCAGCTGGGCACCAGTTGTTCACACCTGTAATCCTAGATACTGAGGAGGCTGAGATCTGAGGATCACGGTTCAAAGCGAGCAGAGGCAGGAAAGTCCATGAGACTCTTATCTCCAATAAACCACTCAGAAAATCAGAAGTGGTACTATGGCTCAAGTGGTACAGCACTAGCCTTGAGTGAAAAAGCTCAGGGACAGCCCCTAATCCTGAGTTCAAGCCCCATGACAGACAAAAAAAAAAGTCAACTTGAGTTTTCCTTCTTAATAGAACTCATATTAGTTAATGTTTTTATTCAAGTTTGTTTTGTAAAAACTAGAAGTCTCCGTTTTTTAACCGTAATTTTGGTGGAAATGTTACTTGTTTTCTATTGCAAAATATTCCTACATCTACAATTGTCCATTCAAGGTACTATTGCCTTTGAAAAAGCCTTTGGAAGTACAATATATTTGGATCCTAAATATCTGGAATTTGTTTGTAAAATTTGTTTTGTGACATTTCTTAGCTCCAAATTCTTATGTATTGTAATTGCTTATCTGTCTTGCTGTGTCCTTCTTTGGAGAAATGTTGTTAAACTTGTGCATAAGGTTGGGAAGATTATTTGTATGCAGAGACCTTTTAGTTTCTTTTTTATTTTTTTAATCTGGGAAGATTTTTCTGTACACCTTTAGTTTCTTTTTTTTTTAATCTACAATAGTATAGTACTAAGAACATGTTTACATTTTAAAAAGTATTAATTAGACCCCAATATTTTTGTATTGATTCTGGTATTCAAGTTCAAAATCTATTCCCATTCATGCTTTTTATCTGAGGCAGAAGGTTCATCTGTTTTAAGGCAGAGGGTTTTTTGACTACGAAGTTGGAATATAGGCCTGTGAGCTATTTTAATGTTCAGGTTCAAGAATGTATTTTATATCTTTCATGTTTTGTTCTTTTTTTTTCTTGCTGTGCTGAGGCTTGAACTTAGTCTAAGAGCAGTTAAGCATGTGGTTTACCACTGAGTTATGCCCCCAGACTGTTTTGTTTTTGTCTTGTTGGGGGCAGAGAGAAAATGTGTCTTAGATGTACATATTGTTGAAGCTTAGTTTTTGCAAAAATATTAAGAAATATGCCTGAACAGTTAAAGTATATAATTTTGAAATAGCCTTCTAGTTCAGAGAAATGCAAAAACATGCTTATTGTTTTGTCCTGTATACTATATTTGCTGCTAGGGAATAACCAACAATTTTCCCCTTAATTCTTGTTCTTGTTTCAAAATCTTCTAACTTCTGCCTTTGACAAAACTTTCGATTTTTTCTTATGTTTATTGAATAAGTGATAGTAATTTCTATTTTAGTGATATGTGTATAATTTTTGATTAGGCAGTGGTTAACTACTGATGAAACCTATTACTATTTATGGACCTACTAGTTCATAAATAGACTTAGTTGATACTCTTTTTTTTTTTTTTTTTTTTGGGTCTGGTCATGGGGCCTGAACTCTGGGCACTGTCCCTCAGCTCTTCAGCTCAAGGCTAGCGCTCTACCACTTGAGCCATGGCGCCACTTCCGGCTTTTTTCTTTTTTCTTATGTGGTGCTGAGGAATCGAACCGAGGGCCTCATGCATGCAAGGCAAGCGCGCTACCACTGAGCCACCTTCCCAGCCCCGATACTCTTTACTTTAGAGTTATGTCATCTGTTTTGGTATATAGTTTATCTTTCTTTTTGAGTACATGTCTTTCAGTAGTTAAATGACCCTGCTGCTTTATGATCATTCTCGTAGCATATCTGCTTTCTTTTTATTTTACATAGGGGAAAATTGAGACCCAGGGAAGCAAAGTGATTGGCTTTGGTTATAGCATTTGTTCTTGCCAAAATAGAGATTCTAATTTATCTGAATTTCAAAGATCCCAGCTTTTCACCCATGTTTTGTTGTTTTTTTCTCCATATACTTGTTGTGTCTTGATCCTGTTAATTGGACATTACTAAAATGTACTTTCTATTTATCTGAGTTCCTCTTTTTCTACTTCACTTTTCTGTACTAGTATGACATAGATATTCTGTTGTTATTCATTCAGTTCCATGAATGACAATTTTGAGTAGAGCCATTCTAGGGAATGAGGTTAACAAAGATGAACAGAATGGAGTTCTGGTTCGTAAGTTCAGAGTCTTATGGGAGAGGAATTATTAAACAGTTTTATGTGTGACAATATATTGAGCACGTAGAAGCACTAAAGAGGTAGGTTCACTTTATAATTAGGTAAGTGTTACCTATCTTGTGCATATGTCAAATTTTTCTATAATGTGGAGTTTTACGTTATAACTTCATTTCTGGTAGCCTAAAAGATCCTACAGATAATAATAAGACCTTACAGCTAATACTTATATTTGTGACATTTATAAAGAAGCCCAGGGTAAAATGGTTATAAATTTAGAAAATAATAAGTTTTCTTGATGTCATATTATGATTTCACCTGGCTGAGTTAGTATAGGTCATAACAACCCAATTTCTTTAAGTTGTCAAAAGAATAATAGGCATACCAGAACTCTGTGATATTTTATCACCTAGCAATGTGTTATGAGTTAGGAAAGAAGAGTTAACAAGATTTTATTATAGATGAAAATCTTGAGCTATATGTGATCACTACACTTTAATTCATGACTATTTGGGTCTTATTTAATAGAAATCTAGGCAGTTGTTTGGAGTGTCATGTATTTAGTTCACTATTTTTTGATAACTAGGATGTTTAATAAAGTTGGTTGGATTGAAAGTATATGTGTTAGTGTTATATTGACCTATTTTTAGAAGTGTAGCTATTTGATAAAGTGGGTTGTTTGCAATATGTTTTACTTAAGGAGATATAACTTTGAATGCTGATACACAAGAACTCTGAATTACTCTCTTAGCAATTCTCTTCGGTGTTGATAAACATACTTGTGGCTGAATACTTATCAAATCATGGTACATTTCTAAAGTGTTTTGGTTGACTCACCAAATTGTAATTATTGAAAAAAATCAAATTTTTATTTTCTGCAAAAGGCCTTTGTAGTACTTCGTTACAAGGGAAAACTGTTGTTTCCTGTTATTCTAGATTCTAGATCATGTGGTTTATTGGTATATTGCTCAGTAAAGAAGCCCAGAAGAAATTCTGCCAGTCCCTTCTCAGTGATGATTGATAATCCAGGATAGTGTAGCAGTTTTCTCTTCCTTGAAAGTGAAAATAGCAATGTTCTTTTTCAACTATTGAGCTTTTTATATGCTGAAGAGTCATTCTATGTCTCTGTATCAATATTATGATTTCCCTAAGGCCAAATTTTAGAGAATGTGTTTGCAGACAATAGGAACTGTTGGCTTTATGGCATTAAATTTTGCTATTTTATAACTTTTTGGGGAAGATATTCACTATGTACTTGTGTATATAGAAAAAGAATGTCAGAACAATCTCAGCTATGTATTCAAATGATTAGAAATTGGGGTCTTAAGCTTTCATTTTTAAAAGTTCATAGAAAATTTTATCAGTTTTTGAGATAGGGATTGGTATTAGTGATTTTTCTGGATCATTATAGACAGTGTAAATATTTTTTACTTTAACTTGCAATGCACTATAATTATGGCTTTGATTTACCTCATAATAATTAATGGTAGTCTGGAATATTTTGAATTTTTTTCTATCATTTGAAATGATTGAGAAACCACAGCTATTTTTCCCTGTAAATATTTTTAATTCACTAAAATTGCTTTAAAAAAAAAAAGCATGTGCCAAAAACTGACATTAAAATATATATACAAAGTGGTTGTTTGACTCCTTAGAATTTAAGCAAATGTTGTCTTTTATAAAGATGTATTTGGAGGGGCTGGGAAGGTAGCTCAGTGGTAGAGTGCTTGCTTTGCATGCATGAGGCCCTGGGTTTGATTCGTCAGCACCATATAAACAGAAAAAGCTGGAAGTGGTGCTGTGGCTCAATGGTCTAGCCTTGAGCTGAAGAGCTGAGGGACAGTGCCCAGGCCCAGAGTTCAGGCCCCATATGCGGACCAAAAAAAAACCGACCAAAAAAAAAAATAAAGATGTGTATGGAATCTTAAAGGATGCTCAGTAGTTTATTTCCATATAAGATATGTCTAAGTCTTTATGTTTATCCTCTTGATATTACTGACTAGCATCTTGCTGATTTGTGGTATGAGTATTCTGAATTTAGATGTTACTGAATATACTGGTCTCTTAATTCAAATTTCTAAAAATATTAAGAATTTATTGAATGCTGATCATTTTCATTTTTTTAATTTTTTTTATTGTGAAAATACTGTACAGGGGGGGTTACAGTTACATGAGCAAGGTAATGAGTACGTTTCTTAGCAAGCATTGTTGCCTCCTCCTTTGTTCTTCCTCTACCATCCCTTCCCTCCCACTCCATTTTCTTTTATTCATATTTTTGGCACTTTTTTTGGAACCCTTACATTTTTTCTGCTGTTGTGTTATAGGAATGTGTATGTCCGATTTAGTACAGTACTTTTTCAGCAATTATATTCAGTAATGCATTTATTGAATATACCTTTTTTAAAGGTCATGTGGTAAGAATAACTCAAGGAATGCTTTTGGACTACAACAGTAGAGTAATTACTGATTGCTGGTTCTAATGCAACTACATGGCAGGAGTAACCAATCTATTATCTAGAATTATGTGATTGCATATCAAAATAGATTTTATTCAGAGAGTACTCCTATGTTTATTAGCCCTTCAGAACCAAGTAAAGAGACTATACTTGTTTTACTTAGAAACATTTCTATTACTGACATTTCTATTACTGTGATATTTACAAATGGCTGCATCAAAAACAATTACTATGCTTAAAAAATATTTATGCTTAGCCCTAATTCTGGTTCTTTTGTTCTGGGTTGGAACCAAGGAATCTGTTTTTAAAATGTCCCAGTTGATTCTTTCTGCAATAGAAATTTGAAAACTTTAGGTTTTAGAACACAAAATAGCTACAAAAAAATACATATAGTGAATAACTGATAAAGCCATATAAAAATGTTCTTGACTTCCAAGGCCAGCAGGCAAGTTTTTTGTTTTTTTGTTTTTGTTTTGTCGGTTTTGGGGCTTGAACTCTGGGCTTGGGCGCTATCCCTGCACCCTTCAGCTCAAGGCAAGCACTCTACCACTTGAGCCACAGCGCCACTTCTGGTTTTCTGGTGGTTAATTGGAGTTAAGAGTCTCACGCACTTTACTGCCCGAGCTGACTTTGAACTGTGATAATCAGATCTCAGCCTACTGAGTAGCCTTCTAGGATTGCAGGTGTGAGCTACCAGGGGCTGGCTTTATAATTCCAAGGGTAGTGTAATTTGCTTTCTGTGATATTTTTATTCATTATTTATTTATTTATATATATTTTTGTTGGTTGTGGGATTTGAACTCTGGGTTGGGCGCTGTCTTTGAGCTCTTCAGCTCAAGGCTAGCACTCTACCACTTGAGCCACAGCACCACTTCCAGTTTTCTGAGTGGTTTATTGGAGATTAGAGTCTCATAGCCTTTCCTGCCCAGGCTGGCTTTGAACCGCAATCCTCAGATCAGCCTCCTGAATAGTTAGGATTACAAGCGTGAGCCACCGGTGCCCAGCTTTTTTTTTTTTTTTTTTGGGTCTGGTCGTGGGGCCTGAACTCTGGGCCTGGGTGCTGTCCCTCAGCTCTTCAGCTCAAAATAATGCTCTACCACTTGAGCCATGGCGCCGCTTCCGGCTTTTTTCTTTTTGCTTATGTGGTGCTGAGGAATCGAACCTAGGGCCTCATACATGCAAGGCAAGCGCTCTACCACTGAGCCACCTTCCCAGCCCATCTGTGAATATTTTTAATAGCATAATTTTTTCCTTCTGTTTTTAGCCTTCCAGTGTTGATTTAGTTTAGAATAGATTATTAGCCTTAAAGTGTTAATTTACTTGTTAACTTCAGTCTGAAGCTGCTGCTTATAATTTATAGTATTGAGGACTTAGAACCTGAATATGAGATAGGATAGTGGAAGAGACCTACTATCAGAAGAGTAATTGAGTTTCTTTTCTTTTCTTTTTTGTTTTTTCATTGGTGTGGGGCTGAGTGCTGTCCCTCAGCTCTTCAACTTAAGGTTAGGGCAAGGTTAGGGCTCTACCACTTGAGCTACAGTATCACTTCCGGCTTTTTATGCTTGTGTGGCGCTGAGGAATCGAACCCAGGGCCTCATGCATGCAAGGCAAGCACTCTACCACTGAACCACCTTCCCAGCCCAAGTAATTGATTTTTTTCTAACATATATTTGCCTCTTCAAGCCTAAGAATTTTTGTTTTTTGTGTTTTTTTTTTGGTTTTGTTTTTGAGCTGATCCTAGGGCTTGAACTCAAGGCCATTGTCCCTAAGTTTTTGTGCTCTAGTGCACTTGAGCCACAGCTCCACTTCCAGCTTTTTGGTAATTCAATGGAGAGTAGTCTCAGATTCACACAGACTTTCCTCCCTGGACTGGCTTTGAACTGAAATCCTAATATTTCAGCCTTCTGCATAGCTAGGATTATAGATATGAGCCACTGACATCAAGCTAGTTTTGATTTTTTGGTGGTATTAAGGTTTGACCTATGGGCCTTATATTTCAGAGGGATCACAATGCCTCTGAGCCATGCTTTCTATCCTGTTTTTCATTAGTTATTTCTAGGATAAGGTCTTCCTTCCTATGTGTGCCTGTGTCATAATCTTTTTTCTTGGGCTCCCTTTATAGCTGGAATCACAGGTGACACTTCCATGGGGCTAAAGTTTTGTGGACTTTTCTGTCCAGGTTGGCCTGGCACCGAGATCCTTCCAGTCTCAGCCTCCCGAGTAGCTTAGTTTGACAGGCATGGGCCACTGGGCCTAGCTGTGAGTAAAGAAGGCGTTCATGTGCATTTTTTTGTGTAAGGTGGCTTTGAACCATTTTCCTTCTGTTCTTGGCCTCTTAAGTGCTAGGATTATAGGTGTGAGTAGATGGGTGCCTAGTTAACAGTTTTTACCCAATGAATTAATATTCTGCTGTCTTTATTAAGGTATAATTTTTGATAGGCTGTTTCTGTAGCTATTTGAAATTATGTATTAAAAAATATACATCCCCAGGCCTTGATGAGGGCAAATGATAAAGAATTGGTGATAATTTTAATTTTTTTAAAGAGTTAATTCTAAACTTTTTTCCTTAATAAATTTTTCAGATTTTGGATTCTTAAAATATATTTTGGATTCATTTAGCAAAAATTTTTCCTGAGATGTATAGTAACTGTTTATAAGAATAGTGGCATCACTGTCACTCTTTCCCCTTGTGTGTGTGTGTGTGTGTGTGTGTGTGTGTGTGTGTGTATTTGTATTTATATTCTAGGAACTGTGGACACAAAAGATGGGATTAATAAGCAAGGTTCTTTTTGACTTTAGAAGTCATACTGTCTTTAAGGACAGGCAAATAAATAAGCATTTGTAGTTTGTTAAGAAATCTCATGGCAGAAAGAAACTGAAGGTTCTGAGAGAGCATAAAGAAAGGAGTTTTGAGGGAAAAGTAAGAAAATGAGCCATGACATTTCAGAAAGAAGGAACCAACATATCAAAGTATTAAGATATTACGGAAGTGTAGAAGATTATAAAATGTGTGACTGGAGTATGAAAATTACAGGGAGTGGATTCTTGAATTTGAGAAGGGGGCAGGTGATCCTGCCCTAGGGACCTCATCTGTTAATATTTGCAGTGGAAGTATTAAAGGCTTAAGCAGATACTTGATAAATTTTGTTCAGGTTGTACTGCCAGTCAGGTGATTGAGGAGGGATTGATTGAAGTATAGAAAATTTAAAAGTAAGAATTAGCAAACTACATGTAACAATCCAGGAAAAACATGGAGTGTTCCAGAACTAAGCTATGCTGGACAGGAAGGCTAAATTTTTTCTTTTTCTTTTTTTTTTTGTTGTTTGTGGGCCTTGAACTCAGGGCATGGGTTCTGTCCCTGACTAATACTCTTTTAACACTTTGAGCCACAGCACCACTGCTGAAGAAAGCTGAAATCTTAAGAGTTTGAGTAAGCATGCAAGGCAGATTTCTCATAAATGATATGCTAGAGCAAAAATAAGAAAATATTGTGAGGCACCAGTGGCTCATATTTGTAATCTTATTTTTGTTTTTGTTTTTTGGGTCCGGTCGTGGGGCCTGAACTCTGAGCCTGGGCGCTGTCCCTCAG
This sequence comes from Dipodomys spectabilis, assembly GCF_019054845.1. Taxonomy (NCBI): domain Eukaryota; kingdom Metazoa; phylum Chordata; class Mammalia; order Rodentia; family Heteromyidae; genus Dipodomys; species Dipodomys spectabilis. The sequence continues at coordinate 44,637,073 of NW_024870772.1, read as the reverse complement.
CTCTTCAGCTCAAGGCTAGGGCTCTACCACTTGAGCCACAGCGCCACTTCCGGCTTTTTTCTTTTTGCTTATGTGGTGCTGAGGAATTGAACCCAGGGCCTCAGGCATGCAAGGCAAGCGCTCTACCACTGAGCCACCTTCCCAGCCCCCATATTTGTAATCTTAGCTACTCAAGAGGCTGAAATCAGAGGATCACCGTTTGAATCCAGCCCATGTAAGAAAGTTGTGAGACACTTATCTCCAATTAACCACTAAAGTAAAAATTTTAAAAAGGCCACTTAAAAAGTGGAGCTGTGGCAAAATCTCCAGAGACAATGAGTGCCCAGATCCTGAGTTCAGTTCTCTAGGTCAGGCACCAAAAGAAAATATTTCTTAGGGGTTCTTAACCTGGAGGTCCATGTTTGGGCTTTAAGTGTGTTCTGAGAATTTCTCAATATTATATATAAGCATATGGTTTTATCACTGTGCATGAGTATTTTCCTGTAGAGGGCCATAGCAAGATTCCTTCCTTCCTTCCTTCCTTCCTTCCTTCCTTCCTTCCTTCCTTCCTTCCTTCCTTCCTTCCTTCCTTCCTTCCTTCCTTCCTTCCTTCCTTCCTTTTTTTAAAAAAAATTTATTTTGTTGGAAAGATGCTGTACAGAGGGGTTGGATTACAGTTACATGAGTAAGGTAATAGTACATTTCTTATTGAGCATTGTTACCCCCTCTGTTTTTCTCCTACTATCCCTTCCCTCTCTACCTCTTAGGGTCGGACTATGTAACCCAGGCTGGCCCTGAATACTCAGGAGCTTTACTCTCCTGAGTGTTGGAATTACTGGTGTGTCTATCACAACCAGCTTTAGCTATGAATCATATTAAGGGAAAAAAAAGTGAAAATAAAGCTGAGTATGGGAAGAGGAGCTGTGGCTCAAGTGGCAGAGTACTAGCCTTGAGCAAAAAACACTCTGGGACAGCATTCAGGATGAGTTCAAGCCTCAGGACTAGCATGCATGCATGCATGCACGCACGCAAGCACACTGTAAAAACAAAACAAAACATGTGTCTTATATGTCAAAGTTTCTAACTTGTATGTCTGTGAATGTTGGATAGTGTTAACTGAGACTTGAGAGATATATGATAAAGAAGGTAAAGTAAATGACAGACAAAAGATCATTACCTTTAGGGTAAAAATGTCTTAATATAGTTTTAAAACTGTTACTTTAAGTTGGGTGCTGGTGGCTCACGCCTGTTATCCTAGCTACTCAGGAGGCTGAGATCTGAGGATTGTGGTTCAAAGACAGCCTGGGCAGGAAAGTCCGTGAAACTCTTACAGCCAATAAACCACCAGAAAACCGGAGCGCTGTAGCTCAAGTGGTTGGTAGAGTGCTAGCCTTCAGCTGAAGAGCTGAGGGACAGCGCTCAAGCCCAGAGTTCAAGCCCCATGACCAACAAAAAAACAAAAACAAAAAAAACCCTGTTACTTTAAATACTTTTCTTTGAGATAGTCTGGGTTAGTCTAGGCTGGCCTTGAATTTTGGATAATCTTGCCTTAACCTCTCAAGTGCAGGAATTATAAGTCAGGGTTACCATTCCTGATGCTCAAGGATCTTTTCTTTTCCTTGCCTTTTAACATTTATTTTAGGAGAGAATTTTGTATTTAAAAGCAGAAATGTGCTGAATTTTATCTCTGGATCCTGATAAGTTACAGTTTTCATTTTGAAGTAGATTAAATAAATAAGCCTAAACCATCCCATTAATTTATCAGCTTAATTTAAAATGTTTTAAAAGAACATAATGATGCAGACATTTAAAATTATTTATTTTGGTCTCAGAAGGTAAATGAAAGTGGTAGAATGCCTGCTTAATAAGTTAGAGGCACTGTGTTTAAACTGCAGTACTGCTAAAAACTAAACCAAATAAGAAAAGAAGTTGCTTATTTCAAGCATTAACATTGACATTGAGCAAAATGCTGGAACAAATGCTGGTGTGTGTGTGTGTGTGTGTGTGTGTGTGTGTGTGTGTGTGTGTGTGTGTGTGTGTGTGTGTGTGTTTTACACGTTCTTGTTAGTCTTCTGATCTTTGTTAAACTCAGCCATTGACATTGAGCAAAATGCTGGAACAAATGCTGGTGTGTGTGTGTGTGTGTGTGTGTGTGTGTGTGTGTGTGTGTGTGTGTGTGTGTGTGTGTGTGTGTGTGTGTGTGTGTGTGTGTGTGTGTGTGTGTGTGTGTGTGTGTTTTACACGTTCTTGTTAGTCTTCTGATCTTTGTTAAACTCAGCCCGTTTGGATATGCCTCAGTCAGTTTGAGAGAATCAAAGTGTTAAGTAATGGGGCACACGTGTGTAAGCATTATGCTAATAGTTATTTATAAATATTTTTTAATAGTATTTAGCTTTATTTCCATAGTTACTTTATATAATTTCCACTTTATATAATTTCCATGATAATTTTCTTTTCAGATGTAAAACTACAGTAGATTTAAAATTTTTCAGATTTGTTTAGTAGGAGTAAACTTTGCCACGACTGGAACTGTTTTGAAACTGTGGTCTTTATATATCAAAGCAAGGCTACATTTTTATCTAGACAAGGCTGTTTTGGTATATTTTTCCCCACGCTCTGTCTTTTCAGATTGAATTACTGATCTTTCCCCCTTTGTTTTGTTTGTTGTGGTTTTGATGTTTTTTTTCCTTTCAGCTAAAGGAGCAGCCCAGTGGTTTTCAAGAAGTGCCAAAGTGCACTGACGGTCTCATGATGACTGGTGCCTCAGGGAGGGTCGTGATTCCTGGATACAGGATCGACCTGATCCTGGATGTCACTTCAAGCAGTCAGATCGTGGGGAAAAGCCTTGTCTAATGGCTAGCCTTCCTCAAAAGTCTGTTGCTAGTCATCTCGGAGGGCCTCAGAAAAAACCTTAAAGGTGAGCAGAGTAGAGTGTAGTTCTCTCTGGGGACTGTGACTATTTGTCGGAGAATCTAATTAAACCAAGAATGATAACTTTCACCTGAGATCCAGGTTCATTGGGTAAATTAACTTTAAGCTTATAAATTTGTTGATGATCAGACCCCAGCTTTTGAGTTTGTAGAAACTACCTTTCTAAGCTTAAGATATTCAAAGAGGAATTTGATACTTCTTGGCCTCCTCAGAACCTTAGTTTAGTATTCTCTTAAACAGAAGAAGCCTTGCTATTATAGCTAAGGGACACTTTGGTTACAAAATTACATTGTTAGCTACATACAATAGATTTTTTTGAAAAGATTACCTAATAGAGAATTCCCTTAGCTTATATATTTACATTTGACTTGTCATGATAAACTTTAAAAATTAGATTTTTAAAGTATATATTAAACATAGCAGATATTGGGTGTAGTGATATACTCTGTAATCAAAACACTTAGGAGGCCAACCTGGGCTATAGCAAGACTCTGTTTCAAAACAAAAACAAAATACTAGCTACTTTTTAAGTAGCATGCATTTTTATGTGGCTCATATATTATGGCATTCAACTTGAGAATATCAGTATTTCCTTCTTCATTTAATAACAATTTTAGCACCATAAAAGGATCCTTGAGCTGTTTTGAGCGTTTGAATTTGGAAAAGTTTAATTCAGTGTCACTTTTCTATGATTTGAAGCACTTACAGAGCTCAGATACTTTTTACTAACCTTGATTATAAGTTTAATTGGACTCAAAACTTGTCCTAAGATCTAGTTTTTGCTTAAAATTTTAGTTTAATTTCCTTTATTAGTAAAAAAATAATATGGGGCATGTACCATTTTCCATGTATATACATTTTTCAATTTAGAAATTATGTGTCCAGGCTGGGGGTATAGCTTAGTGTGGTCTTAGTGATAGAACAGTAGAGTCAGCAAGGCCTTGGTTCAATCCCTAGTACTGAAAAAAAGAAAGAAAAATAGGTGTGTGTGTGTGTGTGTGTGTGTGTGTGTGAGAGAGAGAGAGAGAGAGAGTGGTGTCTGTGTGTGTGTGTGTACGCATGTATTATGTAGTTGTACACAAGGAATTATGTCAACATATATAATGGTACTTTGAAATCCAGCTAGTACTTTGAGATCCAGCCAGTAAGGCCTATGAGGGTGAGAAATGTTTGCTACTGGAACTGTAATACTTGAAGACACATTCACCAGGCACCCAATACATACTTCACTCCTAGAAAGAAAACTGACAGCATATGTTCCATTTTGCTCATCACTTGCTTTTATTAAACCAGTTACATATATATGTAACATGAACACAACAAATACATATGTGTATATAAATAAGTTGTTAATTATATATTATTGGTTTGTATTAATGTTAAAATATGTAAAACAGCAGGAATTTTAAAAGATGAGATGAAAAAAGATTCAAAAGAAGTTACAAGGTTTCTTCCTGCACAGTGTAAATAGCAGCGCTTACCAGAAGTTGACAAACATTTTCTTCAAGGAACCAGATATAAGCATTTTGACATTTTAACCCATGTGGTCTGTTAGAATTCCTCAACTCTGCTCTTACCAAACAGAAGCAATATATTAAATAAATGATCATGGGTATGTTCAGTAAAACTTTAATTTACAAAAAATAGTCTGTGGGTTGGGTTGCTTGATAGGCCACAGTTAGCTGAACCCTGGAATACCTCTTATCTCGGGGACCAGCTTTATAACTTTGGATTTGGGTTGTAGTATTGCTATTAGTTCCTTTTCATACTAGTTTAGAGTGAATTTCATCTACATGATTGATTTTTTTTCCATAGTAGAATAAGCAAAAAAGTAAAATGATTGAAACACAAGCTGTAGGATGAGTTGAGAAAGTTGAGAAACTGAGGAGCAGCCTTTGGGAAATGTCTCAAGTTGGAATTGAAAAGGTTATTTTTAATTTTTGAGGTAGATGAGGGCTAAAGCATAATGTTGTCAGAAGAAGTCTTAGAGGAATCATTTGTACCTTGGTATTGATAATTGGCAAGATGTTCAAGGAAAAATAGCAGCAAGACATAGAAAATGGCCCATATCTGTATGCTGTACAAAGGTGCTTAGACTATTGCCTTGTAGATTGGTAGGACTCGTTGACAAAAGAGTGGTAGAGAAGTGAGTGATCAGATTTGCATTTTAGAAACATAGTGGCAATAGTGTGTAATATACAAGTAGCAGAATTTCTGTGTGTGTGTGGTCTGTGTGTGTGTGTGTAGGTACATACGTGTATCAGTATTGAAGCTTGAACCCTCTGCTTGACTTCTTTGCTTGTGGCTGGCACCCTACTACTTGAACTACATCTCCAGTTCCAGCCTTTTCCTGGTTAGTAGGAGATAAGAAGCTTTTGGATTTATCTGCTTAGGTTAGCTCTGAATCGATTCTTAGATCTCAGCCTCCTGATTATTTAGAATTGTAGGCAGAGCTACCAGTTTGCAACTCACCTAATTTTTTTCCTTACAAAAGACATTAATTGTTTATAGATTGATTTATACTAGATATACAGAAACTTGGAATACTAGTTAGCAATAAAAATGAATAAACTGTTGACATGGTACAATATGAAAGGAAATTAAGAACATTATATTAGATGTTAAAAACTACATATGGCATGATTCCATAGATACGGAATCTCTCCATAAAATAAATGAGTGGTTCCCTAGATGTAAAGTATGGCCTGACTAAAATGGGCGTGGAGATTTTCTTTAGGGTGTTGGGAACTGTTCTAAAACTGTATTGATGAAAGTTGTACAGTTCTGTAAACTTACTAAAAATCATTTTGTTTGGCCCTTAAAAATGAATGATTTATGGTACACAATTATACCTCAATACATTAAAAAAAAAACAACAACTATACTTCTCTTTTACAATTTGATGAAGTAAGACTTTGTTAAAGGAAGTATTTCCATGTTCCTAGTTGGTTTTTCCTCTGGCAAATACCTTAAGCTATTTTTTAAATTAAAGAGGGGTTATAATTACATACATCAGGTAAAGAGTATATTGCTTTTTGTACAATGTCACTCCTTCCCTCTCTTTCTGTCTTTTACTCCTGTCTCTACCTACAAGTTCATTTTCAATATAGTGTTGAGTACTACTGCTGCATTTGTTTACCCTTTGTCCCTCCCATTTCTGTTGCTTTGTTCTCAAGGGTAGTGCTCTACCACTTCAACCACAGTTCCACTTCCAGTTTTTTGTTTTTTTTTTGTCGGTCATGTGGCTTGAACTCTGGGCTTGGGTGCTGTCCCTGCGCTCTTCAGCTCAAGGCTAGTGCTGTACTGCTTGAGCCACAGCGCCACTTCCAGTTTTTTGGAGATAAGAATCTCATGGACTTTACTGCCCCAGCTGGCTTTGAAATGAGACCCTCAGATCTCAGCTTCCTGAGTAGCTAGGATTACAGGCGTGAGCTACCAGAGCTCAGCTCCACTTCCAGTTTTTTTGGTTGTTAATTGGAGATAAGAGTCACATGGTCTCATGGACTATCCTGCCCTAACTAGCTTTGAACTGTGATCCATTGTCTGGTCTCAGCCTTCTAAGTAGTTAGGATTGCAGGCAAGAGCCATCAATACCCATCCTTAATCTACTCTTAACTAGGAAAAGGTCAGTGTTTTATATTTTAAACTTGTAAGGTATACATTAACTACTAAGTTTTATAAAATTTGCTTTGAGTAATAATTTCATATTTTCTTGGTAAGTAGATGAGGAGAGCCAGTGCTTATATTAGATATTAGTGTTTAAAAAGTTTGATATATGGGACTGGGAAGGTGGCTCAGTGGTAGAGTGCTTGCCTTGCATACATGAATGAGGCCCTGGGTTCGATTCCTCAGCACCACATAAGCAAAAAGAAAAAAGCCGGAAGTGGCGCTGTGGCTCAAGTGGTAGAGTGCTAGCCTTGAGCTGAAGAGCTGAGGGACCAGCACCCTGGCCCAGAGTTCAGATCCTATGACCGCACCACCACCCCCAAAAAAAGTTTGACATAGCCTAAAGAAAATTTACTTATATATTGTATGTATAAAGTACATTCCAATAATTTTATTGTATGGTAGCAAACAGGAGTTGGTCAGGTTACTTCTGTCAAATCAAAATTAACATTGATGTTTTAAAAATGGTGAAATATGTTGGGTGCTGGTAGCTCACAGCTGTAATCCTAGCTACTCAGGTGGCTGAGATCCAACGATAGCAGTTCAAAGTCAGCCCATGAAGGAAAGTCCGTGAAACTCTTATCTCCAATAAATCACCAGAAAACTGGAAGTGGTGCTCAAGTGGTAGAGCGTTCACCTTGAGCTGAAGAGCTGAAGGACAGCACTCAGGCCCAGAGTTCAAGGCCCATGACCAACCCCTCCCAAAAAATGGTGAAATAATTTTTAAGGAAACTGAAAGTTTATCCTTAAAACATGATCTATAAAATATAAAAGTTAAGGATAAGCTGGGTGTCGATGGCTCACACTTGTAATCCTAGCTACTCAGGCTGAGATCTGAAGATTGCAGTTCAATGCCAGCCCTGTCAGGAAAGTCTGTGAGACTCTTATCTCCAGTTAACCACCAGAAAACAGGAAGTGGCACTGTGGCTCACGAAGCACTTGCCTTGAGCTGAAGAACTGAGGGATAGTGCCCAGGCCCAGAATTCAAGCCCCACAATTGCCAAAAAAAAAAAACCCTAAATAACAAAAAAACTTAAGGATAATATATGGTTCTTTGGTTTACTTTTCTTTTTTTTTTGCTGGTCCTGGGACCTGAACTCAGGGGCCTAGGCACTGTCTCTGAGCTTCTTTTCTTAATGGCTAGGGCTTTACCACTTGAGCCACAGTGCCACTTCTGGCTTCTTCTGAGTAGTTTATTAGAGATAAGAGTCTTATGTACTTTTCTGCCCAGGCTGGCTTTGAACCATACTCCTCAAATCTCGGCCTCCTTGAGTAGCTAGGATTACAAGTGTGAGCCAACAGTGCCCTGCTTCTTTAGTTTACTTTTCATTTATTCATAACATGTTGTCAATGTTGCTAATAGCCATTCTGAATTGACTCTGGCTATACACCATACATCTTCATTGACAGAGCACTCTGACCACTACCTCAGCCATCTTGCAGTTCTGCAGGTGCCTACTTATTTTAAGACACAGGAGAAGCTTTTGTGAAAGTAGAGTCGCTCTTAAAACAAAATTATACATTAGAAGCAATTGCACTTTTCTATAAATAGTTCATAGTAAAACCTGTGTTGCATTATTTTATTTACTGATTTATCTAGCTAACTTTAGTGGAGTTACTAGTAGATAAAAATTTTCTCAGTGGGAGTAGATTGAGGTAGTAGATTCTGCATCAAAATTTAACTTGATATTATTTTCAAGGAAATATTTATTAAGGGAAGAACTCAGGTATAAATAATGCTTTTAAACTTAAAAATTGTCCTCAGAATCTTATCATATATAGAATGTACAACAATTGAAAAATGTTAAGTATTGAAAGAACTATTATGTATTGAGACACTTTTTCTTAGAAGCAGACTGTGAGGGCTTCTTAGCTCTGTTGCTTTTTTAAAATTTCTGACTGCCAAAATAAAGGAGGTCAATTTTAGTCATTAAGAAAATATGTATTATTTTTATTGTGCTTTTCTTGTTTACAAGATAGTTTCACATTTCATCTAATTCTCAATTCTGTATGTGAGGAAATAACTAAAGCTGATTCTCACATTAGCAGAGAATGCTAGGACTTACTTGATCATAATAGTTTTTTCCTTTTTCTTTAAGTCCATTGCTCCACATTTTATTGTAGGACTTAAGCAAAAAAACTAGCCAACCAACTAACCAACCAACCAACCAACCCATGAAAGAAACAAAATCCAACAACCCCCCCCCCCCCAGCATTCTGCTAAATAAAGATAATTAAAGTCAATCTAATAGTATTGAGAGTTTAGAAACTCACACTCATTCATTTTTGATCAGTTGACTTGCAGTGAAAGAGACAAGATAGTTAATGAGAAAGGAGTAACCTAACAGTGGTACTGGGAGAACTGAATATTAGTCACATTTGAAAGAATGAAGTTGAATCCCTTCCCTGATAATGTAGACAAAAGAAAATTAAAAGAAAATATATTAAAGACATAAATGTTAGAGTTTAGATTCTAGAACTCAGAAAAACATAAGGCGTCATGATTTAGGATTAGTCAATAGGATTTTTAGATATGATATTAGAAGCATAACCAAATACCAAAAACTAATACTGTTTCTAGCATTAACTTACATCTGTAGCCTTAGCTACTTGAGAGGCAAGAGATTGGGAGGATCATAATAGTTTAAGGCTATCCTGGAGAAAAGTTAGTGGAGATCCTATCTCAACTAGTAAAGCTGAACATGATGGTATGTGCCTGTCATCTCACTTATCTGGGAAGCCCTAATAAGAGGATTGTGGTTCAGGCAAATCATGGCCCTAGTTGGTGGGGGAGCAGGGCGGGGTGGGGTTGGGGTGGGGGACAAAACTCAAAAACTAAAAATCAGGGTCTGGGAAGGTGGCTCAGTGGTAGAGTGCTTGCCTTGCATGCTCGAGGCCCTGGGTTCGATTCCTCAGCACCATATAAGCAAAAAGAAAAAAGACGGAAGTGGTGCTGTGGCTCAAGTGGTAGAGCGCTAGCCTTGAGCTGAAGAGCTGAGGGACAGCGCCCAGGCCCAGAGTTCAGGCCCCACGACCGGACCCCCCAAAAGAAAAAACAAAAAAAAAAAATCTAAAAATCATATGCTATGGCATGTGGCTCTAAGTGGTAGGTAGCAAGTTCATGGTTTTGAGTTCAACCTTCAGTACTGCTAAAAGGAAAAAAAAATAAATTATTTATCCTAGTATCCAGAATAAATGAAGAACTATTATAACAAAAATACTAAGAAATGTTTATAGTATCCAGAATAAATAAAGAACTATTATAACAAAAATACTAAGAAATGTTTAAAAATAGTCAAAGATTTTTTTGGGGGGGGGATCTGGTCGTGGGGCCTGAACTCTGGGCATAGGCACTGTCCCTCAGCTCTTCAGCTCAAGGCTAGCGCTCTACCACTTGAGCCACCTTCTCAGCTCAAAGATTTTGTTTTTGATTTTGTCTTTTTTGTGCCTGTTCTGTCTCATTTGGCTTTGTGAACCAGGATCCTCACATCTCAGCTTCCTGAGTAGCTAGGATTATAGGCATGAGCTATCAGCTGCTTAGTCAAAGGTTTTGACTAGATATTTACCAAGCATTTTAATAAGCATTTCAAATGATATTCTTTCCCAGTACTCATTTATGGAAACACAATTCAAGATGCTAATGAGATTGTTATTATCACGTATAATAAGAAAGGGTACAGCAACAAAGTTGGTAGAATATAGAGCATCCGGAACCCTCACATTGCCAATGAGAAATGATGGAGCTACTTTGTAAAATAATTTGAGATTTTATCAAAAAGCTAGGTTTTAGAGATACCTTCTAGCTCAGTAATTCTACTTCTGGTTATATACCTAAAAAATAGCTGGTTGCTAGTGGCTCATGCCTGTAGTCCTAGCTACCCAGCAGGCTGAGATCTAAGGACCATGGTTCAAAGCCAGCCGGGCAGGAAAGTCTGTGAGACTCTTATCTCCAATAAACTACCAGAAAACAGAAGTGGCGCTGTGGCTCAAGTGGTAGAGCTCTTGCCTTGAGCTGAAGAGCTCAGGGACAGCACCTATGCCTAAGTTCAAACCCCACAACCAACAAAAAAAAAAAAGTAAAACAATATGAAAGCATGTCGACACACACACACACACACACACACACACACACACACACACACACACACACACACACACACACACACACACACACACACACACACACACACACAATCTATAAATGTCATCTCATTGTTATTCACAATAGTCAAAAAGTAGAGGCAGCCCAAGTTATCTATAATCTGATGAGTAGTATTCAAACAATGGGTACTGTGTTGTTTTAAAAAAAGAAAAAAAATTGTAACACTTGTTATAACATGGATAAATGTTGAAAATGCAGGTGAAATAAGTCAGACACAACAGGCCATGAATGAAGGATTCCATTAGTATGAAATGCTCAGAATTAGCAAAACATACAGGACAGAAGTAAATGGTTGCCAGTGGCTTAAGGTAAGGGTAGGCTGCTTATGCATATGGGTTTCCCTTACAGGATGCCTAACCCTAAAGAAATGAAACAAATGGAAAAAACTTTTGTAGTTATTCCCATATAGCCTATTTCCTTCTCAAGAGACTACTTTAATTCCTTTTGTAGTAAATTTAGAAATCATTTCAGCTAGTGGCTCCAGTCCCTACTTTGTATTCTTGCTCTCACAATGTTTTTTATTCTATCTTCCTTAATTAAGTCAATAGTTTATTCTTTCCAAATTTTCTTATTTATCATTTAATGGAATTTTGCTAGCAATATTGGGCACTCTTTCTTGGTTTCTTTTGAGTCAGAGTCTCACTGTGTAACTCAAGATGGCAATGAACTTATTATATAGTTCTGGCTTGATCTTCTGCCTCAGCCTCCCAAGCACTGGCTTTACAGACATGTGGCACTGTGCCTTGTTTAGACAATCTTATATATTAAAGCTTCTCTTGAATTTTTTTTCTGACTTTACTTTGTCTTTTGGTTCTGTTTTAATCTTCATTCCTGACTATTTTGTTTGCGTCTCCCTAATGTTAATAGTCGGTTACTATTGTTGCTTTAACCTTGACACCCATTGGACAGTTTCTCACATTCCTATGCATTCATTTATCTATTACTATATATGGATTTCAACATATAAGCAAGTTTGTAAGTTTTTCTGTAGTTTTTTTTAAACTATAACTGCTTCTAAGTACTCTACCTACACTCAACTGTCCCCATTGTTCCTAGAGGATAATCAGCGTTAGTTACTAATGCCTAGTTTGTGATTCTGAAGTCCTTCCCATTTCTTCCCATATTTCTATCCCTCAGAGAAACTCATTTATTAGAATACTGGTCAAATGATAAGTATTTAGCTCTACTTTCTTTATACTTCTAGAGTTTAGTTTTTGTTGCCAAGTCTTAATGTGAATTATGTTACTCTATGTGCTTTCATTACTACTTTCTATTCAGCTCCTGGAGAACGAGGCCTACCTCCTTTGCTGTTTTGAATTCTTGGATACAGACAGT